>NC_137155.1:84815808-86015808 GCF_951394435.1 Stenella coeruleoalba | reverse complement strand
AGAAGGAAGGAAATCATAAAGAGCAGAGCAGAAATAAATGAAATAGAAACAAAGTAAATAATAGCAAAGATCAATAAAACTAAAAGCTGGTTCTTTGAGAAGATAAATAAAATTGATAAACCATTAGCCAGACTCATCAAGACAAAGGTGAGAGGACTCAAATCAATAAAATTAGAAATGAAAAAGGAGAAGTTACAACAGACAACACAGAAATACAAAGCATCCTAAGAGACTACTACAAGCAACTCTATGCCAATAAAATGGACAACCTGGAAGAAATGGACAAATTCTTAGAAAGGTAGAACCATCCAAGACTGAACCAAGAAGAAATAGAAAATATGAACACACCAAACACAAGTTATGAAATTGACACTGTGATTAAAAATCTTCCAACAAACAAAAGTCCAGGACCAGATGGCTTCACAGGTGAATTCTATCACACATTTAGAGACGAGCTAACACCCATCCTTATCGAACTCTTCCAAAAAATTTCAAAGGAAGGAACACTCCCAAACTGATTCCATGAGGGCACCATCACCTTGTTACCAAAACCAGACAAAGATACTACAAAAAAATCACAGACCAATGTCACCGATGAATATAGATGCAAAAATCCTCAACAAAACACTAGCAAACAGAATCCAACAGCACATTAACAGGATCATACACCATGATCAAGTGGGATTTATCCCAGGGATGAAAGGATTCTTCAATATACGCAAATCAATCAATGTGATACACCATATTAACAAATTGAAGAAGAAAACCCATATGATCATCTCAATAGATGCAGAAAAAGCTTTTGACAAAATTCAACACCCATTAATGATAAAAACTCTCCAGAAAGTCAGCACAGAGGGAACCTACCTCAACATAATGAACACCGTATATGACAAATCCACAGCAAACATCATTCTCAGTGGTGAAAAACTGAAAGCATTTCCACTAAGATCAGGAACAAGACAAGGATGTCCACTCTTGTCACTATTATTCAACATAGTTTTGGAAGTCCTAGCCACGGCAATCAGAGAAGAAAAAGAAATAAAAGGAATACAAATAGGAAAAGAAAAAGTAAAACTGTCACTGTTTGCAGATGACATGATACTACACATAGAGAATCCTAAAGATGCCACCAGAAAACTAGTAGAGCTAATCAATGAATTTGGTAAAGTTGCAGGATACAAAATTAATGCACAGAAATATCTTGCATTCCCATACACTAATGATGAAAAATCTGAAAGAGAAATTAAGGAAACACTCCCATTTACCACTGCAACAAAAAGAATGAAATACCTAGGAATAAATCTACATAAGGAGACAAAAGACCTGTATGCAGAAAACTATAAGACACTGATGAAAGAAATTAAAGATGATACCAACAGATGGAGAGATATACCATGTTCTTGGATTGGAAGAATCAATACTGTGAAAATGCCTATACTACCCAAAGCAATCTACAGATTCAATGCAATCCCTATCAAAGTATCAGTGGCATTTTTTACAGAACTAGAACCAAAAATCTTAAAATTTGTACAGAGACACAAAAGACCCCGAATAGCCACAGCAGTCTTGAGGGAAAGAAACGGAGCTGGAGGAATCAGACTCCCTGACTTCAGACTATACTACAAAGGTACAGTAATCAAGACAATATGGTACTGGAACAAAAACAGAAATATAGATCAATGGAACAGGATAGAAAGCCCAGAGATAAACCCACGCACCTATGGTCAACTAATCTATGACAAAGGAGGCAAGGATATATGATGGAGAAAAGACAGTCTCTTCAATAAATGGTGCTGGGAAAACTGGACAGCTACATGTAAAAGAATGAAATTAGAACACTCCCTAACACTACACACAAAAATAAACTCAAAATGGATTAGAGACCTAAATGTAAGACCAGACACTATAAAACTCTTCGAGGAAAACATAGGAAGAACACTCTTTGACATAAATCACAGCAAGATCTTTGTTGATCCACTTCCTCTGCTAGAGTAATGGAAATAAAAACAAAAATAAACAAATGGAACCTAATGAAACTTCAAAGCTTTTGCAAAGCAAAGGAAACCACAAACAAGACGAAAAGACAACCCTCAGAATGGGAGAAAATATTTGCAAATGAATCAACGGAAAAAGGATTAATCTCCAAAATATATAAACAGCTCATGCAGCTCAATATTAAAAAGACAAACAACCCAATCCAAAAATGGGCAGAAGACCTAAATAGACATTTCTCCATAGAAGACATACAGAGGGCCAAGAAGCACATTAAAAGCTACTCAACATCACTAATTATTAGAGAAATGCAAATCAAAACTACAATGAGGTCTCATCTCACACCAGTTAGAATGGGCATCAACAGAAAATGTACAAACAACAAATGCTGGAGAGGGTGTGGAGAAAAGGGAACCCTCTTGCACTGTTGGTGGGAATGTAAATTGATACAGCCACTATGGAGAACAGTATGGAGGCTCCTTAGCAAACTAAAAACAGAATTACCATATAACCCAGCAATCCCACTGCTGGGCATATACCCAGAAAGAACCACAATTCAAAAAGACACATGCACCCCAATGTTCACTGAAGCACTCTTTACAATAGCCAGGACATGGAAGCAACCTAAATGCCCATCGACAGACAAATGGATAAAGAAGATGTTGGCACATATATACCATGGAATATTACCCAGCCATAAAAAGGAACAAATTGGGTCATTTGTAGAGACGTGGATGGATCTAGAGACTGTCATACAGAGTGAAGTGAGTCAGAAAGAGAAAAGCAAATATCGTATATTAATGCATATATGTGGAACCTAGAAAAATGGTACAGATGATCCAGTTTGCAGGGCAGAAACTGAGACACAGATGTAGAGAAGAAATGTATGGACACCAAGGGGGGAAAGCGGGGGTGGGATGAACTGGGAGATTGGGATTGACATATATACACTAATATGTATAAAATAGATAACTAATAAGAACCTGCTGTATAAAAAAATAAATTTAATTAAAAAAAACACACTATATTGAAGCTAAATGTTCTTTAAAATGAGTACCTTTCTAAGCTACCACATGACTGTGTGAGCAGTACAATGAAGCAGTGGAGGGGCTCAGAATAACAGGACATCCATGATTAACACAGACACATGAACAAGTCTGACTTCCAACTGTTGCGCTGCACTCTTGGGAACAGCACCCCAACGTCCTCAGCCCAGCTGCCTACAGCACACAATGTAATGAACCACCTGTACCCTGACAGTTAGAGCCAACTGAGATGGGTTGATGATACCAAAGAAATCTCCTTTTTTCATTCTTTTTTCCCCCCTGTGTGTTGTTAGGTAGAACATTTTTTAATTGCATGATGAATTAGAAATGTTGACAGGAGCTTAACTTTTGTCAGATGTGAGCCTTCTAATGTTACTTTGAT
Source organism: Stenella coeruleoalba (assembly GCF_951394435.1). Lineage (NCBI taxonomy): Eukaryota > Metazoa > Chordata > Mammalia > Artiodactyla > Delphinidae > Stenella > Stenella coeruleoalba. The sequence goes on along the minus strand of NC_137155.1, from coordinate 86,012,385 downwards.
GGTCTATCTTTACCGCTCTCCTACCACAGAAGGAAGAGCTGACCTCACGAACCAAACCACTGGGAAGCGAAGCCTGCAGCTTCATGGCTCTAAGAGAAGAGACAAAAATCTCCTGCCAGTCTCTTATGATGTGACTGAACTATTTAACTATGCCTTTTCAGGATAATGTGAAATGCAGATCTCACTGTGGTCCTCAGACCAGTCAGATTAATAGAACAACTGAAAAAGAATGACCGTTTTTTATGGAAAAAAGATGTGATTCCCCCCCAGCTCCTTTCTTCCTGCTGCAATATTAAAAGCATTCATCAGAGAAACTTTGGTTCCTGAATGAAACTCCATCAAACTTGCACAAAAACTGGTCAGCTGATACAGCCTCTCACCAAGCACATGATGTGCCGGCTCAGCTCAATTATTTTTAATGATTATTATGAACATGATATGTTTGCTAGCTACTTTCTCCCCTCTAACCAGAGATAAATGCTCCTATTTTGCTCAACACTGGTAAGTACAATAGACTGTTGCTTGAAAGTTCCATATTTCAACTAGCTTTTTGAAGGATGGTAAAGTTCCTAGATTATGATGATTCTTCGATTAACCATTCTCACAGAATGAAAGTCCTCTGTAACTTAGTTGGATTTTTCAATGTTTTTCAATTATATACAGCAATGTTGTCCCAGGCCAGACAGCTCAAGGGCAACATTTCTATTTAATAAAGCCATGTGTAACTGCAAAGAACAAAAAAGTATCTACGTATAGGCTCTACTTCGGCTTAAACTTAAAAGCTAATGCAAACCTATGAAGCTGATAATGGCTGTCAGTGGCCCCATCTGCTTTGGGACCCCCTTCCTAACCTCTCACTAATAAGCTGTCCATCCTACTTTAGACCTCTGCCATCCTCATTCCTTCTGTCAGTGAGTCAATCAGTATTTCCTGAACATTTACTACACCAGGCACTGTACTAAGCACAGGGAATAAAACAGTATGTCCCTCATGGAGCTTAGAGCTCTGTGCAAATCCACAATACAGTGTGGAGAACGATATAAGAAACGGAACAGTAAAGATGTGAGCACACAGCAGGGGCCACAAGCCCAGAGAGAGAGAGAGGGAAAGAGAGACAGAGAGTGTGTGCTTTGTGCTTTTTGTTTTAGAGGGGGTATGTTAGGGAGAGGAGACACCAGCAGGGAGGGCTCATCACAGTGACAAACTAAAGTTGGAAAGCTGAGCAGGGTTTAGTCCAACGAGGAGACAAACTGAATGTATACGAAAACTCTGAAGTGACAAAACTAGAGATAACAACATTTGCAGAGAAGGAGGAAGGCATAACATTAACTACATGTCAGGTACTTTTCTCAGCACTTTTCATAGCTTACTCACCTAACGTTCACAACAACCTCATGGGGTAGGCACTGTTTAGAGATACGCCCATTTAGAGATAAGGAGGCACAGAGCTTCTGAAGCTAGGCAATGGGGAGCTAGATTTTAAACGTAGGCAGTACGGGCCCAGAACCCTCTACTGTTCACTGACTGGCTGTACTGTCTGTCTCTCAAGAGGTCATGGACCATGGGTGGGGTTGGGGATGGGGCACAGCTAGAGCAAAGCACAAAGTGCTCACTCACTGTGCTCACTGTCTACTAAAAAAGAAGAATCTGGTATCTGTCATTTATTCTCGTTCAGTAACGATGCTTGAATACGAGTGAATGACAAGTTGCACTGCTGTCCCATTAGTTACGTGGTCTACCTTTTCATCTCTAAGTGTCAGGTGAAAAGCTTTACTGCGGTGCAGGCTGTCTGCTGCAAGTCGGGGAGGCTGTGTATACGTATGTAGGGACGGGGCTGTTCTCTGTACTTTCCACTCAGTTCTTCTGTGAACGTAAAACTGCTCTAAAAAATTAAATTTTTTAATTAATAAAAAAGGAAGTGATCAGGATTCAAGCTAAAAAAGAAGAAGAAAGGCTCTGTGTGTCCTCACGAAAGGAATTTCATATACTAGAAGCCAGGTGGAGAGAAATTTTGGAGGTAAACTTAAACTACTCCTCAGGTCAATTCTGAATTTATAAGTAGGACACTGTGCAGTCTATTTATCGCTTGTAAAAATAAAATACAGTGTGTGTGTGTGTGTGTGTGTGTGTGAAAAACAAAACAAAACAAAAAACCTGTGGGGTTTTGGGAAACCAAAAAAACATAAATAAAAAAAATAAGTAGGACACTGTGATGGAAGGTGGAGATATGGAAGCGCTCTCCAAACCTAGGTAATTTTCTACGCCCCCTAAGTGTCAGTTCAAGTATGATCAGTCCTACAAGAATGTCTGTTCCAAAACTATCATTTCCTTCCAAGCCTTGCAGTGCGCACCCTATACTGCCGGGAGGTAGTTACCTGCAGAAGCCCAGGTCACCCTCCTCCTTCCCTCCTTGTCTGACTGACCATACAGTGGCTCACTCCTTCATTTGTTCCAAACCTAACTACTCTCTGTACTTCTCCACTTCAAGATTCCAAGACACACACTTCATGTTTTCTAGAACATACAGCAATACTTTACTATTAAATAAAATGCTTGTAATCTAATTTCCTTTTCCTTATATCCTCAAATGTATTTCTAGGCTTTTAGTTCTGGTAACTTTATGTCTGAGTTGTGGAATTATTACTGTGATATAACTTTGAGACAGCATAGCAGAGTCTTTGGAAGAATTTACAGGTATTTACTGATAGATTAATAACGAAGGTGAAGGTAGGAATGACTAGGCAATAGTCTTTTAACTCTAGAAAGGCTGGCGAGTTGCTTCCTGATATTCTGTTGTAGAATTATGATGAGTCTTAAAAACTAAATATTTAATTGTGTAGGCTAGTCACTACAAAATATTCCAAGTGCCTGCAATGCATCAAAGACAGTGAAAGTGTTCTTCTCCATCCGTCATGGAGAAAGCCCATAGTTGTAAAATAATTTAAAGAATCTCTCCCCTCTCAACTCCTCTAGCAATTTTATCCATACCACCCACTTAGTTGTTGCCACTGACTGCCTTATATTGTTATTGATATTCATTCTTTACTTTCATAACTGGGTCTTAAGGTTTGTGTCTTTTACTTCCATGTACTCAACAACTTCCATCCCTTCCAGTGCTTGGATGTCTTGCACTTAGCAGACCTTCACCAATCTTTCTTAACTGATCACATTTACCATGATCAGCGTCCTTTTGGTCACAGGAAAAAATGTTATTAGTGTGATTTTTTAATTTAAATAAATTCACTTATAATTTATTTTCTTAATTATTTTCTTCTTCAGATTCCAACATTTTAGTAACCACACATGAACATCAAATATCCTGTGTATCAAAGTTATGTTGATCAGAACGTACTGTTTAAAGGCATCCTTCTTCCCTTTAAATAACGACAGAGGCTGCATCTGTACTTTTCCAAATCTCAAGTACCCCTGCCATATTCCAGAAGGTACTGAAAACAATAATTAAAATAACAGTGGCAGCCACAGAAGACTAGCCTTTCCCTAGACTGTGACTGGAATCATGTCTGCCATCTTTAAGCAAAAAGGAACTGCCCTCGTTTCTTTTTGCACTGAGTTCCCACCTGAATTAACAGGTCTAGAAATCCTGTGGCCACAGGAATAGTTTTAGCTGCTTGGCAGCTCATGCTGGGAAATGACAGAAGAAACGGATTTCCAGGTCTTTCAATCTTTGCTATCTTGAAAGAATCCTGTGAATGCAGACCTCAAATTCACATGCTATAAACACTTCAGATCATCCTCCAGAAAACTAATTTTTCTGGAGAAGGTCGATTACCCACCTTGAAGCTCTCCACTCCGACTGTACAGCTCCCTTCTCTGTTCTCGCAAATAGGCACTCATACTGATGGCATGGGAGGATGATTCAAACCTGCAACGAAATGCAGCGTAAACAAACGATTAGGTAGTAACCAAACAGGCGGTGTCCAGCTCTGTACATTCCGTTGAACTGTTGAACTGTTGACAGTATTCTACTCCAGCCTGTGTGATGCCCCCTAGTGTTCCACGACCAAGACCTTCTGGCTGTTCCAGGCCAGGGCAGGCTGCCATAGACCTTGATTTGTGAATGATATTCCTGCCTAAACGCTCCTCCATGACAGTATTTGGATCTTCTGCTCCTTTTCTATTTCAACTGATACACTCGATCTTGCAACTTTCTTTTGCCTCCAGATCCCTTGCCAGGATCCCTACATACACAGCAACAGCCGTATCCTCTAATGGCATTCTGATTTTGCTCCTAGGCAGCTCAAAAGACATCAGTGTCTGCCAGCTGCCACCACAGAAATACGGGCTCCTCAGAGCTGACCCCTGGCCTTTCTAACTCCCCCAGTGAGAGGACTAGCCCAATGGGCTGTGAGAAATGATGTTAAATAACTACACCAGAGAAACAAGGCATCTATGGTCTCTCCTTAAAAGTCCTCAGAAACAATATACTTTCTAAACAGCTGCCAGGATTCTTACCGGCCACCTGTAATTCTTAGAAGGATTTCTCCTGTCAGCCTGTTATCCTGACAGAAAATCTCAGGTTTGAAATGTAATTTCTTACCACATCAAAGGATTTACGGTTTGATACAGTCATAATTTTACCTGTTTTTTTGGTTGTTGTTGTATTTTACCACATAAAATACTTTCAAAAATACCAAGCTACAAACTGTTGTTCACACCGCCCCAGGGACTGCTTCAGAGGTTAGAAACATGGGGGATGGGTTCGTGATACAGAACATGGCTTTAAAAGCTAAAACAATGACAACAACAAATCACAGTCTTCAAAGTAACTTGCAGGCAAGGAAGAACAACAACAACAACAAAAAACCAGGTAAAATTATGACTGTATCATCAAACTGTAAATCCTTTGATGTGCTAAGAAATTCCATTTCAAACCTGAGATTTTCAAAGTCGGGATAACAGGCTGACAAGAGAAATCCTTCTAAGAATTACAGCCACTAAGGGGTAAACAGCAACACAGTGAAAGAGCAACAGTGATAACGGGATAGGTTCCTGGCCACAAGGAAGGAGCACCAACATTTTCTTAATTGTGCCTTCTTTATCGGTTCTTTGACAAGGAAGATGAATACCAAGATGAATGTCAGTCTGAGGGAAACAGCTGAGTTACTTGATCCTTTCTCTGCACCCTGCCAAGAACTAAGAGGGCACAAACAGCCGGAAGAAAGGCAAAGTGTGCAGTACTTCAAAAGTGTCACCTGCCAGTCGAGTGCTGACGAGAAGCCACTGACCTCCAAAAAGCACACTGACAGCTATTGATCAGAAACAGCAAGAGAAAAACTAAACTCGAGCAAAGAACAGAGAGGCACACCACATACAATAAGAACGAACTTAAACACACTTAATTAACCTTGGCTAGGGACAATTAAAGAGAGTAATAAGGTTCTTCACAGATGTGACAGAAACAGATGACAGCTTGCCAAAATCTGAATCCTTTATGACCTAAGGCATTTTTACTACTCAGGAATCCTTTTTGCATTTGCAACAAGTCACAGATGGATATGATTTTACAGCAAAAGAGGCATGAGGGATTAGCCAGTCTCACCTCCCCACTTTACAGCCAAAGGCACCGAGGCCACTGAGACAAGAGAACTGCCCTGACTCACATGGCTCATTAATGGTGGAACCAAGACTAGAAATGGTCACATTTCTAAGAGTGGCCTAATTCTGTGCAGGTGATGAGTTTTTATTACTATGTAATAGTAACAAATGTGTAACGATTACTTAAGTTCACTTATTCATTTCCAGTAACTTATGTTTTCCAACACCGCAATTGCAGGACTGGCTAAATGTCTGAAAATGTTTATGTGGTCCGAGGTTGCAAGTTAGGGGTGAGGGCTGACAGCATGAAATCTAAACACCCCGAAACCTGCTTTCTGCAATAGGCGTAGACTGAGAACGGTCAGTTGAGCTTGAAGAGGGGTGGGTAGGACTGGAAGGGGCGGAGGGAGGAAGGGAGGGGAGAGGGGAAAGAAAAGGCCTAACCGTAGGCCTTAGGCAGTATCTGAGGCAGTCTTAGTTGCCTCCATCAAACACCTTTCCTCCCACTGTCTGTCTTGTTCGCGGGCACAGGCCCGATTCTATCTGGGCGTCTGGGTCCTTGCTCTCTCTCACTAGGCAGGGTGCTCAGGAGGGGGGGCTCCCTCTCCAGCTGCAGACCTATCACTGGAGATGAACTCTGACTGGTTTAAGACTATCACCATGGTCTACTTCCCCTTGCCAGTGACTGGTTTAGGAATGGGCTTCAGACCCAGGTCCTATTAGTTTTCTTGAGAAAAACTTGCAGAGCGGCTTTGTGACTGGCAAAAGATATTAATAGATGGATGATTGATCATTAATAAAAATGGATTTGTAACGATATAGCCGTTTTGGAACACAGTCTGGCAGTGTCTTACACAGTTAAACAGAGTCCTACCATATGATCTAGTAATCATGCTCCTGGGTATTCACCCAAATGAGTCGAATACTGACACTGACACAAAAACCTGCACGTGAATGTTTATCGCTGCTTTATTCATAACTGCCAGGAGCTGGAAGCAATCAAGATGTCTTTCAATAGCTGAATGGAAAAACAAGTGTGGTACATCCACAAACTAGTATTACTTAGCGATACAAAGGATGCCACAAAAAGCCACAGAAAGACATGGATGAACCTTAAGTGCATACTGCTAAGTGAAAGAAGCCGGTCTGAAAAAGCTACGTCCTGTATGACTCTAACTTTAAGACATTCCAGAAACGGCAAACTATAGAGATAGTAAAAAAGATCAGTCACTTAAAGGGGGTAAGGAAAAGGAGGAGGAATGAATAAGTGGAAAACCGGATGTTTAGGGCAGTGAAACTATTCTGTAAGATACTATAATGGTGGATATATGACGTTGTGCACTTCTCCAAACCCACAGAACTATACAAAGAGTGAACCCTAACGTAAACAATGGACTTTAATAATGGTGTATCAACATCGGTTCATCAATTGTAACTAATATGCCACACTAATAATAAGAGGAGAAACTATGGTGTTAATAAGAGGAGAAACTATGGTGTAAAGGGACATAAGGGAAATCTCTGTACTGTCAGCTTAATTTTTCTGTAAACCTAAAATGGATAAAAATAAAGCCTATTAATTAAAAAAAAAAGGGATTTTCAGGATGAATCACACACTGTTTCCTGGGCACCACCATTTTTATTGGAGTGGGACTGAATGCAGAGAAATGGAAAGGGCTGAGTCCTTGATGATACTGTACCGGTGAATTAAAGAATCTTCTATATTTATTCTTATGTGTGAGATAATAACTTTCTATAGGTTAACCTATTCATTTGGGGTTCCATGCTACTTGCAGACTAAAGCCTTTTAACTGATACTGCATCCAACCTCTGAATAAAACTGCTTAAAAAAAAAAAAAGAGAGAACGAATTCAATAAACAGAATGGATTTCATTCCAGTGTGGGCACAGTAAATCTCCTCTCCTCTAGACCACAAGATAAATGAACTGTTGAAACTTTCCTTAATGATTAAGAACTCTATGAACCCGTGACAGAAAACAAATCTCAAAAGTGCATCAACAGAAGATACAGGACTTTCAACTATTTAAAAAGAAGGAATTCAGAATACTGGGACGATACTTCTGTAGTCACTTTACATGCTTAGATGTACAGATACAGGTTCTTAAATATCTATTAATTCCTTAGAAGAACATAGGTCTGCCAAGATTTAAATCCTATTTCTACCACTTGCTAGCTGTGTGAATTTGCATAATTTCCTTAACCTCTTGTGCCTTGATTTTTAAAACAAATTTTTAAAAACAAATTTTATTTTGGAATCATTAATAGAAAAGATGCAAAATAGTACAGGGAGTTCCTGTGTACCCTTCACCCAAATCTCTCCCTAACGTTAATGTCTTACATAATCGTGGTGCATTTTGTCGCATCCAAGTAATTAACATTGGTATGACAAAAAACTACAGACTTTATTTGGATTTCACAAAATTTTCCACTAACATCCTTTTTCTGTTCCAGGATACCACACTGCATTTAGATCACGTGTAATTCTGATAAATAGACTGGGGTTTCCAATAAGCTTTTTCTGTGCCATGTATGTGATCCAATAATCCCCTCTGACGAGCGCTGAGGAGAGAAAGTCATTGACCACGAGAATAAACAATACCCAATACCGCATAGGTAGTGTTTGGTAGCCTTTGATTCCCAAGGCACTGTTAACTCAGTAGAAGAGTTGGCTTTGCTCCGAGGAGGGTAGTGTGAAGTTTCCTGAGAAGCTTAAGAGCTGATCCTGATTGAAAGTCCCTTCCTAACCTCCACTAATACCATGTGCTCATCTCATACATTTTACTACATGGAACTATCACCAATTATTTACTTGTCTGTCTTCTTTTCTGAATTATATGTTTCTGCGCATGCGCCTGGAATTTTTTTTAACGTGTAATAGAGGATGAAAAATAGAACCCACGCCCATCAGGTTGTTAGAATGAATAAATACATGAGGCAATCCATGAAAATGGCTTTACGCCTTGGCTAGCACTTAGTAAGGACTCAGTAGGCATTAACCACTACCCTGCTGCCCAAATTTGGTATAATCTGAATCAAATTATGTTTGATTGAGATTCTTCTGAGAAACTCATTTACCACAGTGCCTGGTACATAGTAAGCACTCAAGCAATGGTAGCTGTTATCATTATTATTATTAATGTTAACAATAATATTAACTGTTAGCTGTTACCAAGTGACATATACTTAGGATATGTGGCCAGGTGAGTGTAGCTAATCGTAATTTGAAAAAAAGAATTTCCACATTGTTCTTTTACTAAATCAAGTAAAACCCAATACTACTTAGCTAGAGAGATTTGCATGACTTTATTAACAAAGGTTGTTTCTTGGCACTTGAAATATTTCATTTCCTTTCATTTCATATAAAATTCCCCAGAAACAAGGGGAGAATTTCATTTCTCTTCATTTTATATGACTCCCCAGAAACAAATTCCAGAATTTTTTTATTAAAAGTTCTAGATAGTCCAGTAACCATATTCCAAAAGTCACCTCCCTTACAGAAAATGGAAGTACACAAAGTTGAATATGTAGTCACTTCCTATCAATTATTTCAAATCAACTCTAAATGGGTGAAGTAATGGCTGTCAATAAAGTAGAAAACTGTTCTGGGATCTAACACATCTTGACACCTACCTTACCAGCAAGGAGATACTTACTTGAAAAGAGAATTTTTGGGCCTTTGAGGTTTCTTCTTGGCAAAAAAGGCTGCACACTCGCGCCCAGTGCTGGCATAACTTAGTTGAGCTGAGGGTTCAGAGGCTGCACGAGTATTTTTCATATCCAAGTACTCAGTCAACAGCATCTGTACAAGCAGACAAACAGCTTAACACACACATTTATGATGTGCTATTAAGAAAAAGCAATTTTAAAACCATGAAGACCTAATTCTAAAACCTCCCTGACATTCAGGATATTAACCTAGCTATTCATATTCCTAGGTGTAGACCTAAGGGAAGATTCATTATAGCCAGAAAGTCAGCAATTTGCTACCTACTCCTAAAACTGGGAATGGTGTATAGTGAGCATTTGTACATGGGGGTAAAGGGAACATTTTTATTCAGGGTCTACTATGTGTCAGGCACCGGGCTGGGTGAGTTAATCAATATACTCCTTTAGTCATAATTTAATCCTCATTATTCCAAATTGCGACAGCAGCAGCAGCGATGCCGTAACATTTACTGAGGGCTTACTATATTGCAGGCAAGGGGCTAATCCATTTAGATATTTTACCTCATTGAAAGCACAAAACTTTATCAGGAAAATCAGTTCTCAGATTATAGACAAGGAACTGCACCAGCACACTAACAAACCGGCCAGCCAGGTTAGCGTAGCCCACAGCAGACTAAGTGGTCCTGACCTGCAAAGAATTTCTAGGGCCCGCTACTCATCTTCAGAGTTTCAAAGCAACAAAAGCAACAGCTTTTTTGATCACTACTGCCAGCAGGTCCTGCTTATAAAAATCAATCCACTTTAGAGCCTCAGCGGTTTGGGGGCCTGGGCTAGAATCAGTTGTACTATTTCTAAGACAAGTGTAAAAAGTTCCCACTGTTGTGAAAGAAAATAGCAGATCTGGAACAGAAATCACCATGGTTCCTAAGATTATCTAACCCGGGACTAAAGTGTATCAACTCAACTCATTTCTATAATCACTTGCCACATTTAAAATTTTAAGATAACCAAGTGGTATACAGTACATGTAGACAAACAATTCTACCCATGACTGAAGTGAAAGCTTTTCAGAACCAGGGTCCCATATAACTATTATTCTTGCATATATGTATATAATCATTCGTTCATTCAATAGAGATGTGGGGGCCACATCAAGCATTATCATCAAAACATTTATGAAGCACACCTGCGAATATGTTGCTCCAGGTAAGTTTTAAAGCCAATTATGTCTATATTATAAGCACATACACATTACTGAGTACTTATCAAATATCAGACATTTTAAAAACATGACCTTACTCAATCCTCAAATCCATGAAGTAAGTATTACTAATTGTAAGTTAGAGATGAAGGAACTGAGAATTAGTGGTATTAAGAAACTAGCCTATATGCATGTGTGGAGGCAGGAGCTAATGGGAAATCCCTGTACTCTCCCCCTCAATTTTGCTTTGAACCTTAAAATGCTCTTTGAAAAAACTCCAAAGACAAAGGGGGGGGGAGGGAGGGGGAAGGGGAGGGGGGAGGGAGGGACTAGCCTAAGGCCTTATAATTACACAATAACAGGCCAGGATTTCAACTCAGGTTTAGTTGACTCCACAGTCTGTTCTCTTCCCCATGACACTCCATTCTCACTAAGAGCATAAAAACTATCAATGAGAATGACTATGGGTGGCCGTAAATGGACTTTATTTCATTTTCTGTACAATAAAGAGTTCGCGGGGAAAGCATAAAACATGTTAAGAGATTGGTCAATGTTTTTTAATTTATTTACAAGGCCACTGGAGTATTACTCAGCAAGCTGATGAAGTAATATAATGACAAGTACTACCTCTGTTACTATATCACCGAAACTGCACAGCAGTCAGGGAGAATACTGAATTGGGTCTCTACTTTAGTAACAATTCCAGTGATGGACTCAATTATTTTGTAGATTTGGCACTGATGCTAATAAAGTTTGCAGGAATCCGTGATCAAAAGGCGGCTAGTACATCAGAAAAGAATTTCAAATTGTTGATGTCTTTCAAATTTCAACACAGAAAGATGTCTACAAATGCCCTGGTTTCACTCAGATGGTGGTTATTACACCAATATGACAGAATTATGTTTCTACCAAAGCTTGAAGACACACTACGCCAAGTAATTCTGTCGAGGTAATTATTGTCCTAAAATTCAATGACTGTCCTTTTACGATAAAATATTGACTGACCAGGACCTAACTAAGCAGCATCCTTAAATCCAGGTATTTTACGGTCACTGTTCCTTTTTCTCCACATCAATGAAGTCCCCTTAATTATTAGCTCTCAGGAGTCTTAGTCTACTTCTATTCACCAGCTTCTCCCTTTCTATCTACACAAATGTACTATTTCTACCCTCTCCACAAAAATCTTGCTTTGGTCCTCACGATCTATAATCTTATTTCTTTTTTATCTTTAGGTTCTAAACTTTTAAAAGCAGCCTCCACATATATTATTTCTCTTACCATGATGTGGTTTTTATCCCTCATTTCTCTCCCAAGCTCCAGTCCCACATCTGTGACTGCATGCCTGACCTATTCACCTATTTCACTGATAAAATCAACCCTAAATTCTGAAACCTAAATCATCTTCCCATAAAATCAGTAATTCCTTCTGCCAACTTTGTTTTTTAGTATTTTCTTATTCTCACTGATCTCCAGGCTTAAAACTTCAGAACTGTCTTTAATACATTTCCTTATTCTTTGTATCCACAAAGGAGTCAGTGTCCAAGTTCATTAATCACTCTACCTCAACTCTATGAGTTTGCCCATTCTGGTCCACTCTGACAGCCACCACCTTAGTTCACCTCACGCAGTTTTCCTCATTTAGTTTTCTGCCTCCCATGTCTTACTCTTCTGATCCTCCTACATCCTCAACAGAATGATCTTCCTAAAACAAAGCTGCTCCAAAAAAAGGGTACAAATGAATTTATCTACAAAATAGTTACAGATGTAGAAAACAAACTTATGGTTACTAGAGGGTAAGCGGGGGAGGATAAATTGGGAGATTGGGATTGGCATATACACACTGCTATATATAAAATAGATAGCTAATAAGGACAGATATAATAGATAACTAATAAGGACCTACTGTATAAGGGAACTCTATACTGTGTAATGGCCTATATGGGAAAAGAATCTAAAAAACAGTGGATATCTTGATATGTAAATGTATAACAGCTTCACTTCACTGTACACCTAAAAGTAACACAACATTGTAAATCAACTACACTCCAATAAAAATTAAAAACAAGAAACAAACAAAATAAAAAACACAGTTGCTGCTACCATCAAAAGGCTCCTCATCACCTACAACTATCTGACCGCAATACTCCAATCATATCTTCTCCCTAACATGCACCCAACACTCCAGTCAAGATCACCCAGTTAACTCTCCCCTGAATATGCCAGGGCCCCCTCATTGCTGGAAGGCCTACCCTAGATTACCCTCTCTCCTAACTCCTAACGGCCCCTTCCGAAAAACAGTTCCAGTGTTCCCTCTTCAACCACTCCTTTCCCAGGCCACTCTACGTCAGCTGTCCCCTAAGTCAGCTGAGCTCCTCAAGTATCCACTTTACACATCATTAAAAACAATTATTCATCCCAAACTGCCTAAGACTATTGGCTATTATTTAATGAAAAGCCACCTCACCGTTGATAAACATGAGGATTTTTTATATTCCTTAAAGCATTGTATTTCTTCATTTCCACCACAGAGCCATGCAACATATCAGTGAATCAAAAAATATAGGGAACCACTGAATTTTAAAAAGCATGTGATAAGAAGCCTTGATGGATATATCATTATATGCAAGTTAGAGACAGTCTCCAAAGTAGAAAGAGTCCAGAGTACAAAAATCTACCCTGTGAGTAAAGTAAAAAAGGGATAGCTGCAATTTTAACCGCAGGCTTTGCGACGTTTGTTTCCTTCATTGTGTTTGCCTCTTTTTGCTAATAACATTCACCACCAGTTGAAAAATACTGCTTTAAGACAGGTAAAGTTTTATGTTGACACTCAAATTGGTAAAAGTGCATTTTTTAATATCTCAAAGAATAAGCCCCTACTTCTAAGATGCCTGAAATGTGTTTGAATCACGCTAAATCTTCTACTACAAAGTCTTGACACAAACACCGGATGCCTGGTATTAAAATATAACCATTATCATTTCTTGGTGATTCTACCTCATTGAGGATAACGTACTGCATCTTCCAAATGGTACATAAATATCCTAAGCACTCACGGATGAGTTCAAATTTCCATTTTTATGAAAAGAAATAAGCTATACAGCTTGTCTTTTGCCTGCGGGAAATCACCCCAGATTGGAATTCTGGGGCAAAGGGCATTACATATAATACCAAATACATTCTGCCCACAGAAAATCTGTAGAAGATAATCCCATGTGTGTTCTTGCTGCCTCTAAATTCCTACATATCTCATTCATTCCTTTCTCTTTTTAAGTACCAGGAATTGCTATTTCTTGTTGATCAAGATTTCAAAAAATTAAAAGTCATAGTTTGTGTTTTAAGTTTAACTTAAAAGGTATGTGTAAAACTGAAGACAACAAACATGAAAACACAGTTGAAAAGCACCTGAAAACTCTACATACACCAGTGATATCATGATTCACTGTATTTTTTGAGTATCTGGTACGTTAGATGGTTCTGTGGTAGAAGCAAAGAAATATGATGCTTTAACAGAGCGTACAAATTGGAGTGGTTAGGCATCTCTTCTGCCAGAAGACTGATTAGCAGTTGCTAAGATGCTAGTCAGTAATCCCATGATATATAAAGCAGGGCCAAGATTTTGAGATTTCTAACATGCTCTAACATTGGTAATATTCTGAATGGACCCCTCATTCACCATTTAATCCTCTTTATTTAACATATTGCCTATGGCTGCTTGTGGTCATACACATAGAATTTTCTAAAAATAAATGTGGGATTTACAGACTTAGAATTAACACATCTCCTGTCTTCAGCCTCTGCATTTATCCAAGTAGCTACTCCCTGAAACACCCAGATCCTTCTAGATACTTAATGTGGTAGATCCTTTTTAGTATCTTCCCAGCTTACAAAATCTTCGCCTCATCTAAGGGCGGTTCCCCAACCACACAATGGACTTGGGTAGCCAGGCCTGGGATCCCACCCTCTAGGTCAGAGCCTACTTCACCAGGGAAACAGCCAACCCTCAATTAGCCTATCAGATTCTCTTTCCCAGGAATGTGTTAGTGGGATATGGTCTGTGCTCATCAATGTAAGTGAGGAGATGTAAATACTTTGGGGCAACCACCTTTTACTATGTGGATGAAAAATCAAAGACAGCCAATCTGCAGAGAGAGAATAAAGAATGAACCAGATGATCAGAGAGAAAGAGGAGGCCCACAGGAGCGAGAGTCAAAGGTTGCAACCTTAAGTTATCCATAGTGCAAAGGTCTCAAATCCAGTCGCTGATAAGGTCTTAGATTTTCTACCCTTGGGTTCTACAATATATCCTTATAGCCTTTAGTATGTTTTCCTTATTTCTTCCTCATGATAACTTGATGAGTTTTTGTTTCTTCACTAAGCTATCTATGGATAAACAATTATATACTAATATGCATCCAGTGACATTTATATCACAGATACTATTTTTGTAAAACAGTGGTATCATAAAAACGGGAGTAGTGGTTCGCACAGATTTCAATCTCTGCAACTAGGAAACCAATTCTCCTGACTATTACCTTCAAATGTTTGATGATTTACAGCAAAGCCATATTGTGTATGTGTCCCCCTACCCGCACCCACCCCCCACCGTGAATCTGAGAACTAGATTGCTTCATGACGGGAGCAATTCTAAGGTGAAAAAAAATACCCTTGAGCTCCCAATATGAAGTAAGGCTCAACTTTCTTGTGCAATATCTTGACTGTGCCTACAATAAATATTGTAATTTTTAATAATTTGCTCTTTTAAAATACAGATGCCCAGGAGTTTTTCTCCCAGGAACAGCAAAGTGGCTTCCTTGGACTATCCCTCATTCTGATGATAATTAGAACAGGTGAAAAAACATATTAAAAAAATAAAAATTTGAAGGCCCTGGAGAGGAGCCAAATTCGGCAGAAACTGGTGGCTATGACCCCTGAGAGAAGAAAGGAAGCACACAGTTCCTCTGGATTCTTCCCAGAGAACCCCTCCCAGCACCCGTGGAGCAAGAGTAGAACCAAGCAGAATCTAGTCTCACTGGATGCAGGAGGCAAGGCCTAGCAAAGGGAGACCAGGAGGCCCAGAATTTGAAAAGAGAAATCCAGAGGTGGAGGTGGGGCAAAATCAGGGTAATATACCCCTCAAACTATCACCTTGATTCCAGAAAATATTAAAGAGTAACACTGAAACAAAGCAACAATATTTTCTAAAACTAGGACCACCATTTAAAATTACTACAAACTATCAGATTTTCCCCCTTAAGGTTACTAATGGATGAAATACTAGTGACAAAGAAAAAACAAAAGACGTTATCTTTTGAAAATAGCAGTCTCATTTCCCCATTGTATAAAGACTAAAGTATTCTGCAGTAAGAAAAACAAAAGAAAAATAAACAGTCATTCTGCAAATGGAATGGCTGCCTGCTTCATTACACTCATTATCAACGGCAATTGTATCATTAAAACTACTATGTTTGGTCTTGTGAATAGTTCCTTAGTGTTCAAAGTAAAACAGATGAAACACAAGTAATTCCTGGTCCCCTGTCAAAGCCCTGACAAGCAGAGTCTCAAAGAGCTCACATTTACCTCCCCCCACCCCCCCAACAGAAGAGCTTTTAACAAAGAAACCCCAGTTTTAGACAGCTTTCAAAAGAAAGTTTTCATTTATTTTAAATTAAACGTATTTACTTAATACGTAAAATATGCAAGGTATTATCCTGGATATAAAAACAAGACTAAAAAAAAAAATCCTTCCCTAATACTAAAACAAGTGAATTTTACTATATATAAATTAAAAATTTAAGTGAATTAAAAGCCAAATCAATCAATCCATCAATCCTTCCCTCAATGTGCTTATAGAGACAAACACGAATGACTACAATACATGGGAGAAAGTTGGAAGCATCAGGTCAAAGATACTGTTGTGAGCATTTATAGAAGGACAAGATTGATCCCAAGTAGGACAATAAAAAAGAGTTTCAAGATCATAGGACAGGGCTTCCCTGGTGGAGCAGTGGTTGAGAGTCCGCCTGCCGATGCAGGGGACGCAGGTTCGTGCCCCGGTCCAGGAAGATCCCACATGCCGCGGAGCAGCTGGGCCCGTGAGCCATGGCCGCTGAGCCTGTGCGTCTGGAGCCTGTGCTCCGCAACGGGAGAGGCCACAGCAGTGAGAGGCCCACGTACAGCAAAAAAAAAAAAAAAAAAAAAAAAAAGATCATAGGACATAAATAAAATCTTATAATGTGTAAAAGGCCAAAAAATGGCAGAAAGAACAGAATAAATAAACAGTGCTAGGGAAATTCCGGGTGTCTTCAGTGAACTGCAAATACTTCAGGTAACATAAAAATGAAGTCTGAGAGGTAAGCCTGGAAAGGTGGTAAATGCACCAACTTCTCAGGGCCTCTAACACCAGGCTCAGGTACTGAAGTCAAGTACAGAATGAGGAGGGCAGTAAAAAGCTTTCAATAGGTAAATAAAATGTTGATAAACACACTCTAAGTAAATTAATCTGCTGGCATATACAATAATAGATTAGAAGGCAATGGGATTTGGGAAAAAATGAATGATTAAGGTAATAAGATAAAGGGAGGGGGACAAGAAAAAAAACTACCATGATAATTGAAATTTTAAAAAAAAGGATTTTAAACTGAAGTAGTGGCGATGAGATTTTACAATTAGGGATACATTTGTGAGTTGACGCAGAGGAAAAAAATGAAAAAATTTAAGCAGGTATTCTACGAAGAAAAGAAGAGAAATTTTAAAATGCTAAAAGATTGCACATGTGAGGAACTAAAACACTGTGGTTCAAGAACAATGATCAGGAATGCAGGAAAAATGAGTTTGATAGGGACAATAAATTTAGTTTGGAATATAATCCCTTGTGAAGCATATGAATATTCATGCATACCCTCAAATACATAATTGTGAAAGGGGAAATAATGTTGATGAGATTTCCATGATTTATACACTAATTAACTTCCATTAGAACTGTTAACTGTTTTTCTACAAGTTCTCTGAAGGATACTGTGAAGGACATATATCTTCGAATATTTATAATCTGATTTTATCCCATAATATTTTTAAAACAGCTTTGTTGAGGTACAATTTATATACCATAAAATTCACCTAATGTCGTGTACCGATGAACAGCTTTTAAGTAAATGTATACAGCGGTGCAACCATCACTACAATCATTATAAAACACCTCTAACACTTCAGAAAGTTCCCTTATGATGTTACCTGCAGGTTTTTCACAGAGACTTTTATCAGACGGAGAAAGTTCCTTTCTAGTTCTACTTTGCTGAAGGTTTTTGCTTTTGTTTTGTTTTTTTAGTCATCAGTGGGGTCAAGTGCTTTCCTGTGTCTATTGAGATAATTATGAAGGTTTTTCCTTTATTCTATGAATGTGGTATATTACATTCATTGATTTTTTTTAATAAATCCCACTTAATTGTGGTATGTAACACATACCACATACATTCATACATGTGATATGAATCCACATGTTGATGGATTCAATTTACTAGTATTTCGTTTGAGATTTTTGCATCTATGTTCACGAAGGACATTGCTCTATAGTTTCCTCTGTTATCTCGAATTTTTATCAGGGTAATAATGGACTCACAGATGTGTTGAAAAGTGTTTCTCATCTCTGTTTTCTGAAAGAGTTTGCAAAGGATTGATATTATTACTTCTTCAAATGTTTGATAAAACATTTGTGTACTTATGTATGTGTAGGAAATTTTTAAATTATTTAATTTATAGGCATAATTTGAAAATATTGTGGGTTCGGTTCCAGACCATTCTAATAAAGTGAGTATCGTAATAAAGCGAGTCACATGAATTTTTTTGGTTTCACAGTGGATGTAAAATCTATGTTTACACTAGACATGTGCAAGAGCATTATATCTGGAAAAATGTACATACCCTAATTTAAAAATAATGCTGTTGAACATACAGCACTGATAGACTTAACTCAACACAGGGTTGCCACAAACCTCCAATTTTTAAAAAATGCAGTGTCTGCAAAGCTCAACCAAGCAAACTGCAATAAAATGAGGTATGCCTGTATTTGTTACAGGACAATTTAGATTTTCTATTTCTTCTTGAACCAGTTTTGGTATTTTGTTTCTTTCTAGGAATTTGTCCGCTTCACCTAAGTGGTCTAACTGGCATAACTGCGCTCTCATTGGCATAAAGTTAGTCATTATAATCTTTTTAACATCTATATGGTCTACAGTGATGTCTCCTCTTTCATTCCTGATTTCGGCATTTTTTGAGATTTCTCTCCTTTTTAATTTATAAGTCTAGCTAAAGATTTATCAATTTTTGATCTTTTCAAAGAACCAACTTTTAGTTTCATTACTTTTTTGTATTGTTCCTCTGATTTATATTTGATGTTTCACTCTAATCTTTATCATTTTTTCCTTCTGCTTGCTTTGGGTTTGAGGTTTTTTTCCCCTCCTTTTTCTAGCTGTTAGGGTGGAAACTTTGATTGTTGATCTTAGGTCTTACTTCTTACACCCATGGTGTATTCAGAAGTTTGTTGTTCTACTTCTAAATATTTGAGAAGTGCCAACATTTCTTCCTGTTGTTTATTTAATTCTGTTATGTATGGAGAACATACTTTGTGTGATTTCAATCCTTTTAAATGTACTGAGACTTAACTTCATAGTCTAGTGTATGATCTATCATGGAGTATGTTTGACAGACATGAAAGAATCTGTATTCTGATGGTGTTAAGTAGGGTGTACCATCTATGTCACTTTAAGTCATGGTGCTTGATAGTGTAGCTCATGTTTTGTATGTTTTCTGTCCAGCTGTTCCATTAATTATTTTAAAGGAGTATTGAAATCTCCAACTATAAGTGTTGAATTTCCCACTTATTTCAATTCTCTGTGTTCCCTCCATGCATTTTGGACCCCACAGTATTTCCATGATTTTTTATTTATAGCTTACCCATAGAAAATAGAAGACAACAAGACCACGCCAAGGGAAGACACAGAAGTGGTCTCAAAGCCCAAAGGCACATTCCTAACTGCAGCTTCATTCTCTGCCCATTTCACTAAAACGTATTTTAAAGTTCATTCTACATATTTACGCCTCTTTCTCCCCTTTTCTCATTAAAGTTGACACAACCTCCACGGTTCTCCTACACCATTACAAAAATGTTAGCTGCTGTTACAGTTTTACTCTGTACTATGACTCACAGGTTTCATCAGAATATATTAATGACTCCTTTTTACCATTACACAGTCTTTCTCAGTCTCCTCAATCCCAATGACCTCTATTACTCTTTGACATTCTTTCTCCGTTGGAAATACTCCATCTCCAACGTCTCTAATTCTGAATTCTCCTCTCTGACCACAGTGTTTTATCTCCTCCCCAAAATACATACACCTCTTCCTTCTTAGTTTGTGCTAAAATTCTAGAAAGACCGGTCTATACATAGGAATCACTTGGAGAACTATTTTAAAATAAAGATTCATGCACCCCACCTTAGAACTTCAAATTGAGAGGACAATTCAGACACAAAAAGTCTGTGCTTAAGACCAGTTCTACTACTTACTAGCAATGTGACCTTGGCAAGTTACTTAATCTTGCTAAACTGTATCTCCCTCAACTGTGAAATATGGGTAATAGAATCTACTTCACAGAATTAATATGAAAACTAAAATAAACAACATACATAAAATGCTTGGCTCGTAACAGGCTATTATTATCTCTGAGGATAAGGCTCAGAAATTTGTTGTTTTTTTAAAATGCATCCCAGGAACCAGGTAACTAAGATATTACCTCTCTGTGCCTGAGAACCTTAGTTCCTCATCTTTAAAACAGGAATAATATGACCTACTCCCACAGAACTATCATCAGGATTAAATGAGTTAATGCTGTAAATCACTTTGAACATAACCTGGGGCATAGCAAACACTTTATAAATGTTATTAAATAAATAAATAAAATTATCTCTATATCCTCATCATCTACTCACTGACATTCTTCTCATTCTTCTTTCCTTCTCCCCTTCTCTCTACCGTAAAGATCTCAATCACCAAACTCAGGCTCCTGTTAATATTCATCTCTAAACTTTTGAAATATTTTCTTTCACTTCCCTGAGACTGACTACCACATTTTTCTTCTCAACTATCTGAAGTTCGATATTCTTACTCTTTACTCTTGTTCTCTTCCATTTTAGTTATATCTTCGTTTCAGATGATTCCCAAATCTCCCTCTACCATCATACTTTCTCCCAAGCGCCAGAGATGCACTGTCATTGCCTGCAAGAGTGTCTTATCACAGTAAGAAAGTGAAAACAGCACAACAGATATTGAGAGTATCGGGGCATGGGGTCAACAAACATCCTGACCAAGCAAACTCTTTATTATCACCTCTCTTCAAAAGGAGGAAGAGGGGGAAAGAAGGAAGAAAGAAAGGTCCTCTTAGTTTCCCTCTTTGTTAACACCACTGTCATTTCTCTGACCTCCCAGGATCACAATCTGTAGTTAGCTGACTCTTCTCAGGCTTGTTCTCCAAATCAACTGCCAAGTCCTATATTATACCACACATCTTGTGTCCGTTTCCTCTTTTAAATGTTTTGATTCCTACCCTCATGTCTTTAAATCTGATCCTCATCCTTCACACAGCTTAGTACAACAGTCTCCCAACTGCTCAGCCCGCCTTACACCTCTCATGACAATCTAGCCCACAACCCACTATGCTCACTAACACACAGCTCAATGTCATCATTCTGCCCAAATCCTTCAGTGGTGTCCTTGCAAGCAAAATAAACCTGTATATCCTCCTGTCATTCAGCACCTTCCACAACCCAACTGACTTCTGCAGCCTTATTTCCTCTTAGTTGTTTTTACATAATTACCATTTAGTTAACCTA
Organism: Stenella coeruleoalba; assembly: GCF_951394435.1. Classification (NCBI taxonomy): domain Eukaryota; kingdom Metazoa; phylum Chordata; class Mammalia; order Artiodactyla; family Delphinidae; genus Stenella; species Stenella coeruleoalba. The sequence goes on along the minus strand of NC_137155.1, from coordinate 85,991,059 downwards.
GATAATTTCCTGTTCCATAAATAAGTCCCAAGGATTTTTGTCATGTCTGAATTTATCCTTTTTTCCCCCTGCTTGTAACTACCTCTATCATTAATCAAGCATGGGAGAATGAGTTCAAAAAAGTGAATTTAAGTATTAACTTGATTGATTTTTAATAAATTACACATTCACCATCCAGATGTTACTAATCACAACCCACATCCCCAGTGGAGATGCCAACCTCATGCACGAGGAAGCAGTGGTGTTACACTTTGGAAGTTTCATCTTCTTACGGTGTTATCTCTACCTTCTTTTCTCCCACAGTGGTCTTTTATGCTACTTACCCTTAGTCTTATGATAACAACTAGCTGCCTCTACTTTCACAACAGATATAAATGTGTAACATGTGCTGGCAGGTAGCAGACTTTTCTTAACCTCTTTACTACCTGAAGGTCAATATTCCATCAGTAGGCTGACAGACAAATTGAGACTATCAGACAATCAGGCAGCATATCTCCAAAAGATGCTGTTTTTTTTTCTGGTTTTCACATCTTTACCATACTCATTTTAGATTAACACCAGACATTAATAATTCGTATCTCACAGGGGGGAAAAAAGGCACATGTGTGAAAATTGTGGGGGAAAAACAAAAAAAAGCTTCTGATTGATCCAGCTCATTACCATTATATGTGTGTATGTATATATATTTAACTTTTCCTCTGTTTATCCCCTACACTCCCAACAGAGAGAATAAATATGAATAAGCACATTGTGTGAACAAGCCACCGTCCCTACCTTCTGGGAGGTTACCATCTATCTTAACTGTTAGCTATGGTATCTCTCTCTCTCTCATTAAAACCCACACTGTAGTTTGTATCTCTCAAGGATTTTATCTTGTGGTTATTTGCCTTCTCTCCTGCCTCTCAGTGCAAGCCATGCCTTTTCTTTGTATCTCTGTTAACACCTAGCACAGTGCCTTGAACAAAGTCGATGCTCCCTAGTAGGTTACCTGAATTGAAAGTAAGATGTTTGAAAGGGCAGCTACTTATTGATGTTTTACATTCACAGACAAGCTCCTTGGAGTAGAACTATAACACCCATGGTGAAACTTCAGGCTTTTTGAGGTACATTAATTTACTCACATCACAGGAATACCATTTATTAAATTTCTGCTCCAATGAGATAAGTGCTACCCTAATGACCTGAAAGAGTTAATGCATCTTGGAAAAGACCCAAATTGCTCTCTGGAGACAGTTTATTCAATTAAGTGGCTACAACCCAGAATTTTCAATTAGCAGTTCAGTTACTAGAGACTCCTTCATACTGGTTATCTCTTATCTGTGAACAATGACACACCTACAAAAAAACAATGTTTGCTTATAGATCATTCAAAATGGATTATTTAGGAATAACAAGTGCAGATTCAGACTTGATTAACATTTATTTTGTACCTACTGAGTGCCAGGAACTATGTTAAGTACATTTCCCTTAGGATTTGAGGGGAATATTGTTAAGACTGGGAGGTAATGAGATTTAGAGGCACTGAGAATACAAAGCACAAGGACAAAGCAGTTCCTTTCTTTAAGGAGTCCACAAAGAAGATTTCAACTGAATTCATCTAAGGCTCTTCAGAATCTGGCTTCTGTCTATCTGATCACATTTTACACCCCTCTGTACAAATTGTGTATATGGTTAATTCAGTAAGGTACTCACTGTTGGCATACATGCCTGTTATACCTACCTAGAATGATCTGCCCACTCACCTGAAGTCTAGCCTTCCTTAAAGAGCCAGCTCCTACCAAATACACAAAACCTTCCCTGACCAATCTATCTTAACTCATCTCTCTAAATTCCTACAGGACTCACAGTTGATTACCCAGATTTGGCAATTAATCATATACTGCTGGATATTTAACTTTACCTCTACTTATCTCAAACTCCCAACATGACTTAATGAGAAGGCACTTTGTCTAATACTTCCCTGTATTACCACAGATTCATGCCACGCTGGAATACCTTAACTAAAATCCTTTAAAACTGAAGGAGCAACTTAATATCACTCATTTCTATACTTAACTCTTGTATCTACAATAAAGATTCCATCTATAAAATAAGAAAAATTCTTCTATCTGAAAATGATGAAATTTTTTATATATATATATATATATATTTTTTTTTCCCCTTAAGTAAGATACTAAACTGATTTTAAAAAAAAAAAAAACTGTTGACAGTTTGGTAAAACTAAAGTAATCCTGTTTTATCAGTTTTGTGGCCAGAAAACAAATTTCCAAATCCATAAGAGGCCTGTGATTATTATATGCTACTTCTACTGAAATATTTTATGTTAATTCAAAACATGGGACTAAGCCATTTCATTTACCTACTACATTTGAGGTTAGCCTATAATTTAAAAGAGTAACCAATTAACTGCACTGCTGGTTTAAGTAAGTTTATAGTAAACATAGAAACTCTAGGGTCCAAAAATGGAGAACTACTTCATTGATATTTCTGGCATCGAATTTAATTATTTCAGATCAATTTTTCTATTCAAATTTATTTTTCCCACATACTACTTTGTTTTATTTTTCTCTTTTATTTAAAAGCAATATATGCTCATAAAAATTTTACCTGGTATGGAAACATTTAAAGATTCAAGTATTCTTTAATAATACTGTTATATACAATATATTTTAAAGATTTGCCTGTTGATACTTTCATTATTTTCTCCTGTCATTCCTCTAAATGCTAATAAGCAGTGTTCTGCACAAAGTACCTATGAAATGCATTATATGGGTCTATCAGAGAGCCCAATTCTACAGGCAAGTGAATAAAACCTGCCGGACTGGCAGAATATGGTCCAATAGGATCCTCTGGGGGTTTAACTATTTACTTCCCATTTTCCATACATCACAGCACATCTCAATTTGGTGATTATGCTACACCGACCTGCTCCAACACATTTACTCTTCCCTTCTGTCCTCACAACCCAAGGGCAATATCTCAATAGCTGAAACGCCTGAAAGTTTAGAAAGAAGTTGCATACCTGAAAAATTTCTCTCTCCAAAGTGTACGTCTTTTAATTTTAACTCTCAAAAAGACTACCACCCCCCACAGAAGAATGCAATTTAAAAAAATGCATATACTCTATGCTTTCACTTACATGTGGAATCTAAAATATAAAACAAATGAGTAAATATAACAAACAGAAACAGAATCACAGATACAGAGAACAGACTGGTGGTTGCCAGAAGGGAGGGGATGAGGGGCAGGAGCAAAATGGGTAAGCGGGATTAAGAGGTACAAACTACTAGGTATAAAATAGGTAAGTTACAAGGATGTAATGTACAGCATAGGGTATATAGCCAGTATTTTATAATAACTTTACATAGAGTATAATCCATAAAAATATCAAATTACTAGGTTGTACACCTGAAACTAACATAATATTGTAAGACAACTATATACTCCAAAACAAAAATGCAATGTGGTAGGATGATTAACCTGATTCCTTACAACCTGAGAATGAATGTTTGTAAACATGACTTCAGAACATCAGAGGGAGGGAGGAGCCTAGCTCTCCTAGTTATGCAAATTGCTACAGCTCCACCTAATTTATCCTTAGCCCTATTCTACCACTGGGTAACTAGCTCATACCATTTAGCAAGTCATAGGAAAGAAAAAGACAGCGTGCTATTTAAATACCAACCACGTTAACTCAGAAGCAATACAATACAATTCATGTACCTCATGTTCTCTGCTAATTGCTTAAGACATCCAACTATGGAGAAGACAGCAACAGTAGCCAGGCCCTAGTCTTCTGTAAATGCCAGCTCTTAATAACGAACTCCAAAAAGGTGTTAATCACATTTACCAAGAGCTCATGAACTTTAAAAGTTGTTAATCAGATTTCCATGTAAATGGAATGACGATTAAAGGTTAAGTACAGATTTCTGAAATTTCAGAAGTTAGAATATATTGTCCTTCACAGGGGAAATAAAAAAAAAAAAAAAAGATCAGTCTTGACAGCAACTAAACATCTTAATTAAACGTGCAGAAGCACCACGCTTATTTTTACATGAAGTTCTATTTTCAAATGTCAAAGTTAATCATGCACTTGACTAAAAACGTGCAATATTCACTCCGCCAGAGAAGAACTGCCTTAGTATTCTTTTCTGAGACAACGTCTGCAGGTCTCCAAAAATTCCTCTGGTGTCCCCTCAGACCTTATCCCTGCCTGTGCTGTGTGAACACCTGAGAATCCCAGTGAAATGCCTTCTACAGAGAGATCTTAATTGCTCTCCATATAAGGAGTAACCGAAAGCCACACATTTTCAATCAAGACGGCTTCATGTTTATGTGGCTCAGGAGAAACACGAGGTGCTTCCTCCATAAATTTGCTGCACCTGTGTCCCTGGAGTGACAGGTTGACAAATGAACATGACATCTCCTCACAATCCAATAAGAATTTATGATTCTTTGAAAGAATATATTTGATCAATTATAGTGTCATCACAGTTGAAAGCAAAATCACGTCTTTGGAGTGCACTTCACTGAATTTGTGAGTGTTTGTATTCTGCGATAGGATAAATGGCAGATCCCAAACCCCAGATCAGGTCCTCATTCCAGCTTTAATACTCAATCTCAGATTCTCCAGCTTAAGAGGAGCTGGGTACAACCACCGCTGAGGACGATAATGACTAAGATAAACAGCTACATAGTGCTCTAGACAAAATATCTGCAGAACTCAAAACTGTAAATCATTTGCAGTGTACTACCTAGCCAGTAAAAATAATTATTCTTTAATCTAGGTACACATCTAGGCAAGGAAAAATATCCCTTCTGCAATCCAACTCTTTTTCTGCTTTTGTCTCTGATTATACTTCTACCTTTCCCTTCTTTTATTCCTTCTAAACGTCTGAGAATAGTTCAGTGTTTGCTCAATACAAAGTACCTACAACACACTTAAAAAGCACGGGTTTTTAGTGTTACTACCAGAGCTACAGCTACCAGTGCTGTTAGAAGTATTTCTAATAATCGTAGTATCAGGATTACTTTTCTCTAAAGAACAAACCAAAACTCATGCATTTTTTAAAAAATCTGTAAGTGAAAAATCTGTAAGTGAAAATGTAACACAATATACTGGTTAGCCAATTTGAGGTGAAAAAAAGAGGAAGCAGAGAAGAATTTTTAAATGGCTATTCTGGAAAATACTTCTGCTAAATTATGACGTCCTTTTAGCAGCATCTGTAGTTCCCTCTCGAGGGCTGGAACAACAATGGGATACACCAACTTTGAACTAGAAGAGGCTCCCTCTTCCAGGGGATACTTTCAGAATTTTACATTTGACTCAATCCACCTAGGGTAAGACTTTTAATAAGCAATCTGATTGAAAAAATGACACCACTCAATATGGGGAGCCCTAAGCTGCAGGAAGGTAGGTGTGCTGAGCTATCACACTTGCTTCTTGCTAGTGCCCCTTTGCACCAACAGACCACAGTAAGGCACCTGATTAAGAGTTACGACATTAGTCTGTGAGAATTTCAGTAGAAGTCTCATTTCCCCCAAGGAAGCATACACTGAGTCTTACTGGGTATGGGCATATGTGAGTGCGTGGGCGTGTGTACGTGCGCACACGATGAATAGCAACTGAATTAATGTTTTTTATGAAGATGAAAACCGTAAGCCTGGCCTCATTAGTACCCTGTTCTCCTAAAGTAGTTTTACCCAACAAGATAATCAGAACAGGGCATCAATAAAGACAGAATTCCTAGGAACTGGTCTTTAAAACAACCCCATACAACCATTACCACCACAATATCCACCACAGGCCACTCATCAGAATGACGTCTCCAGCGTCTCACAAAATCAGTTAAGCTCATTCCAATATCTATGCCTTTATTCATAGAATTCTACTAATTTGAAAACCCGTCTCATTTCCCTCTGCTACATCAAATTCAACCACCTCTCAAGGCCCAGCACAAACATCAACTTTTCACTGATATTTCTATTCATTCAACAAACATTTCTGAGTGCAAGGCACTGTACATACACAGATGCACAAGACAGTTTATGCCGCAAAGGAGTTCGTGGCATTGCTCAATGGTCTTCCATTCCTTTGAACTACAGCATTTAGTTTCTCTGTTGGCTTACACAAATAATTCTGTAAATAAAAATAACCTTTAAAATATTATAAACACGACACCAAAGTATATATTCAAAAAACGTACCACTAAAGCAGAAGAGCTTCCAGCTGCTGACTCAACTCATCTTTGTTCTCCATATTCTCTGGCTTGTTGCTATAATTTGCTTTATTAGATAGTATTGATGAGTGCCTTCTACGTGCTAGGCACTAATGTAAGTGCCTTCATTTGTCACCTCACTGGCTGCGTGGAGTGATCCATCTCTCCACATCACCCAGCGACCTATCCTGTTCTTCAACCACGGGCTCTGATACCTGATTCTATACTGGTAGCAGCTGCAGCCCAATAGTAAGCTCTGAGAACTGGAGAAGGCACATCTATCTACCTTCAAGTACAAGATTATCTGCACCATCCAGAGCAGCTCCTGGAGCTCAACTGATGATACCTCCTAAGTTTTCTCTTATCAGAGACACTGATTAGACAGAAAAGAAACTAGTGTGTTATTATTACCCAATTTATCAGAGTAACTCCACCGGAAGTTCCTCTCCCTCCTGAGGGTGTTCAATTACATGATCACATGAATGTAAATGATGATGGTGTGCTCCATAAAGGCAACAGAACTTATCATTCCTGAGAGTGATGTACTTCCAGGTGGGGAAGATATAATAATTAGTGACTATTTCGTTGCCCTTGGTACAGCTATTCCTTCTTCTGGACCCTTGAAGCCATTATCTAAACATTTTCTAGCCGCATGTTGACCCCTCTGGAATGTGGTGACCCATATGAATATGGTGATTCTAGGATTCAGTTACAATAACTTGTTAATAACCACCTATAGGCTGAATACAGTAGCTTTCATTTCCTTTGCATTTACCTTCAACTGAAAAACACATATTTCCCATTAAATAATAGCTTCCATGGAAAAAGGCAGAATACACCTAGACTGAATACAGCATGTAGCACAGTAACCAAAGACATTCTGATTTAGCCCAACATGGAAGGAAACAGACTGCTCACAAAATTAATTTCTTATAATTTACATTCTCAGAGAATGAAGCTATTATAATCAATAATTCTCAGATTAATAAATAATATAGGTTATGATTTGGGACACGACAGGCAGGGCAAGAACTGCACCGCGTATGTTTCCTGAAATTCTGTTACTTTTGCTGCTTGAAACGTCGCAAGGACCATAAATAAATCATTCAACTTTTTTTTTTTTTTGCAGTCTGCGGGCTTCTCACTGTTGTGGCCTCTCCCGTTGCAGAGCACAGGCTCCGGATGCGCGGGCTCAGCGGCCATGGCTCATGGGCCCAGCCGCTACGCGGCATGTGGGATCTTCCTGGAGCGGGGCACGAACCCGTGTCCCCTGCATCGGCAGGCGGACTCTCAACCACTGCAACACCAGGAAAACCCGAACATTCAACTTTTAAGTCAAAATAGCAGTAAGGTAAAACTCATAAATCTATGGAGTATCAATTATGCATATTATATATACATGCAGTATTTTTTAACATCTTTATTGGAGTATAATTGCTTTACGATGGTGTGTTACTTTCTGCTTTATAACAAAGTGAATCAGTTATACATATACATATGTCCCCATATCTCTTCCCTCTTGAATCTCCCTACCTCCAACCCTTCCTATCCCACCCCTCTAGGTGGGCACAAAGCACCGAGCTGATCTCCTTGTGCTCTGCGGCTGCTTCCCACTACCTATCTATTTTCCGCTTGGTAGTGTATATATGTCCATGCCACCCTCTCTCTTTGTCCCAGCTTACCCTTCCAACACCCCATAACCTCAAGTCCATTCTCTAGTAAGTCTGCAACTTTATTCCCATCTTTCCCCTAGGTTCTTCATGACCTTTTTTTTTTTTTTTTAGGATTCCATATATATGTGTTAGCATACGCTATTTGTTTTTCTCTTTCTGACTTACTTCACTCTGTATGACAGTCTGTAGGTCCATCCACCTCACTACAAAAAACTCAGTTTCGTTCCTTTTTATGGCTGAGTAATATTCCATTGTATATATATGCCACACCTTCTTTATCCATTCATCTGTTGATGGGCACTTAGGTTGTTTCCATCTCCGGGCTATTGTAAATAGAGCTGCAATGAACATTGTGGTACATGATTCTTTTTGAATTTTGGTTTTCTCAGGGTATATGCCCAGTAGTGGGATTGCTGGGTCATATGGTAGTTCTATTTGTAGTTTTTTAAGGAACCTCCATACTGTTCTCCATAGTGGCTGAACCAATTCACATTCCCACCAGCAGTGCAAGAGTGTTCCCTTTTCTCCACACCCTCTCCAGCATTTATTGTTTGTAGATTTTTTGATGATGGCCATTCTGACTGGTGTGAGATGATATCTCATTGTAGCTTTGATTTGCATTTCTCTAATGATTAATGATGTTGAGCATTCTTTCATGTGTCTCTTGGCAATCTGTATATCTTCTTTGGAGAAATGTCTATTTAGGTCTTCTGCCCATTTTTGCATTGGGTTGTTTGTTTTTTTAATGCTGTGCTGCATAAGCTGCTTGTAAATTTTGGAGATAAATCGTTTGTCAGTTGCTTCATTTGCAAACATTGTGTCCCATTCTGAGGGCTGTCTTTTCGTCTTGTTTATGGTTTCCTTTGCTATGCAAAAGCTTTGAAATTTCATTAGGTCCCATTTGTTTATTTTTGATTTTATTTCCATTTCTCTAGGAGGTGGGTCAAAAGGGGTCTTGCTGTGATTTATGTTATAGAGGGTTCTACCTATGTTTTCCCCTAAGAGTTTGATGGTGTCTGGCCTTAAATTTAGATCTTTAATCCATTTTGAGTTTATTTCTGTGTATGGTGTTAGGGAGTGTTCTAATTTCATTCTTTTATATGTAGCTGTCCAGTTTTCCCAGCACCACTTACTGAAGAAACTGTCTTTCCTCCACTGTATATTCTTGTCTCCTTTATCAAAGATAAGGTGACCATATGTGCGTGGGTTTATCTATACGCTTTCTATCCTGTTCCATTGATCTATATTTCTGTTTCTGTGCCAGTACCATACTATCTTGATTACTGTAGCTTTTTAGTATAGTCTGAAGTCAGGGAGCCTGATTCCTCCAGATCCGTTTTTCTTTCTCAAGATTTCTTTGGCTATTCGGGGTCTTTTGTGTTTCCATACACATTGTGAAATTTTTTTCTAGTTCTGTGAAAAATGCCAGTGGTAGTTTGACAGGGATTGCATTCAATCTGTAGATTGCTTTGGGGAGTAGAGTCACTTTCAAAATGTTGATGCTTCCAATCCAAGAACATGGTATCCCTCTCCATCTATTTGTATCATCTTTAATTTCTTTCATCAGTGTCTTATACTTTTCTGCATACAGGTCTCTTGTCTCCTTAGGTAGGTTTATTCCTACATATTTTATTCTTTTTGTTGCAATGGTAAATGGGAGTGTTTTCTTGATTTCTCTTTCAGATTTTTCATCCTTAGTGTATAGGAATGCAAGAGATTTCTGTGCATTAATTTTGTATCCTGCTACATTACCAAATTCATTGATTAGCTCTGGTAGTTTTCTGGTGGCATCTTTAGGATTCTCTATGTATAGTATCATGTCACATGCAAACAGTGACAGCTTTACTTCTTCTTTTATGATTTGGATTCCTTTTATTTCCTTTTCTTCTCTGATTGCTGTGGCTAAAACTTCCGAAACTACGTTGAATAACAGTGGTGAGAGTGGGCAACCTTGTCTTGTTCCTGATCTTAGGGGAGATGGTTTCAGTTTTTCACCACTGAGGATGATGCTGGCTGTGGGTTTGTCATATATGGCCTTTATTATGTTGAGGAAAGTTCCCTCTATGTCTACTTTCTGGAGGGTTTTTATCATAAATGGGTGTTGAATTTTGTCGAAAGCTTTCTCTGCATCTATTGAGATGATCACATGGTTTTTCTCCTTCAGTTTGTTAATATGGTGCATCACGTTGATTGATTTGCGTATACTGAAGAATCCTTTCATCCCTGGGATAAACCCCACTTGATCATGGTGTATGATCCTCTTAATGTGCTGTTGGATTCTGTTTGCCAGTATTTTCTTGAGGATTTTTGCATCTATGTTCATCAGTGATATTGGCCTGTAGTTTTCTTTCTTTGTGACATCTTTGTCTGGTTTTGGTATCAGGGTGATGGTGGCCTCGTAGAATGAGTTAGGGTGTGTTCCTCCCTCTGCTATATTTTGGAAGACTTTGAGAAGGATAGCTGTTAGCGTTTCTCTAAATGGTTGGTAGAATTTGCCTGTGAAGCCATCTGGTCCTGGGCTTTTGTTTGTTGGAAGATTTTTAATCACAGTTTCAATTTCAGTGCTTGTGATTGGTCTGTTCATATGTTCTATTTCTTGGTGGTTCAGTCTCAGAAGGTTGTGCATTTCTAAGAATTTGCATTTCTTCCAGGTTGTCCATTTTATTGCCATACAGTTGCTTGTAGTAATCTCTCATGATCTTTTGTATTTCTGCAGTGTCAGTTGTTATTTCTTCTTTTTCATTTCTAATTCTATTGATTTGAGTCTTCTCACTTTTTTTCTTAATAAGTCTGGCTAATGGTTTATCAATTTTGTTTACCTTCTCAAAGAACCAGCTTTTAGTTTTATTGATCTTTGCTATCATTTCCTTCATTTCTTTTTCATTTATTTCTGATCTGATCTTCATGATTTCTTTCCTTCTGCTAACTTTGGGATTCTTTTGTTCTTCTTTCTCTAATTGCTTTAGGTGTAAGGTTAGGTTGCTTATTTGAGATGTTTCTTGTTTCTTAAGGTAGGATTGTATTGCTATAAACTTCCCTCTTAGAACTGCTTTTGTTGCATCCCATAGGTTTTGGATCATTGTGTTTTCATTGTCATATGTTTCTACATATTTTTTGATTTCCGCTTTGATTTCTTCAGTGATCTCTTGGTTATTAAGTAGTGTGTTGTTTAGCCTCCATGTGTTTGTATTTCTGACAGAATTTTTCCTCTAATTGATATCTAGTCTTATAGCACTGTGGTCAGAATGGATACTTGATACGATGTAAATTTTCTTAAATTTACCAAGGCTTGATTTGTGACCCAAGATATGATCTATCCTGGAGGATGTTCCATGAGCACTTGAGAAAAATGTGCATTCTGTTGTTTTTGTATGGAATGTCCTATAAATATCAATTAAGCCCATCTTGTTAATGTAACTTTTAAAGCTTGTGTTTCCTTATTTATTTTCATTTTGGATGATCTTTCCATTGATGAAAGTGGGGTGTTAAAGTCCACTACTATGATTGTGCTGTCGATTTCCCCTTTTATGGCTGTTAGTTTTTGCCTTACGTATTGAGGTGCTCCTATGTTGGGTGCATAAATATTTACAATTGTTATATCTTCTTCTTGGATTGATCCCTTGATCATTATGCAGGGTCCTTCTTTGTCTCTTGTAATAGTCTTTGTTTTAAAGTCCATTTTGTCTGATATGAGAATTACTACTCCAGTTTTCTTTTGATTTCCATTTGCATGGAATATCTTTTTCCATCCCCTCACTTTCAGTCTGTATGTGTCCCTAAGTCTGACGTGGGTCTCTCGTAGACAGCATATATACGGGTCTTGTTTTTGTACCCATTCAGCCAATCAATGTCTTTTGGTTGGAGCATTTAATCCATTTACATTTAAGGTAATTATCAATATGTACATTCCTATTACCATTTTCTTAATTGTTTTGTGTTTGTTTTTGTAGGTCTTTTCCTTCTCTTGTGTTTCCTCTGTAGGAAATTTCCTTTAGCATTTGTTTTACAGCTGGTTTGGTGGTGCTGAATTCTCTTAGCTTTTGCTTGTCTCTAAAGGTTTTCATTTCTCTGTCAAATCTGAATGAGATCCTTGCTGGGTAGAGTAATCTTTGTTGCAGGTTTTTCTCCTTCATCACTTTAAATATGTCCTACCATTCCCTTCTGGCTTGCAGTTTCTGCTGAAAGATCAGCTGTTAACCTTATGGGGGTTCCCTTGTATGTTATTTGTTTTTTTTCCCTTGCTGCTTTTAATGTTTTCTTTGTATTTAATTTTTGATAGTGTGATTAATATGTGTCTTGGCGTGTTTCTCCTTGGATTTATCCTGTATGGGACTCTCTGTGCTTCCTGGACTTGATTAACTATTTCCTTTCCCATATTAGGGAAGTTTTCAACTATAATCTCTTCATATATTTTCTCAGTCCCTTTCTTTTTCTCTTCTTCTTCTGGGAACCCTATAATTCGAATGTTGGTGCATTTAATGTTGTCCCAGAGGTCTCTGATACTGTCCTCAATTCTTTTTATTCTTTTGTCTTTATTCTGCTCTGTAGAAGAATAACGTTATTTCCACTATTTTATCTTTCAAGTCACTTATCTGTTCTTCTGCCTCAGTTATTCTGCTATTGATTCCTTCCAGAGAATTTTTAATTGCATTTATTGTGTTGTTCATCATTGTTTGTTTGCTCTTTAGTTCTTCTAGGTCCTTGTTAAACGTTTTTTGTATTTTCTCCATTATATTTCCAAGATTTACGCATCCATCTCTGGAGCTCCTTTAAGCAGCACTCTGAATCCCCTCTCCTCGCGCACCAGGAAACAAAGAGGCAAGAAAAAGTCTCTTGCCTCTTCAGGAGCTCCAGACCTTTTCCCAGACTCCCTCCCGACTAGCCGTGGTGCACTAACCCTTTCAGGCTGTGTTCACGCTGCCAGTCCTCTCCCTGCGGTCTGACCGAAGCCTGAGCCTCAGCTCCCAGCCCCACCCTCCCCGGCAGTGAGCAGACAAGCCTCTCGGGCTGGTGAGTGCTGGTCGGCACCGATCCTCTGTGTGGTAATCTCTCTCCTTTGCCTTCCGCACCCCTGTTGCTGTGCTCTCCTCCGTGGCTCCAATGCTTCCCTCCCACCCACCCCCAGTCTCCACCAGTGAAGGGCCTTCCTCATGTGTGGAAACCTTTCCTCCTTCACAGCTCCCTCCCACTGGTGCAGGTCCTGTCCTTATTCTTTTGTATCTGTTTTTTTTTTTTCTTTTGCCCTACCCAGGTACGTCGGGAGTTTCTTGCCTTTTGGGAAGTCTGAGGTCTTCTGCCAGAGTTCAGTAGGTGTTCTGTAGTAGTTGTTCCACATGTAGATGTATTTCTGATGTATTTTTGGGGAGGAAGGTGATCTCCGCGTCTTACTCTTCCACCATCTTGAAGCTCTCCCCGCCATACATGCAGTTTTAAAGGTGCAGTCAGCACTTTCCTGTCCAGACAGTCACCAGCTCAGCCTTATCTATCAGTATTGGTTCACAGATATATCTACCACTTGAATTTTCAGAATCATCAACTGTGAAAGAGCTTTCAAAAAAACCTAAAACTCTCCATAATAAAAAGGTTCTACAGGTAACAACTTTAGGAAATAAAGTTTATTATTTTGTCTCATGTGTCAACAATACTTGAACTAAAAATCAATGATATGAATCTAGATGGTGGTATTCCTAAGCTTTGTCATAGATGAGCGCGAAAGTTGCCAAGATAAAAATTCTATTAAATAATAATCACATATTGCCACCTTAGAAATGTGCTCTATTCTTAGCAGGGAAGGAGTTTGGTGTTTCATAACCTTCAGCCTAAACGAACCAAAGCAAATGTTCTTAAGGAATAAAGGTAGTTTTGGAGAAATAATTAAAAACATAATACAAAACATAAAAACAAGGGGTTGTTTTAGTACAGAAGAAATTTCCTTTTAGAAATGAATTAAGGAAAACACCTCCTTATCTATTGGAAACTGAATATTTAGAATGTTTTCAGTCCAGTTATGTGTGAATAGGGCTAAAAAAGTAATAGTAGCCTGTCTCTAGTTTTCTTTAAGATTGACATTTAAAAGCAGCCTGAACCACACAATTTAGAACTTAATCATATATTGTCTTGAAATGTCAGTGCTGTTAAAAGTAACATTAGGGGCTTCCCTGGTGGCGCAGTGGTTGAGAATCTGCCTGCCAATGCAGGGGACACGGGTTAGAGCCCTGGTCTGGGAAGATCCCACATGCCGCGGAGCAACTAGGCCCATGAGCCACAACTACTGAGCCTGCGCGTCTGGAGCCTGTGCTCCGCAACAAGAGAGGCCGCGATAGTGAGAGGCCCGCGCACTGCGATGAAGAGTGGCCCCCACTTGCTGCAACTAGAGAAAGCCCTCGCACAGAAACGAAGACCCAACACAGCCATAAATAAATAAATAAATAAATAGGAGAACAAACCACTCAAAAGTCATAAGGAGAGTGTGTTTCCTTTAAAAAAAAATAATAATAACATTAGTTTGATCTCAACTAGAATGCAATCTAAGAACATTGTGTTATACTTTTTCTTTATCTCCTGTATTATCTATAGAGGTTGCTCAATTCAAATGACACGAATAAAGCACTTTTTACGTAGAAAGGAAATCATCCTGCTTTCAAAATAAAGTTGTGCATTTAACATACAACTCTTAACTGTAAAGAAAACTTCTTAAAGCAAAATATACCCTCTTTGCTAAAACAGCTAATTACCAAGAGATCATGCTTTTAGTAATAGAATATTCTCTTTAAAGCATGTTTTAAAAATTACTGATATGTTTATGATAAATTTTCCTTAGAAAATTTTGTTAAAATAAATAGGAAAAAAATTGAGGAGGTTCTCTGGATGCTTCATTAATAAGTAACCCAAAAGTTAATCACTAATTTCAGATAAATAACTTTTTAATTAAGTGAAAATATCGAGCTTGAAATTTTCAATACAGATTTTTAAAGAATTACAAATCTATACGTTATTTTCTAAGAGCAAATGTAAAGAGAAAAGGGAAAGATTTCTTTTGACAATACCTTGAAAACAACATAAAGTAAATGCAATTCCAATAGCATAAGTTGCATCAGTGTTCCATGCTATCAATTATCACCCAGAATTTTTACTGTGGAACTTTCTACTATATTCCACAACAAATCTGGTCAACCAATGTTATTAAAATCATTGAGTACTATTGTAAGAAGAAATATATCTGCTTTCATATAAAATGATTTCTATAACCCTGCTGTCTTATTTATAATTCGCAGTGATTTTTATACTCTCACAGCCTACCACAGATTTTTCTTAGTGATTTATGTTAGGCTCTTTTAAAACCTCGTTCATATTTATGGTTTATTCTCCTCCCAGAAAAGATCCATTCCATGTATATGTGTCATGATAAACTTACAGGCTGACAGAGGGTAGACACACATGGAGCTTACATAATGGAAAGGAAATTGATAAACAATCAGTGAAGCCATTATAAGGTACTTTTCACATAGAAAGAAACAGAAAATGGACTAGAGAATTGAACTAAGCTCACGTGACAGAATTTTAAACTGACATATATTTCAGAGTGTCCATATATCGCTCATTTGCTCAGAGTAAACACAAAGGTTAGTACCTCACATATGTAACGTTTTGTTGGCTATTCTGTCATTATTGCTAAGAACATGTTTCCACAGTCTGCATTTGTTAGACTGTCAGCTGCTGTCAACAGCCCTTAATGGCGGAGAATCAAAGCAACCCACTTGAAAATAAATTTTATAGGGGAAAAAACCCCTCTTATCTAGAATCAATGAGCATTAGCTCCTCTGGACATATGTGATGGGCAGAGAGCTGAAGGTTGTGTGGAGTATGAAGAAGGCGGTGGTTGAGGTTGGCAAGATGACTCTTGGCTCCTCTCTACGCCTGGGCTGTGCCACTGTTCTGCCTCTTTGGTCACCAGCTATCCGTTCAGACACAACATGTACTGCTTCTCATCACCATACGTAACACTTCCCTGTATTTCTTAGATTCTATAATACAGATTTTCTCACATTTTAACATATCTAAAATAATTATGTCTTTAAAAATAGTTATCAACAAGTTGTTTTACAATAGATGTACACATTTAAGGTACTTTTCCTTTTTTCCCTGATCTTAAACTTCTTAATGTTTTAGATAAAGGAAATGAAATATTCACTAATACTGCTGCTATAGGGACTATTTTTTTTTTATTTTAAATTTATTTATTTATTTTTGACTGTGTTGGGTCTTTGTTGCTCTGCGTGAGCTTTCTCTAGTTGCTGCGAGCGGGGGCTACCCTTCTTTGCGGTGTGTGGGCCTCTCATTGCGGTGGTTTCTCTTGTTGTGGAGCACGGGCTCTAGGAGCACAGGCTTCAGTAATTGTGGCTCTCAGGCTCAGTAGTTGCAGCTCTCGGGCTCTAGAGCACAGGCTCTGTAGTTGTGGCGCACAGGCTTAGCTGCTCCACAGCATGTGGGATCTTCCTGGACCAGGGCTCAAACCCATGTCCCCTGCCTTGGCAGGCGGACTCCCAACCACTGTGCCACCAGGAAAGCCCATATAGGGACTATTTCTAATCTAAGCTTTATCCCTCTTCCCTCCTCACTGCTTTTCTTCTTTATTTCATTTTATTCTGTCTTCAGCTGTTTCTTTCATGTGAAAAGCTGGGCTGTTCAACAAATCACAGTGCACTGGACTGAATATTAGAGCTTCACGTCTTCTCAGTAGTAGGAGAAAAACGTTTAAAAGCAACACAATAATGTGAATATACTTAACACTACTGAGTTGTACACTTAAAAATGGTTAAGGTGGTAAATTTTATGTTATGTGTTTTTATCACATTTGAAAAAAATTCTTAAAAAGTTAAAGTAAGACAACAGGTCATTCTGGAATCATCCCAGTATACAGCTGTCTTCTTGACGCAAAATCATTGATCTCTTTTCACCGTATCAGTCAGGTATGGGCTGAGCAGGTCTAACTGATCAACACACTGTAAGCTAGCAGTATGCTGGAGACCTTACTCAAAAAAGGTCGGAATTGGTGCTCCATTTCACATTCTCTCCTTAGCATGGCAGTTCACCGATGGGCAGCCACCATCTCAAATCCATAAATAAACCCCTTTAACTCTTCGTCTAACTCAAAGTTTTTAAATAATATATGCTTGGAGATATACAAATATACAAATAGGAAAATCTACAAATAGGGGAAAAAAGTGAAATTTTTTAATACTATTAGTCTATCAAATGAATGAAAGAAAAATTCATTTGGTCAAGAATGCAAGAAAAATATCTTATATTAATAAATAAAATATTAGTAAATTACCTAAATTAATAGTTATATTAATCTGTGTTTAAAATAGACATTTAAAATCCCATTTAAAGCTGAAGAAAGTAAGATTAAAAGATGATCTTGCCCTAAGTTACAATTCAACAGGAAATCTATAAGTAGAAATGACAAACCAACATCAGACTTTCAAGTTAAAATGTAAAGACGGTATTTGGCCAGTAGTACCCCACACAATCTCTCCCACATACTCATTAAAATACCTATGAGTGCAAAAGAAGACAAAAAACAACTCACAATGCCAAAACTCTGAACCCACACACAACTACTACCAGAATCTTTAAAGAATTTCCACTAAATACAGGTTGATGGAATAGGGATTAAAACCTACACCTTTTTGGTTTAAACTTAATAGTAACTGCTGCACCGATGGAAGGAAATTGAATCTGCTCACGTGGAAATAGGTACAGAAAACCTTTCCCACTCTCCCACTGTCTGTACTCTCCAAACCAGACAAAACTGGGCAACCATTCACTATTACACTGATGCTGGCTTGAGAGGCAGCTAGCCCTCCTGCTTACTACCGGACACCTTCTTATCCGATATCCACTGGAAACAGCACTTCAAATTCATCAATATGCTACAAACTAGAACAAGACTGGCAATGGAGCGCTGACAAATAGAATCTTCTTATGTAAAAGGCTGTAGATAAAGACAAAAATAATCATGGAAGATGCATTTATGTTTATTATGATGTGTCGTCTATTTTGTACGTACCAGGGAGTCAGGTAGTAATGGAGGATGAAGATTCCATCTCAAGGAAACAGATTTGCATTATATGAAAACTAGGAACTGAGTTGGCAGACATAAACATGAAACTGACTTCTAGCAATAAAACTCAGAAAATGATTTCATTAGTACCCACACGTTTTAGTAATAGGTTAAGAAGCAGATTCTTCATATTGGAACAGTCAGCAAAAATTGGGTCTAGAGGAACTTCCTCTCATTTGAGAATGAGTAAACAGGAAAAAGAAAAAGTGAGGAAGAGATACAGTTCAAGAAACTAGAAACAAGAAAGTTTCAATAACTTCTGGCATCTTCAAGTAGCATGTAAGAAGAACACATGGCCTCTTGCAATAGTAAAAGAAATCATTAAAGAGAAAAAAGGCTGAAAAGACACCAGGATAAAATAAAAACAAAGGAAACATGAGAAAAACTACAAAGAAAATAAAACATCATAGCAGAAGAGAGAGCTATAATAAAAGGACAAAGGTAATCAATGATATTCCATCAAGTACAATCAGAGGTATAAAAAACAAACTTGAGAAGTACTTCCAAATGTAGAGGGGAAAACAACAACAAAGGTGGAAAAGGTTGAGAACAGATGATATGGAGATTTGAGAACACGGTTTTAATCCATGAATTTAGAAACATTTTTTTAAAAAGATATACGTGTACACGCACACTCACACACACACGCGCACACACACACCCTGAAGTATATTTTCTTGTTTTGGGGGAAAAAATACCATGAGTAAAACAAGAGTTTACCACATTTGGGGGAGGGTGAGCAATGAAATGACCTTTTTCTAGATAGACCTAATTTGTGAGGCAAATAAAAAATAGGTAGAACTAAGAACTTACAAAAAGAACAAAAATCAGGATAGTCTTATACCTTCTGCAACACTACATGACAGAGAAGACTATGGAACAATGTCGACAGATCTTTAAGGGAAAAGTGCATGCCAAAAATAATTTTTTCTCACGTTTAAGAAAGCTCAGAAGACATAACCTGCGAGAGTTCAGAAAATAAGGCACCACTGTTCTCGGGAGTGTATTAGTTTCTTAGGGTAGCAGTAACAAATTACCCAAATACGGTGGCTTAAAACAACAGTAATTATTCTCTCACAGTTCTGGAGGCCAGAAGTTTGAAATCAAGGTGTTGGTAGGCCATGCTCTTTCTGAAAGTTCTGGAGGAGGATCCTTCCTTGCCACTTCCTAGTTGCTGGTGGTTGCTTGCAGATGAATCACCTCAATCCATGGCATGTGCAATCTTCCTGGACCAGGGCTTGAACTCAGGTCCCCTGCATTGGCAGGCGGATTCTTAACCACTGCACCACCAGGGAAGCCAATTTTGTGATTTTTAATGAAGCAAACATTTGGAGAATGTAAGATGACTAAAATGTAAGAACAGTTATTTCTAGGTGCTGGGAACATGGAAAAGTTTACTTTCCTTCTTCTATTTTTATGAATTTCCCAAATTTTCTATAATGGTCATGCCTTATTCTTACAAAAGGAAATAACAGTATAAGAGAAAGGAGGGGAGTCCTGGTGGACTCTGCGGAAATCACAGAAAGCGAACCAACCTTCCTTTCTCGTCTGTAAGATCTATATATCCTAGTAGGGAGAAAAGCAAGCAAAAGTCCTTGATTGCCTAAACAATGTGTAGTGAAAAAGGATCAACACTGATGTTTTCATGCCTCATTATGCTTTAGAAAATGATATATCTTCTAGAACATAATAGTGCAGAGTCAAAATACATCTGAACCCAAGAAATGATGAAATGCTGGGTGGACCTGGCCAGACTCACTTAAAAATGGAAACATAAGCTACCAAAGCAAAATGAAAACGATTTTTCCCCTTTAGTACTTGACTCGTGGTTAAAAATCCAACATTAAACCTACCAGAATGTCTCTGTGTTTTCAAAGGGATAAATAAACATATGGAAATGTAACTGCAGCCTAAGGAGGGCAGATGGCAAATAAAGTGTCAGAAACAGGTTTAGAAATTTATAAGTTGAGGCTGAGTTGTAGGCTGATTCCCACTGCCAAAACTTGAAGTTTACCACTTGACGGTTTGTCATTCTACGTCCTCAAAAATAGTCCCAAATCAAGTATATTATCACTATTCATGTGAAAAAAGTAGAGGTGGTCCTTAGTCTTCTCAGTTCCTGCTGGGTTCAGAGATCTAGTCCATGGCTTCTGACATTATCTGTGAGGATGGATCAGTTTTGATACTTTCTCAAAACACAGAAAGAGTAAAATTTTAGAAAGACAAATATGAACAAAACCTAAGCTCCAATTTTATTTTTATTATTCAACAGACATAAAATTACTTTGCCCAATCACTAAGAATTTCTAAATGTTTAATCTCAATATCTGTATTTATGATGGCGAGTATAGGGCCCAGTGAGTATACTTGCTGGTGCGACCAGGTTAATACCAGGTTAGTAGCATTAATCTGGTCAAGCAAGAAACTGGCATCTAGTCACTAGTTAATAGTGGCACATGAGAGAGGAAGCCATCTTCATTTCACAGACAAACCTGCTTTAAAAGCTGGGAGTAACCATTCAAAACACAAACAAATCACCAGAGAGAATTTTACAACACGAAGAATGGAGCAAAAATTACAAAAGCCTATCTCTCAATCCAAAAATCTGGACAAAGTCCCCTTTTAAATGAGAAGACAGTTGTACTGACAGTCTTGGATTGTGATTATACTGGGCTGAGAGAAGAAAAGAGTTGGTCCAGCTTCACTGGTCTCACGTACCTGCAGAGAGAATGCCGACGCCAAAGAAACAGAATGTGTGATGCCTTCAAACTCACAGAGACTGAAAACAGTTAGAGTAAGAGTAAGGGCTCTATCTGAGACTTTAATGGAAAGAAAAGAGAGGCCTTCCTTACCAATATCGCTACAAAGTGTCCCAGTTGACTCAGTAATCTCTTAGAGTTAAAGAGACAATACATCTGATGTCAACACAGCTCCTGGGAAGGCAGTTGGTACAGGCCAGCGGCTCACAACGACAGCCTCATAGTAGAATCACCTGGGTAGTGTTAAAAAACAATCACTGTCCAGGCCTCCAGTACAGAGCCTGGGCATAGTGGGTTTTGCTTTGTTTTAACTCCTTAAGATGATTCTAATGTGCAGGCAAGGCTGAGAACCACTGAGGTAGCAGAAAGAGCCCAGGCACAGACATTAAGGCCATGGATTCTATGGCTGCCCTTAAAATTGTTCAGTTGTGTTGCCCTGTACAAGTCACCTTGTATTCCAAAGCCTTACTCTACACAACTGTAAGGAGTTTCAGAACGCCGGATGTGTGTTAGCTGTAAAGCACTTTCCACGTGTTTCAGCAATCCTTTTACAAATATAATATTTACTAAGAGAGTGATTTCAGGGACTCTTAATAAATCTGAAGACCAGAAACCTATGACTGCATATGCACAGCTGAGTAGATTCTGTAATGAGTTTAGAAAAATTTCAATTTGTCAGAAGTTGAAAACTTTGAGAAACGCTGTCTCCTAGAATCAAGTGCATGGTAGAAGGAACTTAGCAATCACTATATAATCCAGAAATATGGAAAAAAATATGCACATACAAAATCATATTCGTGCTCCCAAAGTTCTGCCTAATTTTTTTAAAAAGTGTCCTATTTAAAAAAAGAATTCTATATGCACATATTTTATCTCTAGGCAAATATACATGATTAAAAAGAGCCCCACAAAAGTGTGAATAGATCTCACCCAGTCCTATAACTTTAAAGTACAATCTCTCAGCCCAGATCTCTTCCCTGAACACCCAGAAGCATATGCCCACCTGCTAGCTCTGTATCTCATGTCTCACAGGCACCACAAACAATATGGCCCAATAAAGCCCTAACTCTCCTCTCCCTTTCCCCAGTCTCAATGGGGCTGGCTCCTTCTCATCATTCAGGACTGAACTCAGATGTCATCTCTTCAAAGAGAGCTTGCTGACCACCCTAGCTTGAAGAAGACACCTCCAGAACAAATCACACCCTACAGCATTGGTCCCTTCCTTAATGCTTCTTTTTCATAGGAACACATCAGGAAGGAAATCATCGTTCGTATGTACCTATGTATATATGAGTTTACTGCCTCCAACCCCCCTCTAGGATGTAAGCTCCATGGAAGAAGGAACTCTTCTCTGTCCCAACAGCTATGTTGTTCACTGCCATGGTCCCAACACTAAAACATTATCTGAATAAAGTCAGTCCTCAATAAATATGACTCTCCAACTAACTATGCCTAAATAGAGACAAATAGAAGGAGAAAGATTCCAGAAGGTTAGTAAAAAGGAATAAACTACTCACAGATGGTCAGGCTCTTTGAAAGAGTTCTTTTTTTCACACCTGAGACCCCCATGTACCCCTATATAAAGATACTCACTTTGGTGCAAAAAACTTATTCAGACTAATTGCTACTCTCTACTCTGATCCTTCCTTTTCTGGTCTCCTGGAGCCTATTACACTGGCTCTCATCCAGAATCATCCTTGCACCTTCGGAGTAAAAAGTCCCCTGGTCAGCCAGCTTGACTCTGTAATTTAGCTCTCCCCGAAGACAGTGTTCAGCTTGAACCCTTGGCCAACCACAGTTAGTGAGTGAACTACACCCCACTCTGATGTGGACCTGGTTCTCAGCATACCTTTTTGGCCAGGATATCAGTACACCCAAGTCTCCTGGGATCAAGAGAACAGAACGTGATCAAAATTCCCTGAACCACGCGGCTCCTGTGGTCTATCATTTGTCACCAGTCCTGGCACAATGGCCAACATAAGGGAAACACTCCACCCCAAGCTTTTGTTGTCTGGGCACCATCCTTATTGCAGGTGCTCGTTTGCTTTCTGTGCACGGAAGACAACATCTCACTTAACCACCTTCCACTCTGAGGGGGCATTTTCCAGCTGACCTTTCTGGGAATACAATTTTGAGAGACAGGGATGAAGCCCCAGGGCCCTTAGGTACTATGCTTGGTTCTGGCCCGTCATCACAGCCAACAAGACAGGGAAACTTTTCCTAAAGGTCACTGTTACCACCCACGGACATCCCCCAACAGAGGGCAAGCCCACAGGCAGGCAGCTGCATCTGAAGAGCAGCAAAGAGAAGCACTCATCCGAGTATCTGCTGAATTCTGCACGCTGGTGCTTGACCATGGGAAGGGACACAGACAAGTTTTTAGTACTTGAGTTTCCATCCCTGGAATGAAGTGACAACAGACTCTAGGGCAACTGCACTTCACAGACCAAGTCCTTACCTATAGGCCTCATTTCTTTTTTTTTTTTTTTAATAAATTTATTTATTTTTGGCTGCACTGGGTCTTCATTGCTGAGCGCAGACTTTCTCTAGCTGCAGAGAGCGGGGGCTACTCTGTTGCGGTGCACAGGCTTCTCATTGCGGTGGCTTCTCTTGTTGCAGAGCACGGGCTCTAGGCGCGGGGGCTTCAGTAGTTGTGGCTCACGGGCTCAGCAGTTGTGGCACTCGGGCTCTAGAGCGCAGGCTCAGTAGTTGTGGTGCACGGGCTTATTAGCTGCTCTTGCGGTGTGTGGGATCTTCCCAGACCAGGGCTTGAACCCGTGTCCACTGCATTGGCAGCTCCTGCACTGGCAGGTGGATTCTTAACCACTGCGCCACCAGGGAATCCCTACAGGTCTGAGTTCTGATTCCATCCAAGGCTACCCCGCTGCTCTCTGGTAAAGAAACCAGCGATGAGCTCGCATTCTACACTACACAGGAGAGAGTCCGCCAAGAGGTCGGTGTGTCTGCTGTTCATCTTTTCCCTTGCACTGGGCCTGTCCCGCCAGGACTTCCTGGAAAGCCATCCTTCTGCTTCTAGCACTACTTACATTCCCGCACCAGGTCTAGCCTCCACAATCATTCCATGCCTGGGATCCTGGACAATGCATCACCTCTGGAGGAACTTAAAACCCACTCCATGCCTTTCACAGCAACCTGCCCTCTCACAAGCCCCCCATTCCCACAGACATGCACTTGATATGACAGATTACATTACCATTATCCAACTCCTCTGATCAATGGTGCTCACCCTTATCTTTCACTGCCTTATCAAGCTTCACTACAAGCTTCCTATTGGACTGTCAGCACCTCAGACTCAAATGGGCTTAGAACAAATCCATCTTCTCTTATTACAAACAGTACCACCATTCTTTCAGTTACACAAAACTGATTCCTCGGTCAACTTTAATTTACTCCTTTCCTCCCTGTATGGTCAATCTTCGAGTCCCCCAGATGCCTTCTCCTTGTAGTCAAACTCCATTTACCCCGACCTCCTCCATATTTCACTCGATTTAGTTTGCTCTTCTGTCTCCTCGATCATAAACCAACCCCTCCTTCTCTACTAGCTTCTCTCCTTCAGCTTATAAATAAGCTCAAATATCACTCCTTTTAAGCTCCCCTTGAGTCTCTTCCCCATCCCCCCTAGACTGAGCAATCCCCCTGTTTCCACAGCACTTCAGCACCGTTCCATCATTAAGCGCATCATGTTATCACAATTTACATGTCTGACTGCCCACTAGTGAGG
Organism: Stenella coeruleoalba; assembly: GCF_951394435.1. NCBI lineage: Eukaryota > Metazoa > Chordata > Mammalia > Artiodactyla > Delphinidae > Stenella > Stenella coeruleoalba. The sequence goes on along the minus strand of NC_137155.1, from coordinate 85,966,541 downwards.
GCTGTTGGAAGCAGAGATTCCAGCTTTTTCCACTTTAAAACTCTGAAGTACAATAAATTTCAATACACGTTTACTAAGTGGATAAATTCTCCCTGTATTCCATTCTTTCTATTCTCACTGTCCTTATTCTGTCCCTCCTCGTCTCATACTAGACTTTCAAAAGGGTCTTTTCAATTGGCCTTGAGCTATCCCCTCCAACTCATCAGAAAACTACATCCAGCACACATCCTAACACAATAATTTCATAATATCAATTCCAACATTTAAAACACACACACACAAAACACACACACAAAAAGAAAACCAAAAAAAAGATCTCCAATGCTTCCCACTGCTCATGGCAAGCCTTGTCAGCAGGGTGATCATTAGAAATTAAGAGATCTGGAAGACCAGGTAGTTGGGATTTCACTTCACAGCTTTCCAAGATTACTAACAAAAGGAGAACTCTGCCAGCAGTGCTGTACTCTCCTCCAGGCTGTTCAGGGCCTCCCATCTCAAGAATATCTATTAGCATGTATACTGTGTTTGCATACGTTCACATACCTACACAGACACACAGACCACACACACAAAGCCTTAACGATTTTAGTCAGAATGAGCCCCACTGTGCCATTCACCAGCCCTATCCCTTAGAGAATGACTGGGGTCTTACAGGGAGTGACAAATGCCTCATTAAGATGTTAAAAACTCTTGCACCATAAAATGTAAAACTGAACATTTTTAGCTGGGATTTCTAGACCCTCCATGATTCAGCCCCAACCTACCTGGCCAGGATTTCCTCACATGCATGTCTCACACATGTACAGCCTCTGTGCTAGTCCATTCAGGACAGTCCCTCCCCCACACACTCCCCAGCCTTTCCTGCCTCTACCTTTCTCTGGTACCGCTTCCCAGATCTTACTTGCTTACTCATCCATAATACCACTCCTAGCTTGAAGCATCTTCCAATGACTCAGTGATCTCTCCTTCCCTTTAACTCCCCTGGTACCTGGAGCCCATCTCATTTATTTGGCAGTTACCACTAGCTGCTAAAGTTACAACTTTTGAAATGGAAGATTTTGACCAGAATCTCCCAGTAGTACTAAAATATCTCCACAGTCAAGTGATGCATACTGATGACCAAATGTAGCATGAGGAGTTAACGCTAAGGCTAAATGTGCTTGAAAGGAAGAGGGAAGTGAATGGGCAGCCAGGGGTAGAGTCAAAGGTGAGAATAACAACAGAGTGAGAGCCTTCATAGGAGTACAGAGTTGATTCTAGTACTTTCCTCTGTATCCGTTAGCATGCCATCCAGGAACAGTAAGACTCAGTGAAAACAGGAAGAGACTAAGATGGCCCTTGCAGTTTCCAGGAACTACGATAATTTTTTGAAAAGTCGAAAAGGTAGTTGATGTGACCTATACAAGACCCTAGCCTGGAAATAGTTAACGTTTGTGGGGCTGGGACAGGGTGGCCAGTAAGTGATTATTCTATTGGGTCGCTACACGTGCTTTTAAAAATGCTTTTAAATGAACACATTTAATTAAAAGGAAAAAATAAAGAGGGTGTAACTCGCTAGAAGCGTTGTGTTAACCTGGGTTTGGTTTCTCTGTGCTGTCTGAACTGAGCGATAGATGGAAGACTTGACCACAGAGTTACAGTCACCCTGATTACTTTATAGTTAGAACGCTCTAAACACACTCCACGACTCAATAGGGAGGCAAACCCAGGGGAAACACAAGAGAAGTCAACTGGGCTGAGAGACTGATAGACTCCCACTGCATCTTTGCTTCTTTTGTGTTACAGACTTTGTCTTTTAATAAGTCCTGACACATCCATGAGTGTCAGGTCAGTGATACTTCTTTTTTGGTCCCAGTTAATCATGTGTCAGGAGTTAGAAGGTAGTTTCACGTAGTATCACTGTCCTCATAAATACAAACACACACACAAACGCATAGGCAGTATCTCATTGGTTGCATGATGCATATTATTTCACAGTTTAACATTGCTCAAATTGAGAGGGGTCTTATACATGATGACATATTAGAACTGATGAAACAGGGTACATTTCCTCTAAACTTGACTATAAGAACTTAAAGGCACAGGGGCACAACAGATTCAAACACTGACTGAAATGAACATTAGTGAGCTAAGCCAATCCACCTCCTTTCATAAGACACACACACACAGTCAGAAGGAAAAATAAACCTAGAATCCAAATCTCCTGATTCCCAGTTATTGCTCTTATGTTCTATAAGCCCCTTAGCAAAAAATATTGATGAACTGATTCAATGTTACATGTAAACAAGAGGAAATAAGGAAAGGTTTTGAGATGAGGAAGACAGGAAGAAAACAATTCAATATACTATAAGCATTGCAAGAGCAAGGACAAAGTCCATTTTGCTTATTATGATATTCTGAGTGCCCAGCACAGTGCCTTGCAGATAGTAGGTATTTTATAAGTTAATTTCTGGATGAATGTTCTGAGATGAAAAATCTGGCTGTTGAACTTAAGGTAATTAGCAGGCGGTAGCTGTAGTACACAGCAGTGTAGTCAGAGGACCATGCCATCAGAACCTCCTGGATGCCTGTTAAAAATGAAGATATCTAGGCTCTTCACAGGCTAGATGAATTAGAATTTCTGGGTTGGGGCCCCAGGAATCTGGACTTTTAAGGAGCAATCCATGGTGATCCTCAGGTAAGTTTGAGAACCAGAGTGTAAGAGAAAATAATGACCTGCACTGGAGGCAATGGAAAGAAAGGAGAAAACATCACAGAAAATAAAAATTTAAATCTAAAGAACATTGGTCTTTAGAGAAAGAAGAGACAGAACTTGGGCGATGGGAGGAAAAACAAGGGAAAGATAGTTATAAGCTAATGTTAAGAACCATTTAAATATAAATGTACAAACATTAAAGAATCAGGAACTCTGAGTAGCCCTGGGATGAAGGATTAATTCCATCAGTGCGCAAGAGGCCAGGAGTACCGTATGAGGCATCATTCGGATAATTAAATAATTAACACACATAGGATTACAATTCCTCTTGGGGAAACCAATAATGAACAAGAAACACCTTATATAGTTTCACAAATGACTCTTCAAATATCTACAGACAAAGACAGATCTGAACTAACTATGGGAAAAAGTGAAAAGTATCTTGTTACAGTCAGCTAAAACTTATGGAAGAGAGTTGGAGGTAGCAAATTCATTCATGCTACTCAAATAAACCAGACATGGGAAGACGAACTTTTAAAATTATCAAGGTGGGGAAAGAGGAGGAAAAGAAAAATGTTGCTAAAAACGGAGTGGGGTATGGAATTATTGAAGACTAAACTAGCTCAGAAACTGAACTGATTCTTTTTAATTTGTCTTTGACAAGAAAAGTGAAGAAGACATATTTGTATAATTAAAGAGAATGAAGACTTTGCAGAAATAGCGACTGACAAAAAGCAGATGGGGAACACTTGACAAAACTGAACTCATAACAATCAGTAGGCCCGGATGATGGGAAACTAAGCCTCTTAAGGGAATTCACTTACACACTTGAGAAGTCATTTACAATCATTATGGAAATACCACAGAAAAATGGTGAAACAGAAGATGTGAAGGGGGGAAAAATTAGATAATGAAATATCTATCAATCTTAAAATGGTTACAAAGAGACATTATGGAAAATGTTAGTGGGAAATGAGTCACAGGTATGAAATGTAAAGAATACAGTCAGTCACCGTGTAAACTCTTGTATGGTGACAGACTGGGACTAGACTTGTCCTGGTGAGCATTTTGGAATGTATAGGAGTATCAAATCAGTATGTTGTGTAACAGGAACTAACACAGTTTTGGAGGTCAATTATACTTCAAAAACAAACTCATAGAAAAAGGGATCAGATTTGTGGTTACCAGAGGCAGGGGGTTGGGGGGAGGGGGAACTGCATGAAGGTGGTCAAAAGGCACAAACTGCCCAATATAAGATAAAGAAGTACTAGGGATGTAATGTACAACAAGATAAATACAATTAACACTGCTCTATGTTATACGTGAAAGTCGTTAGGAGAGTATAAATCATAAGAGTTATCAACACAAGGAAAAAAATTTTTTTCTATTTCTTTAATTTTGTATCTATATGAGATGATGGATGTTCACTCAATTTACTGTGACAATTTCATAATGTATGTAAGTGAAACCATTAAGCTGCACACCTTAAACTTACACAGTGCTGTCTTTCAATTATACGTCAATAAAACTGAAAATAGGGGGCTTCCCTGGTGGCACAGTGGTTGAGAGTCTGCCTGCTAATGCAGGGGACATGGGTTCAAACCCTGGTCTGGGAGGATCCCACATGCCGCGGAGCAACTAAGCCTATGAGCCACAACTACTGAGCCTGCGCATCTGGAGCCTGTGCTCTGCAACAAGAGAGGCCGCGATAGTGAGAGGCCTGTGCACTGCGATGAAGAGTGGCCCCCGCATGCCACAACTAGAGAAAGCCCTCACACAGAAATGAAGACCCAACACAGTCCAAAATAAATAAGTAAATAAATTAATTAATTTTAAAAAAATCAGAGAGAACATTTTCCAGCTGTGGTCAGAGGAAGTCCTGACTACTGAATAATAAAAAAAAAAAACTGAAAATAAATAGAGAGAAAGAGAAAGAGAAAGAGAGAGAGAGAGAGAGAAAGGAAGGAAGGAAGGAAGGAAGGAAGGAAGGAAGGAAGGAAGGAAGGAAGGAAGGAAGGAAAAAGAAAGAAGGAAGGAAGGAAGGAAGGAAAGGAAAGGAAGGAAAGGAAAAGAGAGAGAGAGAAAGAAAAAGTGAGTGGTAAAATCAGTGACCTTAGGGCCTGAACCAAGATGGCAGAGTAGAAGGACGTGCTCTCACTCCCTCTTGTGAGAACACCAGAATCACAGCTAGTTTCTGGACAATCATCGAAAGGAAGACCCTGGAACTCACCAAAAATGATACCCCATATCCAAAGGCAAAGGAGAAGCCACAATGAGACTGCAGGAGGGGCACAATCACACTAAAATCAAATCCCATAACTGCTGGATGGGTAACTCACAGACTGGAGGACACTTATACCACAGAAGTCCACCCACTGTAGTGAAGTTTCTGAGCCCCACATCAGGCTTCCCAACCTGGGGATCTGGCAACAGGAGGAGGAATTCCAAGATAATCAGACTTTGAAGGCTAGTGGGATTTGATTGCAGGACTTCGACAGGACTAGGGAAAACAAAGACTCCACACTTGGAAGGCACACACAAAGTAGTGTGTGCATCGAGGTCCAGGAAAAGGAGCAGTGACCCCAGGGAAAACTGAACCAGACCCACCTGCTAGTGTTGGAGGGTCTCCTGCAGAGGCAGGGGTGGCTGTCGTTCACCATGGGGACAAGAACACAGGCAGCAGAAGTTCTGGGAAGTACACGTTGGCGAGAGCAATCCCAGAGTCTGTCATTAGCGCCACCAAAGAGCCAAGGTAGACTCCAGTGTTGGGATGCCTCAGGCCAAACAACCAACAGGGAGGGAACCAAGCCCCACCCATTAGCAGTCAAGCAGATTAAAGTTTTACTGAGCTCTGCCCACCAGAGAAACAGTCAGCTCTACCCACCACCAGTCCCTCCAATCAGGAAACTTGCACAAGCCTCTGAGATAGCCTCATCCACCAGAGGGCAGACAGCAGAAGAAGAAATACAATCCTGCAGCCTGTGGAACAAAATCCACATTCACAGAAAGGTAGACAAGATGAAAAGGCAGAGGGCTATGTCCCAGATGAAAGAACAAGATAAAACGCCAGGAAAACAACTAAATGGAGATACGACACCTTCCAGAAAAAGAATTCAGAATAATGATAGCGAAGATGATCCAGGACCTTGGAAAAAGTATGGAGGCAAGATAGAGAAGATGCAAGAAATCTTTAACAAAGACCTACAACAATTACAGAACAAACAAACAGAGATGAACAATACAATAACTAAAATGAAAACTACACTAGAATGAATCAATAGCAGAATAACTGAGGCAAAAGAACGGATAAGTGACCTGAAAGACAGAATGGTGGAATTCACTATTGGAGAAAAGAATAAAGAAAAAAGAATGAAAAGAAATGAAGACAGGCTAAGAGACCACTGGGACAACATTAAATGCAACAACATTTGCGTTATAGGGGTCCCAGAAGGAAAAGAGAGAGAGAAAAGACCCAAGAAAATATGTGAAGAAATTATAGTTGAAAACTTCCCTAATATGGGAAAGGAAATAGCCACCCAAGTCCAGGAAGTGCAGTGAGTCCGATACAGGATAAACCCAAGGAGAAACACACCGAGACACACAGTAATCAATCTGGCAGAAATTAAAGACAAAGAAAAATTACTGAAAGCAACAAGGGAAAAACGAAAAATAACATACAAGGGAGCTCCCATAAGGTTAACAGCTGATTTCTCAGCAGAAACACTACAAGCCAGAAGGGAGTGGCATGATATACTTAAGGTGATGAAAGGGAAGAACCAACAACCAAGATTACTCTACCTGGCCAGGATCTCATTCAGATTTGATGGAGACATCAAAAGCTTTACAGACAACCAAAAGCTGAGAGAATTCACCACCACCAAACCAGCTCTACAACAACTGCTAAAGGAACTTCTCTAAGTGGGAAACACAAGAGAAGAAAAGGACCTACAAAAACAAACCCAAAACAATTAACAAAATGGTCATAGGAACATACATATCGATAATTACCTTAAACGTGAATAGATTAAACGCTCCAACCAAAAGACACAGGCTTGCTGAATGGATACAAAAACAAGACCCATCTATATGTTGTCTACAAGAGACCCACTTCAGACCTAGATACAGACTGAAAGTGAGGGGATGGAAAAAGATATTCCATGCAAATGGAAATCAAAAGAAAGCTGGAATAGCAATACTCATATCAGATAAAATAGACTTTAAAATAAAGAATGTTACAAGAGACAAGGAAGGACACTATATAATGATCAAGGGATCAATCCAAGAAGAAGATATAACAATTATATATGCACTCAACATAGGAGCACTTCAATACATAATGAAACTGCTAACAGCTCTAAAAGAGGAAATCGACAGTAACACAATAATAGTGGGGGACTTTAACACCTCACTTACACCAATGGACAGATCATCCAAAATGAAAATAAATAAGGAAACAGAAGCTTTCAATGACACAATAGACCAGATAGATTTAAACGATATTTATAAGACATTCCATCCAAAAACAGCAGATTACACTTTCTTCTCAAGTGTGCACAGAACATTCTCCAGGATAGATCACATCTTGGGTCACAAATCAAGCCTCAGTAAATTTAAGAAAATTGAAATCATATCAAGTATCTTTTCAGACCACAATGCTATGAGATTAAAAATGAATTACAGGGGAAAAAACGTAAAATACACAAACACATGGAGGCTAAACAATACGTTACTAAATAACCAAGACATCACTGAAGAAATCAAAGAGGAAATCAAAAAATACCGAGAGACAAATGACGATGAAAACACAATGATCCAAAACCTATGGAATGCAGGAAAAGAGGGAAGTTTACAGCTATACAAGCCTACCTCAAGAAACAAGAAAAATCTCAAATAAACAATCTAACCTTACACCTAAAGGAACTAGAGAAAGAACAACAAACAAAACCCAAAGTTAGAAGGAAAGAAATCATAAAGATCAGAGCAGAAATAAATGAAATAGAAACAAAGAAAACAATAGCAAAGATCAATAAAACTAAAAGCTGGTTCTTTGAGCAGATAAACAAAATTGATAAACCATTAGCCAGACTCATCAAGACAAAGGTGAGAGGACTCAAATCAATAAAATTAGAAATGAAAAAGGAGAAGTTATAACAGACACTGCAGAAATACAAAGCAACTCTATGCCAATAAAATGGACAACCTGGAAGAAATGGACAAATTCTTAGAAAGGTAGAACCTTCCAAGACTGAACAGGGAAGAAACAGAAAATATGAACAGACCAATCACAAGTAATGAAATTCAAGCTGTGATTAAAAACCTTCCAACAAGCAAAAGTCCAGGACCAGATGGCTTCACAGGTGAATTCTATCAAACATTTAGAAAAGAGCTAACACCCATCCTTCTCAAACTCTTCCAAAAAATTGCAGAGGAAGGAACACTCCCAACTCATTCTATGAGGCCACGACCACCTTAATACCAAAACTAGACAAGGACACTACAAAAAAAGAAAATTACAGACCAATATCACTGATGAATATAGATGCAAAAATCCTCAACAAAATACTAGCAAACAGAATCCAACGTCACATTAAAAGGATCATACACCATGATCAAGTGGGATTTATCCCAGAGATGCAAGGATTCTTCAATATACTCAAATCAATCAATGTGATACACTGTATTAACAAACTGAAGAATAAAAACCATATGATCATCTCAATAGATACAGAAAAAGCTTTCGACAAAATTCAACACCCATTTATGACAAAAACTCTCCAGAACGTGGACAGAGAGGGAACCTACCTCAATGTAATAAAGGCCATATATGACAAACCCACAGCAAACATCATTCTCAGTGTTGAAAAACTGAAAGCATTTCCTCTAAGATCAGGAACAAGACAAGGATGTCCACTCTTGTCACTATTATTCAACATAGTTTTGGAAGTCCTAACCATGGCAATCAGAGAAGAAAAAGACATAAAAGGAATACAAATTGGAAAAGAAGAAGTAAAACTGTCACTCTTTGCAGATGACATGATACTATACGTAGAGAATCCTAAAGATACCACCAGAAAACTACTAGAGCTAATCAATGAATTTAGTAAAGTTTCAGGATACAAAATTAATGCACAGAGATCTCTTGCATTCCTATACATTAATGATAAAAAATCTGAAACAGAAATTAAGGAAACACTCCCATTTACCACTGCAACAAAAAGAATAAAATACCTAGGAATAAACCTACCTAGGGAGACAAAAGACCTGTGTGCAGAAAACTATAAGACACTGATGAAAGAAATTAAAGATGATACCAACAGATGGAGAGATATACCATGTTCTTGGATTGGAAGAATCAATATTGTGAAAATGACTATACTACCCAAAGCAATCTACAGATTCAATATAATCCCTATCAAATTACCAATGGCATTTTTTACGGAACTAGAACAAAAAATCTTAAAATTTGTATGGAGACACAAAAACCCCGAATAGCCAAAGCAGTCTTGAGGGAAAAAAATGGAGCTGGAGGAATCAGACTCCCTGACTTCAGACTATAATACAAAGCTGCAGTAATCAAGACAATATGGTACTGGCAGAAAAAGAGAAACATAGATTAATGGAACAATGTAGAAAGCCCAGAGATAAACCCACGCACCTATGGTCAACTAATCTATGACAAAGGAGGGAAGGATATACTAATGGAGAAAAGACAGTCTCTTCAATAAGTGGTGCTGGGAAAACTGGACAGCAACAGGTAAAACAATGAAATTAGAACACTCCCTAACACCATACACACAAAAAAAACTCAAAATGGATTAGAGACCTAAATGTAAGACCGGACACTATAAAACTCTTTGAGGAATACATAGGAAGAACACTCTTTCACATAAATCACAGCAAGATTTTTTGATCAAAGCTTTTGCAAAGCAAAGGAACCATAAATAAGACAAAAAGACAGTCCTCAGAATGGAAGAAAATATTTGCAAACGAATCAACGGACAAAGGATTAATCTCAAAATATATACACAGCTCATGCAGCTCAATATTAAAGAAACAAACAACCCAATCCAAAACGGGCAGAAGACCTAAATAGACATTTCTCCAAAGAAAACATACAGATGGCCAAGAGGCACATGAAAAGCTGCTCAACATGACTAATTATTAGAGAAATGCAAATCAAAACTACAATGAGGTATCACCTTACAACAGTTAGAATGAGCATCATCAGAAAATCTACAAACAACAAATGCTGGAGAGGGTGTGGAGAAAAGGGAACCCTCTTGCACTGTTGGTGGGAATGTAAATTGATACAGTCACTATGGAGAACAGTATGGAGGTTCCTTAAAAAACTAAAAATAGAATTACCATATGATCCAGCAATCCCACTACTGGGCATATACCTAGAGAAAACCATGATTCAGAAAGACACATGCACCCCAATGTTCATTGCAGCACTATTTACAATAGCCAGGTCATGGAAGCAACCTAAATGCCCATCGACAGACGAATGGATAAAGAAGATGTGGTACATATATACAATGGAATATTACTCAGCCATAAAAAGGAACGAAATTGGGTCATTTGTTGAGACGTGGATGGATCTAGAGACTGTCATACAGAGTGAAGGAAGTCAGAAAGAGAAAAACAAATATCGTATATTAACGCATATATGTGGAACCTAGAAAAATGGTACAGATGCACCAGTTTGCAGAGCAGAAATAGAGACAAAGATGTAGAGAACAAACGTATGGACACCAAGGGGGGAAAGTCGCTGGGGGGTAGGGGTGCTGGTGTGATGAACTGGGTGATTAGGATTGACACATATACCCTGATGTGTATAAAACTGATGACTAATAAGAACCTGCTGCATTAAAAAAAAAAAATCAGTGACCTTTTCTCGCATACAGATTGTGAGCTCCTTGAGGCCAGAGACACTCTTCATCACTATCCAACATTAGTACCAAGTTTGCGGCAAACAGCAAGTGACCACCAGATAGTTGAACATGCGTACATTCAAAGAGCTAGAAAATGAATGCTACCAAACTTTTCCATTTCTTCTGAGCAGAAATTGTACCACAGAGAAAGGTTATAGCTCATTTTTCTCTCACGCATGAAATAATAAAAAAGGTAAAATACTTGAACATCTGGTGGGTAATTAAATCATCAACCATAATCAGAATAAAAACGTAAAAACTCTAGGAACATAAATATAGTAGATCTGAGAAACACAAAATGAAAGCCAGAAAAGGACAACGGATACCATAAATTTGAGCGAACATTCTCAGTACTTTCTTTAAAAAGAAATCCTCTAATGTATTTGGAGGACATGCTAAGTTTAAAGAGAAATCAAATATAAACAGAAATCCTAAAAACTACCTTTATTATGATCATTATATAATTTAATGATTCATGGGAGCTCCTCACACACACATTCCAACACAACCCCCAGCCACTTATTAATTTATCTTCAATTTACAGACAGGACAGACAGGCAAATTTACATAGAGGCATATGCTTTCAGTAGGTTGACACGAAATTCAAAAGAAGAGATCTCAAGTATAAACATAAGCCAAAAGAACTATCTGCTGCATCTCCTACAAGCTAAATTAAAAGGGGAGGGAGACTTCCTTGTGGGGTCGCTTTTTGTGTACAGCATAGTGCATTCCATGTCATACATGTTAATAACTACACACATTAAACAGAACTGAAAGCCACTGAACTCACATACAAAGGCTGTTTACTTCACAGGTCAGTCCTAGTCTTCTTATCAGGTTGCTAAAACTGACCTCTACAGCCTTAGTAAAGAAGGATTAGGCCAGTAGACTATCTCATAAGGTTGGAATGATACTAGGCTTTTTATTTTTTTAATTGGCCACACTGCCTTCTCTCAGGAAAAAAAAAGACAAAGAAGAGATAAAGGAAAAGGGTACTGGTCTTGATTATGGGGAAAGTGTGTTTCATCATTTATGAGTCTTAATGCCACATGAGGAGTAAAGGAGAATGACTCAAAGGTAATAATATCATTTATATGCGTAACAGTAGCGCCGGCCTAAAGAGGACAGTTAGAGTCAAATTCGGGATCTTCTCATCAGAAGGCCAAACTCAGGATGGGTAGATGGGCAAGTACAGACATGCCAGTTGAGAGAGTTAAAAGGACAAGGAAGGCCCAGACCACTCTAGGTTTGACCAGTTCATATCCAGTTTGTATGGATGCAAAAAAAAAAAAAAATTTCAAAAACAATCAAGCTGATATGAGAGCACCATCCTCTTAAAACAAGTGTCAAGAATAAACTGTCTCCTTTTAACAACACATGAAAACACGCTGCTTAAGCTAATTCAAACACTTATCCTACCCTTAGGAATAAAAGATCAACAAGAACAAATTAAGACATAGTTTCCGTACCTTGGCTATTGTGAATAACGTGGCAACCTAACTGTCCATCAATGGATGAATGGATAAGGAAAATGTGGCATGTATGTGTATATATCACCTGTTTTAAGTATCATTTTTTTAACAGATCTTTATTGGAGTACAATTGCTTCACAATACTGTGTTAGTTTCTGTTGTACAACAAAGTGAATCAGCCATATGCATACACATGTCCCCATATCCCCTCCCTCTTGAGCCTCCCTATCCCATGCCTCTAGGTCATTGCAAAGCACCGAGCTGATCTCCCTGTGCTATGCTGCTGCTTCCCACTAGCTAACTGTTTTACATTTGGTAGTGTATATATGTCGATGCTGCTCTCACTTCGCCCCAGCTTCCCCTCCCCCCACCCCAGATCCTCAAGTGCATTCTCTACGTCTATGTCTTTGTTCCTGCCCTGCCACTAGGTTCATCAGTACCTTTTTTTTAGATTCCATATATATGCGTTAGCATACGGTATTTATTTTTCTCTTTCTGACTTACTTCATTCACTCTGTATGACAGACTCTAGGTCCATCTACCTCACTACAAATAATTCAATTTTGTTTCTTTTTATGGCTGAGTAATATTCCATTGTATATATGTGCCACATCTTCTTTATCCATTCATCTGTCGATGGACATTTAGGTTGCTTCCATGTCGGCTACTGTACATAGTGCTGCAATGAACACAGGGGTACACGTTTCTTTTTGAATTATGGTTTTCTCAGGGTATATATCCAGTAGTGGGATTGCTGGGTCATATGGTAGTTCTATTTTTTAATTTTTTAAGGAACCTCCATACTGTTCTCCATAGTGGTTGTATCAATTTACATTCCCACCAACAGTGCAGGAGGGTTCCTTTTTCACCACATCCTTTCCAGCATTTATTATTTGCAGATTTTTTGATGATGGCCATTCTGACCAGTGTGAAGTGATGCCACTGTTAGCCTAATAATACCTAATTTATCTGGCAACCTAGACCACTGAGAACTTAATAGGAAAGAAAAAGGGACGTATCCACAGCCAAAACATACCTATGTTACAAAAATCGAAGTTACGAACTCAACCACTTGATGCCAGAGAGTGCTGTTTGCTTATTCTACACACAATTCTAACCACCTTGCTTCCTGCCTTTGCAGTTTATACCACAGTAGTTGCGCAACTCAGAAGGCAAGAGAAGCCTGTCTGAGACACGATACACAGCTAGATATGATAACCTACAATCACACAGCAAGGGAAAAAAGGACACATGGCATGAAAAGCAGACAAGGAGATAGAAAGACATGGAAGTCGGGGTCTGATTCAAAGTGGGGGCAACACCGCACCTGACTCCAAAGGCGATAAGGTGACCACTGACACACCACAACAGAGTCAACAAGGGGCAGGTCTGCAGAGTTCAAACAAAGCATCACTTAACCAGGTTCAAAATCATGGCCTTCAATCATCAAGAAAAGTCCCAATGTGTTCAGGATTTTGTGACAAAAGGGACTGAAGGAGTTCAGAGCACGTCACAGCAAAATATGCCACTCTGGCAATATTAACTTCTTTTGAGTCAAAGGCATTTAAATAACAGCAAATATAAGAAAAACACTTGGATCTTCCTTCTTTTTCTTAAAAGAGATGAAATTCCTATATGAAAGATGTCCTCTCTATACCAGAAGCAAAGTAGCATTCTTATCATGAAGGACGAGAAGTTGAGACGCAAGGGATTCTATACAAACAGACCGTGTTAAAATAATTCTTATCGGGAATTCCCTGGCTGTCCAGTGGTTAGGACTCAGCACTTTCACTGCTGGGGCCTGGGTTTGATCCCTGGTCAGGGCTATAAGATCCCATAAGCCGTGCAGCGCGGCCGGGGGAAAAAAAAATTCTTATCTTCCTTTGGCCTCCTCACATAGTTGAGTCATTTTTCCATAATGGCCTCTCTTTGTTCAACCTAATATTAGAAAGCAAATAGGTTTTGCCAAGTCTATGAGTCTTCATTTCCTTATGAGGGTTCCCTTATTGCATAAAACCAATTTTAAACAAATTTGGATGTTTTTCTCCTATTAATCTGTCTCTGTCAGTTTAATGTTCAGACCCAGCCAGGGACCCTAAAGGAAAGGAAAACTTTTCCCTCCCCTACAGACCCAATCTGAGAAATGTATTATACAAAATTTTCTGTTTAAAAATGTTGGGCTTCCCTGGTGGCGCAGTGGTTGAGAGTCCGCCTGCCGATGCAGGGGACGCGGGTTCGTGCCCCGGTCCGGGAAGATCCCACATGCCGCGGAGCGGCTGGGCCCGTGAGCCATGGCCGCTGAGTCTGCGCGTCCGGAGCCTGTGCTCCGCAATGGGAGAGGCCACAACAGTGAGAGGCCCGTGTGCCGCCAAAAAAAAAAAAAAAAAAAAAAAAAAAAAAATTAAAATACAACCTTTGGTGCTTTAAAGGGATGAGATTTTGTTTTCCGAAAAATTAAGCTACACTGAAAATCAGATTCCTAAACAGTGCTAAATAAATTGGGCATTACCAATGTTCTTTTTAAAGAAAATATGATTCAGTAGTTAGGAGTTTACTTACAATATAAAGGAATCAGTCTTCATCAGAACAAAGATAGCCATTTAAGCAGAAAAAGAATAAGGATAAAGCTTTAATTGCAGAAACAAAGAGCCATATGGATCTGTCTATTATGACAGCAGAATCCTGAGGTCTGTGAAAAGGCACCTCATTTCAGTCCTGGCACACAAGCCTTAAAAAATGGTTAAACAAGCTCAAAGCATCTTTGAAGCAACATCAATGGTGCATTGGGTTTCCGGTTTTTTCTTCACTGAATTAAAAGTTAATAAATGTTCCAGGCAGTTCCTCTGCCTTCCTTAATCCACAACCCCAGCCAAACTCTAGGAAATAAAAGCAGCCGGAACCATCACTTACAGTCTAGAGGGTTTGCAAAATGACATGGTGGGGGAGCTTTGAAGTTTGTAATAATAGAAAGAGAAATATACCATGAATGCCAGAGGGGGGAGCTCAGAGCAAAGGGAAAGATCATGTTTATAATAGGCAAGAAAGGGAAATTCTGAAAACCTTCTGAGCTTTTTACACAATATCCTTTTTTCTCTTTTTTTCAGTGTTCTCTTTTGAAGGATGAGTTCCAATACCCTTTGAAATAAACAATCTTTTTTCCCCCCATTTTTTTTCTAGGTAGAGGGAAAATAAATAAAAGTACTGCTGAGGGTAATGGGTTTAAACAATGGGCAGGTGTCTGAAACTCTGCTTTAGGGAAGTCTTCTGCACATAGCCTGCCCGCTCTAATCAGTTTTGTTTGCAAATGAACCTACACAGTAGGATTGACATCTAATGGTCCTGGAGGCACAGTGAAAGAATTAGCCCAATACCATTATTTTAAAGAGGTGTTAGGCCTCCTCCAGGTTCCTTTATATGTTTACTTCTAAAGACAAAATGGAATTTTAATAGGCTCTTTCCATAATTAAAGAGACTATCTTTGTGTATTCACTGCCCTTTTAACCACTAAGGAAATACCAAGAAGAAAGGAGCCACCGGCCATTATCTTTTCCTAGAAACAGCTTCCAAGTATAGACAGGTTTGCATAGACAACCAGGGTCAACCAGCGCCCTTCTTCTAGATCTGAATTTTCAGCATTCCTTTTAACCGAGGTTTTAATCCTGAACAGAGACAAAAATGGCATTAAAATAGGTACAATCAAACAATAAAGCGTTCTGATTCTACAGGGAAAGTTAAGGCTCCCAAATCAGTGCCCAAAGAAAATCTTTAAAAGAAATCAGCATCTCTTTGTATCTGTTAGCTACTGCCACAATAATACTGAGTAACAAACCACCTCAAAACTTAGTAAGCTTGCTCACATATATGCTGGTTATCTGGGATTCAGCAAAAGACCTAGTCCAAATGCACAAGCACAGTTCAAGCCTTTGCTAGTGGTATATCTGTGAACGTTGCACTGCCCATGGTAAGCCACATGTCTAACCCCAATATCAACGATAGCAGGAAGCATATTGCTCTCATAGAGGCAGGGCTGCTTGGTGGTGGAGCGGGCTGGGAATGAATACTTGCTGAACAATAATCCAATCTACCATATCCTCAGATTCAGGTCGCTAGACTTTTTTTTTTGTTTACCCACACCTGGTATCCTGCTGTTAATGGAATACAAAGGTGTTGTCACTTACACCATCTAGGTAAACGAGACCTTATTTTATAAGCTTAGCATTTAGAGGACTATTAGAAAGTAAAAACTAAACATGAAAAAAACACTTTAAAATTGGGATTATATTGTATGAGTATAAATGGACATGATTAAAAGCTTTATTAGCACCTCAGTAATCTGTTGACTAATAAATTGTCCACCTTACATCAGCATCAACTATCTTTTATGCAGTATTAACTTTGCATAGAAATAGCCTGCTAGGCAGCAAAATCACAAAGCAAAGAGAAGGCAGAAAAGATTTCCAACTTTGATAACTTAAGTAGTAGTGGCGGTATTGACAGGAACTGGCAGAGAATGGAAAGCACTTGATGGATTTACAGCAGCTATGAACAAGTCTTTACAGGAAACAACATGAGAAGATAATTTTTAAAGGCTCCGATTATCCACATACATTTAAGAGTTAACTTGTCAACCACCTAACCAGTTAAATCCTACTGGAAACAAGATGTGGGGTGGAGACAGCTGGGGTAGGAGGGTGTGCATGCATGTGCTGTATGTATATATGTACACCTAAGTATGCATATAGCAAAACTTTATTAAAGTGATCCAAGGAACCCCGGGTTCAGATTCCACTGACAACTACTGAATGCCTACTATGTGTTCCACAGAGTATCGCAACAAATACAAATCTACGTTGTAAGGAATTATTATTATCCACATTTTACAAATGAGAAGTTAGCCTTGGTGACATTCTGTGATTTAAAGATTGCACAAATAGTTAGCCAGAGAACCAAAATTTGAATATAAATCTTCTAAATAAAAGCCTGGGTCTTTTTGCCTACCACCCCATGCTAATACAAAAAAAAAAAAAGAAATCCTTTATTTCTTACCTTAGCAAGAAGGAAAATTCTTTTATATTTTCTTACCCTTAACTCCGAATAGTACAGGGATGTAGTAGATCAGAAATACAATTAGGCCCTTAATAGCCTTACGACCCTCCCTATGATATGTCCCACAGATTTGGACGAATATGACCAAAATTCATAATAACCTACTAAACCTGACACCAGGTATCAATCAGCTGTGAAAAGTTTCAAAAAGGGGTTAATCTCAATACCTTCAAATAATGTCTTGATATTCTGTTTCCTGGAATGAGTTGTAACTAAAGTAACTGAACCAACTGTTTCCCATAAGGCCTTATAAAATAAAGGCTTTGTCAAAGGAGGTGTAATATATATTTTTTGCTTTCAAAGGCCCTAGATTTCTACCTACAGCCTACAGCCCTTGCACAGTGCTTCTCGACTTCATTATGGGTCCAGTCTATAAACCTATCCATCAGGGCACACAATCCCACTTAACATGCAAATGTGGCTCCAAGAGCATTTCCTCCAGTACAGGCTAATCTACGCTTACGGACGCTAAGCTACACTTAATTTATACGTATATTACTCTGGAAGAGCAGAGTATGGAGGAAAGACTGATAAAATGGATTCTTCCATCCACAAGGGTGATTAAGAAAGAAAGGAATACTAGTAAATAGATTGCAAATCTGCAGTAACTTGTCTCACTTCCAGATAATTAGTTGTGAAGTTTTAAGGCAAGTGACCCACAAGGGAGGGGACAAATTTATTGTCTTACACAATCTAATAATCCTGGCAGCTAAGAAAGTTATCTATTTATTGATGGGCAACTGTAATTTATCTTCCCTAGGTAAAATGCAGTTATTTAAATGTTTCTCTCCTTTTATGAATGCTGGCCTCAGCAGCAAACATGTAAATGACTTCACAAGAACAAAAAACACTCACTAAACGTCAATAAACCCCCAAAGCAAAGCTGTAAAACTGTCAGAAAATGCTGTACCAGGTCAGCAGTGGACCAGCAAACTCAGGAAGAATTGTGAATTCAAGACAATTGTGATGGTAAGATACCAGGATTTATACCATTTACCATGGCGAAGAAAGTATTCTAGCCATTGCTCTGCCGTTAAGACTGTGACCTTTCGGAAGTCACCTGACTTCTCTGAGCACCATTTTTCTCATTAAAACACAGAGGTATTTGAAAAGATTCATTCATTCAGAAACATATACTGAGCACCTAGTATTTTATAGCACTGACCTCAGAGGAGTGGATACAGCAGCGAGCAAAATGCCTGACCTCAGCGACCTTCTATTTCAGTGGGAAGATGAATCCATTAGAATCCCTCGAGCCCTAAAATTCTATTACCTTTCAAAACTTCAGGTAATAACTCATTCCAGTAAACATGATGTCCAGAAGGGCAGGAAACAAAGCACAGATAAGTTTTTGTTTTTTTTTTTAAATAAATTTATTTATTTATTTTTGGCTGCGTTGGGTCTTCCTTGCTGCGTGCAGGCTTTCTCTAGTTGCAGCGAGCAGGGGCTACTCTTCGTTGTGGTGCGTGGGCTTCTCATTGCAGTGGCTTCTCCTGTTGCGGTGCATGGGCTCTAGGCGTGCGGGCTCAGTAGTTGTGGCTCACAGGCTCTAGAGAGCAGGCTCAGTAGCTGTGGCGCACAGGCTTAGTTACTCCACGGCATGTGGGATCTCCCCGGACCAGGGCTCAAACCCGTGTCCTCTGCATTGGCAGGTGGATTCTTAACCACTGTGCCACCAGGGAAGTCCCGATAAACTTATTTTTAACAGTATGTCAATTAATTTCAAATAACATAACCAATATAGTGGGAATATAAAATTGTGCAGCCAACTGGAAAACAGTTCGGCAGTTCCTCAAAAAGTTAAAAATAGACTTGCCATATGACCCAAAACTTCCAGTCCTAGGTATACTGAAATTGTAAATATATCTTCATGCAAAACCATGTACATGAATGTCCACAGCAGCATTATTCATAACAGCTAAAAAGTGGAAACAACCTAGATGTCCATCAACCAATGAACGGAAAAAGCAAACGACCATACAACGGGTTACTATTAGGCAATCAAAAGGTATGAAGTGTTGATACATGATATAACAGGCATAAACCTTGTAAACACGACACTAAGTGAAAGAAGTCAGCCACAAAAGATCACGTATTATACCACTCCATTTATATGAAATGTCCAAAATTGATGAATCCATAGAGGCGGAAAGTAGACAAAAGCTGAGGAGAAGGAAGAATGGGAATGACTACTAATGGTGGGTTACTGCCAATGACCAAGTTCCCTTTGGGGATGATGAACAATGTTCTGAAATTAGGTATCGATAACAGATACACAACCTTATGAGTATACTAAAAATTACTGAATTTACACTTCAAAATGATGAATTGTACGGGATGTGAAATATACCTCAATTTTGTAATCTGGAAATTTTTTTTAATTATGGAAAACATATCGGGCTTAATATCTAATAAAATCATTTACCTTAGCAAAACTTGGAAAATGGCCTATTGAAATAGAAAGTAGAAGATTTGCTTTAAAAATACTTAGTGAAATATTTTAAGTATTCAGATTATGATTTCAAAGTAAATTTTACACTTGGTCATTATTTTAGGTCCAAGGCCAAAACACTGTTAAAGTAGATTAAAAGACATGAAAAGTCATGTTTCTATCAATTCTTTCTCTAATATTCTAAGACTGCATTGTTCCAGTACCCTTGCACCAACTAAATCAATATACTCTTTCTTTCTCCTTCATCACTCTTTTTCTTAATCCATATTATTAATTACTGCAATCCCCATTCCCAAGTCGTCTCTGTCTTGGTTCATACTTTCCCTGCCTCTTCAGACTTTCCAAGGCATCAATAGTTCTACCATCCCCCTTAATCAGCTTTTGACTCATATCAAGTCAGGGTTCTCAGACATACACATCTGTGTACATTCGTAAGGTAACTTTTGGTTAGTGAAGAGGAGGAAAACACAAAAATTAAGAAGATATTCACTGTAAGCAATTTTATCAAAATTAACTTTAAATCCTGGTATAACCCAATTCAGAACTAAATATACACAACAAGCACCAATAAAATGGTTGTGGAGTAACAAGAAAACACACTTATGTAGAATGTAGCTGAAGGAATCTGGAAGTTATGTTAAACAAGTCTTAAAGCCACAACTATTAAATCAGTTTCCTGATTTATAATTTCCACAGCAGCAAATTTCTGAACATTAAGTTTATGCATACTTAGGCAAACCTACAGAAGCTTCAGGGATTTTTAGAAGAACCGTATGAGTGCCTACATAATAAATATAAAATATTAGCACAGAGTGAGCACCATTTGTTCTGAGTTCCTTCTTCCCAAGGTACGTACTCCAGTTCGTGGCACAGGCTATGGCTGCTTGGAATAACAAATGGCATTTAGATGTCAATGAAGAACAAAGTCAAGGGTGAAGGACATGCTAGTAATTCTCTGAGAAGTCCCAGAGGGAGAAACTCCCTAAAGCTCAGTTTGGTTGGCCCTGACCAGAAACTCACCTGCGGCTGAGAAATTTACATTCTACTACACAAGACTACAGAAGGGATAGCTGCTCCTCACATCAGACCAAGGAATTAAAATTGGAAATTTTTAAATTAGGACATTCTCTATGCTGAGGTTTAATAATCCGTAGACATACAAATCACTGTCAAGTATGATCCAGCAATTCTGAGTACTGCATTTTAAACTTCCGTTAGGCTGGAGCACTTTCACCAAGATCCTATCAGTCATAAGTTGAGAAGTTAAATACCCTATTTCTCAAACTCTTGAAAGCATCACAGACTGAAAGCAAATAATCTGCAAACACAAGGTGGTTAAGTCTCTCATCCTTTTCTGTAATAAGGAAATCGATTCTCTCCTCAAAATCTACCAACTGATTTTTCTCTTTCTTTTAATCAGGATTATTAAAGGTAGTATAATTTCTCTACCCGGGAATCTCAATCTGAAAGGAAGAAAAGCCGAACAGTGGATCCCCACGGTGTGTATGTGTGTACTGCCCTCACCCCTCACCCACCAGAAACACAGTAAGAAAATATTTGGCCACCAGCCTTTTGAACCCTAAGCTCTATCATGGCAATCGATGGAGAGGACTGGCCAAGAGAGTCCCCTAAGGCAAGATTCTAATTTCCAGAGTTCAGTGGTTCAACCTTCCTACACCACCCCCATGTTCTCCTGCACCCTAACCCACATGTAACCACTAGATGGCAAAATGAGGTTGAAGAGTAACCGACACAAACTAATCCCAGATACAAAATGCTGTTTTCACTTTTGATTAGATGTTAAAATTCCTTCTCCCGCAAAAATTAAAGCAAAAGTCCATTGCCACTCTACTTCCTGTTTTGTGAACAGCAGGTGATTAACCACAATGTTTTGCACGCTGTAAGATAATAGTTTCCAATTATGTCAAAATGTCAGGGCTGTTGATGAGAATGCATAGAGGTGAGCAAAATGCCTGGGACTTAGCATACAGAGAGTAAACAAAATAGTAACACAGTAGGGGGGAGACTCATCCTATTGAGGGAGGCATTCCATGGATAAGCCTAGCCTGGAAAGTTGGCTAGAAAAACAATTACTCCTTTTCCCAACCAAAATGTTCCTTGGCTTATGAGGTATCCAATACACAATCCAAGTTCATGACCCACAAGAAATGATTATCTTGAAAGAATGAAAGAACTCCCCTCATCACCTCCGATGTACCTCAAGGAACACGCACAGACAGGAGCACGGGGAGGCACAGGGGGATGCAGGGAGTTCTCTGGAGTGTGTGGAACACCAGGCAGAATCTAGAGCCATCTTTTCAAAACAAACCCAACCACTCGTTAGCGGAAACGGCAGAGACCCACACCATGGACCACACTGTCAATATGAACTGCTCAGTTCCCTGTGTTGCTTTAAGAGAGGAAACTTCTGAAGTTTACCAAGAAGCTGACATCAAAAATGTTCATGAAAGTCAATCTGGACTGAATGACATGAGTGCAATAATTCAATTCAATAATGAGAACCTCTATACTACATAAGGAAGCTGGTGATGGCAGCCACTTGTTTAAGGCAGGAAAGAAACAGAAATAATTAACAGTTCTTTCTTCACCATGTGTACACAGATACTGTCTTTAGAATTGCCTTTGGCAAGGCAATAATAGCAAGTCAAAGTAACGGTTTCCACAATTTCTGTAAAGTATTTCTGAAAGAAAGGCAAAGGGAACCAAGTATTTTTCGTTTTCCACAGGAAAAGTAGCAGAAAATTGAGCCATGTAAATAAATTTACCATAAACATCCAAACAGATACTATTATTATCCCACACTTCATAAGCAACAGTTATTTGCATGTAATTAATTTGCTTACTTCTGGTGCCTCAGACAATGTAATATGCTTATCAGCTTCGTTTCTAAACAATAAGAGTTTAACTCTTCCTTTTATATTTATAAGGAAATATTTATCTTGCTCTTTCCTTGACAGATTCAGAGCCGTCTGCAGGCGTAACGCACAGAACTGCTTCTGTGGCGGTTACAGACATAACCCCCAACTGGGGTATGATGTCACCAACTTTAAAGTATACGTGGATTTAACCAAGGTTGAATTCAGTTAACAACTCTACTATCCGGGCAGGCATGTTGACCAGTGATATATTCTGTGTGAAAAGCGTTACGAGAAACAGAAAAAACATGTAAGGGAAAGGGGCAGGGGAGGGGCACAATCAACACTAAATCCAACTACTAAATCCCGTCCTCCAGGGAAAGGACAACTCCCTACCAATGTCCCCCAATCCTCTGCAGCTTTCATGGCTGCTCAGCTCACTATCTTCAAAGCCTTTCTCCCTAGAGACCCATAACTAGAATCTATGGAGCACGTTCCCCTCCCCCAAAGGGTACCAAGACAGTGTGTTGCCCCACTCCTGAGCTCTGGCCTTGGAAAAACAGCATTGCTTCCTACACCAGAACTGCTGCCACCACTGACTTAGTTTGCAGCTGTGAGAACTCCCCTAACCTTGTCTGTGCATTGGCCAACCTAGTTACTAGAAGCTTCGTTCCCCAAGAATTTTGGTAGTCATTTGCCACGTCATGGATTCAAGATGATAAATGTCCCACCTATTGATCCCTCCCTTATTCTTCTCTTTTCTTGTTTTAAGGTTAGCTTCTCTCTGACAGAAGATAAGAAATGAGTCAAGTTGATCACATTTTTTATGGAGCATTGACTGACTATATTCATAGTGCTAAACCTTACATCAAATATACAATATCCTAAGAGCCAAAAAATGATGTTACTTATAATATTTCTGGCATATCTCTGTATGAGTAATACTTGTAAAGTGCAGGGTTATGAAAATAAATAATAAATATCCATTCATTCAATAATGACTAAGTGCCTACTATGCCCAAGGACAGTGCTAGGTACGAGGTACATAGTGAAAATAAGGTAACCACATGGTTCTCATTTTCAATGAACTTAATATCGAGCAGAGAAGAAACTGACAAATGTATACAAATGTGTACACATGTACACACATGTATGAGTGCACATGCACGTGTGCACATACACACACAATTTCAAAATGAGCAAATGATGTAAAGGTAGGATAAAGAGTGCTATAATATAAGAAAACTACGGATGGCTTATCTAAGACAAGAAAAAAAGATAAGATAGAATATCTAAGCCAGTATTAGTTTTTACCTGTGGTTCCACTCCTCTGTATTATGAAGTCTCCAGAACAACTTTAGAATTAATCTCTAGAAGAATTCTCACTTTAAAGAAAACTATTTAGCTCCTCCTTGGGTTATTCCATTTGTTCTATTACTTTCCCTAATGATATTTTCAAAATAAGACTAATTAGTTCCTTTTCTTTGAAAAATGTAAGCATTTCCCACAATTTCTTTAGTAAGATAAAGCTTCACGTATTTCTCTAAACTTGTTTCTAACTACAGATTTTTTTTTCTATCATTATAAGGAATGAGATTCCTAGTTTTTTTTTTAATTGCTCCTAAGTCCCCAAGGGACTTTCCACCAATGAACACTTTAATCATCTTTCTCTAAGTTGAATGTCATTCTGAACTGGGTCATTTTGAAGAACTGCATAAGCCAGTAAACATACAACCTATATAACCTCCATGTTAAGAAAACGCGGTTCTAAAATCAGCCCAATGCAGTTTAACTATAATTTCATTGGCTTCCATCTAATTTAAGCACCATTTTATTATGCAATACTAGCTATAGGCAACACAGAACTCTTATATTGGGTAACCTTTATATTATGCAATGCAAGCTGTATAAGTACCCTTTTTATTACATAATGTAAGCTATAGGGAACACAGAGTTCTTATATTAAGTATCTTTTTTTAGTATATAACACAAACTATATAAGCACCCTTTTATACACAATGCAAACTATAGAGAACACAGAACCTCTAAGACCAACCTGAAATATGGAAATATTCAAATCACCCCAGGTAAGGGTGACTTAGTTATCTCAGGAGAGCAAATAACTTCACCAAGTTGTTTTTGACCTCAGAGCTGAGCTTCTGTTTTGACTTGCTTTCAGTTTTGCATACATCATTGTAATTCCTGCCACCTACTTTAATAAAGAAAGGCATACGTGGCCCGACTCCCTGGCCTGCTTACAGGGCTCAGAGGCACAGGCAAAAACGATAAGTCCAGAAGCATGAGTCAGGACCTTAGCTTCAGTCAGCTACTTCCAAAAAAAATGAAATTTTTAAATGGCCTTAAGTAAGGCTATCAAGCAAAAGATAAACATCGCCTCATGTAAGTTACACATAGTACTTATTTCTTACTTCTGCCTAATATTATAGGTGGTCATTTACATGTCCATCTCCATCAGTAAATTAAAAACTGACTGAAGGCAACGATCATATTTCTTCATCTCACAGCTCTAAGGTATCCTGAAAAAAATATTCAATGACTATTCAATAAATTAAGGAATATAATTGGCCTTTGAAAATGAACTATATAGACATGAGGGGAGAAAAAGAAAGAAGTAGTTAAGGAATTTTTTAAAAAATGTTTAAGTACCATACTTATTGGGCTCTCATTTCAGCTCTCTAGCTGAAAGTAACAGAAAACAACTCAAAATATCTTAAACAAATAAGAGAGGAATTTATCATATAAATTTAGAGGTGTCTCCTGCACTTCTAAGGGGGAGGGGGAGGGGAGGGGAGGGGAGGGGGAGGGGGAGGGAGGGGAGGGGAGGGGAGGGGGAGGGGAGGGGGAGGGGAGGGGAGGGGGGAAGGGACGGGGGAGGGGGAGAGAAGGGGAGGGTGGGGGGAGGGGAGGGGAGGGGAGGGGAGGTGGGGGGGAGGGGAGGGGAGGGTGGGGGGAGGGGAGGGGAGGGTGGGGGGAGGGGAGGGGAGGGTGGGGGGAGGGGAGGGGAGGGGGGAGGGGGGAGGGGAGAGGAGGGGAGGGGGTAGGGGGAGAGGAGGGGAGGGTGGGGGGAAGGGAGGGGGAGGGGGAGAGGAGGGGAGGGTGGGGGGAGGGGAGGGGAGGGGGGAGGGGAGGGGAGGGGGGAGGGGAGGGAGGAAAGGAAAAGCACTTGATGACATTAAAATTTAAAAAAAAAAAAAAAAAGACTGGAAGCAACCTCTTTCCTGTGGATCCTCTGAGGTAAACCCAGCCCTGGTCAACCCCTTGACTGCAGCCTGGTAAGACACTCTGACAGAGGAGCCAGCTAAGCTGCCAGGACTGCTGACCCACAGACAACGGCAGATAATAAATGTGTGCGCTGCTTCACATCACTAAGTTTGTGGTAATTTGTAAGGCAGCCATAGAAAACCAATACAGTAGGTCTGGGTTGGGGCCTGAGACCTGAGATTCCCCACTCTGAATAGCAGTAGTACTCATCTGACACCAACACATGCTGTCCTCCATTTGGGTTGACCTTTCAAGTTGCTCTTGCCCCCATCAGACTGCAAGATTCTTAAAACACCAACCATGTTCACCAAGGCTCCCTCCCAGGACAGGACTCAATAAACACCTGAGTATTGGCTGTGTCTGATCATGCCACTGTTTCCTTCTTGGTATCAGTCATTCAGACTTCGGTTTCCTTTTTAAATCTGCTTCACATCAAAACACCTTAGACAATGTGGTAAATTTCTTTACTGTTGGTTCTTAGAACTTACTTTTAAAAAAAAATTAACTGATATATAACTGATATTAGTTTGAGGTGTACAATACGACTGACTCTCTCTACATATATACATATATATGTATATATAAAAGATCACCACAGTACGTGTAGTTAACATCCACCACCACACAGTTACAATTTTTGTGTCTGTGATGAGAACTTTCAAGATCTACTCTCTTAACAACTTTAAAATATACAATACAGTATTATTAGCTATATACCCCCATGCTATACGTTATATCCCAAGACTTATTTACTTTATAATCGGAAGATTGTACTTTTTGACCATCTCACCTATAAAACCTAATTCTTTCAATGATGAATACCAACTTGAAGAACTGGAGAATTTCAAACTTGCCTCTGTAAGTAAGTCTTTTATCTGTTCTATGCTATGAGCCTCCTTTCCTGTTGTTTCTTGGCATTTTCCCAGTCCTACTGACCATACATCAGCTCATCTGTCCCTGTACTGTTATTCCATAATCACCAAAATTTTCACTAGATGATTCCTCTGATGTCCCTCAAATTAAAACCTCATTGTAATTTTCTCGAAGTCACTACTCTACCTTCTTTAATTCTGCCTAGACATCCTGCTGCTTGAAATGAGTTATTCAGGAGTCTCTTCTGTCCCTTCTTCTGCCCAACACTCCTTGAATTCACTCATACCAGGAAGATTATATTGAAACACTTTCCATATTGAATATCACTTCTAAACATAGTCAAGGATGACCTTTTCTCAACACTGAAAATATCTATCATCCTTACAGTACTTCCCCGTAAGTGTTCATTTTTGTTTCATTTTTAATTAAAATTCTAAAAGCTTCTCACGTATGAGGGCTTTATCTAATCCCATATCCTACTTAAGAGTTTGCTATAAAATAGCTAGGCAATCAATTACAATGGTCTCCCAGCCCCGGAGTATATTCACCTTATATCTAACCATAATCATAGTAAACCTAACAGTAGTTTTAGGTAGTGAGTACGTATCGTGATTCAAAGTAGGATAAAAGAAAATGTAGAATCCCAGGAGTGATGGCTATAACAGAATTTCAGGAAGTGGATCACACATATTTAGCAAAGTTTTAACCAAAGATTCTGTTGTGGCTCCTTGAAGATTGTAGCCTCCATCCTTACCCCAAAAGAATCAATGTATGGACCCATGTTTTCTCACCAGGGCTTCACCAACTTGTGTACATTTTAGATATTCTTCTCAGTAATTTCTAACACGTTTTTCAAGAATACTGACTTTAATTCAATAGTATCTTTGCAGTACAACATGAAAGTAAGAGACAGATTATTCAGTGTTCTCTAGAAACCAACACACAAACAAAGCAAGCAAAAAGAGCTAACTGGCCAACCTTATGCTCCAAGATATTTTTCCATTCCTTTCACATTCAGATCAAGCAGGAGAAACTACAGTAATCAATACTAACATTCTAGACACTAATGTACCACATCAAAAAACAGTGTTGAGTTTGGGATCCTACAACATTACAGCCTACAGCTTATATAATGTTAAACACTGAGCCAAGAAAGAAACCAATACATGAATTCTGTGTGAATTAGTTGTCCCTTGCCCTGGACTTCATGGTACGTTTCATGACATTCTCTTCATGAGATGAGTACTGATAAAACTACTAAGAGGAGATGAAAGGGGGGTGAGAAAAGTTAGGAAACAAGAATTTGTAATAAAAATGGGAAAAATTTAGTTAGTAATAGTACAGGCTTCACTCAAAATCAATCGCTCTAGATTGATGCCAGTGAAAAGAAAATCAGGCAAAAACTGGAAATGTATTTAAAACATTCATGTATCACATGTGCAATCCACAAAGAAATTTAAAACTCCTTGGTTTTTATTTCAAAGAAGTTAATTCACTCTAAAATGAAACTTTAAGTGACAGTAAAAACACATGGAGCCCAAAGGGACTGGTACTGGTAAGACAGGCTGGTTGAGCATGACTGCAAGTAATGGGAGATACAATTGTTGAAACCACGATGTTAATGTTAAAAATAAAGAGGCAGAAAACATGTTGCAACTATGGCATGGATGTTTCCCAACTGTCTTAGATCTTTGGCTCTTTTCTGGCTGCAACGGACATCCAGCTTGGCCTCCTGGTCACTACATGTTTTTCTGCTCTTAACTACAAACCAGATCTTCTTACCCCACCAACCTTTTGATCATAAAATCTTTTCAATACCTTCAGTGTTAAAAAGGTTTTTAGCGGACATGCAGTCAGACCTTCCATCTTCACATCCTGCCCCCTCTCTCTCTCTGAATCCTTCCCCTGACAGGAAGCTCCCTCTCTCCCAAAATAGTGTATGACAATATCGGATGGCTTATTATTGGTAAGCACTTTTACTGGGCAGGAATCTTACATCAACTCTTTAGCCTGAGTTTAGTCCTCTAATAAAATAGAATTAAAAGAATTACTTATCTATATGGGAACTGTTCAAACGTTTAAAAGGCAATGACTCTGTCTCCACCAAATCTTCCATTTGCAGCCCTGTGAATCCCCTCCCTTATATTACACACTGTGTATGCTTTTCTTCAGTCTCAGCTTCCAAAGCATAAAAATCACACATTCGCAAAGACCTCATCATTCATACTGTCTACATTCAAGTGAGCTCTCGGTGTGAGCAGACGATGCATTTAGTCACCTGCCTTTTATTTCCTCACTCATACAAAGATGTTCCCAAGGCTCTTCCTCTCTAATAGCCCACAGCACTGCCTCCATCAGTGCAGCACCCTGCTCACCACACGGAGGGCACTGACCGTGCACTATCATCATTCCTCCTCCCCTCCAACACTGGCTTCTGCTCCCTCTCTCCATCCCTCCCTCTTTAAAAACTGAACGCTGCCAACCTTTCAGAATCTTCCAGATTGATTTTCCTCGATTCTTTCCTCTCAAATATCTGGGAGAGGACGGGCCATGAGGAAATACTAACATTTATGGACCATGAGTTAGGTGCTTTGCATGCACTTTGTACACACTTTCCTCAACCGTTCCATCTTTTTGAAGGTTTTCCCATAAGGTGTCTCCATGCTAAATAAAGTTGTTCTTTTTAAAATTAAGGTATATTATTCATGCATCTACCATATGCAAAATACTGTGGTTGGCAGTGGTACAAAGATGAATAACCCATTATTCCCTCACCCAAAGGATCTTAAGAGCTAGAAAGAGAAAGAGCCATATATGCAAATAATATAATGTTTTTAACAAAGGAGAAAGGAGAGAAGATATGAATAAAGTAGCAGTGCAGTCACTCTCGAGTTTCTAAATCAGAACAGTGTTGCTGCAGTGGCACTTCGAAATTCCAAGCTGTTCACATGAATCATGGTCAAGTACTGTATCAAGTTTGATGCACAGGCTAAATAAAGTTCTTTGATCCATCTTTCCTTTTAAGCTATTGCCTTACTGCTCTCCTTCAATTCACTGGCAACCTTCTTAATGGGTTTTACTCTATCTCACATACCACATATTGGCTTCCCTCCTACAATTTAAATTTGAACCTCACTTCTAAAGTCAAAACTCCATCCTCTGAGAATATTAGTGAGCTGATTACCAAATAAAAGGTTTTGTTGTTTTTATACAACAAGACCACATTCCCTCCCTTTCGGCAACATGTGACATTGTTGACAACCCTTACTTGGTATCTATACTAATATATGGCTCTTCAACTTATACCTTTTCGACGAATCTTTATTTCCCATTTCTCCTAACTCACCAAAAGGGAAGTATGAACCAAAGCATTCCTGGGATTTCCATTTTCTTATTCTTCCTCAGAAGAATTTTCTGCTCTCACCACATCAACTATCTTTTTGCTATAGTTGCCTGTATATATAAACATATAGAGATACAGGTTTTATACATATATATATATATATACATACACAAAAATAAAGATAATGTAACAGACAACTATGTATCTACCATGCTTTAACAAATGCTAATATTTGCCTTACTTGTATCATGTCTTTCTTTTTTCTTCATTATTTAAGAGGTAAAATGATAAAAATACAGCTAAAGCCCACTCTACCATCTCTTCCCTTTTTTTATACTTTGATTATACATATATTTATTGAGAAACAATACATACTAACGTTCTGTATGCTTTAAAAACTTGTACACAATGTTCATAGCAGCATTCAGAATAGCCAGAAAGTGGAAATAATCCAAACGCCCATCAAGAGATGAATGGATAAAATGCGACACATCCATACAATGGAATAGTATTTGGCAATTAAAAGAAATGAAGGACTGCTACATACACCATGGACGAACCTTGGAAACATGTTCTATCTGAAGGAAGCCAGTCACAAAGGGCCACACACCATGCAACTCCATTTATATGAAATGTCCAGAACAGACAAATCTATAAAGACAGAAAGTAGATTAATGTTGCCTAGGACTGGAGAAGATGGGAGATTTGGGGGGTGGGGGGGGGCTGGCAGCTAAGGATTTCTTTTAAGGGTAATGAAAATGTTCTAAAATTGATTGTAGTGACAGATGCACAACTCTGAATATACTAAAAGCCACTGAACTGTACACTCTAAATAGGTGAATTGGATGATATGTGCATTAGTATCTTAATATGGCTGGTTTATCATTATATATATAAACATAGCATACACATATTAGGTTACAATTATATTACATACATTACATCCACTTATAATAGTTATATTATATTACACATATATATTATAGTCTCTTAAAACTTATTCGCTTAGTACTATATTTATTTAGTACAACTAGTTTATCTTAACTGCTCCAGTGCATGGCGAGATAAATTACACTACATTTATCACCTCCTGTACTTTTTTTTACTATTTGAAGTACTGCTACAATGAATATCCTTGTACATGTCTCCTTGTTTTACACATGTGACAACTTTCTGAACCCTAAAAGTAGAATGGCTGAGTTGGGAAATACGCACATCTTCAGCTGTACCAGGTATTTCCAGATTGATCACTAAAAATAAAACAGCAATTTGTTCCCAGCAGTCATATACAAGAGTTCCTGTTTCTACCCATCCTTGCCAGCTCTTGGTGTTAACAAGCTTATTAGGTTTTGCCAATCAATAGGTGTAAAATGGAATCTCACCAGGGTTTTACTTTTCATTTCCCTGATTATTACTAAGGTTGAGCATCTTTCCTAATTGGCCATTCAGTCTTCTTCCTCTGCAAATTGCCTAGTCACATCCTTTGCCCATTTTCTGTTGAGCAGTTCGTCTTTTTCTTGATTTCTATGACTGCTGCTGAACTCTGGATACTTATCTTTCATCACATAGAAGAGCTGCAAATATATACTCCCATTCTATGGTCTGTCCTTTCATCTTCTTTTTAATGCCTTTTGTTAGTGAAGATTTTTATGTTAACGTATTACAAAACGGCAGTCTTTTCTTTTCGGGCTTGTGATTTTTACATCTTGTTTAAGGAATTCTTCCCTATCGCAATATCATGGAAATATGCACTGTATGTTTCCCCTATGAAAATTTCAGAGTTTTGCTCTTCACATTTAGACTTATATCTCATTTGGCATTTATTTTTCTGTACAGCATGAGGTGGGTGTTTAATTTTAGTTTTTTCATATAGATAGCCAACTTGATCATCTATCAAATCCATCCTTACCCCTGCTAACCAGTAACTGATACATTACTTTCAAATCTACATTACCTAGCTATTTTACAGACACTATTTTACAGTTCATGTAATAACTGATTCAGGCAAAAATCAACAATGTTTCGGTAACAGACTGTTAAGAAGATAAGCAAATAGTCTCTAAGTACCACTTTATAGAGTGCTTATTAATTATAAAGGAGATCTGCCCAAAAATGCAGAGTTGGAAGAAATACTTTAATCAAGTGATTAAATGCAGCATCACCAACAACAGAATAAAGAAATATATACTTCCTGCAGTGACAAAATGGAAAGTACACAACACCTCCTATGGAGTACTCTTGCCAAAATTTGCCAAACTGAATCCCATCAGGGGAATTAACTGGACAAATCCGGATGTAGGGCATTCTTACAAAACAACTGGACTGGACTCTTCAAAATATCAGTAAAAACAAAAAAGGTAAAAGGACTACTCTAGATTAGCATGACAAACAAAATTTAATACAAAACCCTTGGGTGGGTCCCAAATTATTCTTATTTTTTTTTAGAATTATTTTTATACAGTAGGTTCTTATTAGTTATCAATTTTATACATATCAGTGTATATATGTCAGTCCCAATCACCCAATTCTTCACACCACCACCCCACCCCACCGCCGCTTTCCCCCCTTGGTGTCCATACGTTTGTTCTCTACAACTGTGTCTCAATTTCTGCCCTGCAAACTGGTGCATCTGTACCATTTTTCTAAGCTCCACATATATGCGTTAATATACAATATTTGTTTTGCTCTTTCTGACTCACTTCACTCTGTATGACAGTCTCTAGATCCATCCACGCCTCAACAAATGACCCAATTTTGTTCCTTACTATGGCTGAGTAATATTCCATTGTATAAATGTACCACATCTTTAGCCATTCGTCTGTCGATGGGCATTTAGATTGCTTCCATGACCTGGCTATTGTAAATAGTCCTGCAATGAACATTGGGGTGCATGTGTCTTTTTGAATTATGGTTTTCTCGGGTATATACCCAGTAGTGGGATTGCTGGATCATAGGGTAATTCTATTTTTAGTTTTTTAAGGAACCTCCATACTGTTCTCCATAGTGGCTGTATCAATTAACATTCTCAGCACCAGTGCAAGAGGGTTCCCTTTTCTCCACACCCTCTCCAGCATCTGTTTGTAGATTTTCTGATGATGCGTGTTCTAACTGGTGTGAAGTGATCCCTCATTGTGGTTTTGATTTGCATTTCTCTAATAATTAGTGATGAGCAGCTTTTCATGTGCTTCTTGGCCATCTGGATGTCTTCTTTGGAGAAAGGTCTATTTAGGTCTTCTGCCCATTCTTGGATTGGGTTGTTTGTTTCTTTAATATTGAGCTGCATGAGCCGTTTATATATTTTGGAGATTAATCCTTTGTCTGTTGATTCGTTTGCAAATATTTCCTCCCATTCTGAAGGTTGTCTTTTAGTCTTGTTTATGGTTTCCTGTGTTGTGCAAAAGCTTTGAAGTTTCATTAGGTCCCATTCGTTTATTTTTATTTCCATTACTCTAGGAGGTGGATCAAAAAATACCTTGCTGTGATTTATGTCAAACACTGTTCGTCCTATGTTTTCCTCTAAGAGTTTTGCACTGTCTGGTCTTACATTTAGGTCTCTTATCCATTGTGAGTTTATTTTTCTGTATGGCGTTAGGGAGTGTTCTAATTTCACTCTTTTACATGTAGCAGTCCAGTTTTCCCAGTACCACTTATTGAAGAGACTGTCTTTTCTCCATTGTATATCCTTGCCTCCTTTGTCATAGATTAGCTGACCGTAGGTGCGTGGTTTTATCTCTGGGCTTTCTATCCTGTTCCACTGATCTATATTTGTTTTTGTGCCAGTACCATATTGTCTTGATTACTGTAGCTCTGTAGTATAGTCTGAAGTCAGGGAGTCTGATTCCTCCAGCTCTTTTTTTGCTCAAGACTGCTTTGGCTATCCGGGGTCTTTTGTGTCTCCATACAAATTTTAAGATTTTTTTGTTCTACTTCCATAAAAAATGCCATTGGTGATTTGATAGGGATTGCATTGAATCTGTAGATTGCTTTGGGGTGTATAGTCATTTTCAAAATTTTGATCCTTCCAATCCAAGAACATGATGTATCTTTCCATCTACTTGTATCATCTTTAATTTCTTTCATCAGTGTCTTATAGTTTTCTGCATACAGGTCTTTTGGCTCCCTAGGTAGGTTTATTCCTAGATGTTTTATTCTTTTTGTGGCAATGGTAAATGGGAGTGTTTCCTTA
Organism: Stenella coeruleoalba; assembly: GCF_951394435.1. NCBI lineage: Eukaryota > Metazoa > Chordata > Mammalia > Artiodactyla > Delphinidae > Stenella > Stenella coeruleoalba. Next base: position 85,932,322 of record NC_137155.1, on the reverse strand, counting down.
GTTTCTCTTTCAGATTTTTCATCATTAGTATACAGGATGCAAGACATTTCTGTACATTAATTTTGTATCCTGCAACTTCACCAAATTCACTGATTAGCTCTAGTAGTTTTCCGGTGGCATCTTTAGGATTCTCTATGTATAGTATCATGTCATTTGCAAACAGTTACAGTTTTACTTCTTCTTTTCCAATTTGTATTCCTTTTATTTCTTTTTCTTCTCTGATTGCCGTGGCTAGGACTTCCAAAACTATGTTGAATAACAGTGGTGAAAGTGGACATCCTTGTCTTCTTCCTGACCTTAGAGGAAATGCTTTCAGTTTTTCACCATTGAGAATGATGTTTCCTGTTGGTTTGTCACATATGGCCTTTATTATGTTGAGGTAGGTTCCCTCTGTGCCCACTATCTGGATAGTTTTTATCATAAATGGGTGTTGAATTTTGTGGAAAGCTTTTTTTGCATCTATTGACATGATCACATGGTTGTTCTTCTTCAGTTTGTTAATATGGCGTATAACATTGATTGATTTGCGTATATTGAAGAGTCCTTGCATCCCTGGGATAAATCCCACTGGATCATGGTGTATGATCCTTTTAATGTGTCGTTGGATTCTGCTTGCTAGTATTTTGTTGAGGATTTTTGCACCTATATTCATCAGTGATATTGGTCTGTAATTTTTTTTTTGTAGTATCTTTGTCTGGTTTTGGTATCAGGGTGATGGTGGCCTCACAGAATGAGTTTGGGAGTGTCCCTTCCTCTGCAATTTTTTGGAAGAGTTTGAGAAGGATGGGTGTAGCTCTTCTCTAAATGTTTGATAGAATTCACCTGTGAAGCCATCTAGTCCTGGCCTTTTGTTTGTTGGAAGATTTTTAATCACAGTTTCAATTTCATTACTTGTGATTGGTCTGTTCATATTTTCTATTTCTTCGTGGTTCAGTCTTGGAAGGTTATACCTTTCTAAGAACTTGTCCATTTCTTTCAGGTTGTCCATTTTATTGGCATACAGTTGCTTGTAGTAGTCTATTAGGATGCTTTGTATTTCTGCAGAGTCTGCTGTAACTTCTCCTTTTTCATTTCTAATTTTATTGATTTGAGTCCTCTCCCTCTTTTTCTTGATGAGTCTGGCTAATGCCTTACCAATTTTGTTTATCTTCTCAATCAGCTTTTAGTTTTATTGATCTTTGCTACTGGTTTGTTTCTTTTTCATTTATTTCTGCTCTGATCTTTATGATTTCCTTCCTTCTGCTAACCATGGGTTTTGTTTGTTCTTCTGTCTCTAGCTCCTTTAGGTGTAAGGTTAGATTGTGTATTTGAGATATTTCTTGTTTCCTGAGGTAGGCTTGTAGAGCTATACACTTCCCTCTTAGAATTGCTTTTGCTGCATCCCATAAGTGTTGGATTGTTGTGTTTTCATTGTCATTTGTCTCTAGGTATTTTTTGATTTCTTCAGTGATCTCTTGGTTATTGAGTAACGTATGGTTTAGCCTCCATGTGTTTGTGTTTTTTACGTTTTTTCCCTGTAATTCATTTCTAATCTCATAGCACTGTGGTCAGAAAAGATGCTTGATATGATTTCAATTTTCTTAAATTTACTAAGGCTTGATTTGCAACCCAAGATGTAATCTGTCCTGGAGAATGTTCCATGTGCACTTGAGAAGAAAGTGTAATCTGCTGTTCTGGATGGAATGTCCTATAAATATCAATTAAATTTATCTGGTCTATTGTGTCATTGAAAGTTTCTGTTTCCTTATTTATTTTCATTTTGGATGATCTGTCCATTGGTGTAGGTGAGGTGTTAAAGTCCTCCACTATTATTGTGTTACTGTCAATTTCCTCTTTTAGAGCTGTTAGCAATTGCCTTATGTATTGAGGTGCTCCTATGTTGGGTGCATATATATTTATAATTGTTATATCTTCTTCTTGGATTGATCCCTTGATCGTTATGTAGTGTCCTTCCTTGTCTCTTTATTTAACATGTAACATTCTTTATTTTAAAGTCTATTTTGTCTGATATGAGTATTGCTACTCCAGCTTTCTTTTGATTTCCATTTGCATGGAATATCTTTTTCCATCCCCTCACTTTCAATGTATATGTGTCCCTAGGTCTGAAGTGGGTCTCTTGTAGACAGCATATATATGGGTCCTGTTTTTGTATCCATTCAGCAAGCCTGTGTCTTTTGGTTGGAGCATTTAATCCACTCACGTTTAAGGTAATTATCAATATGTATGTTCCTATTACCATATTGTTAATTGTTTGGGGTTTGTTTTTGTAGGTCCTTTTCTTCTCTTGTGTTTCCCACTTAGAGAAGTTCCTTTAGCAGTTGTTGCAGAGCTGATTTGGTGGTGCTGAATTCTCTTAGCTTTTGCTTGTCTGTAAAGCTTTTGATGTACAGTAATCTTGGTTGTAGGTTCTTCCCTCTCATCACTTTAAGTATATCGTGCCACTCCCTTCTGGCTTGTAGAGTTTCTGCTGAGAAATCAGCTGTTAACCTTATGGGAGTTCCCTTGTATGTTATTTGTCATTTTTCCCTTGCTGCTTTCAATAATCTTTCTTTGTCTTTAATTTTTGCCAATTTGATTGCTATGTGTCTCGGCGTGTTTCTCCTTGGGTTTATCCTGTATGGGACTCGGTGCACTTCCTGGACTTGGGTGGCTATTTTTTTCCCATGTTAGGGAAGTTTTCGACTATAATCTCTTCAAATATTTTTTCAGGTCCTTTCTCTCTCTCTTCTCCTTCTGGGACCCTTATAATGCGAATGTTGTTGTGTTTAATGTTGTCCCAGAAGTCTCTTAGGCTGTCTTCATTTCTTTTCATTCTTTTTTCTTTATTCTGTTCTGCAGCAGTGAATTCCACCATTCTGTCTTCCAGGTCACTTAACTGTTCTTCTGCCTCAGTTATTCTGCTATTGATTCCTTCTAGTATAGTTTTCATTTCAGTTATTGTATTGTTCTTTAATTCTTCTAGGTCTTTGCTGAACATTTCTTGCATCTTCTTGATCTTTGCCTCCATTCTTTTTCCAAGGTCCTGGATCATCTTCACTATCATTATTCTGAATTCTTTTTCTGGAAGGTTGCCTATCTCCACTTCATTTAGTTGTTTTTCTGGAGTTTTATCTTTTTCCTTCATCTGGTACATAGCCCCCTGCCTTTTCATCTTGTCTATCTTTCTGTGAATGTGGTGTTTGTTCCACAGGCTGCAGGATTGTAGTTCTTCTTGCTTCTCCCTAATTATTCTTTAAAGCACAAAGCAAATGCTATTTTTGGATAATTGGAGAAATTTGAATATGGACTGTATATTAAATATGATTGTATCAATATTAAATTGTGTGTGATAATGGTACTAAAGCTATGTAAAAGAATGCTCTTATTGTACGAAAACATAGGCTAATATATTTATGAGTAAAATGTAATGTGTGCTATGTCATGTGTGTTATAAATACACACAAATATTTCTATAATTTTGTACAGATGTGTGTATACATATGATATATAATATGTATACTTCCACTGAGAAAGAGAGAGTAAATACTGGGAAATGTTAAGAAGTGGCAAATCTAGGTGAAGTGTGTATTAGTTTGTTTCTTTTTTTCGTATATTAGTTTTTATTTTACTATTCTTTCAGTAGTTTCCAATGTTTGAAATTTTTCCCCAGAAAAAGCTGGGGGTAAAAGTTATATTGCCTCTCCTGACTTACATCTTGAACTACTGCTGCCTTTTGGACATTTCATCTTAGATGCTGACTGTTATTTTAATAATAACCTAAGATAAATACATTTTCCATATAGCCTCTCTTTCTGACTTTCCTACTTCTAGTGAGTTCTTTTAGCATCTACTTTCTCTATTATTTAGACTCAAAATACTGTAGTCAACTTGCAGGATACTATTAGATTGATAATTAATAAATACTACAATAATTACTTACTGAAACCAATTTTACTCATTTTTACAATTATAGTAGAAAAATTATTCCTCCCAAATAAACCAGTGAGAAAGAATGTATAAGTTTGTCAGGGAATAAACTTATAAATCTGTGAAGGATAAGGTAAGTCACAGGAGAACTTTTAAAGAAAGCTAATCCAAAGTCATTCCTCATCAGAGAGTGAACTGACTTGTTCCAATTTCCAACCTCTTAGAACAAGAAAACCATCACTGGCAAGACATCTTGGAGCCACAGGGTATAGGTGATAAGGTATCAGGGATTCTACTGACCCAACGCCCTTGGCTGCAAGTCATCGACCTGCAAAGCAGATCTCTAAACCTGCCAAGAAAGTGGTGATGTAACACAGAGCATCTGTGCATGCACCCGGCACTGTGCAGTATCCCCAGATTCTGGGAACCTCTCAGGGCTACAACCAAGCTGCCTTGACTTCAGGAGAATCTGACAACAGTTGGCACAACACAGAATCTTTCCTCAACTTGCTTTCAATGAACATTTACTGAGTGCCCGTGATGTGCCATACACACCATTATGCATGATGGGAGGTAAAACATAAATACAACATGGGCCCTGGGTCCAAGAGGGTCACAATGAAAATGGTTAAGAAAATAAAAAATTTCCACAGAGTATAAGTCAGAGAAACGAAATGTATACAATATACAGACCAGGAAGTCGATCATTGTTTTTAAGTAATAGGTTATCCACACAGGGACTCTGAAGGTTTCCCAGGTGGACCAGAGCACCACCAGGGCACATCAGCAAGAGTAAAAAGCACGTACACAGGCAAAGAAGAATGAAAAACATGAAATATTCTGGCCTGTTGCATGCACTGTAGGAGGATAAAGGGTAGAAGGTGAGAGGGAAGCACCACGACAGAGGAGAAGCTCGTGACCACCACACAAAGAAGATCATGAAAGGCAAAGCTGAAAGGTTTCTAGCCAAGAGTCAACTATGTGTGCAGAAGAAGGGGTGTGTGAGTGTGTCTGTGTACATGACAGTAGTGAAGTGACTGTGATTAGTACATCTATTCAAAGGACGTAGCACTTACTAAGCACCAAAATATGTGTCTGTCTTTAACTCATTTAATCCTATCAATAGTTTCACGATATCTATACTAATTCCCTCACTTTACAAAGCAGAAATCTAAGGCTTAAAGCGACTACATAATTTCTCAAGGCTACACAGCTGGTAAGCAGCAAAGCTCCATTTCTCTCCCCCAATTTCATTAGTACCTGTTAACCATTGCTTCATTCAATCTCTCAGAATTATTACTCCAGACTCTCCCCTGTGTGACCCATGTGGAAGCCAGATCAAACATCCTAATACGCTGCTTTCAACTTATTACTTCTGTGCTCAAATCATCTGAATGATCCCTTACTAACTATAGGAAAACATCCGAATTCTAAAATTTAATCTCTATCCTCCAAATTCCCAAACTGGGATCCCCAGAAAACAGATCCTCTGGGACACAGTTTAGAGTATGGAACATTCATTAAGGAGTACTCTTGGGATCAACACCCACAGCTTCCTTTCACATAAGTAATGGAAGCCAGATGGAGCAGAGGGAGATGTCAAGCCACAATAAAGGCCAAATGACAGCATCAGCTGACACTGGGGGGAGCTATGGAGGTAGGATGGCCCTTCAGTGTCATCCAGAATTGGGCTGAGATGGCCTGGCCTTTCTACTCTCTCACTGCTCAGTCGATGTAAGCCAACCCAAGATGAGGCATCTTGGGTGATGTGGCCCAGACTTCTGAAGGGGCTGATAGCTACAGACCTGGGCACCAACATATCTGATCTGATCTACAATACAATTATGAACAGTCCCCTATTTAAAACTTTTCAAAGGCTCCACTGCCCTTCCAACAGAGTCCAAGCTCATTAAGCATGGGCCACAAGTCCCAATGGGGAAACCAGGGTTTATAAAAATTAAGTCACTTGTACAAAATCCCAGAGCCAGCCAAAGTGGCTAAACAAAGTCAAGCTTCAATCTGACATCAAAGTCACTTCTAAAGTATCCATAAAATGCCAATGTGAGGGTATGGAAGGAGATTCAAGCTCGGGATGTCTAAAGAAAGACTATCTACGGCAACATTTTCCTAAGGGCAGTTTTACCACCTATCTAGGTCCCAACAAAACATAACTATTAAATAGAGTGAATTAAGAATGCTCCCTGATAACTCCTTTGGATGTAAGCACTAAGCAAAACGACAAGGAATTTGGTTTTGAAAAGGCCAAATTACCAGCTTCGGCATAACCTCCATTGAAGCTTGTAAGTCCAAAGAAAATTCAATGAGCTGCGCAAAAGGAAAATAGCTGAACTCAATAGAAGGAATAATCCTGAAATGGGCCTTCAGTAGATGGAGCTCTCCCCTCTGAACTGATGCTGAACCACAGAGCAATCTGAAATCTGAAGAGCTGGAAATACAGTCATTCAGACAAAGGTTCTGAACATTTGCACTGATTAAAATGCCAATCACCCTTCTCCTAAGAGCACTGGCATTAACCCTGGTGTGCCAGCCACATTTCAACCCTGAATAATGTTGTTATTAAACATGAACTGAGCACCAATAATGCCTTCAGCACCTCTAAGAAAGAGACAGAGTCCCTGCCTAGTACCTCCCCATCAAACAAGTGTTTTGAGAAAGACAGCAGAAGGACTGTAAACCACTTCTGGATTTTATTGTCATGGGGTAAAAAAAGAAACCCTCAAAATTTATCTCTCCCCTTAAATTTTAATTTTAACACAATTTGGGAGTCTGTTTATAGAAAAATGCCCTTTATAATTGCTTCTTTTTTCTTATGGTTGCTCTTGTCATATAAATTAGCCTTATGACCAGGCTCTGCTTTAATTAAGAGGGTATTTGATTCTACATGTTGATTTGGGATTAACATATAATTGTGAGGTTGCAGAACTGGGCTATCCTTAGATGCTAAAAAGCCTTGTACCAGAATATGGAAAAAGAATTAGACACTACCCCCAAACAAAGATGGAAATATTAAAATATCCAGAAACATTCCCAAAAATATATGTCTAATCCTCCAAACTCCCCACTGCAGCACACCACGTTTTTATCGGCTAACTAATGCCGGCCCACCGACTGCTGGCCAAAAAACAGCTGAATTCTGAAGTACTCAGCAAGTACAAATCACAAATAGTGCACAGCCCAGAAACTCTTACAAGGCTTATGATTAGACTGCCTGCTGCAGAGCAGGACTAACTTTGACCAGCAGCCAAGTAACAACCTCAAAAACAATACACCCTACAAACAAGCTCAGTAAAAGACAGTGATTATTATTTAATGATTCACTTTAAGATTTGGGGTCTTACCTGTTCCTTTCAAAGGCCATACTTAGAAGTAAACTGTATTATTAGAGAGGAACAAAAAACTTGCAACTCAACATGAAGGAAAAAAACTGTTTTGTTATTATGATTTACTTTGACTTTTAGAAGGCCAAAGACAGCAGGTAAAAACACACAATCAAGTATTTCAGTATAAACAACACTGCATGAGTTCCAAATAAACGATCATGGTCCACTTCACATTGGGACACAGCTTTTCCTAAGCCAGCACGCTTTTGTGACCTTGAAGATAAGTCTCTCATAATCTGATCATAATTTTCACCTACAGGTGCCTTCACTGGAGTATTTGATGTTGGGATTTTTGTTCAAACGACTTTGAGAATGTCAATTCATGTTTAAATGAAATGTAAAGACCAAGAAATTGTTCCACTTTTGCCGATGTTGAGTCCTGAAAACATTAAATCAACAGATACACAATCTGTGATACCATCTACTTAGAATTCTGCAAGTGTAAGGATGTGCTAAATGTACTGGCAGAGGTCAGGAAAAGCACGGGAAAAGGTAATTGTCTTTAAAATGCATAACTAAGAATATTTCTGTGTAACAATAAAAATTCTCAAGTTTATTTCTTTTTTTAATAACACCTTTATTGGAGTATAATTGCTATACAATGTTGTGTTAGTTTCTGCTGTATAACAATGTGAATCAGCTATACGTGTACATATATCCCCATAACCCCTCTCTCTTGAGTCTCCCTCCTACCCTCCCTATTCCACCCCTCTAGGTGGTCACAAAGCACTGAGCTGATCTCCCCGTGCTATGCGGCTTTTTCCCACTAGCTATTTTACATTTAGTAGTGTATATATGTCAGTGCCACTCTTTCATGTCGGCCCAGCTTACCCTTCCCCCTCCCTGTGTCCTCAAGTCCATTATCTACATCTGCGTCTTTATTCGTATCTTGCCACTAGGTTCATCAGAACCATTTTTTTTTATATTCTATATATGTGTGTTAACATAGGGTATTTGTTGTTCTCTGACTTATTTCACTCTGTATGACAGGCTCTAGGTCCATCCACCTCACTACAAATAACTCAATTTCGTTTCTTTTTATGGCTGAGTAATATTCCATTGTATATATGTGCCACATCTTCTTTATCCATTCATCTGTCAATGGACACTTAGGTTGCCACCATGTCCTGGCTATTGTAAATAGTGCTGCAGTGAACATTGTGGTACATGTCTCTTTTTGAATTATGGTTTTCTTAGGGTATATGCCCAGTAGTGGGATTGCTGGGTCATATGGTAGTCCTATTTTTAGTTTTTTAAGGAACCTCCATAATGTTCTCCATAGTGGCTGTATCAGTTTACATTCCCACCAACAGTGCAAGAGGGTTCCCGTTTCTCCACACCCTCTCCAGCATTTATTCTTTGTAGATTTTCTGACGATGGCCATTCTGACTGGTGTGAGGTGATACCTCATTACAGTTTTGGTTTGCATTTCTCTAATGATTAGTGATGTTGAGCATCCTTTCATGTGTTTGTTGGCAATCAGTATATCTTCTTTAGAGAAACGTCTATTTAGGTCTTCTGCCCATTTTTGGATTGGGTTGTTTGTTTTTTTGATATTAAGCTGTATGCACTGCTTGTAAATTTTGGAGATTAACCCTTTGTCAGCTGCTTCATTTGCAAATATTTTCTCCCATTCTGAGGGTTGTCTTTTCGTCTTGTTTATGGTTTCCTTTGCTGTGCAAAAGCTTTGAAGTTTCAGTAGGTCTCATTGTTTATTTTTGTTTTTATTTCCATTTCTCTAGGAGGTGGGTCAAAAAGGATCTTGCTGTGGTTTATGTCATAGAGTGTTCTGCCTATGTTTTCCTCTAAGAGTTTGATAGTGTCTGGTCTTACATTTAGGTCTTTAATCCATTTTGAGTTTATTTTTGTGTATGGTGTTAGGGAGTGTTCTAATCTCATACTTCTACATGTACCTGCCCAGTTTTCCCAGCACCACTTATTGAAGAGGCTGTCTTTTCTCCACTGTATATTCTTGCCTCCTTTATCAAAGGTAAGGTGTCCATATGTGCGTGGGTTTATCTCTGGGTTTTCTATCCTGTTCCATTGATCTATCTTTCTGTTTTTGTGCCAGTACCATACTGTCTTGCTTACTGTAGCTTTGTAGTATAGTCTGATGTCAGGGAGCCTGATTCCTCCAGCTCCATTTTTCGTTCTCAAGATTGCTTTGGCTATTCGGGGTCTTTTGTGTTTCCATATAAATTGTGAAATTTTTTGTTCTAGTTCTGTGAAAAATGCATTGGTAGTTTGATAGCGACTGCATTGAATCTGTAGATTGCTTTGGGTAGTAGAGTCATTTTCACAATGTTGATTCTTCCAATCCAAGGACATGGTATACCCCTCCATCTGTTTGTATCATCTTTAAGGAATTCTCAAGTTTATTTCTAATGACATCACAAACTATTAAAGACAGTGCTTTAATAGGTAAAGTGATTCAATGAGGATCTACAATCTAGATGGCTGAAAGATGCTTTGACTTCCTTATGTTTGGTTAATACTTAATAAACTATTTAAGGCCCTTTTCTTTGTGTCCAGAAATGACTTTATAGATGTAAGACATGAAGTTTAACTGTTTTTTATAGAAGAGGATACAAGTTTACACTAATATACACACATTCATTTGCCAAGTTCCTTTTGATATAAAAGATGGATATCTTTAAGATGGCTGACCATAACTTATTCACACAGATAAGTAATTTATGATCTATAGCCAAAATAAAAAACAAAGTTAACTGACCCAAAGATAGCTAGTATATGACTCTTAAGATCATAGCCCCATTCAATGTAACACCAGTTCCAAACTTTAGTAAAACAGGATGAGAGATGTTGACCCAGCACAATTTAAATGATCTAGAGCTACAGATGCTAATGTAGGTTTCAAACAATAAATGTTAGTACCATCTTTAGGGGACTTTTTTTTTTTATTGGAGTATAATTGCTTTACAATGTTGTGTTAGTTTCTGCTGTACAATGGAGTGAATCAGCTATATGTATACACATAACCCTTCCCTCTTGGACCTTCCCCCGCCCAACCCACCCATCTAAGTCATCACAGAGCACCGAGCTGAGCTTCCTGTGCTATACAGCAGGTTCCCACTAGCTGTTTTACACATGGTAGTGTATTTATGTCAAACCTAACCTCCCTTTTGGGGACTTTTGATGTACCTATCCAAACAAAATACAAAATAAGACAGCTGACAGATCCCCACATGTGCACAATGTGAAACACGTATAGAGCCACATGCAGAGAAGAAATTCACACAAGTACAGACATACATTCATCACTCTTAAGGCGTTTTTGACAACCCTAAGCAAAACTCTAATTTCCCTAATATAATGCTTTTTTCTCTAATACAATGCTTTCTTCTCTGCCTCCTCTGATATCCGATAAGATATACGTCCTGATAAGAAGAGCATGAGCTACCTTGAAACACATGCCCAACACATTATGATGATTCCTGCAGGCTAGCTGTATGGTGCTCATGGATAGAAAGCCATTTAAAAAGTACACTCACTGTGTACTGGCTCGGCAGGACGGGCTGTCTGGAGGTAAGGAAGAAATGAGAAGGTGATAAGCAGGCAGGCCCAGGTAAAATATTATTTCTTAGCCCCGAAAAGAGCCTCCCTGCAAATCTATATGCTTAGTCTCTATGTCTGTATTCGTAAAACAAGGCAAATAACTCTGAATGTTCTCTTAAGAAAATCATACAGATAGATTAATTAACAATGATACAGAACCAGGAAAAGGCAAAATTCTTTTAAAATGTTAACTGACATCACGTTTAGCGGCAAGTGAGGTCCAATAATTTCTAGTTCTTTCCTTCAATTCCCCACTCTAGCCCTGTAAGGCTAACTAAGCCAGAGCTACGAAGAGCCAAGTCATATTTCCAACACTTATCAAGCTGGCCAAAGGCAACATTCTTCAGAATACCAGATTCCTGGGGTAATTAAAACATAGAGAAAAGAAAGGAGGAATTAAATGAATGACCACAGCCTGCTAAATGAATAAGGCTGAAAAAGGCTAGTTGGTGATAGATATGTTCCATGGTAAGAAAAGTTGCCCAGGGGTCAGGATGAGGATAGAAGAAAGCACACCCACTACTCTGAGCTAGTGATCTCGAAAGGTAATAGTGGAAATGCTCAGAAAAGCCAAAGCAAATCAACTCCTCTGGCCATTTCTGGAAACATTTTGAACATAAACAAAGAAATGTAGCCTCCAGCACCTTCTGCCTCTCAGAGCTGGTGACACTCCACATGACTGCTTTGAGAAGACGGGGTAAGCACTGTGCTGAGATGCAGCACGGAGCACAGACGTTACATGCATCTCTCCCCTCGTGTGTGCAGCAGGCAGGTTCTGCACAGGGAATGAAATTAAGTGAGAGTAAACCACACACTCCTAAAATTCTGGTATTTTTAGGCCATCAAAATGGTAGCTCTGTAGCAGGAAAACATAACCTCAATAAAGTGGCAATAAAGCTTGATTGTCCTGTTATTGTATTTTAGCTAAACACTTATAAATTTGCTAGCTGATTGTACAATCCCTGATGAGCAATGCAGAGGCACAGCCTGTGAGTAAGAAGGACAATGATTTATCGATATACTAACCTACCGGGAGGTTTATCTGATTTTGATTACACTTCTCTTTTTATGCAGTCACTCAAAATAGCTCCAGCAACAGAACACTGTCTACATAAGATGGTCCCAACACAGGCTACATATGGTGCTTCAGAAAGGGCTTTTGGTCTTATAAATAAAGTGTTAAATATTAAAATATGCAAAGGTAAATAAGAAGAATCATTGATACCTGTTTGACCACCTCCTCCTAGCCCCACAGTCCCAGAACCCATGGCTAGTGTCACCATTCTATGAAAACATATAGAATTCACAAATGGTAGACCGAAAAGAATATAGAAAGCAATCTAACATTCCAGCAGACTATTTAGACTTTGGTGTCAGACTGATTTAGGTTCAAACCCAATTCTTGCCACTTGTCAGCCAGGCAGTAAAACTTGGACAGAACATTGAAATGTAGGTAAAATGAGATCATCACAGAGCTTAGAACAAACGAAACCTTAAGTAAGGAATGCCACCACTACACCACCACCACCTACATCATCACCATCAACACCTCTACCGTTACCACACCAACTCCATCATCACTACCAATACCTACATCATAACTGCATAATTACCGAGAAGACAAAAACAAATTAAATTAAACCAAATATACATTTAGAAATCAATTATTAAGAGTAATCAAACATCCTACTCAACTCACTTAGTAGGATTATTGCTAAAACTGAACTCAGTAAAGAGAAACACAGAAGCCCGAGGTCAAAGCCTAGTCAAGAAGAGGGGTAGAGGAACCGAACTAAAGTTTGGTCTAGGAGAAAGTCTTTGTCAAATCCAAGGGTAAACAATCCCAGAGTGAGGGCAAGAGTAGTTGTCCTAATAAAGAACTTGAGGCTTACTGCACACACTCTGGGACATGCATATTGGCAGCAATGGACTGTTCCCTCTCTCTCTGTGTCCAAGTTCAAAATTATAATACCACGTTACATTCCTATGGCATATGACATTTAATGAACCATGGATACATTCATTTTTATCAATTGATAACTGTCAATTGATAAATGGCTGTTGCCTAAATGAAGACTTTCTTTACAAGCAGATACAAAACTAATTTAAAGTGAACTATGAAAACTGTATTTTATTTATATGCTAGAATTCTAATAATAGGTTTCCTTCTCTGAAGCTCCTTCTAGCTATAAGAACTTCACCCTTTGTACTTATCAATATAGCAAAGAAACTACAGGAGGCGAAAAGAATCAAAAGAAATTTCAAGAAATACATACCCTCTTTTGACCACTAAATTAAAAATACAATCCTAGAAAACATTAAGGGTAAAACCATGTTTTTAATGTTTTAAAGTAAGAGAGACCTGGGACTTCCCTGGCGGTTCAATGGTTAAGACGCCATGCTTCCACTGCAGGGGGCCCAGGTTCAATCCCTGGTCGGGATCCTACATACTGCACAAAGCGGCCAAAAAAAAGAGAGAGAGACCCAACAGGTAATATAATGGACACAAATTTAGTTATATTAGTCCACAATGGTCAAAAATTACTAAGCATTGGAACATGTGCCATAAATACAAAAAAAAGTATTTTTCAAACCATGATCTTGTTCGGGTTCTGTGGAGGTACTTGCCCTGTAGCTCATGGAGCCATTACAGATCATGCAAGAAAACAGCATGGGATTTGGAATCAGAATCTCTCCTGGGGTCAAGTTTACTTTTTCCCCTGGGTAGCCATGGGACTTTGTCTACATTACTCTCAGCTTTAGTTTCTTCATCTGTGATGTAGGAATAAAAGGAGATAACGCACATCAAAGAGCTTTGCAAGCAGTAAATCACTATTCAGGTATTACCTATACTGAGAACACCAAAGCAGACTCACTTTCGAGATGTTTTTCTAAGTCTTGACATGTTTTGTCTTTAAGATAATATGTATCTCGCTTACGGCCTCAGCATCTTTCTCTTTAATATGTATCTTGCCTACAACCTCAGCATCTAACACAGTGTCTTGCCCACAGCAGGCACACAAATATTTGCTAAGGTGAGGTGGATGGACTGGTGGGTAGATAGATGGATGGATGCAGTTTCTCTTTTCCTTGCTCAAAATTTATAATCCTATTACCACCTTAGGGTGGTGCATTTGTCCCAAAAGGCAAACAAAAATCACATTCAGAAACAGGAGATTGTAATATTAACATTTATTAGCAATACTTATATTATTTTCCCATGATCTGAATAAAGAAACCACAAAAAGGAGGAAGAATCTTATTTTTTGCATTTTCCACAACTTCTCTATACCTTCTCAAATATGTGTTATTGGTCTTATGATTATTATTCCAGATCTTTTCCCTCTTCCTTCATGTTTAACACAGGTCACGGGCTATATACTAACATAAAATTATAAATTTTCTTGACATTTGTTCTACATACCTCATTAGAACTTTACTACCAAATCAGCATTGTATGATGTTTATAAACAAAGTTTCCATAGACTCAAAAACATCATAAATTCTGCCTTAGACAAAATAAAGATACAATACCTAACTTCTGACTTCTTCACTCAGTCTCTTATTCAATAAATATTTCTATGCTCCAGGAACTAAGAATATAGCTGTGAATCTTTTCAACTAATGACGCTGGGAATACTGGATATCCACAAGCAAAAGAATGAAGTTAAACCCTTACCTAACACCATATACAAAAATTAATGAAAACTAGATTAAAGACCTAAATGTATAAACCTAAAACTATAAACCTTTTAGAAGAAAACACAGGGCAAAAGTTTTACCACATTGGATTTAGCGATTTAGCATTCTTGCACATGACACCAAAAGCACAGGCAGCAATAGGCAAACTGGACTTCATGAAAATTTGAAAAGTATGTGTGTCAAAAAACAATTATCAATGGAGTAAATAGGCAACCAAGGAAAGGGAGAAAATATCTGCAAATCTTCTATCTGATAAGGGATTAATATTCAGAATATATGGAGAACTCCTAAAGCTCAACAACAAAACAACAAACCACCTGATTCAAAAATGGGCAAAGGACTTGAAGAGTTATTTCTCCAAAAAAGATACACAAATAGTCAATAATATTGCACATGAAAAGATGCTCAACATCACTGATCATCAGGGAAATGGACATGATATACCACCTCACACTTGTTAGGATGGCTACTATTAACACACACACACACTCACACACAAACACACACAGAGGACAAAACAAGTGTTGGCAAGGATGTGGAGACATTGAAACTCTTACACACTGTCCAGGGGAATGTAAAATGGTACAGCCACTGTGCCAAAAAATTAAAAATAGAAATTACTGCATGAGCCAGCAATTCCACTTCTAGGTATATACTCAAAAGAATTAAAAGCAGGGTCTCAAAGACGTATTTATACACTCATGTTCAGAGCAGCATTATTCACAACAGTGAAAACATGGAAGCAATCCAAGTGTCCACTGACAGATGAATGGATAAGCAAAATGCAGTACATGCATACAATGGAATAATATTAAGCCATAAACAGGAAGGGAATTTTGATATATGTTACATCATGGATGAACCTTGAATACATTATGCTAAGTGAAATAAACCAATCACAAATACTATATGATTTCACTTATATGAGGTACTTAGAGCATTCAGAATTAGAGAAAGAAAGCAGAATGATGGTTTTCAAGGGCTGTGGGGAGGGGGGAATACAGAGTTATTGTTTAATGAGTACAGAGTTTCAGTTTTACAAGGGTTATCGAGATAGATGGTGGCAATGGTTTCACAATATTTTGAATGTATTTAATACCACTGAATTGTACACTTAAAAATGGTTAAGATGATATATTTTACGTTACATGTATTTTGCCACAATTTAAAAAAAATTGAAACAAAAATATATAGCTGAACAGGAAAGTACACAGGGCTTTAGAGAAGTCCACAACAGAGGTACGTAATCCTTCTTTGGAGGTCCCAGAAAGGTTGACATCAAAATTGAGAAATGAAAGATAAATGATAGTTACCCAGGGAAGGAAAGCTGAGGAAAAGTATCTTAGGCAGAGGGTAAGTTAAGGGTGAAAGTTTCGGGGCAGGAAAGAATAGGACCCCATCGAAGAACTCAAGTGAGATGTAAAAGCTGTCAAGGCCGAACTCAAGGAAGGCCTTATAAGCCACGCCAAGGAGTCTGGACTTAATCTTCAGAGTTGGGACATTAAGGAACATAAAATGAGAGTAAATCAGGCTAGAAGATCAGTTTACAGAATGGTACAGTGACCTGGGGCTAGTAAATACCGCCCTGACCTAAAGCTGTAGACTTGCAGTGAGAGAGAAATCAGAGGGTTTCAGAGATGTGAATCGGGTAGAATTATTAAACTTTAGTGATCAACGTAGGACGTTTTTAAAAGATGTGGAGCATCTGGAATGGTCACTAAGGTGGAGAACATAGCTGGCTTAGCACCTAGCACTGAGTTAAGCAAAGACACAGGACTCAATAAATAATGTTGGCATCACCATAATGGCCAGTCACTACCATAGGCCAAATTCATTTCTACTAATGTGGACAACCCACAGAGAAGTTCAGAGCTTGAGTTCTCGGTCAAATGTGATATCCAGCCAGCAGTCCTTCCATAAATGCAGTGGGATCACAGGAATTAGAGGAAAAGGATACTGAAGAGGCAGGAGTAGTGACCACAGTTCTTTATAGACTTTAAACAGCTCCCAATCTCTCAATATGAAATGCTAAAGGATGACATGCATGTGGTTCCCATGAATAAAACGATTTCTCCCTTTCTTTCAAGAAATATTAGTGTCTTGCCACTCAAAAAGTGTGGTCCACACAGCACTGCCATCACCCGAGAGCATGTTAGAAATGTAAATTATCTAGCCCCACCACAAAACTACTGAATAAAAGTCTACATTTAAAGAAGATCAACAGGTGATTTATATGCATGAAAGCTTGAGAAACACTGAATTAGGGATCTGTCCACAACTCACTTCCCTAAAGCTAAAATAAACATATCAGCCTTGCTGCCCCCATAACTGAAGGAGTAACTCAACAACAGCCTTCACATTTTGCAGCTTACAAAGCAGTACACTGGTATTTAATGACAATTAGCATGAGTCAGAAAGTAACTACAGGGTATATGCGGGATTGCTGGGTTGTATGGTAGTTCTATTTTTAGTTTTATAAGGAACCTCCATACTGTTCTCCATAGTGGCTGTATCAATTTACATTCCCACCAACAGTGCAAGAGGGTTCCCTTTTCTCCACACCCTCTCCAGCATTTATTCCTTGTAGACTTTTTGATGCTGGCCATTCTGACCGGTATGAGGTGATTCCTCATTGTAGTTTTGGTTTGCATTTCTCTAATGATTAGTGATGTTGAGCATCCTTTCATGTGTTCGTTGGCAATCTGTATCATCTTCTTTGGAGAAATGTCTATTTAGGTCTTCTACCCATATAGCTGATTCACTCTGTTATACAGCAGAAACTAACACACCACTGTAAATCAATTATACTCCAATAAAGATGTTAAAAAAGGACTTCCCTGGTGGCACAGTGGTTAAGAATCTGCCTGCCAATGCAAGGGACACAGGTTCGAGCCCTGGTCCGGGAAGATCCCACATGCCACGGAGCAACTAAGCCCGTGTGTCACAACTACTGAGCTTATGCTCTAGAGCCCACGAGCCACAACTACTGAGGCCCACGCCCTAGAACCTGCGCTCTGCAACAAGAGAAGCCACCGCAATGAGAAGCCCACGCACCGCAATTAAGAGTAGCCCCCGCTCGCCGCAACTAGAGAAAGCCCATGCACAGCAACAAAGACCCGATGCAGCCAAAATATAAATAAATAAATAAATAAAATTTATTTTAAAAAAAGATGTTAAAAAAAGTAACTACAGGATTTCCTGCATTCAGTAGGCCAGAATACTTAGGCAAAACTAATATAATTATGATTTCTTCTTGTTTTAAATACTTTCCAGAGAAAAAATTCATTTCCACTACACATGTATTAGGAAGAACAATAGATAATTTACATTCTTATAACTCAACCCCAGTTTCCTAGTTTCCCAAAGGGCTATGCAAAGTCCTTAATTATATGCTAGTCTGGAACAACTATTTCATTAGCTAATTTTCTGCCCACTCCCTCTTGTCAGGTGAAACTGTTACCACAGCTCTCAGTGGAGGCACAGTTACTGTGTTTTGGATAGTGATTTGCCTTAAAAGGGGTAATTAATATTCCTGTTCCAAAATAAACACCACATCTATTAACAATAATGTATTCAGGAATAGATTAAAAGGTTGAAGAAGCTAAACTTACATCAAAATTTAGACCAAAAAAAAAAAAATTCATGTAAAAATCACTGTATACACTATTTAATACCTTGTTATTTAAAAAAAATCTTCAATTAAAAAGATTCGCACCGATGATTTATCCTCTAATTACTAAAGAACACAAAACACTGTCCATCTATGACAGACCAAATTTTACGGTAGCTAAAATCACTGAGAGGTTAAAAAACTGACTGAATGGACAGAGAAGAAAACAGATACTTCCCTATATCTGGATCAATATTAATACAAAAGCCACTACGAAGAGGCTCCATCTCTTCAGACGTGCACTTGGCACCAAGGAACAATATCGTAAACAGCAGTGTTAACTGGGATTCTTAGGCACGTCCTAGAGTGGTGTGAAAAGTCATGGCAACAATTCCAGTTGGTTAAAAGAACTTGAAAGACATTTTTATAACTTGTACTGCTCCCTGCACAACCTGGTGAAGAGTTTCAGAACCTGACTTCAGCCATGAACCTCTGGCTACAAACAGCTCAAGTCACCAGGCCGAGGTCTCACACTTTTCATTTTCTCTGTCCTGTTCTCATGTATGTTTTACTTCCTGCATCTGTTCTTCCTTCCTTCTTTCTTATTCCCCTAGCACACAATTCATGTTCCAGAATACCCACTAATCTACCAATCTGTATACCCCATCTATCTCTATGCTCATCCTCTCATTATCTAGTTTTATTAACCCATCATGTTAACACAAAACAGGAACAAGACGGGTGATGGAAAGAAAGGAGGGCCCGAGACAAACCTTAGATAGTTGTTATGGCCAACAAGCACTAAACCTAGGAGAAAGAGGTCAAGAGAACTTCCTCAGAGAGATCTGGCTTTGGTTGCTAAAATGATGAAGTGAAAAACCATGAACTAGACTCAGTGCTCTGACATCGACATGCTGCCGTAAACAAGGAAAGCAAAAATTCCTCAGAAAAAAATGGAGAGAACCTTGTTAAACCTCAATCTCCAGTCAGTACTGTGACTCCTCAACAATAGATTACATACAAATATTAGAAATTTATTAAAGGGCTGCCCCAGTTTAACTAATGCCAAGTGAGCAGAGGGGCAGAGTGAGCAACCCATCAAACCTAGTAAAGAGATGTAGCTATAGTAGGTGATTGGTAAGTATCTAAGAAAATCTAAAGTCTCTATTCTTTAGGTCCAAGATCTTCAAGTAGCTGGATCTACAAATTGCAGGACTAAGCCTACTCCAAGGTCTCATCATGTCATGTCTGATCAACCCTAACAGCCGTCTAACTGCTTCTCCTGCCTCCAGTCTCCCCATTTTTCTCCAGGCTGCTCGCATGTCTTTAGTGCCACTAACCGCTGCCCCTGCAGCCCCAACTGTCTTGAATGTACGCTCAAAATGCATATAAAAGCACTATTATGCCTAACACAAAAATGATATTCAGTAAGTGTCCGTTACTACGAATCCTTAGCTGACATTCAAGATCCTCAAAAATCTGGCCCCTACTCACCTCTTTGAACGATGACTACGCCCTCATAGGAATCATCTACTGCAAACAAAGGGGGATACTGACTCACTGTAACCAGCAATGCCACGCGCAAGATATCTCTATTTTCCCTGCTTGGAATATATGCCACTCTACCCTCCTGCTTTTTCCGTCTCTTCACTCACTCCTACTCTACTGTACAAGCTCTCTACCCTCAGGAGCAGTCCGGCTCTAATCCCACCTCTAAAAGGGCCCAACTTCACTCCTGGGATGTCCAAGAGCTTATTTTCTCTACACCACACGTGTGCTGTGCATCTTTCTGTGAATATTAAGCGCTACTTTAAACTGGTGAGATAAAATTTCTGGAACGTATAAAGATGAGTTTCATAACTGAAGCAACATCTCAGCATGAAAACTCATTGTGCCCAAAATTCCAACTATACTGATCTTTATGTCTCTAGGTTGTAAGACAGAATCTTGCCCTCAAATGAACAAGTGAGCTTCAGAGTCCCTGACAGTGTCTTATTTCTTGATCTCAGTGTTGATTACATGGGTATGCCTAGTTTGTAAAAACATGTGAAAAATATACATTTATGACATGTATATTCTTGTATTTATAAAAAATACAAAATAAGCAGGTGGAGAAGGTGAAAGAAGATTAAAAGAGAAAAACCTAAGATATATAATCTTACAAAGGAAATAAATTCATTCTCAAATATTGGTCTGGCAGCCATGTCAGTAGTCCCAGGCACCTAGTTATCTCCAAGGGTATTTAAGAATGCTTACCTTTAGTGGTTTAAAAGCTATTAATCACTTTTACCCTTTTAACAAGGTGTAGCTCAGCTGAAATAAAAACTATAAACTAAAAATGTCAACATTTCAAAGGAAAATACCCTCATAATTTATAGAAATACCAGGAGGACCAGCTAATTACATGAATAAAGCACTTTGGAAATGTAAATGGTCTACAAATTCTAAATGATGATGATAATGACGGTTGAGTTATCTGTATTTTTACCCTTACAAATGTAATTTAAAAATAATAAGCACTTACATACCGCTTTACATTCTCTAATCAGCTTAGAGATACTAATCAAGCCACAGGTCATCCTCTGAAATACATGCAAATAATTCCATACAGAGAAAATGTAAGCGAAGTCACTAAGTTAGGCTCACACTGAAAGGAACTAAAGGGAATCCAGTTCTCTTTGGTCCCTAGGACTTCAGTTGAGAAGGTGGAACATGAGGAAATAAACAGAAGAGGACAACAAAAACGCAGCTTTGTTTTGCTTTTAGCTCCCTTTTTAACACTGGCTTCAAGAAAGAAAGCATTATTGCGGAATACGTGGAAAGGAAATGTTATTAAATGACGATCTGGCCCCACTATGTTTTAGTCCACATAGTGACTAAAGCACACATGTAAATAAAGCAAATGCGGAGTGAGTGTAAAACAAAGAAAAGGGTTCACATGCAAGTGTACAAGGTCACTGAGATGCGGGATCAAAAGCAACTGTCTGTAACCATACTAGGGAAATGCTGATACAACCCTATTTCCTAATAGGACCATGTACACACACGTATCCTTTCACTTATACTGGAGTCGACTGAAAATGGCACCCAAGCTTAACTATGAACGAAAGCAAGGAGATAGCTTGACCTATGTGAAATAAAACTTAACCTGGGAGGTTATAGCCCGTAGGTACTTATGATGTTCTGGTCCATCCATCTTGTAGAAGATTCCCAAGACTTTATGTGTGGGAGTTCTGGCCTGGAAGGTCTGCCTAATTGCCTCTACAAATACTTTTTTCAGATTACAACAAGCATGTTAAGCCTAATACGTGGTAAGATACCATAATAAAGGGAAGGAGACAAAGCCAGAAAGGTTTATATAATTTTTGAAAACCATGGAGACAATATATCATGGTGGCTAAGTGTTTAACTGGGATTAGACAAAGCTGAGTTTAAATCTCTGCATCACCACTTAATGGCTGGGCAAGTCACTTAGCCTCTTTAGATCTCACTTTTGCCACCTGGAGAGAAAGAATAATAATGGCATTATCAATGTGGGGATTAAATGGGATAATGTGTATAAACTATAAACATGTGGTAAATGCTCAATAAATGTCAACTGTAACTTATACACTTTTTCATTATTAATGGAGAAAATAGTTTAGAGAGAAGAGAATGGTGTATCTACACTAGAGGAATGGCAAGTACAAACACTCAGAGGTAAAAGAGGATGAATTATGAATATTGAAAGACAAGTGAAGATGGCAGTGTGGGAAGATGCCAAGTTAGCATCTGCCCACAACCAGGGCACCTGTCGGCCGCTGGTGGGGAACCCTAATGCCCAAGGTGACAGGAGGAACCCCCAAGGGAACTGGTAGGACGTGGGGGGACAGAGGGGGGAGGAGAAGTGGACGCCAGACAGGATTGGTGCCTCGGAGGCCAGGGAGATCAGGAGAGGCAAGCGGGAGAGACCCTCAGGGAAGAGGGGGAGAGGAGTGGGGGGCGACTGCCTGGCCCACATGGGCCAGCGAGCCTGCTGAGCTCCCAGGCCGGTACCCCCCCCCCCCAAAGCCCCATCCAGTACGCGTGGGTTCTGGGAGCGTAAGAGGGAGGCCAGGGAGATCAGGAGAGGCAGGCAAGAGGAGCCATCCGGAGGGAGCGGGAGAGGAACGGAGGGCAATTGCCCCACCCACCTAGGCACGGGGAGTCTGCTGAGCTCCCAGGCCGATCCCCTGCCCTCAAAGGCCCCCACCTCCTCCAGACTGCGTGGGTCCTTGAGGGCATAGGAGGGAGGCCAGGGAAACCAGGAGAGGCAGGGGGCGAAGGGCCCTCCCGGAGGAGGAGAGGAGCAGAGGGCAACTGCCCCACCCACTCGGACCCAGAGGCAGGGGATATCAAAGAGAGGCAAGCGGGAGAGATCCTCAGGGAAGAGGGGGAGAGGAGCGGAGGGCGACTGCCTGGCCCACTTGGGCCAGGGAGTCTGTGGTTGGGGGGAGCCTGCTGAGCTAGAAGGACAGTCCCCTGCCCTCCAAGGACCCCCCCTCTCCCCAACCACATTGGTCCTGGCGGCATAGGAGGGAGGCCGGGGAGATCAGAAGAGGCAGGCAGGAGGGGGCCTCCAGGACCGGAAGACCAAGAGAGGAGAGGAAGGGGTTTCGCAGGCCCACTCGAGCCCTGAAGCCTGCTGGGCTCCCACCTGAGGTCCCCTGCCCACTGACACCAGGGGTACGGGACACGCCTGGGTCCCTTCTGTTCCTTGAGCCTAAGCCCCACCCCTCGCAGCCCCCAGGGCCTTTTCCATCCCTGTGGATCCTAAACATAGGCCGCGCACACCACCCAAACCTCACCCTTGCCTAGGCCTGACCCTCCACAGCCAAGATCTTCCCCACAACTTTTCCTTTCTTTCCTTCTTTCTTTTTTTTCTTTTCCCTCCTCCTGTTTTTTACTACTGTGGTACTGATGTACCTTCCGGTTGTTGATTCATCTATAGTTTTATTTTTCTATTCTTTGTAACATATCTGTTTGTTTCCCACTCTAACTTTGTTTTTTACTTTGTTATTGTTCTCTATTTTTCCTCTTTTTCTTTGTTTTTTTTGCCACCCCACACAGCTTTCAGGATCTTGGTTCATGAGCCGGGGGTTGGGCTGAAGCTCCGGCAGTGGGAACATTGAGTCCAAACCACTGGACTAACAAGAGAACCTCAGACCCCAGGGAATATTCATCAGAGTGAGGTCTCAGGGAGGTCCTCATCTCAGCACCAAGACCCAGCTATATCCAACAATTTAGAAACTCCAATGTTCGAAACCTCAGGCCAAACAACCAGTAAGACAGGAACACAATCCCACTAATTAAAAAAAAAAAAAAGACAGCAAAAAATGTCACAGATGTAGGAGCAAAGTAAAAACCTAACAGACCAAATAAATGAAGAGGAAATAGGTAACCTACCTGAAAAAGAATTCAGATTAATGACAGTAAAGATGCTCCAGAATCTCAGAAATAGAGGAGCTGATTGAGAAAACACAAGAAATGCTTAACAAGACCTAGAAGAACTAAAGAACAAACAGAGATGAACAACACAATAACTGAAATGAAAAATACACTACAAGGAATCAATAACATAATAAACGAGGCAGAAAAACAAATAAGTGAGCTGGAAGACAGAATGGTGGAAATAACTGCCGAGAAGCAGAAAAAACACAAAAGAATGAAAAGAATCGAAGACAATCTCAGAGACCTCTGGTACAACACTAAATGCACCAACATTAGAATTACAGGGGTCCCAGAAGAAGTAGAGAAAAAGAGGACACACGGGAAGATGGCGGAAGAGTAAGAGGCGGTGATTACCTTCCTCCCCAGATACATCAGAAATACATCTACACGTGGAACTGCTCCTATAGAACACCTACTAAATGCTGGCAGAAGACCTCAGACCTCCCAAAAGGCAAGAAACTCCCCACGTACCTGGGTAGGGCAAAAGAAAAAAGAATAAACAGAGACAAAAGAATAGGGACGGGACCTGCACCAGTGGGAGGGAACTGTGAAGGAGGAAAGCTTGCCACACACTAGGAAGCCCCTTCGCGGGCGGAGACTGTGAGTCGTGGAGGGGGGAAGCTTTGGAGCCGCGGAGAAGAGCACAACTACAGGGGTGCGGAGGGCAAAGCGGACAGATTCCCGAACGGAGAATCAGAGCCGACTGGCACTCACCAGCCCGAGAGGCTTGTCTGCTCACCCGCCGGGGCGGGTGGGGCTGGGAGCTGAGGCTCAGGCTTCAATGGGATCGCAGGGAGAGGACTGAGGTTGGCAGCGTGAACACAGCCTGAAGGGGGCTACTGCACCGCAGTTAGCCGGGAGGGAGTATGGGAAAAGGTCTGGAGCTGCGGAAGAGGCAAGAAACTTATTCTTCCCTCTTTGTTTCCTGCTGCGTGAGGAGAGGGGATAAAGAGCGCTGCTTAAAGGAGCTTCAGAGACCGGCGCGAGCTGCGGTTATCAGCACGGACCCCAGAGACGGGCATGAGACGCTAAGGCTTCTGCTGAAGCCACCAAGAAGCCTGTGAGCAAACACAGGTCACTATCCACACCGCCCCTCCCAGGAGCCTGTGCAGCTGGCCACTGCCAGGGTCTCGTGATCCAGGGACAACTTCCCCGGGAGAATTCACAGCGCGCGTCAGGCTGCTGCAACGTCACGCCGGCCTCTGCCGCCACAGGCTCACCCCACATCCGTACCCCTCCCTTCCCCCAGCCTGACTGAGCCAGAGCCCCCGAATCAGCGGCTCCTTTAACCCCATCCTGTCTGAGCGAAAAACGGACACGCTCAGGCGACCTACACGCAGAGGCGGGGCCAAATCCAAACCTGAACCCCGGGAGCTAGGTGAACAAAGAAAGGGAAATCTCTCCCAGCAGCCTCAGAAGCAGCGGATTAAAGCTCCACAATCAACTTGATGTACCCTGCATCTGTGGAATACCTGAATAGACATCATCCCAAATTGAGGAGGTGGACTTTGGGAGTAAGATATATTATTTTTTCCCCTTTTCATCTTTTTCTGAGTCTGGGTGTGTATATGTCTGTGTGAGATTTTGTCTGTATAGCTTTGCTTTCACCATTTGTCCTAGGATTCTGTTCGTCCATTCTTTTTATCTTTTTTTTTTTTTACCTTTTAAAATTTTATTCATAATATTTTTTATTTTAATAACTTTATTTTATTTTATTCTCTTTCTTTCTCTGTATTTTTTCTTCCTTTTATTCTGAGCCGTGTGGATGAAAGGCTCTTGGCGCTCCAGCCCCGAGTCAGTGCTGTGCCTCTCAGGTGAGAGAGCCAACTTCAGGACACTGGTCCACAAGAGACCTCCCAGCTCCACGTAATATCAAACAGCGAAAACCTCCCAGAGATCTCCATCTCAACACCAACACCCAGCTTCATTCAACGACCAGCAAGCTACAGTGCTGGACACCCTATGCCAAACAACTAGCAAGACAGGAACACAGCCCCATCCATTAGCAGAGAGGCTGCCTAAAATCATAATAAGGCCACAGACACCCCAAAACACACCACCAGATGTGGACCTGCCCACCAGAAAGACAAGATCCAGCCTCATCCACCAGAACACAGGCACTAGTCCCCTCCACCAGGAAGCCTACAGAACCCACTGAACCAACCTTAGCCACAGGGGACAGACACCAAAAACAACGGGAACTACGAACATGCAGCCTGCAAAAAGGAGACCCCAAACACAGTAAGATAAGCAAAATGAGAAGACAGAGAAACACACAGCAGATGAAGGACCAAGGTAAAAACCCACCACATCTAACAAATGAAGAGGAAATAGGCAGTCTACCTGAAAAAGAATTCAGAATAATGACAGTAAAGATGATACAAAATCATGGAAATAGAATAGAGAAAATGCAAGAAACATTAAACAAGGACCTAGAAGAACTAAAGAGGAAACAAGCAATGATGAGCAACACAATAAATGAAATTAAAAATACTCTAGATGGGATCAATAGCAGAATAATTGAGGCAGAAGAACAGATAAGTGACCTGGAAGATAAAATAGTAGCAATAACTAATACAGAGCAGAATAAAGAAAAAAGAATGAAAAGAACTGAGGACAGTCTCAGAGACCTCTGGGACATTAAACACACCAACATTCAAATTATAGGGGTCCCAGAAGAAGAGAAAAAGAAAGGGAGAAAATATTTGAAGAGATTATAGTTGAAAACTTCCCTAATATGGGAAAGGAAATAGCTAATCAACTCCAGAAAGCACAGAGAGTCCCATGCAGGATAAATCTAAAGAGAAACACGCCAAGACATTAATCAAACTATCAAAAATTAAATACAAAGAAAACATATTAACAGCAGCAAGGGAAAAACAACACATAACACACAAGGGAAGCCCCATAAGCTTAACAGATATACAGACTGCCAAAAACACATGAAAGAATGCTCAACATCATTAATTATTACAGAAATGCAAATCAAAACTACAATGAGATATCATCTAACACCGGTCTGAATGGCCATCTCAATAAATCTATAAACAATAAATGCTGGAGAGGGTGTGGAGAAAAGGGAACCTTCATACACTGTTGGTGGGAATGCAAATTGATACAGCCACGATGGAGAACAGTACGGAGGTTCATCAAAAAACTAAAACAGAATTACCATACAACCCAGCAATCCCACACTGGGCATATACCCTGAGAAAACCATAATTCAGAAAGAGTCAGGTACCAAAATGTTCATTGCAGCTCTTTTTACAATAGCCAGGACATGGAAGCAACCTAATTGTCCATCAACAGATGAATGGATAAAAAAGATGTGGCACATATATACAATGGAATATTACTCAGCTATAAAAAGAAACGAAATTGAGTTATTTGTAGTGAGGTGGATGGACCTAGAGTCTGTCATACAGAGTGAAGTAAGTCAGAAAGAGAAAAACAAATACCGTATGCTAACACATATATATGGAATCTAAGGAAAAAAAAAGGTCATGAAGAACCTTGGGGTAAGACGGGAATAAAGACACAGACCTACCAGAGAATGGACTTGAGGATATGGGGAGGGGAAAGGGTAAGTTGTGACAAAGTGAGAGAGTGGCATGGACATATATACACTACCAAACGTACAATAGCTAGTGGGAAGCAGCCACATAGCACAGGGAGATCAGCTCGGTGGTTTGTGACCACCTAGAGGGCTGGGATAGGGAGGGTGGGAGGGAGACACAAGAGGAAAGGGATAGTATGTATATGTATAACTGATCCACTTTGTTATAAAGCAGAAACTAACACACCATTGTAAAGCAATTATACTCCAATAAAGATGTTAAAAAAAATGAATAGAGAAAGGTTGGAAAAAGAAAAAAAGAAGAAGAGAAAAAGAGAGGGTCTGAGAAAATATTTGAAGAGACTGTAGTCAAAAACTTCCCTAACATGTGAAAGGAAACAGTCACTCAAGTCCAGGAAACATAGCGAGTACCATACAGGATAAACCCCTGGAAAAACACACCAAGACACATATAATCAAACTATCAAAAATTAAATACAAACAAAAAATATTAAAAGCAGCAAGGGAAAAACAAAAAATAACATATAAAGGAATCCCCATAAGGTTATCATCTGATTTTTCAGCAGAAACTACGCAGGCCAGAAGGGAGTGGCAGGATAGATATATTTAAAGTGATGAACCAGAAAAACCTACAACCAAGATTACTCTAACCAGAAAGGATCTCTTTCAGATTCAATGGAGAAATCAAAAGCTTTTCAAACAAGCAATAGCTAAGAGAATTCCGCACCACCAAACCAGCTTTACAACAAATGCTAAAGAAACTTCTCCAGGCAGGAAACACAAGAGAAGAAAAAGACCCACAAAAACAAACCCAAAACAATTAAGAAAATGGTAATAGGAACATACATATCAATAATAACCTTGAACATAAATGGATTAAATGCCCCAACCAAAAGACAAAGACTGGATGAATGGATCAAAAACAAGACCCATGTATATGCTGTCTGCAAGAGACCCACTTCAGACCTAGGGAAACATACAGACTGAAAGGGGATGGAAATCAAAAGAAAGCTGGAGTAGCAATACTCATATCAGATAAAATAGACGTTTAAAATAAAGACTGTTACAAGAGATAAGGAGGGACACTACATAATGATCAAAGGATCAATCCAAAAAGAAGATATAACAATTATACATGTCTATGCACCCAACATAGGAGGACCTCAATACGTAAGGCAAATGCTAACAACCATGAAAAGAGAAATCGACAGTAAGACAATAACAGTAGGGGACTTTAACACCTCACTTACACCAACGGACAGATCATCCAAATAGAAAATAAATAAGGAAACACAAGCTTTAAATGACACAATAGACCAGATAGATTTAATTGATATTTATAGAACATTCCACCCAAAAGTGGCAGAATACACCTTCTTCTCAAGCACACATGGAACATTCTCCAGAACAGATCACATCTTGGGTCACAAATCAAGTCTCAGAAAACTTAAGAATATTGAAATCGTATAAAGCATCTTTTCTGACCACACACTATGAGATTGGAAATCAACTACAGGAAAAAAAACTGTAAAAAACACATATATATGGAGGCTAAACAGTGCACTACTAAATAACCAAGAGATCACTGAAGAAATCGAAGAAGAAATTTTAAAAAACATAGAAACAAATGACAATGAAAACACGCCAACGCAAAACCTATGGGACGCAGCAAAAGCAGTTCTAAGAGGGAAGTTTAAAGCAATTCAATCTCACCTCAAGAAACAAGAAAAATCTCAAATAAACAATCTAACCCTACACTTAAAACAACTAGAGAAAGAAGAACAAAGAAAACCCGAAGTCAGTAGAAGGAAAGAAATCATAAAGATCAGAGCAGAAATAAATGAAATAGAAAAGAAGAAAACAATAGCAAAGATCAATAAAACTAAAAGCTGGTTCTTTGAAAAGATAAACAAAATTGATAAACCTTTAACCAGACTCATCAAGAAAAAAAGGGAGGATGCAAATCAATAAAATTAGGAATGAAAAAGAAGAAATCACAACTGACACCACAGAAATACAAAGGATTATAAGAGACTACTACAAACAACTATATGCCAATAAAATGGACAACCATGAAGAAATGGACAAATTCTTGGCAAGGTACAATTTTCCAAGACTGAACCAGAAAGAATTAGAAAATATAAACAGACCTAACACAAGTAATGAAATTGAAACTGTAATTAAAACTCTTCCAACAAACAAAAGTCCAGGACCAGATGGCTTCACAGGCGAATTCTATCAAACGTTTAGAGAAGCGCTAACACAAATCCTTCTCAAACTGTTCCAAAAACTTGCAGAGGGAGAAACTCCCAAATTCATGCTATGAAGTCACCGTCACCCTGGTACCAAAACCGGAAAAAGATATCACAAAAAAAAAGAGAATTACAGACCAATATCACTGATGAACATAGATGCAAAAATCCTGAAGAAAATACTAGCAAACAGAATCCAACAACACATTAAAAGGATCATACACCATGATCAAGTGGGATTTATCCCAGGGATGCAAGGATTCTTCAACATACGCAAATCAATCAATGTGATACACCACATTAATAAATTAAGGAATAAAAACCATATGATCATCGCAACAGATGCAGAATAAGCTTTTGACAAAATTCAACACCATTTATGACAAAAAACTCTCCAGAAAGTGGGCATAAAGGGAATCTACCTCAACAAAATAAAGGCCATATATGACAAACCCACAGCAAGCATCATACTCAATGGTGAAACACTGAAAGCATTTCCTCTGAGATCAGGAATAAGACAAGGAAGTCCACTCTCACCACTCTTATTCAACATAGTTTTGGAAGTCCTAGCCATGGCAATCAGAGAAGAAAAAGAAATAAAAGGAATACAAACTGGAAAGGAAGAAGTAAAACTGTCACTGTTTGCAGTTGACATGATACTATACATAGAGAATCCTAAAGATACCACCAGAAAACTACCAGAACTAATCAATGAATTTGGTAAGGTTGCAGGATACAAAATTAATGCACAGAAATATCTGGCATTCCTATACACCAACAATGAAAAATCAGAAAGAGAAATTAAGGAAACACTCCCATTTACCATTGCAACAAAAAGAATAAAATACCTAGGAATAAACCTGCCTAAGGAGGCAAAAGACTTGTACTCAGAAAACTATAAAACACTGATGAAAGAAATCAAAGATGACATAAACAGTCGGAGAGGTATACCATGTTCTTCAATTGGAAGAATCAATATTGTGAAAATGACTATACTACCCGAAGAAATCCACAGACTCAATACAATCCCTATCAAACAACCAATGGCATTTTTCAGGTTTTTATTTTAAAGAAAAGGGCATGGCTCTTCATGGCATATGCTTTCCCATCTGTCTAGTCTTCTGATTAATGATCCCAGGAGATGAACAACACCTCTTCACATATACTGGAAGGGTGTTTATATGCAGGTAGAAGAAAATTATAAGAGTATTTTATATTAAAAATGCAAGCTTTCTTTCAAGTGAGCATTTTAAATTTCCCTATTTCACTTCAGGAATTTCACCTTTACCCTTCCACAAGGAAATGGATTTTTCATCATCTCCAACTGCTACCAGGTTTAAAAAAAAAAAAAAAAAAACGGTGAAAGTACTGCTCTTTGACCAGCAACAATAATATAAAGACTTGGTGACCATGGCAAAATTATACTAATTACTACAGTCTAGCTGGGCATCTTCAAATTGAGTCTCTCAGAAGTACTTTACTACCATAAACTGACTCAATTATGGCAATTTTAATTTCATATTCTTGTAGTTCCTTTTTTCCATTTTTTTCCTCTTGTAACTTTGCTGATCTTTAAAAAGGGCACTGTCACCTTTGGTCAGATCTTTTTTAATGCTATATTTGTAACATTCTCTTGAAGCTTGAAATTAAAATTTCTTTTCCTACCAATTTAGTCCCTTCCCACTTGGCAAACATCTTTTTTGATTCTTGCATCTCTAATGGAGCTGAAAATTAATATGACTTTTTTGCTTAATTCTTTGATTATGCAAAAGAATCATCAATGAAGTTAGCATGGTTCTTTCTGTATAGTAGCCCAGAGTTATCATAAAAGCCTTACCTTACATTTCTATAGCACCTCATCTCCCAGAGGACCACAGAACACTTCACCAACTACACTCAGAGGACACACCTCCACACTGCTCATTGGCAGCTGTCCGTAGGCGAAATGCATGCTCTGATTAACCAGCATTTACTCGAAAGAATACCATAATAGCAGCTTTAATGATTCTAAAGAAAGACTTAACACTCAAAGAGGGTAATTACACACAAAAGATATTACTGAAAGAAGTGGAGTTAATTTACAGCAAATGTGGTTCACTTATAGCAAGATATGAAAGAAAACCTTCTTAATAAGGATAAGAAAACCAAAATGAAAAATCAAACTGTAAAATCTTTTCTTCCAAAGAACTAAGGGCAGCTTTTGGATAGTTTTGGCTTAACCTACTATCAAATTTGTCACCATTCTTCCAAAAGTACTGTCACACCCACAATAAAAATGATGCCCATGAGCGAGCATCGTTATCTAGTAACAAAACCATGATAGTCTCCATTATTACCGGTTTCTCGTGCCAACATTATTTCATGCCCCTTACTTGGAACCCCAAGCTAATCTGTCTAACCAACAGAAACCCTGGGGATGATCTAACTGCCATCCAGTGTAAGAGAGGATGAACTGGTCTCCTAGGAATGCAGCAGTCTTTCAAATCGTCACCGTAACAAAGTTTTATGAGCCCTTTGCTACGTGGCTTTTAAATCTACAAAGTTCATCACATTTAAAAAGCATTTAAAATGGAATCCTAAATCAACGGATATGTGACTGGGTATAGCTACTACTCATTCATTCAAGAAATACTAATTAGCTGCATACTGCACATAAGAAGCAGTGCCAGATTCTGAGGTGGGGCTGGGGTGGGGCCACAATTAATAAATAATAGTCCCATCCCTTCTCTCAAAAGGCTTACAGACTAGTTGAGAAAAAGGAATTAAAAACTGGGTGGGAAAGCACTGTGAGAAACTGAATGACGTGTAGGAAATGGTCTTCCAGAGGATTTTTATCTGATTGAGAAGGAAAGATGCAGATTCAGAAGAGAAAAGATATACTGGGCTGGCCAAAAAGTTCATTCAGGTTTTTTGTGAGACTGTACAGGAAAACACAAATGAACTTTTTGGCCAACCCAATATAACTATGAGACATGTGGAATGAGTAGTAAAACAAGAAGAGCAGTGAATTTTTGAAAAGAAATGCTCAGTGAATGCTTCCAGAGGAGATAAGATAGAGCAGACTGGAGTATATTAGAGAAGGTATTCAGGGATGGCAGCAAAGACAGTGGGAAAGATGTGCAGTATCAACAAGTACTAGTGTGAGAAAGGACAGTGTCATATTTGGAGGACAAAGAGAGAAACTAATTTAATTAGGACACAGCATTTCTAAAGGAAGAGAGTAAACTAAACGGAAAAATAGGCTTTGTCCAAATTGTGGAAGCATTTGAATGACAACGAAAAAAAAAAGCCTCATCCAACAACCTAATTAATACAGGGAAACACAGACCATTTGTAATAAACCTAAATTTCAATTTGCATTTCCAATTTACTTCTTTGATTATATAATGATGCTACTACGAAGACTGGCACATACATCACCACCCTACCTTAAGGAGTCAAGCTTTTCTTCAGGAGCCCTTAGTCATCCAAAATCTTGGAGTTATCACATTTTTACAGGACAAAGGAAGAGTCCACAGTCATCTAGCCTGCTGAATATGCTTTTTCCTTATATGAAAATCCTAGGAGGAACAGGAAGTATAGGACTGGTATTCACTCCTGCGGCTCTTCTACTTCCAGAGCACCCCAGGGAGGCCACCTTGCAACCCTACCGGGTTATTAGGTGTCTTTGAAGACCACCACCATAATAATCCACACACACAGTAGCCCACTCTATCAAAATTATCTGCCTTCGGTAAGGCACCCTACTGACCCTACTGGTGCTCTATCCCAAACAGAGGGGAGTAATTCTGTAAGATGAGGCTGGGTTGTTGCTGGGTCAACCACAGGGCAATGAATCTCCAGTTTAGCTTATGTCAATCAGCAGAGCATCTAAAATGTGCCTGGGTGGAGAAAAACAAGAGGTGGTTATTCCTTTCTGATCACAGCAGGTGAACAGATCATCAACCAGGGCCCAGAATCAGAGAAGAAAGAAAGAAAAAAGCCTGTGGGGATATTCACTCTATTTCCCAACTGATACACATTCAATTCTGTCAGGATCAAATGGCCAATGAAATTCAACCCCACTTTCCTAAAGGACTATTCTGTGACCCAACGGTTTTCACTGTAGAAATATTCCCTGACATTTCAGTTTACATTCTGTATTTCTTGATTTCTTTCTGCTGTGCTCATCTTACTATTGTGGAAAGTAAACCATCCCTTTATTTCATATTTGAATTTTTTAAAATTACTGTAAAGTCTCACCCCTCACTGTTCCCAAGTTTATCATCTGCGTTTGAATTTTCACTTAAAAGCACCTGACCTACATTATCCATTTTGACTTTTGTATTCCTTTTCCCACCAGAGCAGACACTGCCATACTCGTTGATCACCTGGTAAAAACACGGTTGACAATAAACAAGTAGTTAATTTTACTTTGCAGCCCTTTTTGATGATCTGCTCTCTGTGAAAATGCTTGAGTAACCCCCCAAAAGTGCTCTGTATTAGACCAATGACAACTATTGAGGAGTCGTAACTCCGAGTGACTAACTTTACAATGACGCTATTTCTTCAGTGCCATCCTATCTCTGAAAAGGTTAACATCTCTTTGCTTCCGTGCTTGTTCCTCAACAGGCCAGTTCTCCAAAATGCACTGAGACTTGCCTCATCTTGAGTCCTTCATCGCTGCAGATGCTCGGCTTCGGATTCCCACCCATTCGTCTTTCTTTCTGGCGTACACGTGCCTGACACTCAAGGCAGCAACCCAGATGCTGCCTCACCAGAACAGGGGAGACAGGGATGATCAGCCCCAGCTCCATGAGGAGAAGCTGTTTCGTGCAGCACAGCCGAAAATAGCGCTGGCCTTTTCCATTGCCATATCACGCTGCTAACACACAGCTAATGTGCTGTCATTTATCACCCCCGTGAGACTGGCGACTGCGTGCTGAGCATCCGTCATCTGCTGTAGTTCACTGGGCGGCAGCCCTCGTTTTCCTTAGATGGAATCATATCGAAGCAGTGAATTTTGTTGTCATGGCTCACTTTGTATTTTTTAAATCCTTCAAAGCTTTTAGGTAGCTAATCAAAAAAGGTTCATGCCACTCACTACTGTGTCCCTTTGGCAACACCAACAAATACTTCTGGGAAGACCAGAACTACTAAAAAGAATAAATAAATCTGCACCTTTGAATGCTAGAAAATTTGCTATATGATCTTAAGGATAAAAAAATTAAAATAATTTGAAGAAAATTCCCCTGCGAAGGGCCCAGGTCTTATCAACACCTGATTGTATTACAGGTATAGATCTGGCAGCAAAACTGTAATCTAAAAATGTACATAAAACATAGGTGGTGAATGGGATGCTGTTAAACAGTTTGAGAGAGATCTCTGAGTAACAGTTTCTTAAGATCCTTTAAGTTAGGAAAGACTTTTTTATGGCTATATATAATTTCTGTGGCTTCCCATTAACCACCTTCCCTGGAGTTCTAGTGGCGATGAGAGAAGGAACAGGAGAGCGTATCAGGAAACCCTTGGTGTCACTATCACGGACAAGTTCTCCGTCATGATTTGGCCATGGGGTAAGCTAATACAGGGATTGTGAGGGAAATAAACCTCAAATCACCTCAACTCCAAGGTCTTTTGCTAATGGCTGGCCCAGTGTATTCTTGCCCTGCTTGCTCTGTTTCTTCCTTTCCTTTGAGGCTCACTTCCATATCTGTTAAAACAGGCTTTTATTCCCTCTCCAAGGTGTCTGTCCACATCCCCTAAGGAATGGTCAACTCCAGAAAGCCACCATCCCTAACCTGAACAGCACTTGGGTCCTGCTCACAAATTTGCTGCCATGTCACCCACATATAATGGAAAGATGGAGAAGCAAAGAAAGGCAAAGCATGGCGTCACTGTAAGAAGCTCCAGTCTCTAGAGACTATAAAATATGCTGCTTGTGGCAACAATGCAGAGCTGATTAAACTGATGAACTACCGAAGGAAAGTAGCCCTCGCTTCACTTGTCCACTCATGAGTTTCTGAGCTGGTCCATTTGTATAGCTTCAGCTATTACGCTCAGGCAGATAGATGATCCCTAAATTTCTATCTCCTGCCCTAACCTCTCCCCTAGCCTCCAGTGCTCCATCTCTAGTTGCCTGTAACACAATTCTATGGGGATATTCTGCCAATACCTCAAATTTAACAGGCACAAAGCACCATCTTCCTGATCCTAATAACTACGCAGGCTCAAAACTTCACCCTGACTTACGGCTCTCCATTTATTAGAGTAAATGGTAAAAGGTTCTGAAAATTTATTCTTCTTTCAAATTCTCTCTAATCTCAGTCCTCTTTCTTTTCACTGCCCCTGCCCTAGTCTAGCCCTTCCTTCCTGTATTGACTGAACTTGACTTCTAATCGGTATCTCTCCATCCACTTCCTTCTCCACCAATTCATTCTGCACGCTGTTGCCAGATTAAACATCCTAAATATATTACTTTCATCATTTCACTCTTCTACTGAAAAAGCATAACAGCTACTATCATCTATGAAGTAATCATGCCCTCCCCAAAACAATTTAAATCTGATTAAGCCTCTTGACCTAAGTTGGGGACATCGATAAATAGCAAATGACACAATGGGGAAGCAATCAACAAAAGCCAGAATGTGGGAAATTACTATAGGACAAATGGTCTGGCTTCTTCAGTAAATAAATTTCAAGAGGTAAAAATGAGATGCAGGGGAACTTACACATTAAAATAGTTTTAAGAAACTTACCAAACACACTGAGGTATTTAAACCTTATTTGAATCCTGATTCAGACAAACTGTAAAAAATACACAATTATGACATTTGAGACAACTGGAAATGTGAACCCTGACTGGATATTTCACAGTAAGAAAACTATGCTTTTAGGTATGATCATGGTTTTTAAAAGGAGACCTTATCTTTCAGAGATTCACATTGGAATATAGGTGAAACAATATGCTCTCTAGGATTTTTTTTTTAAATAAGGGAAAGGGAAATGGGCAGGGGTAGAAACGAGACAATAGTACTATAAATTGGTAACATCAGAAAGTGAATTTGGACAATGGGTGCATAGGGGTTCATTATACATTTCTATGTATTTCTGAACACGTTTGAAATTTTCTGTAATAAAATAAAAACAAAAAAAACGTTACGGCAGCCCACAGCCAAAAGAGGCAAGCCCAATCTCTTATTCAAAGATCTCCCTGGCACCCAAAACTATTCAATCTTATTTTGGTAACACTTCCCCCCCAGAAAAAAGCTAACCAAAAAAACCTCCATTCTTCCCAGCTCTCTATAATACTATGTGTATTACATATTCAACCCTAACCATGTTAGGGTGTGCCAAGTCTCTCCTTGTCCATGAACTCAAATGCTTTAACGCATTCTGACCTTGTTCTTCTATGATCTCCTCTGAAATTTATTCCTGGGACCATAAACAGCCCTGTATTATTGTTGGTTATGTTTTTGTCTTAACTCCCTGCAAGGTTAAAATAATTTCATAAATGCCTTTTACATATACATCTTAAAAAAGAAATACCTTTTCTCCTTAGTTAAAAACAACAACAAATTTCCATTAATATAAATCTGAAAAACTCATACAGGTAATAAGTAGGGGTGGGGAGAGAAGAAACAAAGAAAACAACTCTTTTCTTAATAAAAAGACAATCATTAAGATTCTGATATAACTGTTTCCAGTCCAAAAACTTCTTGAATGAAAAAATATATTTTTCAATGTTCTCAAGTCAGAAACAGGAATTACGTATGTTTGCTGTCTTTGGGCTGCTAACTCTAAATAAAGTTGAATCAAAATCTCTAAATGGAGACTAATTACAGCACAGTCATTTGGATTTTCTTTTCCCTTTAACGTATGTATATATTAAAGCATTTCCCATCTTATGGCACTTTAACATGCTGTCATCGTTTGCTATATGTCATAGAACACACACTCCCTCCTAAACATGCCACAGTGATGCATCTTTCTAAATAAAACTAAACTCACTTTTTGTAAATTTCTCCCACCCCTTAAGACTGTCTTCTAATAGTCTTGGTTTTAATATGACCAAGCCTGTAATACTTGCTCATCATAGCTCTTAACCAGATTGTGCATTAGAATCAGTTGGAATCTTACTGAAAGAGGCTTTTCAGATGTGGGATCCACAGGTAATTCTGACTGGTAGGGAGGGAGGAAGAAAGGAAGGCTCAGTGACAACTAATAGCTGTGACTACCAAAATATTCAGAACATTCAGATGATCTAATCTGAAGCCACTGCAAAAACATAAATAATTTTCTTGTTCCTATGGGGTAAAGCAAAGGCTTAAACCAATTTTAGTGCATTTAACAAAATATCTGGCATCTTAGAACTGGAAAACCCAACTCTCTATTCAGTGACTGCTATTCTTTGAAACATGAAATCCTCAATTTTCACAATTTGAAAATATGTATACATATATAGGTGTAAATACACTACTTTATATACATACACTTAGTAAAATGCCTAGTGAGACATATTCCTCAACGCAGAGTCCTTATTTTAAAATTATGAGAACTAAGGTCATTTCAACTAAATGAATCACCTACAAGTATCACAGATTCTCAAGTGAAATGTCAAGACGTCAAAGTCCAAGCCAAAGTAGGTGTGTAAATCACTGACTTAAACATTTAAAAAGAAAGCTAGGGGGACTTCCCTGGTGGCACAGTGGCTAAGAATCTGCCTGCCAACGCAGGGGACACGGGTTCGAGCCCTGGTCCAGGAAGATTCCCACATGCCGCGAAGCAACTAAGCCCGTGCGCCACAACTACTGAGTCTGTGCTCTAGAGCCCACAAGCCACAACTACTGAGCCTGCGTGCCACAATTACTGAAGCCCGCGTGCCTAGAGCCCATGCTCCGCAACAAGAGAAGCCACCGCAGTAAGAAGCCTGCGCACTGCAAGGAAGAGTAGCCCCTGCTTGCCGCAACTAGAGAAAGCCCACATGCAGCAACAAAGACTCAGTGCAGCCAAAAATAAAAAAATAATAATAATGATAATAAAATAAAATACATTTATAAATTTAAAACAAGAAAGCAAGCTAGGGCAAGCTGAGTTCTACATTTGACTCTTTGGTGCTATAACCATGATTTAAAACTCTTATCTCAGTTTCTCCAGCTCTAAAATGGGAACAATATGACGAATGGTAAAAACAGAAAGGACAAAGGGATTCATAAGATGCAAGAAATCATTTTAGTGCTTGAGTCTAAAGTGACAGATAAGTGAAATTACTTAAGAATTTCATAAATTCACTTGAACCAAGTAACTCCATGAAAGAGCTGTATTTTCCTAAATGTATTGTAAATGGTCTTTGTTTTAATATGATTGAAATGGTAAGATTTGCTGAGCCTGATAATCATTTAAATATTCTCTAACCAATTAAGATCAATAGGCAAGGGGCTTCCCTGGTGGCGCAGTGGCTGAGAATTCGCCTGCCAATGCAGGGGACACGGGTTCGAGCCCTGGTCCAGGAAGATCCCACATGCTGCAGAGCAACTACGCCTGTGCGCCACAACTACTGAGCCTGCACTCTGGAGCCCGTGAGTCACAGCGACTGAGCCCGTGTGCCACAACTACTGAAGCCCACATACCTAGAGCCCGTGCTTCACAACAAGAGAAGCCACCGCAATGAGAAGCCCGCACACTGCAACAAAGAGTAGCCCCTGCTAGCCACAACTAGAAAAAGCCCACGCGCAGCAACGAAGACCCAATGCAGCCAAAAAAATTTTTTAAATAAATAAATTAAAATAAGAAAAGAAAAGATCAGTAGGCAAGAATAAAATCTTGATTTTTATCTTGTGACAAAGACCCAGCAACAATAATCTAATGCCAGTGTCTGATGAATTATTCTAAAAGCAAACTTACAAACCTTACAATGTTGTGGTGGAGTAAAGATTGCCAAGAATTCCTTGCTACTCTTCCCACTGAATGGACTCTATTTTCCCTCCACTTTGACCAATAGAATGTGGCAGATGTGACACCATGTAATATACAAGGCAGGGCCTTAAGGGGTCATCAGCCTCCACCTTGACCTTTTTGACTGCTCCGGACTGGAAGCCAGCATTGATGTAAGAAGTCCAACTACCCTGAGACTGTCATGCTATGAGGTCCTACGGAGAGAGAGAGAAAGCTTCTAACGCAGCCCAGCCTTTAGCTGAAGTGGCCAAGTGAATGTTCTCAGTTGACGCCATGTAAAGTAGAAGCACCACCCTGCTGAGCCCTGAGTGAATTTCTGACTCATAAAACTGAGAGCAAATAGAAGCCATGAAGTTGGAGTAACGTGGTGTGCAGCAACAGACCACCAAACCAAAAGAACGATAGCTATACTCAAGAACTTAGGCAACCTCGCAAATTACTTCCACAATCAGAATAGGTTTAAAAGAGAAAGAACGTTTTTTTTAAAAGTATTATCAATTCAGGAAGATATCATCATTTTTGCTCTAAAATCTTCTCAGGTAGGCAAGAGCAGTATCAGTGAAGCAATGCCAGTTGCTTTAATTTCACTCGAATCATATAATGATACTCTACCTCACACTATCCCACCTATTATCATTAATCATCACCACTTAATTATGGCCTCTTGGTTACTAGTAACCCCCTTGCTTGGGCCCAGGTGCACCAAACCTTGATAAGCACACAGCCTCCTTAAGGACTAAGGCCGTTTAAATCACCAGGGGCAGTACAAATCTGCCTTGGCTTTCAGTGGTCCACCCTCCAGTATCTCAGACAAAACCAGACAAAGAGAGGGACTTCCCTGGTGGTACAGTGGTTAAAAATCCTCCTGCCAATGCAAGGGACACGGGTTCGAGCCCTGGTCCAGGAAGATCCCACATGCCGCGGAGCAACTAAGCCCGTGCGCCACAACTACTGAGCCTGTGCTCTAGAGCCCGTGCTCCGCAACGAGAGAAGACACTGCAATGAGAAGCCCGCGCGCCGCAACAAAGAGTAGCCCCCGCTCGCCACAACTAGAGAAAGCCCGCACACAGCAACGAAGACCCAACGCAACCAAAAATAAATAAAATAAAATAATTTAAAAAAAAAAAACAACAGACAAAGAGAAAAGCTTTGGAGGTGGTGGACTGTAAGGAAGCCCTGTCATTTCTACCCTTGGGTCCTCTAGATCAAGACCCAATCAGACCCAAGCAGATACTTCCTGGGCAATTAGAAATTTAAGGAGAGCAGACTTTCCACCAAATCCACCTAATTCTGGGGCATCAGCCACCGAGCTACTATTTTTTAAAGTTTGGCCCAGTGTATTAAGATATCCATGACATTCACCACAACTTTCACTGGGCCTCAGACACCCTAGCACTCTGACTTGCGCAACTGCCACACGTGCACGGGGAGCCAGAGGAATCTCCTCGGCTGCCCATCATTTCCTGCTTTAAGTAGTGAACATAAAACAACCTACAGAGAGTCCTGATGCTATAGAAGCTGACTTCAATTTAGAGGAAGATTTCTACTTTAACTTTCACATGTTCACTTAATTCTATGCATTGGGCAGCATACTATCCACTGACCAGACAGAACAAAAAATCGAGGAGCAAGCACCTTCCTAGAGACTCAGTGGCCTGGCCGACAACATGACTCTAATATGCCACCCCAAACAGAGGCTATCAAAAAGTGTGAAAGGTTGAGAAATGAAGAAAAACTATTTCTGCAAGAATAATCGCACAAGTTATCTGGCCTAGAATACAGCAAAAAAAAAAAAGCTAGTTTTACTTTGAGGAATGGAATCCTCAGCTAACCAAAATATCACATGAAACAAAAGCTAAGAATAACCTAGTTTCAGACCTGAATTCAAAATAGAAATTGCATCTGTCTCCTTGAAAAACTCCTCTAGGTCATGGATCAGTACCAATAAGATTTGTGGATTTTCTTACCTGACAGCAAACTTCAAGTTCTCTCTGCATGAGGTTAATTTTATCACTATTTAGACATTTAAGTGGCAGTTAACACAAGTAAAATGATTTTCCATTCTGTCTCTGTTAAGCTCCAGAAAGAGAGATCAGGGCACTAAAAAGTGAAGTGACTTGTGGTGTCACTGTCAGTGGTTCAACAGTGTAATTACAACCCACAGCCTCCATCTGTAGAATACTACTTAGCACACTCAGGGTTACACACTTAAGCCGACAATGGCTAAACAGGCAGTTTGGCTTTGAAAAGAGATGTGAATAAAAAAATGAGATTTTTTTTCGGAATCGTAACACCTGAAAGATAGGTTTGTTCAAAGTGATCCTCTTATTTCCTCTGTTATGTTAAATCCCACAAGAAATGGAGCATTTTGTGTTTCTAGTGTACCTCGGTCTTAACACACTTAAAAATGTGCAGCCAACGGTATGACAGGCATGTCACCAAGTAGGTGACATTTCGGAAGGTGCTGTTTGCTACTCAGAAGGGCAAAAACATGCATTTCTATTATCACAGTTCTAAAGCGTGTGTAAAACTGAAAAGGGAGTTCAATGGTGTGTGGTCACAGGGATGACACCAGCAGAAAACTCTGACACCCTGTTACTATGATAGTGACAGCCGTGTCTCCACACACGGCTGTCTCCAGACACAAACACACCGAGACAAATGAGCCTTCCAGCTACAGGATGGATTCTGCCTGCCAGGGACAGCCCAGGTTCCAGTGGAGAAAAGCTGCCGAAGTCTCTACGTGATCAAAAATTATTTTCTTTCCCAAGATTCAGTAAACAAAAGAGCATTTCCATTTTTCAGCAAGAAACATTTTCAATTCAAAGAAACACTGAAATTCGAAGCCTAAACACCTGTAGATCCATTCAGCATATGATCCCATCACCTTCATACATGCTGGTACATGCTAACTGCAGGCGTCTATTGTTCTCAACTATGTCTGTTCTCCAGAAAAGATTTTAACCTAAAGAGCATTCCACCAACAAGTATCAGAAAACTAAATTGGCCCTAAGCATAAACCTCTGCATGCAAACTTAAACCAAAAGTCTTCTTTTCTAAGCCCTCCACGTTGGCAAACATTCTCCTGTGCTACTTCCCATGCCAGCTGGCTAACACTGAGGTAAAAACACACACTCTTGCCCACGCCCCTCACGTCACCAGAGTGAGCTCTCTATCTTGTGTTCAGCTTTATTCCTCAATACTTAGCACATAGTTCGCCCCAATAACTTAACACTAAAATATCAGTCATACTGGAAACCAGCATGACACGTTGACTACGTGGTTTTATATATTTTCCAAAAGACTCCCTAAAGGTTTACAAATCCTTCCCTCTTCTTTGTATTCCTCTAACATGCTCCATGAAAGCCTGTGATTTGTTCTACTATTAGACAATATCTCAAGTAATATAACCCACAGACTCTCCACTAGCCTACACACTAGTTTCCTTGCCTTAGTCTCCAGCCTCTACACCCAATCCTTTTCAGTGCTACCATATTAATCCTACTTCATCTCACCACATGCCAATCCAAATCCAAAATGGCCCAGTATCACCTAAAGAAAGGGTCCTCAAACTTGAGCGTGCATACGAATCACGTGAAGGGCTTATTAAAATACAGATTGTATGGCCTCACTCCTTGAGTTTTTGAATCAGTAACTATGAAGTAGGAACACAAATTTCTTTTTTAACATGCTCCTTGGTAACACTAATGCTGCTGGTCCAGGAAACATACTTTGAGACCACTGACCCAAAGCAACAGTTCCCAATTACAGGATCCCAAACAAATTATCAGAATCATCTTAGGAGCTAAAAAAACAAAAAACAACAGCAGCAACCAAAAAACCCACAAAATCCAGTCCTTATCCACAGTGATCCTTAATCAGAAGGTCAAGGATGGGACTAGGAATCAATCCAGAGGTAAACCTAATGCATACTCAGCTTCAGGAACCACTAGCCTAAAGACAAACCACAATCCCCTTAGATGACACTTAAGGGCTTCCACAACCTGAACCCAAACCTACCTATCTGACCTTACCTTCTAGTGCACAAAATAAACCCTCAGTTACAGCTGAACCATTCTTTTCTTACTTATCCGTGAATATCCTTGTCCATTCATTCCTTCTGTGCCACTTACCAGTATCTCACTTGCCATTCCAGCTGTCTAGAATGCCATTTGCATCTTCTCTACCTCTGCAAAACCTCCAAGGATCAGCTCTTCAACAATCCTGAACACCGTTTTTGGTCCATTTAACATGTTTCAGGATGATTATATGACACACTGTGCCAACTACCATTCTTACATTTAGCAACATTAGACCATTTGTGTGTCTGTGTCACTGCATATCCAGTTTATTAATGGGTATATAACCTAATATCACACTGTAAGAAATCTGTAAGTAATCTGTAACCTGAAAGAATTTTTTAAGGAACTAGAAAATACAGAAAACTAAAACCGATTTAAAAATTGTATAACAATTTTTTTTTTTAATGTTGAGCCTTCTTTTAATTTATTTATTTTTATTTTTGGCTGTGTTGGGTCTTCGTTTCTGTGCAAGGGCTTTCTCTAGTTGTGGCAAGCGG
Organism: Stenella coeruleoalba; assembly: GCF_951394435.1. Lineage (NCBI taxonomy): Eukaryota > Metazoa > Chordata > Mammalia > Artiodactyla > Delphinidae > Stenella > Stenella coeruleoalba. The sequence goes on along the minus strand of NC_137155.1, from coordinate 85,888,317 downwards.
GGGCTACTCTTCATCGTGGTGTGCGGGCCTCTCACTATCGCGTCCTGTCTTGTTGCGGAGCACAGGCGCCAGACTCGCAGGCTCTGTAGTTGTGGCTCACGGGCCTAGTTGCTCCGTGGCATGTGGGATCTTCCCAGACCAGGGCTCGAACCCGTGTCCCCTGCATTAGCAGGCAGATTCTCAACCACTGTACCACCAGGGAAGCCCAATTTTTATTACATAATAGTAACCATTTAAAATATGTAGATGACCTCTTACTTTAAAATGCTTTATTCTTGAATCTGTGGATTAATAAAGATGAGTATAATAGAGAGCTAAGAAACAATCAACCAGAGATTAATTCAAGTCATGACTAATATCACTCTTCCACTACATGTCTAAGGAAACACAAACTGGGGGCAGAAAAGTAGAAAAGTTAAGAGGAGGAGAAAAATGGAGGAAAAGAAAGAAAGGAAAAAAGCAAAGAACACTGTCATATCTTGACCTCAAAACAAGTAAACATAATACATGAAATGAAATGTTATTTCTACGTTAGACCCATCACCTTGTACTATTAGATCAGTTTTAGTTTTATGTTCTTTATCTGTCAAATAGCTTATGCCAACAGTATATGTACACATTAACATGAAATGGCAACAGTATTGCCAAGTGTATGATTTGGGGACTACAAGTTACTCAGAGATTTAACACACAGTTGATGCCTCTTTAGTGTCTTAAATACATCTTAAGGGTGAAGGGAGTGGGGAATGGGAAGTGATTTCTAATGGATACAAACAGGGACTTCCCTGGTGGCATGGTGGATAAGACTCCATGCTCCTAATGCAGGGGGACCGGGTTCGATCCCTGGTCAGGGAACTAGATCCCACATGCATGCCACAACTAAGAGTTAGCATGCCATAACTAGGGGGCCCACATGCCGCAACTAAGGAGCCAGAGAGCCACAACTAGGACCCGGCACAACCAAATAAATAAATATTTAATGGATACAAACAAGGTTTCTTTTTAAGGTGATGAAAATTTTATAAAATCATATCATGGTGATGGTTGCACAACTCCATAAATATACTAAAAAGCATTGAAATCTATACCTTAAACAGGTAAACCTTGTGGCAGGTACATTAAATCTCAATAAAGCTCTTTAAATAAACAAATGAATAACTCATTCCATAATATGGAAGATAGGCTCCCCAATCATCTTTTGAAATGACATGTGTGAAAGGTATATCTCATTTAATAAGCCAGAAACATACTTTCATTTTTTCATTTCAAGTTAATGTCTGATGGAACTTAAAGTTCCTTAGTTTATTATAAACATTTTTAATATGAGATAATGGGTTTTGTTTTCAGAAGTGTAGGAATTATATACATTTGACAAATCCAAAGTAAGTAGGGCTAAGTAAGGCATATCTTACTTTGTTCATAACCATAATTAATTCTTCATAAATCCTATAAATAGGATCCTAGTAGATTCAAAAGTTGTTTTAAACTTAGAACATTAGTCTTATTCAAATATCAGATATCAAAAACTTATTCATAAAGCATTTTATAACCTTGTGACAACAGGATTACATAGTCTATAACATACTTCCTAGGGCTTAACGTATTCAGGTTTTAAATGCCATAAGTACTGATACAAATAATTCCATTTGATAATATTATATTCTAATACTGTCCAATACATTTGCATAACACAAATATTTTTATTAGTATTTCATGGTACATCTCTTTCCATTCATATACTTTTAATCTGTCTATATCTTTATGTTTAAAATCTCTTAAGCCCAAAATGAGGAACTTGAATTAAAAGATGGGGATATATTCTTCAAAATGCCACTGTTATAATAAAAGGTAAAGAAAAGCTATGGAAATGTTCAAGCTTAAAGGAAACTAAAGAGGCATGAAAAGCAGACACAGTATCTAATGCTAGACTGGATTTTCTACTGGAGGAGCAAAAAAAAAAAAAACTGCCCTAAAGAACATTACTGGGTCAATCAACAAAACTAGGAAATAGAAAATAGATAACAGAGAAAACACACACAAGTGCATATATAGAGAAAGAAAACAATTGATAAAGTGACAAAATGCTAACAGCAGTTGAATTTGAATTAAGAGTTATATGGGCACCCTTTGTACTATTCTTACCTTTCTAAAAGTTTGAAGTTGTTTTAAAATTTCAGAAAAACAACATAAAACATATCTCTTGTAAACAGTATGGTTGGGTTTTTCTTTTTTTAAACCAATCTGACAAACTCTGCCTTTAAATTGAAGTGTCTAGTCCATTTACATTTAATGTAATTACTTACATGGGCAGTATAAGTCTAACATGTTGCTATTTGTTTTCTATTCATCCTATCTTTGTTTTGTACTTTATCTTTTCTTTCTTCATTGTTCTTTTTTCTTCCTTTCCTGCTTTTTTCTTTTGGATTAATCAAATATTTGTTCACTATTCAGTTTTATGCCCTTTACTAGCTTTTCAGCTATACATCTATTTTACAATTTAATGTTTGCTCTAGGGATTATAATATGCATCCTTAACTTACCACAGTTTACCTTAAACATTGTATCTCTTCATGTATAATGTAAGAAACTTACAGCAGTAGAGTTTCATTTACCCTATTCCCATCTTCTGAGCAATTATTGTCATACATTTTACTTCAAAATATATTATAAAACTCACATACATTACTATTGGTTTTGCTTTAAACAAAAATTAAGAAATGAGAAAAATATATTTTATTTTTGCCCACATATTTACCACTTCTGGACTTCCTTATATTTTCCTGTAGATGAGTTACCATCTGGTATTGTTTTCCTTTAGCCTGAAAAACTTTCTTTAACATTTCTTTAAGTGCAGGGCCAGTGAAAACAAATTCTTTCAGCTTTAGTTAATGTGAAAACGTCACTATTTCACCTTCATTTCAAATGATTTTTTCAGTGAATATAAAATTCTAGATTGACAATTTTTGTATTTTATAGCACTTTCAAGATGACATACATCAATTTCTGGCTTGTATTGTTTCTGATGAGACATTAGTGAACATCTTTATCACTGGTTCCCTGTAGGCAATGCACTCTTTTTCCTCTGGCTATATTTAAGATTTTTTTCTTTGCTTTTCAGCTACCTTATGATAATGTGTCTAGATATAGTTTTCTTTGTGTTAAACTTCCTTGGATTTGTTGAACTTCTTGATCTGTGGGTTTATGTTTTTCAACAAATTTAGAAATTTGGGGTCATTGTTTCTTCCAATAATTAACTGCCCCAATCTCTCTCCCTGCTCTCCCTCTGTAGTTCCAACCACACAAATGTTAGACAGCATGATACTGTCCCACAGGACATTATGGCTGTGCTCATTTTTCTTTTCAGTCTATTTTCTCCCTGTACTTTAGTTTAGATTGGTTTTGATTGATTTTTCTTCAAGTTTTCTAATCGTTTCTTATACAGCATGCAATCTGTTGCTAAATCCATCTGGTAAATTTTTCATTTCAGATATTTTCATCAAATTTTTAAAATTCTGGTTATTAGTTACATTTTTCTGCTTTTTTGCAAGTATAATAATCGTATGCTGCACAACGTGGATGCTTCATTATTGAGATACTAGATTATATTACTTTATTTACAGGTGGATCAGACTAATACTGTAGAGACTTGGTTTGGGGCTTTGTTACATGAAATTACAGTATCACGTACACTATGGCTAGAACAGCCCAATTCCTAAAACATCTGAGGTCACATATGAAAGCACAGGATGTTCACTAAGTTCTCCCCACACTGGCTGGTCTGAATTCCAACGTTTCTGAGCATTTGGCAACTTCTGCAATTTCCATTCAGCTCACAGTCCCACAGTAGCTATATTCTGCCTTGGAGTGGGTGAAACTTCACATCTGACCAAAGGCTCAACACTACTCTTTTCATATTTCTGGGGTTCCTTCTCTCTGCTATTCCCTCTCCTTCAGTATCCTAACCCACAAACTGCAGCTGCCTCCGCACCCCTGAACCCTGAACTCTGCTTCATCTACTACTTAGAGCCTGCTGACGTTTGTTCACTTTCCTATGTCATAGTTTGAAAGTGTCCCCAGAGAAGGAGCTGGGATGTATGTGAAAGTGACCTCATGTATTCTCTTCTCTCAACTGATGATGCTGATCGCCTGAGTCCACCCAGTTTTCAAGTTAATTATGGTAGGAGGTAACCACATCATGGACAGAACCAGAAGTCCTTAATTCTAACTATTTTTGAAATAGCTTTAAAATCTATTATCTTATTTCATCATTAAAATAAACATGTAACCTGAAAAGCATATATTTCCATGACAGATTAGCAAACCAAGATATAAAATCTTAAATAACCAGTTTCCAAGCAATAAAGATATTTTATTCAACACACAAATATTCATCAAGCACCTACTATGGGCACGTGGTAATTGATGTAGCAGCAAAACAAACTCATGGAATATAGTTGCAACCTATATTCTTTCTACTGAACCATCAATAAAGCACACAGACTGTATCCCAAAAACTGTCTAATGAATGAATAATCAGGAATCAATCAATCCACCAAAAGCATGCCTATACTCTCAAAAATAACTACAATCTACATACATGATTTATTTTTTTCCTGCAAAGAATCCTATTTGCCATGCAAATAATTTCATTTCTACACAGTTATATTTTTCAATTCCCTATATATACTTAATTTTTTTCCTATTAGTAGATACTGTCTAACCAAGTCACTTCTATATAGCTATGTCAAATTTGCTTCAGCTAACTCTTAATCGTATTTCTCATTTTCGTCTGGCCATATCAAATATATTTTCCTGGCGCATGGAGAGAAAACATAATAAAATTTCTAAATACCCCCTCTGCAGCATCATACCAAACAGTAATATCATTCCTCCGATCTTCAACAGATCACTCAAGGTGGTACATTTATACCTTACAGGTTTATCTTCATCTCTTAAAATAAGCTCTTGACCTGTCTTTTACCCCAACATATGCAAGAGCTGACTGTAAGAAAATGGTCATAAACTTAAGCTACATATGTTTAGATCCTTGATTGCTACGTATTGAGAATCTCCTAATTTTAAAGCCTGGCCAAAAGAAGTTTGTTTAAAAGGTCTTTTGAAAATGATAGAAGTTCATAACATCAGCAAGCATCACCTTTAAATAGGAACACTACATTCTCACTGCTTATGATTAAGAGAATATTTTAGGTGGCTGATTTTTTTATGTTCCTACCTGTTATTCCGAATCAAGATGGGCACCCTCTGTAAAAGGATCTTACCTGCAGAACATCTTGGATCTTCACCCACACGTCTGCCATGTCATACAATTTGACATCTTCCTGCTGAGTCAGTGGAGTCACAACAGTGTCTTGCAGGTACCCCAGGACCACAGAGTGTGCAGCAGCTACAGCATTAAACTTGTCAAACAGCAACTCCAGCAGTTCTAGAAGTAACCTAGTGAAAAAAATAAACATTTACATACAAACAAACACAAAATGATTGACACTGGCCTGCAAGAAAAACATCAAACTAAAGTGAAGTAGCACACTACCATGTAAACAGCTCATTAAATTTCAACAGATTTCATTTCAAACAGTTGTCTGATCTAAGTAACTTTTGAAAATTTACCTAAGTGTCTGTTTCCTCTGCTATAAAATGGACATGGTGAAGTCAGACAGACAAAGTATTATATAATCACTTATATGTGTGATCTAAAAAATAATACAAATGAATCTATATACAAAACAGAAACAGACTCACAGATGTAGAAGACAAACTTATAGTTACCAAGGGAGGAAGGGAAGGGGGAAGGATAAATTCGGAGTATGGGACTAACAAATGCAAACTACTATACATAAAATAGGTAAGCAACAGAATTTACTATATAGTGCAGGGAACTATATTCCATATCTTATAATAACCTATAATGGAAAATAATCTGAAAAATATATATGTATAACTGAATCACTTTGCTGCACACCTGAAACTAACATAATATTGTAAATCAACTATACTTCAATTTAAAAAAATGGACATGGTGTACAAATTTTAAAGACAATCTTAAAGTCCCTAAACCAGCAGTAGCAGCTCAGTAAACATTTGTTTCCTTTTTAACATAATTCGGTGATCACTATACTCTTTTATATAGGTAGTTTTTCTAAGGAATTCAGGCAATTTTTCAGACAACAGTTCGAATGTTACAGAGAATGTGCTATTCTCTAGCAATAAATTGGGCACTTTGGTGAGGACACTAATCCTTTTAGTCATGGAAAGCTGCGCTTACTCCCATTCAAATGTATGGCCTAACTTGCCAGAAAAAACTACACACCTGCTGAGAAATCTGACTTTCACCACAGGGAGCAGCTTGGACCTCCGCATTATCTCATTTTGCATCTTGAGAGATGGACACATATTATTACATGAATTTTACATACTCAAGGACACAAAATGAGGCTGCAAGGCAGCTGACCCCAGAACAAAAGTTGATTTTCATGTCAGAGCACTGAGCCACCTACCTCTCTCTATAGTTTTACAGTGGAGATGTATATTCAGAGATGGCTCAGAGCTTCATGTCATGGATGCAAAGTAATTCCCCCATCACTGAGCCTTACAGCATCACTGATCACTCACACTTGGAATCATCCTTTCCTCCTCTGAAGTTGTATTTTATTCCACTTTTAAGGAACTTATCACACATATGGCTCACATACGTGACTCAATCAACGTGGGTCACATTTATTTATATATAGACATTTTACCTCCCTTCCCCATTATGAGTCCTTTAGAGCAGGCACTGCTTTATACGTCTCTGTATACGCAGGAGCACTCAGAACAGTGAGCAGCAAATATTGGCTGAATGAATTTAATGTGTATACCATGAATGAGTACAGACAACTTTGGAATGTGACCTTTATTGTATAATCTGTGGCTCTCAGTTCATAGTTCCTAAGTAGACTTATAAACCAACCTGGAAAGTAGAAAAAGAAAGCAAAACATCTTGTCAGCAATGTCGATTAACAAGATTTTATTACCATAAATAAGAGGCTGTAACTACAATCTCATCAAAACGTATAGCATAATATCTATTCCTATGGCTTCTTTATTGACCAATTACTGTAATTAATGTGCCAATGTGACAGCCAATAATTATCTTATGATAAAACCCTAATATCTCTGACATTTTTATTTAGACAAGACAGAATCAATAAAAATGTACATATTCCTCCCAGTCTAGAATATATATATATAATCCAGAAATTACACATCGTATTTGTAAACAGGAGCCATTCTACCTTTGAAGGATGATTTTTTAACATCTTCTAAAGGTAAATTCATATTTATACTCACATTCACCTAAAACAATTCTTCACTTTCATCTGTGTTATATAAGAACTACTCAAAATCAGCAGAAAGAGGTACAAAGTACAGGAAGTTGTATCTAACTAAAATAGTTAATTCAGTGTTGGTAAATACTCTGTGTAAGACTGGTATCTGGCATCATACAGAGAAAATACCTGATTAAGGTTCTACTTTTCAAATAAAGATTTATGCTGAATGTATAAAAGCCTGTGGTTCCCAAATGTCCACCCACAGAGCACAATGTATTTTCAGTGGTAGACAGAAAAATAAGACCATATGTTCACGTTTCACAAAGGTAAATTTGTTTGATATTTTTGGTATTCTCTTGGTAAGAAAAATCTGTTATTTTCTCCCATGACTGCAGTTGTATTGCCAAATGTCCTTACTTGACAAAATTAAAACGTAGTAACCTTATGCTATACCCAAACATTTCTGGAATGATTTTTTTTTAATTTTTATTTTATAGTGGTGTATAGTTGATTTACAATGTTGTGTTAGTTTCAAGTGTGCAGTAAAGTGACTTAGTTATACATATATCTATTCTTTTTCAGATTCTTTTCCCAGATAGGTTATTACAGAGTACTGTGCTATACTGTAGGTCCCTGTTGATTACCTATTTTATGTAGAGCAGTATGTACATGTTAATCCAACCTCCTAATTTATCCCTCCCCCTCACCTTTCCCCTTTGGTAACCACTAGTTTGTTTTCTTTGTGCGTCTGTTTCTGTTGAAATGATGTCGATTCATGACATTCAGAAGCGTAAGGCATGCTGGTATCCAACTTCCCAATGGCATGAAGTTCTAGGTACAGGCCTACAAACCAGCAATAAAGCAGAAAACACTGGAAGAGGAGTGGCTCCTCTGAATGGAGGGGCTGCTGTCTGGTTATCTCCAGAGCCACTAGACTCCATGACTACACACACCTTGGCTGCCACTCAAGGACAAGAGCAACTCAGCAACCAGGGGCAGTGCTCTGTTTAGAAAAGAGACCTAAGAGGGAACTGAGGTGTAAAATGAGATCCATGGTATCTTAACAGTATGGAAATAGCAATCCCTGGATAAAATGCAACACACGACCACCTTCGGCCACACCTGGAGGATCAAGACCAAGACAGATGTGTTGTAGTATGACTATCAGAGCCATAAGACAGGCTACAGAGGGAAGAAAACAAGAAGAGCCAGGCCGGAAATCAAGACACTCTATTTGCCGCTCTGCCTACCTTGAAACATCCACCAATTTCAAAGAGAGGGAAGCTCTCCTCTGCCTCACCACAGCACAGTCTCGACAATACTAATAAAACCCGCAGCTCTGACATTAAAACTTAAAACTTTTGTGCTGCAAATGATGCCATCAAGAAAGTGAAAAGGCAACCCAAGAAATGGGAGAAAACATTTGCAAATAATTTACCTGATTTGTATCTAGAATACCTCAAGATTTCTTACAACTAGTAACATGACAACCAAATTTTAAAATGGACAAAGGATTTGAATATGCATTTCTCCAAAGAAGATATATGAATGACCAGTAGGCAAACAGAAGATGCTCAACATCTTAGCCATCAGAGAAATACAAATCAAAACCAGGAGATACCAGTTTTTGGATGGTTATAATCAAAAAGACAGACAATACAAAGTACTGGTAAGGATGTAGAGAAATTTGAACTCTCATACAGCACTGATGAGAATGTAAAAATGGTACAACTGCTTTGGAAAACACTTTGGCAGTTCCTCGAGTTACCATACGTACCCAGCAATTCCACTCCTAGGTATATACCCAAGAAAAACAAAAACACACATGTGCACAAAAATGTGTACACAAGTGCTCACAGCAGCATTATTCATAATAGTAAAATATTAAAATAGGAGTAAAATAGTAATAGTAAAATCATAAAGTGGAAATAATCCAAATGTCCATCAACTAACAAATGGACCCAAAAAACCCGAGGTATATTCATACAATAGAATATTATTTGGCTATAAAAGGAGATGAAGTACTGATACATATTACAACACGAACCTTGAAAACATTATGCAAAGTGAAAAAAGTCACAGAAGACTACGTTGTGACTTTGTGTGATTCTATTTATATGAAATATCCAGAATAGGCAAATTGCACAGAAGGAAAATATGTTAGTGGTTCTTAGGTAGGTGGGAATTACCCACTAAAGCATATGGGGTTTGTTTTGTAGGGGGGACAAAAATGTTCTGGAACTACAGAGCGGTGATGGTCGCACACCCTGTGAATACACCAAAAACCAGTGTTTCAAGGGGTGATTTGTGTAGTATGTGAATTATATCTCAATTTAGCTGTTTTTTGTTTTTGTTTTTTAAATCATCAGCGGTGGCTCTGAGTCAGGCCAGTGAGGGCCCAACACCTCCCCTGTGGTGAAGTGAAAACATATAGAACAGTGAAAAAAGGAAACTGATGTCTCAAAAAGTGAAGTAGTATGAACACTGACTCCTTCAGAATCTTACTACCAGGAGGACATTAGTTTTTCTCTATTGGTTCACTTGTTTTTTGTTTGTTTTTCCTTGTTACATAAGTAACCGGTAAAGAAACAAAAGATGCACATTCTTTCCCAACATTGATAATCCCTAACCCCGTAATTATGAGAAAATCTCTCAACTTCTTCAAGTGTTCCTATCTGTAAAACCAAAGTATTAATTAATACCTGTTCAGGAGCCTCACACAACTGATGGATGGATCACATTAGAAAATGGACAGAATTAGTTGAGGTAATTGTACTGTATTAAAGAGAGAGGAGGTTTCAGGATCCTTTTGTCTGGATTTCTGGCTTCAGCAACTCTGAAGACAATGGTTACCCTTCCTGAGAGAAAGAGAAAGAGAAAGAGAGAGTGGGGAGAGGGAGAGAGAATGAGAATGAAGTGAAGACAGAAACTGTTGAAAAGGAGAGCTGTTGGGTTTAGATCTGAAGATGTTAAGTTTAAGGTGTTACATACCGGTCCTCTGATATGCAAGTCTGGAGCCCAGGAGAGACACTGATTTTTGGAAATTTACAAAGTGATAAATATTTGAGAGGATGAGATTACTCAGGGATAATATGCAGAGTAAGAAAAGCAAGCCAACATTCCCCGAAATAGCAGCAGTGAAGAGATGTTCAGGAAGTAGCGAGGCAAGAAAACGACAGGAAGGAAAATTGTAGAAGACAGTGGAGAAGAGAATAGCAACAGAGCCAAGGCTACATGGCAGCCAGCTGATGTAAAGACAGAAATGTACAACTCACAGGTCCCAGTGACCTTGGCAAGAAGGGTTTCAGGGGAGCACTGGATGCTGAACTCAGCAGCGGGATAAGGAGTGAATGGCTAAGAAGGGAAAGAATCCAAGTCAATCACACACTTTGCAAAGGCTGACCATTCCTCACCAACACATGCTCTCCTAAAAAAAGAAAATGAAAAAGCAAGTGACTCTCCCCCAATGCAGCAAGAATAAGAGAGACCAGGAATCACTCACATGAACAAGACATAAAATGCAGTAGTCTGGCCCAATTTAAAGCTACCAGAAATAAACTGAAATATGCTGTTAATATTCACAGGCACTCGCTGGCTGCCCACCCGACACTAGATTGAGAAAACAAGTGTTTGCCTTTCCCCGCAGACACACTCAGGATGACCTGCACACACAGAGCCCCACAAAAGTCATCCCCTGAAATTGAAGACACGGGGAGGGGGAAGGGTAAGCTGGGACGAAGTGAGAGAGTGGCATGGACTTATATACACTACCAAATGTCAAATAGAAAGCTAGTGGGAAGCAGCTGCATAGCACAGGGAGATCAGCTCGGTGCTTTGTGACCACCTAGAGGGGTGGGATAGGGAGGGTGGGAGGGAGAAGCAAGAGGGAGGAGATATGGGGATGTATGTATATGTATAGGTGATTCACTTTGTTATACAGCAGAAACTAACACACCACTGTAAAGCAATTATACTCCAATAAAGATGTTAAAAAAAGAAAAAAGTCATTCTCGACCCTACTCCACCAACAAAATTTCAACTAAATAAAAGATGATATAAAACATGACACTGCAACTAGCTCAGTTGCTTAAATCCTGTTAGGATCAAGGTTTTCACCACTGATCCAAAAGACAAAAGAGCAGGCAGAATCATTAAATTACTAGAGATTCCTTAAATTGAACTGAATAAAAAAAGGCCTCAGACAGGAATCAGCCTAAGAACCATAGAGATTAGAATTTCAGTTAATTGCAATTTCTACCAGTCACAAGAAAATCGCGCGTGCAAATGCGCGCAAATGCGCGCGCACACACACACACACAGAGGTTATTTCCAGAGTCACAAAACAGTATGCAATAATATGCAATACAACACCACAGTCAGTGAAAGAAAACTTCAATCCTGGGATGGCAATGTGGTATAAATGCCGGTATAAAGGACTGGCATTAGAAAGCTGGACTTGGCAGCAGCTCTCTACTGAATAGTCATGGGATTTTCAGTACATCATGGGACTGTTCCAAGTCTCAGGCTCCTCAAACACAAACTTCCTCAATTACAATTTCCTAATCACAAACTGTGAGAATTAAATGCAATAATGTAAGTGAAAGTATACTAAAAAGCAAGCTCAAAACAACAGTAAATTGCTTCCTTCAACGGTTACCATGTAGAGGGGGAAAAGGCGGGGGACAAGAGATACTCCAGATGTCCCCATGGCCCAGCTGCATCTCTGTCCTTCCCCCAGCTTAGTGAAGTCCTGCTTGTATTCCATAAGATACACTAGTATCATCCCAATAGAACCCCTCTTTAATTCTGTTAGTTGGAGGTGGGTTCTGTCACTGCTAACTAAAAGAGGGTCTAATTCACAGAATAACAGCCAATTCCTTCATTCTATAATCCCTCAAAAAAAAGCAGATGATCACAATGGACTGAGAGAAGTGACAAAAGAGCAACATGCATGGCCTCCTGGGCCAGAGAATAAGAACACAGTCCCTGTTTATGTGTGGTTATGTACCCACACCTCTCCCCCAACACATGGCCCAATGCCTAGTTAAGCTGTGGGTGCCTGAGTACATATGAGTAAAAGAATGAGCAATTTAGGGTGGCAGTATTCGGAGAAGTCCAGGACTAGAGCCACCAGCCTGGGGTCCTCTGCATGGGGCCAGCAGCTAAAGCCGTCATGATGGACGAGAGCCCTTAAACGGTGAGGCTGGAGTGAGATAATGATGATGACAACGACGAGGACCACAACAAAGACAACTACGTCTTCACAGCCACACTGATGACAACAGGCCAGGCGCTGTGTGAAGTGCACACTTTATCCTCGGGAGAACCCAATGAGGAAGGTACTACTTTTATCCCCACATTATAGACAAGAGAACGAAAGCTCAGAGATAAAGAGAGACCAAAGGACTCGATTTTGGAGAATGTTTCTTTTAAAGGATGTTAGGAAAAAAAGTAATTTAAGAGAAGAGGCCAGAGTTATCAGTACCATCAAATGCTACAGAAACCAAGGCTGGAAAGAGCATCAACAGAAGTCTATCCTGCCTCTATTTTCTCACTGCCAACCAGTTTACCCCTGGTACTCTACTAAAACAATTCCTGCAAAAGTCTCAAATCATCATTTTGCTCAATCTAAGATATACACACTACTCTATATAAAATAGATAACCAACAAGGACCTACTCTACAGCACAGGGAACTATACTTAATATTTTATAATAACCTATAAGGGAGAAGAATCTGAAAAAGAATAGATACATACACATGTATAACTGAATCACTCTGCTGTACACCTGAAACTAACACATTATAAGTCAACTATACCTCTAAATAAATAAATAAATAAGACCTCTTCAGTCCTTATTCAAGGAGATGCAGTGCTTGTTTCTACTGACCACTCACTCCTCCTTGAAACACTGCCTTCCACGGGCTCCAACCCTATACTCTCCCACTCGCCTTCCACCTCCCTGGTTGCGCCTTCTCAAGAATCTCTTCCTCAGCCTGTTCCTTAAATGCTGTCAACTCTTCTCGATCCTCATACTCTCTCTGGGTGAGCTCATCCACCACTTACGTCTTCAATCATCCACCCGCTAATGACTCCCAAACGTGTCTTCTGTCCAGACGGCTCTCCTGAGCTGTAGACATCAAACCTAACACGTCTTAAATAAAACTCATCATTCTCCTACCCAAACCTACTTATCCATTTACCTAAGTCAGTGAACGGTATCACTTACCCCAGAAAATCATCCTCCCCTCCCCTCTTCCTCAAATCCAATCAATTACCAACCTCTTTTATTTCTACCTCTTTACTACCTCTACCATGGGCCTACTTTAGCCCATTGCCACTGTTACTCTGCTAATGCAGGCCTTATCATCTCTTCCCTGGATTTTTAAAACAACCCTTAGAGGAGACTCCTTTCCTCCAGTCCTTGCCTCTCCTTCTCTAGACTGTAAATTCAATGAGAGCAAGAACTATGCCTGATTTATCACAGTATTCCAGTATTTGTCATAATAGTAAGCATATGACAGGCAATAAATGAGTATTTGTTCAAAGAAAGAATGAAACAATGAGCTCCAGCAGATGGGGGAGATAGAGACCGGATTACAGATAACAAGTGGCAAGGAAATATGTATTACTGCCTGTGATCTCCTGGAGGGAAATCAGAAGACCACAACAAAAATATTTCACACAAAATTCTCCTCTCAGAAAGATAACCTCATCAACATAAACATGAGAACGAAAAGAAATATAGTTACAAGCTGAAAGATATATATGCATTCAGAGCTAACTTTAATAATACTGTGTTAAAATCTATTTTGTATTAAAAAACATGAAAGAGTCAAGAAGAAGCAAATATTTGTTCTTTAAACATACTTCCGATTACCTGGCAGGTTTTAAAAACAGGCTTCTTATAAATACAAGCAAAATGTTACCTATTCTTCCAGACAGCCTACTAACTTCCTACCCATAACTACTCCTATGTATCTCATCTTGGAGTGCCACCATGAAAAAAGGCAGAGAATTACGGAGAAGAAAATGTTCAGGAATAGTCACAGTTGCACACGTCAGGAAATGTCTATGGTATAAAGCTACATCATCAAGCTGTGAAAAATGTTCAATATTTAAGGTGAGATTCAACTATCTGGATCTAAATTTAACATCCAGGGAACCTTGAGTTAGTCATTTGGCTGGAAAATCCATGTTAGCAGCCAAGAAGCTGCCTTGCTTGGTCAAGAAGTAAAGATACACACACAAGGTAGAAAATCAGTCCTGCTCTACTACTTATCTGCTGAGACCTTAATATCAGGTTTCTGCGTTTTCCCACTGACAGACAAAGGCATTAACCACAGAATATTTATTTCCCTACTTCTATGTTCTAAAAGATAAGAAAATACTGAACTCTGAGCTTAGGTCTTATAAGGTTTTATATGAAAAATTAAAAGAAACTGATCATCAATTATTTCATATCAAAATGGTCTTTGTTTCACACTCCTGTATCTCACATACACATTTTCATAATAAGCTTGGCTGAGCTAGTTTTTTCATTTCAAACAGGACATAGATGCCATTTAATCTTCAAGGTTATCTAATACCTACTTCTAAGGGATAGAGATTAGTTTCACCACTTTTATTAATAACAATCTTCATGTAAAGAGCAGTTACTATTTGAGGAGTGCTGACTAATTCTCCATCTGCACTATGAAAAGAATAGGAAAAAACTATTAGCAATATAGAATGAAACACAGTAAAAATAAAAAGAACCAGTCCTGGCTCTAGTAATTGCCTTCCTGTGTCACTTCCCCACTTGTCAAGTCAGCCTCTCATGCTCAGTTTCTGAATTCTTGGTAGATGACCTCGAATGAACTTCTAGTTCTAACATGTGGCAAATTAGGGAGTGAAATTAGAAAATAAACCCAGGCCCTTTTTCTTTGAATTAAAGTATTAGTATCATTCTTTCAAAAGCCTTTCCCAGCACAGTCTCCTCAACAAAAGACGATCAAAAAACTGAATGGTCATATGCGAAAGAATGAAACTGGAACACTCTTACACCATACACAAAAATCAACTCAAAATGAATTAAAGACTTGAACTTAGAACTGAAACCATATAACTCTTACATGAAAACACAGGAATAAGAGCCTTGACATTAGTCTTGGCAATGACTCTTTGGATTTGATACCAAAAGCAAAGATAAACAAGTAGAGAACCACATCAAATTAAAAGCTTCTGCACAGCAAAGGACACCATCAACAGCATGAAAAGCAACCTATGAATGGGAGAAAATATTTGCAAACCATATATATGATAAAAAGTTAATATCCCAAATGTATAAAGAACTCACACAACTCAAAAACAACAACACAAAACACAATCCGATTAATGGGCAGAGAAACCGAATAGACATTTTTCGAAAGAAGACAAACAAATGACCAGAAGGTACACAAAATGGTGCTCAACATCACTAATCATCAGGGAAATGCAAATCAGACCATAAGGAGCTATCACCACACACCTGACAGAAGGGCTATCATCAAAAAGACAAGAGATAACAAGTGTCGGGAGGATATGGAGAAAAGGGAACCCTTGTACACTGTTGGGTGGGAATGTAAATTGATGCAGCCACTATGAAAAACAGTATGGAGGTTCCTCAAAAAATTAAAAGAACTACCATATGATCCTGCAATTCCACTTCTGGGCATATATCCAACAGAAATGAAAACAGACTCTCAAAAAATATCTGCACTCCCATGTTTACTGCAGCATTATTCACAAGAGCGAAGACATGGAAACAACCTAAGTGTCCATCAATGAATGAATAGATAACATACGCACACACACGCACAACCCCACGTTTCCACTGCAGGGAACAGGGGTTCGATCCCTGGTCGCAGAACTAGGATCCCGCATGCTGCGCGGCATGGCCACAAAACACACACACACACACACACACACAGACACACACACACACACTGTGGACTATTATTCAGCCATGAGAAAGAAGGACATCCTGCCATTTGCGACAACATGAATGGACCTTGAGGGCATTAGGTTAAGTGAAATAAGTCAGACAGAGAAAGACAAATACTATATGTTCTCACTCATATGTGGAACCTAAAAGAGCCAAAGTCAAAGGAACAGAGACTAGAGTGGTGGCTGCCAGGGGCTATGGAAAATGGGAGACAGTGGTCAAGGAGTACAACCTTCAAGTTATAAGATGAATAAGATCTGAGGAACTAAGGTAAAGCATAGTGATTATAGTTAATACTGTATTATATAATACTTGAAAGTTACTAAGACAGTACATCTTAAAAGTTATCACCACAAAAAGAAATGGTAATTATGTGATGTGATGCAGGTGTTAGCCAATGCTAGGGTAGTCATCATTCTCCAATATTTAAGCATATCAAATCAACACATTGTACACCTTAAACCTACACAATGTTATGTCAGTTATTACCTCAATAAAGCTAGGGGGAAGAAAAGCCTTTCACCCATTTGAAAAATCATATTTCATCATAATGGAACATTGGAAAATGTATCCACAAATCCACTTCCCAAAGAAGAAAAGTTATGATTTTAGGTGTATATTCTTAGTACTTAGTTGTATACTGGTCTTAGTACAAGAACGTACAAGCTTTCTAGGGGAACTGTTTACGTGTCTCTAAGTCATCAGTCTGATTCTCAAGTGAGTCAATTAAGACTCATTTACTCTGTGGCGGCTGATCACACTTCTTAACATGTCCAGCTATCGCTGAGAGGCCTGCCATTGATCACAGCGGGGTGTGGGGTGGAGACTGTACGGGTGCGGGAATGGATGTGTCAGCGTAAATACCGCCCTTCTCCTGAGGAAGAACAAAATCAGGCCCAGGAAATGAGTTAGGACTGTGATTTTTACATAAGCCAGAAAGCAAACTTCCATGGAGGATACAGACAACTTATCCTCTTAATTCCACCACCAACCAGCTTTGTGAAACTGTCAAATTATTGCAGCTTTCCCACTTCCCTGGGTAAATCTGGGATTAATAAAAACGCCCCTACCTGTGATGAGGCCAACAGTAAGGCTCACTCAGGTGAGATGCCAGATGGCAGACTGCTTTGCGAAGCATAAATGCTACAAAACTACAGAACTCCGTGATGTCTGTGATGTTACAAAGAGTGTTCTCAAATTTTAGCATGTGTAGAATCATCTAGAGACTCCTGTGGGCCCTGCACTCAGGGATTCCAATTTAATCACCCCTCCCCACAGGGATAATTTGCATTTCTAACTTTCAAGTGACATTGGTATTGCTGGTCCTTAGACCCCACTCTGTGTAGTGCTGAGATTTTTTTAAAAATAAAAATCGTTTCCTCTTATTTTAAAATTGTCTTCTTTGCATTTTTCTTAGTTATTCATTCATTAAACTTCCTGGGCACTTAGTACGTGCCCAGCCCTAAATCAGGCTGCGAACACAAAGTTAACCCCCTCTTAAAAACTTACAGCCCAATCTGATTAGAGAACATAATGATGATATGGGCCAGGAACTAGAGGAGCCCAGAAAAATAAAGTATAGCCTAAGATACACACAAAGGTGCTCTAATCATATCTGACCTCACTCCTAAACATCACCAAGGGAAGAATTTCATTTGACACACTTTTTTTTTTTTTTTTTTTAGCAGCAAACAGCTCAGCTTTTTATTGAATGTGTTACTAAAGAGGTTTAGTCAAAAAGAGCAAAGCCCAGGTCATCGTCAGCCTCTTCAGATTCTTCTTTCTTCGCTTCCACCTTCTTCTCCTCAGCTGGGGCAGCAGTGGGGGAGGGGGCAGGTCACCTGCCTCGCACCGCGGATGAGGCTCCGGATGCTGACACTGGCCAAAGCCTTTGCAAACAAGCCTGGCCAAAAAGACTCAACATTTACACCGGCTGCTTTAATGAGGGCGTTGATCTTTTCCTCCGTGACCATCACCTCATCATCATGCAGGATGAGGGCCAAGTAGATGCGGGCGAGCTCCAAGGCGGAGGCCATGGTGCGGGCGAGCGCTAGGGAGGGGCTGCCGGGCGAGGTGCTAGTCGCCTGATGAAGTGAGGGCCTCACCCCAATGCAGCCTTAGCTTCCTCGGAAGGACGGAGCGGCTCAGCGGTAGCTGAGGAAAGCTGACACAAGTCTTTGTTTGTGTGTTTTTGCTATGAGAAAGATTCAGTACCGGTTTGAGTGTGGAGTATCTTTGGATTATGACACCAACAAGCACACAGAAAATGAAAAGGTCTAAGGCAGCTCCTACTATCTGCCAAATGAAGAAGTGGCCTTGATGCAACACGAAGGCAGACGCCTAAATAACGTTATCAATAACCTAAAATGTAGATTTTATCCGTCATTTCCTTAACTGGCCCCATCTCTAATATGAACCTCCTACAGCGTGCAAAACAAGAGAAATAAAAAGCATTTTTTTTTACCCTGACAAATATAAAATAAATATTTAAGAAATGTAACACTGAGTAAGACCTCTAGCACATTCAGCCAAGCTCCCTTTCTCCAGGGACTATAACCAAAGGACGTCATAAGGATCAGAAAGACAGCTGTCCAACTGCATGTTTACAAAAGAGCTACGAACATTACCCACATTATTAATTCACCTGATATGCTAAGAGGCTATCATCTATTGCTTACCTGGGAAATCTAAAAAAAAAAGAAAAAAAAAATGATACAAATGAACTTATTTACAGAACAGAAACAGAGTCCCAGACTTAGAGAAGGAACTTATGATTACGAGGGGGAAGATGGGGGGGGCAGTTAGGGAGTGTGGGATTGACATGTACACACTGCTATATTTAAAATGGATAACCAACAGGGACCTACTGTATAGCACAGGGAACTCTGCTCAGTATTCTGTAACAACTAATTAGGAAAAGAATTTGAAAAAGAATAGATAGATGTACATGTATAATTGAATCACCTTGTTGTACACCTGAAACTAACACAACATTGTTAATCAACTATACTCCAATATAAAATAAAATGTTAAAAAAAAAAAGAAGAAGCTATCATCAATTAATTTAAGTCTTACAAGAAAGTATGTAGATTTGGGACCAGTACTACCTTCCATGGTAATGAACTCTATATTTTAGTTAACAAATGGTGTAATAAGCCCCATATGTAAAGAAGTAATTCCTTTCATTTGTTCTAAAAATATTTTAGTAAAGCTGCAGGGGATTATATTCTAGTTGAGGAATAGTGGAATTTCTTCCATATGTCCCTGGTTCATCCTATTCATACTCTTCAGTATTTAATAGTTGGGTGTATTTAGAGCATGTTCTCACTGATACATGTAATCAAAAGTAGAGATTTAATCAAATGGAATCATAATCACTGAAGTTAAATTTACTTGCTTCCCGCTTGCTTTGATTCAAATTAACGACTCATCTAAATTACATCGAGGCCCTTCCTGATTCCAAGCATGTCCAGGTGCTACACGCAGTGCTTGGGAATGGCTACAAGAAGCCACAAGGACAAATGCTTGACCTTGCTTCAAAGCTGCTCTTAAATGATTTTTCTGTAAAATAAAATGACCAATTCCACCAAATCCTACATTTCAGATACTTAGGTGAAGAGTAACTAATAGAGAAAGAAGAGATGAAAGGAAATGCTACTTATTTGAAAAAGAAATACATGCCTGACTCTAGCCACAGATATAAAGAAATCACGAGAAATATTTATTTCTCTTTCCATAAACACTGTACTTGTACCACAAAACTAAACTTGGGGCTTGAGCCTTTTGACTGTCTCATAGATAAAACCACTTTGTATGACTGGCCTATTACAACAGTATGCCCTCATTTCAAGTTCTGGACTCTGAATTTTTAAAGTACATTTCTCTGACTTTTAGAGCAGTAATTCAATGTATCTCTACAAATCTAAAGCCTGCAGAGACTGAGAAATCGGGGGCTGGGGGAGTGGGGAGTTTTAGGAAATGAGGCAAATACCAACTATGAAGAAAAACATGACTATAAAGTGGCTGATTCAATGTTAGAATTATTCAGCAAGTATTCATCTAACACTGACAATCAATTACATGACAGACACTTAGGAGGCAGAAACGAAAAGGGTATACAGTCCATTACAATACAATGTAATAAGTGTTATGACTATTTAAAAGTAGCACGGCCACTCCTTCAGATTCCAGATCAAAAATATAAAGACTAGAAGAAAGTTTGGGAAATTTTATTTATAATCTAAGAGTGAAGAAGACCTAAGTTCTGACACAAAACCCAGACACTTTAAAAGAAAACATTGATAAATACAACCTCATAAAAATAAAAACAACGTATACATGATCAGACATCATAAAGTCAAAAGAGAAAGAAGCTGGAGGGAAATTAGAATATAAATCCCAAAGAACTAATTTTCTTGATATATAAAAAGTTCCTGTAAATCAATAGAAAGACAAACATACTGGAAAAATAGGTGTTCACTACTTTTCAGTAAGGAAATAAAACATTATTTGACCACTGTACTATTGAAAATGTCAACTTTTAAACAAGTCGGCTTTTAGGATAGGATAATGAACCATCCTGTACCTATCACCCTGATTCAATAAGTATCATTTATCACTAATCTTGTTTTAGCTATATCTACACTCAACCCAGATTATTTTGAAGTAATATATCCATACATAACATAGATATCATAACAATGAATTACTTTTTACACAAATAAGAAGTTTAACCTCACTCAAATTTTCTCTAAAAAATACAAATCAAAACCACCTTGGAAATACCATTTTTCACTGATCAGACTGACAAAGATAAAAACATTTTGATAATACAATCTGTTTACTAGAGACTACAGGAACTCTCAAACATTATTGATGACATGAAAACTTGGTATTATCTCTAAGAAAAACACACTTGGCAACAATTATCAAAATCGAATAAACCACAAAAATCTAATCAACCAGCAAAGAACTCTGAAAATGGCACAAGAATCGGATGCTCTCCTTCTCGCATCTTATATGTCATCTTCAAGGTAACTGCACAACTAGAAGAATAACTAGCAGGTGCTATCAAATGAATGGAGCTTGATAACTACAACTTGTATAAAACAACAGTAAAAGCTGCCTTACTTTATTAGTTAAAATACACACACACACCATCCCCCCCCAGACACAAGACACACCCTAATGCCCACCTACCCAGACCAGATTAGGTCCCCATGGTTATATGCTCTCATGGCACATTTTGCTTTTCCTCTGCAGCACTTATCACAGTTTGTAATAATACACTTATCTAAAGGTTCTCTTACTAATGCCTTTCTTCCCCTCTAGACTTTAAACTCCATAAGGACAGGGACCATATTTGTGTGGCATTTGAGCCCAGTTCCTGGTCCATGACTGATATTCAATATAAGTGGAATTCATTCTTTCATTCAAAATATATTTATTATGGGTCTGGTGGGCTCTGTGCCTACATTCTGGATATATGGTGCTGAACAAGGCAAACTAGTTCTCTCTTCTCTTGAAGCTTCCATTCTAGGAGTAGTCAGAAAATAACCAAACATGCACACACACACACACACACACACACACATTCACACACACATACACACCATAAAAAGTAACTTAATGAACATGATCCAGTTGATCTGCAAATACGTACTATGTTTTTCCACACTAATACCCCCAATCAGCATTTCCATTTGTAATGATTTCTTTTGATTAAAATAACTTGAGTAATACTTTATATTAATTCTTAAATGAATTTATTTTTCACTATAACTTAATAACAGTTGCAAAATAAAGGGGGGTGGAGCCTATAACCTTACTGTCCAAACACAACTACTTTTAGCATTAAAGCATATTTCTCTCCCGTTTCTTCCATGAATTTTTCCTCAGTATAACAGTGAGCACAGAATATGCAGTGTTCTCTGCTTTTTATATCAGACGCTTAATCTTCCCTCATTCATAATAGACATCAAGGAACATCACAAAATGGTCTCCTTCCAAAAAGGGAAAAGGTCTCCCTGGCAGCCATTGTCCATTCATTCAATCCTTTCTGCCCTCTTCCAGACCAATAGTCTTACCAAAGTGGAGCAGGCCTCCAGCACCTCCCCAGTCTGCTTTCATTTTTAACCAGGACCACTTTCAAGTAAGTCAAGTAGCTGTTACACGCCAATCCTTCTCTTCTCCCACATTCTACTCTCTCACATATTCTTAACAAGGTATCACACCTTTGAGAAGATTTTGTTCCATGTATTTTTTACACTTTTCTTATTTGCTAAATAGTAAAGGACTTCCTACAGCTTTTCTGAACAAAAATGAAAATGCTCATGAGCTAGATTTTGGGAAAGAACCAATAGCTAGGCAGCAGGAGTTGAAGAAACTGGTTATGAGCTGCACAGGCTGCAGACCACACAAGCCATCTGATATTGAAGACATTGCCTGCCTTTCTGAGGAAATTATGGGTAGCAGGTGGTTCTGGGAGATTTAAAAAGCCCTTGTTACCCTAATGTTTATCAACTTGGCAACAATAGTAGTTGAATATTTTCCTTTCATAGTAAACAGAGGTTTATAGACACTAGATAATGAATGAACAGTAAGACAAAATATTTCTCCTATAAATAGACAATAGATAGGTTGGGGGATCAAGAATAAAATAAAATAACAAGTGGGTGACCAAAGTGATTTTTGAAAACTGTGAAAGTATTCTGGCTCTGCAGGAAGTGAAAGCAAAACAGAGTTCACTAGTCTGGTTCCTACTACTTTTCTAGCAAAATAGCACACAACATTAATTCTCTTTACATAAAGACAAATGAAAACAGGCCTGCAATGCATCACAACCAGAATATATTCAAGAAGATGATGCTGAACAATGAGACTTTTAGGGAAATTTACAATTCTGGTGCCTAGCCTCAGAGTAGCATTTATATGCTAACGATTTGGAATAGGTTATTTCATTGGGGGGGGCGGTAGTGAGGGAGAGAATCATTTTGTGGAAGAAGGATTCATGGTTGTTTTTGCCTATGCTCCCACTTCCTTTAAGGAAAACAGTCTCTTACACCTTTAACGTAAGATTTCTTGAATGGTAAAAGATAATATTCATAATAATGTAAAGTATTCTGACTTTACTTCTCTCTAAAATTATGCCACTCCCACCTCCCAGTACAGTTTAACGCAAGGTATCATGCAAGCTTCAAGGATAATCTGACAATATCCTTTCTAAACTTCTAAACCTCTAGAAGCGGCAATGCAATCACTTCTGAATGAAGTTTCCCAGGTAATGAATTCTTGAGGAGTTTTAAAGCATTTGTTGGCACACAGCTGCCATAGACTAGCTCCAAATTATCAGCCATGTGGAACACCAACCCAAGAATTTAATCTTTGATTTTCGAAGAGTGGTTCCAAATATTTGCTTACTCTGTACTATTTTATCTAATAATAAGGAATTTTGGCCCAAATTTTCATATTTGTACATTTTATAAAATGGGATCATGTTATAGGCATGAAATCAAGACGAATAGCTTGTTCACTTGCCGGTGTCCAATATACCCTACCTACAAAGGCCTTTAAAATACTGACAAAAAACGAAACTTAAAGAGGGAAAAATACCCTCCTGCTGACTCATTCTTCACAGAGAAACATTTATTATTTCCTGGGGCAGTATGCCGAATTTCCACTTCTGTTGCTGTAATTTCCACTTGTGAATTTTGGAAGGCGCCGAAGGAACGGAAGAGGAAGAGGTCAAAATCCTAGGAAAGACACACTGCTGCTAAGGGGACTGTAATGAGAACTACAGAACAGTTACTGACCCGTGCCCTTTTCGTTTTATTTCCAATATATACTATAGTCATGCTATTTCCCTATGAAAGTTCACTGTACTCATCTTGGGACTTGCAGCAACTGGGCAAACAGCAAATCAGAATTCTGGAGTGTTCATTAGTAAGGAGGCAAAAGGTCTACACAAAAATCCAGGCACCAGGCAAAGAAAGAAGAAAAGCACAGTTCCATTCAGAACCATTCCCAGCTTCTCTGGATCACAGTGTGAGTGATCAACGAACATGAAAGTTGAGAAAGGAACCAAGAATAAACAAACTTACGTATTCACACACACGCACAAATGCATGTAATGGTACCTATTGGCACTGCTCTACCAAGCTCTAACCATATAACCTCATCTAACACGAGCAACCCTGTAAGACAGGTTCTGTTTTCCTCAGTTACAGAGCTGAAATTCAAAGTCAGGTCTGCTCAGCTCCAAAACCCATGCTCCTCAAAACATGTGCTTTGAAATACTCTGTGGCATAAGAGGGGTGGAGAATGTTTTCTTCACCAATCGTACTTCTAAATGAAGTGTACAAGGGAATTAATTTTTGAAGACTTCTAAAGTATAATTAAGATCACTATTATTTAGAAAAACAAAAGAACATAGAAAACATAAACAGAATACATTATTTTCTTCAAAATTTTAAAGTGGGGAACTCCATACTAAGCTATTATTATTTCTCCTTAAATTTGTTTGTCTTCTTTAAAAAAAAAAAATTTAAGTCCTAAGTACAAACAGAATTTCCTTCACGACGTGTCAACAAGATTATGAACTCTGTCAAACACACACTATCTCACGCCTCCCAGGAACACACATTATTTGAGCAACTCAGAAGAAATGCCCTACTTTGCCCTCTGTTCTCAGATAAAATTGTAGTTTCCATTGGCCTTTTCCCTTCAAACGACAAATTCCTGCCTTGCCCATATCTGGTGTACGTGGAGGGCTGGGGAATAGAACAGAGAAAGGAAAGGAGGGAATGAAGATCCATGTAGAGTGAATCTTGGACTTTCTAGGAAAGCCTCAATTTGAAATATCTTCTCCCACCATCAGATGACATTACACTAGTGTGCCCTAAGCCCTGGTTTGGCAGACATGAGCTCCCAGTGTATCACAGTCAAGACCGAGTTAGGATCAGAGGACAATTTCAGTTTTCCCCTTATGAAAGAATTATGAAATCCAAACCTTATTAGTTGTTTTAAGTACATAAAGGAATCCCTGAGACTGATTTGCCTATTGGCAAATATCACTACACATTAAAGAAGAAAGCATGGGACAGAGGAAATACCATGGACTTGCATTCAGCTGGAAGGCCAGCCACTTGTTCTGTGACCTTGAGCTAATTATTTCATCTCTGAACCCCAGTTTCCTTAACTATAAAATGTGGATACTAAGTAATCAGCTCAAAAAGTTATAGTGAGAATTAAATAATATACATAAGTTGCCTTGAATATAGTTAAGTGCTTAAGAAATATTCAATAATTGCTACATTCTTTCATTTGAGTATGGACAACATGCTTTAAAACTTCTCAACTACCTCAAAAACCAGCTGAACTATGCCTCTTCAAGCTGTTTTCACCAATCTGAGTTTGTATGGGCCACAGTATACAGAGTTCAAGAAACAACATAAACCTAAGATATTTACTTACCCCACCCACCCTAGAAAAGGTACAGTAAATACAATGATCAAAACCACAAACCATGGGACTTCCCTGGTGGCACAGTGGTTAAGAATCCGCCTGCCAATGCAGGGGACATAGGTTGCATCCCTGGTCCAGGAAGATCCCACATGCTGTGGAGCAGCTAAACCCGTGCGCCACAACTACTGAGCTTGCACACCACAACTACTGAAGCCCATGTGCCCTAGAGCCCAGCATGGCTCAACTACTGAGCCCACGTGCCACAACTACTGAGCCCACACCCCACAACAACTGAAGCCTGTGCACTCTAGGGCCCATGGGATGCAACTACTGAACCCACGTGCCTAGACCTCACACTCCGCAACAACAGAAGCCACTGCAATGAGAAGCCCATGCGCTGCAACAAAGAGTAGCGTCTGCTCGCCTAAACTAGAGAACGCCTGCACACAGCAGTGAAGACCCAACGCAACCAAAAAAAAAAAAAAAAAAAAAACCACACAAACTACACCCCCACCTACCTTGGTTGGTTCTCAGCCGTGAGGTTCTCTCCCCTCTGGTAACCACTGTCAGCCACCTGGGTTGTAGACCTCTTCACAATTTGCTTCAGCTCCCGCTCCAAGCGTTCTTTGATCGCCTTAACTGTCTCTGGGATCTTCTTCAGTTTGGCCAGCCCCTTGATGAGGATACCCATAAAAAGGGTGCTGTTCTCCTCTGGATCCAACTCCAAATCCTCCTTGATGTCCTGAAGGTTTATCTCCTTCACTGTAAAAAAATTAATAAACAGCCACAGATTCTATCAGCAAATCAAAAAACAGAACAGGTCTAAAAAAACGCAATTATTCCCTTACAGGAATCAGAGAGGTTTTTCAATTAAATTTGAAATTAAATTATACTTACACAGTAACTATCTAAGAATCACACACACACACACAAAAACAGTTACGTTCCTCATATTAATACCCATCAATTAATAAGAGAGAGAAGAAATTAAAAGTAAGCAAATCTCCACAGAAATTTTTCCACAGACTACCATTTCTACAGTGAGTCATTTATTAACATTGGTGACATTTATCAACCTTCCCTGCTTATAAAATGCCACACTTGGTGCTGCAGGAGAATTCCAAAGAGCCAGACCACAGTCTAAAATTCCTACTTATTAGTTAGAGATAAGTAGCTTGATAAAAAGACATTATACATACATGTGGAAAAGAAAAGGTAAATAAGTTAAAATTATAACCAATAAGAGAGATGAAGAAAAAGAAAGGAAAAATAATAGGTACAAGTGAGACAAGACTGAGGAAAAGGGTAATGAAGAGTATCTCATAAATACAAAAGAACAACATTCTATTTTTATTTAAAAACATGTCCACCAGGGCTTCCCTGGTGGCGTAGTGGTTGAGAGTCCGCCTGCCGATGCAGGGGACGTGGGTTCGTGCCCCGGTCCGGGAGGATCCCGCATGCCGCGGAGTGGCTGGGCCCGTGGGCCATGGCTGCTGGGCCTGCGTGTCCGGAGCCTGTGCTCCATGGCGGGAGAGGCCACAGCAGTGAGAGGCCCACGTACCGCAAAAAAAAAAAAAACAAAAAAAAAAAACATGTCCACCAAAGCATCATTATCTATTGAAGACAGGTCTTGCTAAACCATGGAAGTTTTCTGAGTAGTATTATATGTCGAAAGTCTCTGCAGATGTTTAGACTACAGCTTTCATCCAAACCATCTGGTTTCTAACAGTGGTTCTTAACCCCTGCAGGAGCTGGGGATAGGGCAGGGCTGGGATCTGAGACTTCTGTCACCTACTGAAAACCACAGGCCTTTCCCTCAACTAACATGTATATACACAAAACTTCTCATATGACTTCAGGGGTTTCCAGAACTACCAAAAGAACTACAGGTTGAAAACCTCTGGCCCAAAAATAATTCTCTCATTTTACAAATGGCTGGATTAAGATAGACAAAAGCAAAAGTGAATACCAGCCTAAAGATGGACCCTAACAAAGTTGTCCCCATCCTCCCCTCTCCTCCACTCCTCTAAACAACTGAAAGGTTTTTAAAATGTGATATCCTGAAAGAACATATACATTCTTTACCAGATTCAAGCTCAACTATACAACACAAACCACTCCAAGTTGCTCAACACCACTGGAGTGTTTTGAAATCTACTTATTTAAGGAAGAATGAAAATATCCCAGTATATGGAATAAGTCCTTCTAACCACTGTATAACATCTCTGAAACCTCTACTTCAGATGACATGTAGGCTATTCTCAATCTCTTTTTTTGCTCGCAACTCATAAAATGCACTTAAGTACGAACATTTAATGTTCATTTAATGACACCCATGATATAATTACTTACACAAATTTGTTCTTAAGTGAATAAGTCCTCTACAGATTTATGCATAATTCTGCTGCCTTACTTCACCTCACTAGACCCCTGAAACCCACAAGAGAGAAGCACACAGAGAATGACCAAATCCATATGGTTTCCTTCACAGTGTAGAGGGCATTTGATGATACCATATTTAATTTTAAATATCTTGATAGTAGCAAACTGGGTGTAGAACCAAGAAGGCTTAAAGCCTCTAAACTGACATGACAATTCTGAAGGCAAGTCGAAAAAAGTCATCGATATTTCCAGGCGTGACATTCCAATAACAGACATTTTAGTTACTGGTTTTGTTTCACACATGAAGAGCTAGACACCTCAGGCCACAGAATCACTCCATGCTGCAAAACCAACCTCAACAGCAGCAAAGTACTTAGCAACCAGGGAGCCATCTAAATTCAGCGTGGCAGAGGGGGAAAATGAAACAAAACTATAAGCAGAGCTTCAGGCAGGCAAGAAGGTAACAGAAATTCAGCTGGGACAAAAATGATCTTCACAAGAGCACATATGAATCACAGACAGGACACATGCAAAGGGCCACCTAAACATCTCAGGCACCTGCTGCAAGAGTGCTTGGGTAATGAGGTTCACGTAGTTGAAATCATTAAGCCCCTAGATTAAGTGGCATACAGCTACTTATATGCACACTAATATGATAGCCTATTAAAAAATAACAAATAAGCAAGGTATGAGTAATAAAATGTCACAGCCCCAAATGGCACATTTGTTTACAACCTTATCTTTCTGTTTGTCTCCCAAAATCTCCTAGAGCATAAACACTGAACGGAGCCAGTATTAATTAATTTATATTATCTATTTCACTTACACCAG
The DNA here is from genome assembly GCF_951394435.1 of Stenella coeruleoalba. Lineage (NCBI taxonomy): Eukaryota > Metazoa > Chordata > Mammalia > Artiodactyla > Delphinidae > Stenella > Stenella coeruleoalba. The sequence continues at coordinate 85,859,348 of NC_137155.1, read as the reverse complement.
CTAAAAATTAAAAGGGAATTTAAAAAATAATATAGAGCTGAGGCTCGGGCTTCGGAGTTCAGATCCCAGGGAGAAGACTGGGGTCAGCTGCGTGAACACAGCCTGATGGGGGCTACTGCACCACAACTAACCGGGAGGGAGCCTGGGAAAAAGTCTGGAAGTGCCTACGAGTCAAGACACCATTGTTGCAGGATGGGCAAGGAGAGGGGATTCAGAGCACCACCTAAACGAACTTCAGAGACAGGCTCAAGCCACAGATATCAGAGTGCACACCAGAGACGGGCAAGAAAGGCTAACGCTGCGCAGCCACCAAAAAACCTGCGTGCAAACACAGGTCACTATCCCCACCTCCTCTCCCGGGAGCCTGTGCAGCCCGCCACTGCCAGCGTCCCGGGATCCAGGGACAACCTACCCGGGAGAACACACGGCGCACCTCAGGCCTCTGCAATGTCACACTGGCCTCTGCCGCACAGGCTCACCCCGCATTCCGTACCCCTCCTTTCCCCCAGACTGAGTGAGCCAGAGCCCCCCAATCAGCCGCTCCTTTAACCCCGTCCTAACTGGGTGGGGAACAGACGCCCTCAGGTGACCTACACACATAGGCGGGGCCAAATCCAAAGCTGAGCCCCAGGAGCTGTGCAAACAAAGAAGAGAAACGAAAATTTCTCCCAGCAGCCTCAGAAGCAGCGGATTAAATCTCCACAATCAACTTGATGTGCCCTGCATCTGTGGAATACCTGAATAGACAAGGAATCATCCCAAAACTGAGGCGGCGGACTTCAGGAGCAACTGTAGACTTGGGGTTTGCTGTATGCGACTGACTAGTTTCTGATTTTTATGTTTATCTTAGTATAGTATTTAGGACTCGTTATCATTGGTGGATTTGTTTATTGGTTTCGTTGCTCTATTTTTATTACTTTAATTTTTTTATTTTAATAGTATTTTTTTACTTTTATTTTAATAACTTATTTTATTTTTTTCCTATCTTTCCTTTTCTTTCTCCCTTTTCCTCTGAGCTCTGTGGCTGACAGGGTCTTGTGCTCCAGTGGGGTGTCAGTCCTTAGCCTCTGAGGTGGGAGAGCCGAGTTCAGGACATTGGACCACCAGAGACCTCCTAGCCCCATGTAATATCAATAGGGGAGACCTCTCCCAGAGATCTCCATCTCAATGATAAGATCCATCTCCACTCAACGAACAGCAAGCTACAGTGCTGGACACCCCATGCTAAACAACCAGCAACACAGAAACACAAACCCACCCATTAGCAGATAGGCTGCCTAAAATCATAATAACTTAACAGACACCCCAAACACACCACCTGACGCAGTCCTGCCCACCAGAAAGACAAGATCCAGCCTCATCCACCAGAACGCAGGCACCAGTCCCCTCCACCAAGAAGCCTACAAAGCCCACTGAACCAACCTTACCCACGGGGGCAGACACCAAAAAGTGGGAAATACAAACATGCAGCCTGTGAAAAGGAGACCCCACACACAGTGAGTTAAGCAAAACGAGAAGACAGAAACACAGCAGATGACAGAGTAAGGTAAAAGCCAACCAGACCAAACAAAGAGGAAAGAGGAAGTCTACCTTAATAAGAATTCAGAGTAATGACATAAAAACGATCCAAAATCCTGCAACTAGAATGGAGAAAATACAAGAACCGTTTCACAAGGAACTAGAAGATCTAAAGAGCGAACAATGATGAACAACAGAATAACTTAAATTTAAAATTCTCTAGAAGGAATCAAGCAGAATAACTGAGGTAGAAGTACGGGTAAGTGACCTGGAAGATAAAACAGTGGAAATAACTAACGCAGAGCAGAATAAAGAAAAAAGAATGAAAAGAATTGAGGACAGTCTCAGAGGCCTCTGGGATTTTAAACACACCAACATTTGAATTACAGGGGTCCCAGAAGAAGAAAAGAGAAAGAAAAGGACTGAGAAAATATTTGAAGGAATTATAGTTGAAAACTCCCCTAATATGTGAAAGGAAATAGTCAATCAAGTCCAGGAAGCGCAGAGCCCCATACAGGATAAATCCAAGGAGAAACACACCAAGACACATATTAATCAAACTATCAAAAATTAAATACAAACAAGAAATATTAAAAGCAGCAAGAGAAAACAACAAATAACATACAAGGAATCCCCATAAGGCTAACAGCTGCTCTTTCAGCAGAAACTCTGCAAGCCAGAAGGGAGTGGCAAGATATATTTAAAGTGATGAAAGAGAAAAACCTACAACCAAGATTACTCTACCCAGCAAGGATCTCATTCAGATTTGATGGAGAAATTAAAACCCTTACAGACAAGCAAAAGCTAAGAGAATTCAGCACCACCAAACCAGCTTTACAACAAATGCTAAAGGAACTGTTCTAGGCAGGAAAAACAAGAGAAGGAAAAGACCTACAAAACAATTAAGAAAATGGTAACAGGAACATACATATCTATAATTACCTTAAGTGTAAGTAGATTAAATGCTCCAACCGAAACACACAGACTGGCTGAATGGATACAAAAACAAGACCCGTATATATGCTGTCGATAAGAAGCCCACTTCAGACCTAGGGACACAGAGAGACTGAAAGTGAGGGGATGGAAAAAGATATTCCACACAAATGGAAATCAAAAGAAAGCTGGAGTAGCAATTCTCACATCAAACAAAATAGACTTTAAAATAAAGACTACTACAAGAAACAAAGAAGGACACTACATAATGATCAAGGCATCAATCCAGGAAGAAGATACAACAACTGCAAGATATTTATGCACCCAACATAGGAGCACCTCAATACACGAGGCAAATGCTAACAGCCATAAAAGGGGAAATCGACAGTAACACAATAATATCAGGGGACTTTAACACCCCAGTTTCACCAATGCACAGATCATCCAAAACGTAAATAAATAAGGAAACACAAGCTTTAAATGACACATTAAACAAGATGGACTTAATTGATATTTATAAGACATTCCATCCAAAAACAACAGAACACACTTTCTTCTTTAGTACTCATGGAACATTCTCCAGGATAGATCATATCTTGGGTCACAAATCAAGCCTTGGTAAATTTAAGAAAATTGAAATTGTATCAACTATCTTTTCCGACCACAACACTATGAGACTACATATCAATTACAGGACCACCTCACACCAGTTAGAATGGGCATCATCAGAAAATCTACAAACAACAAATGCTGGAGAGGGTGTGGAGAAAAGGGAACCCTCTTGCACTGTTGGTGGGCATGTAAATTGATACAGCCACTCTGGAGAACAGCATGGAGGTTCCTTAAAAAAATAAAAACATAATTACCATATGATCCAGCAATCCCACTACTGGGCATATACCCAGAAAAAACCATAACTCAAAAGACACATGCACCCCAATGTTCTTTGCAGCACTATTTACAACAGCCAGGTCATGGAAGCAACCTAAATGCCCATCGACAGACAAATGGATAAAGAAGTTGTGGTACATATATACAATGGAATATTACTCAGCCATAAAAAGGAATGAAATTGAGTCATTTGTTGAGATGTGGATGGATCTAGAGACTGTCATACAGAGTGAAGTAAGTCAGAAAGAGAAAAAACAAATATCGTATATTAACGCATGTATGTGGAACATAGAAAAATGGTACAGATGAACCGGTTTGCAGGGCAGAAGTTGAGACACAGATGTAGAGAACAAATGTATGGACACCAAGGAGGGAAAGCCACGGGGGGGTGGGGATGGTGGTGTGCTGAATTTTGCGACTGGGATTGACATGTACACACTGATGTGTGTACATAAAACTGATGACTAATAAGAACATGCTATATAAGAAAATAAATAAAATAAAATGTAAAAATTAAAAAACAACTAATACTAAATTTCTTTGGGTTATTTGTATGGAATATGTTAATATAAATGTTTCAGACATTACATGAAATTCCTAAAAATCTTATATGTTCTGGTATAATGTTATAAGTCATAATTCTAGTTATTACTTTTAAATGTATATCTCAGAAATAACTAAATTTCCTTGTCAATTGCATTATTATGAACTTTCATCAAATCTTTAACCGTGGTCATTTTTAAGTCTTTTGTCATTTACAGACAGTCCTGGCTGTACTCTGATGCTTTTGCAAAAATGTTCCTATAAAAGGGTTTCATCTTCAAGGAGTTCATGGAAAAGACTCTGACAAGTACAGGTTTCTGGTAACTGACTGTACTGCTGAACTGAATGAATAAGCATTTTCAGAACTCTAATGGAAAATTGATGAATTCATAAAAGTGCTAACAAAAGATCAAGATGAAAAAAAGATTAATTACATGGGACTGAGGGAACTGATAAGGATGATTATAATTTTTGTGACTTTCTCTTTGAATTTTTTAAAAATGTAATAAAAAACAAATGTAACTTTAAAGATCTGCATAGTATCTCATAGTATATTTAACAATTTCCTCATTGTTGAACACTTAGTTTAATATTTGTTAGAGCAAACACTACTTTATACACATATCTGTCTGCATTTCTGTTTATTCCTTATGATTGATTTCTAAAACAGTGCAATTATACTGAATTGTATTTACTTCCTACTGGAACACTGCATTTATTTATATTGTGAAAGTCATATTTTTCTGTCTATTCAAGTATGTATAATACCTAGTTTTGTTCATTGCAAAATAGACATAAATTCTTTCAATTCAAAAAAACACTGTAAAAAATACAAACACATGGATGATAAGCAATACACTGCTAAATAACCAAGAGATCACTGAAGAAATCAAAGAGGAAATCAAAAATAACTAGAAACAAATGACAATGAAAACATGATGACCCAATACCTATGGGATGCAGCAAAGGAGTGCTAAGAGGGAAGTTTAGAGCAATACAGTTCTACCTCAAGAAACAAGAAACACCTCAAATAAACAACATAACTTTACACCTAAAGCAATCAGAGAAAGAAGAACAAAAGAAACCCAAAGTTAGCAGAAGGAAAAAAAATCATAAAGATCAGATCAGAAATAAATGAAAAAGAAATGAAGGAAATGACAGCAAAGATCAGTAAAACTGAAATCTGGGTTCTTTAAGAAGATAAACAAAATTGATAAACCACTAGCCAGACTCATCAAGAAAATAAGGGCGAAGACTGAAATCAACAGAATTTGAAATAAAAAAGGAGAAGTAACAACTGACACTGCAGAAATACAAAGGATCATGAGAGATTACTGCAAGCAAATTTATGCCAGTAAAATGGACAACCTGGAAGAAATGGACAAATTCTTAGAAAAGCACAACCTTCTGAGACCGAGCCAGGAAGAATTAGAAAATATAAACAGACAAGTCACAAGCACTGAAATTGAAACTGTGAATAAACATCTCCCAACAAACAAAAGCCCAGGACCACATGGCTTCACAGGCAAATTCTATCAAACATTAAGAGAAGAGCTAACACCTATCCTTCTCAAACTCTTCCAAAACATAGCAGAGGGAGGAACACTCCCAAACTCATTCTACGAGGCCACCATCACCCTGATACCAAAAAGAGACGAAGATATCACAAAGAAAGAAAACTACAGGCCAATATCACTGATGAACATAGATGCAAAAATCCTCCACAAAACACTAGGAAACAGAATCCAAGAGCAGATTAAAAGGATCATACACCATAATAAAGTGGTGTTTATCCCAGGAATGCAAGGATTCTTCAATATATGCAAATCAATTAATGTGACACAAAATATTAACAAACTGAAGGATAAAAACCATATGATAATCTCAATAGATGCAGAAAAACCTTTCGACAAAATTCAACACCCATTTATGATAAAAACCCTCCAGAAGCAGGCATGAAGAGAACTTACCTCAACATAATAAAGGCCATATATGACAAACCCACAGCCAACATCGTCCTCAATGGTGAAAAACTGAAAGCATTTCCACTAAGATCAGGAACAAGACAAGGTTGCCCACTCTCACCACTCTTATTCAACATAGTTTTGGAACTTTTAGCCACAGCAATCAGAGAAGAAAAAGAAAAGGAATCAAAATCAGAAAAGTAAAACTGTCACTGCTTACAGATGACATAATACTATACATAGAGAATCCTAAAGATACTACCAGAAAACTACTAGAGCTAATCAATGGATGTGGTAAAATAGCAGGACACAAAATTAATGCACAGAAATCTCTTGCATTCCTATACACTAATGATGAAAAATCTGAAAGAGAAATTAGGGAAAATGTCCATTTACCACTGCAACAAAAAGAATAAAATATCTAGGACTAAACCTACCTAAGGAGACAACAGACCTGTATGCAGAAAACTATAAGATGCTGATGAAAGAAATTAAAGATGATACAAACAGAAAGAGAGACATACCACGTTCCTGGATTGGAAGAATCAACATTATGAAAAAGACTATATTACCCAAAGTAATCTACAGATTCAATGCAATCCCTATCAAACTACCAATGGCATTTTTCACAAAACTAGAACAGAAAATTGCACAATTTGTATAGAAACACAAAAGACACCGAATAGCTAAAGCAATCTTGAGGAAGAAAAACGGACCTGAAGAAATGAGGCTCCCTGACTTCAGACTATACTACAAAGCTACAGTAATCAAGACAGTGGGGTACTGGCACAAAAAAAAGAAATACAGATCAATAGAACAGGATAGAAAACCCAGAGATAAACACACGCACATATGGTCACCTTGTCTTTGATAAAGGAGGCAAGAATATACAATGGAGAAAAGACAGCCCCTTTAATAAGTGGTGCTGGGAAAACTGGACAGCTACATGTAAAAGAATGAAATTAGAACACTACCTAACACCACACACAAAAATAAACTCAAAATGGATTAAAGACCTAAATGTAAGGCCAGAAACTATCAAACTCTTAGAGGAAAATATAGGCAGAACACTCTATGACATAAATCAATGCAAGATCCTTTTTGACGCACCTCCTAGAGAAATGGAAATAAAAACAAAAATAAACAAATGGCACCTAATGAAACTTAAAAGCTTCTGCACAGCAAAGGAAACCATAAACAAGACCAAAAGACAACCCTCAGAATGGGAGAAAATATCTGCAAATGAAGCAACTGACAAAGGATTAATCTCCAAAATATACAAGCAGCTCATGCAGCTCAATATCAAAAAAAACAAAGAACCCAATTTAAAAATGGGCAGGAGACCTAAATAGACATTTCTCCAAAGAAGATATACAGATTACCAACACACACAAAAGGATGCTCAACATCACTAATCACTGGAGAAATGCAAATCAAAACTACCGTGAGGTATCACCTCACACCAGACTGAATGGCCATCATCAAAAAATCTACAAACTATAAATGCTGGAGAGGGTGTGGAGAAAAGGGAACCCTCATACAATGTGGGTGGGAATAAAAATTGATACAGCCACTATGGAGAACAGTATGGAGGTTCCTTAAAAAACTACAAATACAACTACCATATGACCCAGCAATCCCACTACTGGGCATATACCCTGAGAAAACCATAATTCAAAAAGTATCATGTACCACAATGTTCATTGCAGCACTATTTACAATAGCCAGGACATGGAAGCAACCTAAGTGTCCATCAACAAATGAATGGATAAGGAAGATGTGTCACATATATACAATGGAACTCAGCCATAAAAAGAAATGAAATTGAGTTATTTGTAGTGAGGTGGATGGCCCTAGTCTGTCATACAAAGTGAAGTAAGTTAAAAAGGGAGAAACAAATACCGTATGCTAACACATACATGGAATCTTAAAAAAAAAAAAAAATGCTTCTGAAGAACCTAGGGGCAGGAAAGGAATAAAGACACAGACGTAGAGAATGGACTTGAGGACATGGGGAAGTCAAAAGGTAAGTTGGGACGACCTGAGAGAGTGGCACTGACGTATATACACTACCAAATGTAAAAGCAATAGCTAGTGGAAAGCAGCCACATAGCACAGGGCGATCAGCTCGGTGCTCTACCACCACCTAGAGGGGTGGGATAGGGAGGGTGGGAGGGAGACCCAAGAGGGAGGGGATATTGGGATATATGTATATGTATAGGTGATTCACTGTTATACAGCAGAAACTAACACAACACTGTAAAGCAATTATACTCCAATAAAGATGTCAAAAAAAAAAGAGGGCTTCCCTGGTGGCACAGTGGTTGAGAGTCCACCTGCTGATGCAGGGGACACGGGTTCGTGCCCTGGCCCAGGAAGATCCTACATGCCGCGGAGCGGCTGGGCCCGTGAGCCATGGCCACTGAGCCTGCGCGTCTGGGAGGGCCACAACAGTGAGAGGCCCGTGTACCACAAAAAAAAAAAAAAAAAAAAAAGAAGAATATAATCAACCATGAAGACTAGTCTGATAACCACAAAAAGCCTGTGAGGTCAGACAGAATTATTGGTGCTTTAAGGAAAAAACCTTGTATAAAAATAATTTAGCTGAAATTCAGTAAGGCCTCACACGACCATTAGCACAAAATATACATCTTTCCAAACTAATAAACCCTAAATCATTCTCTTGTATGTATCTCTATCCTTATACTATGTACTCAACGTGTTGGTTTTAGAACACTTCAAAATTGTAAATACTTCACTTCCTTTCCCAATTCTCTTATTTTTTTAAATAAGTTTATTTATTTTTGCTGCGTTGGGTTTTCTTTGCTGTGCCCAGGCTTTCTCTAGTTGCAGCGAGCGGGGACTACTCTTCACTGCAGTGCATGGTCTTCTCATTGTGGTGGCTTCTCTGGTTGTGGAGCACAGGCTCTAGGCACGCAGGCTTCAGTAGCTGTGGCACACAGGCTTTAGAGCGCAGGCTCACTAGTTGTGGCACACGGGCTTAGTTGCTCTATGGCATGTAGGATCTTCTCAGACCAGGGCTCTAACCTGTGTCCCCTGCATTGGCAGGCGGATTCTTAACCACTGCGCAACCAGGGAAGTCCCTCCCAATTCTCTTTTTTATTTTTGCTGAGGATCTTATCAAGTGACGATTTCTTCAACTTGGTTTTGAAGATTTTCACTGACAGGACAGTGCTAAATGTAAACATTTAGCACTGTTACGACTCTGATGTTCTTTAACCAATTATTTCTACTAAAATGCTATTGGTCCCAATTGTTTCTTTTATACACACACACATAGCCCTAGACAGATAAACAGACATATCAGACAGATAAGGCAGACAGATCAGTATATATCTGTACAGACATATATGCCTAAGTGGATATAAATCATGTCCATGTGGTATCATGGAAGGAGGGTTTAACTAGGACACTTTGGTAGTCATGCAAGGATTAAGTAGATGCTATCTAAGGTCTTTTCAAACTCTGTAATTCCCTGTTTCCATTAACTAGGGTTTAACTCTGGATATCTCTAGTTCCAAGGCTTATAGTTAATTATGTATACCAATATTATAAAAGCCCATTTAATAACAGATAAGCAAGGTGAATAATCCATTTATGCAGCTAAGTATCTTATGAAAGAAAACTACTTTTTTGTTTCCCAGTGAATATGTAAAGCAATCTAGACTAGTCCCTGTCTGCTTTCTTTTCTCAGTATGTTTGGTAAGAAGATCAGTAACCCATGCCATGCCTATACACATATTTCATCCAACTGCAGAAGATAAGGGCCCTGGTAATACACTTAAAGTTTTATTAAATATGCTGTTTTATTTCATTTATCATTTATATTTATACATGTCAATTAAAGTACAAGAGATAATAGTACTGTTTACTATAAACTCCTATAGACGTCACTCCTTACACTATGCACAGGACATAAATTATGTAAAGTTCATATAAATGATTTCAATCTATAGAACTTAATTTACATGTTGTGTTCAAAAACATTACCCCTATTTAAGAGGAGAACTATGTGCCACTATTGAACAGAATTCAATATAAGAAAGAACCTTCAAAAAATTACCAAGCTCAATTAGACCACAAAATATCCAGAGAATTACACATTCACAATGCTGCCCCCAAAGATGGGAGCCTGGCCTCAGAACACTGTCAGTATTCTCAAGTAGAAAATAAGAAAGTTACCACTTAAAAATAATTCTTATGCTTCTGATCAAAATGGCACTATAAATTCATACTTGAGATATCCAATCTGCTCTAAACACAATTATACACAAAATATAAATTAAGAAATTAAAAAGAAATAGTGGGCTCAAAATTGAGAATAACATGTCTGTGGACAAGAAATGCAAACAAGTCGAGCCAGAGTGTGTGTGCAATGAGCTCTGGGTGGAGAAGCAGGCAGTCAACCAGGATTTGGCCCACGTAGGGTTATGGAGACTTAACACGCTCCACTGGCCAGGCGAGCTGACAAAATCCTCCACCAACGGCTGCAAGCACAGGGCCAAACAAGCTCTAGACCTACCGTGGTAGGCTATTGGCCTCATCAAATCCTTATCCTCCATTTACATCCCAGTGGAGGGACTTGGTCAACTACTTATCTTAAATACCATTCAGTTCACCAATGAAAAATTACCTCTAACATCTTTTATTCTAATTAACACACCCACTGGTGCAGACTGAGAGAGCAGTACTGGATGCACTGGTTGCCTCTGGAGTATAGAATCTTGATTAGGGGCTTTCAAATGTTAACTAACTACCCCTAGAGTATGCATTCCTGATTAAGGTACTTCAAATGTCAACTAAGCACCCCTAAGGTGCAGATTAAATTACACCCCACTCCTGAAAGGAGATTCCCAAAAGCTGTTGCCAGCTGCTACGTGGGGCGATCATTCACACTGAGCTAGGAGACTTTACAGCCTCGGCACAGGGATAGTTTCAGTTCAGCGGGACGGAACCTCACACTGCAGTGAGTTTTGAAAACACAATGAATGTACACTGATCCTTCCATAGTGAAACCGGGCTAAGGGGGAAATGACGGCATGTTTGATTGGGGAGAATGTAGAGTGGAATACTCTATTAGGATAAAAACAAACAAAACTAACATCTATTGAATCAATTTTCCTTGGGACAGTACTTAATGTGCATTGTATCACCTAGAGCAAGGAGGATGCACCTTTGTAGGTCAAGGAGTAGCAACCAATGGAGAAGAGGCTACTAGAAATATAACAGGGACACAGGATAACAGACAAGGAACAGATGAATAAATTGACAGTTTATATTAATATTCCCTAAAATGTATTAGACTGTGGTAGTTAATGTATGAGTTTGTAAGTTCAATTGCCCAGGGAGATAGTATGTAGAAAGAACAAGAACTTGGCATCACTTTAGATTTAATTATCATGTCTACCACTTTCTAGTTGTGTGATGTCTCTCAAGTTATTAAATCTTGCTGGACCTCAATTTCTTCATCTGTAAAGTGTAGATAACATTATCAATAGAATTGTGCCTATTAATGAGATAATATGACATCAAGAGAAATTCCCAAAAGTAAAAAAATGTATTTTTAAAAATTCTAGCTTTAGGAACTCCAGGGTTGCTGAAGACAAGGGTGGTGGCTTAGGTCCCCATTTCTCAACATTTCCTCCAAAACCAACATAGAACAACAAGAAGAAGAAACAAAACTCATAAAAACTATGCCTTCATGATAACCGAAAGACAGAAATTGCCCCAAATTCAAAATAACTGTAAATAAAAATAAGAAAAAAGAACCCACCTAATCCCAGGAAGTAATATCTCATGCTCCTGCCCCACCCCTGCTTTGCCACAAGGCTTTGTTATAAGCAAAGGTAGACTATGAAAAACTATGACGAAGACATTAATTAAAAGGGAGTTAGGGATGAGCCTAAGATTGATCTAAAACCACCAAAGTTTTAGAAAGACAAATTCCACCCTAAGTTTCAAAATACTAAAAAAGTATCCAAGCAGATCACAGCATGGACTATAGGGACTTAAAAGCAGACACAATTTGAAAGAGCAGTGTTTGAAAATACACAGCCCCTGAGAGAGAAATAAGACAGAAAGAAAGAGATAAATGCCCTTTGGCTATTGGATGATGAAGGGAGAAAGAAGCAAAAAGAGAAACAGGAGAGTCAAAATTCAGAGAACAAACAAGCTTCCCCCTCTGCCAAAACAAAGTCAGCTAAAGTATCTGGAATTTGCTATAATGACAGAGGAGGGAGCCAATGAGCTAGGAATCCTACAAAACACCCCAATATCATAAAAATAAACAGAAAAAACAATGAACACATTCTCATGAGAGTACTACCAAAAAAAAAAAAACCCAACACACATCAACAGAGGAGAATTTCATCCAATAGAACAAACATGAAGGACAAGAAAACTAGAAGATGACACTCCAGGTGGAATTAATATACTCAAACAAGAATTTGGGGATATGAAAAGCCACCTTGAGTCAAAAATTATGACAGACATGGACAATCAAAAGCAAACTGTGAAAAGAAAACTTACCGAACTCAGGAAAGAGATGGAAGAAAAAGACAAAATTATCTCAGATGTGAAGAAAAAATACAAAATACCTATGTCAGAATAAACTGAAATGAATAATTTATAAAGGATACTGATGAAATGCAGGGAACCAAAGTAGAGGATAAAACAGAGATCAAAAAAGAAAAGAAATGAAAAGATGAAGAAGGTAGTAGAAATGGAAGACAGGTGAAGAAAAAATAACAGTGATAAAGAGGGAAAGCAAACAACAGAACACTTAAAATTGTAAACAAAGAAAACTTAGGAAAAATAAGGAATGTATAAAATGAAACAATAGTTCATTGGGTATCTTGGAAAAGTAACAGCAAAAAAAATATCAAAACTCCAAGACATATCCTACTAAAACTATTAAGTTCCTAAGATTAAAAAATCCTTAAGGCCTACAGAATAAGGAACTTACAGGGGAAAAAAAAATTAGGCATCAGAATTTTCCTAAAGTGCTCAAAGGAAAAAAACAATAAAATAGCATTTTTTAAAAAACAATTCAATAATTGAAAGTGTAAACCAAAGAATTCATATCCCCAAGTTGTCCTTTAAGTAACAAGGCTACAGGGAAAGGGGAAAAAAAAAAAGTTTTCAAATAAAGGAACTCTGCACCCATGACCACTACTTGAGGAATTTTTTAGGTAATAAACTTCATCCAATCAAGAGATGACTAGGGAGTGAGAGGGGGAAGATGGCAGAAGAGTAAGACGGGTAGATCACCTTCCTCCCCACAGATACACCAGAAATACATCTACACGTGGAACAACTCCTACAGAACACCTACTGAAGGCTGGCAGAAGACCTCAGACCTCCCAAAAGGCAAGAAATTCCCCCACGTACCTGGGTAGGGCAAAAGAAAAAAGAATAAACAGAGACAAAAGAATAGTGACGGGACCTGCACCAGTGGGAGGGAGCTGCGAAGGAGGAAAGGTTTCCACAAACTAGGAAGCCCCTTTGCGGGACGAGACTGCGGGTGGCGGAGGGGGAAGTTTCAGGGCCGCGGAGGAGAGCACAGAAAAGAGGGGTGCACAGGTCAAAGTGGAGAGATTCCTGCACAGAGGATCGGTGCCGACCGGCACTCACCAGCCCCAAAGGCTTGTCTGCTCACCCACCGGGGCGGGCGGGGCTGGGAGCTGAGGCTCCGGCTTCAGTGCAGCGACAGGATGGCAGCGTGAACACAGCCTGAAGGGGTTACTGCACCACGGATAGCCAGAGGGAGTCTGGGAAAAATTCTGGACCTGCCGAAGAGGCAAGAGGCTTTTTCTTCCCTGCTGCACGAGAGGAGAAGGGATTAAGAGCTCTGCTTAAAGGAGCATCAGAGACAGGCGCAAGCCACGGCTATGAGCGCGAACCCCAGAGACGGGCATGAGACGCAAAGGCTACTGCTGCCGCCTCCAAGAAGCCTCTGTGCAAGCACAGGTCACTATACACACCTCCCTTCTGGGGAGCCTGTGCAATCCGCCACTGCCAGGGTCCCGTGATCCAGGGACAACTTCCCCTGGAGAACGCACGGCGCGCCTCAGGCTGGTGCAACGTCATGCCAGCCTCTGACACCGCAGGATCGCCCCACATCCCCACCCCTCCCTCCCCCCGGCCTGAGTGAACCAGAGTCCCCGAATCAGCAGCTTCTTTAACCCCATCCTATCTGAGCGAAGAACAGACGCACTCCTGCAACCTACACGCAGAGGCGGGGCAAATCCAAAGCTGAGCCCCTGGAGCTGTGAGAACAAAGAAGAAGAAGGGAAGTCCCTCCCAGCAGACTCAGAAGCAGTGGAGTAAAGCTCCACAATCAACTTGATGTACTCTGCATCTGTGGAATACATGAATAGACAACAAATCACCTCAAATTGAGGAGGTGGACTTTGACAGCAAGATTTATTATTTTTCCCCTTTTCCTCTTTTTGTGAGTGTGTATGTATATGCTTCTGTGTGAGATTTTGCCTGTACAACTCTGCTTTCACCATTTGTCCTAGGGTTCTATCCATTCATTTCTTTTTTTTTAATTTAAAAAAAATTTTTCTTAATAATTATTTTTTATTTTAATAATTTTATTTTACCTTCCTTTATTTTATTTTATCCTCTTTCTTTCTTTCTTCCTTTCTTTCTACTTTTTCTCCCTTTTCTTCTGAGCCATGGGAATGAAAGGCTCTCGGTGCTACAGCCAGGAGTCAGTGCTGTGCCTCTGACGTGGGAGAGCCAACTTCAGGACACTGGTCCACAAGAGACCTCCCAGCTCCACATAATATCAAATGGCGAAAATCTCCCAAGGATCTCCATCTCAACACCAATACCCAGCTTCACTCAAGGATCAGCAAGCTACAGTGCTGGACACCCTAAACCAAACAACTAGCAAGACAGGAACACAACCCCACCCATTAGCAGAGAGGCTGCCTAAAATCATAATTAGTCAACAGACACCCCAAAACACACCATCAGACGTGGACCTGCCCACCAGAAAGACAAGATCCAGCCTCATCCACCAGAACACAGGCACTAGTCCCCTCCACCAGAAGGCCTACACAACCCACTGAACCAACCTTAGCCACTGGGGGCAGACACCAAAAACAATGGGAACAAAAAGGAGATCCCAAACACAGTAAGATAAGCAAAATGAGAAGACAGAAAAGCACATAGCAGATGAAGGAGCAAGATAAAAACCCACCAGACCTAACAAATGAAGAGGAAATAGGCAGTCTACCTGAAAAGGAATTCAGAATAATGATAGTAAAGATGATGCAAAATCGTGTAAATAGAATGGAGACAATACAAGAAACATTTAACAAGGACCTAGAAGAACTAAAGATGAAACAAGCAACTATGAACAACACAATAAATGAAAGTAAAAATACTGTAGATGGGATCAATAGCAGAATAACTGAGGCAGAAGAACGGATAAGTGATCTGGAAGATAAAAAAGAGGAAATAACTACTGCAGAGCAGAATAAAGAAAAAAGAATGAAAAGAACTGAGGACAGTCTCAGAGACCTCTGGGACAACATGAAACGCACCAACATTCGAATTATAGGGGTTCCAGAAGAAGAAGAGAAAAAGAAAGGGACTGAGAAAATATTTGAAGAGATTATAGTTGAAAACTTCCCTAATATGGGAAAGGATATAGTTAATCAAGTCTAGGAAGCACAGAGAGTTCCATACAGGAAAAATCCAAGGAGAAATATGCCAAGACACATATTAATCAAACTGTCAAAAATTAAATACAAAGAAAACATATTAAAAGCAGCAAGGGAAAAACAACAAATAACACACAAGGGAATCCCCATAAGGTTAACAGCTGCTCTTTCAGCAGAAACTCTGCAAGCCAGAAGGGACTGGCAGGACATACTTAAAGTGATGAAGGAGAAAAACCTGCAACCAAGATTACTCTACCCAGCAAGGATCTCATTCAGATTTGATGGAGAAATTAAAACCTTTACAGACAAGCAAAAGCTGAGAGAGTTCAGCACCACGAAACCAGCTTTACAACAAATGCTAAAGGAACTTCTCTAGACAAGAGACACAAGAGAAGGAAAAGACCTAGAGTAATGAACCCAAAACAATTAAGAAAATGGGAATAGGAACATACATATCGATAATTACCTTAAATGTAAATGGACTAAATGCTCCCACCAAAAGACACAGATTGGCTGAATGGATACAAAAACAAGACGCATATATTTGCTGTCTACAAGAGACCCACTTCAGACCTAGAGACACATACAGACTGAAAGTAAGGGGACGGAAAAAGATATTCCATGCAAATGGAAACCAAAAGAAAGCTGGAGTACCAATCCTCAAATCAGACAAAATAGACTTTAAAATAAAGACTACTACAGGAAACAAAGAAGGACACTACATAATGATCAAGGCATCAATCCAAGAAGAAGATATAACAACTGCAAAATATTTATGCACCCAACATACGAGCACCTCAATACATAAGGCAAATACTAACAGCCATAAAAGGGGAAATCGACAGTAACACAGACATAGTAGGGGACTTTAACACCCCACTTTCACCAATGGACAGATCATCCAAAATGAAAATAAATAAGGAAACACAAGCTTTAAATGATACATTAAACAAGATGGACTGAATTGATATTTATAGAACATTCCACCCAAATACAACAGAATACACATTTTTCTCAAGTGCTCATGGAACATTCTCCAGGATAGATCATATCTTGAGTCACAAATCAAGCCTTGGTAAATTTAAGAAAATTGAAATTGCATCAAGTATCTTTTCCAACCACAATGCTACGAGACTAGATATCAATTACAGGAAAAGATCTGTAAAAAATACAAACACATGGAGGCTAAACAATACACTACTTAATAACGAAGTGATCACTGAAGAAATCAAAGAAGAAATCAAAACATACCTAGAAACAAATGACAATGCAGGCACGACGAGCCAAAACCTGTGGGATACAGCAAAAGCAGTTCTAAGAGGGAAGTTTATAGCAATACAATCCTACCTTAAGAAACAGGAAACATCTCGAATAAACAACCTAACCTTGCACCTAAAGCAATTAGAGAAAGAAGAACAAAAAAACCCCAAAGTTAGCAGAAGGAAAGAAATCATAAAAATCAGATCAGAAATAAATGAAAAAGGAATGAAGGAAACGATAGCAAAGATCAATAAAACTAAAAGCTGGTTCTTTCAGAAGATAAACAAAAGTGATAAACCATTAGCCAGACTCATCAAGAAAAAAAGAGAGAAGACTCAAATCAATAGAATTAGAAATGAAAAAGGAAAAGTAACAACTGACACTGCAGAAATACAAAAGATCATGAGAGATTACTACAAGCAACTCTATGCCAAATAAATGGACAACCTGGAAGAAATGGACAAATTCTTAGAAATGCACAGCCTGCCGAGACTGAACAGGAAGAAATAGAAAATATGAACAGACCAATCACAAGCACTGAAATTGAAACTTTGATTAAAAGTCTTCCAACAAACAAAAGCCCAGGACCAGATGGCTTCAGAGGTGAATTTTATCAAACATTTAGAGAAGAGCTATCACCTATCCTCTCAGACTCTTCCAAAACATAGTAGAGGAAGGAACACTCCCAAACCCATTCTGCGAGGCCACCATCACCCTGATACCAGAACCAGACAAGGATGTCACAAAGAAAGCAAACTACAGGCCAATATCACTGAGGAACATAGATGCAAAAATCCTCAACAAAATACTAGCAAACAGAATCCAACAGCACATTAACAGGATCATACACCATGATCAAGTGGGGTTTATTCCAGGAATGCAAGGATTCTTCAATATATGCAAATCAATCAATGTGATACACCATATTAACGAACTGAAGGAGAAAAACCATATGATCATCTCAATAGATGCAGAGAAAGCTTTCGACAAAATTCAACACCCATCTATGATAAAAACCCTGCAGAAAGTAGGCATAGAGGGAACTTTCCTCAATATAATAAAGGCCATATATGACAAACCCACAGCCAACAACGTCCTCAATGGTGAAAAACTGAAAGCATTTTCACTAAGATCAGGAACAAGACAAGGTTGCCCACTCCTACCACTCTTATTCAACATAGTTTTGGAAGTTTTAGCCACAGCAATCACAGAAGAAAAGGAAATTAAAGGAATCCAAATTGGAAAAGAAGAAGTAAAGCTGTCACTGTTTGCATGACATGATACTATACATAGAGAATCCTAAAGATGCTACCAGAAAACTTCTAGAGCTAACCAATGAATTTGGTAAAGTAGCAGGATACAAAATTAATGCACAGAAATCTCTGGCATTCCTATACACTAATGATCAAAAATCTGAAAGTGAAATCAAAAAAACCTCCCATTTACATTGCAACAAAAAGAATAAAATATCTAGGAATAAACCTACCTAAGGAGACAAAAGACCTGTATGCAGAAAATTATAAGACACTGATGAAAGAAATTAAAGATGATACAAATAGATGGAGAGATATACCATGTTCTTGGATTGGAAGAATCAACATTGAGAAAATGACTCTACTACCCAAAGCAATCTACAGATTCAATGCAATCCCTATCAAACTACCATTGGCATTTTTCACAGAACTACAACAAAAAATTTCACAATTTGTATGGAAACACAAAAGACACCGAATAGCCAATGCAATCTTGAGAACAAAAAACGGAGCTGGAGGAATCAGTCTCCCTGACTTCAGACTATACTAGAAACCTACAGTAATCAAGACAGTATGGTACTGGCACAAAAACAGAAAGATAGATCAATGGAACAGGATAGAAAGCCCAGAGATAAACCCATGCACATATGGTCACCTTATCTTTGATAAAGGAGGCAGGAATGTACAGTGGAGAAAGGACAGCCTCTTCAATAAGTGGTGCTGGGAAAAGTAGACAGGTACATGTAAAAGTATGAGATTAGATCAGTCCCTAACACCATACACAAAAATATGCTCAAAATGGATTAAAGACCTAAATGTAAGGCCAGACACTATCAAACTCTTAGAGGAAAATATAGGCAGGACACTCTATGACATAAATCACAGCAAGATCCTTTTTGACCCACCTCCTAGAGAAATGGAAATAAAAATAAACAAATGCGACCTAATGAAACTTAAAAGCTTTTGCACAGCAAAGGAAACCATAAACAACACCAAAAGACAACCCTCAGAATGGGAGAAAATATTTGCCAATGAAGCAACTGACAAAGGATTAATCTCCAAAATTTACAAAAAGCTCATGCAGCTCAATTACAAAAAAACAAACTATGGAATCCAAAAATGGGCAGAAGACCTAAACAGACATTTCTCCAAAGAAGATATACAGACTGACAACAAACACATGAAAGAATGCTCAACATCATTAATCATTAGAGAAATGCAAATCAAAACAACAATGAGATATCATCTCACATCAGTCAGAATGGCCATCATCAAAAAATCTAGAAACAATAAATGCTGGAGAGGTTGTGGAGAAAGGGAACACTCTTGCACTGCTGGTGGAAATGTGAATTAGTACAGCCACTATGAAGAACAGTACGGAGGTTCCTTAAAAAACTACAAATAGAACTACCATATGACACAGCAATCCCACTACTGGGCATATACCCTGTGAAAACCAAAATTCAAAAGGAGTCATGTACCAAAATGTTCATTGCAGCTCTATTTACAATAGCCAGGAGATGGAAACAACCTAAGTGTCCATCATCGGATGAATGGATAAAGAAGATGTGGCACATATATACAATGGAATATTACTCAGCCATAAAAAGAAACGAAATTGAGCTATTTGTAATGAGGTGTATGGACCTAGAGTCTGTCATACAGAGTGAAGTAGGTCAGAAAGAGAAAGACAAATACCATATGTTAACACATATATATGGAATCAAAGAAAAAAAAATGTCATGAAGGACCTAGGGGTAAGACAGGAATAAAGACACAGACCTACTAGAGAATGGACTTGAGGATACAGGGCGGGGGAAGGGTAAGCTGTGACAAAGTGAGTGAGGGCCATGGACATATATACACTACCAAACGTAAAATAGATAGCTAGTGGGAAGCAGCCTCATAGCACAGGGAGATCAGCTCGGTGGTTTGTGACCACCTAGAGGGGAGGGATAGGGAGGGTGGGAGGGAGGGAGACGCAAGAGGGAAGAGATATGGGAACATATGTATAGTATAACTGATTCACTTTGTTATAAAGCAGAAACTAACACATCATTGTAAAGCAATTATACTCCGATAAAGATGTTAAAAAAAAAAAAACCTGTCACATTTACAGAAATCAATTTGTAAAAATTAAAGTCTAACAATGCCAATTTAACAGTAAGAGGTAGAGAAACATGCACTGCTTGGAGAATTCTACATTGGTGTAACTACTTTAAAAATCAATTGCAAGTAAACTTTAAAAGGCACAACATTCCTATCCATACACACACATGCACCCTAAGAGCAAGGCTTCCCTACCTCCTGGGCATCATGGCACATACAGAAAATAATAGTACTTTTATAGCACAGCTAGGGTATATGAAGGTGGCTGCATGTGGCTAGAAAGGACTTGCCGAGAGATTCTGACTGCCCCAACTGGCTATTCCAAAGGCTGAAATGTTTATCTTAGATATACTATAAACCATTCCAGGGGTTGGGAAACTGTCCTAGAGAAATATATACAAGAATCTTCATTGCTGTAAGGTTCCCAATAATGAAAAAGAAACAACTTATACCTTGTCTATGTATAACAGAATGAATAAAGTATGATCTAGTTATATAATAAAATACTATGACAGTAGTAAAATTAATAAACTAAAGTTATAGCACATGAGAAAATCCAAAAATACAATGTTGAATGAAACACTCCAGTAGTAGAATAATACATATTGTATTATATAATTATAAGTTAATTAAGCAATTATATAATTAAAATTAATAAGTAAATTGATTTACTTAAGCCTTAAAATATTCAAAGGACAATACAGTTTGGATGTATAAACATAAAATTTATATATAAATATAAATATATATAAACTACATGCATTGTTTCTATTTGACAAATGCCCAAAATATGTACACATATACATACATACACACAGTAAAAGTATGAAAACATACAGGAAAAAGATACAGAACAATTTCAAAATAGCAGCTAACCTCTGGGGTAGAAGGGAGAGGAAAGAATTGGGAAAGAAGTCATGAATTCATGGGAGCTTCAATTACACGTGTAATGTTTTATTTTTTTAAAAAAGAATCTGGAGCAAATATAGAAAAATAGTAAGATTTATTAATCTAGTGGGAAGTACATAGGTGATGGTTATATTGATCTCTGATGCATGAATAATGTAATATTCATATTTTATAATATTGATTATAAATATTTTAATAAATACAGAATACAGGCACACCTTGTTTTATTGTGCTTTGCAGATATTGCATTTTTTACAAATTGAAGGTTTGCAGCAAGCTTGAGTCAAGCAAGTCTATCAGCATCATTTTTCCAACAGCATTTGCTCACTCTGTCACATTTTGGTAATTCTCACGATTTGTCTAAACTTTTTCATTATCATTATTATATTTGTTATGGTGATCAGTGATCTCTGATATAACTACTGTAACTGTTTTGGAATGCCACAAACCACAGCCAAGTAAGATGGAAAACTTAATGGATAAATATTGTGTGTGTTCTGACTGCTCCACTGACTGGCTGTTCCCCTCTCCTCAGGCCTCCCTATATCCAGGGACACAACAATACTGAAATTAGGCCAATTAATAACCCTACAATGGCCTCTAAGTGTTCAAGTGAAAGGAAGAGTCAGTCAATAGGGCAAACTTCATTGCTGTCTTATTTTAAGAAATTGTCACAGCCTTCCCAGCCTTCAGCAACTACCACCTGATGATCAGTCAGCAGCCATCAACTCCAAGGCAAGACCCTCCACCTTTTTACTTCAGTAAAAAGATTACAACTCACTGAAGGCTAAGATGATGGTTAGCGTCTTTTAGCAATGAAATGTTTTTAAATTAAGCTATGTATATACATTGTTTTTTTAGACATAGTGCTATTGCATACTTAATAGACTACAGTATAGTGTAAACATAACTTTTACATGCACAGGGGAACCAAAAACTTCCTGTGACTCACTTCACTGTGGTGGTCTGGAACCAAACCCACACTACCTCTGAGGTATACCTGTATTTATATTCTGTATCTTTTTCCTGTTTGTTTTCATACTTTTACTGTGTATATGTATGTATATGTGTATATAGGCTGTACATGTGTAAATGCAGACTATATATATTGTTTCTATATATTGATCCATATCTCTGTTTTTGTCCCAATACCACACTGTTTTGATTACTGTAGCTTTGTAGTATTGTCTGAAGTCTGGGAGGGTTACGCCTCCCGCTTTGTTCTTTTTCCTCAGATTTACTTTGGCAATTCTGGGTCTATATATTTATATATGTGTATATGTTATACAGTATTTATTCATATTTATAAACTATATTATTAAATACATTTTTATACATTAAAAATTAATATTTTTCTTAAAATAAACTCTGGTCTTGCTTCATTTTTACATTTAGAAACATATGAACTGTTAGTTCTATTTTGTCTCCCTTGTATATATTCCTCAACTCTACTTTTGACCAATCATAGAAGTCAAAGATATTTAATAAGAGCAAATGCAAGGATACTTCAGAAACAGTTGATTTAAAATAGTAAGGGAGGGGACTTCCCTGGTGGTGCAGTGGTTAAGAATCTGCCTGCCAATCCAGGGGACACGGGTTTGAGCCCTGGTCCAGGAAGATCCCACATGCCGCGGAGCAACTAAGCCCATATGCCACATCTACTGAGCCTGAGCTCTAGAGCCCATGAGCCATAACTACTGAGCCCGCCTGCCACAACTACTGAAGCCCGCATGCCTAGAGCCCATGCTCCACAACAAGAGAAGCCACCGCAGTGAGAAGCCCGCGCACCGCAACAAAGAGTAGCCCCCGCTCACCGCAACTAGAGAAAGCCCACACGCAGTAACAAAGACCCAATGCAGCCAAAAATAAATTAATTAATTAATTAAAGAAAAAAATACCAAGGGAGGTCCTGTCCTGAGGACAGAAGTAACTCAAAAGGTGTCAAGATTCTGGAGAATCAGATCTTCACTATTCTAGACATTTGAGTTCCAAAAAGAGAAGTTTCATCTCCTTTTATGTTAGGATTCATAGCTCCCAACGCATGTGAAGAGAATTTTTAAAATATCAGACCCAAAATTCTTAAGATAAATATCAAGTCTCAGAACAAGGTTTGATGAAATAAAACACACATCAAGAAAACAGCAGCAAAATAAAAAAAAATCATCTCATTTGTGATCTCTTTAAGTTTTATTGCTTAACCTATGCTGGTTCCAAAAAGGAAGGGAGTAGGAAGTCCAATTTCATTATAGTTATATTCACAGCAATCCCAGCAGGAGTGTGAATAAAATGAATAAAGAAGCCACAATGAAATGCCTGTGTATCTTGGGAGTAATTGCTCAGTCAAAACGTTCCAAAGGCAATTTGCCAAATAAAAAGACATAATGGGAATCCAAAAGCTTAAACCAACATTTTACTATAATTATTGGCTTTTCTCCACACTTCGCCCATCCTTCTACCTAAGTTATAGTTGAATTACTGTTTCTAAATTAGACTTTAGTTTCCCTGTATATTACAAAATACTGTGACTGATGAGAATAATAGAAAAAAAGGCTTGCAAAATACATCTTTTACATATTCAGAGTGAGGACAGCATGAGGCCAGCCTCCAACAATTACCATCTTGGTTGAACCTGGACCAATCACTCAACCTCCCTGGATTCAGTTTCCACATTTGTAAAAAGAGTTTTAAAAATAAGCCTTGATTAACTGGAGTATGAGCAGTTTTTCATATATTTACTAGCATAGGTGTCCTCTTATGCAAACTGCCTGTTCATATTTTTGCCTATTTTTCTACTTGCTTGCTTCATTGATTTATAGGGATTCTTTATATATTCTGAATACTTAACGTCTGTCAGATAAATGCCAATCTTTCCATGTATATAGACTCTTCTGTGAATTGCACATTATTTGCCCAGTTCTTTATTATGCCATTGCTTTTTTTCATTATTATGTAAGAAAATTAAGTGGATGCTAATCATTTTCCTCTTAATGCATTGCTTGCTTCTGCCAATATGTGCCTTGATTTTGCATTTTGTAAGTAAATGTTTTATTTTTTAATTAGATGATGCATAGACATATACAATTCCATACTTTTAGGATAACTTAAACACCTGATAATACACTTAAATGTCATATAAATATGATAATCTTAACAGTGACAATATCAGTGTTGTCACTGATAATGACAACAGTACCCGCTCCAACTACCTTGTAGGACTGCTGCATCAGTTGAATGATGTAACGTATCTTGCAAACTATAACATGTAAACTATGATAAGATCACCTCTCAGGGACTTCCCTGGTGGCCCAGTGGTTAAGAATCTGCCTGCCAATGCAGGGGACATGGGTTCGAGCCCTGGTCCGGGAAGATCCCACATGCCGCGGAGCAACTAAGCCCATGTGCCACAACTACTGAGCCTGCGCTCTAGGGCCCACGAGCCACAACTACTGAAGCCCGTGTGCCACAACTACTGAAGCCCGCACGCCTAGAGCCCGTGCTCCGCAACAAGAGAAGCCACCGCGATGAGAAGTCCACGCACCGCAATGAAGAGTAGCCCCCGCTCACCGCAACTAGAGGAAGCCCACGCACAGCAATCAAGACCCAACGCAGCCAAAAATAAAATAAAAAATAAAATTAATTTAAAAAAAAGAATAGCTCTCATAGAAAAGTCACTCACAACTCTACCTCTAAATAAGACATCTGAAAAACGACTCATTCACAAGCCATGAAAGTTCTCATTTAATTAATAATAATCTGAAAGTTTTCAGGAATCACCTCTAACTCTAATTTATGGCACCCCGATGGGAGATCTATTCTACCCAGGGATTCCCTGTTGCAACTTCCTCTATAAAAATGTCAGTTCTAATGGATTACACCCTCAATCCTACTATTTCACAAGATGAGAGAGGAGCTTTAAGAGCCTATGTTAAATTCCCTGCTGAAAATGACTATTACTTTCTAGGCTGACTTGCAGAGCACTTCACAAATAGACTCCCGGGACTTACTGTTCATTATTAAGAATAAGACAAAATTTCTGTCCTTTGTTATAGTATATTTCTTCAACCCCACACTTTTATATTTACTTAGTAACAGTTTATGCAGTTCTCCAGATAATTTACATCTTCCTCCTTTATACAATCCCCTTTAATAATGTGACCCGGATTAATATAGTCCTAAAAACTAGAACTGCAAAGACTTCACACATAATTTCAAGAAAGTCAAATTTTTATACACTGGCTCCTAAAAATAACTTAAGTCAAGAAGATAGGTAGTGCAGAGTGTGATAAGCAGAATAATGGTCCCTGAAAGATATCCATGTCCTAATACCCAGAGTCTGTGCATATGCTGCTTTACATGGCAAAGGAGACGTTGCACATGAAATTAAGGTTAAGGACCTTGAGATGGGGAAAGGATCTTGGATTATCCAGGTGGGAATCAATTTAATCACATGGGCCCGTAAGAGAGGAAGAAGGAAGCAGAAGAGTGGGTCAGAGAGATGTGAGGTGGGAAGGATGCGACCTGAGAAAGATGTGACCCACCATCCCTGGTTTTGAAGATGGAGGAAGGGAGCCACAAGTCAAGGAAAGCAAGAGCCTCTAGGAGCAGGAAAAGGCAAGGAAATGGATTCTCCTGCAGAACCTCTGGTAGGAACATAGCCCTGCCCACAGCCTTCATTTTAGCCCAATGAGACCCATGTCGGACTTCTTACGGACTTCAACCGTAAGATGATCAATGTATGGTGTCATTTGTTGCGGCAGCAATAGAAAACTAATACCTAGTTTTTGGTTGTTGTTTTTTTCTTTAAGATTTTTTTTGATGTGGACCATTTTTAAAGTCTTCACTGAATTTGTTACAATATTGCTTCTGTTTTATGTTTTGATTTTTGGCCACGAAGCATGTGGGATCTTAGCTCCCCGACCAGGGATCGAACCCACTCTCCCTGCACTAGAAGGTAGAGTATTAACCACTGGAACACCAGGGAAGTCCCATAATACCTTATTTTCAGGAAAACAAACTGAGCATACTCTGGAACCCAGCTACTATTTGTCAGCTGTTCAACTTAAACCCATTATTAACCACCCTCAGTCTTGGTTTTCTTATCTGTAAAATGGGGCTAATAGTGCCTCTCTCATAAGATCGCTGAAAGGACTGAATGAGTTAATTCATGTAAAGCACTTATTTCTACTGTTAGAAGGTACTAAACACATCTTAACTACTGCTACTATTGACTTTAATCAGTAATAATTTAATTACCTTCTTTTTCAGTCACCCCCCAGAAAAATCAAGAGATCAACAGTCTTCCAAACAAGTCAAGGAAATGAGCTTTTCTAAAACGAAAGGTTTGTGCACATATCTACAAGCCGTCTCCATAATGGTCCCAAGCTCCACTCATCTATCACACAGTTCTTCCAGAGTCATCCCCACAGACTGCTGAAGTCAAAGTGTCACTATGAACTCCACTCAGTGATAAAGGCTATCTACAGGGCCTGACAGGAAAAGCGCGCAAAGAGGAAGAGCTGTCTTATTAAAAATAACAGATGTTGCAAAATTAGTTTCTACTGAAATCTGCCATCACTGGCATTTTCCTCAGCTTTTTTGGTATTTATATTTTTCATTTTCAAAATGCCTGACCCATCATCTCTTCATGAACAATTAAAATTTTTATTTCACTTGGCCATTGACTCAGCAACATTTATGTAAATTGATATAACCAGGCTAAGCAATAATTCACATTATAAAAACACAAAGATCTAACAATTGGTAATTTCCACAAAAGGTAGAGGTAAACTACAGATCAAAAGTATTAATGCATTTTCTATTTCATAATTCCACACTCTCTAACAGCTCAAAGCAGTGTCAAAATTCAAAGAACAGCAATATTACAACAGAAAGGGGGAGAAAACAAAACCTGTTAATTCCAGGAAGAAGCTTGAGCACAAACCTCCGTAAAGTGTCATAATTAAAAATAAGTGCTTGGGTTTTAGGAAAAAAAATCAGTAACTAAGACTAATAGAAAAATTTATTATAAAGCAATTCCTATACTTTTCCTACAGTAAAAGCAATACTCTTCAAGATTCCAGGCTTAAATAACCCTAAATTTTAATTAAATTATATTTTATAAAGTAATTAAATATGCCCCAGCAACAATATATTGTTAGGCTCTCAAAAGAATCACTTTCAGTTAGTTGCACAAAACACATTGACTGAATCCAAATTATTTTTCTACCTCTTCATCATTTCGAGGTCTATAGGACTACAGAACTAGTAGGAACTAAGTTTTACCTGAAAAGCCAATGATAATCAATATTACTATTTTCTTTAAAAGGCATTGAGAACTTTAGCCATCACACAAAGGCAACTGTGGGACAGCCCACAAAAAAACATCCAGTCACCTTCTCCCTAGCCCAAAGCTGCGACAAACAGGGCAGGTGTTTGCAGACCCCAGAAGGTCTGAATCCAGCTGAGCTGAACCTTCTGATGGGGCAGGTCTGAGCCACTCCAGAAGAATTCCCTTAAATCTTTGCATCCATATTCAAAGTACAACTTCCCTGCCCCAACTTTAAATATAGGCAAAAATGGCTCTCCTCTGTCTTATTCAACACAATATTAGGTTGCACAGGAATAAACAATAATCGTTTGTGGATATGTCCCCAAAGCGCACTGTGTGTGTCCGCGCATGCACACACACGCAAGCAGGCACATGTAGACGTGGAGAGGCCACTGGAAGATATAAGAAATCAAGATATAGGGCAGGGGTCACACACTCAAAAGCTCTCAGACCAGGAAGGTACTACGTGCAGCAGCTGGGTAAAAGCTAACAGGATCAACAGAAGTTACAGCAAAACATCAAAACAAAAAGCATATGCTCCATCAAAAAGCATTCAGGGGGCTTCCCTGGTGGCGCAGTGGTTGAAGGTCCGCCTGCCGATGCAGGGGACGCGGGTTCGTGCCCCGGTCCGGGAGGATCCCACATGCCGCGGAGCGGCTGGGCCCGTGAGCCATGGCCGCCGCTGAGCCTGCGCATCCGGAGCCTGTGCTCCGCAATGGGAGAGGCCACAACAGTGAGAGGCCCGCGTACCGCAAAAAAAAAAAAAAGCATTCAAATTCAACTTCAGAAAAACAAGCAGTGCTGGTCAAACAAAACACAGCTGGAGTCAGCAGACAGGCCAGCTTCAGCTGACAGTTTTTAAAACTGATAATGCAATAGGCCCAACCAATCATCTTCTATCTTCTTCCCTCTGAGGGCAGCAAAGGGCTGATCACAGGCTCCAAGGCGGTAACCTCAGGCCCTCCCAACCCTGGCCGCGAAGGCTTCCCCAGGCCTGGGCCCAGGAACCGCAGCCCAGCAAAAAGAAGTTGAGTGGCTGAAGAATTAAATACTTACCACTTGAGCTTCCAGGAGTAGAATACTGAGAGGTATCGAGGAATTTTCGAGGAGTAGGAACGTTTGTAACATCAAGCAGAGGAACAGGAGAAGCATCTTTCACGAGGGAGCTGAAGGGGGAAAGTAGCAGTAGTTACTCAGCGCGTTCTCCAAAATCAACTTAAGTCCAAAAACATGCCCATCCTTTATTGCTTTCCTTTTGTCATGAACCCTCTTTATACTCTGACTTCAAATATCTCAAGTCTACTTCAAGTAAAGTGTTGGTCACAGACAGAGGAATAAAAATGTATTTGAAGGATTCCAAATATCAATATTTACATTTTTATCTTTTTATTACAATACTAGGTTAAAAAAATAGTTTAAGTGTATTCTGATCATCTGATGACCACCTTATAACCAAATTCTGCCACACGCTTCATTACCCCCTTTGTTTCTATATTAAAATTATTTTATCAGCAAAGAAAGATCAAGTAACACCTTACCATGATAACTGAATGAAAGTTAAGCCTAGATTAACTTGTGTCTTTCAAGCTGGACCTTTTTTTTTTTTTTTTGACATATACTGGGAGTTCACTGCACTTAGTTTCCTTTAAAAACAAGATTCATAAATTTCATCAAGTTGAGAATCAGGTTTATAAAAGATGATTTAAGGAATCACAAACAGGGTAATTCAGTATTTGATTACCCATTTCACCTTTTCCAAAAAGGCCTAGCAACTCATCTTAATAATTAACTTTGGAGTCTCCAAAATAAACACATTAGCTTTAAATGACACAAAGACTATAAAAAACCAATTTTCAAGATAATTCCCATCTACAGGCATCTGTTAAGTCCAAGAATGTAGGCAGTGCCAAGGCAAATAACACCTGTGCCTTACCCTGAAGAAACTGAATCATCTAATCACACTGCATCTCTAACAGAAAGGCTTCTCGAACTCATGTTCCAAGGATAGACAGGTCAAAGCCATAGTTCTCACCTCCTTCCAGTCCCAATAACATCACCAGTAAGAATGGCTACCACGGAAGTGATTCTCAAAGTGGGCTGTAAAGGGAGGGCAGACAGAGGGGAGCAGGAACAAGACTACACCTTCAAGAAACCTTCCCCCAAATGGGAGAAAAAAAATGTGTGGAAGTTTGAACATTGACCCCCTACAGTGATATATCCCCATCTCCCTCCCACCACTCCTTTGAAACTTCCACATGCAAGGTACATGTATATTTCTAAGCTAATAAAAAAAAAAAAAAACCATGTTTCAGAAAACTTTGAAAAACAAACTTTAGGTTAAAAGGCAAAATTATCTTTCAAGGTGTTATTTTTATCTAGTGTTAATGTTTACAGCCACTGTCCTAGGCCCGGAGGTTAACTATGGCGGTCATTAGCTTCTCCCTTTTCACTTACTACAGGGAAGGGGGAAGCGTTACTCAAACAAGTCTCAGCCTCTGTTATGTGCTTGGCACTTCACTCAGTGCTGAGCATCCAAGTATGAGTAAGATATGAGCTATACCCAACTTCATGCATTTCCAAGTGATGGAATCATTTGCAGACTAACGTGAAACCTCAAGTGAGGAATGCGACATAAAAGTAACAGCAATAGCATTTCCCAGGATCTGAACTGACACAGTTCCAGTGACTCTATTCCTCCAATATAAAGCTGTAAGTTCCTATTTGCCTACACTATCTTAAGAAAACCCAAAAGAGCCTTCAAATCCACTGACTGGCTACAATAGTCTAATCATAAAATCAATTTGATCATATTTACCCGTTCATCTCTTCTATACTGACTACTGTTGTATTCTCATTTTTCTCCTCAGCCACCTCTCCTTCTTCTACCTGCATTTTACTCACAGGTGGAAAACTAGCCCTACACATCTCCCCAGCCTCTGGATACACATGCCCAAAGAGACAAAGGATAACCACCGATGTTTACAGTGCTGTTACTGAATAATTAGGAAGAAGTTAATTTTAATTTTACATGATAGAAAAAAGATTTGATAAATTTAATAAATATATCCATAACAGAAGTGGAGGAGTTATTTTTAAAGCATTAATAAATGAAGGTATCCATTAGCAGGAAATTCAGGTACATAGCTGGAGTACTGCCCACCAAGGCTGTAAATGAGGCAGCAGTTAGTACAGATGTGTGTGCACAGTGCTATGTATATCTGTAAGTATAATACACACTTCTATAAATACAGATGTGCACATGATTCACTTTAGATTAAAACCTACAATCATTTTCTCAGTTTCAACCTAAACATGTATTTCAGTTAAATATAGGGTGATAAATGGCTTGCCATTTTAACTCTGAAAAAACATAACCTGCTGACTTTATTATCAGAGCCAGAAGGGCCCTCAAACTCCATCAATAAACTCTTAGAAAGTCAATTTACTGTAAAACTATTTGCATAGACTCTTTTCTCTTTCTAAAATTTTCCCTTGGGCTTCAATTTTCTCCTTTGTGAACACTAACCCAAAGGCAAGTAACTCTGGAAATGACTTCTGGTTTTTCTCTTGTTCTTTTATGGAAGGACTTAGTCTCAAGAGTTCAAGAAACAGGGGGCACACCCACTCATGTAGTTACCTCAGACGTGAAACTCAACAGAAAGGTACCTGCTACTATAGAATATCACATACCTTAGTTTCCATTTCAGAAGAGAGAAAAGTTGAAATAAAGAAATACATACATCAGAAATAAAGTTGAGAAGTATTAATTAATACCTTCAAAGGGTTTTGAATCTCTCAGAGGAAGTATTTTTGAGAAAAAAAATAAAATCAAAACTAGATTGTTCTTAAAAGGAAAGAAATAACAAATTTGGAGAAAATGTGGAAAAAAGGGAACCCTCATACACTGTTAGTGGGAATGTAAATTGGTGCACCACTACAGAAGGAAGTACGGAGATTCCTGGAAAAATTAAAACTAGAATTACCATATGACCCAGCTACTCCACTTCTGAGTATTTATCCGAAGAATACAAAAACACTAATTCGAAAAGATACATGCATCCTATGTTCATAGCAGCACTATTTACAGTGGTCAAGATACGGAAACAACCTCAGTGCCCATCAACAGATAAATGGATAAAGAAGATGTGATACACACACACACACACACACACACACACACACACACACACACACACACACACACACACTGGAATACTACTCAGCCATAAAAAATATGAAGTCTTCCTCATTTGCAACAGTATGGATGGACATTGAGGGCATTAGGATAAGTGAAATAAATAAAACAAAAAAAGACAACTCTAGGATTTCACTCATGTATGGAATATAAAAACCAAACACAAACAAAATAAATGAGCAAACCAGAACAAAACAAATAACACTAATACAGAGAACAGAGTAGTGGTTACCAGGGGGAAGAGGAATGGGAGGAGGGCGGAAGAGATAAAGTGGGTCAACTGAAGGGTGATGGATAATAATTTTTTGGTGGTGAGCACGCTGTAGGCTGTAGTGTATACAGAAGTCAAAAGATAATGTTGCACACGTGAAACTTATATTGAATACAATGTATAAACCAATGTTACCACAAAAAAAAATTAGATTGTTCTTTGAGTTTCTAATTAGTACGAATCCTCTGAACAGCTTTATTTCAAAGAAATACTGACAGAAATTATTTTTCTTCTTAAAGATCTATGATTACAAATTTTTATTTTAAATCCTTTCAGAATCATTCACAGCCGAGTTGAAAAAGACAGGTGATGCACATAAAATCCTTCCCAGTATAAGACAGGTCCCCAAAATCAGTAACTGTATCTTGTAATTGAGTGGTTTGCTATTTAATAACCACATGGTGGCAGACAGGAAAACTATAAAGCAAATTTAACCATACCAAAAACAACCCCCCACCACCGTAACTCCTAGGACTTTCTGACCATTCAACACTCATCCAACTAGTAAGGATCTACTTCAAAATGTGTCTGATTTCAGTATTTCAGGCCATGAAGTTTTTTTTTTTTAAGAAGGGTTAGAAGTGCTAACAGCTTATTAAATATTTGCATTTTAATTATAACTTATTTCTATTCCTTCACTTAATAATAAATATGTCCAGCTCTGCCCAAAATTCACAGCAGCAGGTCATTTGGTTGACTTTAGTCAAACTGAAACTTAACAGAGGTGAGTTGAACTTTAAGTTGTAAATCTAATAACTAATATATTCACCCTATAACCCCAACAGCTGGCACAGGACCTGTCAAAGAGCAAGTGCTCATAGTTTGTCAAATCAAACTCAGCTGAGAAGTGTCTGTCAAAGGTAATATGCCCTTCGTAAGAAAATGTAACAGAATAATGAATCAGGAATGTCTGGCACAGTAATTCTCTATAGTTCTAAGATCTGCCTGAACGTACAGAAAGAATAATGATTCAGAGGGTAGAAAAGTCAAAAACAGTCATGGTCTCAAATGATAAACCAAGAGTGAAGACATGCAATACAAGATAAGGTGAAGCTAAAACCTAAGCAAAGCAGGAAGGCGAGGGGAAGCACTGAAAGATAACAAAAAGAAAACAGACATACATAAAAAGAAAAAATTAGTTAGGGAGCAAGAAATACAATGGGGTGATCAAGTATTAAACCAGGATGCATGCAACAAGTAAAAGGATTAACCTTTTTTAAAATAATTTTTTATTGATTTTATCTGCTTATAAAGGTATTAAATGTTCTTTTTTGAAAATATAAAGAAAATGAAAATAATCTAATATAATTATAGTATAATGTCTTTCAAAACATTTAACAGAAAGGAGTCTGTCCATCCCTACACACACACACACGCACACACACCCCTACTCATGCATACACACAAAAATGTACACATGATTTTCAACATTCTTTGGATCACCCTGTATAGAATATTAAACCCTAGGTTTTCCTTTTAACAGTAAACATGTTGCCATTTCATTAAAAGTTATCTTCAAAAGTATTATCAGGGCTTCCCTGGTGGCGCAGTGGTTGGGAGTCTGCCTGCTAATGCAGGAGACGCAGGTTCGGGTCCTGGTCTGGGAGGATCCCACATGCTGCGGAGCAACTAGGCCCATGAGCCACAATTACTGAGCCTGCACGTCTGGAGCCTGTGCTCCGCAACAAGAGAGGCCACGACAGTGAGGCCCGCACACCACGATGAGGAGTGGCCCCCACTTGCCACAACTAGAGAAAGCCCTCGCACAGAAACGAAGACGCAACACAGCCAAAAATAAATAATTTTTTTTAAAATGTATTATCAATAGTATCATTATTAAAGTAATAATACATGCTCCGGTGAATACATTCCCAGTGCAGCAGGTATGAAATAAGTCCTTCTTTTCTATTCCCTGCCACCCCATTTCCATTTCCCATAGGTAATTACTTTTATCATTGTTTTTCAGCATTATCCTTCTAAGAAATCATTTACACACACACAAATTTTTACATCTATATATAAAGGATATATATTTAAGTATATATTCTTTCAATTCTTACACAAATAGATTCATAACATACATGCTGTTTTTCACCTGGCGTTTTTGAACCCAAGAATACACCTTGGAAATCTTTTCCTATCAGCACTAAGAAATCTTTCTCATTCGTTTTAATGTCTAGTATTACACAGCATGGATACACCATAATTCATTTAACCATAGTCCTCTTGAATATTGGGCTTGTGTATTTTTGTTGTTCTGCCCAAAATGTTCCAGTCAACATCCTGTTACATGTATTTTTATGAAATGGTACTATTTTTGTAGGATGTGGACCTAGAAAGCCTCCCACATACATATTCTCCTATTTTTTCCTAATGCTAATAAAGTTGCATCATGTGATTTTTTTAAACCAAGTTAGAATTTTTTGTACATAATAACAGGTAGGCAGCTAAATTTCTTTTCTTCACACAGCTGATTGTATCAACACAAATTACTAAATAGCCTTCATTCACTTCACTGAACTGAACTACTGTTTTAAAATATTGAAGTTTCATATATCCTGGGGTCTGTTTCTAAATTCTATTTCCTTCCAACAATCTGATTTTGTGTTTGCATGTCTGTACTGTTTTGATTAAAGTAGCTTTATAATATACTTTAATATTAGATAAGGAAATGCCTTATAATCTCCCTTCTCAATTTTTTTTTAAACAATCCTTACACATTTATTCTTCCATGTGAACTACAGATTTGACAGTTCCAAAAATCTCAACTGAGATTTAACTGGGACTTAACATCTTTATGAGCTAAGAACATGGAAAGTCTCCCCATTTATTCGGGTTTTGTTTCACAGCCTCCGAAAACCATTTTTATTTTTTCCATACAGGCATGTATCCTTCTTTTATCAATTCTACTAGTTTCCCACTTCTACTTCAAAAATATCTGTTCTACTTTATATGTATAAGTGCCTTCACGTGACTTCTTTTGTTTCCTCCTTCAGTAGAAATCTGTTTTTGTGTTTGTTTTTGGATACCAACAATTGGAACAGTTTTTGTATTTGGAGACACTCTCCATGGTCTGGGTCAAAGCAAAAAGGGAAGAGGGCCTGGCCCTTCCTCCTACTATACAAGTTGACATGTCTCAAGCTCAAAGAATTGGATGCTTCCAGCCAAGACTTTGAATCTTGAAGAAATAAAGGCAAGATGCAGCAACATTTAGAGATCATTCACTTGAGTTAAAAATCCAGCCAATTGTAGGCATAATGCAGCAACCCAACCAGACCCTTCCTATGGCTTATCTATGATGTACGCTCAGCTGCTGCAACTCCCTTGGTCCCTCCAGGGTTTTAGAGCCTGATTATACAGACTTCCTTTCCTTAGATTCTGTGACCTACTTGATAACTTTCCACTAAATTTCTTTCCTTGTTTTATTACCAGGACTGATTTCTGCTATTTGCTATCAAGAATGTTGGCTAAAACATCATCCTTTGTAATAAAAAATAGGTTTTATTTGATTCTGTCTTCTCTAGTGACTTTTCAATATAAAAATTTTTAAGTATACATATCTAGGTTAATAAACACAAAATTAAATGAATTAAACATTTTCTCTAATTATTAATATCCAAAACTTCTGACATCTTAAGAATTCAGCACTCCTTTGCATCTCCTGCTTATCCAAATTTCCCAGTCTCTACTAACTTAATATGGTGATATAAATCCTGTTTACTTTTTTTTTTAACATCTTTATTGGAGTATAATTGCTTTACAATGGTCTGTTAGTTTCTGCTTTATAACAAAGTGAATCAGCTATTCATATACATATATCCCAATATCTCCTCCCTCTTGCATCTCCCTCCCATCCTCCCTATCCCACCCCTCTAGGTGGTCACAAAGCACTGAGCTGATCTCCCTGTGCTATGCAGTTGCTTCCCACTGGGTATCTAATCCTGTTTACTATTATAGAGTATTCTTCAACCACATAGACCTTCTTTTTCAAAAATAGTTTTCAGCTTATATTTTTGATCTTACAAAAATATTTTTCAGTTATTTATATGCAAATTTACATATTTAATGCTGTGCAGTCAGTCCTGGCAGCAGTTTCAAACCACCTACAACTTTATTGTTCTCAAGTTGCTGATTTTGGTTTACATCTTACAGTTCATTTTTGAGTATTTTTCTCAGAAAAAGAACACTAGCTTTTCATTTTGTGTTAATTTATATCTGTTTTGTCTCTGTGTTGCCTATGTCCACTTGGCTGGGTATAGAAATCTTTGGTCCCAATTCTTTCCCATTCAACGCTTTGTAGACTTTGCTCTGCTGTCTTCTTGCATTTCATGTTCAGCAAATCCCAGTAAACCTGATTTTTACTCCTTTCTGTTTATCAGGACTAAGTTTAACTATATAAAACAGAAGACCCAAATAGCCGTGGCCTGAGTAAAACAAAAGGACTTCCTTTTTCCCGTATAAAAGATACAAACCCATTCAGAGCCATAATGGAGGCCCCATGTCATTAAAAAGTTTACGATTTGGCTTTCATCCTCAAGGTCACTAGTGTCCAAGACGATGGCATCAATCCATGCCCTCGACAGAAAGTAAAGGAAGGCAAGTGAAGAGTAAAAGAGTGACCATACCAGTTTAGATGGTACCTGTAAATAATTTTCCTGTGAGTCCTGATTCAACAGCTTGCAAGCAGAAATCTCACGAATCACCTTTAGCTACACAGGAGGATGGAAAATGTAGCCTTTTAGCTGGACATATGGCCACCACGAACAAAACAAGAGTTGTCATTAAAAATGAAGGAGAGAGACTTCCCTGGTGGTCCAGTGGTAAAGAACCCGCCTTCCAATGCAGGGGACACAGGTTCCATCCCTGGTTGGGGAACTAAGATCCCACATGCCACGGGGCAACTAAGCCCGCGCGCCACAACTACTGAGCTCACGCACCTCAACCAGAGAGCCCATGTGCCGCAAACTAGAGACAGAAAACCCACATGCCACAACTAGAGAGAAAGCCTGCGTGCCACAACAAAGAACCCACACTGCAAGGAAAGATCCCACTTGCCTCAACAAAGATCACGCTTGCCACAACTAAGACCTGACACAGGAAAAAAAAAAGAGAAAGAAAGAAAGGAATTAAATAAATCTTAAAAAAAAAAAAAGGAGAGAATGGATATCAGTGGGCAAATAACTATATCTGTCAGGGCAGGTAACATAATTTTTCTCCTTGGTGCTTACAGTATTTGTTTTTGAAATTCATAAAAAACTTCATGATCATATCTAAGAGTAAGTTTTTCACTAAGTTTACCTTGAATCCTTTTGATTTGCAGACCAAGGTCTTTTTTTCTGTTTAAGTTTCTTTCTTTACACTATAATTATTGCTACTATTTCTGTCTGTATTAGTTTGCTAGGGCTGCCATGACAAAGTACCACAGACTGGGTAGCTTAAACAACAGAAATTTGTTTTCTCACAGTTCTGGAGGCTCAAGCTGTTGGCAGAGTTGGTTTCTCCTGAGGCCTCTCTCCTACGTTTGTAGACGGCTGTCTTAACACTGTGTCTTCACATGGTCTTCCCTCTTCGGAAGTGTGTGTCCAAATTTCCTCTTCTTATATGGACACCAGTCATACTGAATTAGGGGCCATGCTAATGACCTCATTTTAACTTACTTACCTATTGAAAGACCCTACTTCCAAATTTAGTCACAGTTAGGTACTGGGAGTTAGGACCTCAATACATGAATTTTAAGGGGACACAATTCAACCTATAACACTATCATTTTAGTGTCATTCTGTAGAATGCCTAAAATCATTTGATTGATCACTATTCTCCACAGTTCACATTATCTTTCTTTTATCATCTTGCGTTTTTCTTCTTCACGATAAGAAAAGTTTTCCCTCACATCACTGATTTAATTCTTCTAATTTTTTAAGAAAGACTTAATTTCCCTATTATCATTTGGGTTTTTCCTTACATTTTGTTCCTGTTGTAGTCAGTTCTTTTTGCATTTCTCCCAATCCCATTCATATAGCTCCCCATTATCATTTCATAGAAACTATATGCTTGCTACATACAACCACAGAATCTCAGTCATGTTCAACAATAAGCACATATTTTTGTGACTGGCTGATTCAGGCTAGGCAGCTCAGCTGAACATGGCTCGATTTCACATGTCTCTCCTCCTCCTCCTGGGACCAGCGCCATCATGGCAATGGCAGAGGCATGACGGGGCATGCTCCCTGGCACAAGCAAATTTCAAGCCCCTCATGTTACATGCTAACAATCAGCAAAAGCAAGAGCCCAAAAATCAAAGAGAAGGAAACACACTCCTCCCACTCAACTGGAGGGGAAAGGGCGATAATTTTTAGGAAAATTCTAAACCTACTACATCATCTTGCATCTTTTGAGAAACTTGAGCCTAAGTCTCCTAAACTTCTGCTATTTTGCTTTATAAACCTTTTTCTTCAAATAAATGCTCTTCTTTGAGACCTCAACTTAATGCTTTTTCCCTAATGCTTATTCTACAGCATAAGGGAAAATAAGTATTTTTCCCTTGGGCTTATAAGGGAGTGGGGTTATTCTGTTTGTTTTTAATCCTTGCACGGGTAGAAATCTATTTAGATCTACTATTTACCACCAGACACTCTGGAAGCTATTTCCTTAGCACAGCTCCCATCTACCACTTTACTCTCCAACAAGACTGTATTCAGATGCAGTGCTGAAGTTAAGTCTAAGGTACATAACCCTTAGCTCAATTTGTGTGCCTAAGTTTTTCTAGTGCCCATCTGCAGAGAAGAGATGCAAACTTCTTTCTCTGTCAGGGTCTCTGACTAGACTGAAGCATCACACACAAAGTTGGAAATTCTGGTTTCAACAGAATAGGATTTTATAGACTTCACTCCCAGCATGCACTGCTTCCAGTGCTCCTCTCATCTATAGCCTGATGAAAAAGTATCAACAGTATATAGTGCTCAACTGCCCTCTGAAGAATCTTATGGCTATTTTAAAGGAATGTTGGAAGGACATATGATGTGCACAGCTATCTGATACATGTTAATAACGCCAACGTTCTACTGTCTTACCATCTGGTCTTATTCCCTACCAGGTCTCTCCTAACCTAATAAATGTCCTGAGTCCACCCAGGCCCTTCAACACAGGACTGTGCTACAATGAGCCCAGGCATAAAAAAAAAATGCTCTCTCTAAACCTTCCCTAAACTACTCCAGAAAGAGGCCTGTCCAAAGCTGAACACAGCCCTAAGTAACAAAGAGTCTTCTAACTTCATATTCATACACCTATATTTCTCAATTAGGCAGACTTCACTATCCAATTTAAGGATTTATTTTCTCTTCCTTCTGAGATATGCCAGAGGTTTCTCTGATCCACTTACAGACCCACAGTAAATGTTTCTTATGTATCTTTACATAAAAGGACCACAAGAAATGTGCAGTGAGGGAATGAACAAACTTTGAATGTCAGCCTCCAGAACGTGGAGTATTTGGTATCATAAAACTATCTTACATTTTCAGAGACAGTATGTTAAAAAGAGAAGTAAAATAAACTATAACAATATTCTGGGAAACAAACAATATTCCTTAAAATTCTACATGGCCATAAGACACTGTGGCAAAGAGCCTCTTTAACCAACCTCATCCTGCCTTTTTCCTTGTTCTGCTGCACAACTCGGCTAGTGGATTTGATGTACAGGTGCCGATGCAGCTCGTCTATGAGAACTAAGTGGAGGTTCATCTTCTTGCTGTGAAGCTCCAGCCTAAGGTCACTCAGTCCTTCCACCTGGAGCAGGGGACCCTCCAAAGACTCGACTGCAGACACCTGAAAATGGCAAAAAAAAAAAAAAAAAAAAAGATTAAGACAATGAAATAATCTAGTAGTATTATAAATAAGAAAGGCTATCTTTTAAAAGATACTGTCGGGACTTCCCCAGTGGTCCAGTGGTTAAGAATCCGCCTGCCAATGCAGGGGACATGGGTTTGATCCCTGGTCCTGGAAGATCCCACATGCCGCGGAGCAACTAAGCCCACGCGCCACAACTACCGAGCCTGGGCTCTAGAGCCCGCAAGCCACAACTACTGAGCTCATGCACCACAGCTACTGAACCCCATGTGCCCTAGAGCCCATGCTCTGCAACAAGAGAAGCCACCACAATGAGAAGCCCACGCACCGTAACGAAGAGTAGCTCCAGCTCGCTGCAACTAGAGAAAGCCCACACACAG
The DNA here is from genome assembly GCF_951394435.1 of Stenella coeruleoalba. NCBI lineage: Eukaryota > Metazoa > Chordata > Mammalia > Artiodactyla > Delphinidae > Stenella > Stenella coeruleoalba. The sequence goes on along the minus strand of NC_137155.1, from coordinate 85,819,254 downwards.
CAGCGAAGACCCAACGCAGCCAAAAATAAATAAAATTTTAAAAAATAAAAATAAAAGATACTGTCAAAAGAGTTTGAGAACTTTATCAGCATACTTCAGAGTTTCAGTGTAATGTGGATAGGCCTAGTTCTGCTCTTGAAGGGTTTAACGTTGGAGACAGATAATGCTGAAGAAAACAATCATGGTAAACATGAAGGCATCTAAAGCACCTCAGCAAAGCTGTACATACTATTTATTCCCACACGCATTGCCTATCCATGGACACAAGTAAAATGACCTCCTACTGAAATAATTATAATGTTTATATCCTCACAAGATGTCCACATACTGATGATTTAGATCAACTTTTAGTCAAACTTAGTCTCTTATGACTAAGACTCAATAAAAGCACACTTTATAATTTTTTTTAATAATTTTCATGGCCATCATGAATCAGAGCTTGGTAAGCCTAAGTCTACAAGTGTATTTACAGTCATCTCTAGCTCTTTCTCATATTCACATACACACAGAAGAAAATGCATTTTTACATGAATGTTACAAGCAGACAACAGCAGTCATCACCTCTCCTTGGACTGACTCAGTCTGATAGAAGAAACGGGATTTGAAAGGTGAACAGAAGATAAACTATGAGAAGGGAGAGTCTCTTGGCATAAAGTGCAATTTGGGAGATTTTAAGACACAAAGGATTGAATGAATAAAAATGGTGTAGGAATACCTACAACAAATGGACAAGACGAGGGATTCAGGGAATTTGGAATAACTCACTTTGAAACCAAAGTGAGAATTGCAAAGGGGGAAAAAGACAGCATGTATTATATAATCCCATTTATCCATGTACATAAAATTTTATTTATGTCTTTCTATGTATAAAGACCTTACATATTTTTCTTAAAGAAAAAAAAAAGTGAAGAGGTACTATTCCTTGGGAGAAAAAAAGAAGAGAGAAACACAAAGACTAATAATAATAATGATAGTAGCAGCAGTAGTAGTAATAATAACAATAGTAATGGAGAAGAGTTGACTACAAGCTGAACTCAGGGAAAAGAGCCCTACCAAGCTCCCTGAAAGAATGAACGTGCAATGACTACCCCCTGCGTTGGTTATACATCTAAATATTCCTCATTTGTACAGGTAAAGGCAATAACTAATAACACTACTTTAAAAATCAAGCATTTATACAAAAACAATCAACAGATAATAGAACTCATGAAAGATCAGTGATCAAAAATGTTGATCACAGATCTATCCCAGTATATGCAGTCACTTAGGAGAGTGTGGACAGTGAACACAGAAGGCTTTGTAGCTGCCAAATACAAAGCGGCCTGAGATGGGGAGGAAAACGCAATGGCTTAGCCACAAACACATCACTTGTTTTGTGAAGTGCTATAATGAAATGTCAGCAACAAATAAGTTTCCTTAAGTTAACCAAGACAGAATCGAGGAATGAAAGAGTGACAAGCCCTGGGCCAGCTCTGCCCTCTGAAGCCTGCCAGTTCATTTTCACGCTGAATCGCGACCGCCCCTGCTATGAGAGCCCCCCCTGCCTGGTGCAAGCTGCGGGCAATTCCAAATGGAAAGGCTGCCTCACGAAATGACCAAAGTGTCCCCAAGGAGGAAAAACAACAACAAATTCATTTACACGTGTGCTCTAAAATGGATTTTAACTCAGGTCTCTAGCAGAGAAAAGAGGATGCATTAACCTTTAGTGACATCAAGATTCAGAAAATGAAAAATAATTTGGTAAACCGCTGGCCCATCATGTAGCCTTATCCCTCAAGGTAATTAAATCCAGCTGAGATATTTAAGCTTAAAAACCACCCACTGCACGTCCACACTCAATTTGTTTGTAAGAATTTGCATGAAGATTTTTAACCCAAACAGCTCATGTTCCAATTACAAAACTATATGACGATGTCAACTTTCAAAGCCACTTAATTTTTCTTAAATGTAGGTAAAGCTCTTAGCAACACGGTGCCTGGCACATACTGAGGGCTCCTCACATTATTTTTAACAGAACCTATTTACCATGTGGATAAAGAAACCTCGGAGGGTGTTTCCAACATGTTTTAAGGCAGCATTTTCAGTAAAGTGCTGTTTCCATCATGGAACTATTATTAATCACGTAGAAAACAAACTTTCTGAATATGTTTTCTTGACCGAAAATACAAGTACAGTTACCATATATACAATCAAGAGTAGTCTCAGAACTTCAAAGATTTAAAAACCTTACCACAAATAGGAAAATAGCCTCTATTTCTGTAGGAAGATACAGTGCCTTATTTTCTGGCCTTCACAAATTAAAAGTCTATTTATAAAGCTGTAATTATGAAAGCTAAGCAAGGCCACTGTCTTCCCTGACTCTAACCTTGCTTAGTGGTACTCAAAACAATTTGCAGAAAATAGTTGTCAATGCATATATTTCATCCCTAGAACATCAGTTTAAAAACCTGAACTTTATCTTCTGTGGTTTTAAGTAGCTTGTACCATAAAGCTTACACATAAGGAAAACTCGGTGGGGCAGCAGTCAATCCCACCATGACTGATGATTAATTCTGTTGTACTGGGGGGGTCTGGTTTCTAGGCATTTCCTAACATTTAGCCTTTAATAGAGAACAAATCCTTAAATATCCATCTACAGTTAGAAATGTGCGTAATTACTGATAAAAATACCACCATTTTTTTCTTTAATGTATGGGAAGTGGTCATTTTGTAAATTATTTCACTGTTTTCTAAATTTAATGACTGCAGAGCACTTTTTAAATAACACACCGATGAAACATCAACAGGAATTCAAGAGATGCAGCTGGATTAAAGTGGACAGCAACAGATTAATTCTTTGAGAAATAATCAAAATCGGTTTCAGAAATGTGACATACAACAATGAATACTATCACAAATAAATATTAAAATTACAGGACAAGACACGGCAGATGAGGCAGATGAAAGATTAGACAACATACAGTGGAACTGTTCACTGGAAAATGCTGTCTATACATCTACTCACAGATCGAAATATGATGAATTCATGTGTCAAATGATCTCTACTGTGACCTTCTAGAATTCTCAGGTATGCCACACCATTTCTTTTTTTTTGAATATTTGAATTTTACTTTTTTATACAGCAGATACTAACTAGTTATCTATTTTATACATATTAGTGTATACATGTCACTCCCAAACTCCCAATTCATCCCACCACCACCACACCCCCTGCCACCTTCCCCCACTTGGTGTCCATACGTTTGTTCTCTACATCTGTGTCTCTATTTCTGCCCTGCAAACCGGTTCATCTGTACCATTTTTCTAGGTTCCACATATATACGTTAAAATATGATATTTGTTTTTCTCGTTCTGACTTACTTCACCCTGTATGACAGCCTCTAAATCCAACCACGTCTCTACAAATAACCCAATTTTGTTCCTTTTTATGGCTGAGTAATATTCCATTGTGTTAGCACTGCACTGAACACTGGATGCATGTGTCTTTTTGAATTATGGTTTTCTCTGGGTATATGCCCAGGAGTGGGATTGCTAGGTCATATGGTAATTCTATTTTGAGTTTTTTAAGGAACCTCCATACTATTTTCTCCATAGTGGCTGTATCAATTTACATTCCCATCAACAGTGCAATACGGCTCCCTTTTCTCCATACCCTCTCCAGCATTTGTTGTTTGTACATTTTCTGATGATGCCCATTCTAACTGGTGTGAGGTGACACCTCATTGTTGTTTTGATTTGCATTTCTCTAATAATTAGTCATGTTGAGCAGCTTTTCATGTGCTTCTTGGCCAACTATCTGTCTTCCTTGGAGAAACATCTATTTAGGTCTTCTGCCCATTTTTTGATTGGGATTTTTTTTTAATATTGAGCTGTATGAGCTGTTTATATATTTTGGAGATTAATCCTTTCTCTGTTGATTCATTTGCAAATATTTTCTCCCATTTTGAGGGTCTGCTTTTCGTCTTGTTTATAGTTTCCTTTGTTTTGCAAAAGCTTTTAAGTTTCATTAGGTCCCATTTGTTTATTTTTGGTTTTATTCCCATTACTCTAGGAGGTGGACCAAACAAGATCTTGCTGTGACTTATGCCAAAGAGTGTTCTTCCTGTTTTCCTCTAAGAGTTTTATAGTGTCCAGTCTTACATTTAGGTCTCTGATCCATTTTGAGTTTACTTTTCTGTATGGTGTTAGGAAGTGTTCTAATTTCATTCTTTTACATGTAGCTGTCAAGTTTTCCCAGCACCACTTATTGAAGAGACTGTGCTTTCACCATTGTATATCCTTGCCTCCTTTTTCATAGACTAGCTGACCATAAGTGCATGGGTTTATCTCTGGGCTTTCTATCCTGTTCCATTGATCTATATTTCTGTTTTTGTGCCAGTACCATACTGTCTTGATTACTGTAGCTTTGCAGTATAGTCTGAAGTCAGGGAGTCTGATTCCTCCAGCTCTGTTTTTTTCCCCCTCAAGACTTCTTTGGCTATTCGTGGTCGTTTGTGTCTCCACAGAAATTTTATAATTTTTTGTTCTAGTTCTGTGAAAAATGCCACTGGTAATTTGATAGGGATTGCACTGAATCTGTAGATTGCTTTGAGTGGTACAGTCATTTCACAATATTGATTCTTCCAATCCAAGAACATGCTACATCTCTCCATCTGTTTGTGTCATCTTTGATTTCTTTCATCAGTGTCTTACAGTTTTCTGAGTACAGGTCTTTTACCTCCTTACGTAGGTTTATTCCTAGATATTTTATTCTTTTTGTTGCAATAATGAATGGGATTTTTTCCTTAATTTCTCTTCTTATCTTTCATTGTTAGTGTATAGGAATGCAAGAGATTTCTGTGCATTAATTTTGTATCCTGCAACTTTACCAAATTCATTGATTACCTTTAATACTTCTCTGGTGGCATCTTCAGGATTCTCTATGTATAGTATCATGTCATCTGCAAACAGTGACAGTTTTACTTCTTCTTTTCCTATTTCTTTTCCTTTTGTTTCTTTTTCTTCTGACTGCTGTGGCCAGGACTTCCAAAACTATGTTGAATAAGAGTGGTGAGAGTGGACATCCTTGTTTTGTTCCTGATCTTGGAAGAAATGCTTTCAGTTTTTCACCATTGAGAATGATATTTGCTGTGGGTTTGTCGTATATGGCCTTTACTATGTTGAAGTAGGTTCCCTCTATGCCCACTTTCTGGAGAGTTTTTATCATATATGGGTATTGAATTTTGTCAAAAGCTTTTTCTGCATCTATCAAGATGATCATATGGTTTTTATTCTTCCATTTGTTAATATGGTGTATCACATTGATTGATTTGCATATGTTGAAGAATCCGTGCATCGCTGGGATAAATCCCCCTTGATAATGGTGTATGATCCTTTTAATGTGCTGTTGGATTCTGTTTGCCCGTATTTTGTTGAGAATTTTTACATCTATATTCATCAGTGATATTGGTCTGTAATTTTCTTTCTTTGTAGTATCTTTGTCTGGTTTTGGTATCAGGGTGATGGTGGCCTTATAGAATGAGTTTGGGAGTGTTCCTTCCTCTGCAATTTTTGAAGAGTTTGAGAAGAATGGGTGTTAGCTCTTCTGTAAATGTTTGAAAGAATTCACCTGTGAAGCCATCTGGTCCTGGACTTTCGTTTGTTGGAAGATTTTTAATCACAGTTTCAATTTCATTACTTGTGATTGGTCTGCTCAAATTTTCTATTTCTTCCTGGTTAAGTCTTGGATGGTTCTACCTTTCTAAGAATTTGTCCATTTCTTCCAGGTTGTCCATTTTATTGGCATAGAGTTGCCTGTAGTAGTCTCTTAGGATGCTTTGTATTTCTGTGGTGTCTGTTGTAACTTCTCCTTTTTCATTTCTGATTTTATTGATTTGAGTCCTAACCCTCTTTTTCTTGGTGAGTCTGGCTAATGGTTTATCAATTTTGTTTATATTCTCAAAGAACCAGCTTTTAGTTTTATTGATCTTTGCTATTGTTTTCTTTGTTTCTATTTCATTTATTTCTGCTCTTACCTTTAGGATTTCTTTCCTTCTACTAACCTTGGGTTCTGTTTGTTCTTTCTCTAGCTCCTTTAGGTGTAAGGTTAGTTTTTTTTGAGATTTTTCTTGTTTCTTGAGGTAGGCTTATATTGCTATAAACTTCCCTCTTATAACTGCTTTAGCTGCATCCCATAGGTTTTGGATCGTCGTGTTTTCATGGTCCTTTGTCTCTAGTTATTTTTTGATTTCCTCTTTGATTTCTTCAGTCATCTCTTGGTTATTTCGTAATGTATTATTTAGGCTCCATGTGTTTGTGTGTTTTATGTTTTGTTTTCCCTGTAACTGATTTCTAATCTCATAGCACTGTGGTCAGAAAAGATGCTTGATATGATTTCAATTTTCTTAAATTTACCAAGGCTTAATTTGTGACCCAAGATATGATCTATCCTGGAAAACGTTTCATGCACACTTGAGAAGAAAGTGTAATCTGCTGTTTTGGGATGGAATGTCCTATAAATATCAATTAAATCTATCTGGTCTATTGTGTCATTTAAAGCTTGTGTGTCCTTATTAATCTTCTGTCTGGATGATCTGTCCATTGGTGTAAGTGAGGTGTTAAAGTCCCCCACTAGTATTGTGTTACTGTCAATTTTCTCTTTTATAGCTGTTAGCAGTTGGCTTATGTATTGAGGAGCTCCTATGTTGGGTGCATATATATTTACACTTGTTATATCTTCTTCTTGGATTGATCCCTTGCTCATTATGTAGTGTCCTTCCTCGTCTCTTGTAACATTCTCTATTTTATCTCATACAAGTATTGCTACTTCAGCTTTCTTTTGATTTCCATTTGCATGGAATATGTTTTTCCATCCCCTCACTTTCAGTCTGTACGTATCCCTAGGTCTGAAGTGGGTCTCTTGTAGACAGCATATATACATGGGTCTTGTTTGTATCCATTCAGCAAGACTGTGTCTTTTGGTTGGAGCATTTAATCCATTCATGTTCAAGGTAATTATCAATATGTATGTTCCTACTACCATTTTCTCAATTGTTATGGGTTTGTTTTTGTAGGTCCTTTTCTTCTCTTGTATTTCCCACTTAGAGAATTTCCTTTAGCATTTGTTGTAGAGCTGGTTTGGTGGTGCTGAATTCTCTTACCTTTTGCTTGTCCTTAAAGCCTTTTTTTTTTTTTTTTCTTTTGCAGTACGTGGGCCTCTCACTTTTGTGGCCTCTCCCGTTGCAAAGCACAGGCTCCGGACACGCAGGCTCAGCGGCCATGGCCCACGGGCCTAGCCGCTCCACGGCACGTGGGATCCTCCCGGACCGGGGTACAAACCCGTGTCCCCTGCATCAGCAGGCGGACTCTCAGCCACTGCGCCACCAGGGAGGCCTTCCTTAAAGTTCTTGACTTCTCCATCGAATCTGAATGAGATCCTTGCCGGGTAATCTTGGTTGTAGGTTCTTCCCTTTCATCACTTTAAGTATATTGTGCCACTCCCTTCTGGCTTGTAGAGTTTCTGCTGAGAAATCAGCTGTTAACCTTATGGGAGTTCCCTTGTATGTTATTTGTCATTTTTCCCTTGTTGCTTTCAATAATTTTTGTCTTTAATTTTTGTCAATTTGATTACTATGTGTCTTGGCATGTTTCTCCTTGGGTTTATCCTGTATTGGACTCACTGTGCTTCCTGTACTTGGGTGGCTATTTCCTTTCCCGTGTTAGGGAAGTTTTCGACTATAATCTCTTCAAATATTTTCTCAGGTCCTTTCTCTCTCTCTTCTCCTTCTGGGACCCCTATAATGCAAAAATTGTTGTGTTCAATGTTGTCCCAGAGGCCTCTTAGGCCGTCTTTATTTCTTTTCATTCTTTATTCTGTTCTGTGGCAGTGAATTCCACCATTCTGTCTTCCAGGTCACTTACCCATTCTTCTGCCTCATTTATTCTGCTATTGATTCCTTCTAGTGTATTTTCATTTTAGTTATTGTATTGTTCATTTCTGTTTGTTCTTTAATTCTTCTAGGTGTTTGTTCTTTAATTCTAGATCTTTGTTAAACATTTCTTGCATCTTCTCAATCTTTGCCTCCATTCTTTATCCGAGATCCTGGATCATCTTCACTATCATTATGCTGAATTCTTTTTCTGGAAGGCTGCCTATCTCCACTTCATTTAGTTGTTTTTCTGGGGTTTTTATCTTGTTCCTTCATCTGGTACATAACCCTCTGCCTTTTCATTTTGTCTATCCTTCTGTGAATGTGGTTTTCCTTCCATAGGCTGCAGGCCTGTAGTTCTTCCTTCTGCTGTCTGCCCTCTGGTGGATGAGGCTATCTAAGAGGCTTGTGCAAGCTTCCTGATGGGAGGGACTGGTGGTGGGTAGAGCTGGGTGTTGCTCTGGTGGGCAAAGCTCAGTAAAACTTTAATCTGCTTGTCTGCTGATGGGGAGGGCTGAGTTCCCTCCCTGTTGGTTGTTTGGTCTGAGGCAATCCAGCACTGGAGGCTACAGGCTCTTTGGTGGGGCTAATGGCGGACTCTGTCAGGGCTCACACCGAGGTGTACTTCCCAGAACTTCTGCTGCCAGTGTCCTTGTCCCCACAGTGAGCCACAGCCACCCCCTGCCTCTGAAGGAGACCCTCCAACACTAGCAGTTAGGTCTGGTTCAGTCTCCTATGGGGTCACTGCTCCTTCCCCTGGGTCCCGATGCACACACTACTCCAAGAGTGGAGTCCCCACACCATTTCTTAAAGGCAGAGTACTACATAATGAGCCAACCAGATGTATTTGGAAGTTTTCTTACACATATTTTCAAAACTAAATCCACGTGGGGAGAGGGGGAGGGAGGGGAGATAGATACTACCAACAAGGATTTTTTCACAGAACACCTACTATTATCTGACAGAACGTTAATGTTCTAACTCACCAGAGTTAGAAACTGCTCACACAGACAACAGAAATCTGTTTGAGTTGAAAACAAATATTTCTTTTAGGATTACGAAGATAAGCAAACATCTACAAAATGTTTTAACACATGATATCGAACAGGACAGTATGCTTCACTATTAAAAACCTATCCATTTAGGAAACAAGTTCTGAGAAATATTTCCTTAACTCAATAAAATAGGTCAGAGGTACAGTTAAAATGTACATAATCAAGAATCGTCTGGTGCTTTCAAAAAAGAAATTTGCCTTGAGTTGAGAGATCAACCTACAACAAAGGAAATCTTTGTAATTAGAAACTACAAGTGCCCTTAAATTTTCTTTCCCAAATGTCTATTTCTCATTTTCATTTTAGTTTAAACTAGGAATAATGATTTCATAGTTAAGTGTTTGTCTTCTACCAGTCTTACTCAAGCTGATTAGGTAAAAAGATCTAGTTTTGTGCTTTAACACGAACCAATGGAAATGTCTTTAAGTAACATCAAAGTCAGCCATTCTCAACAGCTGCTTCATTGAAAAAAACGCTAGAAAAGAAACCACTGATCTTTATTTTATTTTTTTGGTTGGGGGAGGTGAGATACACAAAGGTGAATGACAACTGTAACTGTTTCTAAACAGAACTAAGGTTCAAGCCAAAAAACAAACAAAAAAATCTTTCAAATTTAAGCAAAAAAACCCAACCTGATAACTAAACCATCTGCTGGCTAATATTTTGGCAACAGTGTTCCCTACAAAAAGCAAATGTGTTGCCATTGTTGAGTCCAAAACAAATATTTCCTTCAGGACTCTGATAATTACATGGTTCCAAAATGTTCTATCACTTTTCAATAGGTCAGTACATCTCCCTTAAGGAAGCATTTTTCTAGTAAGACAACATAACCATCCTGAAAATGTTGCCTTGGCCCAACTTACAGGTATAATAGAAAGATATGAAATTAGGCTATTCTAGAGAATCGATACCATCCCTTCCCATAAGTATATAAAAAGACACAAGTCTGAACACCCTCAACGAAATAAGAACACCAAAAATCTTTGGCTATGAACAACAAAAGAAACATGCCTTGGAACCTGAGATTTACTTAGCACCCAGGTCACCAGCCTGCTGCCATGGGCCCCTGAACTGTGGGAAGGCAAACTCTGGTGTCTTCAGGCCCTAGTCCTCAAGACAGTACTCTATCTAGAATTCTCCACATTCAAGCTCAGGGGGTCCCAGATGGGCCCAAGAAGCCTCGCTCTGAATCAAGTAGGATTCATACCCATCTCAACACAAGCAGGGAGGATGTTTCTCACAAGAATCCCAAATCATTCACTTACCAAACATTCCCGTTTAGCTATACCGTATTTCCCAAAGCAGAGATTTTATTCTTTATCAGACAGAAACTGGTAAAAGAAACCAAATGCAAGTTTAAAAAAACAAAAAAAACGTGATTTCATGTATTAGTTTGAAATACGAAAATTACTGTTTTCATGAGTCAAAAATGATCAAATATCGGCTGTTTCACTCTAACAGTTTAAGGAGCCAGTCTGAAGGCTTTGATGCATCTAGGAAATCACTGTACTTTGCAGAATGTTGTGGCCCGTATAGAGTCCTAAGTATTTAACTGCATAGAGAAACTAGCAACAATTTTACTTGCAGAATATAGTATCATATTATATGGGATATAAAACACAAGCATGGGACCCCAAAGGATTTTGTGCACAACACTCCTACCTGTTAGATATAAACTTGATAATAGCACTTAAAAACTTTCTTAAGGATAAATTTCATCCACTCACTTCTGTTCATAGCATGACACGAGCCACCACATGTGGCCTAAGTAGAGGACGGCTTAGACTGCTCTGCACGCACAAGTGCTTGGTGGAGGGAGGAAGAGAGTATGGGACTTACAAGGGAGAATAAAGGGCTCAGGCTACTGTGGAGGTTTCAGGGAGTCCTAGGGGTCTAGAGGAAAAACAGAATCCCTGATCCCAGCTTCACTGGATTAGAGGTTTTTGGCTCCCTAGGGTTCAGCTTGGCCTCTGACTGAAGGCCTCAGGGCTATTGACAGTTTGGTACTTAAGACAGACTTCCCAAGAAAGCTGCACAGGGCAAGGCCGAGTGCCTGGAGCAAGAACACTTTCTTTTCCCCTAACTCCTCAGCTTGTAGCCCATCAACAACGATCAAATCAGGCCGTCAAAAAAGCCCATTCTTAGAATAAGTCAGTTTGCTAACATAATATTGATGAGCTGCATTCAGGTGCCCCTTCTTCTCCCTCAGGAAGCCCAATACCTATTATGCGGACTCAGCAGGCTCTCACCACTACGAACAGGATGTTAGCCACCGCCATTCTCCCTTCATTACTGCCAGGGTTATTGCATGTTTTTATTTAATAAACCTTCATCAGCTCAAATGGAGGGTTGTTAGTAGTTGAGGTAACAGCCAAATGATAATGCTCCAGAGAGATATCAGTGCTTGCTGGTGCATTAACAAAGAGAGGACAAGGGCTCAGGTCAAGCACGTGTCAATGTAAATGAGGCGATAGTAGGTACTAAAGGCTTAATGCAATAGACTGCCTGGGAGATAATGGAATTTACAGGATAAAGCAAATGAGATGAAGTTACTGATAAGTGAAGGAAGGGAGGGGTGCCTGTAAAATCAAGTGCTGTCAAAGAAAAGGCCTTTTACTTGTGAATTTCTCCTGTACAGGATCTTCAAATCTATCTTAGAAAACAAAACTCAAAAGAGATCAAATGTGCCTTCCAACTTCATCAAAGATCTCATCCTATGACTGCCATGAACCACTGACTTGTTCTAAAAGCATACCAGTCTACTAAACTATTCTTAAGCTTTTCTGAGGGTTCTCCCTTATTTTTGGTTTTCTTAAACATCAGGGCATTCTACCACATCTAATTCCCCTATTTTATTAAAGCAAGTCTTTTTTTTTTCTCTTGTAAAGTATGGGCAACCAGGTCTTCTAAAGTAGCCATCCCATTAGCACGAGCCTCACAGAATGACAGTATCCGAGAAATGAAAGGTAAGAATTTTCTATTTTCAGGGGTCTTTAAAAGTTGTTAAGACTGAGGCCCCATGCCAATTTTACATATTTTAAAAAAAAAAACTGTGGCCCCGAAATGTTTTTCTTAACCTTTTTCTTTCAAATTAGAAAAGTAGGGCTTCCCTGGTGGCGCAGTTGTTGAGGGTCCGCCTGCCGATGCAGGGGACGCGGGTTCGTGCCCCGGTCCGGGGGGATCCCGCATGCCGCGGAGCGGCTGGGCCCGGGAGCCATGGCCGCTGAGCCTGCGCGTCCGGAGCCTGTGCTCCGCAACGGGAGAGGCCACAGCAGTGGGAAGCCCGCATACCGCAAAAAAAAAAAAAAAACTTAGAAAAGTAACAGATGTGCAAGAAAACTTGAAAAACAAACCACAAGGAAAAAGATCCATATTTTTACTGATCAGATAAAATACATTTTAAACTGACTCCTTCCAATCATTTTCCACACAGAGTTTTTACAAAAATACTGTTACTTTTCAATATGCTTTTTTCATATGGAAATATTTTGGGACCATCTGCCCATCACTAGACATGATTTTTAGTATATTCTTGCTAGTCCATAATATGAATATTCCATAAATGACTTAAACCAACTCACTATACTTAGGTAACTGCTAATTTTTTACTTCCATAAATCTTACTGTGATAATTATCCTTGTATACATATTTTTGAACACTTCACAATTAAAATTCTTAATTCTTTCCTTAACATAATATTCAAGAAGTAGAATTCCAAGTCCAACGTTATTTAGGGTTTCTGATGCATAATGCCAACTTAAGAGCATTATTTTGTTCTAAATGGACTTAACAACTCTGTTCACAATCACTTTCCTGATGAAATTAGACTATACCTAATACCTTATAAGAACTGTAATTGCTTATGGAAAAGCTCATGAAAAAATCCTTCTTTGTTCCTAATTTTATGATGCCTTCAGTTCCCATTGTTACCAAAAGCTCTAGGCCTCTCTGTACACTGGTGCCAAATCAAATATCAGAGACAGAGTTTGGGGTGAAGTAGAAAAGAATAGCTTTATGACTTCGGCAGGCAAAGGGGGCCACAATGGGCTCCTGCCTTCAATGTGTCCCAACCCAGGAGGATTTGCTGAGGGTTTTATACCAATGGTTGGGGCGGGGGGGGGGGGGGGCGGGCTCAGCACTTCTCAGCACTTCTACAGCTCTTTACTAACATGAACTATTAAAATCCCACAAAAGAATGTGAGAGGAATATGGCTTTTTTTCATTTTAAGAGCTAGGCAACCACAAGTAATTAGTATTGGGATGGATCTCAAAGAAAATAGACTTCCTTAGCAAGCTCCCCCTATCTTGTCAAAGCCAAGCAAAAACTACTAATCGGCATTCTCAGACCACCACCAGGTGGAGAGAGGGCTCCCAGCAACAACAGGCGTTGCCATCTGCTGCCATTCTTCCACATACATTAGGGTCCCCACCTGGCCACAGACTGACCAGTCAAAATCCTGTTCGAGCAAATCCATACGTGAGGCTGAAACCAGACGTAAGAAGGACGATGTGAGCAAAGGACTTGTGTGTTATTCTTGACCGAGATCATTCCTCCTACAGACTTGAAGTGTGTAAATGTAAGCACGTGCGCCTATGGTTAACCTGATTACAACATGTAAGCATTAGTGATGGTAGAGCCAGGAGAGAAATGCTGCTCAACATCAGAAGCCCCAGACCTTTTCACCTGGCCCCGTGTGACAGTGATGACTATCATGCTACCTACACCACTGTAAATTTCTATACTGCCTTCTGTTTCCCAAAGCACTTTACCTGCACAAAGTTTCATTTTTATTCTCACAACCATTCTATAATGTACACGGAGTAAGTATCTGTATATCCACTCTACAGAAGAGGATACTGGAAAACAGAGAGAAAGTGATGCATCTGTCTAACCTCACAGAACTAGTGGGTCGTTGGGTCAGGACTAGAATTAAGAATGTCTGGCTTTTCAACCCATTTTGTTTTTACTATACTATGCTGTACCTAGACACCACTTGTCAATAAATAAATTTATTGCCCCAATTTCAATCCATTCAATCCCAGCAGTAAGTCAGATAAGAACACACAGTAAAGATACAGAAATCAGAGCACCAAGATGACAGCTCTAAAGAGTTCCAAGTCAGCTCAAACCTGGAGAGCATCTAATTTAGCCATTCAACGAAACTCATATTGACCAAATAATCAGGCTATAAAATCAGACTAAGAGCCAAATACTCATCAGCTCTATCCAAAAACTGCACTAGAGGACAGCAACAAAGTAACTTTAGTCAACCTACAACATTTCTACATAAAGGTCAATATTGCCATGTGATATGTCTGTCTTACACAAATATTTGGTTTCAAATGTAAGTGTTAAATGAAGTCAAGGACAATTAGTTTTGGTCTATTGCATAGCATAGGCTATACCGTACACATCACTGGTTCCAAATCTGTCTGAACGTTGGAATCCCTTGGAGAATGCCAACAATTACTGAAGCTAGCGTCCCACCCCCAGAGATTTCAACGTCATCCGTCTACGGTGCAACCCGGGCTTTAGGATTCTTGAAGGATTCCCTAATGTGCAGAGTTTGGGAACCACTGCCCTACAGCCAAGTGAGCCAGCTGAAAACTGCTAAACCTTATGAGTTTTAGTGAAATAAAACAATTTCTATTTGCTTTAAAATAAGAGGCAAATGAAGAGCAGACAGAAAGAGCAAAATAAAACTAAAGGAGAAGGAAAGCTATTACAATAAGCCAGTGCCTATCAAACAGTGTGGCTTTTAAAAACCCCAGCCTTCAAAAACAAACATAAATTAAAAGGGCAATGAGCGGCAAGAAAAATAGTTACTACAAAGCCCTGTACTTTTACTCTCTAGGAGAAACATAACGCTGCCACACTAAAGCTACTTACTTAATTTGGGATCCAAAAACCGAGGTTACTCATTTACTAACTTTATCTTCAGCTTTTCCTTCATCTTTTTGCCAAGAAAATCAGATGTAGGTGTTTGAGGGAATTCAGGGTTCCCAAATGCAGCTGAAAGCAGCTACGGCTGACCAGAAAATAGCACACCATGGGCTTCCCTGGTGGCGCAGTGGTTGAGAGTCCACCTGCCGATGAAGGGCACGCGGGTTCGTGCCCCGGTCCAGGAAGATCCCACATGCCGCGGAGCAGCTGGGCCCGTGAGCCATGGCCGCTGAGCCTGTGCATCCGGAGCCTGTGCTCCACAACGGGAGAGGCCACAGCAGTGAGAGGCCCGCGTACCGCAAAAAATAAATAAATAAATAAAATAAAATAAAATAGCACACCAGACTACCCCACTCCCAGCCCCCGTATTCCTGGAACTCCTATTGCACTGATCATGATATGAGATGCTGTTTATTTCTTCATCATCTGTCCCTTCCTCCTAGCACGTAAGGTCCTTCAAGTTTAAGGCCACCTTCACAGATCCACATAGAAACAACACAAGTAATCAACAATGGCATCGTCACATTCATTTGTCCGTCTATCAAAATATGTGCCAAATTCTCTGCTGACAAATTATTAGTATAGAATACTGGCATCAGTCTTTCAGATCAGTATTCTACACTAGGAACAGATGGGCTTTAACGGTGGCTGTTTCATTATTGATCACGGATACATTTTTTTTTATCATGTAGGGAAATCTATATGGAATATTGAAACATTTTGCAGTCACTGAACCACTGTCAGGTTCGGTCCAATAAGTTCGCTAGAGTTTCGGCTCTGATATTCCCAGTGCTTTCACCTCAATACCATTCATTCCCAGAGTCAGGGTAGGAAAAATCAGCCCTGTGAGATCTCAGAATCTTTCAAGCCAGATGAAAGGAATATGCACTTTGGCCCCTTTTTTCTTGTACATGAATCAGTGGATGCACGGTCACCCCTTGCCTGCCCATAATTTTGAGAAAAGAGGCATTAGTTTATTTGCTGATGACACAGTTTTACTGGCACCAACAGGAGCAACCTCATTGGTCCACTGGTCCTGCCATCTAAGCAATGACAGAAAGAGTAACTAAACATCAACTACTCTGATACTAAAATCAACATCTGTTGATAAGCACTCTCTTATAGTGAACTGGCTTGTATCTGATTACAATACCCAAGAGTCACCTAAGACTAGATTTTGCAACAAACTGGTCTTGGATAGTTTACCAGCAAATTACATCGCTCATAATTGGACAGTCAGTGGGTACCCAGCGAACATATACTTGATGTAAGCTGAAGAGGTGACTGATGACACAGAAACTGAAATCTGTTCATGCCAAATCCCGAATATATGGCCTAGGGCTCTGGGGTCTTGATCATCCATCTGTGCCTGTGTAAGAGCAGACTAGACTTGTTTTCCGAGGAAAATCCTATCTCTGCCTGCAGGAATTCCTTGACCATATAAAATGTGGAGTGGTCTTTCATTCAGGGCAAGAAGAAAAGGAATCAAAAATGCCTAACTTAGCCAGCCCTACTTCAACTCTTATCAGCTCAAAACAAGTCCGCCTCAGACGGGTTTTTGAGGGTATAACATGATAACAATCACTACATCCTTTCTTACAGTATCAGTAAACATAATCAATTATAAATAACATTTCTAAGGTCTTACTATGTATACTGTGCGTACTTTACATACATAGCTTAATATTTCATTTAATCCCTTCAGCAACTCTGGAGGCATACAATTATTCTCAACTCCAACTTTCCGCAAAGTCAAATTAAACAAGTAGCCCCAAGTCATCCAGCTAGTAAAGGTCAAAGCTGGGATTCAAGCACAGGTCCACCTGACCCACACTAAGACCCACGCTGACAGTCACAGCCTTGAATGTTGTACAACAATTGCAAAGGCTCTTGTAAACTAAGAGTATTACACATATACCTATTTTTATTATAGGATCTTAAAAAACTATGCAATTAAATAGCTGTTTTATTACTCTCTTCACCCCAGAGGTGGCCACATCTTCATAGGGTAAGTGAAATAATTCCACCATACCATTCTTTCAGCAAAGCACTCTGGGATCCTCTGGGAAGAAGACAGGCAATATATATATGTTGTTATTATAATTATCATAATAATCCTTATCTGACTATACAACTATGGATTCTTTTTAAAAACGCATATAAATTTTTTAAAAAAGACAAAATGATCAAGAGACATTCAAAATCTCTACAATCTCAGGAAGCCTTAGAAATGAAAAATTTATTTTAGTCACAAGCCTTGTGACTGTCAGCTAAAGTGCTTCAAAACTACTCACACTGGCTTGGTTTCCACTGATTGAATGCAATTATGAATTGACTTCTATGGGTTGATAAATCAGAACTTGTGTAAGTGGTTTTCAAAGCTCATCTGTGCAATTTCAGTTCGATGCAGACTTCCACACAAAATTCTCCTTAAAAAAATAGTTCATAAAAATATTAACTATCATGAAATACCTTCCTGGTTAGCTCATACCACTGGGAAGAAGCTGTTCTTACATTAATAATTCTTCCCAGAATTAATCAGTCATTGTACATTAGAACCAGCAGCTGGAGTGTTTTGAGTGATAATGAAACCTGTAACAAGGCATCTTCAGCCGTCTTTTCAAGACAATAAGGGAATTAAAATTTCAATTTAAATGCAGAGGTTTGAAACACGCTTCACTGGCAAAATTGCTTCAATTAATGTGAGTGGAATACAAAGGACAAACTGCAGAAATGTGATGCAGCAACCAGAAATTATGTCATTAATGCGCTTGCATCAACCCAGCACAATGACTGCAGAGGTCTAATTTAAACCGTACATATCACAAAGCTACAGGCTACAGTATTAATCAAGTCTCTGATTTCAATATGACGGATACAGGCTTCTTGTTGGATCACTTTTAGCTTTTCATAGGCTAACAGCAGCTGTTTACCTTGAAGGAGGAAACAAAAGGCCATGCCTATTTGCAGACATCCCCTGTCATGACAATTTATTTTATGCAATACTCAAGTTATCAAAAGACATAAATATCCCATCTAGAAGCCAAGTCTATAGCTATCAGCCCAGGCTGATGGTGAAATAGGAACTGCAGGAGCTGACAAGAGCCATGGGTCACCACTGATTTATTTACTCTGAATTTATTAACCTGAGTAGGGATTAAATTACTGGGCATCTGCACCTGCCTTAAAAATGGAAAGACAGGGCTTCCCTGGTGGCACAGTGGTTGAGAGTCTGCCTGCCGATGCAGGGGACATGGGTTCGTGCCCCGGTCCAGGAGGATCCCACGTACCACGGAGCGGCTGGGCCAGTGGGCCATGGCCGCTGAGCCTGAGCGTCTGGAGCCTGTGCTCCGCAGCGGGAGAGGCCACAGCAGTGAGAGGCCCGTGTACCGCAAAAAAAAAAGGAAAGACAAAATCTCTTGATAAAAAGATCTAAGCAAATCAGAGGGGTTTGAAAGACTAGATTGTTCTGTCTTCACTTTCCTCTGATGTCTTTTAAAGGAAATTACTTTTTCTTTTTTTTTAAATTTATCTTTATTTATTTATTTTTGGCTGCCTTGGGTCTTCGTTGCTGGGCATGGGCTTTCTCTACTTGCGGGCGAGCAGGGGCTACCCTTCGTTGAGGTGTGTGGGCTTCTCATGCGGTGGCTTCCCCTGTTGCGGAGCACAGGCTCCAGGCACATGGGCTTCAACAGTTGTGGCTCACTGACTCCACAGCACAGGCTCAGTAGTTGTGGCACATGGGCTTAGTTACTCCGCAGCATGTGGGACCTTCCTGGACAAGGGATCGAACCTGTGTCCCCTGTATTGGCAGGCGGATTCTTAACCACTGCGCCACCAGGTAAGTCCTCCTCTGATGTCTTTTAGCAAAGATTTCCATTTGGACCCTTGAGATGCCTTAAGTAGATTTTACTTCTAATAGCACATAACCATGGGGAAAGGAAATGTGATTATTTTCTCATATGAAGTGCAATCAAAGAGCAATTATAGACCTTACTATTTACTCATATACAAAAGACCAAATTGAAGAATATTTCCAACGTTTTGAGCACATCTTAAATCCTACCTCCATGAAATCTTCACTGTATATTAGAATATGCTAAACCCCCTGGTCATCCAAACCAACTACCTCCTCTGGAAAATGGGAAGGACATCAGAAACCTCTCTCTCATAGGGCTGTTGTGAGAATTCAAAGTGTTAACAAAGGTAACATACTTAAAATGGTACCAGCACACAGTGAGGGCTCAACACATATTAGCTATTATTATAATTATTGTTTTTATTGTCCATTTAAATATTGCAGAAAGGAACGGTTAGAAAATAGAGAACCTTGCCATTAAAAAAACAAAAACAAAACCTAACAAAAACCCCAAACCAGAGGAGAAAAAAATCAGACCAGAGCTCCTAGAGAGGAATTTTCCTTTTCTCTATTTAGTGGTATCAAAGTCTTCCACAGAGTTACCCATTCGGCTAATCATCTGTGAACTCTGACCGTGTGAAGTACATTATGCTAAGTACAGGGTAGACAAAAATAGGTAAGATATAGTCCCTGCCCTCAATGACTTACCATACAAACAAAAGCAATTATATTTATGGAGACAAAGAAAAGCATCTACTCATGTCAAGTATTCTTGCCACAATAAAAATATATAATAATTCTTTTTTAAAAAAAGAGAAGCATCTAATTACCAGGGACATTCAGAAACTTGATGAAATTTGAGCCAAGTCTTAAAGAATAAATCATCATTTTCCAAGCAAGCAGGATAAGGATTAGGTTCAAGGAAATTTACGATTCATAAACAAGAAATCTATCACATCCCTATACATCAGCAACAAATAGCTAGAAATTATAATTAATAAAGAGCCACTATTTTAAAAAGCAACCAGGAGCTGAGAGCCAGAAGTAAAACTAACAAAATACATGTACTGTCTCTAAGGAATACATCACTAAGCATTATTATAAAGCACATAAATTAAGACGTCAATAAATGAGAGATACCCTTTTCTGAAAGACCTGATATTACAAAGATGAAATTCTCCTAAATTTAATCAAAATACCATCACGCTTTGCATGGAACTTGACAAGTTGATACCAAAATTCATATGGAAGAGAAAAGGGCCAAGAATAGCACAGACAGTTCTGAATAGCAAGGTGAGGGAATGTCTTCACCTGCTATCAAGATATATTATAAAATTATAGTAATTAAAACAACATGGTTTTGGTGCAGATACAGACAAGACCAACTGAACAACATAAAGAGCTCAGAAACAGACCCATGCACATGTGAAAACTTGGTATGTGATCAAGATGGAATTATAAATCGGTAGGAAATGAATTCAATAAATGGTCTGAGCCAAGTGGCTATATAGAAGGTAAAATTAGATCCCTAGTTCATACCATACATGATAATACATTTTAAATGGATTAAAGACAATGATATAAGAGATTCTCTTTATGACAGTAGGATAAAAAAATTTCTCAAAATAAGTCACATAACAAAGGAAATAAAGAATGAAAAACATTATTGAATTAAATTTTAAAACTTTTTAATAAAAGACACCCTAAACAAAAAGATATACTACCAACTGGGAAAAGATATTTACAATCCATCTAAAAGACAAAGGATAAGGATCCAGAGTACATAAAGAACTACAACAGAAAAAGAGGAACTTCCGGGAACTCTCTCTCATACTTACTCTTTTCTAGAGGTGACTACCCTTCCTTCCCACACAACTCCCCAGGACCCCCCTTCCCCCAACAAAATAGTTTTAGTTGGAACTGACAATCACAGTACCCAAGCTGCCTAAACTAGATCTGACCCCCATTTTTGAATTATAAGATTATTTTCCTCTGCAAAGCTGGAAAAATGTAAAATACAGCTCACAACCCTTCTTTTCCCCCACACATCCAAGCCCCGCCCACATGTGGAAGAAAGTCTATAGTAAAACAATGAAAAAACATACAGATGGCATTGCACATATACTCCTGTTCTTTTAGCAGATTGGTTACATGAGTAAAGCAATTCTTTTACCTAAGCTAGCTAGAGCTAAATTTCTGTAACTTACAGCCAAGAATATAAAGAAGTATTTAATGAGGTCCTTAAGTCAAAACAAAGAAAAGACAATGTTCATTATTAATTAGCTCTTAAATAAATTAGCCCTTAAGGAATAAAGGCTAATCCTAAAATCTGAAATCCTAAAATGAGCATAATTAACACCAAAATAAATTCTAACAACCTATTTTTTTTTTTTTTTTTTTTTTTGCAGTACGCGGGCCTCTCACAGCCGTGGCCTATCCCGTTGCGGCAGAGCACAGGCTCCGGACGCGCAGGCTCAGCGGCCATGGCTCACGGGCGCAGCCGCTCCGTGGCATGTGGGATCTTCCCAGACCGGGGCACGAACCCGTGTCCCCTGCATCGGCAGGCGGACTCTCAACCACTGCGCCACCAGGGAAGCCGTAACAACCTATTTTTAATATATGGCACTTACTTAAAAGCAGGCCCACTACAAAAAATCATGATTCAAATAGATGTGTAAATGCTACACAAATATATATAAGCTTATCTATTCTGATTGCTGAATCTTGAATATTTAGCACATATATGCCTTCCTAACACAAACCAACAGCAAAGCTAAAGAGGTGACTAATTTTTTTGTTGGACACCGTATAGTCATTATTAAGGAAGATGACATTATAAAGATACTGAAAATACCCAATTATTTTACCACTCCAAAGAAAAGACCATTATTAATCTCCCTCCACTGTGGAAACTGACTATTCACTATCACACTACCTGGTTTTAATATATGAGAGAATATCACGGCACATCTCATCTCTCGGTTACCAAATTTCCTTTAAAGCTTCTTATGACAGACTTAGAGCAAAATTCCTCTTGAAAGTCTGAATGAATTAGAACCACTTAGAGGATTTAACCTGTTTTTCTCCCACTAATTCCTCTCAGTGTTTTTTTTCCCCCCAGTGTTACAGCCAATCTAATTTGTTGAAACAAAGATAAGAGACTTTCACCTACTGTGAAAAGAAAATCCAAACACAGTCCATCTACTCCTGAGAGTTTCCGTAGTCGCCAGACAACTGTGAGAAGGAAGTAGGGAACTTTGTGTGGAAAGAGGAGGTGGAATGAGCAGCCCTTGCTAATAGCCACAGGCCCTAGGAAAGTTAGCGCTTTTAGGGAACAAGATGTGTATTTTTTTTTTTTTTTTGCGGTACGCAGGCCTTTCACTGTTGTGGCCTCTCCCGTTGCGGAGCACAGGCTCCGGACGCACAGGCTCAGCAGCCATGGCTCACGGGCCCAGCTGCTCCACGGCATGTGGGATCTTCCCAGACCGGGGCACAAACCCGCATCCCCTGCATCGGCAGACGGACTCGCAACCATTGCGCCACCAGGGAAGCCCTATTTTTTTATTCATTATCTTGACACTCAGCCATGTACCACCAGCTGCAACCTTCTCTGAATTTTCATTCCTAATTCAAAAAGTAGCAAAATGGGCTTCCCTGATGGCACAGGGGTTAAGAATCCACTTGCCAACTCAGGGGACACGGGTTCAAACTCTGGTCCAGGAAGATCCCACATGCCGCAGAGCAACTAAGCCTGTGCACCACAACTACTAAGCCTGCGCTCTAGAGCCCGCGAGCCACAACTACTGAGCTCACGTGCTACAACTATAGAAGCCTGCATGCCTAGAGCCCATGCTCCACAACAAGAGAAACCACCGCAATGAGAAGCCCACACACCGCAACAGAGAGTATCTAGAGAAAGCCTGCACACAGCAACGAAGACCCAACGCAGCCAAAAATAAATTAATTAAATAAATTAATTTTTTTTTTTTACAAAGTAGCAGAATGGATGAAGATACAGGCTAAAGGCTAGGCTGTGGAATACTCCTGCCGGACAAAGTTATTCCAGAATTATTCCCCCCAAAATTATTTTCTTTCTTATCAAAGGAAAAAAACAAAGCCCTAATATAAATAGTCCTTCACAGAATTTTTGGAACATAGTTTATAAATTTCCTAAACTTCTCTCTCATGCAGATTTCATTCTTCAAAATGGGATTCATTAACTATCTTCCTCTGAAACTAAAACAAACACCTCTCATTACCATTCCAACATGACTTAAGTACTGGTTTCTTACCATTATACTTCTTGCCGCTGTTCCAAAGGCAGACAATGCAAACACTGACATTAGGAAGAGAATCGCCTACTATTGCAAACACTGACATTAGGAAGAGAACCAGCAGGCTTCACCTGCAAGGGCTCGTGAATCCCAAGAGGGTAGTTTGTCATGTGCTTCATGAAGGACAGAATTCAGAGAAAACAGAAGGAAGCGCTCTAATCTTAGCAGAAATGCCCAGGAGCGCAGGCTGTGCTCTTACCAGCATGTCAGTGGCACTGAGATAGTGCTTGCTGGCCATGCACTGTTCCAGCTTTTGAGGCACTTGCTTGATATTCTCGATTTCATCCAGCAGGTTCAGGACATGCTTGTGTTCAATTCCTTCAATCCACAATTTCCGAAGCTCATCTCGTTTGCAGTGCAACAGCATCTTGCATGAAAGCAGATTCTCTTTTACCTACGATAGAACAGTTTCAATCTTGGGTCAGTCCAAAGTCTTTCCAGCCTAAACCCACAATTTGGTTAGTATTCTTCACCAGTACTGCTATAAGTAACAGTTCCTAGGTATCACTGCCACTCATTCTGCTGTGGTTAATCTGCTTGTGAAATCCTAATCCTGGTTATTACACAGATTCACTTGCTCAGGTCTCCACTTCTCTGTATTTTCTCTCCTGAGAAATGAGAAAATTACTCAGGATATAGAGCATATACTCTGAAAATATGAAGTTCCACACCAAAGTTAACATATCTAGGAGGGAATGACTGATTTGCGAGTCCGTGCTATTATTCCTTCCCCATTCTTCCTGGCATATTTCCTATTCAGATGATAGGTCACTTGGTTCATCCTTCTAGGTCTAGAACTTTAGCTAAAGTTGATAACAAAGGACATGGACGTTCGTCTCAACCGACTAAAATGAAGGTAAGCCCAGTTTCCAGAAAAGAGTAGACGCTTCCAGAGACAGTCGTGAAATAAAGGGAATTAAAACATACCAAGAATTGTTTCCATGTATTCTGATTTTAGGTATTAAATATGACAGTTGCAGGCATTCTCATAGATCTGCAGTTTGCTGACCAGCCTAGGCACAGCTTGATAACACAGGAGGAGGAGAAGAGGATCAGGGAAGGGTAGTCGCCATGTACATGATAAGTGTATTTTCATGTTCTACTCTAATTAAAATTTTGATTTTTTTTTTTTTTTTTTTTTTTTTCGGTACACAGGCCTCTCACTCTCTCACTGTTGTGGCCTCTCCCGTTGTGGAGCACAGGCTCCGGACGCGCAGGCTCAGTGGCCATGGCTCACGGGCCCAGCCGCTCCGCGGCATGTGGGATCTTCCCGGACCGGGGCACAAACCCATGTCCCCTACAGGCAGACTCTCAACCACTGCGCCACCAGGGAAGCCCCAAAATTTGATTTTTATAGCATGAAAAAATAAAAAGAATCATGACCTTTCACAATTCATAGAACTACTTTCATATACTTTTGACATTCCTTTACATGTATTTTTATTTAAATTAGAATTTCATGTTTGTTTACAGTTTTGGTTTTGTTTTCTGTTTGAGGTAAAATTTATGCATGAAAGTGCATCACTTGATGAGTTTTAGCAAATGCATACACACCTGCAATAATCCAAACCTTCGTCAATAAATAGGACATTCCCATCACCCTAGAAAGTCTACCCTGTTTTTAACAATTAAAAATCTGTCTTCTTTTACAACATTTGGTGTGGTGGTACACAGACTCATGATGCTACTTTTTGGTGACTGTAAAACTAAATTTTGACATTTTTCCAGCAAACATGGAAAATATGAACTGAACGCTAAAATTAGAAGGTATGTTGAGAGAGCATCTAATCCAATCCTACAACTTTAGGACAATATCTAAATCATACTTTTATCAAACTGTCCAATGTAAAAAGAGCCCTGAATAAACAGCTTTTGTAATCTGTCTTGATTAGCACAGAAGAATGACTGTTAGCTTTTCGGGGAGTTATAGACCCCTTTGACAATCTGTTGAAGAAGGTTGTAATCACCTCTACTCCTTCCATCAATCCCAAAGAGATAGCAAAATAATTCTTTTTTAGCATAAAATACCAAGAAAAGAGAGAACAGAGAGGAGGGAACAGCAAGGATGGCTAGAAACCCTTGGAAGCTGGTAAGAAGATGGCTGGCATCAAGTGGGGTTTGCTAACACTGAAAAGGAGGCACCCAGAATATTGAAGGCAAGAGTACAGGGTTGAAACTAAGTATTTTGAGCCCTCATCCAACATCCTCATCAAACCACACAGACATGTAATTCTCTCTGCCACGGCACTGGCCAAACAGGAGGTTTACAATCTGAAGAAACTGAACTAGAAAGAATCTGGACCAGGAAATGCCAGACAGCTGAGAGGAGGGTGTGAGGCACTGGACAGAAAACAGGAGAATGAAGTCAACGTGGACCCACCGACAAGTAAGGTCCTCAGCCCTCCCTGGACCCACAGCCTCCGTCCTGGGTTGGCTCCAATAACACTCAGCTTGACTTTGATCCCCAACACAGGAAACTTACGGCTTTCCCCTGGGAAAAACAACCAAGGAAACTGCTGGGTCCCTACCCAATCATCACTAGACAAGCCCGACCACATGCCGTGAGCTCCATCTCAGCTTTGTAGTATACCTCCCTCCTCCATCCAAACAGTTAGCCAAGGATCACCACACAGTCAAGTAAAGCCTGTAATATGGAAAGACAGGCATGAAAACAAAGAAAAAAGTGCTGAGGGGAGTAGGGGAACAGAAACTAGGCAGGAAAAAGAAATTTTAAAAAGCTATCATTAATATCCCTTGGGGGAAAAGATATTACATCAATGAAACAAGAATAGGATGCTATTAAAAATTCAGAGAATGAAAAACAGCTCTTGGAAATTAAAAATATGATAGGAAAAAAAATCCAACACAAAGGTTAGAAGAGACTCTTGAAATCTCCAGAGTAAGACACAAAAAACAAAGAAAGGAAAATAGGAGATAAAAGAAAATGGGGTGGTTGATCCGAGAGGTCCAAATAAGAATTGCAGGGGAGGAAAAGTGAGACAAAGTGGAGAAAAAATAATAATATAATGGAAGAAAATGTTCCAGAGTAAAAGACATGAACTTTCAGATTGAAAAGGCACACAGAGTGCTTGAGACAATGAAGTGAAAAAAGACCCAGGGCACATTATCCTGACTCGTAAGAACATAAGGATATAGAGACAATCCTAAAAGCTTTCAAAGGAGGAAAAAAAGCCATACAAAGGACTGTGAATCAGAATGCGTCTCAACAGCAACACTGAAAGCTACAAGACAAAGGAATAATGTATCTTCAAAATCCTGAGAGAGAATTATTTCCCAGAAAAACTATCAATCAAGTGTGAGGAAAAAATAAAGACATTTTCAGGCATGCAAGCTCTTAAAAAATAAACCTCATATGCACCATTATCTCAGCAAGCTACTGAAGAATGTACTCCATCAATATAAGAGAAAAACAAGAGGAGAAACAGAGGATCCAGGAATGGGGGAAACCGATGCAGAACAAAGGCAATGGGATTTTACAATCATTAACTACAAGGAAAACGAGAACAAAATTGCACAAGCAAAAATAGTATGCTGCTGGGCTTCCCTGGTGGTGCAGTGGTTGAGAATCTGCCTGCTAATGCAGGGGACACAGGTTCGAGCCCTGGTCTGGGAGGATCCCACATGCCGCAGAGCAACTAGGCCCATGAGCCACAACTACTGAGCCTGCACGTCTGGAGCCTGTGCTCCGCAACAAGAGAGGCCGCGATAGTGAGAGGCCCGCGCACCGCGATGAAGAGTGGCCCCCGCTTGCCACAACTAGAGAAAGCCCTCACACAGAAACGAAGACCCAACACAGCCAAAAATAAACAAGCAAATGTGGGGTTTAAACAAAAAAGTATGCTGGATGGTTTAGATGTAAATATTTACGTCGTTATGATAAAATACGCACCAGCTATTTAACCAAAAACTAGGACACAACTATACAGAGAGGATGAGGGAAGAAGATGAGGTGGGGTGGGGGAAAGAGTGAAGGAGGAACCATAACTGGAAGCTCATATACAATGTCTAAAATAGAAAAATCCAGAAAAGTAGTATAAGCATATTACTTAGAAATACAGAAATACAAATATCTGGGAAAAAACTGAAAGAGTAAAAGTCCATACCTCCAAAGTGTTGGAATTAGTACTGTGGTGGGATGAGGTAGGGGAATGCTGGTTTTTATCAGCATTTGTGGTTTTATTTGATTTTTTAAACACAGTTCTCAAGGCCATTCCTAGATCCTCTAGGAGTTCTTGGTGCCTGGGTTAAGAACTCTAGCTATTAAATCCATTCTATGTTAAATCTTAGTTAAAAATCTCTCAGAATCTAATTTCTGATATTCTACTTATATCACCTTGGTTCTATACTTCTCAGCTTTTCCCTCTGTGTGTAATGGTTACTATGGAAACTGTTAAAAATAAATTTTATGTCATACAACACCCAACTAGGCTCTTGATGCAGATAGTGGGAGATAGACTTACAGGGTGTCAGCAAAGCTTGGCAAACTCCCTTCTGATTGGAATAAAAGACCATTATGGCATTTCACACGAGGATATATACAGTATAATCAGCTCACTCCTCATTTTTACATACTACATGGAGGAAAAATGAAAAGGAAGGTAGAATGTGTGTGTGTTTGGGGGTGGGGGGAATGGCATCAGGCTGTGTGGAAAATGAACATTACCAAAACCATTTCCTAAACGGTTTAGCCAGAGCTGCAGACATAAGAAGCTAAAAGAACTTTTAATACTTAATTGCCCTGAGGCTTCAGCTTTTTGATCAGAAAGTCAGTTATGAAGAAATGTTCTTTTAAAACTTGGGGTGGCAGGGGGAATACCAGTCAGCAATAAAAAGGAAGAAATGTGAAGAACCTCAAGATTACGCTGAGCAAAAGAAGCCAGACGCAGGAGTATACACGCTATGAAGTTCTGTAACAGGTAAAAATAATATATGGTGATAGATTTCAAATCAGTATTTGGGGCAAGATGGGGTGGGGGGTATGGTCTATAAAGAAGCAGGAGAGAAGTCTCTGGGGCAATGGAAACATATTCAAGGATATATACGTCTGACAAAACTCACTGAACTAAAAATAATGCATTTTATTGTACCTAAACGCTAGCTCAATAAATATGATTTTTGAAACAGGGAGGGGAGAAACAGGGCTATGTCCATCAATGAATAAATGCAGGTAAATGTAAGAAAGGTACCATATTCCACCTAAATGTTTATTTCTCAAAGGCCTGTTCTTTTTAGAAACGTGGTGACAGCATTTTAATTCCATTCTAATTTAATCAGGATAGTTAAGATTCAAAAATTCTGTTACT
Organism: Stenella coeruleoalba; assembly: GCF_951394435.1. Lineage (NCBI taxonomy): Eukaryota > Metazoa > Chordata > Mammalia > Artiodactyla > Delphinidae > Stenella > Stenella coeruleoalba. The sequence continues at coordinate 85,790,833 of NC_137155.1, read as the reverse complement.
CTGTTTCTTCCTTAAATAAATCCATGAAGAGTCAAGCTTTTCAAATCATGACATCAAAACCCAAGTAAAGAAATCCTTCCTCAAACACAAGTTTCCTTTGCTTCCTCAGAACTCTAGTAACTTCATTTGCTCCAAATAACCTAAAACAAGAATTTCAGTTTCAATAAACAAGAACTAAATCACTTTAATTGGAGACTATTAGAAAAAGAGAAAATAAGGAACACAGGGCCCAAGAGGTCATTGTGAATGGATATGTGAGATGACACAGAAAGCAGAGAGAGAGAGATTTTTGCAACCCTGCCTTGAGAAAGATCAAGAGAGGAGGAAATGAACTGGGGCCTCTGAACAACACGTTGGGACATGTGACAGAGGAGGATGCTGATGGAGGCAGAGGGGAGGTGGTGGAGGCCCTAACTTTTAAGCCATAAAATCAGAAAAGCATTGAACTTGGATGGAGTATTAGGGGAGGAGGGGAATGCCTTTGAGCGTGCATGTTATCTGTAATAAAATACAACAAATGTGCAAGCACCTCATTGATACTGTAGACTAGAAATATCCTGTAAAGTTCCTCAGAAGCAAGGGATGGGAAATGAAAATTAATGAAACAATCAACGTTATTCTTACTTCTAAAAGTACAGAGTATCAAATTTTCTCTTATTTGTAGTAAAAACAAGTCCACACGTAAGCATTTTCACGGGTATCCTCCTAACACATGTCCAAGCCACTTTTTCCCATAGTCTTAATGGAAAGTGCTTAGAACAAATGAACTTTAGAAACACTACTCAGTGCTCTGTTTAAAAGCCCTTTAGAACTAAAGATCATTTTTTAATTACCCTCAAACTTCTAGTTCTCATACTTTTTGCTCCTTAGTTTTTCAGCTTCCATTTTAAGGTCTTAAATTCTGAGAGGCTTCACTCAACCTTTACCGAAGGCAATACTATGCTTTTGAGTTGCAGAGTCTGGATACAGAACACAAATACAGACACAGTTAAACTTAATGAAAAGACTGCCTTGTAGTTCTTGTGACCGCATTGATGATCCGGACCACTGCCTAGATTTTAAATGATGCTATCTCATTCTTGCCCCCAGTTTAGCATGTCCATTTCTAGGCTTTTTTCCCTTTCTCATACAAGCAGCTGGGATTTTATGTCTGGGCTTAAATAACTTCCTACCAAAACCATGTTGTCCTACTGTGACTTACTTTTTTATATCCATTAAGGTTATTCTTCATTCTAATTCCACCTCACAACATATACTTTCATATAAAAAGGTCACAAAATTATTTTAGTTAAATGTTAAGTAATGAATGTTACATTACTCAATGATCAAGCCCTAACAACTTCACTTTAACAATCACATATGGTTATTTCCAATTACAGGCAAGAAAAATGAGTTAAGAGCTCGATCAAGCACCAACAGAACAGCCGAAACTGGGGCGAAATGTAAAGTGTGTGTGCGCACATCAAAACAGAGACAAGTGTCTGTGTTTTCCCTTCAGTTTACCTGCTTCTATGATAAGCATTAGAGGGATACTTAGTATCTTTAAAGAAATCTGGCATCATCTCATCTACTTAATACAGGATGGAAGAAACACTCAAATTCAAATACTACCAACAAGCATACGGCCCAAGTTCCCAACTCATATCCATTCATATTCATCTATTCTGGTGCTGCTGTAACAGTCATTATGACAGACACTGGTAGAACCTATAAATTCTGAGGTTTTCTAATGCAGCAACATCTCATTTGTACTCAACAGTAATAAGACAGCCCAACTATTTTACTTATCCACATAAGTGACCTGATCAATCATACATGGTATTTTATTTGCACATTTAATCTCGAAAAAATTCTAAGTGGACTTGACTGATATAAAGAAGTTTGGAGCATCAAAGAAGAGTCAGATCTATCTGTCAGCTCACATTGTCCTCAAGGACAGAGATTCTACCAACAAGAATCCATAAATGAAAGAAATGCCAAGATGGGAAATGTAAACAGTTCTGTGTTCTCAAGCTTTAAAAGGTAACAAAGCATGAACGTGAACATCTTCATCTGCCTTGGCCCCCACTAAAATCTCTTCTCAGTATAGCAGCTAGAGTGGCCCTTTTAACATGTTAGACACATCGTGCCGTTCTTGTGCTCAACACTTACAATGATTTCCACACACCCAGAGATAAAATCAAAGTCCTTACAGCGATCAAGACCCCACGTGACCTGACCCACTCTGCCACACCTCACCCACCAGCACTCTCGTCTCCCTCTGCCACTCTCCCCACTTCTCACTGTGCTCCAGCTCCAACCTTGCTGCTCTCCCAAATGCCAATCATGTTCTTGCTTGAGGATCTTTCTGTACCTGCTATTCCTTCTTCCTGGGGTGCTTTTCCGGACTCTCCCTCACCTTCTTCTAGTGTTGGCTTGAATATAACCTCAGTGAAGCCTTCCCTGACCACTCTGTTCAAAACAGCAACTCCCTATTCTCCTTCCTTGCTTTTTTTTTTAATTTTATTTTAAGCACAGCATTTCTTACCATCTGTTATACCCTCTTACTAATTGATAGCCTGCCTTTCTTGACTAGAATGTAAACTCCACGAGGACAGGAATTTTTGTCTGTTTTACTCACTTCTATACCCCAGGACCTAGACCACTGCTCAGCACAAAACAAACACTTAATATAGAGACTAAATCAATGTTGCTAAATATCATCTATTTGTTTTCCTGTGTCTTCCCACTAGCATGTAAGCCCCATGAGGACAGGGACTGGTATTTTCCACTACATGGAAATCTAAAACATATTTCAGTATCGAAACCACCAGCAGCACATAGCTGGCACTCAACAAATATTTATTGAGTGAATCCTTGTTCCATTCTTTTGGCAGAGAGCAGAAAGAAAATGTCAACTCAGATTCACACGTTCTCAACATCTTGCTTGGCTCTGAAATAATGTAAACCAATGATTACTGAATCATCCCCATTTTTACTTTAAAAATATACATACCTTTATTCTGTATACAATCTAAAGTGCAATTAAAAACCAAAACTGACAGGCAAAGATTAGTGAGGAAACATCAGTGTTTCCTTGGTGATGAGAAACAGACTTTCACAGTACAAAACTGTCAAATTATACAATAAAAACAAATTCCCTTTCATTTTTCCCCAAAATTGTCTTCTCCCATGTATCAACTATCAAAGGCTTTCTTGAAAAGACATTTAGCCCTTTATTTTTCTCTTGCCAATACTGAGGCTAGTTCATAATACTGAGTTATGTGACATTTACTTTCTTGACAACTGTCTGATATAGTAAAAAACAATTTTCTATTGTTTCCTTTTGCTCAGAACTCCAGCATACTTGAAAATGAGGAGGACAGTGAAAAGACTGGCTACTAAAACAAATGTGAAATAATCAAGATGAGACTCTCCTTTTCAGTACCAGCAAACACTCTTTGTTTGGGCAAAGATACTACTGACTCAGAGTGATAGGGAGTCAAGGCAGAGACCACAGCAGTGCCTCCCTTGAGATTAGGACAAAGTCCTTCCAGTCAAGCACACTCATCAGAAAACACCAACACCAAGAGGTCCTTCACTCTTACTGTGATTACCCGAGGCAAAGCCAGAAGGTCAGCAGCTTTACAGATTCACTTTCTGACCCCTCTTGAGCTTAGTATATTGGGTCAAAATGGACTACAGTTCACTTTAAATCTAGAGCTACTGATCTATAGCTTTACCTAGTTTCACCGATAAATCCACAGGATGAGCTCACCACTTATAAAGGCTAAGAATTATAGAATTCCTTTTGAAAATGCCCAGTTAATTTTAAAATGTAAAGCGGTCACCACATTGCTTCAAAAAAGGTTAAGAACCTACTGATTGTGGAACTGTACTCTTCAAGGCTGAAACTCACATATAACAGCATTCTTAGAAGAATCATTTAGGTACCTATCACCAAATCATAAGGTCTAGAAGGCAGGGAAGAAAACATGTGAGGAGACCATAGGCACAGCCACCACTGGGCGGGTACACCCAGAGAATTCCCGAACCAATCAAATAGCACAGGGCAGCGCACTTCAAATGGTCTATGCAGCCCTCTGGCCACAGAGGTGCTTGAAGGTCAGCTGCTGAGCGCTAAGGAGGGGAGCCAGCATGAGGCTCTGCATCTCTCAGCCCAATAGCAAACAAGAGGCAACTGGTATGTTGGGGTTCTGCAAAATATCTCATGTACAAAGAAATGGGGGACTACTGCTTAAAAGATGTCTGAAAACCAGCATCAAGGACCTCAGAGCAGGGAGACCAGAGTTCAAATCCTAAATTTGTTGAGTGGGGAACAGACACAATTCTGCCTGGCAAGGAATCAGTGCTCAGTAAGTGGGACCAATTGTTATTTATCAGAGAGCAGTAACACAAGGTATTAAAGGAGTGACCCTCAAAATAAATAGCCAAGAACCACATAACTATGATGTGACAGTGTATAACCTTTACTTGATCCGTTCATCCCTTGGCCAAATATAAAAAATACCCCTTATGAACCCACTTTATCCTTTAAGAACTAAAGATGTGGCACCCAGGAACCAAAAGTTTTTCAAAGATCAACCACAGAAGGAAGTGGGGAGGGAGGGAGGGAAGGAAGGAAAGAAGAAAGGAACCAATTTCTGCCTTGCAAACCAGAAATAGAGACACAGATGTAGAGAACAAATGTATGGACACCAAGGTGGGAAAGCGGGGTGGGTGGGTAGTGGTGGGATGAATTGGGAGATTGGGATTGACATATGTACACCCATATGTATAAAATAGATAATAAGAACCTGCTGTATAGCACAAGGAACTCTACTTCACTTCGCTGTACAGTAGAAACTAAAACAACATTGTAAAACAACTATACCCCAATAAAAAAAAAAAGAAGAAAGGAACCAAGAAGAGGGAAGAAGAAGAGGAAGAGGAAGAGAGAAAGAAAAACAGCTCCAAAATATTAAAGACAATTACAAAATAAAAATTAATGCATGCTTGTCACTACTAAAGAATAATATTCAAGAACTTCAGTATTCATAAGTATTTACATTTAAATAATTTGTGAGTTAGATTTTCTTCTCAAAAACCACCAAGAATGTACAATGACTGCAGAGAAATCACAACTAACTTCAAATGGGGTGACATACTCAAAACCAAAAATTTTTTTTTTATTTTCAACTGCTACAGCAATACACACACACAATGTGTGACATGAGCACAATAAATACATTTAATACATTATAACGAGAGCCTTTAACAATAAAAGGCCCTAGAGTCTTAAAACAGCTCCCCTTGTAGGCTTCCTCAAGTTGAGGCCATCTCCTCTGTGCCATTTCACACTGCAATGAAAAGTAATGGCAGAGGGACTTCCCTGGTAGAGCAGCGGTTAAGAATCCACCTGCCGGGCTTCCCTGGTGGCGCAGTGGTTGAGAGTCCGCCTGCCGATGCAGGGGACACGGGTTCGTGCCCCGGTCCGGGAAGATCCCACATGCCGCAGAGCAGCTGGGCCCGTGAGCCATGGCCGCTGAGCCTGCGCGTCCGGAGCCTGTGCTCCACAACGGGAGAGGCCACAACAGTGAGAGGCCCGCATACCGCAAAAAAAAAAAAAAGAATCCACCTGCCAACGCAGGGGACGTGGGTTCTATCCCTGGTCCAGGAAGATCCCACATGCCACAGAGCAACTAAGCCTCTGTGCCAAAACTACTGAACCGGTACTCTAGACCCCACGAGCCACAACTACTGAGCCCACACACCTAGTCCGTGCTCTGCAACAAGAAAAGCCACCGCAATGAGAAGCCCGTGCACCACCACAAAGAGTAGGCCCCACTGACTGCCACTAGAGAAAGCCTGCACACAGCAAGGAAGACCCAACGCAGCCAAAATAAATAAATAAATTTATTTTAAAAAAAGAAAAGTAATGCCAGAAGCCAAGGATCAGACTTAAGGGAGAAAAGAAGCAAGTCCAGATGCCCTCTGTGATCCTCTGCATTCTGGCTTTCCAGAAACCTGCAAAACTCCTGCAAAGCATCAGTATGAATCACTCGTTAAGGCTGTTACCACTACCAGGGCACCTCCAAGCTATAACACCTAGACTAATGGTAGATGCAACAATCACCAGATATTGGAAGGATGGAGGCTTACCTGCTTTATTTTGTTTCGGGAGTTGGTGATGCGCTCTGTGATGCTCTGGTACGTGCGAATGGCTGTCGTCAATTCTGTGTAGTGCTGCACGATCAATTCATCCAGGTCACGATCACACTTCTCATAGGCTTCTTCAAGACGCCCCTTCTCATTTTCTCTGTCTTCAACATCATCACTGGTAGACAGGGTCCTGGTAAAGACAGAATATATCAAGCTGAGGCAAACTTAAAACCCAAAAGTAGACGAAGGATGAGTTAGTCAATGAGAGCACATTCACCTCACTCACTAGGAAATGAAACAAGTTACTAAGAGAAAATATGAAACCGCCTGCACAGTAAAATCCAACAGCCCATCAAAATGGATTTATTGGTTGCCAATCCAAGGAGTCTTTCTCTTCACTTTTCCCCTTGGCATAATCAGGTAACAGGCAGCATGAGCTCTGCAAGAACCTGGGTAGGTCTTGATTTGTTGGAGTGAATTCAAGTACTTGCATTCCCCTTACCAGTGACAAGTCTGGCCAATGAGACCTAAGGACTTCTAGGAGTAGTTTTCTTTTTCTTTTTATAAAATGATATTTTATTTATTTATTTATTTTATTTATTTTTGGCTACTTTGGGTCTTTGTTGCAGCAAACAAGCTTTCTCTAGTTGCGGCAAGTGGGGGCTACTCTTCGTTGCAGAGCATGGGCTCTAGGCGTGCAGGCTCAGTAGTTGTGGCTCACGGGCTCAGTAGTTGTGGCTCACGGGCTCAGTAGTTGTGGCTCACGGGCTGTATCTAGAGCGCAGGCTCAGTAGTTGTGGCACACAGGCCCAGGTGCTCCACGGCATGTGGGATCTTCCCGGAGCAGGGCTCGAACCTGTGTTCCCTGCATTGGCAGGCGATTCTTAACCACTGTGCCACCAGGGAAGCCCCTAGGAGTAGTTTTCTTGCAAGAAGGTTAACAGGAAGCAGGTCCCTTTTCCCAACACCGGGTACTGTTATACAAAACTAAGATAATCATACATTAGCCATACTATAATCCTGGAAGGGGAAGCCAAGAGAAATGCCAAGCTACTGCCATTACATCATTGGGCCACTAAAGCAGCCAACCCACCGCTGCCTTACCCAGGAACTCCCTGTTAGGGGAGATAATAAATATCCATTGTTTAAGTCACTTTCGCTTGGTCTTCTTTTTTTTTTTTTTAACATCTTTATTGGAGTATAATTGCTTTACGGTCTTCTTTTATACATAGCCCAAAGCACTATAAAATTGCTTCTACACTGAGGAACCGCCTTCCAAATAGTTCATTCAAGTGACATGAATTTAGTACAGAGCCCCCCAGCGGCCTGGAAATAAGGTCACAGTCATTCTAAAACCCACTACAACAGACGGCAATATCAGCTATACTACAAGGCAGTTCCTGCATTTACTTCCAACAGCACTAACAAGATTGATACGAATCAACAATAAGCAGGGAATGAGATAGATACACTTATTAAAAATCTTTCAATAACTTAGTTTGATACATGAACCACAGATCTTGTTTCCTCTTTTATCCTTCTTGGATAATTTTTTTTTAATTTAGTGTTATAATCAGTAACAAAGAAACCCTTTTCTCTTATCTGTTGGCTGCAGTAATTTAGTTTCATTAAATTCCCTCAGATTTGTCAGCTATACATTCAGCATACTTTATTTCATTTATCTTTTTTAATTTAGGGAGGGGGTAGTTTAGGCTCTCAATGATGGATGCAATCAATTATAAGTCCATCATTAGAACTGCTTTCAGAGATGGTCTGTCAGCGAATCAGTCACATAACCCCTTCCAGATTTTTGCAAGCAAAACACTGTACAACAGTCTTCTCCAAAATGTCATTTAGAGTAAAAGATCTTAATTCATGAGTCACATAATATATAAAACTTATCTTCCAATTTAGAGGGCGATTCAGCAGGCCAGTCTCTGACTTCAATCTAACCTCAAAAAAGAAGTTTGCAAGTGTGTTAGAGATGCCAAGAGATGGGGCCCAGCATGAAATGGGGAGCAGGAGGGATAGAAATGGAAGGAAGGGAAAGGTGAAGCCTGTGAGGGCTACAGGATACGCTCCAGGCAACACACTGGGAACCCCAAGACTTGAAGGAAGGCCTTTACCATGCCAGATCCTGTGTCCTCCTCTGTCAACTGCTAAGCCTACACCAGACTACCTCCAAGCTTACTTTCAGGTAGAAAATACCACACAAGCATTTGACTAATAAAGTAAGTCAAAGTAGAGAACTTAGGGGGAATTTGGTTTCAAAGAGAGAGCTACCAATACTACTTGCAGTATTTGGCTACAGGGTGGCTAAGCATATCATCCTGTTGTTTCTGTGATATATAACTTTGCTCTTTAAATCTGAAACCTTCCAGGCTGTTAATCTAAAGTAAAGCACAGTCAGAAAATGCCTTCACTTTATCAAGTGTCCCAAAGGGAAGAGTTCCCAGATATTGAACTATCATTTCCCCTCTTTCACAGCCAATGGCCACAGACTTTTCAAAGCTACACTGGATCAGTCTGCCATCTTTATGACGCTGTGCATGATTTCCTCCCCACCACCGTTTGTGGGAGGAAACATGCCAAGCATTTCACATTGTTTACATTAACTAGTAGAATTACCATCAAGGAAGATGTCAGGCTGAGAGAGAGGACACCTTCTCGGGCATCAGTGGTCACTGTAACACATTACCATGGCATTAGAAATTACTTAGAAAACAGAAAGGGTTACTAAAATGAAGATGAGAAAGATGGGCCTGTAGGAGGTTTTAGCTCCTATTTTCATTTTCAGAGAAAATATTTATATAAGGAAATAGCCTGTGCCATGTTTGCCCCACATTTGAAATTTATCCTCTTGATGTAAACTGGGCTGAATGACATTTTGCCTTTAGTCAAATATACTTACATAGGAGAACTCTGAGAGGACAAAACCATTAAAGTTTTTTTTTTTAATTAGAGAAAAGGAAGGCAGCAATAATAGCCACTAATATCTAGAGGCTGCACATTTTATAGAAAGTATGTTTAATCCTCAGAACAGCCCACTGGAGTGGGTCCTGTGGTTATCCTCCCTCTCCCTTTTTTTTTATAAATTTATTTATTATTTATTTTTGGCCGTGTTGGGTTTTCGTTGCTGCACGCGGCTTTCTCTAGTTGTGGCGAGAGGGGGCTACTCTTTGTTGCAGTGTGCAGCTTCTCATTGCTGTGGCTTCTCTTGCTGCAGAGCATGGGCTCTAGGCACTCGGGCTTCAGTAGTTGTGGCATGCGGGCTCAGCAGTTGTGGCTCGAGGGCTCTAGAGCTCAGGCTCAGTAGTTGTGACGCACGGGCTTAGTTGCTCCGCGGCATATGGGATCTTCCCAGATCAGGGCTCGAACCCGTGTCCCCTGCATTGGCAGGCAGATTCTTAACCACTGCACCACCAGGGAAGTCCCCTCCCTCTCCCTTTTTATAGGAGAGGCATGAGATTTGACCTCCCACTTCACTCCTCCATACTGTCAAGAAATGCGAAGTCTGAGACTTTATCCTACTTAGAAGCTAACAAGTTAGCCTGCCACAGTTTCACGGATGCTGGGGGAAGTCACAAAACTCCCGGGTGGGTCAGAAGCTCAGGACTTTATTAGTCATAGCACAGCAAGTAACACGAGCATCAGCATATTTGTAGCAGGCCCCCTGCCCACAAGACCCATGGGCGTTGGAAGGATGGGCCCAAATGGAGGCCTACACATGCTGAGTTGCTGGAGAGGAGGCCTGAGCTTAAACATGCCTGCTTAAAGGCAGTAAACATGCCTGCCCTTTGCTCTGGAAAGGTTATCTCTATTTTCCAAACATGTCAAACATCCTTGACAGTCTAAAACAAAGGGCACCCGTACTTTGCTCACAAGAACTTCAGAAACACAACCTTCCCAAGGAGAATCGTCTCCCAACAAAAATGAAACCTAATTCATTGGGTTCCTCCAGGGACTGCATGGTGTCAAGTAATAGTAGACCATAAACGAAGATTCATTTCCAACCTGTTTTCTTTTCTGCAAAGTGAGACCAGAAATACAATGCCTCCCACAATAAATATCTGCACAATGAATGAATGATAGACCATAAAAGCAGACTGACTCTAGGGAGAAAGTTCCCACACATGCTACCAAAACGCAGCAAAACTCAGTGTAGGATTATCCTACTTTAAGCAAGTCTCTTGACCTGAACTGAGAGCAGGGTAGAAGAGAACGTCTGTCGTCTAGCTCACCCCGCCAGCCAGGTCAGGAACTTCTCCTCGGCCTTCTAAGCCTCTGTGCAAGGGAAACCTCACTGGCCCACAAAGCCATTCACTGCAATCTTGAACTGCTCTACTTGTTACAAGGTCTTTCATTAACATAAAGCAAAACCAGCCTCTTTGTAATTTCTACCCATTGATCCTAGTTCCACCCTTTTCAGCAACATAAAATAAGTCTATTCCCTCTTTCATAAAGTCTCTCTTTAAATGGTAAAGGACTCTCAATAGTTTTTTTCTCACCTTCAGCACCTCCAATTTCTTCATCTGTTTCTCCCACAACATGGCAGCCCACCAGCCTTGTTACTTTCTTCTGAAGTTCCCTTGAAAATGGGTAACACTCACATAGGACTTATTACATTAATCTAAGTGGTTTATATATAATAATTTATTCCAGACAACACCTGTGGAGTAGGTGCCAATGTCCCCCCTCTTCTTACAAATGAAGACTGAGTTGTGCGTTTGAAGCACAGAACTTTTAAGTAACAGAGCCAGGCCTCAGACCTGGAGAGTCTGGTTCTTAAAAGGTTCCCTATCCTGCCTCAAGATGTGGTACTCAGAACTGACACAACATACTTCTAATAGGGTGTGACCATCCAGACAGGAAGAGGTTTTATATCCCATAATATAGGCACTCTATTTCTAATCATGTAACCTAAAACTACACAGTATTCTTTTGTAAATGTTGAGTCCAAAAATGATCCAAGATCCCTTTGACAGACAATCTAGCTCTCACTCACCCTCTACTTGGGAGATTTTAAAACTAAATGCACAAATTTACGTGCATTCCTGTGTCCCACATTTTGGGAAAAGAAGGTCAAAAGTGAGGCACAGGATATAAGTTACTGAATGTCTATTATACACCAAACAATGCATTAGTTATTTTGTACACATAATTTAAGGTGACTCTCAAAATGGTCTGGTGAGATAGTATCACCACCTTTTTACAGATCAAGATTCAAAGGAAGAGTGAGGTAAAGTTGCACACAGCTAACATCAAAAATGAAATTAAAGCTGAGTATACTTGACGCCAAAACCCATGCCCTTTCCACTATACATGCTGTGAAACCGCCTTTCCCGCCTTCAGCTCCTGAGCTGCAGGACTGCAGCCTAATCAAGCTACAGCCCACATGTCAAGAGAGGAGTGAACAGCTAGAGATGTCAACAGAGCACCTGGCGGCTTCTTCAGTAGTAACAGTCTTGAATCTGGACAAGAAGGTTTAAAAAGCATGAGCTAAAAGAAGACATGGAGCAGAGGAGAAACTATTTGAAGTTGCCATCCCAAGATGCCTTCAAGTTACTGAACCATTCTTTAGAGCTTTCCATTCCTATCTCAAAATCATTATGCTTTACAAACTATTGCCAAGTTCATGGATGCACATAAAAGCGTAGATTCCAGTTAAGCTGGACACAGACGTCTCTGGATCACTAAGAATTTTTCACTAACACAGCTCTGGCATTTGCATGATGAATGACATCACTAACCATGACTAATTAATCCCAGGAAGGAATTTATTTACCCAGTGGACTAAAAGGACCACGGTACCCATGCTACGCTATTGTTAACAACACCTCGTAGGAACACATACGTTAAATGGTTCTAGTGAATTTACAACCACCAAGAAAGCCCTATAAACAAGCATAAAAACCCAGGGGAAATACCTGCAGGTCTAAAACGAAATTTGTCAGGTTCCTTTTTGATACCAGCTTCTGTATTTCAGTGCAGCCGGTCAAGTGTTTTGAAAGGAAAATAACTAGTCACTGATAACTGGCTCCTTCTATGGAACAATTTTGCTTTCACTTTGGACTTAATAGAGTAATGGAGTCCAGACAGGAGAAAGTACACAAAAGTCGATATTACTCTTTAAAAAAGACAAAAGCAAGATCATATAAAAGAAAAAGCACACCTATGAAAACAGGGTTAGTCACCCAAAGGTAACCTATCACTCAAGAGAAACAATAACCTCCAGTCAAAGGCAGAATACAATGAAAAAACAAATCTAGAATACTACCATTAGAAATACAGCAGAAGTGTCTTGCTTCTGACCAAATAATGTCAAACATGAGGCGTCTGCAACTTTCAAGCTCTTTGACCTTGGGCAAGTCACTTAACATGTCTGGGCCTGTTTCTTTCCTTGTCAAACAGACAAGGTAAGAGAACCTGCCTCACCAGGTTATCGTGAGGATTGGAGAAGTGTGTGAATGTGCTCTGTAAAATATAAGATGCCCTCAATGCGGGGCTGACACGTTATTAGGAACAAATCAATCATTTGTGAATCACAACATTGTTAGCCCAAGTCCCCTAAAGCCTCCCCCAGTGGAAAATTCCTGAGGATGTTTATGAACTGAGATCAGACCTTTTCTCTATATTCTTATGGTGCCTGGTACATTAAGAGCTTAGATAAAGCTAAATAATGAGCAGCAGCAAGATGCAGGACCTGAAGAGGTCATGGAGGGTAGTCACCTGCCTTAAGGAACAACTGCAACTAGACTATCTCACACAAATAAATGTCAGTTCAAAAATCTATAGGAGAGGACAAGCAATAGCTACATTGACCCTATTTAGTCCATTTAGTCATTGAACAAATAGTTATGACACACCTACAACTTAGCAGGCATAGCTGTAAGTGGCTAGAGACACAGCTGTGAATATAAACCAATCCCTCCCTCATGAAGCTCACACCCTGGTCTAGTGGGGGAAGCAGGCATACAACACACGGAGGCCGGGAGAGTGAGGGAGCAGCTATGGAAAAACGAAGGCGGGGTAGGGGGAAGGGAGACTCTTTTACACAAGAAGGCCAGGAATGGTTTCTCAGATCAAGATGCCATTTGAACAGAGCTTTCTAGAAAGCCGGAGGGAGCAGGAGGGGTGCGGCTGGCACTACCTGGGTAAACTGATCCCAGAGACAAGAGAAGACACACAGGCCCTGAGGTAGGACATGTTTGGCCTGTTCAAGGAAAAAGGAATGGTCAAGAAGTCAATGTGGCTTTAGAGAAGGGAGGACGGATGACAATGATAGGAGACGAGGTCAGAGAGGAAGCCGGGAGCCACATCAGGACAGCTTTGCGGGCTTCTACTCTGAAAGGGTTCTCTAAAGTCACCTGGGAGTTAGCACCAAAGAAAAGAATAACAGCTTTCAACCAACAGTTAATGGCGAATAATGAGTAACAATATTTACTTTCAAGTTTCATTTCAATTCTATCCCAGTTCTTTCCAAAAAAGATCTGAGATGGTTTGTATATGCAAGAATGTGGACAATACAAAAGAGAAAGAGGAAATAGTTGAAGACAAGCAGGACAACAATGCCATATAAATGTAAAACACAGGTACACAGGTCATACGGACAAACGTAGCATGTATGAAATGAGCCCCCAATTTAACTTTGGGGTTCCTAGTAGCCGATGCAAAAAGAGAACCCTAGCCAATTATATATAATTCCCATTCTCAAAAAGACAGATTCCAGTTGCTCTAAGCAAGCAAACTTTAAACTAATACTAAATTCTAAAAACAAAAAAAAAACTTTCACTTAAAACAAGAAGACATGGACTTCCCTGGTGGCACAGCAGTTAAGAATCCACCTGCCAATGCAGGGGACACAGGTTCAAGCCCTGGTCCGGGAAGATCCCACATGCCACGGAGCAACTAAGCCCGTGCACCACAACTACTGAGCCTACACTCTAGAGCCTGAGAGCCACAACTACTGAAGCCCTCATGCCACAACTACTGAGGCCTGTGTGCCTAGAGCCTGCACTCCACAACAAGAAGCCACCGCAGTGAGAAGCCCACACACCACAACGAAGAGTAGCCCCCACGTGCAGCAACTAGAGAAAGCCTGCGTGCAGCAACGAAGACCCAACACAGCCCAAAATAAAAAAAAAAAAATTTAAAATAAAAATAAAACAAGAAGACATGACACAATATAGTGACCAATGTCCTCAACAACTTTCTAAAAACAAAGTAATGAATTTTACACGGCCATTTCTTATAAGTCCCTTCAAGAACGTAACATTAAAACACAACTCGGACCTAAGAGATTTTCAAAGACTCTGAATATAGTCCAAAGTATTAAGCTTTCCAATGATTTTAATCTAAGAATAGAATTTAGGGAATTTAAAGGACTAAATGGAACAAATCATGTTTCATTAACTACCTCCTCTGAGCAAGCCTTTTGATAGTTCAAGCTGACCAGACAGAAATTCTCTGAAGAGCGTCCACAGTACAAGTATTCGGTATTGGAGGGCTAATAGAGGACTGTTAAACATTGTAAGACAGAAAAGCATGTAGTAAGACTGACAACAAGTGTGAAAAATTAGCCTGACCAGGGCTCTTGCCTGAGCCTCAAGATTGCCAGGCTGTCACTCTGGAAGCATTTTAGGGTATTTCAACAAGTAAGAGTGCCCAGAGTACCATATGTTATGGACTGAATTGTGACACACACACCACCTACCACCACAAAATTCATATGTTGAATCCCTAATCCCCAACGTGACTGTATTTGGAGGCAGGGCCTAGAAGAGAGGTAATAAAGATTAAGTGAGGGGCTTCCCTGGTGGCGCAGTGGTTGAGAGTCCGCCTGCCGATGCAGGGGACACGGATTCGTGCCCTGGTCCGGGAAGATCCCACGTGCTGCGGAGCGGCTGAGCCCGTGAGCCATGGCCGCTGAGCCTGAGCATCCGGAGCCTGTGCTCCGCAACGGGAGAGGCCACAACAGTGAGAGGCCCGTGTACCGCAAAAAAAAAAAAAAATTAAGTGAGGTCATACAGGCAGGGCGTTAATGCGATGGAACTGGTGTCCTTCTAAAAAGAGGAAGAGACACGAGAGCCCTCTCCCTCCCCACACACTCAGAGGAAGGGCCATCTGAGGACACACGAGAAGATGGCCATCTACCAGCCAAGAAGAGAGGCCTCACCAGACACCAACCCTGATGGTACAAGACCGTGATCTTAGACTTCTAGCCTCCAAAACTGTGAGAAAATTTGTTGTTTAAGTCACCCAGTCTATGGTATTTTGTTATGGCAGCCTGAGCAGACTAATACACCACCCTATAAAACACAGGAGGTGTTATTCTGGTTGGGTAAAATCTCAAGGCAGATGTTACCAGTAATCCCCCCCTTAACCTCAGCAACACAGATTCTTCCCCAAGAAGAGTTACCTGCCTGATAGAGTCTCAGATAACTAATTAACCTGCTATAAGAAATATTTAACATAATACACCTGAATTTTGGTGACACCTGCAGAATAATCAGCATTAAGTCAGGCTTTCTGAAAACAGTTAATATGCTTAATTGTCTTCTAAGGGCATTCCTTGTTAGCATCCAGTGACCTCTCCTCCAGGAATGATAAAGATTAAACAATTAATGGAAATCACTTCAAGCAACTCAGAGAAACTAATTACAAGTAAGGCTCCACATATCCAGAAATCACTTACCAGGAAGCTACAGCTCTATAGATCAAAATCTACAGTAAGAATCAAATCTCCTCAGTGATCCCCATTCTGGGAAGTACTCAAAGTGGGCCCCTTAGCAGATAAACTAGATGTCACTGAGCCCCTGCACTTTTTACTCATCAAGCACCTGAATCCCTCAATCAGTACCACCTTCTCTTTTTCGGACAATTCTTGTGAATTTTTTAAATTGCATAATGGAAAAAGCAGAAGGAGTCATCTTTACAACATATTCTAACATATTATCATAAGGCCCAAACTGAGTATTTTTAAACTCTCAACAAATATTCAAGGGTTAACTAGTTTCTGAACCTCACTCCAAGTAGGACGAAAATGAACAATTAACTTACTGATCTTTCTAGAACATAGTATTCCTTTTTGTTATTGATCCCAACACAAGAAAAAAAGAGTCTAGAGCTGACATGATTCTTGAAAACGTGAATTCTATTTTCTTTTCCAAACTGCTTTTAACTAGAAGATATTAGATTACACTATTAGATCCGCTTAGCCGTTATTTCAGTGTGAGTCAGATTTTCTTTCCTTCGAAAATATGTAACAGCCATCCTAAGAAATGCCTGACAGTAACAATATACCTATTATATCAGGAGGGACACTAAATACAGTTCTGAGTAGTGTGAAAGTACAAACTGAAAAGGAGGAAAAGAGTTTACTACGACTATGAACCCTAACCAAACAAGTTGAGAAGCGGTCTTCAAAGCCTATTAAATGAAGCAGACCCCTTTGTATAAGAAGAATAGTCTACAAAGGCTTCCAATGAACTATAAAAACTCGTAATTCTGAGTTTTGTAAAAAAAAAAAATTACACATTAAATATATGAGATGTGTATCACTATATAATCACATAAGATATGGCTTCACTCAAAGCATAACCAAATCTACATTACACTTTTAAATCAGATTTTATTATATTCAATTAGACATCGCAATTGCTTGTTTCTGAATTATGTCTTATTAGATCCCACAAAATACAAGATAATCCCATCCCAATTGATAGCGAATCCCATCCCAACTGATAGTGATTCATAATGACAAGTCCCTCTGAAAAAGTTTTCTGATGCATAAAAACAACATCCCCTAATTCACTACAAAGAGATTCACTTAATATCAAGTGACAGTAAACAATTTCTGCTTTAAAGTCAATTGAAAACTTCACTGGCATCTTCCTTCAGACAGTGCTTAGGGCCAATTACTATACCTGACACATGCAGTTTTTCTATATTTCAATTAACTCGGTTATATAAAACACTTGTGGGGACCCAAAGTATAAATCTTGTAGCCAACAGAGAAGGCCATTACCAAAATTAAGTAAAATCACCTCTACCAAAAGCATACAACAGTCTAGGGTTGACAAAGTCAACTTAAAATCTCCCCCACCCTTACCGAACCAAACCCTACCTCTCTTTCACTCCCATTTTAAGCCCCGTGTCCTTAAAGCACCGTTTTCAGTCATCTCATTTTTCACCTCCTGGGGAATGTTTGTTACTACAACGCATTACAGCATTCGATCATTTTAAACATGTATGCTATTCCCTAATAAGAAGTTTCTAGTGAGTTCCTCAGAAACAGTGTTTTATAAGATATTAATAGACATTATGTGGTAATAGGCTATTTTGGAAATTCTGGGTTACATAAATTGAAGGTTTCCTAACAACAGTCATTTTCAGGAGACTTTAATATGTTAATGTACAAGGTACCTCTGGGCGGGAGGTTGTCTGGGTAGGAGCGGGGTGGATAGAAGAGGAATATATTATGCAGCATTTCTGCAATTTATTAACCTACAGAACCTTGTCATTCCCACCACCTTCCCTCTCCCCAGCATATACATATATTATAAACATACATACACATGTGAAATTTTTATGGAAATTTTCAAACACAAAAATTAAGAGACTCATTGAATAAACCCAGCTTCAACAATTATCAACACATTCCCATCTTTTTTCATCTATACTCTCACTGACTCCAATCTTCTTATTTTGCAGCAAATCCCAGAAGTGATATCATTTTTACTGGTATGTATTTCAGTATTTATCTGTTAAGAAGAGTACTTTTTTTTTTTTTTTTTTTTAATGCGGTACGCGGGCCTCTCACAGTTGTGGCCTCTCCCATTGCAGAGCACAGGCTCCGGACGCGCAGGCTCAGCAGCCATGGCTAACGGGCCCAGCCACTCGGCGGCATGTAGAATCTTCCCGGACCAGGGCACGAACCCGTGTCCGCTGCATCGGCAGGCGGACTCAACCACTGCGCCACCAGGGAAGCCCAAGAAGAGTACTTTTTAAAAAGAAAAATGGCCATACCATTATCTCAGCTAAAAACAAGCTAACAATGCTACTTGGTTTCTTGTATTTTCCCAAATTATGTCCTAAGGGCTACTCAAACTAACATTTATTAGACTCACCTGAGACTCTTGTTAAAACAGCAGATTCAGGTTAGGTGGTTCAGGTGGCGCCTAAGAGTCCGCATTTCTAACAAGCTCTCAACTGACATTTTGAGTACAAAATAATGTCTCCCGTAATATTCAGCACAAAAAGGCACCAAGTTTCCAACAGAAAAACACCTGAATTACGTGCCACGGTATTTTTTGCAAAGGCTTTATAAAAACTTTTAAAAGAATAAATGAAAGTCAGAAAAGTTTCTAAGGATCTTGAAATACTTATTTTTCTTACAATGTCAAATGATACACGAGAATTTTCCCTTATAACTTCCTGTTAAATGGTGAGTCTCAGTGTTTTTCAAGGTGAAAACCACAAAGGACTGGCTACCATAAAGACCAAGGTCATAACTCATTTCATAGCTTGAAAGCAGTTAACAAAAACGTATGGAGCAGCAGAGTATAAGACAATAGGGTAGGGCTTCCCTGGTGGCGCAGTGGTTAAGAATCCGCCTGCCCCTCCCCCAAAAAAAAAAAAGAATCCGCCTGCCAATGCAGGAGACAGGGGTTTGAGCCCTGGTCCGGGAAGATCCCACATGCCGCAGAGCAACTAAGCCCGTGCACCACAACTACTGAGCCTGTGCCCTAGAGCCTTGGAGCCACAGCTACTGAAGCCCGCGCGCCTACAGCCCGTGCTCCGCAACAACAGAAGCCACCGCAATGAGAAGCCCGTGCACAGCAACGAAGACCCAACGCAGCCATAAATAAATAAATAAAGACAATAGGTGGCTTCCCTGGTGGCGCAGTGGTTGAGAGTCAGTCTGCCAATGCAGGGGACACGCGTTCGTGCCCCGGTCCGGGAGGATCCCACATGCCGCGTAGCGGCTGGGCCCGTGAGCCGTGGCCGCTGGTCCTGCGCGTCCGGAGCCTGTGCTCCGCAACGGGAGAGGCCAAGGCAGTGAGAGGCCCGCGTACCGCAAAAAACAAACAAACAAACAAAAAAAGACAATAGGGAAGCAGAGCTCACCACTGCAAACTGCAAAAGGCCAGCACAGGTTGCAAGCGTCCCAATGCAAACAAAAACAAAACCACCACCAACAGAAAGAGTCTAAGTACTATGTCACCCAAAGAAAACCCATTTACCAGCCACACTAGACCTCAATAAACAATACCATCACAGGCATTAAAAAGAACTACATTTTTTAAAATAAGTACATAAACAGATGCAAACTAGTTCCTAGGCATTTCTAAGAGTTCTGGAGGAAAAGTTCCTGAAAAAGTACTATACGAAATGAACTGTTTCATTAAATACTCTGTAAAATACTGCAGAATCAGCAAGACCATCAGCGCTGAGATACCTAGCTCACCTTCGTGCCACAACTTCATTTAGCACATCTGGTTACCTTATTCTTCCTCTCTGAGCATAGGCAACCCAAAATTTGACCCATGACGATTAATATCCTGAGATATTTTTTAAAATATGAAGCACTGATAGACTTCTACTGCTGGAACGGATTAAATAACAGGAAATAGATTTACCCTCCCATCTGAAACAACAAACAGAACGGGTTTCAAAACCTTGGACATGAAAGCTGTTCGAATTTGCAGAGCAGAGTCCCGGAGAGGAGAGAGCTACCCAAAGCACCCTGGCAAGGAGTGGAGGAGCTCCCTGGAGTCTTCCCCTGAGCATGCGTGGTAGAAAACTACTCAAGGCCACAAAAAGAACCACCTGAAAGCACTGCGAGAACAATTATCTGAAATCACACACAGCCAGAGTGAAAAATCTCATCACTCACAGAGCACTGGGTGGAGTACTCAGAAGGATTTGCCATAGTACTGAGACAAAATGGCCCTAAACTAATGTTGCTCTGCTCCCAATTAGCAAAATTTAAAACAGGACCTTAAAGGGCCACACTGTTTCCAAGTAACAGCCACATCCCAGAACAATGCTCAAGAATATTTATAGGAAAACAAAGATATCCAATATCAGTACCCAACAAGGTAAAATTCACAAAATCTAGCATCCAAAAAGTGGCAAGGCACACGGGGGCGGGGGGGCGGGGGAGGGGGAATTAATCAACCAAAACTAACCCCAAAATGACAACAGATGATAAAATTAGCAAAGAACATTTAAACAGTTATAACACCTGTATTCCATGTTCAAGAAGCTATAGGAAAGACTGAAGATATTTTTTTAAATACCCAAATCAAACTTCTTAGAGAGCAAAACCACAATCTAATAAAAATTACATTACATGGAATTAACAGCAGATTAGGAATTGCAGAAAAGATTAGTGAACTTTAACACACAGCAACAGAAACTATACCAAAAAATAAAAACTCACCAAGAAAAAAAAACCAAAAAAATAAAAGGGGGCGGGGGGAGAACATCAGCGTTCAGTGAGCTGTGGGACAACTTGAAGTGTCTTAAACTACTTAAAGGTAAATCTGACAAACAATACGTGGACTTACACATTGAAATCTACAAAAAAATTGCTAAGAGGAGTTAAGTGGAGAGAGATACCCTGTTCATGGATCAGAAAACTCATATTGTTAAGACGTCAATTATCCCATATTAATCAGGACATTCCATGCAATCCCAACCAACATCCCAGCGGGTTTTATTCTAGAAATTGATTAGCTAATTCTAAAATTGATATGGAAATGCAAAGGACCTAGAATGGCCAAAAAAACTTTGAAAAAGTAGAACAGAGTTGGAAAGCTTACACTATCTGTCTCCAAGACTTATAAAAGCAGTAATCAAGACTGTGTAGAACTGTCATTAAGATAAACAGATGAATGGAACACACTAGAGAGTCAAGAAACATTGACAGCTCCACACTGGCCACCTGATTTTTGACAGAGGTGCCAAAGAAATTCAGTGAAAAAAGTATTTTAAACAAATGGTGTTGGAACCACAGGATATCCTTACAAAAAAACTGAACTGGAAAAAAACTGACAGGGATGCTGGAAGTGTTCTCTATCTTGACACGAGTACTGGTTACACAGGCAAAAATTCATTAAGCCATATACTTAATATGTGTGCACTTTACTATATGTATGTATACCTTAAAAACGGAGACATTAAGTTATCGTGTTAAGTTTAGCACACAGAGTAAGATCCCATATTTATCTTTTAAAATATTTCTATCTATCCATCCAACATCTCATACAGAGAGAGAGACACACACAGAGAGATCTAAAATTAGGCTCACCTAATATCAATGATGGTAACTTATGGAGGATAAAGTTTGGAAAAATATTTTTTACTTACATCTTCACATTTTTCTGCATTTCCATTGTTTGAATACTTTATAATGAGTATGTACTATTTTTATAATAATGCAATGATTTTTAAAAGCTGAAAGCAAAGTTATTAACGATGGTTAATTCTGGGTGAATATGAGTAACTTATATTTCCTTCTCTGTAATTTTCTACCACTTTAAAAATATTCGAAGATATTTATATTCTTTTGTTATGCTAAAAAAAGTGTTAACTTTGTTATAATTACAACCGTTAAGCCCTGTAGGTACCTGGGCAGGATCCACACAAAAACCTTAAAAACAAAAACAGTATTTTGGGAAACAGGATTTTTGGACAATGCTTCTCTTTGATGACTTTTTTTTAACAAGTCTATGTGATACGATTTTTATAAAGGAAAATGGGAAAAGTTACAATGACAAGTGTGCATAGAAAGAGAAAAAGCATAGAATGTTGGTGAAGATCTCACATATATCCAACAATGGAGAAAAGATAATCTTTTCAACAAATGGTGTGAGAATAACTGGACAGTCACCAAAATAAAAATCAATCTAGACAGAGATCCTACAGCCTTCACAAAAATTAATTCAAAATGAGTATGAGACCTAAATATCAAACACCTAGAAGTTAGCATAGGAGAAAATTGAGATGACCTTGGGTACAGCAATGACTTTTTAGCTACACACCATTCGTGAAAGAAACAAGTGATAGGCTGGATTTTACTAAGATTAAAAACTTCTGCTCTGGACAAGACGAATTCTCTGCCTAGAGAATAAGAAGAAAAGCCACAGACCAGGAAAAAATATTTTCAAATCACATATATCCACATACATGCAACAACACTGTCTAAATGACAGTGGGGTAAACACTTCCCTCTTAATCATGCAGTAGAGGAGAGTTAACAGAGACAATCATCAAAAATACTCGGTTTCTGGCAAGAGCACAGGAAAACAGGTACTCTAATACACCACTTGTGGGGATGTCAATTACCGTCTTTCTGGAGGACATTTTGGCTCTGTCAAAACACAAAATGCACATATACTCTAAATCAGCTATTCTCTTGCCACTGCCATGGACTTACACCATGGATATACTGCCCAATGTACAAGAATGCTCATTGCAACATATTTTTAACAGAACAAAAAATAAAACCAAAAGTATGTGTTAAAAAGTGGGGGGGTATGGGCCACCAATTAAATAGACTATGGTGTATCCATGTGACAGAATACTACCTAGACACTAAAAACAATGAATAAGATCAACGTGTGCTGCTAGAAAAGATCTCCAAGATAAAGAAAAACAAATGAACAAAGGTGCAAAAGTGCACATAGTATGATCGCATTTGTTTAAAGCACATAGAATATATAATTTTTATGAATATTCCTTAAGTGCATATAAACTCATAAACAATATTAGATATTAATACATTAAAGAATATATATTATTTTGTTTAAAGATTATACATTCACACATACTTAAATACAGTCTTATATTTCCCTCAGGACACTTAAAAGGGGTATGTTTCAGGAGGGAGACGAACAGGGGGGAAAGTCTACTTTTTATTTTGTACCTCTTGAAATATCTGACTTTTCTAAATATGTAACTAATTTTTAAAAATTATGCATATAATTTTAGAAAATCACATATATAATTCTTTAATGGCAACGAGGGTTATCTAGGCAAAGAGACCATGGTCCCTTCGGTTTGTTTGTTTATAGTCTTTTTATCTTTAATAAATGTTTTACATTTTATGTCTGTTCATATTTTACATGTTTCTTATACACGCATAAGCATAGATATATTTAAATCTAGCTTCTTTAGCTGAGTCTCAAATTATCAAAGAATTACCATCTTAAGTCAGCTATACAAGGTTTCTTAGTTACAAAGAGAACATTCTGTCAACTGGCATCAAACATTCTAGTCAACATAGCAAGGATATTTCTGACGGAAAATTATATCCTGGTTGCTATCTGGCAAACTTACTCAAAGCAACTTTCTAACCAGAGAAGCTGGGGCTCCTGGAAAGGAGGAAATGAACATTTGGGTGCCTTCTCTGTGCCAAACTGTGAGGCACTTTTACATACTCTTATTTAATTTTTTGAAAACCCAGAGCACATTGTATGATTATCCCATTTTACAAATGACAAACTAAGACACAGGGGTTTTTAAGTAATGAGTCCAAGGTCACTTTACATGGATAATACAGTAAGGCTCTACTACCTATACCGAACCTCCCACTGAAGACTCTGACAACATTTATCTATAAGAAATGGCTTGGAAAAAACCTGATCGTTATCACCCCAAATTAAAACTATATACCTCAAAGCCTTTAAGAAATTTCAATGCTAAAAATTACACGAGGTTAGAAACTTAGACATGGGTTCCCAAGGTATCAATTCTGTGCGTTTAGCCAGAAAAATGGGAATTCTTTTGCCCCTTACATCCATATATGCTTCCAGATGCCCCAGGGCTTCCAGAAAGTTTATACATGTTTAGTTTCCAGATATACCAACAGTAATTTTCAAACAGTACTGCATCACTAGAGTCAAGACTCCCCAGGGTACAAAGAGAGCTGGAAATCCTAAAAACCATTATGAGACAGGCTCAGATGGAGAGGAGTTAGTGCTCCTCTCCATCAACACTAGTCCCCTCACGACTCCGAGGACTCCGAGGACTCTGCTCTGAACAGTGACCACACTCCCTTCCTGCCACAGTCTGTGGCGTGGACCTCAAAGCTGTTTGTTCAAAGTTCTGATCAAAACGTGGACTCCTTCATCAAAGTGTACTTTGAATTAAATACAGGGCTGACCAAAATACTCTGAGGAGGAAGGGGATTTAACAGGTGTCTACCATAAAGGATTTACCAAGTTTTTGAAACTCCAACTTCTGTGAAGACATAAAAGTTGATGACCATGTGATCCTTTAACTGCCTTCAAACCTCCTTGACATCTGTGAGCAGAGTCTGTCCACAAAAGCTCCGCTCCGAGGTTTCAATGAGGTCTCCTCAAGTCACAGCCCAAGTCTGTCTTCCAAATTAAACCAGCTATTAAAGGCCAACTCATAAAGAGAAGAGAGTCACATGTAATTGGGAAGTAAATCACCTAACAGTAAGTGGTAGACACATTTCCCAATTAAAAACCTGACAAGACCTCACAAAAATAAAATAACATCTCCAAAATGCCATCTTGCTTGTTTCCTATTTAGAAGGGCTGCCTGCCCCAACTTCACACCAAACAAAAGGTTGGGGTGGGGGGTGAATCAACAGAAAAGTAGGAAAATGCTGTGTGGGTACCTTGTGTGTCCAAATAGTACATCAGCAGGTAATTAGGACTCCGTCCACCCAATTAGTTCCATTTTAAAGGGCCAGGGGCAAAACTTAAAACCAAAAGCTGTGGTTAGCAGCAGCCTCCAAAAGACACAGTCCCAAACACCATGCATCCCCTCATCAAAGCACGGCATCACAACAGAACCTCTTCTGCAAAACCCCATAGTCCACCCTTTGAAACAGCTGACCCTCCTGAAATATTTTTATTCAGTATTTTATAAATGGTTAAGAATTTCATTTATGAGTCTCGAGGCACTTAAATAACCCATCCACCAAATGTAACACTTCCATTACAATTACACTATACTTCTTTAAATCATTTTGACTTTTAAATGCTTTAAAGTGGACTATCCCTCTAACAAATTAATCATTTAACTATTTGGTACCATGGCTGCAAATAGTGATGAGATTTGGTTATTCCCCATATATACTCCTACCCTGTCCTCAGGTCAAACCCTTATCCACCTAGTGTCTTTTTTCCATTTAAAAGATGCTTGTAACAATAAATGCTGTTTATTGCTAATAGGATGAATATGAAAATATAGTGTTATGCTAATACATAATGTAGTACAGAAATGACACCTGTTACGTATCAGAACGGAATTGAAGGAGAATTTTTAACATTCACTATTCAAAAAGGAAAAACAACTGCTCGTTGACACAAAAAGATAAAGCTAAACTATTCAAACTTTTCAAAGGACAGTGGACTCTATCACTAACAAGTAATTTATTTTGTGACAAAATGACAGGTCCAAGGAAACACGGAAGAGAACTGGCACGTACCAGATACATCTTCAGGGATGCTCAGATTTTATAAACATGAGCCTAAAATGGTTTTCCTTTTTGAGGCTTGTTGCCAAAGCAACCAGGAAAGCTACAGTCTTTGAGAGAGAATTTGAAGTAGAGGTTAAGGATAAGAGGAGGTAATCATGAATACAATGTTGCAAGACGGGTAACACAAAGAATACAAATTGAACAGACAGACAAAGCAGCAACTTCAGAGTCAGAACAATTTACTAACAAGAGATATGCATCCTCCGTTCTTTTTATTTTCATTTTATTGAAATGGGTTTGAAAGGGTTCTCCACCCTTATAATTTATTTCACTTAAAGAAAAAAACCTCTAAAAGGTCGACCACTCCTGCTCCCACCATATATAGTCTGGGAAAATGATATGCATAGAGGATAACGTGAAATTTGTTTTGTTTTGTTTTTTAAAGACTAGATCGGGATAGGAAGGCAGAACAAAAATCAAACACGGATGTGTGCTTTCAAACCCACAGCCCTTCTACCAGCTCACTACAGGCTCTTGTATTTGAGGCTGTGGCCATTCACAGGTGGTTGGAGGTGTCCAACGTGTGAGAACACAGTCTGCAACTCGTGACAGGAGTCTCCGGACTTCAGGGCCTGACACCCAGAAGCCCAGGGAACAAGATGCCTTCCACAATGAGCGGTGCTGAAAGCAATCGATCAGTAAATGTATGAATAAGTGAACACACCTGGCTTTCTCCACCAAGTCCCAAACAGTGTGCTTTTAGGGCCCCGGGACCCTAATGCGAAGCTCTGGCCCTAAATTAGGAAAACACTGCGAGGCCGGGCTCCTCCCTCTAGCCCAACCCCAGAGAAAAAGGCAGAACTGTGGGGGCCCTTGGGAGGGGCTGAGGGGAGGCAAGGAGGGAAGGGAGGGGTCAGCAGGGTAGAACCCAGCTAACCCTTCTCCCTTCCAAAGCGGAGGTCGAACCGCTGCCCCCGTCCCCTGACCCTGCCTCCCTCACCTGATCACAGAGATGAGCAGCCCCGAGGGGTCTTTGCTTTTGCTGACTGTGCTTCTGTATTTCCCACCAGCTCCTTCTGCCGCCATCTTGGTACAAGGTGGAGAGCGGCTGAGCCAGAAGGAACAGAGGGTAAACTCTGTAATTGACCTCTGGAGAGTGCACCAATGGGAGAAGAGAAGTCCAGAGTCACGGAACTGGATAATCCAATCGGTAAAGGAAGGAGGCGGGACTGAAGCAGCAAGTTTCGAGGGCCGACGCGCGCTCTAAGCATTCTGGGTACTGTAGTTTTCTTCCACGTTTCCTGGGCGCGCAGAAAAACTGATCTAGTTGCGACTTGATGAAATCTCCTAATGTCTTCATTTGTATTTATTCTGATCGTGGGTTTTTTCCCAGTTTCCTTGTTTTTAGAATTTTATTACTTTTTAAATCAAATTTATCTGACATTGCCAAAGTGCGTATGTGGGGTGTGTATTTAAGTAGGGTCGGTGCTTGATGTCTATATACAAAGTTTTTACTTTAAACACAGGTGGTTAAGAAAAATCCAATAAAATGCGAAAATGAATAGACACAGAAATGCTTTTCTTTAGTATTCTCTAAAACTAAATGTTTATACATTCGTTTAATGCGTGAGTTCGATTATTTTGACATTTCCAGGTAATCCTAAAAAACATGCAAGCAGGAACACACAAATGGATATTGATAAAGAAAAGACAGAAAAACCGAAAAGCAACACTGACCAGATTGCAGATTCCTTTTCTTCCCAAGCTAAATAAAATATAGTTGGTAATGATGCACAGTTGTGCTTTATTAATATTTTTACTGTTAAGTTTTCATATGTCCTGCATTCAACTCTACTGGCTTAGTCACTAATTCAGCAGATGAACTAAAACAACGATCAGAGTAAGAATAGAAAGTGCATAAATCGAGGAACAAGAAGAAAAATAAATATTGAAAAGGAGGGAAGGCAGTGAGTGATCTCCTTAGTAGAGGTAGAGATTAAAGAACTTCAGAGACGGATAGAAAGCAAACTCAGAGGTCCTGGAGTTACGAAATAGCAAGCACAGAGAATGTCCACTGCTTTGATTAGGCAGATATAAGCTGGTAGAGGTTCACAGTGATTTTTTTAAAATAAGTTGGAAATATATTTTTTTTTTCTTTTAGTGTTCCTTGCCTTTGGCCCAATAATTCCAGTTCTAGGGACTTTGATCCTAAAGAAACAGAGATACAGAAAAAATACTGAAAATTTTAAAACAGAAGTATTAAATAAATTATGGAATGTCCACAAGAGGATAGATATATTATAACATATAGCCATTGGAAATCACAATTTTAGTGAGTTTTAATGAAGAGAAGATGTTCATGATGTAAGTGCAAAAAGCAGGCTATAAAATTAAAGAACTTATATATATATATATATATATATAGAGAGAGAGAGAGAGAGAGAGAGAGAGGTAATTGGGCCTACTGGCTAAGGATGCAGGCAGTAGGGAAAAAAACACATGATCACCTCAGTTGATACAGTAAAAGCTTTTGACAGGATCCAACAACCTTTTCATGATGAAACACTCAGAAAACTAGAAATACAAGGGAATTTATTCAATGTGATAAAGGATGTTTATTAAAAACCCACAGCTAATACTCAATGGTGAAAAACTGAAAGCTTTCCAGCTATGATCAGGTACAAGACAATGATGTCCATTTTGCCACTTGTACTCAACAAAGATCTGGAAATTCCAGCCAGAACAATTAGGCAAAAAAAAAAAAAAAAAAAGAATGAAAGGCATTCAAGTTAGAAAGGAAGAAGTAAAACCATCTCTATTTGTAGACAACATGGTTGTACATATGGAAATCCTAAAGAAATTTTTAAAAACTATTAGAGCTAATAAATGAATTCAGCAAGGTTGCAGGACACAATAGCAAGGCAAAAATATCAATAGTGCTTTTAGACACTAGCAATAAACAATCCAAACAGGAAATTAACAAAACAATTCCATTTACAATAGCATCAAAAAGGATAAAATACTTAGGAATAAGTTTAACCAAGGAGGTGAAAGACTTATACACTGAAAACTACAAAACTTTGCTGAAAGAAATTAAAGAAGGCCTACGTAAATGGAAAGACATCCTGTGTTCATGGACTGGAAGACTTAATATCATTAAGATGTCAATACTCCCTAAAGCTATCTACAGATGCAATGCAATCCTTACGAAAATTTCAACGGTCTTTTTGCAGAATTAGAAAAACTGGTCCTAAAATTTATATGGTATTGCAAGGAATCCCACATAGCCAAAACAATCTTGAAAAAAATAGCAAGTTTGGAGGACACAGACTTCTTGACTTCAGAACTTACCAAAAAGCTACAGTAATCAAAAGTGTGGTACTTGCAAAAACATAAGCACATAGATAAATGGAATACAATTATAAGTCCAGAAATAAACCCATACATCTATAATCAACTGACTT
Organism: Stenella coeruleoalba; assembly: GCF_951394435.1. Lineage (NCBI taxonomy): Eukaryota > Metazoa > Chordata > Mammalia > Artiodactyla > Delphinidae > Stenella > Stenella coeruleoalba. The sequence goes on along the minus strand of NC_137155.1, from coordinate 85,761,766 downwards.
TCTACAAGGGTGCCAATATTATTCAATGGGAGAATAATAGTCCCTCCAACAAATGATGCTAGAAAAGCTGGATATCCACTTGCAAAAGAATGAAGTTGGACACTGTCTTAGTCCATCCACAGATTGGGTAGCTTATAAACAACAGAAATTTATTTCTCACAGTTCTGAATCTTAGGAAGTCCCAGATCAAGGTGTCATCATGGTTGTTTCATGGGGAACGCCCTCTTCCTAGTGCTTAGCCAGCACCTTCTCGTTGGGCCCTCACATGGTGGAAGAGGCTAGGGATCTCTGTGAGGTGTCGTTTATGAGAACACTAATCCCTAATCACCTCCAACAGCCCCCACCTTCTAATACCACCACCTCTGAGGGTTAGGAGTCAACATATGAATTTTGGGAGTGGGGAGGATACCACCTATTCAGACCTTGAACCACACATAAAATTTAACTCAAAATGCATCAAAGACCTAAATGTAAGAGATAAAACTCCTAGAAGAAAACATAGGGGGTAAATCCTTATGACCTTAGATTTGGCGGTGGATTCTTATGTATGACACCAAAAGCAACAGCAACAAAGGGAAAAATAGATAAGCTGGAATTCATCAAAATTTAAAACTTTTGTGCATCAAAGAACACCATGAAGAAATTTTAAAAAGACAACCCACAGAATGTGAGAAAATATGTGCAAATCATATATGTGATAAGGGTCTTATATCCAACATATGGAAAGGATTCTTACAACTCAAAAGCAAAAGACAAAAGCTCCAATTAAAAACTGGGCAACAGATGTGAACAGACATTTCTCCAAAGAAGATATATCAATACAAATGGCCAACAAACACATGAAAAGATGCTTAACAACAGGGAAATGCAAATCAAAATCACAGTGAGATAGCACTTTACACCTACTAGTTTGGCTTTAATTTTTAAAAATGGGGGAAAAAATGTTGATTAAAAAAACCTTCAAACTTTGTTGGTGGGAATGTAATGATACATCAGCTGTGGAAAACAGTTTGGTGGTTCCTCAAAAAGTTAAACATAAAATTACCATATGACCCAGCAATTCCACTCATAGGTATATATCAAAAAGAATTGAAAACAGGTGCTCAAAAAAATACTTGTACAAAAACATTCATAGCAACATTGTTCATAATAGTAAAAAGGCAGAAACAACTCAAATGTCCATCAATAGATGAATGTGGTATAATATGTGGTATGTGACTAAGGTATAAACAAAATGTGACATATCCATCCAATGGAATATTATTCATCTATAAATGGGAATGAAATACTGATGCATGCTACATCATTAAGGAAACTTGAAAACATTGTACTAAATGAAAGAAGCCAGACACAAAGGGCCACGCAGCATATGATTCTGTTTACACGAAATATCTGGACTAGGTGAATTCATACAGACAGAAAGTAGATGAGTGAGTCCCAGGGTTTGGGGTGAGGTGCGGATGGAGAATGGCTGCTTTGTAGACACAGGGTTCCTTTGGAGATGATGAAAATGTTCTGGAACTTAATCATGGTGATGGTTGTACAATTTTGTGAATATTAAAGGCCACTGAATGATACGCTTAAAAATGGTTAAAATGATCATTCCTATGTTATGTGTATTTTACCACAATAAGAAAATAAAGAATGTAGGTTATGCGGTAGACTGGCCAGATTCAATCCCAGCTCTCCACTTGCTTGCTAGGTTACCTTAGGCAAGTTTCGTCATCTTCCCGCGCCTCAGCTTCCTTATCTGTAAAGCAGATGAGGATACTACTTCCCTTAGAGTGTTATAGTGAGACTGTGTGAGGTATACATGACCAGCACTTTGTAAATATCAGCTGTCGTTACTAAAGTATGGTACTAATTTTGTTTAAAATACATCTCTGGGTATTATGAAGTTGTTTTGAGGAGCAAGCAAAAGATAATTTTTCGTTGTTTTTTTTTTTTAAACACTTCACTGTGTTTTCCAAATTTTCTCTGAATAGGTGTTACTTTTATAAACAGAAATTTTTAAAAAGAACTTTGTTTTTAAAAAGCAAGAATTGGATAAGCATCAAAAATGATGGGCTACTTTAATTACACACTGGAAATGCAATTTCATGATAATTAAATCAACACACCCCAATTAAACCTTCATTCAATAAATTGTTTTCTCTGTTCCACTTCCTTCACATCCCACCTCAGGAAATCTTTGTACCATTGTACCTTTCATCTTCAGGTGACAACCATAGCCTTTCACATTGTTTCTATTCTAGATGACCTTCTAAACTAATTCCAAACTTGCACTAAACTGTGAACAATGGGGAAAATACAATTAGGAGAAGCCATAGTGGGTCTGCTTGTTTGTAACCTTCAGCCTTCAACGCAGACTCCCAAACTCACCGGGCTACTTGGAACCAGCTAAGGTTTATGAACATCTAACGCATTGATGATAGACTGCTCTGCGTGGAGGGGCTGACATGCTATACAGGGAAAGAAAAGAAAAGGAAATGACCATAAACCACAGCATCAATGCCCAAAGAATAAGAGCATAAATGCTTCAGATTTTTCAATGGGAAATAAGCAAGGAAGGCTAGGATGCTATAGCAGTCAGTCTTCATGGAATAGATGGGTTATAAGTCAGCTGGACCAAAAACAAAAAAAGTACAGACTTAAAAAGCATCTGAGGAGGAGAAGGGCCTTCTATAACAGGTTAAGGAGCAAAGGGAAAACATGCATCCTATGATAAGAGAATAATTTCACTAAAGTAAAGAACTCATGGAGAAAAAGTGGAATTATGGGTAAAGAGGCACACGGAGATCTGCTCAGAAAGGACCCTGAACCCCATGGCCAGGCATCGGATATGTTTGTGCAGTGAGAGTGAGAAGCAGTGTATGTTCAGGTCTTATTTTATGCTGTCTATTATATTGTAAACCAGGGCAGACTGTTTCTTATTATTACATTTGTAAATATACCCAGAGGCTCTTAAAGCCACAGGAACAGCCAATTAAATTAAAATGCTTTGACCTCTGGACGAGAGGCTCTATATAAATCCAAGGTATTGATATTCTTATTATTGTGGATAAATGAAATGTGTGAGTGAGGCTAGCTCAGCAGCAGAATGGCTTCCCTGAGATTCATAAAAATAATAATGCCAGGCTTGGGTGTCTGCAGGACACCCAGCACAGATCCAGGGGATTTCAAAAAGAGTGTCTCAAAATATAAGCCATGTGGGCAGAATTCTAAAAAGGAGGTATTTCATGCCCCCATCAACATTGCCTGCTCACCCAAGATATAAAAATCTGCTTTAGGCATGGCCAAGTAAATCAAGGCACAGCACACAGATTATAAACTGAAGGCAAAATTCAATGATGCTGGACTTCCCTGGTGGCACAGTGGTTAAGAATCCACCTGCCAATGCAGGGGACACGGGTTCGAGCCCTGGTCCGTGAAGATCCCACATGCTGCGGAGCAACTAAGCCCGTGCGCCACAACTACTGAGCCTGCGCTCTAGAGCCCAAAAGTCACAACTACTGAGCCCATGTGCCACAACTACTAAAGCCCGTGCACCTAGAGCCTGTGTTGAGCATCACGAGAAGCACACACACCACAACAAAGAGTAGCCCATGCTCACCACAACTACAGAAAAGCCTGTGTGCAGCAACGAAGACCCAATGCAGCCAAAAATTAATTAATTTTTTAAAAAGTCAATGATGCATCATGGAAAAAGGAACTGTTTTATTTATACAGGATTTGAATTTTATATCAGCTTCTTCAATTACTTTGGTTCAAATAAATCTTACATAAATATAAGCTTAGATTAAGATATACACACATTGTATTCTATTTGAAGGGAAATATTATAAGTAGATTACAATAGGCTGTATCTCTCACTGGTTGATTTTGTTTTCCGTATTCTCGGTAACATGGTTCAGCCTATGCTGTCTGATCCGGGAATTGTGGCCAAATCTTCAAGTTCATTTGAGTTTCTGACTGTTTTAGGAGGTTGGCCAAAAATAGTGTTTTCAACAATAAAGGACAACTTTGTTGAAAGGGGAGTGTCCTTTGTTTCTGTGGAATACAGCCTGACGGCTTGTAGCTAAAGCAGCAACTGTCCCCAGCTTCTCTCCCAGATTCCATCAATCAACAAACACCAAATGCATAGGATGTTCCAGGCACCATGTGTAGCCAAATACCTTTGGCTGGGTGTCCCAACCAACACCTCCAACTGAACCCACTTCTCCTACCCCTTTCTATCCTCATTGGCTTCTTCCTCTGTGTTTCCTGTTTCAATAAATGGCTCAAAAATCTCTTGACTGAAAAGACAAACTCCAGAATGGGAAAAAAATATTTGCAAATCCCATATATCTGATAAAAATTTAGCATCCAGAAAATATAAAAAACTTTTACAACTCAGCAACAAAAAGACAATCCAGTGTTTTTAACAAGCAAAGTTTCTGAATACACATTTCTCCAGAGGAGATGTACAAATGGCCAACACACATGTGAAAAGATGCTCAACACCATTAGTCATTAAGGAAATGCAAATCGAAGCCACCATGAGATACCACTTCACACCCACTAGGATGGCCATGATTTAAAATTTTTTGAAAAAAGAAAATAAGTGTTGGCAAGTTTGTGGAGAAATGGAACCCTAGTACATTACCTATGAGAATATAAAATAGTACAGCTGCTTGGAAAACAGTTTTGTGGTTCTTCCAAAATGTAAACATAAAATTCAACATGACCCAGCAATTCTACTCATAGGTACCTATGCCAAAGAATTGAAAGCAAGTGTTCAAATAAAAACTTGTACACAAATATTCATAGCAGTACTATTCACAATATCCAAAAAGTGGAAACAACCTTAATGTTCATCAGTGGACAGATGGATAAACCAAAGGTGGTATAACCACATACAATGGAATATTATTCATCCATAACAAGAAATGAAGTACTGATAGATTCTACAACCTGGATGAATCTCAAAAACATTATGCTAAGTGAAAGAAGCCAGACAAAAGGTCACATATGTCTGATTTCTTTTATATGAAGCATCCAGAAGAGGTAAATCCAAAGAGAGAGAAGACAGATTAGTGGATGTTGGGAGCCAGGAGGAAGGGAACGTGAGGCGTGACTGCTACAGGTATACAATTTCCTTTTGAGGTGATGAAAGTTCTGGACCTAGAGAATGTTGCATACCATGTGCATATATTAAATGGCACCAAACTGTACACGTTTAAATGGTTAATTTAATATTACAAATTTTACCCCAAAAATATATCTACCTATACACGTGTATGTATATGGCGTTTGTGGCCTTTGCTGATGTGAAGCCGTTCTGTGAGGTTTGCTTATCAACTAATGACTTAGTGATCAAACTTTGCACTATGGATTAAAGAAAATTTTATTATGCATTATATCAAATCTACCATTGTATGAGTAGAAATTAAGACTTTATGTAGTTTATATCTGCTGTAGTATTTCTTCTAATAAATCTCTCCTATAAACAAACAAAAAAGGCAGGAATCTGATCCTTTTACTCCTGCCTTAAAAATCTCCAAGGACTGCCATTGCCCAAAGCGTGGTTTTCACATTGTTTACTAGAGAGCCAGCTCCAAGCTATCTTTCCAGCTTCCTTTATCGATCACTCCCCATTATACCCTACTCTCTAGACATGTCCCAAATATTCCAGGTATTCTTTTTTTGGCTGCACTGGGTCTTCGCTGCTGCGTGAGGGCTTTCTCTAGTTGCAGCCATTAGGGGCTACTATTGTTACGGAGCACGGGCTCTAGGTGCGCAGGCTTCAGCAGTTGTGGCTCGCGGGCTTAGTTGCTCCGTGGCATGTGGGATCTTCCCAGACCAGGGATCAAACCCGTGTGCCCTGCACTGACAGGTGGATTCTTAACCACTGCATCACCAGGGAAGTCCCACACCAGGTATTCTTATATTTCCCTTTTTCCTACCTACTTTTGCTCAACCTAAAATGTCTCTGAGCCTAGATACCACACCTGTTAAAATGTGGTTACCTAGCTTCAGGTTTGTTGAGATACTCAAAGATAATATATGTTTGTAGGACACTCAGCATATGGTTGTTTTTAAGAAAAAATGTTTTTCAATTCACCTGGTTAAAATTCTGCTTACCTTTTAAGGCCAAAGTTTGTTGTCGAAATTCAGCCTCGGTACGCTGGTGCTGGTTTAAATCTCCGAGACAGAGTTTTGGGTGAAGTAAAAGAAATAGCTGGGGCTTCCCTGGTGGCGCAGTGGTTGGGAGTCCACCTGCCGGTGCAGGGGACGGGGGTTCGTGCCCCGGTCCGGGAGGATCCCACATGCCGCGGAGCGGCTGGGCCCGTGAGCCATGGCCGCTGGGCCTGCAGTCCGGGGCCTGTGCTCCGCGGCGGGAGAGGCCACAGCAGTGAGAGGCCCGCGTACCACAAAAAAAATAGCTGTATTGCTTTGCCAGGCAAGTGGGGCGGGGGGTGGGGGGGGGGCACAGCTGGCTAAGGCCCTCAAGACTGCACCTCCCACCCTGGAGGGGGTAGTGAGGAGTCTTACAGTGTTCAAGGAGCAGGGCGTGATCAGCTCAGGGGCATTCTTCTGATTGGTCAGTGGTGAGCTAATTGGAAGTCAACATCATCAACCTTCTGGTTCCAACCAGTCTGGAGGTCTGTGCGCGCGTGGGTAGCATACAGTTAATTTCTCCCACCTGGTGAGGGTTTCAGTATCTGCAAAACAAATCAAAGGACATGGCTCAGAATATTATCTATAGTCCTTGAGGAAGAACTAAAGGTCCGTGACTTTGTTTAATGGCTAAAGTATTATTATTTTGTCTTGCTTGACTGTTTTCCTTTTTTTCTATATTTTCTCATTTCTCTGATTAAATTTATTCTTTGACTAAAGTTTTTCTACAGACAAAAGGCAGGCAGAGGACGTGGGTGGGTGTCTATTCTGGGAGGACCTCGTAGGTCCTTCTCGGTTACAAGGTCAGTAGCTCACCTGAGCACTTATGCATGGCACACGTGCACAACACAGATCCCTTAATTCTTGGTTAGTAGCAATTATGACAAGAGAATATGATAGTTATGCAGAATGTATTTGTTTCCTTAGGTCTTGTTTGCAAAAGAGAGTGCAAAAACACTGTTAAACTCATTTTTACACACTCAGTTTTTCCACAGAGCAGTGGCTCAGTATTTGTTGAAACATCCTCTCTACCATAATATATAAGGAGGCTGAGACTGAATCTTCCAAAAATACTTGATTTTTAAGGGAAATTACACCAGAGAGGCTGGTAAAAGTCACCACAGTCATCAAACTAATAACAAGTGATTTAAACACAGTATTTCCTTTAGCAATCTTAAAAAGACTTCACCATTTAGTTGAATTAATTCAAACTGAAGTTACCTTTTGGGAACAATGACAAAAATAGAAACATTTTTGATAGATTTATAGATTATAATCTCATCTTAATATATAAAATCAGAAGGAACATTAAAGCAATCAACAATATGATTTCATATCTGAAATTTTTCATACTGTCTGGAGTAAAAACCTCTAATGTGTTGTTTATATTTTTCACATATATAAGGAAAACTGTAGATAATACAAAACTCCATGTGCTTGTTCTGTAAAACTGCTTAGAGATGTTGATTGTGGAATGAAACAAATATCCAAAATAACAAAGCATTTGAATTTTTATTTAGTTATTTGATGCTTATTTTTGTCCTTAATTGGCTCATCAGTGATTTAGAAAACAAAACAAAACAAACTTGTACCAATCAGTTATACAGTGGCATTGTCCGTTCCAAGATTTCAAGTACAGGTTTCCCCCACTCTCCAAAATTAGAGCGTTCCTACGAAACCTTTTGTATGCTAAAATGGCCTCAAGGGAAGAAGCAATTACCTTCAGACTGATCTTGGTAAGGGATGCACAAAATAAATCTAGATAAAGCACAGATGCACACAGACAGAGTTCAAAGCTAAGGCAGCTTCATGCTGAGATGTTGAGTGTAATTCCCGGGGAAGGAACTTGGCAGGACCATTCTCCCTGCGCTGGGTATGTGCTGCCTCTGTAACGGGCTTGCTGCAGAAGGAATGCAGAACGCTATTTTTGCTTTTCACTTCTTCTTTGTCAAAGTGAAAATCATCTTCGAATTTCTCAGATGCCGAAAACAGGTGCCAATGTAGGTCTTTAATAAAAGCAAAGGGGTATAAAGCAAACTTTCGAAGAACAGGGGACACCTGTATTAATGTCTCAAGAAATTCAATCATCCTGAAATCACACTTCCCTTTGCAATGGCTTCTGGCTGCTACAACAGCATGACCATCTTCAGGTCTCCTAAGAGGATCTTCAACCATCCACAGAGATCATTTTATTTGTTATGACAATGCCCTTTAATACCCAGAGATTGGAAGGCATTACATGGGAAGCTGATTCACAGACGGGATTATTATTCTGTATGGATTAAACATCTATTGAACAGAGATGATCGAGCCGAATTGGTTCAGCTGATAAGTGAGAAACAGCAACCTACATGGTATAATTTGATTAGCTCTCCCAAACTAACTTGCCTCTATTAGTCCTGTTTCATAAAAAACCCTTGCGAATAAAACCACTGTGTGTATGGAGAGAAGGGTAACACATTAAGACTTATTTATTTTTATGCATATATTTTTCCCAACAGATATATGAGTACATATGCACCAAGAGATGTGTAAAAGATATTCACAACAGCATTATTCATAATATCCCCAAAGTGAGCCTTACAGGAAAACACCCAACCACAGTGGAATGCATAAACAATGCCACAGCCATATGAGAGAACACTCTAGAGCAACAAAAAAGAAGCCAGCTTCAGCTACACACAACAATGTGAATGGATCTCAAAAACACGATGTGGAATAAGAAAAGACAGACACACAAGAATGCACACGGTTTAATATCATCTATATAAAGTTCAAAAACAGGCAAAACATACTCTACTGTTATAAGTCAAAATAGTGATTACCTTCTTGGTAAGAGGGGAGGGGAGGGGTACTGGTAATGTTCTCTTTCTGGATTAGGTGTAGTTATGTAGATAGTAACTTTGTTTTATATTCTATCTATATTTTATTTTTGTGAGCTATTCTACTAACCTTTCTGAAGGTGACAGCAATGTACTGTCAAATATATTGTTCTCTTTTCTGAATGTGAGTAGATATATTGAATTTATATATATTCTGAATAGATTATGCTTACATATGTATTGTATACCCTTATAGGAACACAAGAAGCTGATAATGTGATAATCTTGGTTGCCTCTTGATGAAGGAACTGGGTGGCTAAAGGGTAAGGGTGTATTTTTAAAATTTTGAACCATATAAATGTATTATCTGTTCAAAAAATAGTAATTAAAAAAAATCCTTACAAGGAACTTTACCTGACATAACATACATTGTTCGAACAGACAAACAATTTGATATTCTGGCTTTTACTTACTTTTTACTTCTGTCACTAATGTCCTGCTTGCACAGTACTCACGTTGTTCTGCTATGCTGCTGACAGCTTGTTGACTATTAGCCTCTATTCGAGAAATTCCAGGGTATTTTGTTTCCAATCATCTTCTTTCTTCAGCATTTTCTATCCATGTTCCATTTCAGACTCCAAAAATCTCTCCTAATATTTCACTGGCAATTCTGATACATTTATTTCAGAGTTCCTACACACAGTTCCTTCACTTTTACACACTCTAAAACTTAAAAATTTTTAATTAAATGATTGCTCAAAATCTCATCAAATCCTTTGGTGATGTAATAAGTGCTCAGAAGCACCACTTTTATAAACATTTTATGCACTAAGTCAAGGCAAAATAGGTGACATTTGTTTAACTTTACAGGCTTGTGAAATTTCCACACTTAATTTCAAAAATATTAAGTAAATAAATGCTCAGATATGCACACAATCCTTTAAAAACCATCATTACTACCTGCTACCTATTCAGTGCCAACATGTGGAAATGAACAAATATGGTTTTCACCTGAGCACTGAATGCTGGGTTCTTTGGCTACAGTGATCATGTAGAAAATGTGCTCTTCTTTCAGGAAATGTAAATAGAATTGTTATATATGAGGGATGAGTATGAGTACAAAGAAGGGCAAAACGCAGAGAATTATGGGAATGAATAAGAGGATGACGTAAACACCTTAAACAGTAAAAACTGTTTAATCCTAAACCTACTGAGTGACTTGATGAAATATCAGAAGTTCTAAAATCATTTTTTTAGCCATGATCTCATTTAACAGATGGGAAAAATGGAAATAGACACAGAGTCATCTGGAATATGTCTGTTCAAGGTTTTCATTCTTTTAATCCAGGGGTGATATTTAAAACGTTAAGAATGATATGACGTAGGTACTGACCCATTGGAATGGACGACTCAGCCTTGGTCCTGGAGGTCATCTGTGGTGCCAGGAATTAAGTCTTCAGGTCCTATAGTGATGGCTGTGAGAGGTATGAGAAAGAGAGCACATGGGGTGGGAGTGGGGTGCTCAGGCAACAGCTATTTACCCTCAGTAAGTAACATTTCAGTATCAACACCCATGTAATTATGCTGTTGCCTATCAACCCTACTCTAATCCTAAGGTTATCTCTAGTCCCTCTTTGATCTTTCTAGGTAGAAATAATTATTCCAGATTCCACCACAAAGAATGATGGGACAGAAACAGTAAATGAATGACTTTGAACTTCCACATCCATTCAAACTGACTTTTAGGATAGAAGAACAAAATGCAATCTATGAACCTCAGTGGGATCCTAGATTTTCAAAAAGCAATAGCAATAACTGTAAAAGACATTTTTGAGACAGTTCTAGGATTTTAAATATGGACTGTATATTATTCTCTTTTCTTAGGTGTCATGATAGTACTGGGATTATATAGGAAAATATCCTTATTTTTAGGAAATGTGTGTTGTAATATTTATGGGTGAAAAATCATGATTTCTGCAGCTTACTTTCAAATGGCTTAGAAAATAAGATATATATAAACAGATAAAGCAAATGTGGCCAAATATAGGCAACTCGTAAGTCTAGGTATACAGGTTCTCGTTTTCTCCCAACTTCTCTGTGGGTTTGAACATTTTAAAAATAATACATTGAGAGGAAAAATATGAAAGGTGTATGTGTAAAAAGCATATTTATTGGGTATTTAATACATACACAGCAATGAGCCAGACATGGAGAAAAACAAAACAAATATGAAAGTAGCCCCTCCTTGTAGAAACACACCAGCAAGTTGGGAAATAATGCAGGTGCAGTGCATGGTTGCAATTTGATGTCACTACATGATTTTAGAAACGGAGTGTTCAAACAATAACACCGTCAGTCAATGGTACCGAGAGGAAGAGAATGTTTAATGGTGTTACCCAGAAAGGGCCATGGTGTGGCTCAAAGCAGGTTCTCTTGTTTTGTTTTGTTTTGTTGTTTTTCGGTACGCAGGCCTCTCACTGCTGTGGCCTCTCCCGCTATGGAGCACAGGCTCCGGACGCACAGGCTCAGCAGCCATGGCCCACGGGCCCATCCGCTCCGCGGCATGTGGGATCTTCCCGGACCAGGGCACGAACCCGTGTCCCCTGCATCAGCAGGCAGACACTCAACCACTGTGCCACCAGGGAAGCCCAAAGCAGGTTCTTTTAACAGAGCTGCCAAGCAGAAATGATACTTCTCAACAAAGGGGGATGAAACAGCTCTGCGATCACCACCATCCAGGGAAAATGAATTGTACCAAAGCAAAAACAGAGGCCAAGAGACCAAGGGTGCAGTGCACTCTGAGCAGGATGAGAGATGCAGTAGCAGTCTGCACCCGTTCTTGTTAACAAGTCGAGCAGGCAACTAACAAGTAATTTGCAGAATACATGGCCGGCAAATCTTCCCTAGAAAATAGGTGAAAAAAGATTCAGTCCTTAGCGGTGATGCTTTGACAAGCAAATGAATCTGCATTTGCAGCAAGAACAACATGGAATGCATAAAAGACGGCACAAACTAGACCTGAACCATCTTCTTTCAATGTACTGGTTAAGGTTTTTTACCAGGGTGTTAGAAGATATGCTTTAGTATATGTTTAATAAAAGTGCCTAGAGAAAAATAAGCTATTTTCCTTACAGAGAGTGCATTCAGTCTTTCTCAATAAATCTTTGCTGCCATTTCCATAAAATTCTAAGATAAGAAATTTTTTCAAGGTATTATTACGTTTAGGTACATGGACCCAAAGAACCGCCTATCACGAGGTCTTTAGTCCCCTAACCTGGTCAGGCAAACAAAAGCTAAGCAACCCCCTTTGCAGAATCCGATTCCAACAGTCTTATTCCTGTCCAGGATGCTATGTTACATTAACATGAGGAACACCAAGAGTTTTAAAAGACTGGAAGCTGAGAAAGGGACTGGGAGAAACAAAATTGACAGTGAGAGAGAAGAAAAAATCTTTAGTAGGAAACCCAGAAAGATAAATAAGGTGGAGTTGCATAGAAAGTAAGGATTTGCTGATTGTAAGGGGGAGTCACACAGGAATGAGTGACTGGGGGAAGTACACACACACACACACACACACACACACACACACACGGCTGTCACAAATATCCGTAGGCCATGAAAATTCTATTCTGCCCACAAAATCAGAATTGTTCTTTCTGCAATAGGAAGCGCGCCCTGGATGACCTCTCCTTCACAGTCATCAACCCCTCCTTCTACATCCTTCCGTATCACTAAAATGAGAAAGCCCAATCATCAGACCGCAGCACATCCTAGAAGGCCTTTGGCACATCCCATTGGTTTTGCATCACATTTATTGCTGAATCTCACTAGCGTCTCCTGATCTGGTTTATTGCTGATTTTAATCTTGTTTGTTTTGTGATTGGGAGCCTACCGCAAAATACCTAATATATTCTTTGTAGCTAGAGACTGTATAAATAAAATGTATCATAGTCCCCTTATAAGCACGCTCTATCATCCACATTACCCAGCACCTAGATAGTTTACATTTTTAATTATTTCCCCCCAAAAACTCTAAATTAATACAATGAATTTAGAAGTTCCTCCACCTCTCATCGGAGCAAGTAATTGAATCATCCATTATGATAATAGACCATTTTTCCTCCTAAGTGCTCATTCCCAGAGGGCTTTGTTCTGTGCAGGAAGTCCACAGGTGGTAGTTCTGAAAGGGCAACCTGTGCTGAGTACTCAGATAATAATGCTTTGTTATCTTGCCTTGGATCTTAAACTACTTTTACTCTAACAAACCCTCCCAGGGTTCTGCAGCCAATCGTATCAAGGGAGCACCATTCTTTGGGTAAAAAAGCAATTCCCAGTCTCTGGTGATGAGGATGTATCTTTACTTCCTGATACAGGGAAGGCATCTTTCTTATAGGAAATTTCATGGCCTGTTTTTAGGTGGAAAGGGTCAGAGAGCCCCTCCTGCACTTGCTGTTTCTCAAGTGCCTTCAGCTCAGAATAATCGATGCGCAAAAGCAGCATATTTGAGGGTGGTACATCCTGAACTCCTTCGGAGCCTGGACAGGCAGCCAACACCACGGTGAGGTTGGAGGGCTGATAAAGGGCCTCGCTGAACAGATTCATCTCCCCCTACAAGCCACAGGGGTGACAAATCACTCCTCTGTCCTACATGTCACATCAGAAACCCCCTCTGAAAACAGAAATAAAAATCATGACCAAGGGGAGGAGGAAGATGAGCATCTGAACAGCTCTCCCTTCAAAACCCTGTGATTCCTGATCGCCTAACAACAGATTCCTCCCCTGGCTTTCAAAGCCCTTTACTGGGGCTTCCTTGGTGGCGCAGTGGTTGAGAGTCCGCCTGCCGATGTAGGGGACACGGGTTCGTGCCCCGGTCTGGGAGGATCCCACATGCCGCGGAGCGGATGGGCCCGTAAGCCATGGCCGCTGAGCCTGCGCGTCCGGAGCCTGCGGGAGAGGCCACAACAGTGAGAGAGGCCCGCATACCGCAAAAAAAAAAAAAGCCCCCTACTGTATGGCCCCAGACTGATATTCCCACCTGGACTCTTAACTACTTTCCCCATTTATCTTAGCTCTGGGTTTTCAGTTCATCTACCGGCTGCTACTAAGATCATTTTTAGCCAGAAGTAATTCTTCTCAAAGCATCTTTCCTACGGGGTGCTACTTACCCGATCTGGGCATGGGAACCCTTGACAGAAAATGCCATTAAGGTCCCCTGAGTCCCTCGTCTATCCCTGGCAATACCTAATGAGTGTTTGTAACAGAAGGATTCATTGTCCACACAACAGTGAGAAATTTGTATGCGGTAACTAGCAGTTGATCTTCATAAACTCAGCTATAATTGATAGACAATGTCATTCTCTTGTATTTCTAATCCCTTCACACTAAAGGGCAATGTGTGCTGTGCACTCAGCTCTAAGGGAACAATCTGTTCCCTTGGGGATGGGGTCTGAGGGCTTGCCAGGGATACTAGAAGCCCCAAGATAAACATGGAGCTTCTTTCTGAATCTTGTCCTTTGCACCATGCAGGCCTTGTTATTAAAGTACACAAGTGACTAGCAAATAATTGGTAGAACGTTTGCCGGCTAAGCACATCTTCCACAGCAAATCAGACAGATTCAGGACTTAAAGGTAATTCTTTCACAGGAACATGCACAGGGGCAGGAGGGAGCTTCTGCAATGCTTGTCATGTTCTATTTCTTGATCTGGGTGGTAGCTATATGGGGGTGTTCATTTTGTGAAAATTCATGCAGTGACATACTTATGAGTTGTGTACTCTTCTCTATGTGAGTTATACTTCAATTAAAAAACTCACTAAAGGCAGAAGGGGAGAGGCAGCACGTGGAAGGGAGGGCCTCTGGAGTGTGGAGTTCTGGATTTTGGAGAGTAAAACAAATGTGCCTCAGGCAAAACAGTCTGTCAACAGAGACTCGAGGCTGGAGAGTCCAGGATCAATGTGCCAACCGATCTGGTTCCTGATAGACCTACATGGGAACCAGACGACTACTTAAAAAATTCATGCCATCTCCTGTGCCTATTAAAGTATGTGGGGCAGATGAGGATTTCCATATAAGTGCTCAGTTCACAGCTACCACCAAAGCTTCTAAATCTTCTGTCTACTTTCAATAAAAACTTGTAATAAATCACAACCAGAAGAAGCAAACGTGAATGTAAACTGAAGCCAGAAATGAATAAGAGCAAGTTCATTTTATTTTAGTGGCATTTCTTAGAGGTGATAAGCACAGTTTTCTAAATACCTGTTCGGGGTCTGAAATCCTACTGTATGTGTGTCCAAAATGAAATCAGTATACAAAGGGCAATCACGTAAAATGTATTCGTGTATTTCAGGTTAAAATTCATGATGTGCCATAATGTGAGGTGTCTCATGGGTTTATATGTCTCTTAGTTTATAACCCTGGTGATACATTATTGGAAGACATTTGGAAGTGATAAAGTAAAGGCAGATTTTGTCATTTCCTGATAGAAACAATAACCTGAAAGTCAGGCTGACTTTTATTGAGATTCTATGCTAGGTAACATTACAATAAGTATTTCTGTATCTAATTCTGTCATCTTAGGGGGAAAATCTAGAAAATATGTCAAATAATCTAACAGATAATTCATTTGATTGTTTGCATTTGTGTAGAAAACGCAAGAGTACGAAAAGTAACTTGTAAGTTTTTTTTTCCTCCAGATTGTTCTCCCATCTGGACTCTAGGTACCGTTATATCACACAATTCTGGTTAACTTTCCTTGCTGTTTTAATTTTCCTTTAATTAATTTTGATACCTGATTTGCATCAAAATCTTATTTGTACTATAACATTGCCAATTAACTGTGTATTGAAGAAGTGAAGAAAATTAAATAGGGTTAATAGGTTTGAAAAAAAAGCTCATTAAAGTATTAAAGAAAATTGAATATGTTAAGTATATGTACTATTTGAAATTTTAAAGGAATGCTGATTAACTAGGTAAATGGACTAAATATTAATCAGTTTAAAAGTTATTGTTCAAAATTTGCTAATTCTATGAAATAGAATAATACAATTTATAAGCTGAACTTAAAAACTTAAGGAAATTATTATTCAGCCATAAAACGAATGAACTATTGACACATGTTACAGTGTGGATGAACCTCAAAAACATTATGCTGAGTAAAAGAAGCCAGAAACAAAAAGTCACAGATTGTATGACTCCGTGTATATGAAATGTCCAGAACAGATACATTCATAGAGACAGAGAAAATTGGTGGTTTCCAGGGTCTGGGAGGAGGGGGAAATAGGGACAAACGGCTTAAACGGTAAGAAGTTTTACCCTGGAGTTACGGGAATCTTTTGGAACTAGATAGAAGTTGTGTTTGCACAACATTGTGAGTGTATTGTACTAAATGCCACTGAATTATTCACTTTATTTATTTTTAACATCTTTATTGGAGTATAATTGCTTTACAATGTTGTGTTAGTTTCTGCTGTATAACAAAGTGAATCAGCTATACGTATACATGTATCCCCATATCGTCTCCCTCTTGCACCTCCCACCCACCCTCCCTATCTCACCCCTCTAGGTGGTCACAAAGCACTGAGCTGATCTCCCTGTGCTATGTGGCTGCTTCCCACTAGCTATCTATTTTACAGTTGGTAGTTTATATATGTCCATGCAACTCTCTCACTTTGTCCCAGCTTACGCTTCCCCTTCCCCGGGTCCTCAAGTCCATTCTCTATGTCTGCGTCTTTATTCCTGTCCTGCCGCTAGGTTCTTCAGAATTTTTTTTTTGTTTTTTGTACATTCCATATATGTGTGTTAGCATACGGTATTGATTTTTCTCTTCCTGACATACTTCACTCTGTATGACAGACTCTAGGTCCATCCACCTCACTACAAATAACTCAATTTCATTCCTTTTTATGGCTGAGTAATATTCCATTGTATATATGTGCCACATTTTATCCATTCATCTGTCGATGGACACTCAGGTTGCTTCCATGATCTGGTTGTTGTAAACAGTGCTGCAGTGAACATTTTGGTACATGACTCTTTTTGAATTATGGTTTTCTCAGGGTATATGCCCAGTAGAGGGATTGCTGGGTCGTATGGTAGTTCTATTTTTAGTTTTTTAAGGAACCTCCATACTGTTCCCCATAGTATCAATTTACATTCCCACCAACAGTGCAAGAATGTTCCTTTTTCTCCACACCCACTCCAGAATTTATTGTTTGTAGATTTTTTGATGATGCCCATTCTGACTGGTGTGAGGTGATACCTCATTTTAGTTTTGATTTGCATTTCTCTAATGATTAGTGCTGTTGAGCATCATTTCATGTGTTTGTTGGCAATCTGTATCTCTTCTTTGGAGAAATGTCTATTGAGGTCTTCTGCCCATTTTTGGATTGGGTTCTTTGTTTTTTTAATATTGAGCTGCATGAGCTGCTTGTAAATTTTGGAGATTAATCCTTTGTCAGTTGCTGCATTTGCAAATATTTTCCCCACTCTGAGGGTTGTTTTTTCATCTTGTTTCTGGTTTCCTTTGCTGTGCAAAAGATTTGAAGTTTCAGTAGGACCCATTTGTTTATTTTTGTTTTCATTTCCATTTCTCTAGGAGGTGGGTCAGAAAGGATCTTGCTATGATTTATGTCATAGAGTGTTCTGCCTATGTTTTCCTCTAAGCGTTTGATAGTGTCTGGCCTTACATTTAGGTCTTTAATCCATTTTGAGTTTATTTTTATGTATGGTGTTAGGGAGTGTTCTAATTTGATTCTTTTATATGTAGCTGTCCAGTTTTCACAGCACCACTTATTGAAGAGGCTGTCTTTTCTCCATTGTATATTCTTTCCTCCTTTATCAAAAATAAGGTGACCATATGTGTGTGAGTTTATCTCTGGGCTTTCTATCCTGTTCCATTGACCTAAATTTCTGTTTTAGTGGCAGTACCATACTGTCTTGATTACTATAGCTTTGTACTATACTCTAAAGTCTGGGAGCCTGATTCCTCCAGCTCCGTTTTTCTTTCTCAAGATTGCTTTGGCTATTCGGGGTCTTTTGTGTTTCCATACAAATTGTGAAATTTTTTGCTCTAGCTCTGAGAAAAATGCCAGTGGTAGTTTGATAGGGATTGCATTGAATCTACAGATCGCTTTAGTTAGTATAGAAATTTTCACAATGTTGAGTCTTCCAATCCAAGAACATGGTATATATCGCCATCTGTTTGTATTAACTTTAATTTCTTTCATCAGTGTCTTATAGTTTTCTGCATACAGCTCTTTTGTCTCCTTAGGTAGGTTTATTCCTAGGTATTTTATTTTTTTGTTGCAATCGTAAATGGGAGTGTTTCCTTAATTTCTCTTTCAGATTTTCATCATTAGGGTAAAGAAATGCAAGAGATTTCTGTGCATTAATTTTGTATCCTGCTACTTTACCAAATTCATTGGTTAGCTCTAATAGTTTTGTGGTAGCATTTTTCGGATTCTCTATGTACAGTATCATGTCATCTACAAACAGTGACAGCTTTACTTCTTCTTTTCCAATTTAGATTCCTTTTATTTCTTTTTCTTCTCTGATGGCTGTGGCTAAAACTTCCAAAACTATGTTGAATAATAGTGGTGAGAGTAGACAACCTTGTCTTGTTCCTGATCTTAGAGGAAATGGTTTCAGTTTTTCACAATTGAGAATGATGTTGGCTGTGGGTTTGTCACATACGGCCTTTATTATGTTGAGGTAAGTTCCCTCTATGCCTGCTTTCTGGAGGGTTTTTATCATAAATCCATGCTGAATTTTGGCTAAAGGTTTTCTGCATCTCTTTAGATGATCATATGGTTTTTCTCCTTCAATTTGTTAATATGGTGTATCACATTGATTGATTTGTGTATATTGAAGAATCCTTGCATTCCTGGAATAAACTCCAATTGATCATGGTGTATGATCCTTTTAATGGGCTGTTGGATTCTGTTTGCTAGTGTTTTGTTGAGGAGTTTTGCATCTGTGTTCATCAGTGATACTTGCCTATAGTTTTCTATCTTTGTGACATCTTTGTCTGGTTTTGGTATCAGGGTGATGGTGGCCTCATAGAATGAGTTTGGGAGTGTTCCTCCCTTGCTATATTTTGGAAGAGTGTGAGAAGGATAGGTGTGAGCTCTTCTCTAAATGTTTGATAGAATTCGCCTGTGAAGCCATCTGGCCCTGGGCTTTTGTTTGTTGGAAGATTTTAAATCACAGTTTCAATTTCAGTGCTCGTGAATGGTCTGTTTATATTTTCTATTTCTTCCTGGTTAAGTTGCAGAAGGTTGTGCTTTACTAAGAATTTGTCCATTTCTCCCAGGTTGTCCATTGTATTGGCATAAATTTGCTTGTAGTAATCTCTCATGATCCTTTGTATTTCTGTAGTGACAGTTGTTACTTCTTTTTTTTTTTCAATTTTATTTTATTCACCTTTTTATACAGCAGGTCCTTATTACTTATCCATTTTATACATATTTGTGTATATATGTCAATACCAATGTCACAATTCATCACACCACCACCCCTTCCCGGCCACTTTGCCCCCTTGGTGTCCATACGTTTGTTCTCTATATCTGTGTCTCTATTTCTGCCTTGCAAACTGGTTCATCTGTACCATTTTTCTAGGTTCCACAAATATGTTTTAATATATGATATTTCTTCTTCTCTTTCTGACTTACTTCACTCTGTATGACAGTCTCTAGAACATTCACGTCTGTACAAATGACCCAATTTCATTCCTTTTTATGGCTGAGTAATATTCAATTGTATATATGTACCACAACTTCTTTATCCCTTCGTCTGTAGATGGGCATTTAGATTGCTTCTGTGGAGGAGAGGGGGAAGATGACGGAAGAGTAAGACGCGGAGATCACCTTCCTCCCCACAGATACATCAGAAATACATCTACATGTGGAGCAACTCCTACAGAACACCCGCAGAACGCTGGCAGAAGACCTCAGACCTCCCAAAAGGCAAGAAACTCCCCACTACCTGGGTCGGGCAAAAGAAAAAAGAATAAACAGAGACAAAAGACTAGGGATGGAACCCACACCAGTGGGAGGGAGCTGTGAAGGAGAAAAGGTTTCCACACAATAGGAGCCCCTTCGCCGGTGGAGACTACGGGTGCTGGAGGGAGAAGCTTCGGAGCTGCGGAGGAGAGCGCAGCAACAGGGGTGCGGAGGGCGAAGCAGAGAGATTCCCGCACAGAGGATCGGTGCCGACCAGCACTCACCAGCCCGAGAGGCTTGTCTGCTCACCCGCCAGGGCGGGTGGGGCTGGGAGCTGAGGCTCGAGCTTCAGTCGGATCGCAGGGAGAGGACTGGGGTCGGCTGCATGAACACAGCCTGAACGGGGCTAGTGCTCCACGGCTAGCCGGGAGGGAGTCCGGGAAAAAGTCTGGACCTGCCGAAGAGGCAAGAGATTTTTTCTTCCATCTTTGTTTCCTGGTGCTCGAGGAGAGGGGATTAAGAGCAATGCTTAAAGGAGCTCCAGAGACGGCCGCAAGCCACGGCTAAAAGCGCGGACCCCAGAGACGGGCATGAGACACTAAGGCTGATGCTGCAGCCACCAAGGAGCCTGTGTGCAAGCACAGGTCACTATCCACACACACCCTCCCAGGAGCCTGTGCAGCCCGTCACTGCCAGGGTCCCGTGATCCAGGGACAACTTCCCCGGGAGAACGCACAGCACGCCTCAGGCTGATGCAACGTCATGCCAGCCTCTGCCGTCGCAGGCTCGCCCTGCACTCCGTACCCCTCCCTCCCCCCGGCATGAGTGAGTCAGAGCCCCCGAATCAGCTGCTCCTTTAACGCCGTCCTGTCTGAGCGAAGAACAGACGCCTTCCGGCGACCTACACGCAGAGGCGGGGCCAAATCCAAAGCTGAGAAAGGGAAATCTCTCCCAGAAGACTCAAGAGCAGCAGATTAAAGCTCCACAATCAACTTGATGTACCCTGCATCTGTGGAATACATGAGTAGACAACGAATCATCCCAAATTGAGGAGGTGGACTTTGGGAGCACGATATATTATTTTTTCCCCTTTTCCCCTTTTTGTGAGTGTGTATGTGTATGCTTCTGTGTGAGATTTTGTCTGTATAGCTTTGCTTTCACCATTTGTCCTAGGGTTCTGTCTGTCCGTTTTTAGTTTGCTTCCTTTTTTTTTTTTTACTTAAAAAAATTTTGTTTTCTTAATAATTATTTTTTATTTTAATAACTTTATTTTAATAAATTTATTTTATTTTATCTTCTTTCTCTCTTCCGTTCTCTCTTTCTCTCTTTCTTTCTTTCTTTCTTCTTTTTCTCCCTTTTATTCTGAGCCATGTGGATGAAAGGCTCTTGCTGCTGCAGCCAGGAGTCTGTGCTGTGCCTCTGAGGTAGGAGAGCCAACTTCACGACAATGGTCCACAAAAGACCTCCCAGCTCCACATAATATCAAACAGCGAAAATCTCCCACAGATCTCCATCTCAACACCAGCACCCAGCTTCACTCAACGACTAGCAAGCTACAGTGCTGGACACCCTATGCCAAACACCTAGCAAGACAGGAACACAACCCCACCCATTAGCAGAGAGGCTGCCTAAAATCATAATAAGGCCACAGACACCCCAAAACACACCACCAGACGTGGACATGCCCACCAGAAAGACAAGATCCAGCCTCATCCACCACAACACAGGCACTAGTCCCCTCGACCAGGAAGCCTACACAACCCACTGAACCAACCTTAGCCACTGGAGACAGACACCAAAAACAACGGGAACTACGAACATACAGCCTGCAAAAAGGAGACCCCAAACACAGTAAGTTCAGCAAAATGAGAAGACAGGGAAACACAGCAGATGAAGGAGCAAGATAAAAACCCACCAGACCTAACAAATGAAGAGGAAATAGGCAGTCTACCTGAAAAAGAATTCAGAATGACAGTAAAGATGATCCAAAATCTTGGAAATAGAATAGAGAAAATGCAGGAAACATTTAACAAGGACCTAGAAGAACTAAAGAGGAAACAAGCAATGATGAACAACACAATAAATGAAATTAAAAGTACTCTAGACGTGATCATAGCAGAATAGCTGAGGCAGAAGAACGGATAAGTGACCTGGAAGATAAAATAGTGGAAATAACTACTGCAGAGCAGAATAAAGAAAAAAGAATGAAAAGAACTGAGGACAGTCTTAGAGACCTCTGGGACAACATTAAATGCACCAACATTCGAATTATAGGGGTCCCAGAAGAAGAAGAGAAAAAGAAAGGGACTGAGAAAATATATGAAGAGATTATAGTTGAAAACTTCCCTAACATGGGAAAGGAAATAATCAAGTCCAGGAAGCACAGAGAGTCCCATACGGGATAAATCCAAGGAGAAATACGCCAAGACACATATTAATCAAACTGTCAAAAATTAAATACAAAGAAAGCATATTAAAAGCAGCAAGGGAAAAACAACAAATAACACACAAGGGAATCCCCATAAGGTTAACAGCTGATCTCTCAGCAGAAACCCTACAAGCCAGAAGGGAGTGGCAGGACATACTGAAAGTGATGAAGGAGAAAAACCTGCAACCAAGAATACTCTACCCAGCAAGGATCTCATTCAGATTTGATGGAGAAATTAAAACCTTTACAGACAACAAAAGCTGAGAGAGTTCAGCACCACGAAACCAGCTTTAAAACAAATGCTAAAGGAACTTCTCTAGACAAGAGACACAAGAGAAGGAAAAGACCTATAATAATGAACCCAAAACAATTTAGAAAATGGGAATAGGAACATACATATCGATAATTACCTTAAATGTAAATGGACTAAATGCTCCCACCAAAAGACAGATTGGCTGAATGGATACAAAAACATTGTGCTGTCTACAAGAGACCCACTTCAGACCTAGAGACACATACAGACTGAAAGTAAGGGGATAGAAAAAGATATTCCATGCAAATGGAAACCAAAAGAAAGCTGGAGTAGTAATTCTCATATCAGACAAAATAGACTTTAAAATAAGGACTATTAAAAGAGACAAAGAAGGACACTACATAATGATCAAGGGATCGATCCAAGAAGAAGATATAACAATTGTAAATATTTATGCACCCAAGATAGAAGCACCTCAATATATAAGGCAAATACTAACAGCCATAAAAGGGGAAATCGACAGTAACACATTCATAGTAGGGGACTTTAACACCCCACTTTCAACCATGGACAGATTATCCAAAATGAAAATAAATAAGGAAACACAAGCTTTAAATGATACATTAAACAATATGGACTTAACTGATATTTATAGGACACTCCATCCAAAAACAACAGAATACACATTTTTCTCAAGTGCTCATGGAACATTCTCCAGGATAGATCATATCTTGGGTCACAAATCAAGCCTTGGTAAATTTAAGAAAATTGAAATTGTATCAAGTATCTTTTCTGACCACAACGCCATGAGACTAGATATCAATTACAGGAAAAGATCTGTAAAATATACAAACACATGGAGGCTAAACAATACATTACTTAATAACGAAGTGATCACTGAAGAAATCAAAGAGGAAATAAAAAAATACCTAGAAACAAATGACAATGGAGAAACAACAACCCAAAGCCTATGGGATGCAGCAAAAGCAGTTCTAAGAGGGAAGTTTATAGCAATACAAGCCCACCTTAAGAAGCAGGAAACATCTCGAATAAA
Organism: Stenella coeruleoalba; assembly: GCF_951394435.1. Classification (NCBI taxonomy): domain Eukaryota; kingdom Metazoa; phylum Chordata; class Mammalia; order Artiodactyla; family Delphinidae; genus Stenella; species Stenella coeruleoalba. The sequence continues at coordinate 85,738,114 of NC_137155.1, read as the reverse complement.
CAACCTAACCTTGCACCTCAAGCAGTTAGAGAAAGAAGAACAAAAAACCCCCAAAGTTAGCAGAAGGAAAGAAATCATAAAAATCAGATCAGGAATAAATGAAAAAGAAATGAAGGAAACAATAGCAAAGATCAATACAACTAAAAGCTGGTTCTTTGAGAAGATAAACATAATAGATAAACCACTAGCCAGACTCATCAAGAAAAAAAGGGAGAAGACTCAAATCAATAGAATTAGAAATGAAAAAGGAGAAGCAACAATTGGCACTGCAGAAATACAAAAGATCATGAGAGATTACTACAAGCAACTCTATGCCAATAAAATGGACAATCTGGAAGAAATGGACAAATTCTTAGAAATGCACAACCTGCCAAGACTGAATCAGGAAGAAATAGAAAATATGAACAGACCAATCACAAGCACTGAAATTGAAACTGTGATTAAAAATCTTCCAACAAACAAAATCCCAGGACCAGATGGCTTCACAGGCGAATTCTATCAAACATTTAGAAAAGAGCTAACACCTATCCTTCTCAAATTCTTCCAAAATATAGCAGAGGACGGAACACTCCCAAATTCCTTCTACGAGGCCACCATCCCCTTGATACCAAAACCAGACAAGGATGTCACAAAGAAAGAAAACTACAGGCCAATATCACTGATGAACATAGATGCAAAAATCCTCAACAAAATACTAGCAAACAGAATCCAACAGCACATTAAAAGGATCATACACCATGACCAAGTGGGGTTTATTCCAGGAATGCAAGGATTCTTCAATATATGCAAATCTATCAATGTGATGCACCATATTAACAAACTGAAGGAGAAAAACCATATGATCATCTCAATAGATGCAGAGAAAGCTTTTGACAAAATTCAACACCCATTTATGATAAAAACCCTGCAGAAAGTAGGCATAGAGGGAACTTTCCTCAACATAATAAAGGCCATATATGACAAGCCCACAGCAAACATCATCCTCAGTGGTGAAAAACTGAAAGCATTTCCACTAAGATCAGGAACAAGACAAGCTTGCCCACTCTCACCACTCTTATTCAACATAGTTTTGGAAGTTTTAGCCACAGCAATCAGAGAAGAAAAGGAAATAAAAGGAATCCAAATCGGAAAAGAAGAAGTAAAGCTGTCACTGTTTGCAGATGACATGATACTATACATAGAGAATCCTAAAGATGCTACCAGAAAACTACTAGAGCTAATCAATGAATTTGGTAAAGTAGCAGGATACAAAATTAATGCACAGAAATCTGTTGCATTGCTATACACTAATGATGAAAAATCTGAAAGTGAAATCAAGAAAACACTCCCATTTACGATTGCAACAAAAAGAATAAAATATCTAGGAATAAACCTACGTAAGGAGACAAAAGACCTGTATGCAGAAAATTATAAGACACTGATGAAAGAAATTAAAGATGATACAAATAGATGGAGAGATATACCATGTTCTTGGATTGGAAGAATCAACATTGTGAAAATGACTCTACTACCCAAAGCGATCTGTAGATTCAATGCAATCCCTATCAAACTACCACTGGCATTTTTCACAGAACTAGAACGAAAAATTTTGCAATTTGTATGGAAACACAAAAGACCCCGAATAGCCAAAGCAATCTTGAGAACAAAAAAAGGAGCTGGAGGAATCAGGCTCCCTGACTTCAGACTATACTACAAAGCTACAGTAAGCAAGACAGTATGGTACTGGCCCCAAAACAGAAATAGAGATCAATGGAACAGGATAGAAAGCCCAGAGATAAACCCACGCACATATGGACACCTTATCTTTGATAAAGGTGGCAGGAATGTACAGTGGAGAAAGGACAGCCTCTTCAATAAGTGGTGCTGTGAAAAGTGGACCGCTACATGTAAAAGTATGAGATTAGATCACTCCCTAACACCATACACAAAAATAAGCTCAAAATGGATTAAAGACCTAAATGTAAGGCCAGACACTATCAAACTCTTAGAGGAAAACATAGGCAGAACACTCTATGACATAAATCATAGCAAGATCCTTTCTGACCCACCTCCTAGAGAAATGGAAATGAAAACAAAAATAAACAAATGGGTCCTACTGAAACTTCAAAGCTTTTGCACAGCAAAGGAAACCATAAACAAGACCAAAAGACAACCCTCAGAATGGGAGAAAATATTTGCAAATGCAGCAACTGACAAAGGATTAATCTCCAAAATTTACAAGAAACTCATGCAGCTCAATAACAAAAAAACAAACAACCCAATCCAAAAATGGGCAGAAGACCTAAATAGACATTTCTCCAAAGAAGATATACAGACTGCCAACAAACACATGAAAGAATGCTCAACATCATTAATCATTAGAGAAATGCAAATCAAAGCTACAATGAGATATCATCTCACACCAGTCAGAATGGCCATCATCAAAAAATCTACAAACAATAAATGCTGGAGAGGGTGTGGAGAAAAGGGAACACTCTTGCACTGCTAGTGGGAATGTGAATTGGTTCAGCCACTATGGAGAACAGTATGGAGGTTCCTTAAAAAACTATAAATAGAACTACCATATGACCCAGCAATCCCACTACTGGGCATATACCCTGAGAAAACCATAATTCAAAAAGAGTCATGTACCAAAATGTTTATTGCAGCTGTATTTACAATAGCCCGTACATGGAAACAACCTAAGTGCCCATCATCGGATGAATGGATAAAGAAGATGTGGCACATATATACAATGGAATATTACTCAGCCATAAAAAGAAACGAAATTGAGCTATTTGTAATGAGGTGGATAGACCTAGAGTCTGTCATACATAGTGAAGTAAGTCAGAAAGAAAAAGACAAATACCGTATGCTAACACATATATATGGAATTTAAGGAAAAAAAATGTCATGAAGAACCTAGGGGTAAGACAGGAATAAAGACGCAGACCTACTGGAGAACGGACTTGAGGATATGGGGAGCGGGAAGGGTGAGCTGTGATAGGGTGAGAGAGAGTCATGGACATATACACACTAACAAACGTAAGGTAGATAGCTAGTGGGAAGCAGCCGCATGGCACAGGGATATTGGCTTGGTGCTTTGTGACAGCCTGGAGGGGTGGGATAGGAGGGTGGGAGGGAGGGAGACGCAAGAGGGAAGACATATGGGAACATATGTATATGTATAACTGATTCACTTTGTTATAAAGCAGAAACTAACACACCATTGTAAAGCAATTATACCCCAATAAAGATGTTAAAAGAAATAAAAAATAATGCATATATGTGGAATCAGGAAAAATGGTACAGATGTTCTTATTTGCAAAGCAGAAATAGAGACACAGATGTAGAGAACAAATGTATGGATATCAATGCAGAAAGGGGTGGGATTGGAGGAACTGGGAGACTCGGATTTACACATATACATTATTGATACTATGTATAAAATAAACAACTGATGGGAGCATACTGTATAGCACAGGGAATTCTACCTAAGACACTGTGGTAACCTAAATGGGAGGGAAGTCCAAAAGGGAGAGGATATCTGTATGTGTATGGCTGATTCATTTTGTTGTGCAGTGAAGGCTAACACAACATTGTAAAGCAACCATACTCCAGTAAAAATTAATTTAAAAAAGATATACCAAAGAGAATCATTTGACATTGATGATTAAGCCTTCGTAGGGATATTCTACATGGTCCATAGGGAGGTGGACATGAAGTTCACTTTGTGATTTAACTGGAGATGTTTGCTGGTTTAACAAAGGAAACTATCTTGGTGGTAGTGGAAGGAATTGAGCATCTCTGGAATTTGGGAAGAGAGAGAACAAATTCCAAGATCTGTCTACTTGAAAAACTTTCCCCAGCATTGGCAGAGTAAGAATGGCATGTAAAGTGTGAGCTTTGAGAAACTATAGACAGAAACTAAGAATTATTTGCAACTAATATGCATGTCCTAATACAAGAAAATAACTGTTCCAACATAGGCCAGCAGGGGACAGTGACAATGTCCTCTGCTCCGACTACATTCAGTGGTAGAAAGTGGATCTGAAGTTTAATTAGGTTAAGATTGCCAGATTTAACAAATAAAAATACAGGACATCCAATTAAATCTGAATGGCAGATAAACAGCACATTTTTTAAGTGTAAGTATATTCCATGTATAGCTTGGAATATATTTAGACTAAAAAAATGACTCATTGTTTCATCTGAAAACCAAATTTAACTGGGTAGCCTGTATTCTACCTGAATTAAGGAGTGTGTGAGTGTGTGTGTGTGTGTGTGTGTGTGTGTGAAACAGTCTCAGAGAAGAAGTGTGGCTCATCCAGTTTCCACAGTCTTACATGGTAAAACAGGGTCTCCGTTCATTTTACCCTAAGATGGTTTGAAACGATAAAATAGTGGTCTGAAAGATTTGGAGTTTTCTTTCCTGATCTCCCTTACTGCCTCATGTCTTTTGTGCTTTGTTGCCATATTTCTAATTAACCTCTTCTCTTTCTTATATTGGCAATCAACCTCATGGTTTATGTCTCCAATAAAACTGTCTTCTCCCTGTTTTCTTACCCTGCCCTGAGGTGTAATTTTGTTCGAGTCTTCTCAAAACAAGTAGAAAGTAAATGAGGACTGTCAACTTACCTCAACCTGGACCAAGTGGGGGTAGAGAAGTAGTGAAAATATGAAGCAAAAGAGAAGAAAAAATCATCTGTTTTACTTTCCTCTTTCTGCCACGTACCATAGTATACGGGACCTGCCGTGTCTGTGTACATTTACCTTAGAAACAAGCTTTGTGTAAATTAAGTAAGCCACTTGACCTCAGGTTTCTCAACTGTAAATAAAAATAATCTCAACTTACAACTGCAAGGAGGCTCCACTGAGAAAAGGATATGAAAGTACTTTAGAAAATGTTAAGGGCTATGATTATAGGGTTTTTTTTTATTATATATTTTTTCCTCTTGGAATACCGCATCAAATATCTGCTTTGATTTCTACAGAAGAAACATTGTTATTATATTCTCTTCACCTTCACCCTGATCCCAACAACTAATTAAAGGTGTTATAAACAGTGATAAAGAAACTTAACTGAGTCAAGTGCCACCTCTGGCATAATACACTAGCACCTTCCAATTTCTTGAGTTAAGCCCCTCCATTGGGAGCAGGTGATGGTTGGAGGAGAAACAGTCTCTTTTTAAAGCTTCAGATGTATGAAAGGAAACGCTCTGGAGCTAAACACCAGGAAACATCTATCAAAACACAAAGGAAGTGACAAATTACTTTATAATATGCAGAAAAATATGCATTTGAATGATCATCTTTAAAGACTTTTTTTTTGGGAAAATAACACATTTATAGATGTTATGCAGGAGGATGGGTGACTGCTTTATTCTATTAAATTTTCCCAGAAAAGGAAACTTTAGGGACTCTAAAGATGATTGGAAATCACACTTATAGCTTCTCTCCTTATCTTACCCACTTCTTTTGGACTTTTGCTCTCAATAAGCATCACCTGTGTTGGGTCTCTGATGTTATATCCATCACCTGTGTTGGGTCGCTACTGTGATTTGTTTTGTTTTGTTTTGTTTTGTTATGTTTTTAAAACATCCTTCTTGGGTTTCCCTGGTGGCACAGTGGTTAAGAAACTGCCTGCCAATGCAGGGGACACAGGTTCGATCCCTAGTCTAGGAAGATCCCACATGCCGCGGAGCAACTAAGCCCGTGCGCCACAGCTACTGAGCCTGCACTCTAGAGACCATGAACCACAACTACTGAAGCCTACGCGCCACAACTACTGAAGCCCGTGTGCCTAGAGCCCGTGCTCTAGAAGCAGAGAAGCCACCGCAATGAGAAGCCCGCACACCTCAACAGAGAGTAGCCCCCGCTCGCTGCAACTAGAGAAAGCCCGGTGCAGCAGCAAAGACCCAACGCAGGCAAAAATAAAATTAATTAATTAAAAACAAAACAAAACATCCTTCTTGTGGTCTCTTCTTTTCTGCCCCACAGAGATAGCTAAGTGTTTTCTAGCTGTTTGTGTTCTTATATCCCTTGGATACAATCCAGTTTTGTAAATCCAAGTTACAGCAATTCCCTACCTCTTACAAAAGGGGATATGCCTCTCAGGAACCCTTGTGGGTGTTCCTACAAAGCCATTTAACACTATTCGTCAGTGTTAGTTGCCAGCAAAGGATTAGACCACAGGTCTCTAAAAGGGGGTGGAGAGAGGACATAGAATACTTACTATATGGATTGACACTGCCACCCTCACTCGGTCCATTCAGCCATTTGTCACCAGTCATATGCCAAGCGTCTTGGGAAGAGTGGAGATTCCACAGTCGAGATTGACAATGACCCCCATTCTTATTCACTCTGTTTCATAGAATTGTGAAATATTGCAATTTGCATGTATACAGTAATATAGTATTACAGATTATGTGGTTTAGTTTTAATCCACCAAATGAAGTAGTAACTTTAAAATATTCCTGCAGAGAGACTGTGAATTGAACTGAATTTTGACAATGCAAGCACAAAGGAAGAACAAGAAATTGACAGAGCTGACGCTTTTCCTTCTCCTGGCTTGAGCTCTACCTCAGCCACATTACAGGTGAAAACAGTGATAATCTAATAGAGCTGACACATTTGCTTAAAAATTTTGTTTCCCTGAGTTTTATAACATAAATAAATGAAATAAAATCTATTTTTAAGTACTGTGTATTTTTCCCTTGATAATTTAATAGCCATATTAGTAGAGCAGTATATATATATAATGTAAAACTATTGATATTTTGCAATTGTAAATTCAAAGAATTGTTACTGACAGCTATATGCAACAAAAAAAAATGTTAGCAACCGCTGGGTGAAAGTCAGTATGTTGGAGTTGGCTCATATAGGCTCACGAGAGCTGACTGTTAAATTTGGAGGAGTTTTTTTCATGCTATCTGTTAAATACAACTATTATTAAAATTTTAATTATATAAATTTATAATGATATAAATTATGTTAAAAACAAAAGTAGGAAATATCAAACTTACCACTTCCTAATTATTTTAGTACTATTCTTTTACCATTATCTATGCTCTTGAAGTTGTCTACATCTATTTTATCCGTATGGCAGTGTATTAGCTATCTATTGCTGAATAACAAATTACCCCAAAATTTAGCAGCGTAAAATAACAAACATTAGCTTGCCAGGGTTCTAAATTAGGAAGCTGAGAGCAGCTTAGCTGGGTAGTTCTGGCTCAGGGTTTTTCATGAGGCTACAGCCAAGATAACCTTTGGGGCTGTAGCCATCTCAAGGCCTGACTGGGGCTGGAGGATTTGCTTCCAAGAATGTTAACTCACATGCCTATTGGCTGGAGGCCTCAGTTCCTGCTACATGAGCTTCTTAATCAGGCAACTTACAGTATGGCAGCTAGCCTCAAAGTGACTGATGAGCTAGAGATAGAGACAGAGAGGGAGAGGGAGAAAGGGGGAGGGAGGAGGGGGGGAGGGGGGGAGAGAGGGAGAGAGGGAGGGAGAGAGAGAGGGAGGGAGGGAGGGAGGGAGGGAGGGAGGGAGAAAAGCTGCAGTGTCTTTTTTTTTTTTTTTTCCCGGTACGCAGGCCTCTCACTGTTATGGCCTCTCCCGTTGCGGAGCACAGGCTCTGGACGCGCAGGCTCAGCGGCCATGGCTCATGGGCCCAGCCACTCCGTGGCATGTGGGATCTTCCCGGATTGGGCCATGAACCTGTGTCCCCTGCATCGGCAGGCGGACTCTCAACCACTGCGCCACCAGGGAAGCCCTGCAGTGTCTTTTATAGCCTAATCTTGGGAGTAATATACCATCACCTCTCCCATATTTTACTGGTCACACAAACCATCTCTAAAACAATGCGGGAGGAGAATAAACATTAGAAGTGAATACCAGGGGGACTATCTTGGAGGCTGCCTAGCACAGGTGGAAATACAATATGTTACTCTGTATTTCTTCCCCACTCACATTCAGTGACATCACACTGATTGTTTGAAATTGGCCATGGTAGAAGTATTATACCACAGAAATCAGCAAATGGTACAAAATCAAATGGCTGTTGTTCTTTCTTTGCATGTTACTTTGTTTGTTTGTTTTGCCTGGAGAACCACGTTAAACACTTCCCAACACTTCCCAGATTAGAGTACATCACCACACTGCACTGTCCATGCATGCTGTGTTTACAAGGTAATGGGGGTGGGTACCCATCGGTATGAGCATGTGGTAGGGAGGATTAGCTGTAAATTAGTTGGGATGAGATGGGGCTTAAAAAACCAAGGCAGAAGCGGAAAAACCAAGATGGAGGAGGTAGGAGGTGGGATCAAGTGAGGGGCTGGTCCCTCAGCAGATACTTACCAAGTATGACATGGTGAGGACCCAAGGCTCCTACTCCGTAGGGGGTTGACAGACTATCTGAATTTTGACCTTGAGCTCATTTCAGTGCCCTAAACTGAGACTGACAGGAGTGACTTAAGATTGGGCGAGCAAGAATTTGAACCAATGATTAAGGAAATAAGGAGAGAAGCATACCAGAGGAACGAGAAACAACGGGAATGGTCTTCTGGATACTGAAAGGCCCTTGCACAGAAGAGTGTCAGGATAATGACAATAATGATCAGAAATGACTCTACCCTATGAGCTAAGATCTGTTTCAATCTTGATTTGCTACTAGATAATGAATATAGGCTTGTTTCATCATCAATTTAATCATTCAAAATTCAACTTAATAAATGATTATTTAAGGTCTGCTGTGTGCCACAGACTGGCCTGGGCTCCTGGGAATGGAGGCTGGGGTGGGAGGTAAGAGAACTATATTAAACAGTCTCTACATTACTGACTTCTGGGTCTAGTTTACAACATTTTAAAGAATCTCCAATTTTTTTCTGATAACAAATAAGGATATTGGAACTTAAAAGTTGTGCGGTTTTTTTTCCTTTGGTAAAATATACACCACACAAAATTTACCACTTTACCCATTTTCACGTCACTATCCATTTTCAGAAATTTTTCAACATCTGAAACAGAAATCTGTACTTGTTAGACAATAACTTTAGTCTGACAGATATTCAAACTTTTCATATTTTGGATTGCTTTTATTTTTCTTTTCCTTAATTCTTTCAAAGTCTGGACATTAGGCTTTAAATATGGAATCATCAAATCACTAGCCAGTGTTAACTGAGCCTGACATGGATTAAAATGTCTTAAACCCAAATAAAACAAGGCATTAACCTACATTGTATAACTGCTGATAAATTAGAACTGAAAATTTAAAGACCAACGAAAGAATGGGTTAATCAGTTTAACTGCAAAATCGGAGGACAACTGGATGCAACCAGCCCAGCAATAAAGGCCAGTTAGTTCAAATGTCCACTGAGCACAGAAATCAGCTGGGCTGAAATAAGAGTCAGAGCTGTAGCTTCCAGAACTTGGCCACCCAACTGTGTATGGAACCCAGATGTCCTACTCTGACTTGCAATCTTTCACCAGGTTGAGCTAAATATATATATATATATATATATATATACACACATATATATATATATATATACAGAAATAAATATATACAGAAATATATATATAAACAGAATATACATAAACAGAAATATACATATAAACAAATATATATATATATATATATAAACAGAAATGTTCTAGAGAGCCCAGCAGTCTGCCTACACCACCCCCACTCATCCAATGTCTACACTTGATGGCTAGACCTATTTTATTTTCAATCTTAGGAATCATACCAAAGTATCAATACTATGGGAGGAGGGTTGGGAGGGCAGGTGGGCAGGAGAATGAGATATAATACAACCTCAGTTCCGTATTTGTCCTTAGTACTTCCTTAATTTTGAATTTTGTCAGAAGCAGTCCCTCAGACAACTATTCAAGTGCCATTTAGTTTATTCTAGAGAAGCAGGAAACTCCCTAAGGGAGTGGGGAGGTGAGACAGGAACGGGAAGGCAGCCCATAAAGGACGCATTATCAAGCTAACTTCCACTTGGGTGACTGAAGTGTAATCCTGTAAGAAGCTCTGGTAAATGGTATAGAGCACACATCTGAATCGTCCAAGCCCAGGGCTGAAGGACCTGGGGTATTGTAGGGGAGAAAAAATATTTTTCCCTCTACCGTTCTGAGTTCTTAGCTGAGACCTCTGTAATAAAACGCAGATGAGGAAGAGAAAAACAAACAAGTTCATTAACTTATTTAATGAACAAGTTAACCTCCTACGTACATGAGAGACACCCAGGGGAAAATGATTAACTCTCTGAGGTGGCTTAGAACTGGGCTTAAATACCATCTTAGAGGCTTCCCTGGTGGCGCAGTGGTTAAGAATCTGCCTGCCGATGCAGGGGACACGGATTCGAGCCCTGGTCCGGGAGGATCCCACATGCCGTGGAGCAACTAAGCCCGTGTGCACCACAACTGCTGAGCCTGCGCTCTAGAGCCCGTGAGCCACAACTACTAAAGCCTGCATGCCTGGAGCCCGTGCTCCACAACAAGAGAGGCCACCTCCATGAGGAGCCCATGCACCGCAGTGAAGAGCGGCCCCCGCTTGTTGCAACTAGAGAAAGCCCACGCACAGCAGCGAGGACCCATCGCAGCCAAAAAATAAAACAAATAAAATAATAAAATAAAACACTATCTTAACAGGCAAAGGGGGACTTCCCTGGTGGTCCAGTGGTTAAGATTCTGTGTTTCCAGTGCAAGGGATGAAGGTTTGATCCCTGGCTGGGGAGCTAAGATCCCACATGCTGGCGCAGCCAAAACAAACAAACAAACAAACAAACAAAATAGGGCAAGGGGAAGGTAAATGATTTTTAGAAAGATGAATGGATCCTTAGAAGGCTATGTGGTGTGATAGTTTGTGACAAAATGTGTATGGATGTGGTGTTGACTTCTAGTTTCCTCTCCCGTGATGAGTCAATCTTCCCTGGTTGATGAAAATCCTAGGGATTTATGACAATTGAGTTCCTTTTGGAGGATCTGTTTTTAGGCAGAGAAGGGAAGTTCAGAGAAACCTCTCCCTGCATTTGCACTTTTCAAGTACCTACAGCTCAAAATAATCAATATACCAAAGCAGCATATTTTGCAGCGACCTGTCCTGAACTCACACAGTCATATTTTGGAGTGGATATTCTGCTCTTCTCCAGTATTTATGTACCAACTCCCACAGTCCCTGTTTGAGGGCAGTTCTCAGGGGTCGATTCAAAAATAGCATGAAATGTGAGTCTGCATTTGAATTCCTATAAGTTGAAGAGGCAGATTGAAGGCTGTACAACATGATGAGCAGTTAGAATTTCATCCAAGAATTTCCTCTTGAATCACTGGAAAGTATTTTCAACATGGGAATGTTACGTAGCTTATGCTTTTAGTTAAGATTATTCCGGCTGCTGTGTGAATAATAAATCATAGGAGAAAAAGAGTTAAAACAGAGAAACCAATTAGCAGCTATTTTAAATTAGTAACTGGGCAGTAGATGGTGGGGGCCCGGGTTAGGGGGATGGCAGCAGATGAGAGAAGAGGTGTGATTCAAGATATTTTGAATCAAACAGTATTGTAAGGAAAGAGAAAAGTCAATGGTGGCTCAGCTTTTGGACTTGAACAGCTAGGAGACTGACAGTGCTCATTCTGGAAAGGCAGGAGAGGCACAAGTTTGGGGGTAAAAATCAGAAATTTTGTTTCTAACATGCTATGCTTGAGATGTCAGTTAGACATACAAGCGAAGCTGCTAAGTAGGCAGCTGGAGCTAGATTTTAAAGAAATCTGGCTTGAGATAAATTTAGGCCTAATAACATCAATTTAGGTGTCAAAAAACAAGATAACATTTAAAGCCAAGAGATCAAACTTGCAGTATTAAAATAGTTGCAGAAGACATGCCTACCCCTGTGCCAGATAGCTTCTGTTTGCCCCTCCAGCCCCTCTCCTCTTTCTACCCTCCTTTCTGCCTCAAAGGGATTGATAGGTCTCTATGGAGCCATCAGTGGGTTCCCTGGACCTCCAGCTCCCGGTTGAGTTCCACCCACGTGGGGGGACCCTTCCTCCACCCCCAGGAGATGAGAGGGAGGAAAGATGATGAGGTCCTTTGGTTGCCTCCTTATGGGGTCACCTCAACCAAAGGTCACTGCTACTCTTTCAAGATGGCTTCCTTTGTAATTGAGCAGGGTCCTCTGGGGCCTTCCGGGGGCAGGCCATTTCCCCATATCCTCTGGTTTAGCTCTCTGAAGTACCTAGATAACAGTAACTAATGCACATTTCCTGAGTTGTTTTACAGATGTGAAAACCCCCCACCAAATGGAAGATATTAACTACTTGATGACCATGAGCACATAGCCCCCAGACCTCCTGGAGCCTAAGGATTGATAATGTTAACCCCTGTGAACTCACCCTGTTACCTCACCATCAACCAATCAGAGAATTGTGCAGGAACTGGTCACATACCCTGTGACCCACTTCCCTCACCTGACCTTTAAAGATGCTTTGGTGAAACCCTTCAGGGAGTTTGGGGTTCGTGAGGGTACCAACACCCTGTCTCCTTGCTTTGCCCCATAATAAACCTTTCTCTGCTCCAGACTCCAACATTTAGGTTTGTTTGGCCTCACTGTGCATGTGCCACATGAACTTGCCTTTGCTAGCAAGTTTAACTCTCTCTTCTGCATCCCGGCAACCTCTATTTTCCCTCTCAGGTTGGGAGCCAGGGTGGCAACAGCTTTGCTATAGCCTCTGGCATTCCTGTACCCCCTGGGTTCCCACATCTAGTTCATACCTTTGTAAACAGTCCATATACTGAACATTCCCCAAATTATACAGCTTAGTATGTCAAGTGTTTCCTCTCGGGAACTTGAATAATATACCTCTTTTCTCCTCTTCAAAATCACCCCCAAAACAAGAATGAGAGAAGTGAACAGAAGCATGAACTCCCTCTTGCCATGTATAACCCCATGTCACACCCTAGGAAGGTGGAAAATTGGATGACGAATGAGAAATGATTTGGCAAAACTTAGGAAACTCAAGAATTGGGAGGACCAGGTTCTTCGGAAACAGGGGTAAGGCAAAGGGATAAACAAAGAAGATTGTGGAGAAGGCTGTTTAGCAACACGTGTGTCCTCACCTCTACTTCAAATCCAGGATAGGTACTCTCACCCACTCCTGCAGGAGATAAGAGGTTTATTTTCTGGAGAAATTAAACCAGAGAGGGTCCCAACTGGTATCAAGAGGAATATTTCCAGGAAATAAAAATTGGAATGGATCCATTTCCTGACAAGTTTGACTACGAAGAAAATTTTTTGCAGTGACATTTTCCATTTCTCTGTGATTTTGTACAGGAAAGCTTAACTCTACCTTCAAAGAATATTAAGCAGAAGAAAAATGAGTATATTTTTAACTCCAGGTAAAACAAAAATTTGCACAAGAAAATAAACGTAATTTTGGCACGTCCATTGGCTCAGCAGTGAACAATATTTATATACTCATTATACTGAAAACAGATTTTACATGTAACTATGTTGGGAAGAAAAGGAGGTTTCTAATAACTTTAAATGAACATACCTTATGACCCAGAAATTGGGCTTAAAATAACTTGTACTGTTTATTTGCACATATTCAAGGATATTTTTGATCATGTTGTTTGAAACAGCAAATGGTTGATGACACCCTAAAGGACAACAGAGTTAAATCAATAGTATTCCAAACAATGAAATACTATTCAACCATCAGAAAGAAAGAGGCAGCGCTATACCTACTGATACTGAAAGCATTTCCAAGATGTATTGTTAAGTGAAAAAAGCAAGATTCAGAGTACTATGAAAACTTTATGTAAAAGTGTGTTTGTGATTGTATATGTAGAGAATACTTCTAGAAGGAGATGCAAGACACAGGTAACATCGGTTGCCTCCGTGGAAGGGAACCAGGTGGCCATGGGATGGTGTGGAAGGGAGATGGATTGGGATGGGCTAAGAGAGTGGTATATTTTGTCATAAATGTCTCTGGCACTGTTTGACATTTTTTAAAGTATGTGTACGTATTGTTGATTCCCCCAAATCCAAACTCAAGGCTCTTCCACAGTCACTCATGAATATGCAGAGCAAAGGATGAATTGAGTCACCCAATGCACACGTTCCCAGGTGACGTCTAACAAGGCTACCCTCTGTCTTCAGTTCTCAAACTATAAACAAGTATCCTTTTCACCGTCTATCTAGCGCCGTGTTTTTCTCATTCTTGTACTTTGTGTTGGTGATTTTGCTGCATAAAATGGCCCCCAAATGTAAGGCACATGTGTAACTACTTCTATAGGTTGGGTTTCACCTAGAGTTGGAATTTCTGCATCAAAGGAAATGAGAATTAAACTTTTTGAAAGCTACCTCCAAATTTTGTTTCCAAATTTTTCTCTCAGTCTCATCGTATGGAAACACTGATTACCCTTACCCTTATCAATGTTGGAGATTATCAATCTTTTAAATTTTTACTAATTTGATGGGCAAATAATACTACCTCATTTTAAAATTTCTAAATTTAGTATAGTATTCATAGGGAAAACTACACAGAAGTGTACCATTCAGTGAATTTTTTTTTTTTCAGTATGCGGGCCTCTCAGTGCTGTGGCCTCTCCCGTTGCGGAGCACAGGCTCCGGACGCGCAGGCTCAGCGGCCATGGCTCACGGGCCCAGCCGCTCCGCGGCATGTGGGATCTTCCCGGACCGGGGCACGAACCCGTGTCCCCTGCATCGGCAGGCAGACTCTCAACCACTGCGCCACCAGGGAAGCCCTATTCAGTGAATTTTTGAAAACTGAATGCAAACCTGTGACTCAGCGCCCAGATCAAGCACCTTGCTCCAGTCACTATCCTCACTTTAAGGTTTCACTTTGAAGAGCATAGATTCATTTTGTCTGTTTTTCTACTTTATATAAATGGAATTACCTAACATACACTCTGTGTGTCTAGCTTATTTAACTCAACATAATGCTTGTAAGATTCCTTCACATGATTGCAGGGAGCTATGGGCCATTCGTGCTCATTGCTCTGTCTCACTGTGTATTTTGTTGATCTGAGGTAGAATGGTATTTAGTTTATAGACAGATAATAGGTATCTTTATAATATTAAATCTCCCCATTTAGAAACATACCATGTCTCTCAACTTATTTTATTATTTCATCATAGATAGTGCACGTTTCTTATTAGATTACCTTCTAAGTACTTTATAATTTTCATTGCTATTATGAGAGGAATTTTAAAGTTTCTATTACACATTATTACTGAATTTTAAGAGCAAATAGGAAATGGTTTTTATCTGCTGATTTCAAATCTTGTCAAATTTCTGAACTTTCTTATCAACACTAATAGTTTTAATTAATTATCTTGAAATTTCTAGTTAAACAGTAATTTATAAAGGTACAAATAAGGACAGTTTGGTTACTTTCCCTCAGTATTTGTGACTTATTTCTTTGTCTTCTGGCTCAAAGTTCCAGTACAATGTTGAATTCTGAGTGAATGTAGACACCTTTCTCTCATCCTGAATTCAGTGGGAATAGCCCCCACACAGTTCCATTGCTTGCTCTGAATTTATGGCAGATATCAGTTATCAAGTTAAGGGTGTTTTCTTCCTTTCCTATTTTAGCATGAAGTTTTTAATGTTAATCAGAAATAGGAACTGAATTTGAGCAGATTTTTAAAGCATGTATTAATGTTAATTTCCCCATTTTTTAATTTGGAAATTATATGAAAAGATTTTCCAACATTACCATTTCCTTATATTCATGGGATTAAATGATAGTTGGCTATGGTGAAGGTTAAATGTATATACATTATTACATTATTTAGGATATTTACTTATATTTATAGTCATATGTTTTTTTTTTTTTTTTGGTTCTATGCTTTCCATCTTTTTCTAGTCCTGGATTCCTGGATTAATTTATATAAAAATTATATGTTTCCTTATGGCCAACAGGCATATGAAAAGATGCTCAACATCACTAACTCTTAGAGAAATGCAAATCAAAACTACAATAAGGTACCACCCCACACTGATCAGAGTGGCCGTCATTAAAGAAGTCTACAATTAACAAATGCTGGAGAGGATGTGGAGAAAAGGGACCCCTCCTACATTGCTGGTGGGAATGTAAATTGGTGCAGTCACTATGGAAAATAGTATGGAGTTTCCTCAAAACACTAAAAATAGAGTTGCCACATGATCCAGCAATCCCACTCCTGGGCATATATCTGGACAAAACTATAATTCAAAAAGATACATGCACCCCTATGTTCACAGCAGCACTGTTCACAACAGCCAAGACATGGAAACAGCCTAAATGTCCATCAACAGATGAATGGATAAAGAAGATATGGTACATTTATACAATGGAATACTACTCAGCCATAAAAAAATGAAATAATGTAATTTGCAGCAACATGGATGGACCTAGAGATTATATACCAAATGAAGTCAGAAAGATATACCATATGATATCACTTATATGTGGAATCTAAAATATGACACAAATGAATTTATCTATGAAACAGAAACAGACTCACAGACATATAGAACAGACTTGTGGTTGCCAAGGGGGATGGGAGTGGGGGAAGGATTGATTGGGAGTTTGGGATTAGCAGATCCATTATTCAGAATGGATAAACAACTAGGCTTTACCATATAACATAGGGAACGATATTCAATATCCTGTGATAAACCATAATGGAAAAGAATATGAAAAAAGTGTATATATAATTGAATCACTTTACTGTACAGCAGAAATTAATGCAATATTGTAAATCAACTATACTTCAATAAAATAAATTTTAAAATAAGAATTATTGGGCTTCCCTGGTGGCACAGTGGTTGAGCCGATGCAAGGGACATGGGTTCGTGCCCTGGTCCAGGAAGATCCCACATGCCACGGAGCGACTAGGCCCATGAGCCATGGCTGCTGAGCCTGCGCATCTGGAGCCTGTGCTCTGCAACAGGAGAGGCCACAACACTGAGAGGCCCGTGTACCGCAAAAAAAAAAAAAAAAAGAAAGAGTTATCTGTTCTTCAAAAGTTTGGTAGAACTTGTCTATAAATTGTCTGGTACTGAGCCTTTTAAAGGGTAGGTCTTTGATTACCTATTCACTTACTTTTATAGTTACTGAATTGTTCAGTTTTCTACCTCTTATTTCTCCTTAAGTTAGTATATAAATTTATTTATTTTTCTGGGAAATTATCCATTTCATCTATATTTTCAAACATAATGGCATAAAATTTACATAATCTCTCATAACTTAAAAAAATGCTGGACCTTTAGTTTATTTGCTTCCTTTTTTCCAAGGTTTATTATTTTTATTTTTTCTCAATTTGTCTTTATAAGAATTGCCAAAAAATTGTTTATTTACTTTTTTAAAAAATAATTCATTTTTTATATTGATAAAGTCTACTATATTTATATTCTGCTTCATCAATTTCTGCTTTCATTTTTATAATGAAACTTCCCCTTTACTTTTGTGTTTCTTTCAAATGTCCTAGCGATGAATGACTAGCTCATTTATTTTTTTTTACATCTTTATTGGAGTATAATTGCTTTACAATGGTGTGTTTAGTTCATTTTTAATCTTTTTTATTTTCTAATACATATACTTAAAGCTATAAACTTTTTTGGCCACACCCCACAGATTTTAATATGTAGGGCTGTTGTGGCCATTCATTTCTCAATAATTTGTAATTTTGGCATTGATTTCCTTTTTAAGCCAAGAATTATTAGAAGTGTCTTCTGTATATCCAAGTTGTATTTTGGGGTAATTGAATTTCCTTTTTAACACAAGAAAATGCACAACAATGTGAATATACTTAACACTACTGAACTAGACACTTAAAAATAGTTAAGATGGAATAGTTTACGTTGTATATATTTTACCATAATTTAAAATTTTTTAATGCAAAAAAAAAAGATAAATAGATTCCTGGGTGGGCTCAATGTAATCACAAGGGGCTTTAAAAATGGAAGAGGGAGTTAAAAGAACAAGAGAAATGGCATTGTCAGAAGGACTTGACCCATCCTTGCTGACTTTGAAGATGCAGCAAGGGGTTGTGAGCAGAGAAATACAGCAGCCTTTAGAAGCTAGAATAGACCAGGAAATAGATTCTCCCCTAGAGCCTCCAGAAAAAATTGCAGCCTTGCTGACACTTGATTTTTTAGCCCAGCCCCATTTTGGACTTTTGACCTCCAGAACTGAATTATAATAAATTTGTATCGTTTTCGGCTCTCCCCACAAACTGTCTAAAAGTGTATTTTTAAAAAATCTAATTGAACAGATTTTAAGAGAGGCTATAATTATGCTAATGCTAATGAACTTTTATTACCAACAGTTAAATAAGCCCTAAAGTTAATATGAGATACTGCATTAGTATTAGCCTCTTTCTATATTTGATATAAAAGTAATTCTAGGGCTTCCCTGGTGGCACAGTGGTTGAGAGTCTGCCTGCCGATGCAGAGGACATGGGTTCGTGCTGGGCCCGTGAGCCATGGCCACTGAGCCTGCGTGTACAGAGCCTGTGCTCCTCAACGGGAGAGGCCACAACACTGAGAGGCCCGCGTACCGAAAAAAAAAAAAAGTAATTCTAATCTTCTTTATTGATATAAAAGTAATCTAAGTATAGTGATATAAATGGCCGGGCATATAAGCCATAGGGAAATTCTTCCTGTAATATACTCAATAATCTGTTCCCCCCTTGCCATCCTTTTGCACAACCATAGTACAGATAGCACAATCCAAGGTTTTCTGTGAGACAACAGAAGCAGAAGGAAGGTAAGCCCCAACCCTCAGGATCTCAGTGCTGGACAAGGGGGTAGGACCTCCTAGGTCAGGGTTACTTCCACCATCCTAACTGAGCTCTCTCCAGAAGCCACTCCACACAGCTAGGATCAGAACACTAAGCCCTCTGGCACCCAGGCCCAAAGAGTAGAGCCTGGGAAATATTAACCTGAAACATTATTAAAACTTTCATCTGCAGTGTTTAGAACAATAATGAAAGAGTAGTCCAGCAGTGAGAGAGAAAGGCCACAGTTCACCAGGCTCTTTGCCCTCTCCAGGGCTTAAGGGAATTTCATTCCTGGAAATGTGTACAGAGCCTTTGCCATTGTGTCCCAGATGTGTTCTACCTGCTTATCCTCTGAACTTTAGATTACATTAGAAGACTAACATTTGCTTGTCTAGAAGGAGGCTGAGCCTCTTCTCCACCCTTCTCCCTGGCCATTTGAGAAAGGTCTGAGAGGGAGAATGATTCTTTTAATAAATGGAGACAGAAACCCATTTTGCCAACATTATTTTCATCAATCTTTCATTTCACTATTTTTAAAAATAGAATTCAAAGTGATTTTCAAATTTGGTACAATTCCTCTGACCTATGATTCTCAAGTTTGTAAATTAGTACAGGACCTTCTGGTTTATAAGGTGGGAAAACTGAGGCAGGGAGTTGCGGGGGGAGATGGAGTCCAAGTTACTCAAGATTACAAAAAGGGGAATTTGAGGGAGGGAGGGATAAATTGGGAATTTGGGATACATACTACTATATATAAAATAGATAACCAACAAGGACCTACTGTATAGCACAGGGACCTACACTCAATACCTTGTAATAACCTATAAGGGAAAAGAATCTGAAAAAGAACATATATATATATATATATATATATATATATATAACTGAATCACTTTGCTGTATACCTGAAACATTGTAAATCAACTATACTCCAATTTAAGAAAAAAGAAACTAAAAAAGGGAATTTGAGAACCTGTGACAGCATAATGAGTTGATGAGAAACTCATCCAGAGGCTTTGCAATTTTCTCCACTCTCTTCCCCTCAATGACTCCTCGGCATCTTAGAATAATTACCTCCTAGACTTAGTCTATAGCTGTCTTTCTATAAGGAAGAATATGAAGGTGAAGATGGACTCCACATGTTTAGAGCTGAAGTAATATTTTCTTTCCTACCCTGCCCCTCACCAAATCATGCAAATAATTTTGGGAGTCCTTGAGTCATGAAAAAACTTAAAATCTCCTTTTAGCAGTTAAAATTTTTGGTGTTAACATGCTATTCCACATGTGAACCCTGAAGACAAAAATATTTGCGGACAATAATTTTTATTAGGACTTTCACGACATACAATCTTTATAAACTACTTTCTTATGTAACCTTCCTCAGAAAGCAGTTTACTTAAGAAGGCAGTTTCTGAAAGTTGTAAGTTGCTGAGAAGTTACTAAGGAAAATCATTTATGTGCAAAATAAAATATTGATCAAATGGTTGTAACCTGGAGTGAGCTCTCACATAAAAGAAAAATAAAACGCAAAGTGTAATGGCACTCAAGTGAAGAGAGATCTAGAAATAGAATTGATTACTAAGAGTTTTCTCCTGGAGGGCTGAAATGCCTTACCTGGTCATAATCTCCTCCTTTTCCTGCTCCATGGAAATAATCAATGAAGAGACCTGAAACTTATAAGGAACTGCTTCAACAGAAGCTGTGAGAAAGGGGAGTCATTGAAACGATTCTTTAATGAATAGCCAGTAGCTGATAGAAGCTATAAAAATAACTTTTCACCCTAAGGCAGAAAAGCCATGGACATGATCCCTCTGACATATTATATGACTTTAAAATAAGGTTTAAGAGAAGTCACAAAGATATTAAAAAATCAACTCTTGGGAAAACAAACTATGCTATGAATGATCATGCTTAGAATTCATAAGAAATGAACTGAGTTTTGCCACATACCTAAGTTTTTGCCAACTATTGCCCAGAGATTAGTGCATCTGAAGCAAAGGGCACCAGAGATGGAATGCCAGTGCTAATATCCATGCCTTTTCTATTCTACCTAAATATACTATGAGACCACATTCCCATTCCCAATTTACAGTTAGAGTGACCTCTTGACTGAATTCAGCCCTGGACTTTTTTTTTTTTTTTTTTTTTTTTGCGGTACGCGGGCCTCTTACTGTTGTGGCCTCTCCCGTTGCGGAGCACAGGCTTCGGACACGCAGGCTCAGCGGCCATGGCTCACAGGCCCAGCCGCTCCGCGGCATGTGGGATCCTCCCGGACAGGGGCACGAACCCGTGTCCCCTGCATCAGCAGGCAGACTCTCAACAACTGCGCCACCAGGGAAGCCCCTCAGCCCTGGACTTATGATGGACACTGCTATGATAGCCTGTAAAAACTCTCAAAACTCTCATGTACTGTATAAACCACATTCTAAATCTTCCTTCATTTCTTGGCTGGAGACAAGGTTTTCCACAGAGGATTCCACATCTCTAGAAGATGACAGAACCACTAAGTGTAAGAAGTCTGGATTCCTGAAACTCTGCAATGGAAAGCTGCTGCTCCATTTGGATTGGGATATGAGCAAGAAATGGACCTGTTATTGTGTTAACCATCTGAGGTTTGGAGGTGATTTGTTATGGCAGATAGGCTACCTTGATTAATACAATGCCTATTAAAATTACAGATTCCTTGATCCACTCCAAGATATATTGAACCAGAAACTCTTGGAATAGGATTCAGGAATCTGGAATTCCTAACAAGTTCTCCAAGTGATTCTCTACACACTAAAGTTTGAGAAGCACTGATTTAGGCTTTGATTTCTTTGAAAGTCTTCCGTATATAACAAGTTGAAACCTTGCTTAAGGGTGTTAAGTGGGACTGTTCAAAAGAGTGTTAAATCTGTTAGTAGAGACCAATGCATTTGAAACTACGTTAATCTTGTTTACAACACCACACTCATAGTTTAAATCATGTAGGTCAGGGTATGCAACATTTATTCAACAAATATTTATTAAGCACCCACCTTGTGCCAGGTACTGTACTAGGTGCTGGAGATACATGATCAACAAATAGTCACATCTGTTCCCACAGAGCCTCTTATGTATATGGATAACTATAACATGTTGTGATAGGTGGAAATACGTGGTGCTCTGGGAGCAAATAGGAAAAAATTGATCCCCGGTGTGCTGGATTCATGGCTAACATCACAGCTTAAGTATGAAGGATGGAGGATGGCTAGGAATTAGCCTGATAGAAGGGAAGAGGAAAGAGGGAGGGTAAAACATTGGTCCAAGTGGGCAAACAGCATGCACTAAGATCAAAAGCTGAGAGAGAGCATGCAACATAATGTTAGGGGTGGGCATGAGGAGAGCTGGGGCAAGAGAACTAAGTATGGCCAGGTCAAAGAGGGAGGTGAATCAATTTAAGGAACTTGGTAATTATCTCGAGGGGAATGAGGGGCCACTGAAGAGGTTTACAAGGAAATGCACTTTATCACATTTGCTTATAAGAATTACTCCAGCTACATTGTGGAGAATGGATTGGCTGGGCCAAGACTAGAGGAAACCCATTAAAAGACTCGTTGGTTGTGTTGCAAAATTCCAGATGATAAGTTAACTAATCAATTTGTTCATTTGCTTTACTTGTATTGAGTCCCATGCAGGGGGCTTAGGATACAATGGTGACAAGACAGACATGATTTGTGTCCTCATGAACTTTAAAGCTTAGAGTGAGAGAGCCATACACAGAGAGAGATTGAGATTGAATATTTAATGAAAAGATGATAGTGGCTGAGACTAGCCACAGTACGAGTGGAAAGAAGTACTGGTAATTGATGGAATGCAGGAGTGGAGGAAGGAGAAGCCCAAGAGGATGCTCTGGTTTCTGGCATGAATGAATGGCACCACCATTCATTGAGATAAATAATAAAAGAATAAGACTAGGTTAAAAGAGAGAATGTATTCAATTTTGGACTAACATTACCTGATTTCAAGACTTATTATAAAATACAGCAATCAAGACAGTCAGGTATTTGCATAAAGATAGATCAATGGAACAAATTAGAGAATCCAGAAATAGATGCACACATATGTGGCCAACTGATCTTCAGCAAAGGCACAAAAGCAATTCAATGGAGTTAAGATAGTCTTTCCAACAAATGATTCTGTAATAACTGGACAACTGTATGCAAAAACAAAGTCAGGGGGCTTCCCTGGTGGCGCAGTGGTTGAGAGTCCGCCTGCCGATGCAGGGGACACGGGTTCATGCCCCGGTCCAGGAGGATCCCACATGCCGCAGAGCGGCTGGGCCCATGAGCCATGGCCGCTGAGCCTGCGCGTCCGGAGCCTGTGCTCTGCAACGGGAGAGGCCACAACAGTGAGAGGCCCTCGTACCGCAAAAAACAAAACAAAACAAAAACAAAAACAAAACTGCAACGAGATGCATACCCCTGTAGAATGGCTAAAATTAAAGACTGATCAGACCAAGTGTAGGAGAGGATGTGGAGTAAGTGGTACTACACATACTACATACACTGCTGGTGGGAAGGCAAAATGGTACAAACACTCTAGAAAATAGTTTGACAGTTTCTTAAAAATTAAGCATACACCTTCCACATGACCCAGACATTGACTTCTAGGTACTTACTGAAGAAAAATGAAAACATGTCTATACAAAGACTTGTACACAAATGTATATAGCAGAATTATTTGTCATAACCCCAAACTGGAAACCCAAATGCTCAACAGGTGAGTGATGGAACAAATTGTACTATGCCTATACAATGGAATACTACTCAGCAGCAAAAAGGAATTCACTATTGATACATGCAATAACAGAGATGGATCTCAAAATTATTATGATGATTGAGAAAAAGCCAAGAAAAAAGGATATATGCTATATGGTTTTATTTCTTCAAAATTCTACAAAATCCAAATGAATCTATATAGAGAGAAGGCAGATCAGTAGTTGCCTGGCAATTGACAGGGAGTGGAAGGAGGAGCTGGAGGGAGGGATTACAAAGGAATACAAGGAAACTTTTAGCCGGTGACGGATTTGTTTATTATCTTTTTTTTTTTTTTTTGCGGTACGTGAGCCTCTCACTGTTGTGGCCTCTCCCGTTGCAGAGCACAGGCTCTGGACGCGCAGGCTCAGTGGCCATGGCTCACGGGCCCAGCCGCTCCGCGGCATGTGGGATCTTCCCGGACCAGGGCACGAACCCGCGTCCCCTGCATCGGTAGGCGGACTCTCAACCACTGCGCCACCAGGGAAGCCCTTGTTTATTATCTTGATTGTGGTGACAGTTTCATGTAAAACTCTTCAAACTGTACACTTTAAATATGTGTAGTTTCTTGTATATCAATTATAACTCAATGAAACTGTCGAAACACTTTAAAAAATAAAATTATATGGGTGGGCCTCATCCAGTTCATTGAAGTCCTGAATAGAATAAAAGCCTTAGTAAGAAAGAATTCTCTCTCTGCTTGATTATCTTCAAGCTGGGATATCAGTCTTCTCCTGCCTTTAAACTTGGACTCAGACTGGAACTTGCACCATTGGCTCTCCTAATCTTTGGCTTGGGACTATAGATCTTGGACTTCTCAGTTTCCATAATTGCAAGAGGCCAATTCCTTAAGTAAATCTCAATCTCTCTCTGTCTATCTCTCTCTGTCTCTGTCTCTCTGTCTGTCTGTCTGTCTCTCTCTATATATAATATGAGATACATAATTCTATATAATATAAATGCTCTCTCTATATAATTGTATATAATTCTTTATACATAGAATAGAAAATATATTATAGAGAGAATTTTATATATATATATATAATTCTATATAGGGAGAATATAGAACATAGAATACAGACCTATATTCTCTGGAGGACTCAGACTAATACAGAAACAGAGAAGGTAGACAGTTGGATCAGTCAAGGAGTGCCGGCTGGCCAGGTGGTTGAATTGGAAAACAAAGAGACAAGAGAGTTGAGGAAAGATAAAGCAATGGAGGCAGGGGAACAAAGGTGCTGGGTGTGAGGGAAAATAGAAGGGTCAGTGAAGTAGAGCGGTCAAAGTGTAAACTAACAGATAAAGAGGGAATAATGGGTGAATAAAGTAGTTGCCAGGAGGAGAACTTTAAAATGAAAGCTTTCAAATACTGTATCGTATCACTTATATGTGCAACCTAAAAAATACAACAAACTAGTGAATCTAACAAAAAAGCAGCAGACTCACAGGTATAGAGAATTAAACTAGTGGTTACCAGTGGGGAGCGGGGAGAAGGGGCAACATAGGGGTTGGGGAGTGGAAGGTACACACTATTGGGTGTAAGATAGACTCAAGGATGTATTGTACAACATGGGGATTATAGCCAATATTTTGTAATAACTTTGATAACTGCAAATGGAGAGTAACCTTTAAAAATTATATAAAATCTCCTAAAAATTAAAATAAAATAAAACGAAAGCTTTCAGAAACAGAGACATGCTAGGTGATGACAAGATCTAGGGATGTGACCTTGGAAGCAGATGGCTGAGAAAAAGTGGAGGTGATTTTTATTGGTATTGTGTGAGTCAAGGAAATGATTGACCAGGGTGTTGAGTCATCCCCCGTGTTCTTGGTGAGAGGAAGATTCACAAGAGTCCAGACATGTGTTGCCAACTGATATCAGCATCTCCTATGTTCAGATTCTGCTACTGTAAGTGATGCAGAACCTCTGGAGAAATTACACTCCTAAACACATAAAATGATGATGGAAAATATCATGCCTGAAATATTCTGATCAGAAAAACTGTGTATTTACTGTTCTAGATGGTGCAGCCCCCTTTTTTTGGTCCTTTTATGGTGTTTTTAGCCTTGCAAGCTATAGGACTATCAGAAGTCTTGTTAGAGAAGTTCCTCTCCTGCGATTGATTTCTCCTAATCCCTCACCTGGCAGCTCTGCTTTAGCACAGCAACTTGAGGAGTCACGATTGGATGGATTCTATGAAATTAGGGCATTAGATCAGATCAGCGAGAGGTTCTGAACCTCTTTTTGATTGTGGACCTCTTTGGAAATTTGATGAAATTATGACTCCTTTTTGCAGGAAAAGAACGTTTGTACACATCCACACAATTCTGCATTGGATTTAAAGGCCGTTCACAGACTGTCGCTTAACACAACCTAAAACTGATTAATGTGGGTATCTTTTCAGTTCTACAATATTATGACTACAATTATACTACAAAATCATTTGGCTCATTAGCAAAAAAAAAAAAAGTGTTAATCTTATTGCAATCCTTTTTCCAAAACTTGTCTCAGATCCCTTTCTGTAATTGGTGAGGTCCAGAGCTACCATACAAATTCCTCTCTGACTGTAGCCTGGTATTTCTTTGCTAGTGTGACCCTTCTCTGTCAGAGCGCCTGAGAGTCACGTTATTCACCCCAATGTATTTTATTTAAAAAGGATCAATCTCTTCGGCTGAAACAGCTGATATCTGTTTGTGGACTGGCAACAGCCCAACCCCACAGCTGAAGTGGTGGAAGGGACACCAGAGACACTTACCACCCAGCCAATTCATTCTGAACTGGGAATTACAAGCCTGAGAGTAGGGGGCTTGGCACAGAAGACAGGGCAGGGAACTGATGGGCTGATGACAGGGTCTCTGCTGAACACATTTGTGCCTGTGGTCTCAAGAGTATTTAGACATAACAAGCCTAAGAATAGTCCACGGAGCGAAAGGAGGAAAGAGAAACGAAAAAATCCCCCTAAACAAGCAAGGAAGCTACAAACATAGACCATTATAAAAAATCATGTCTACAGATAGCCTTAATTTTTTTAAGTTATTCTTAAATTAAAATCAGTCACCAAGCTGGTATCTTTCTCTTTCTGTTAAAAGGTCACTGACTGTTTGCCCAAAGCAGCAGTAGGAGATCTGCTGCGTATCCAGAGTAGGTACAAATTCTAATCCATTTTAGAAAATAAGTGTGCTCTGTAGATCAGATTATTTCATCCTGCTCTTCCTCTTGGGCAGAAAATTACCTTTATTCTGTTTCTCTCTATCTATGCCTTCTCTTTTTCTATGGCAGCTCATTGTCTCTCTACCTCTAACTATACTCTATCAAATTCCTGGAGTGGTGATATAAAAATTATACAGGTTATCTACGTATTACTTTGATTTTATCTATTGCCCAAAGGATTTGAAGTGATTTATAATAAAGACTAAAATACTAGAAAACCACTAAACAATAGCAAAAGAGTAAGAGCCAAGCAATATGTGGATCACAGCTGTGTCATAAAAACTTAGGCTAAACAAAACTACTGCAGTAGATCCCAAAACATAGTTCTGAGCTCCCTGGAAGCTGAGGTAAGAAATATAATGACATGGGCTTCCCTGGTGGTGCAGTGGTTGAGAGTCCGCCTGCCGATGCAGGGGACGCGGGTTCATGCCCCGGTCTGGGAAGATCCCACATGCCGCGGAGCGGTTAGGCCCGTGAGCCATGGCCGCTGAGCCTGCGCGTCCGGAGCCTGTGCTCCGCAATGGGAGAGGCCACAACAGTGAGAGGCCCGCGGACCGCAAAAAAAAAAAAAAAGAAAAGAAATATAGTGACAGGAAGTCTTCACTACCTATTAAATTAAATATACCAACTTAAAAGGATTTTCCTACAATCAAATTCTAAAATGAATTTATCTGCCATGGAGATATTCAACTGATATGATGAATTTAAATATCTTCAATTTTATTTCAGATATAGCAACATTTTTATACAGAAAGTTCTCAGTATATCCTTGATAAGTACCAAGGGGAGGATGTTAAGTCATGGATTTGTTAAGGTTTTTCTCAAAAGTAGCTTAAAGAAGCTTATCATAGGAGTGTTCTTTGTTAGTTTTTGACTTGGCATGAGGATAAAACTTAGGCTAGAGGAGAATTTAAGCTAGAGGAATACCACTTAAGGTATGCTTCTTAGAAAATTCTTTTTAATTATCAGTTGTCTGCGGTGGGTAATTAACAGGCAATGAATGGCAGGTAACTTGAGACCTAAAGCATAGATTGTCCACATTGTTGATAGAAGATTCATGTGCTGTATGTGTCTGATGTGCTGATGGCAAAGCTGAAGCTTTATTATGAAAACTAAGATTTATTTAAACTAAGACACTTGATTTATATTCTTGCCTAGATAGCAGGTCTTTCCATTTGTAGCCTGGGTAGGATTCAGGTGTACATGCAAAGAGTGCCAAAAATTCTCTCAGGAAACAACTTTGGATAACTAAAATATCTCCTGGTAACTAAATTAAATAACAAAGTTGTTTAGTCTGGAAACTGGAGTACCTATAACCATGGTGACTATTTTGAAATTGGCACAATTAATTTTAGGCTTTTCTTTTTGATAGTGGTTAGTCAATGGGATTATTTGCTTTAGGATGATTGCTAAAGAGAGCAAGATTATGCCATTGCCAAAGAAAAGGATGCTTTTATTCCTGTTTGCTATGGGAGGAGAGAATGCATCCAGCTCATCTTGTATAATATATAGGTATAAGTTCCAGGGAATGGGAAGGAGTTATACAGTTGCTACTAAGAAGGAACTGGATCGCCCATTTCTGCTCTTCAAGAGTCACTTAAGGGTGCTATTGAAGTGAGACAGAGGAGGATCAGATTTACATTATTCATTTCAGTCCACAAGTCATCAGAATCAAAAGATTCAACATGTCAGCATGGTTGTTAGAACAAGAAGAAATCTGCATTATAGTTTTCCATATTGTAACACACACATAAAAAATTTTCCTTTAGAGTCAAAGTTCACTCAAGTACCTTATTCTACGACTTAGCATTTGAGAATAAAGAGTTCCTTTGTTCTATACAAAGTTATTTGCTCTCTTTGAATATGATTATCCTATAGTCAATGACTATCTTATAGTCAATGCCTATCCTATAGGCAAAACGGAGGTTCTAAGAAGAAGAACATAGTAATGAAAGACACTTCTTTGAGTTCCAGGATTTGAAAAACAAATCTAACCGATGTTGACAGCGTGCAATAAACAAAGGAGTATAATCAATATAACCATCTGGACCTCAGGTTCAAGTAAACAAACAAGCAAAACAACAAACAAACAAAACCCCCCAGCAACACAAAATGTCTAGGTCTTAAAATAGACTGTAAGTCAAGATTGGTTATAAGAGACACAGAAGGTCATTATATAATGATAAAGGGGTCAATTCATCAAGAGGATATAACAATTGTAAATATATTTTACATTGCAGCAACCCAACATTGCAACACCTCAACATATTAAGCAAATACTAACAGATCTGAAGGGAGAAATAGACAACAATACAATAATAGAAGGGGACTTTAATACCCCATTTTCAACAATGGATAGATCATCCAGATAGAAAATCAGTAAGGAACCATTGGACTGGAACTATACCTTAGACCAAATGGACCTAACAATCATATACAGAACATTACATTCAAGCGCAGCAGAATAAACATTTTTCTCAAGAACTCAAGAAACATTCTACAGGATAGATCATACATTAAGTCACAAACTAAGCCTTAGCAAATGTAAGACGATTGAAATCATATCAAGTATCTCTTCCAATCACAATGGCTTAAAACTAGAAATCAATAACAAGAGGAAAAACGGAAAATTTACAAATGTGTGGAAATTAAACAACACACTCCCGAACAACCAATGGGTCAAAGAAGAAACCAAAATGGAAATCAAATGATATCTTAAAAAAAAATTAAAACACAACATAAAAAATTTATGGGCTGCATCAAAAGCAATTCCAAGAGGGAAGTTTATAAAGATAATTACCTACGTTAAAAAAAAAGAAAGCTCTCTTGGGCTTCCCTGGTGGCGCAGTGGTTAAGGATCTACCTGCCAATGCAGGGGACACAGGTTCGAGCCCTGGTTCAGGGAGATCCCACATGCTGCAGAGTAACAAAGCCTGTGCATCACAACTACTGAGCCTGCTCTCTAAAGCCCGTGAGCCACAACTACTGAGTCCGCATGCCACAACTACTGAAGCCTGCGCACCTAGAGCCCATGCGCTGCAACAAGAGAAGCCACCTCAATGAGAAGCCTGTGCACTGCAAGAAAGAGTAGCCCCCACGTGCCACAACTAGAGAAAGCCCACGTGCAGTAATGATGACCCAACACAGCCAAAAATAAATAAAAATAAAATAAATTAATTTAAAAAAAAGATCTCAAATAAACAACCTAACTTTATACCTCAGAAACTAGAAAACCAAGAGCAAAAACTAAGCCCAAATAAAAGATCAATGAAACTAAGATTTGGTGTTTTGAAAAGATAAACAAAATAGACAAACTTTTACCTAGACTTACCAAGAAAAAAAGGATGGTTCAACATCCACAAATTAATAAATGTGGTATACTACATTCAGAAATTAAAGGATAAAAATCATATGATTGGGGCTTCTCTGGTGGCGCAGTGGTTAAGAATTTGCCTGCCAATTTAGGAGACATGGGTTCGAGCCCTGGTCCGGGAAGATCACACATGCTGCGGAGCAACTAAGCCCATGCACCACAACTACTGAGCCCGTGCACCACAACTACTGAGCCTGCGAGCCACAACTGCTGAGCCTGTGCACCACAACTATTGAAGCCCATGTGCCTAGAGCCTGTGCTCCACAGCAAGAGAAGCCACCGCAATGAGAAGCCCATGCACTGCAACAAAGAGTAGCCCCCGCTTGCCGCAACTAGAGAAGAGCCCGCGTGCAGCAACGAAGACCCAACACAGCCAAAAATAAAATAAATTTATTTAAAAAATCATATGATCATCTCAATTATGTAGGGAATAGATGTAGGGAAAGAAATTGACAAAATTCTGTATACTTCTATGATAAAAACTCTCAAGAAATTGGGTATAGAAAGAATGTACCTCAGCATAATAAAGACCATATATGACGAACCACAGCTAATATCACACTCAGTGGTGAAAGGTTGAAAACTTTCCTTCTAAGATTGGAAACAAGACAAGAGTGCCCACTCTCACCACTCCTATTCAACATAGTACTAGAAGTCCTAGCCAGAGCAATTAGTCAAGAAAAAGATGTAAAAGGCATCCAAATCAGAAAGGAGGAAGTAAAATTGTCTCTGTAGATGATATGATCTTATATACAGAAAGCCCTAAAGATGCACCAAAAAGCTGTTAGAACTAATAAACAAATTCAGTAAAATTGCAGGATACAAAATCAGCATACAAAAATCAGTTGTATTTCTATATACTAACAACGAACTATCTGAAAGAGAAATAAAACAATCCCATTTACAACAGCATCAAAAATAATAAAATTCGTAGCAATAAATTTAACCAAGGAGGTAAAAGATCTGTACACTGAAAACGATGAGACATTCATGAAAGAAATTGAAGACGTAAATAAGTGAAAAGATATCCCGTGCTCATGGATCAGAATTCCTGCTGTTAAAATGTCCATACTTCCCAAAGCCATCTATAGATTCAATGCAATCCCTATCCAAATTCCAATGTCATTGTTCACAGAAAAAGAAAAAAAAAAAAACAGTCCTAAGATTTGTATGGAACTACAAAAGACCTCCAGTAGCCAAAGCAATCCTGAGAAAGAAGAATAAAGCTGGAGGCATCATAACTCCTGATTTCAAACTTTTTTACAAAACTACAGTAATGAAAAACTTATGATACTGGCATAAAAATAGATACACAGACCAATGGAACAGAATTCAGATCCCAGAAATAAACCCACGCAGGTACAATCAAATAATATTCGACAACGGGTCCAGGAAGGCTCAATGGGGGAAAGGATAGTCTCTTCAGTAACTTGTGCAGGGAAACCTGGATAACCACATGCAGAAGAATGAAATTGGACCCCTATCTTACATCACTCACAAAAATTAACCCAAAATGGATTATGGACTTAAATCTAAGACTTGAAACTGTAAAACTTCTAAAAGAAAACATCGGGAAAAAGCTCTTTGACACTGGTCTTGGCAACAATTTTTTGGATATGACACCTAAAGTGCAAGCAGCAAAAACAAAAATAAACAAATGGGACCCTGTCAAACTAAAAAGCTTATGCACAGCAAAAGAAACAATCAGCAAAATAAAAAGGCACCCTATGGAATGGGAGCAAATATTTGCAAACCATTTACCTGACAAGGGATCAGTATCCAAATATATAAGAAACTCATACAAAAGAAGAAAAGGATATGATTAAAAAACAGGCAAAGGACTTGAATAGACATTTTTCCAAAGAAGACAAACAAATGGCCAGCAGGTACATTAAGAGATGCTCAAAAGATGCTCAATCATCAGAGAAATGAAAATCAAAACCATAAGGAGATATCACCTCACACCTTTTAGAATGGCTACTGTCAAAAAGACAAGAGACAATAAGTGTCGGCAAGGCTGTGGAGAAAAGGGAACCCTGTGTACTATTGATGGGAATGTAAATTGGTGAAACTGCTATGGAAAACAGTATGGATGTTCCTCAGAAAATTAAAAATAGAGATGCCATATGATTCAGCAATTTCACTTCTGGGTATACATGCGCAGGAAATGAAATCACTATCTCAAAGATAGTGTTCGTTGCAATATTATTCACAATAGCCAAGCCATGGAAACAACTCAGGTGTTCATCAATGGGTGAATGGATAAAGAAAATGTGGTATATATATAGAATAGAATATAAATAGAATAGAATAGAATATATAGAATATATATAGAATAGAAAGAAATCCTGCCTTTTGTGAAAACATGGATGGACCTTGAAGGCATTATGCTAAATGAAATGTCAGAGAAAGACAAATACTATAAGTTCTCATTTATATGTGGAATCTTTAAAAAGCTGAATTAAAAGAAACAGAGACTAGAGTGGTGGTTGCTAGGGGCTAGGGGGTGGGAGAAATGGGAAGATGTTGGTCAAAGGGTACAACCTTCCAGCTATAAGATGATTAAGTTCTGGGGATCTAATATACAGCATGGTGACTATAATTAACAATAATCTATTATACCCTTTTTTCGGATTAAAACTTAAAAAAAAATATTGGTATCTACAGGCCCTATTACTTCTGCATCCATGGAGGAAACTAATCTGCTTATGGAGATCCAGACATTGTAGAAAGATATCATCCCAAAGGTGCCTGGAGTCAGATCTGTTGTAAAAATTGCAGAATTTCCTGGTTTAATATGGATAAGAAAAGTTTTATGTGTGACAATCCTACCATGCGGGCCTTATTATCCTCTTTTTCAAATTTGCAAGTTGTAGCTCAGCAACATAAGTAAACACTCCTTGTAAGTGAGAGGGTCAGAATTTGAATCCAGGTCTCTTAGACTCCAAAACCTACGTTTTTCTACTCTTTCCTGGTATGTAGGACATAGGATACAGGGAGAGGTGTTAGAAGACAGCGTGGCCACTTACTAAATATGTGATCTTATCCAAGTGCTGCCCATTAGGAATAGGAGGCTGGTCACATATGCAATTTAAAATTTTCTAGTAGTCACGTTTTAAAAGTTCGAAAAAAATCAGGAAAAATTCATTTAAATAATGATATTCTATTGACTTACCTCAATATAGCCAAGATATTATCATCTCAACATATAATCAGTGTTTTAAAATTATCCATGAGATATTTTACATTCTTCTTTCCATACTAAGTCATCAAGATCCAGTGTGAATTTTACCCTATTAGCATGTTTCACTTTGAACTGGCCGCATTTCAAGGGCTCAATAGCCATGTGAAAAACCGTAGCTACCATATTGGACAGTTCAGCCTCAGCCTGTATAATTTCCTCTTTTGTAAAATAGAAATAATAACCTGCCTCTCAAGGATGTCTTAAGCATTACATGAGATAATTTATCTAAAAATGTTCTTGAAAAAAGCAGAATGAGTGTGGTAGCCTGAATAATGGGCACCCCGAAAGACTGTCTTAATTCCTGGAAGCTGTGAATATGTAACCTTATATAGCAAAAGGGCCTTTGAAGATGTGATTAAGTCAAGGATCTTGAGAATGGGAGATTGTCTTGTATTACATGTGTGGGCCTGATATAGTCTCAAGTGTCCTCTGTAAGAGCTCTGGAGGCAGGAGATCAGAGCGAGCAGTGGGAGATGTGCTGACAGAAGCAAGAGGGTGGAGTGATTTGAGGAAGGCGTCTTGAGCTAAGCTGTGTAGGCAGCCTCTAGAAGCTGAAAAAGGAAAGAATCCTCCCCTCAGAGCCTCCTGGGCAACCAGCCCTGCCAACACCTTGACCTTAGCTCAGAGAGACTGATTTTGGACTTCTGACCTCCAGAACTGTAAGATAATAAGTTGGTGTTTTAAGCCACCGAGTCTGGGGTCATTTGTTACAGCAGCAATATGAAAAAAATACAACGGGCAGTGTAAGTGAAGTGTATCGTTACCATCATGTGTTAATGTGTCATCATGTAAAATACCATTTTAGGCTTGGCCAGAATTGGAGCTTGACTGTGGGTGGTGCAGGGGGGGTGGATTAGGTGCGGGTGTTGAGCCATTGCCAGATGGAGGTGTGATTCCCCACCCTCATCCTCCTCTATTTGCATTCAGAAACAAGAGGCGGTAGAGCTACTTGGGGAAAATGTATTAGACCCTCTCCCCTTCCTTCTGAGTATGAAAGACATAAAGCCATGTGTGGTAGATAGTCCTCCAGCCTAGGGCTAGACTGCAGAACATTTAGGTCCCTGAGAGAGGATACCACAAAAGAAGAGGAAATCTGGGCTGGTGGCTGGACATAGCATGAGTGGATTGGCTGTCCGAGGAGAGTGCTGGTTTGGAGCAGAGCCCGTGGACTTCTCGCCCAGCCTTCCCAGCACCTGAGAACTCCATGGTGAAATGGCTTCAGACACAAAGAGCTGTGCCCCTCTGAGACCCAGGCAGTCACGTGCCTGGCTGCCTCTCCTGGCAGTCCATTGGGCCTGATGGCAGGGGACAGAGATGGAGACTCCAGGCCAGCAGGAGACTCAACAGGTCCCATTGCCGTTGGCTGGCCTCCAGGGCAAATGACTTCTCTGTCTCCTGGCTGCCATCCGCAGGCGAGCACTGAGGGGGCCTCCCAGGAGAAGCTGCGGGGCTCCTGAGGTCTGCCAAGTGGGACTCGGTGGTGTGGCAATCCGGGGTTTTAACAAAAAAGGAAGCATCTTATCTTTTGTCCTAAGATTGTGATACTTGGGTTAGTTTGGGGAGGTTTTCAGTTCTACATTTGCATCAGGAGCTAAGAAATGACCATGTGTAAGTGATCTGATGGGATTAGTGTACCTAAAAAATAGAGATTGTACAGTATTCATCGACAGTGGTACTTAAAATGACAACCTTTCCAGGGGAGACTGTTCTTGCTTATCAAGGAAGAGTCACTTGAGCAGACCACCTGTATATTTAAGAGGGGACCCCCTGTGGCATGAGGAAGGTGACGAAGCTGCTCATGGGCAATCCTTCTTAGTATAGGGGTTGTCTCTGAGAAGGGGCAGAGAAGTTGACAGAGAAGCAAGTTAGCTCTAGAAGGGAAACACAGGGGAAAGGCGGGAGGGAGGACCTCAAGGATTGTAGCGTGTGCTGGTAAGCTGGCCCCTTACTGGGGGCTGTCACCACCATCTCCAACACCCTCTCCCCAGGGATTAAGCCTTTAGTGTCTATCGATAATTCGAAATATCAGGGTGAACTTCAAGAGTGAAACCCTGGACTTTCTGCCAATAAGCCTAAGGGAAAGTTTTGCTGTAGGGCAAATAATAATGGAGAAAGCAAAAGAACTGTGAACATCTTTGCACTGTCACCATGAGTTTGTGGAGCAGTTATACAATTGATACAAATAATGCTCTACTTCCCGAAGCATTCAACCCTCAGTGAGACAGTCAGTGTCACCATTTCACTCCTGGCTCAGGCACTGCACTGTCTTGTTGTCTAAAACCTCAAACAGGGTCATCTTAGGAGAAAAGGCTGGGAAATGCTCACATAACCCTTTTACTGCCATCTTTTGCAAACAGGACTCCACACAAGCATCCCTGTGCTCGTCAGACATTTGCCAAATTTCTACATAAATAACCCTTACCTGAATCTCTAGCAGCTGGGAAAGAAATCAGATTTCATAGGTTCAGACTGATAAGGTGGTCAATCCAGGCAGACTTTGTTTTGAAACTAGATCCCCTTATAGGAGCTGTGAGCGTGTAAATGTGTGCTAAACTTGGCACCAAAAGCCTGTTAGACACAGCTCTGGGCTTCACAGAGGTGTGAGCGGAAAGAAATTTTCTCAGTGCACCACCATAGAGCATTTTAACACCCTCCGTCTCTGTGGATGAAATACTGTCCTCCTGTTTGGTCTAAAGCCTCTGTGTGTTCTTCCTTAATATTCAGTTTTATTCAGAGAAAATGATGCATGGTAATTTTAAGAGGGAGCTATCACTGGAAGAGGTCAGGTTGGAAAAATTAACTGCTCCAGGCTGCTGGCGCTCTTTATTAAGGAGACAAAGTGTATGCGGATGAAGACAAAGACAAGCTTCAAGTCTGAGGGAATGCTTAGAGCAGGTTGGTAAAGAGACTCAGAAACTCTTTTCTGATATGAGAATGACCATTATGGAGCTGCCACAGTGCCAACCTGCAGGCGGGGTGGGGTTATAAATCTCTCTTTGCAGCAGCCCCGACTTCAGTCCAGGACTCCTGGTGCAATTAAAGAAGCTCTGAATACACCCATTTGCATGAAATGAAGTGAAAGAAGATTAACTGGAGGAAGAGGGAGAGGGAAGGAGAAGGGAATTGGTGACAAACAAGGCCTACCGGAGAGTGGCTTTCCGTTTACTTCCTCTACGACTGTCTGCCAACTCTTCGCTGATATTCAGCGTTCATGATTCAAAGCAGCCCCAGAGTGCAAAAATCAGGTGAGGGTGGGGCTGAGCTCTGCCACCTGGTCCCCGTCACCTAGCTCGGCGGGTGCTTTCCACCTGCAGGCGAGGGTCCTGGCTTGCAGCAGAATAACTGGGCTGGTGCTATAGCCTGCTGGTGGTCACAGAGGCTGGGACATTGAGCCTACCCCATCAGGGCCATTTGTAATTCAGGTGGTCAAGTCACAAGTTGCAGGGACAAAGCTGAAGATGTCAGCAATGGAACAGTCAGGAAAGACATGAGGCACGAAGAGTATGCCGTGTAGAGAATACGGCCAAGTTTGTCCTGGTGCTGGTGACAAGTGTGGGACATGGAAATAGTCCTTTGTTCAAGTGTGACATGATGCAACCCACCCCAGACCCTCTGAATTTTAACTTCCTTAAAACTCTAGATCCTATTTCTCAGTAAGAGCTAGGTGCTATATTGGGTTGGTTGATGAGCTCAGACCCATCAATTTCAATATCCCCAGATTACAGCAAAATCATTGAGAGGCTCCTTTGACTGACGGGCTATTCTTTTTCTCTTCCATCATCACAGCATGTTGACTTGCCATAGTTAACTAACTTAATGTTAATAGCAAACTTCAGTGATGTATATCAGCCTTCAAACTCACTGAGATCTTAGGAGGAAAAAATAAGACTAATTTTTTTTTTTGCTTGCTTAACGCAATCCCCTGGGGAAATCAGAGCTAAGGAAAATTCCAGCAATGAAATTAAAAACTATTCCCTCAGGGGATTAAGTCAAATAATAGGGAACAAAAATGGCTGTAATTTAACTGCAAGGGACATTTTAGTGTCATTTCAGAGTTGACAATGCTGGGACACAATTGGCCTTCAATAAACGTTGAAAGATAAAGGGAGAAAGAGAGAGAGAGAAAGAAATTGAGAAATGAGGGATGGATGTGAGACATGGAAAAAAGGAATGATGACTCAAGTGTAGCTCTGAATTTTTAGGAAGGTAATGAAGAGAGAGACATATATATATATATATAGGTATGTTGGAAAACTATCTAATTGCTCACAAAAACTTTTGACATGTCAGTAGTTACACTGACATAGACCTAAAAATCAAAGGGATCCTATAAATATTTTATTACTGTGGGAGGAGTCTCCCAATATTGCTTGCAGTTATGATACTTAGCGCCACCTGGAATGGGAGTAAGTAAGGCTTATCTTAGGTAAAGATAAAACCTACTAAGAAAAGTGTTCTCCTGACTCTTGGATCAAAATGAGAAAACAACAGTACCCCATATTCTCAACCTTTAAAAACACACACATATATATATATATATATATATATATATATATATATATATATATATATGGGTTTTTTGGGTTTTTTTTTTTTGCGGTACACGGGCCTCTCACTGTTGTGGCCTCTCCTGTTGCGGAGCACAGGCTCCGGACGTGCAGGCTCAGCAGCCATGGCTCACGGGCCCAGCCGCTCCGTGGCATGCGGGATCCTCCCGGACCGGGGCTCGAACCCATGTCCCCCGCATCGGCAGGCGGACTCTCAACCACTGCGCCCCCAGGGAAGCCCTATATATAGTTTTAAATTAAAAGATTCAACTGTGGAAATCAGGGCTCACTTAAGACCCTTCTTGGTGATTAAATTAAAGCTGTCTATAACACTTGAGAAACCTATCTTTCTAATTTATATATGTATATGTTAAGTAATGTTGACAGGAATTGGTCCTAGTCCATAGTATTTTAGTTTAGGGGTTAGAATTATATGCACTTTCATCACTCTGCCAGAAATTCTAAGTGAAGGGTGTGACCTCATTCCATAAATATTAATCAAAACCCAATTACATATAAAATAATGAATGATGACAATCTCAAGTTCCTCTTTTGAACTCGCCTGAGGAAGAGAAGAGTGAAAAAACTGTAAAAATAGAATATAAAGACATTGGACCAAAGGAAGGGGAAGGTGGGAAGAAGGAAATAATGGGAAAGGCCTTGAGAAGCGATGAAGATTAAAAGAAATTCTAAGAAAAGTCATTGATTAAATGGCCGGAGCACCAACCCAGAAGATGGCCGGCATGACACCATCAGAAACATATATCACCATACCCCAGAGAGGCAAAGCTCTTGCATCTGAAGCACGAAGTCTTATGTCCAAAGCCTTTACTCCCTCCAGTGCTCTTTCTTAGCCACATCTTCTACATAATACAGACTCTGCCCTCCAGAGTGTAGGGATCTGAACATTCAAACTGGGCAGTGAGTGAATACCAGGGCTCATTCTACCCAACCTACTTCCACAAACCCATGAGGTTCAGACAGGGGCTTCTGGTTTTCTTTCCCAGCAACACCTTTCTCTTGCCAGTTCTGGCGTATATATCCTTAGACGCAATCTCTCCCTCCTTTTAGTCTACACTAACCAAGACTCCTTCTCTTGCTTCCTCTCTCTTAATTTTTAAGGGT
The DNA here is from genome assembly GCF_951394435.1 of Stenella coeruleoalba. Taxonomy (NCBI): domain Eukaryota; kingdom Metazoa; phylum Chordata; class Mammalia; order Artiodactyla; family Delphinidae; genus Stenella; species Stenella coeruleoalba. The sequence goes on along the minus strand of NC_137155.1, from coordinate 85,699,069 downwards.
TTATATTCTATCACATCTTAGATGATTAGCTGTGGATTATAATTTGAGTATAAAGAAAGAAACCAAGGTATTTTGATAGTTGTTGCAAGTGACAGACATCTAACTCAGACTGACATTAGCACAAAAGGATCTTACTGGTTCTCATGTTGGAAAAGTGCAGACCTTCAGGTATGGCTGGGTCCAGGGGCTCGAACCACATCAAATCATTAGAACTCAGTTTTCTCCCTCTTTCTCATCTGTATTAACAACATTTTCAAGAAGATGTTCTCCATATGGGAGCTCCCAGCAGCTTCAAGTGTCTATCTTCCTTATATTAATAGCTGGAAATATCTGCAAAAGCTTATCTTTCCCAATAATTCCATTGAAAATCCCAGGATCAAATTGCATACCGGTCGCTGAACTAACTGATCAGTGTCATCAGCAAATGGAAAATGACTGGCCATGCTTGGGTCACATGCAAATTTCTGGACCTGCTGGGGGTGGTCAATCCCACAGAACTATAGAGACTGGGAGTGGTGTTGTGACCAGAAGAAGGGGAAGGAGTTTGGGGTATGCACAAGCAATCAATGTCCACTATCTATCCTTTCTCTTCTTTTTCTGTTCATTCCTGGAAACGTAACAAGGTCCTCTCCTGCCCTTTTCAGGAACCACTTCTCCTACCTCCCATTCCAATCGGAAGATGAATTTCTCAGCTACTTATCAACCTAAGTGGTATACTCCTCATCCGCTTCCCCTCTTTTCCTTCTCCCAGAGCTTTCAAACCAAGTGAAAATATCTGCCCCCATCCCGCCCAGCATTTGCTGTCTGCTTTCAAGTTTCTCTAGATAACTTGCCTCTGCTCAGGTAATTTTTTCTTTTCTGAATACATCTGCTTTCCTCCATATCATCTCACATCATTCTGCTGCCTGGTCCCATGCCTCATAATGCTGCCCTTTGCCCCGTTCTATCAGCGTCTTTGAACTTCTACACCTAGAGGGCTTTTAACCTGCCAAACTGTGTTGACCTTAACACATAGTAACACAACTATTTGTTGAACTATTGACCAAAAAGAAAGTGTTTTTAAAATCTACAGGAAATTGGGGGATGGTGGGTAATTGACTATAATAAGTGATGGTAAAAATTGCAAAATTATTGCACGTGGATAAATGTATGAAATTATTTTGCTTGGAGTTCCAGGGTTTAGTAATTTGGTTGTGTGATAAGTATCCTGGGAGGTTATAGGGAAAATGCTGAATTTATAGGCTGGGCTTTCCCTCACAAAATATGTAATGCTAAGGTTGCAAATTCAAAAGTCTACAGAAGCCTGACAGGTTGACATAAATGAGAACAGAACTGGATCTCAGACAGTAGAGAGTGATGGGGATGATTGGGTGAAGTGAAACGTGCACGACCCTTCTAACAGTGGTGTGTAGTGGTTTAAAGCACAGATTCTGGAACCAGACAGTCTGAGTTCAAATCCTGGTTCCACCATTTTTCACCTATGTGATCATGGTCTGAATATCTGACCTCTCTGTGCCTCCGTTTCCTTATCTGTAAAATGGACTTTTTGGTTGTTTCCACTATTTGAGTACTATAAATAAGGCTGCAGAGAACATTGATGCATAACTATCTGTCTTGAGCCCCTGTTTTCACTTCTTTTGGGTATAGACCTAGGAGTAGAATTGCCAGATCATATGGTAATTCTATGATTAACTTTTGGAAGAACCGCCAAACTGTTTTCCACAGCTGCTGCACCATTTTACATTCCCGTCAGCAATGGAAGCTCGGTCCAATTTCTCCAAGGATATATTCTTTAACTGAATTTCTGCCATTAATGGGCACACTCCATATCTGTACACCCTTACTTCACATCTCACGTTTCTGGGAGAGAAGATGTAATGGGCCCAGCTTAGGATGGGTCAGGCGCATCCCTGTATCAGTAGACAATGGGGGGAGGGGAGGGATCATATGATATATATGTGGTCGTATGGGGGAGACATTGTGTGAACAGTCAACCCAGGAGGTTTGTACACTACTCAGTTTTCTTTTTTCTGAAAAGGGGATAATACTACTTAATATGCTATACCTGTGAGGATTAAATAAGATAACGCATATCAAATTTTTTGTAACTGCCTACCACTCAGTGGCTGAAGGGTAGCAGCAGCGTCAAAGTATGCTTTGTGGGTGTACACAGCTGTTCTCTGTCAAGTGTCAAGTACACCCAGCTTTCCTATCACAAAGGAAACTCTCTGTCGTAGATTTATAAGTGAATTTATCCAAAGCAGTTTTCAAACCTATTTCTATTTTCAGCCCATATCACCGTCAGGGGCAGCATGCTTCATCTCTCTACTACGTGCTTTGTAGAGTAGTAATTTGTTGTATTTGTCCGAAAACCTCCCCTTTTGAGCTCCTGAGACAGCTTCTTGGTTCTACCTCAGTGGCCCCCGAGACCTTCTCTACAAGGACTTGTTCACATTTCTGTATCCAGGTGAATGGGAACGTTTGCACAGGCCTTGGGCTTTCTTCCGAGTTGCATTCCAAATCACCTGTTCTCTTTACGTATCTTCACAGATAAGCTGATAGCCTTTTACGCTTTATTGAAGTGTCAGAGTAGAATTACTTTTTACAGCATTTGAGTTAAGTTGCTGCCTATGAGAAGGACAGAGATGCTGAATGGCTGCTTGGTGGGTCGGTGCAACCACCAGGTGTAGGCCTTCTTCCTGTTACTCGTCACCCAGCACAGGTGATCCAAACTCATGTCTCAGTGAAATGACGAATCACCTTACCTGCCTGTGGGGTTACTGTGATCGCAAACCACGACTCATGAAGGCAAGAGTCTACTGATTCGGAATTTAGTGGATGCATGCACTTTTTACCCTCTTTGTTCCTTTTAAGATTAGGGGTACAACTAGGGACATCTGAAAAGAGATTTTTCTCTATATAAAACTACAGAGATCTGACTCATGCTCTCCCTTGGGCCCCACCAACTGAGTTAATCACGCTAACCCAAACTCTGAGAACTACTACTGTGACGTGACCCATGTGTGACAACCGTGTATTTTCCCCACATACAGCCACCTCCCAATTATCTGCACAAATGCAGGGGTACGGTGGTGCAGATAATTCAAAACAGCAAACAGTCCAAAAGCCATTTCTGCTTGGCTTGAGAATATATTATGCAAATGTTGACAGCAAATTTACTTTCCTTATTACATTTTGCTTGGATTCATATTAAAAAATTGTTTGCATTCTCTATGAGTGTGTGTGTGTGGTGTGTAGACGGAGGTGGTAGGAATGGCATCCCTGGAATTCAAGAGAATCATAAAACCTTGGCACTCAAAGGAGCCTTACAAATCATAAAGCAACTTCTTCCTTCTTTGATTTCGAGGCAACCAAGACCCAGAGAGGTTATGTGACTTATGTGAGAACCGAAAGTAAGCTGGTGGCAGACCAGGAACCGGACTTACCTCTCTCACTCGCTCATTCCAAGGGGAGAAACACACACTGTTGAATCGAAGCCCGACTGAGCTTTCTGGCCTTGTCAGGACGAGCCCAAACACAGAAGCAATCTTGTTAGCGCTTCCAAAGGGCGAATCCATCTGCATTCCCACTTCCGGAGGCATAAAACTTCCTAAAAAGCCTGGATCAGGAGGCTCCACCTCCATGTGGACTAGATAACACCTGTTTTCCCAAGGCAGTTAATAGCCCCAGTGAGCTCTGGGCCTCCTTAGTACATGCTGTCGAGATTTGAATTTCTCGGCAAGAGCTCTCAAGGAGGATCACCTGTCTTCTGTGTGAGCTGGGCATAGGGAATTGCTGGGAGGCCACAAACACTGGAATAAGCAGATCTATACCTTGGGCAGTGTGGCGAGGGATAGCGAAGCAAGCACTGTGCTTTGACTCAGGACTCCGGCAGCATATGCCAGCCTGATGGGTAACCTGGGGCTTGGCTGCCAGTGAGTTAAGTTGCCCTTGAAATAACAGCTAAAGAGCAAACATGAAGCAGATAGGCAGGGCTGCACCTCTGGCTAAGGTCCCCAAGAAGTACAGCAGTGAGGCTGGAGAAAAGACATTCATAAGATCAGCCAGCCAGCAAACATTAGCTCAGGTGCGTCTGGGGAGGTGGGTGGCTGCAGGGGACTGTGATAAGCTGTGCCACGCAGCAGCGCATTGATGTCCAAAGCGACTGGTGTCTGTTCCAAGCGTCATTATCAGCTAATGGTTCTTTGTAGCTTGGAGCAGACTGGCAGTAGTTCCTTGAGGTTCTCCTGTGTGGGCAGGTGTTCTTAGTGCCTTGGGTCCTCCTGGAGCAATTCAGCAGAAGGCACTGGACCGCCTGGAGGTGCTCAGAGGCTGGCATGACATTGGAGGCTGGCTTCCAATGGGAATGGAACCCAAAGACTGAGGAAAGGCTCTGGGCAGGGATACAGGCAGTGTTTGCTTGGGCTTCCAGGCTGACATGTCGAATCTATCAATACCACTTGCCTGTCCTGTGCGCTTTTATTTTCTGCCAAGAATGAAGACAAACATTTACCTTTGAATGAAGAATAATGTCTGAAACTACTTACTGCGTGGAAGTTCTTTGTTTTAATCAGAGATGCATTTTATTAATGTTTTATTTAATGTTTATTAATTCTTTCTGGGCAAAGCCTTTTTCTCTGCTCATAGTAACATCTGCCTCAAACTGCTAGGGTTATCAGTAATAGCAATGTTATAATACAATAAGTTACTAACAATAATACACAATAACAGTATAACTTTAGTCTATGAAATGTTAACACTGACGAAGTCGTTTGCATAGAATTTCCCATTTAATTCTCACAATAGCCGTGTAAGGTAGGTAAGAGCATTTTATTACTCCAGGGCTTCAGCAAGGTAAACTGGCTTATCCAAGGACACAGTGGACCGGAGAGTGGAACTCAGATCTTATTCTTTTCCAGGTTCTATGGCTCTCCCTTTCACCCAGTAAGTAGCTTGTGCATTTAAAGGTAATACCAAAGACCTGGAGAGAGAATTAAATGGCTTGTGATAAGACAAAGTGAAAGCTACAACCTCAACCCCAGTGCTGGGCAGAATGCTCAGTGCATGGTGGGCAGAGCAATGCTGCATTACACATGCTGCCCTGTCATTTGGATTGAGAATCTTCTATTACCAGCTCAGAGAGGACAAAGAATACGTACTAGCCTGCAAACAGTAATTTCAGGATCATTAGAAAGAATTGAAAATGCGAATTTTTAGGTCCTATCCTATCCTACAGAATGAGAAACTCTGGGGTGGACAAAGCAATCTATTTTAATAGGTCTTTCAGGTAATTCTGATGCACACTCAAGTTCAAGAGCCACTGGCTTGGACCAGGGGTTAGCAAATTTTTTCCTTAAAGGACCAGATAATAAATATTTTAGGCTTTGGAATACACACAATCTCTATCTAGATTATTCAAGTCTGCCATTGTAAAGCAGCCATAGAGAATATATAAATGAATGGATGAGGTTATATTCTAATAAAGCTGTATTTAGACTAATGAGGGCTCACTTGGTTAATGGTGTTAATGCACACTAGTATGAGTATACCTAGAGAATAAATTCCTATAGGTAAAATTGATTTTTTAAAGTGTAAAGTGCTATTTTAAAAAATTTAAGAAGTCATTTATTTCAGTTCTCTAATGACTCATTTTTAGTCTAAGATTCCTAGCATTTCAGTATTACAAGGACACCTAAATGTGTTGTTTTCCATTTTTTAAACAAAATTATATATATATATTTTTTGAATTTTTTTAAAAAAATTTTATTTTTTTATACAGCAGTTCTTATTACTTATCAATTTTATACATATTAGTGTATATATGTTAATCCCAATTGCCCAATTCATCCCACCACCACTCCCAACCCCACCCCACTTTCCCCCACTTGGTGTCCATATGTTTGTTCTCTACATCTGTGTCTCTATTTCTGCCTTGCAAACAGGTTCATCTGTACCATTTTTCTAGATTCCACATATATGAGTTAGTATATGATATTTATTTTTCTCTTTCTGACTTACTTCACTCTGTATGACACTCTCCAGGTCCATCCATGTCTCTACAAATGACCCAATTTCATTCCTTTTTATTGCTGAGTAATATTCCATTGTATATATGTACCACATCTTCTTTATCCATTCATCTGTAGATGGACACTTAGGTTGCTTCCATTATCTGGCTATTGTAAATAGAGCTGCGATGAACATTGTGGTACATGACTCTTTTTGACTTACGGTTTTCTCAGGGTATATGCCCAGTAGTGGGATTGCTGGGTCATATGGTAGCTCTATTTTTAGTTTTTTAAGGAACCTCCATACTGTTCCCCATAGTGGCTGTATCAATTTACATTCCCACCAACAGTGCAAGAGGGTCCCCTTTTCTCCACACCTCTCCAGCATTTGTTGTTTGTAGATTTTCGGACGATGGCCATTTTAACCGGTGTGAGGTGATGCCTCATTGTAGTTTTGGTTTGCATTTCTCTAAAAATTAGTGATGTTGAGCTGCTATTCACGTGCCTCTTGGCCATCTGTATGTCTTCTTTGGAGAAATGTCTATTTAGGTCTTTTGCCCATTTTTTGATTGGGTTGTTTGTTTGTTTTTTAATATTGAGCTACATGAGCTATTTATATATTTTAGAGATTAGTCCTTTGTCCATTGATTCGTTTGCAAATATTTTCTCCCATTCTCAGGGTTGTCTTTTCGTCTAGCTTATAGTTTCCTTTGCTGTGCAAAAGCTTTTAAGTTTCATTAGGTTCCATTTGTTTATTTTTGTTTTTATTTACATTACTCTAGGAGGTGGGTCAAAAAAGATCTTGCTGTGGAAAATTATATGTATTTTTAATATTGTATCAGTTAGGTTTGCTGCCTAACAAACTACCCCAAAGCTTAGCGACTTAAAACAACAACCATTTGTTATAGTTCCTCATTCTGTAGTTCAGCTGGATGATTCAGCTCATCTGGGCCAGGTGAGGCTGATCTTGACTGGGATTGCTTATGTGTCTGGTCAGCCAATAGATTATCTGGAGGTTCACTTGTCTAGGATGACCTCACTCACGTGTTAGGAGGTTAGCAAGCTATTGCCTGGGGTGATGATGGTGACTGGGCTGGAACAAGCCCAGGCTTGCTCACATGGTAAGTGGGTAAGAGAACTAGTGAAAGGCCACAAGGCCTCTTGAGGCCCATGCTCAGAACTGGCACAAGTCACCTCTGCTATATTCTATTGGTAATGCAATTCACAAGGTCAGCCCAGACTCAAGGGGTGGAGAAGTAGACAAGTCCTCTTGATGGAAGGATCTGAAAAGGCACATTACAAAGTAATGTGGACTCAGAGAGAGGAATAACTGTGGCCATTTTTGCAAACAATCTACCATAGAGATGTTTTTAATTTTTAATATTCTGCTTTTAGAAAGTTCTGAGAAAAACTCCGTTGATCATGAAACTAACATATGCGTGACACTTTGGCTTTCTCTATCCCCACTGGTACATCTGAGAGAGAATTATGTTGAACTTCACACCTTATGGGACCTTAATGACCTACCCAGTGCAGTGAGGAGAGACCCAAGGGTGTGGGATTATTTTTAGTCTCATTTGACAGTATGTGAAGCTAAAACTATTTTGGAACCATTGTCCATATCCTTTATTTTCTCTCTCTCTCTATCTCACATTGAGATACAATGTGTATGTAATAAATTTCACCCTTGTTAGTATGCACCTCTATGAGTTTTGACAAGTGCATACAGTTGTTCAAGCCCCAGCACAATTAAGATATAGACTTATTCCATCACCTCAACAAAATCTCCCTGAAGATCAGCTTTGTGCTTTGTGTCCACATAGAGGGGTGGGATAGGGAGGGTGGGAGGGAGACGCAAGAGGGAGGAGATATGGGGATATATGTATATGTATAGCTGATTCACTTTTTTATACAGCAGAAACTAACACACCATTGTAAAGCAATTATACTCCAATAAAGATGTTTAAAAAAAAAATCTCCCTGAGCACCTTTAGTCAACTGCACACTCTACCTCCAGCTCCTGGGAACCCCTGATCTCTTTCCTGTCCCCACAGTTTTACCTTTTCCAGAACATCGCATAAAATAGAATCATACATGATCTAATCTTGTGGTTCTGGCTTCTTTTCCTTAGTGTAATTCCATTAAGATTTATCCATGTTGTAGCACGTATCCGCAGTTTGTTCTCTTTTATTACTGAATAGCAGTCTTCAGGAAATTAACTCAGGCCAAGTTCAGAGGTAGGTTCTAAACATACAAACTTGTTCTTTACTACTCTAAAGCCAATGGAATTAGCATAAGAGCAGAAAAAAAAGCCCATGCAGAAAAAAGTCTTTGCCTTGCCCTTTAACATGCCATTTTCATAGTTTTCTCCACCAAGTGGTTTCTTTACTTTGAAGTTTTTATTAAGTGCCTTTTAAAACAAGGTATAATTTTAAAGATCACCTAATACAACCTAGTTATTATTTTAAAATAATTATTTACTTTTTATTAAATTATCACAGATGGATAATTTTTTAAAATCAATTAGTGTTAAACGACATAACTAAAAACCACAATCCCCTGCCCAACATTTCCTGACGCCCTGTATGTCAACTCCTCCACTTTCAATCCTTTTATTTGTTTCTTCTGGTTTTAACCTTCGTATTTCTAAATCATTTGCTTATACTAATAATGTTTAAATTATCCTTTCTGACATTTTCTATTGATTTCATATTATGTTAGGAGAAGATTTAGGTATCTTACATACTTTCTTTCCCCTCCATCCAGACTTGTAATGTAGTTACATCACAATTAAAGGTTCAATTGACTTTTGTATCTACATTCCATTATTATGACTATACCACCTACTGTACTATGATTCATTCCTTTCTTGGACATTTTTTCCCCTGATGTTAATGCTTCATATTTTTCATTTCCTGTTTTCTTTGTAAATATCTAATTTTTCATCCAACAACCTCTCAATACAATTTTCCATGCTGACATACTCATCAGATGATCTATCAATTACTTCTTTTTCCTGGAACTTTCTCTTCTTTTGCTCCAGTCTTGACTGGTTGGTTGCTCCCTGGACTTGCTGCTTTAATTCTAAGAATTCTCTTTATCTCTCTCTTGTGCTGGATCCCCAAACACCTGCTTCCCATATTTTCTTATGCTTGTTGTAATCCTTTTTGTGGAGTACATTTTTTAGTAGTTTCCTGAGAATGATTAATGAGAGGCAAAAAATTTAGGTCATTTTGCACCTGAAAATGTCTTTATTTTACCTTCACAGTTGATAGTTTGGCTGGATACAGGTGGAAAATAATTTTCCTTCAAATCTTTAAGACATTTCCCCATTATCTTCTAATTTCCAACAATGCTGTTAAGAAATCCAATGCCATTCTGGTTCCTGGTCTTTTGTATGTGACTTAAAAACAAATCTCTAAAAGTCTTAGTCTCTTTATTCCTGATGTATTGAAATTTTACAATGATATCCTTTGGTGTGGGTCTTTTTTTATTTTTTGTAGTGATATTTTGGGGCTCTTTCAATCTGGAGACTCATGTCCTGCAATTTTCTTGTATTATTTCTTTGATAATTCCCTCCCCATGACTTTCTTTGTTCTGTCTTTCTGTTACACCCAGATGTTGGATCTCTTAGTTTGAGCCTCTAATTTCTAATTGTTTCTCCTATATTTATCACCTTCTCTTTTTGTTACTCTCTGAGAGATTTCCTAAACTCTTTCTTCTACCCTCTTATTTAAAAAATTAAAAAATTTTTTGTTGTAATATTTTCAATTTTAAGAGCTCCTTTTCTCTGATTATTTCTTTCATTGTTCCTGTTCTTTTCCCATGGATGTATTATTTCCACTGTTTCTAATATTATCAGTTATATTTATTTTTTGAAAATAATTTTTTGCTACCTAACTTGTCTCTATGTCTTCTTGGTTTCCTTTTTTTTTTTTTTTTTTTTTTTTTGCGGTACACGGGCCTCTCACTGTTGTGGCCTCTCCCACTGTGGAGCACAGGCTCTGGACGTGCAGGTTCAGCAGCCATGGCTCACGGGCCCAGCCGCTCCGCGGCATGTGGGATCTTCCCAGACCAGGGCACAAACCCGTGTCCCCTGCATTGGCGGGTGGAGTCTCAACCATTGCACCACCAGGGAAGCCCTTGGTTTCCTTTTTTACCCGTGTGTGTGTGTGTGTGTGTGTGTGTGTGTGTGTGTGTGTGTGTGTTTTATTTAGTGGCTTTCATATTGGAGGATTTCTTCAAATGTCAAGAGATCCTTGGTTGTCAGTTTATATTTAAAAAGGAGCTATTAAAGAGCTGTTTGGAAATTCCATCTGTAGAGCTGAGCTTGCCAGTCTCGTTGTAGGTTGGTGGAGTAGTAAGCTGCTAGATTTTCATTGGTGGAATTCACCACTATCTGTATCTCTAGGTATTATCTTCTGGGACATTCAGTTATTCCAGAGAAGAATTCTACAGTTTACGTTGTTTGGGTAGAAGGTGGTGGAGAAAGGAGGAGACCATGGCAATAAGGCTGGTTCCCAGTGTCCCTGCAGCTGAGTGTGGGGTAGGAGGTGAGGGTTTCACTGTGTGTTTAACTTCTTTTTTAGACTAGTGCCTATTCCAGACCTTCAACTGGGCTGGTGTCCCTGAGTTTGAAGGTACTCTGTTTCAATTTCTTCTTGGTCCAGGGTATGTGAGAGATAGTCAGCTGGCTGTTCAGGATGGGATGAGGCTTTGAGGGGTTCCCTCTGCTCCTTACATAGACTTTTAATAAATTGCCCCATTTTAGCCCCTCTCCTCATTCCTACTTTCTGTGGTATTGTGTCTTTTAAAAATTATTTATTTATTTATTTTGGCTGTGCCGGGTCTTAGTTGTGGCATGCAGGATGTTTAGTTGCGGCATATGTGTGGGATCTAGTTCTCTGACCAGGGATCGAACTGAGGTCCCCTGCATTGAGAGTGCAGAGCCCTACCCACTGGACCACCAGGGAAGTCCCCGTATTAAGTGTCTTAAAAATCCTATCATTAACCAACTATCTAGGCTTCCTCCACTCTGCTACATCATTTAAACTCCTTCATTCATTTTCATATATTATAGTTTGAAGTTATAAATACTTCCTGATTTCATGGACTGTGGAGTTTGCGTTTTGTTTCTCATCATCCTTGTTGGTTGTGGGTGATAGCTGAGGAAAAAGGGGGGGCAGAAAAAACTTTGTTCTGCCATCTTAAAATTGGAAATCTCTGATAGCACATTTTCGTTTTGATAGATATTCTCAAATTGCCCTCCATACAGTTTGTACCAATTTATATATAAACTATATAAAAGTGTCCCTTCCCCATATCTTCACCATCTTAATATATTAGTTTTTTAATCTTAGTCAATCTTAGTGAAAAAATGGAGGTGGCACAATTTTAACAATATATTTGGTAAAGGGCACTGAGACCTCATTCATTCTAAATATAGTCATGCAGTAAATACATGTCCTTGCATACAGATGTTTGTAGATAAATTACTATAAACCCCTCTTTAGAAAATATCTCAAAGCTCACTTTTCTGACAGGAGAAAGCCAGTAGGGTGTCTACTGTCAGTGCCAGGAGAGTTATATTTATATATGAGAATTTGCACATGAGTGGGCTTATTCATATATAATAAAGGGCCCAGGGATGTGGAATCTTAACTCTGGATCCTGTGCCATTATTCCCTCGTTTGCCTTCTTGGAGTTTCCTCCAGGGAGGCAAGTAGAGGTGATGGAGAGGTGGGAGATTTTTCCTGCATTATGGCTTCTTTTCAGGCTTCTGCCTTCTTAGCTCTTAGTTTTACACAGTATGTGTCCTCTAAGCTGTTCAAGGTGGTATAGAATCTCTTTGACAGGGAACATTTCATAAATGGCGCAATAGCCCAGCTGTTAGACACTAGGCTAAAGGGAAAAATTTGGCACAGAAGCTAATCCAAATCTCTGGACTGCCATCACCTAGGGTGGTGGAAGGTGCTGCTTAGAAGAGAAAGATCTGACTAGGAAGTTGTCTATCTTCATGTCTGAGAAATGAGAGGGGATGGGATTTTCTATTTAATGGCCAGTGAGGGTCCTTGTCTATCTAGAAATGTAGAGATAAAATCATAAAGACACTAATATAAGGCATATCAGAAAGATTTGCCACATTGTAGCAAAATGAGTACACCAAATTGTGAAAGCACTTTGCCAGTATGTGGAAGACCTGCTTCTTTCCCCTTTATTGACATTTTATGGCAACTTTTTTTTATTGGGGTATATTTGCTTTACAATGTTGTGTTAGTTTCAGCTGTACAATGAAGTGAATCAGCTATACGTATACATATATCCCCATATCCCCTCTCTCTTGGACCTCCCCCCCCTCAATCCTACCCATCTAGGTCACCACAGAGCACTGTGCTGAGTTCCCTGTGCTATACCTAATTCCCAGTCCCTAGCTCGTATCTGCAGCTATGGTGGGGAAGTAATCTCAGTCCAGGGGAGGGGTTAAGGGAGTAGATAAAGAGGGTTCCTGTTGAGTGTGGCAGGCTACCAACACAAACATCATGACATCATCTCTTACTTTTAAAATTTTTTGTTTTGTTTTGTGTGAGCCTTACTGACTTGTCTTCTAAGGTTTACTCTCCTCAAAGATTTAAATGGGTCTTTAATGTTCTGAAAAATTTTTTAAAAACAAGCAAACGATAAGGCTGGTTTCATTTAAAGGTGAGTTATGGTTCTGAATCCACTTCACTGCATTTCATCACCCTCATAAAAAGGCAAAATGGGAATAAACCTCTGTCTTCTTCAGAATTAGATGAGAAGACACAACCAGACATTCTGCCAGGCTTTTCTAGGTGGGATATAGACAGGGATGTCTGCCTTACATTGCAGTGAAGTTTCTAAGCATGATTTTTAGTTTCCCTAGTGAATGCCTAACACCTGTGGGTCTCCAGTGCCATACTGTATTTCTACCTTATTCAAGAGACACCCAGCAATTTCATCAATAAGCGTTTCTTTTGTTGTCACTTGACAAGGGAACAATACGTTGACAGACTAAGGCCACAATAGCTTCTATCAAGCACTTTGGGAAATCAGAAATGACAATGAAACCCACTGCATTAAATAACCCATGGTGCTGGGAATTAATCAGAAATCTGGTGTTGTTGAAAATAAATGAGTTTTTAACAAATTAGATTTGAGAATTACTTACAAACTGTGGATTAGGGGTCTGTGCAGAGGCGGCTTCTGCTTCATTGGGAAATCCACAGGGGGTAACTGCTGCTAAAGGGAACAGGAAAATCTGCTCCTTCCCCTGGGGAGAAGGGAGAGGAGGTTACTCAAGCATGTGCTAACTGTCTTGCCTATTCCCACTCTGGCCAGGTCAGGTCTTTGCTTGGGGCTCTTACCTTCTCTGAGTTGACTTTGATATCCAGCAAAAAAACATTTGTCCTGCTTAATCTCTCACTCTCTCCATCTGCTCTTCATCTTAGACTTAAATTACCTGAAGGACTTCCCTGGTGGCACAGTGGTTGAGAATCCGCCTGACAATGCAGGGGACACGGGTTCAATTCCTGGTCCAGGAAGGTCCCACGTGCCGTGGAGCAATTAAGCCCGTGCGCCACAACTACTGAGCCTGTGCTCTAGAGCCTGCCTGCCATAACTACTGAACCTGTGTGGCACAATTACTGAGCCCGCAGGCCTGCAGCCCATGTCCACAATAAGACAAACCACCACAATAAGAAGCCCACACAGCACAGTGAAGAGTAGCCCCCGCTTGCCACAACTAGAGAAAGCCTGAATGTAGCAACAAAGACCCAACACAGCCCAAAATAAATAAATTTATAAAAATAAATAAATAAATAATCTGAAGTTATAGAGTAAATTATTTAAAATATGGTGACACTCAATTTCATAATTAAATTCATCCATTTATTTTGTTTGGGAGACATTCAATTAATGATCTACAACAGGCAGCAAGACCTGGTCTGCTAAACCCTAACAATCAATTAGATTTCATTCAAAACAATATACCAATTAGCAATGGAGTGCCTACTGTGTGTGAGATGCTAGGCTATTTATTAGGAATACAAAATTGCCAAAGCTCTCCCAAGGATCTTAGAATCTTGTGGACAAGCTGGATCTGAATACAAAGCAAGATGTCCTAAGGGCTCAGATGAAGCTTCAAATTGCTATCAAATGGCAGAAGAGGGACAGGAAATTCTAGCTCGAGATGTTTGGGAAGACTTCACAGATAAGGGAGCATTTGGAGTGGGTGTTGGAGGACTGATCTAATCACAATAGGTGAAGGAAGGGTTAATAGCATTCTGAGCAGATGGAACAGTATGAACAAACACTAGGATGGAGTTTTGAAAGTAGAGGACACATATAGTTAACAACACAGTACTATGTACTTGAAATTTGCTAAGAGGGTAGATCTCAAGTGTTTTTACCACCCGCAAAAAAAAAAGGAAAAGGAAAGGAAACGGAAGAAAGCAAAATGGTGAGGTGATGGATATGTTAATTAGTTTAATTGTAGCTATTATTTCACGAAGTATGGGCATATCAAAACATCAAGTTGTGGGCTTCCCTGGTGGCGCAGCGGTTGAGAGTCTGCCTGCCGATGCAGGGGAAAAGGGTTCTTGCCCCGATCTGGGAAGATCCCACATGCCGCGGAGCGGCTGGGCCCGTGAGCCATGGCCGCTGAGCCTGCGCGACCGGAGCCTGTGCTCCGCGGCGGGAGAGGCCACAACAGTGAGAGGTCCGCGTAACGCAAAAAAATAAAAAATAAATAAAAATAAAAACATCAAGTTATATATCTTAAATAGATACAATTTTTATTTGTCAATTATACATCAATAAAGAAGGGGGAAGAAAGCGCAGGACACTTTTGAAAATTGTAATTCATTCATTCATCCAACAAGCATTGAATGCCTACTCTAGCTTTGCTACTGTATAATGTAGTTGAAGTGTGAGGTTGAGGCAGGAATATAGTAGGTGATGAGGCAAAGGAAAAGTTTGGGACTACAGTTTGAAGGGCCAAGAGTTCATATGAAATGTTTAGTTTTATTTTGTTTAATATTGTTTTCATAAGTAGGGTTATACTGAGCCTATTTTTCTGTCACTTGATTTTTTTTCACTTGATATGTCTTGGAGATACTTCCATGTCCATATCTGTAAGACTGTCTTATTTTTTTCTATTTCTGTATCATATGTAGAAATGGACTATGATTTATTCAACCATTTTTCTTATTGATGAATATTTAGTTTGGGGAAAAGTATCTTAAGTATTTTCTTTCATGAAAAGAAATCAGCCCAAATGCCATTACTATGTTACAGAAATTTTTAAAGGAAGATATATCAGAACCAAGACTGGATAATATCAATCAACCAATCAGTCAACCAATCAATATTTGCAGAGGACTCTTATCAGAGTAGTGTCAGGAAGTAGTGCATTCAAACTAGGTAATTGGGAAGAGTTTAACAAAGTCTGATAAAGTTAATGATTCTTAATAAAGGCACTAGTTACAAAAGTATAGGCATGATTTAGGGAAGCTAACAAAGAATGGTGTTATACCCCACAGGCTAACATCAAGAAACTGTCACCACCTCTAGGCCGGACTGGCAAGTAGGGGGAGTGGTTATCAGAACCTAAGGCAAGTAACTGCACAGAGAGAGGCAGCCAACTCCTCATGGCCAGACAAAGAGAGATCCATGACATAAAGACACCTTGGTCTTACTTTCCTCCTGACATTGTTTCTCTGGGTCTTCCACTGGCCCAACCATTAAGCAGCCAGAGGGCAAGGTGATGCGGTCCACAGAAATGAGCAGGATGGAGAGAGAATCTGAATGTACATTCAGAAAATCTCTAGTATAAAGACCAATTACGACTTATCAAAATTTTTGTATTAAAAAAATAGAATATAATATTGTTGGGCTGCACCCTGCAGGCCTGCAAGCCCTGTACTTGCCAAGCTTCTTCTTTTTTTTTTTATGGCTGCGTTGGGTCTTAGTTGCAGCATGCAGGATCTTTCATTGCGGCGCTCGGGCTTCTCTCTAGTCAAGGCCTGCAATCTCGGTAGTTGTGGTGTGGGCTTAGTTGCCCCGCAGCACGTGGAATCTTAGTTCCCTGACCAGGGATTGAACCCACATCCCCTGCATTGGAAGGCAGATTCTTTACCATTGGAACACCAGGGAAGTCCCTTGCCCAGCTTTAAGACCAAAGAAGAAGCCCAGAGTCAGCAACAGAGACACAAATGATTTAGTGGACGGTGGGGGTGGGGTTATTTGTCTGAAGCAAGGTCCTGGAGCAACACTCCACCACGTGCTGCTGTAGCACGCAGGACATCACAGCAGTCCACGCTCTCCAGGGTTGGGGGATGGAGAAATTGCCAGTTATAGGAGTAATTGACCTCAGGTTGGCTCATTAGTTACCAGGGAAATCAGCAAAGTGCCACGCCCCTCACCACCCTTTTGATAAAAACAATCACCAGCTGGGGCCTGGGGCCCGTATATAGGAAGGTCAGTCATGCGAATAGGGTGTAGGTGCAGCAGGTATTGATCCAGCTGGGGATGTACAGAGAGCAAGAGAACAGCCATCTTGAGTGGCCTGACCATACAAAGATGGAGAGTGTACACTGGGAGTTGTAGGATAAGTACTGGTTGGGGAAGAAATTAAATAGTTTTGAGGGTCAAAAACAGGACTTCTAAGACATTCTACAGTCTATCTACTTGACTAGTAGCCCACAAAACAGGTCTTCTGAATCTTTATCTTTATTCTTGACTTTTCTCCTGAGTTCCAGACTCAGATTTGGGTTGATTGCTGGCTATGATTTCTGTGTCAAACTTAGTATGTCTCATTCATGCCTCTCCAAACCTGTCCCTAACTGCAATCCTGTTCGACTATTCTCTCTGTCCCCTGACCTTGAACTCCTCTATTTCTCTCACCTTATTATATGAGCTATCACTTTAAGTTTCTTCCTCAACTAGACCATTAGATCATTGAACTCAGGACAAGGATGTGGCTCCTTTTTACCCTCCATAATGTCCTGTGTTGAGCTTGTCTACCTCCATCTTGGGGAGAACTAGTAACTTTCTCTCCTAAAGCAGGCCTATTCCGTGGGACTCACCCTAGTTTGTATGACCTTAGTTATTCCCAAACCATTCCGTTTTTTAGCCATTTCCTCACGATATTATTTGAGGGCAGAGCCCATGTTTATTTGTGTTGATATGTCTCCTGGTGTCCCATTTTCCAAGAAAAGAACTTAACACTCAGTAGGAGACCAGTGGCTGCTGTTGCTGTTTTTGCTCTCACTGTTAATTGTGTCTGGAGTCAACCATGTCTCAGCTTGGGCACCATCTAAGCTTACTAGACAAATTTCAATGGAAGAACTAAGTTTGGAAGTATTATATTAAAGATGGACGCCTGTTGTGTCAGGGCTCCCAACTGCGAAAATTGCTTTCAGTTCAGCCAGTACTTAACTGCTTTGTCAGCTGACGTGAATATGCAAAGGAAAAAAAGACCACTGACAAATCACAGGGTGGTTTGGTGATTAGGCATTACCAATCAAAGTCCGGACAGAACGAGTCTTCAAGTGCTGCAGGTATTAAGAAAAGCTCTTAAATTGTTCTGAGCTCGTTGAAATGGCTGTTAGACAAGACTGAAAAATATATGATTGAAACTATCCCTTTGTGGGTCTTTTCTATACTCGTTTGAAAGAGGAATGGCAGCTCATAAAGAACTGCAACTTCCTCGCAAGCCAGAAGGTTTAATGCAGAATTAAGGATATTGCAATCTTGTAGCTGAAATAATAGAAAGAAAATTGAATTATTCTTCCCATATTAAATGCATATATTCCCGAGTATTTCTGCCAAGATGACTTTGGTAACCCATGGAGTGAAATACACTTTGTTTCACAGGGGGGCATTCAACGAAGCTGTGGGCTCGACTGCAACTGCTTAGAAGGGAACCAAAAAACATCAGAATGAAAAAGCACTCTCGATGTACGGTTATATCAGCCCTAAATTGTATCACAGCTGCTTCTGGCACCATTAGACAGAACACTGGGTAATTTATAGAAGTCATTTTTAACAATTTGATTGTTGGTATATATCTGCTGAATTGATTGGTTGCGGAGACAGATCTTTATTTTTATAATAGCAATAACATCCTTTGCAGATTACTGCTCAATTTATTCCTGATGCTAACATTACCAAGCAGCGCCTATCAATTTATGTTGGAAAAACATGTTCTTACTTCTTAATTATCTGTTTAATTGTAGAGAGACTAGAGTCCTGTGATACCCTGATTTGCCAGCACTGGGGAGCCTGCCAGAGTCTCTGAGAGTCTTGCTGTTTGGCTTCTAGAGGGCTTTTTGCAACCTCGTGACATTAGCAACCTTTACCCATCTGTGTATAAGGAGGCGCTTGTGCCCTGAATCACAGCCGGCAGCACAGCCTGCTCTTCTGCTCCTCGGATGAAGTCTCCAGAAGCTGGCAAGTGGCTCCTTCATTGACTTACTTTCCCGTTGATCTACTCTTGTCAGCTCTAGTCATCAGGAATCCTGGTGATGACACCCTCCATCAGGCCCCCCTTCGGCACCATGGGCCTTTCAGGAGAGAAGTTGATGGGAGGGCAGGAGTGCCCAAATTTTGTGACAGCTACCTGGAAAAAAATTATAGGCCTCATTTCTGACCAATGGATTCAGAATGGCAAAAATGGAAATTATACACATTTACCCAGTCTCCTCTTCACCCCAGCTGTCACCACCACTAAATAGAAGCATGAATCTATATAATAGATGTGCATTAGAAGGCAACTACTGTAATTCACAGCATTGATATTTGCACACTATTTGTGACATTTATTTTTTAATTAAATTATTTTTACTATGGTAAAGTATATGTAACATAAAATTTACCGTTTTAATCATTTGTAAGTGTTCAGTGACATGAAGTCCACTCACACTGTTGTACAGCCATCACCACCATCCATCTCCAGAACTTTTCTTCACAAACTGAAACTCTGCACCCATTCGACAGTAATTCTGCATTTCCCCCTTCCTCAGCCCCTGACAACCACCAGCCTACTTCTCTCTATGAATTTGACCACTCTAGGTACCCTGTGTAAGTGGAATCATACAGTATCTACCCTTTTGTGTCTGTTTTCTTTTATTTAGCACACTATCTTCAAGTTTTGCCCATGCTGTAGCATATATCAAATTTTCGTTCCTTTTAAAGGCTGTATAATATTCCACTGTGAAACAGCATGTAAGACATTGACCAGCTTCAACTGGTTTTGCCTCCTTAAATAGGTTGTTGATTCATCAAATTGAAACAGCACCAGCTTCAACTGGTTTTGTCTCCTTAAATAGGTTGTTGATTAATCAAACCTTGAGTTATTTTACAGACACAGCACTGTGCAAGTGCAAGATGGGAACCCACGTCTCCAGAGTGACCCTGGAACCAAGAATCTTCAGTCTACGGAATTTAAGGAATAGAAATGTTGCCACCAGAGCTCTTTACGCAGCGAGAAGTCGTTCAATGCGGAAAAGCTGGCTTCCAGCAACACAAGTAGTTTATGTGGACTCATTCAAGACTAGCCAATCAGCTTCCAAGTTTGAAATTCCCCTAATCCCTTAAATTTCACCCCGAACCCTGGATCGAGGAGACAGATTTGAGTCCTGTGTCCTTGGTAGTTGACCTTGCAATAAAGCTCTTTCTTTTCTCAAAAGTCGGTGCTGTAGTATCGGCTTCTATGCGTGTCGGGCAGCAAGCCCTTGATCGGTAACAATTGTTTGAATAGGCCATATTTTGTTTACCCGTTCATTTGTCAATGGACATGTGAGTTGTTTCCTGCCTCCTGGCTATTGTAATTGTGTATAGTGGTATGCTTTGATTCCTTTCTCTTTTCTGTATCTACTAGAGTTTTTTTCTTTGTTACCATGAAGTTTACATAATACATCTTATAGTTATAACATTCTATTTTAAGTTGGCTATTGTGAATAATGCTACTGTGAACGTGGGTGTACAAATACCTGTTTGAGTCCCTGCTTTCATTTCCTTTGGTCTTTGCCTACTCTTTAGATGCACTGCTCATCTCATTCACCATGTGACTCAGCCCCAACTTTCATCTGCCTGTGATTCAGTTCCTGCCAATGCCTTTCACTGCGACTACCTGGAGTGCACCCCTTCTCTTTATCTGCCCTCCCTGCGTCCCCTTCTTCAGCTCACAGATTCCAGTTTCTCTCCCAAGCCTCCCTTTCACCATCAGCCTTCAATGGAAGAGGGATTAGCCCAGGGCTGGACTCGCGGAGGAGGGATACTCGCATTTTTCTCACTGATGCCCAATAGCCTAGGCGGGTCCCAGTCCCAAGCCTTCCACAGCTAAAAGGTATAATCCCTGATTTCTACCCAGCAGCCATCATGAATACGTGAAGATCGTCCCTGATTTTGAGACTGGCTGAAGATAAAGGCTGAGCACAAGCCCGGTCATCAAAAGCCGGAACCACGATAATGACCTCAGCAGCTCTGGACCCCAACAGCACCGCGGCAGGAGGAAACAATCTTTGTCCCAAGTGGGATCCAAGCTCAGGTAAAGAAAGCCGTCTCTCTGGTAAGGGGGATAGTTTGCTTAGGACCAGCAGCTTTTTCATGGATTGTAATCACACCTTTTCTAAATCACTTTGGTTTTTTATTCTTTTCATCACAATCATCATCATAATTTTAGATCACTACCATTTGTTGTACGCTTACTATATACAAGGCACATAATAAGAAATTTACTTGAATTTTTTCTCTTTCTATATTTTTAACAATCTCCCTGTTAATAGGGGGCAAAATACTCTTTGGAGCCAGACTGCCAAGTTCAAATCCCACTTACTAACGGCTTGAACCTCTCTCTCCTTCAGTTTCCTCATGCAAGAGGGGATAATAGTATGTACCTTAAAGAGTTGTGAGAATTGAATGAGATAATTCATGGGTAGCACTTAGAATCATATCTAGCACAAAGTACTTGATTAAGGTTAGTTATTATTTCTCCATCTTAAGGATCAAGAAACCAGGGCAGAGCAGGTTAAGAAACTTGCCCAAGGCCACACGTCCTAGGTCTGTTGATTCTTAGGTGTACGCTCATAATCCTTCTCAGGTTTATAGATGCTTGCCCCATTGCTCATGGGAGAGGAAACAGAAATAAGCTGTATTTCAGCCTTTTATACATAAAGATATTGTGTTAATCAGCCTACCTCTACTTCAAGTTGCAAAGAGTAGATAACAGTTAAATAAAATTTCTGCATCTAATTTTTACTGACCTCAGGCAAGTAGATATCTAAAAGGCTGATATTTTGATAATACCTTCCTTGTACAAACACACATAAAGCATGGAGATTCCTTATCTCACCCTATGCTAAATATCTATTCTCAACATTCCGAGACTTTAGAAAGCAGACTATTAATCCTTTCCCCTATCTCACCACCCTCATCACTCTCCACAAATTGGTACATAAGAGATAGTGAATGTAGATGGCAGTTCAGAGCCGGAAATGATTTCTACAGGTATTCCTTATGCAGAAAGCTGCCCTTTCTCCAAGAGGAAGGACTAGATGAGTCCTGGCCAAGTGCATTTCCAAGTCATCAGAGTAAAACCCTTTTAAAATCTGGACCATTTCAAAATCACTTTTAATAGACTTATTTAATTTGGGGGGGCTTTACTCAAGTCAGAGCAGTTTTACTTCTTTTCCCGCTTTCATTAGACCTCATGCTGTGGTGGATATCAATTTGTTATTTACAAATGGGCATGGCCTGTCTGATCCTATGAAGGTAATATGGTAAATTTCTGAATGTAGCTAGTTTTAAATTGAAGCATCATTCTGCTTCAGTGATGGGTTTCTGGACATAGATATCAATTCATCTTTGAAAGATAATGCCAAGTAATTTGGAAATTATGGAATGGAGGTGAACTTCTCTTCTTTGGAGATACATGTCTAGATTTTATGGAAACCTTTCTTGCAGAAAACAAGGTGTTAGACTAGAAAGTGTCATGTAAAGTTTCTTTCAGTGGCCACATTTTCTGATTCTATAGGAGAGAGGCTGAGTGTGTATATTGGGGGAAAAGATTATGTCTGGGTCAGGGATTGGTAAACATTTTCTGTAAAGGGATAGGTAGTAAATATTTTAGATTTGCAGACCATATGGTCTCTATCACAAATACTCAAGTCTGCCATCATAGCAGGAAAGCAGCCATAGGCAAAAATGAATGGGCATGGCTGTGTTCCAATAAAACACTGCTTACAAAAATAGGTTGTAGGTCAATTTGGTCTATGAGCCATAGTTGGTGGGCCATAGTTGGTTAGCCCTATACTAGATTCTATGCTGAGCACTTCATATGCAGTATCTCAATCACTCAGACTACTGAACTTCAAGATAGAGTCTAGTTAAATGCTAACTAACCAAACCTAGTTAAATTATATGAACACAGATAGAAATTTTTCTCATGCATCCAGTAAGGAACAGTAAAAAAAAAAAAAAAAAAAAAAAAGGCTGGTCCCTGACTTTTCTACAAGAGGTTTCAATGCCAGAAGAAATGTAAAGGAAGAACATCATCAGAGTTCTAACAGAACGTGACCTGTGAACATTTCATTATCCAAGAAGCATCAATAAAAAGCTACACATGAAATAATTCAAAGACTACAGACCCATGAGCACTCCTGAAAAAACTGCAGATAACAATTTCACATTGAGGTAAATCAAAATAAAGAACTCAGGAACAGACATTCCGTGATAAAAGTGTAGTGAGTATTAAATACATTTGAATATAGGGTCAAATCTAGAACCAGAAGTGGATTCCAAACAGCTATGGGAATTATGCACAGAAATTAGAGTGAAAGCTACAAGTGTGGATAATACAGGAACACAACTAACACAAACCAAAAAGTGGGTGAAGAGCGTTGGAAGAAACTGTGAGTGCTGATGTCTAAAATAGAAAACTGTAATGACTTTAACCTCCTAATATTTTTCATATTCTCTTTTTAGCTTAGGAGGGATCTTTTAGACAATTGCTTCTATTGTACTGAAGGAAATATTTATTTGAAGTTCAACAATTCTGTTTTACATCTACTAAAATAAAGTAAAATTAGGTTTAATTCTTTTTAAAGTAGCATCTATATAGTATGAGCTCATTTTTTTAAATTCCATTTTTCTAGTTCATATTTGCATTTTTAAAAGGTGCTGTGGGTCACAAAGTGTTTGGTTGAATAGAATTTCAAAGTGAAGGGATTTGAGTTCTCTGTAAATTTCTAATCCTTTTAAAATATCCATATTAATTTCATTTATATCATGTACAAGTAAGTTTTTACAAAATGGAATGATTTTCATAAAGAAAAATAATAGAAAAGAGAAACATGTTAGTAGTAGTTAACTTTTGGTGATGATACAAAAGATTGATTTCTCTTTGTTCATTTCTATTAAAACAATTTTAAAGAAACCAATATGGATTTGTAAAAACATAGAATATATTGCTATAGAAGCCATAGAAAGAACTTTTTTAAAGAGGAGAGAATGGTCAACAGTGCCAATTCTAAAAAGAAAATGAAAAATATTAAGAGACAAACATTAGCAACAGGAAAGTCATAGTTGACCTTAATGAAAACAATTTCAAGGGAGTAGTAGAAGCAGAAGCCGGAAATTACTGTGTTTAGAGTGAATGAGAAGTGAACAAGTGAAGATTCCGTGTTTAGGTGACTCTTTCCAAAACAAGTCATTGTTCCTCGAAATCACCTCTTGGGATAGACGCTATTTCCTCTATGGAGAAACTGAAGTTTGTTTCTTAACCAAGGTCATATTGCTGGTCACTAGAGAGCCAGTATTTGAATCCAAGTCTGTCTGACTCCCAAACCTATTCTCTCTCAGTATACCATGATTGGTTTGAAGTTTTAGTTAGAAGAGAAGATGGAGGATATGGTTAGAAAACAGAAGGGACAAGGATGCCTTTCGAGGTGCATGTCCAGCCCACAGTTCCCACTCCTGAGAACTTCCTATAGTCCGAGGAATGGATGATGATAGCTATGGATGTACTACATGGTCCTGCCATCCAGGTCATACCGAACGGATTAGGTGGACAATCAATGCACAATACTGACTGGACTGGAGTAGAGCCAACAAGAGCCTAAATCTTCTGGGAATTATTATCGGAGCTACAAAATGCTAGTACTTTTTTCAGACAGCCACTTGAACTGAGGAGAGTTAAAAATGGGCCAAGGTAGCCGTATTTGTCCATGTGCACATGGCGAGGCAAAGAAAGCTGAGTAAAAGAGACAGACCAAGAAGACAGAGATGGGGAGAGAGATGGAGGAGAGGGTGGTAAAGAGAGAGAGAAATTATGTGAGGAAAGTGAAGGTGAGAGGCCAGCTGGCTCCAGAGAGAGAAAGGGACTGAGTGAGGTGGAAGAGGAGCTGCTTTGAGTCAGATGGGTTTTTAGTTCTCGTTCTGGAAAGTTCTAGCTGCACTTTTTCTAATTGAGCTAGTTTGAGTGGGTTTCTTTTACTGCCAACCAAATAGTCTTGAAGAAGGCAGGAAGGTAAGAATTTAGTCACATCAAGGGAAGACTGATGGAGGTATGAAAGCTAAAGGATTACCTGACGTGGCCATGCCCCTGGGCCTGCTACTTATCAGCAACTCACTGGATAGACTGCTTATCCACTGGAGGGTTCCAATGCTACTTAATAAAAATGTCTACTGAGAAATATAGCTCTGACCCCTCTTCACA
Source organism: Stenella coeruleoalba (assembly GCF_951394435.1). Taxonomy (NCBI): domain Eukaryota; kingdom Metazoa; phylum Chordata; class Mammalia; order Artiodactyla; family Delphinidae; genus Stenella; species Stenella coeruleoalba. Next base: position 85,674,328 of record NC_137155.1, on the reverse strand, counting down.
GGTGCTTTCCTTCCTCTCTGACTGGGCCAAGAAAACCTCAGAGCACGGAATTTTTAAAAAGGATATAGTAGGAAGCATCTGTAATCTAAAGGCAGCTATGCATTGAAGAGAATGAGGTGATGCGATTTGCAGCAACATTGATGGACCTGGAGATTGCTGTGCTGGGTGGGGTGACTCAGACAGAGAGGGACAGGTATTGTGTGGTGTCCATTATGTGCAGAATCTAGAAAGAAGATAATACAAATGAACTTATTTACGGGACAAAAACGGACTCACGGACTTAGGGAGTGAATTTATGGCTGCCAGAGGGGGCGGGGTGGGGGAAGTGAAGCGGGGAGGAATGGATTGGGAGTTTGGGATTGACACGTGCGCGCTGCTGTATATAAAATGGATAACCAACAGAGACCTACTGTAGAGCACAGGGAACTCTGCTCAATACTCTGTAATAACCTAAATGGGAAAAGAATTTGAAAAAGAATAGATACACATGTATATACATGTATATGTATAACTGAATCACTTTGCTGTACACCTGAAACTGGCACAACATTGTTAATCAATTCTACTGCAATAGAAAATGAATTATTTTTTGTGGTACGTGGGCCTCTCACTGTTGTGGTCTCTCCCGTTGTGGAGCACAGGCTCCCGACGTGCAGGCTCAGCAGCCATGGCTCACGGGCCCAGCTGCTCCGCGGCATGTGGGATCCTCCCAGACCGGGGCACGAACCCGCATCCCCTGCATCGGCAGGCGGACTCTTGACCACTGCGCCACCAGGGAAGCCCCGAAAATGAAAAATTTTTTTAAAGTATAACTACTCTCATTCCTCCCAATCCTGGCCCTTTCTCTGCTTTATTATTTTCTCTTTAGCACCTATTATTTTCAATCATACTATGCATTTCACTCATTTACTTAGTTCACTGTTTGTCTTCCTCACTCTAATATAAAATTTCTGACTATTTTGTTCACCGTTCACTATCCACAACACCTGGCACACAGTAAAAGCTCAACGAATATTTGTTGAATGAAAAAAGAAAAGACAGCTTCTTGAAGCCCTCCTGAAATGGCAGTGATGACTCCTTTCTTACAAGGAACCTGTGAGGATTCCCATCCTGCTGTGAAACTGACAGTGTGATCCATACTCCAGTGCTTCCCAGTCTTTGAGGTCTGTGTGTTCCCTCCCAAGCTCCCATACTGCTTCTTGAGTTGAGTTTGGAGAACATAGGGTTTCCATGACTACCCAGTCTCAGTCTTTCAGGCAGCAACTGGAGGAAGAAGAGACGATAGAATTCTGGTGTCAAATCTTTATAATGAAGCATTGGCTTTAGGGACCCAGGTCGTTCATTCGTTAATCATCCGTCATCATAGTTTTCCTGAAAAGTCACATGTAATTAATCGATTGGTTAGAAGAGTAATGATAACAAGATCTTAAGTTTAAACTTCAACTAAGGCACTTAGCATTATTCTGGTTCAAGGTAACAGCTGTTAATCTAGTCATATCCTTTCTAAATTGCCTGCTATTAATATATATATCAGCATCCATTGCATCCAGTTATTCATCAGCATAAATATTTGAAAATCTCCTCACAGGGCATGACCCATCCCACAGTAGATTGTAGGCACCATCCTCTTACCAAAAGCTTGGAGTATTTTTTTTTGTCTGATCCTCTCTAATAAGGACCCAGCGGTGTGGAGTTTCCAGTGGAGAACTGATAATTCAGTGTAGTGGATGAACTTCAGCTCTCAGATGGAGTGAGACACAGATGCTCTCCCTTGATGCATTTTGTACCCTCAGCCAGCACTTTGCGCACATTAGATTGCATCCTTTGAATAACGAGCATCTAGTGTCCAAGCCAATGTGTGCAAGTTGACGGATGTAGATTTAAATGCTACAATGCATTACAAAGTGCTACATGTCACCCCAGGTTGTGTTTGCCTCCATCATGGCTTAGGCTGATGGGTTGCAACATAACAGGATGTGGCAAGCTGGGTGATGTATAGTGCAATGTTACGTGTCCCGCCTGCAAAATAGTGTGTTCTCAGTGGGAGCAGCACATCACAACAGAAAGCCCTGCTCTCCACTAATCCTCCATCTGTCAGTGGGCTGGGAGGGAGCTGGCTCGCTGGGGGTAATGGACTCTCTCAACACCGTAGAAACCAGTTTGAAGTTGCATTTTACCCAGTTCGATCAGCAAATGCTTTCAGAAAGCAAAGCCCATCAGCCTCAACCTAAAGCCACCTCAGGGAAGGGATGAGCCTGGGTTTGCACATCTGTGGTTAGAAACTGGGCGCGCTGGAGATCTTGGCCTTTGCCTCAACATGTGAGGGCAACTTCCCAGATAGCCTCTGAGGTGTTGGCCAGGTCAACATTTCACTCTGAATATGATCAAGTCACTGATATCAAAGTGTGCACACCAGGCTACTGTTAGCCTAGAGGTCTCCATTTTGTAAATTAGAAAAAGGTACCGCTTTTTCTGCCAGGTGCCTAAATAATGGGCCGCACGTTCTAACAATAGCCGCTTGCTATCAGAGCGAGCCTCAGTTCTTGGTCACTGGAGAGGATCTCTAGCCAGTCTCACCCCGGAAGACTTCCTCAGTCAGGCTACCCTTGTGTCTTGCCCGTTGGCATTGCCTCTTGAACATGCCTAGTTCCAGGCAGGGCCCGCTTCAGAGAAAACTTACATGGCAAGTGAAGGAGATGTTTAAAATCACAAGCTGTTCAGAACACTCGCCTCCTGAGGGCAGGACCAAAGCATGACAGTATAGTTCACCCCGGTGAAGAGAAGTTTGCGGGCTCTCGCTGAATGCAAGTCATGATTAATTAATGAGGTGTTGGTGTTTAGAAATAATTGACTTTCTTAATTATGAAAGTAATGTCCATTAAAGAAAAATAGAAAAGTACAAAAAGTAAAAAGTAGAAAATGAAAATCATCCATAATCCTACCGCTCAGAGCTAACAGCTATTAATGTTTTGGTATATTTTCTCCCAATTTTTATTATAGACACACAGGTGCATTAAAAAAAATTCTTCAGCTGATATATATAAAATACATATTGTTATATATAATTATATAATGATTATGTTATGTATTATAATTATATAATGTATAACAGATATATATTATTGTATATAAATATATATATCATTTGCGCCCTTCTTTTTTCCACTTAATTTAATGTTATTAACGTTTCCCCATGATTTACTTTGCATAAATTACTAGCACAGGAATTACTAGATAAGAGGGACATTTGTAAATCATGCAATACATGGGGTCAAATTACAAGAATATTGTCTGGCTTTGAAATCTTAACAACCTTGCTGACCTCGCTGGCCAGTGAAGAACAATCCAACCCCCTTCCTCTGAGAAGGGCCCAGGTTCATTACTGGAAGCAGCCCACAGTGGCTATAGGCTGAGAGGGCTGCTTCCACCTCATCCACTGAGTCACTGGAACAATAAATATGTCCACACCCCAAGGCTCCGTTTCTACTTTGATGACATGAGCTTAAAAATGACTAACCCCAGAACTCCTAAGATCTCGTTGAGCGGATCGCCAGACACCCAGGATGGGCTCCCAGACTTCCTCACACTTACTTTCCACCATTCTTGGCTTTCCCCAGAAGCAGGTCTTTTCATACATTCAGTCTGTTGTACAGATTGGGGAAGGAGGTTGGTGAGTGGAGGGTCAAGAGGAGGAGTGAGGGCTGAGCAACAGGGGGAAAATGTTCCACAGGCCTTGTGCTCTGGTCCATTTCCTAAAGTCTTCCTCAGTTCCCAAAGACTTTTCACAGGAGAAGTTGGGAATAAAACATAAACTTTTCCATCAAACCTGTTCAATGCAGTAGCCGCTAGCCACATGTGGCTATTTAAATTTAAATCAATTAAACAAATTAAGATGGAATACAAGAAAATATCAGTTCCTCAGTCTCTCTAGCCACATTTCAAGTGCTTGATAGCACACTTGCCTGTATAGAACACTTCTGTGATCCTAGCAAGTTTTATGGACGGTGCTGCTATAAGCAATTCTTAGAGGAGGGTAAGTGCGTATCCCTGGGATTCTGGAGCCTCTGCCAGCACTTTATCAAGGAGAAATTTCTTTAAAGACGCTCATTTTCTTTTAAAAGCTCAGGTGAAGTTTTCATTCTATAATATAAAACACACACGTTTGCTTTAATGTGAAAAAATGATTTAAACCCACTGAATACAATTGACAAACCAGAAAGGCATTTGATTTATCCTGTGGTTTTGCATATTGCAGCTGGAGGAGCTCAGCTCTTTTTTTTCTGATGGTGATATTTTTATTCTATTAAAAATTAAAAAAAAATTTTTATACAAATTTTAAAGCTTACTTCCCATTTATAGTTATTACAAAATATTGGCCTGTGTTGTACGATACCTCCTTGAGCATATCCTACACCCAGTAGTTTGTACCTCTGACTCCCCACCCCTTATATTGCCTCTCCCCGCCCCTCCACTGGTAACCACTAGTTAGTTCTCTATATCTGTGAGTCTGCTTCTTTTTTGTTGTATTCACTAGTTTGTTGTATTTTTTAGATTCCACTTATAAGTGATATCATACAGTATTTGTCTTTCTCTGTCTGACTTATTTCACTGAGCGTAATGCCTGGAGAAACAGAGCTTTGGGGGCACTAAGGGTGTGGCTCCCCTTTGCTTGTCACCAGTGGTGAGCCTTCCTGCCTTCCAGAAGAGGAGGGGCTGCACAGCAAAGTGATTCGTAATTAGGCTCTGAGAGTAACGCCTGTGCCCAGCTCTCACAGAACTTCTCCACACCTCCCGACCCAGTGAGATACTGTGCTTCACGGGGAACAAGTAGGGTTATTTCAGAAGGTCTTACTCATTTTTTAACTATGCTGTGACAACCTGGCCAGCTGAGTAGACACAGATTGAACTGGTTGACCAGATAACGGACTCCCTTTTTAATCAATAGCATTCTGTACTAGGATGCTGTTCTCAGAGAGATCACCTCAAGGCCAGTTGCTGAGATTCATTAGTCCTAGGCCAGGGGTTTTCAAAATCACTTGGAGAGGTTATTAAACATGTAAATTTCCTGATAAAAAGAGCCTTGAGTAATTATATTGCATGTGGTCCCTTAACAATATTTACTGAGCACCTACTATATTTTGGGCATAGTAGCAGGCAATGAAAACACAAGGCAAATGATCATTAATTTTTAGAATCCTAAGATTAGAAGCTACCTCCAAAGGATATATAATGGACACCTAAGGCTTAAGTGGCTTCAGTTTTAAGCTACAGACTGACCCCTCTTTCCATGCATGAGATCAGGTCTTTTGTTAATGCTTTGGTCTATATTTTTTCCAAGGTAGTGCTTTCATCTAACAAAGGCTGCTTAATGATTCCCAACAAAGAAGATGTTCAGAATAATGTGAAGAAAAGTGAAAATTTGTGCAGAGCATGGAGGGGGTCTTACTGGGATTTGTAGCCTCTCTGCAGTTCTAAAGACTTTGAAGGAATTAGATCAAGTATCTGTGTAGCTTCCTGTTTTAGAATCTAAAACAAAAAAAATTTGTGTGTAGTTCAAATTCCCCATTCTGTGGTTGAGGCTTATTTCTTCTTTGTGCTCAGAAGAAATGGAAATGCTGAATTTCCATCCTTGCAAAAAATTAAAAACTTCTCAGAGTTTTAAAAGTCTTTATTCATATATTATGCAGATTTACCACCCAGGCTAAATCATCTTTTTTTTTGTCACCTTCCCCCCAGGTGGTATTTTCTCACTCGAATCACTCTTATTTGTTTCTGGAGCTCCTCTAATTTACCCAGGCCCACTCTGGGGTAAATATGCTGGACAAAATAAGGTCCCAATCCTAGCTACAGAGCTGGATTCCACCAAAACTACCTCAAGGCCATCCAATTTCAACTGGCCCATTGGTTTTTCTCTAACCTGGATCCTAACACCTGTTTTTCTCTTATTGTCACCTCTGATCAAACCCCTCTATTAAGATTCTCTTAGCAGTCAACTGTTGCAAATATATCATATATAGGAATTATTATTACAAATATTTGTTTCAATTAATTAGCGATGGCCTTATGATGAGGCCTGACTGCATTTTTCTATTGTAACCATGTGGTAGCTCTAGCCCCAGGGTGATGCACAGCCTAGCAACACTCCTTAATGATCCTCTTAATTACACAATTGGGGTAACCATTCTGTCTAAAAAATCTGCTTCGTAATTACAAAATCACCAGCCCAGCCAGCCGTGTTGACCCATCAATCGCTCGCATTCCACTGTGTCCTTATATTGTGCTCTGTCTTCTCTCCAAATGACAGGGAAGCTTTGGAAGCTGGTGCGTGTGGGGTGCAGCTGCTCCTGTAATAAATGTCTCTGCCTCTCTCTGCCCAGGGCTGCTCCACCGCTGGGCTTCTTCCTTTACCTCCTGCCATCTTTTCCTCAGCAATAGCCTCAAAAACACAAAGGAATTCATCCCCTTTTCAAACCCATCTACAGAAAGCTAGTTGCAGTAATTTAGCATAAGCCTGAAAAAGTAATGATGGCCCCTTAGGTGGCCCGGCTTCGCTCCTTGGATGCGGAAGCTGTTGTTGAAATTGCCCCTTCATTTGTTCCTGTTTACTAACCAGGCTTGTGCCATCAGGTCCAAAATCCATGTGTGTCCCTCTGTTATTCTGTGTGTTGCACTGAGTTGTGATGATCTGTGGACATGTTAGTCTCCTCCCTTGTACTAGGAGTTCTGGGATGTAGCACGAAGCGCAGTGACTGGCCTGTAGCATAGGCTCCATGCATCATTGTGGTGAAGTGTTGGCAAATGGAAAACCTGGCAAGTTCTTAATTTTTCTATGTCACATCTTTTCACTTCGAAGACTCCTACTGGTAAACTTGTCCTGACTGCAGTGTACATGAGGAAATCTTTGGACCCAAGGTAACACACGTGCATCTTGAGGGTCTGGTGAGTGGAGCTCCTTTTGGATCTCATAGAACTACCCTTTGGCTGTATAGTGGGAATTCCTAGCATCTTCAGTATCCTCAGCATGTTCTTTTATTTCATATCCAGGGAATCATCACTTCCTCATACTGCAAAAATACTGCTTGTCTAGGTGCCCTTTGGGAACTGGTGGCCCCAAGAGCCATGGCATGGTGGATTCTGAGGACTTGTGCCCCAGTCAGCACCCCTTCTTACTGAAACCCTGCCTTCTAGAGCAGTGGAGACTGGCTAGGAGTTTTTCTTCACGTTGTGTGTGACATGGTTTGAACTAAAAAGGAAGGCTTAGAGCAACAGGGACCCTCATTCATTGCTGGTGGGAATGCAAAGTGATACAGTCACTTTGGAAGACAGTTGACAGTTTCTTGCAAAGCTAAACATGGTCTTTCCATACAATCTAGGAATCATGCTCGTGGGTATTTACCCACTTGATTTGAAAAGGTGCGTTCACAAAAAACCTGCACGTAAATGTTTAGAGCCGCTTTATTCATAATTGTCAAAAACTGGAAGGAACTAAGATGTCCTTCCATAGGTGAATGGATAAACTGTGGTACATCTATATTTTGGAGTAGCATTCAGTGAGGAAAAGAAATAATCTATCAAGCTGCCAAAATGCACAAAAGATCTTAAAGCTCCTAGGTGAAAGAAGCCAGCCTAGAAGGCCACACCTCGTATGAATTCATTTTTGTACAGTTCTGGAAAAGGCTAAACTATACAGCCAGTAAAAGGATCAGTGGTTTCCAGGAGCTCAGGTGAAAGAGGGGTGGGAGGGATTGACAGATGAAGCACAGGGGATTTTTAAGGCAGTGAAATTATTCTATAAGCTCCTGTAACAGATACATGACATTATGCATTTGTCAAAACCCGTAGAACTTTGTATAGCACAAAGAGTGAAGCTTCATGTATGTAAATTAAAAAAAAACCAAAACTATTTAGGGGGTTGAAGGGTCCCAGGAAGAAATGCAGATTATGGCAAGAGAACCTAAATGTATGAAACAATCTCACTGAAGGGGGCAGGAGAAACGGTGCTGACCTGAGTAACTGTGCGGATTGGTGGAGTCTGTACAACTAAAGAAGAAAGGCACTGCAAGTAGGCACTGTTTTCTCCAACATAATAAGAAATACAGTCTTTGGTCTCCACATTTGGTCTCCATCCCAATTCCTGGCACAGAACTCCTAAAACTCTCGGAATTTCCTAAAAGATAGAGTGAGAGGGACCTCTTTTCTTTTCTTTTTATTTTTATTTATTTATTTTGTTTGCGGTACACGGGCCTCTCACTGTTGTGGCCTCTCCCGTTGCGGAGCACAGGCTCCGGACGCGCAGGCTCAGCGGCCATGGCTCACGGGCCCAGCCGCTCCATGGCATGTGGGATCCTCCCGGACTGGGGCACGAACCCGTGTCCCCTGCATCGGCAGGTGGACTCTCAACCACTGCACCACCAGGGAAGCCCTTTTTTTCTTTTTTTAAAAGATTGATTGATTGATTTAGCTGCTTCGAGTCCTAGTTGCGGCGCACAGGCTCTTCGTTGTGGCGCATGGGCTTCTCTCTAGGTGTGGCGCTCAGGCTCCAGAGCACGAAGGCTCAGTAGTTCGTTGCCCCACAGCATGTGGGATCTTAGTTCCCCGACCAGGGATCGAACCTGCGTCCCCTGCATTGGAAGGTGGATTCTGTACAACTGGACCACCAGGGAAGTGAGGGACCTCTTTTCTTATTTATAATATGCCCCGTTCGACCGTGCCTGAGTTTATGCTCACAAGGTCATTCTTGGAGGATGGGGGGCAGGTTGCCAGAGGAACCAACTATGTGATTAGCGAGTTGGAACTTTCAGCCCTACCTGCCCTCCACCCTCCTCCCAGAGAAGGAAGAGGGGCTAAAGATGGAGTTAATCACCAGTGGCCAATGATTTAATCAATAATGCCTATGTAATGGAACCTTCATAAAACCCCTAAACCACGGAGTTTGGAGGGCTTCCAGGTTGGTGAACACATCGAGGTGCTGGGAGGCTGGTACCCAGAGAGGGCCTCGAAGCTCCACAGTTCTTCCTCCTACCTTGCCCTGTGCATCTCTCCCCTTTGGATGTTCCTGAGTTGTAACCTTTATAATAAACTAGTAAAGTAAGTACAGTGTTTCTGTGAGTGCTAAAGCCATTAAGGTAAATTATGGAACCGAGAAGAGAGTTGTGGGAACCTCCTATTTGTAGTCAAGTCAGACAGGAGTACCAACGACCTGGAGACCCACTGCTTACGCCTGGCGTCTGAAGTGGGGGGTGGTCTTGTGAGACTGAGCCATTAACCCCGTGGGGTGTTTGCTAACTCCAGGTAGTGAGTGTCTGAATTGCTTAATATAATGGAAAACCCTAAGCATTTGGCATCAGAAATTTTCTGTGGGTAGAGGAAATAGTTTTTCTTTTAGCAGGAAATACACAAGATAAGCCTGGAGCATCTTATAGTGCCAGAAAGTAAGAAAATACACACACACACACAAACTGAAACAGAACACATTCATGGAACTGTGTCAAAGAGGAACAAAACTCAACTGAAAAACTCCCAATGGCCAAAGCTGGGACAGTTTGAGCAACGAGATAGATAAAGCTGTATTGGATTATAACCCAAAGTAGAAAATAAGTATACATGATTCATACTGATATAATACATGATTGTATAAAATAAATGGGTGGGAAAGGGGAAATCTCCCATGCAAAAGAATTCCAAATAATTTATATAGATACTTCACCTTCTAGGAAAGGGAGCATACTTCCCCTATTTTTAGGTGTCAAACATGGTAACTTCCTTCCAAAGAGAACAGTACAGAAAGGGGGAAAAATAACTTTACAGTGTAGAAAACTAAGAAAAACACTACCTCAGCCAGGTGATCAAGCTCATCATAATTGTCATAAATCATGTTGATAGTATGTACTCTTGATATGATGTGATAAAAATGGTACTTACTTCTGTGGTTTTGCTCCCCATAACCTATAATCCCAGTCTCATCCTGAGAAAAACATCCAATTCCAGTAGAGTGACATCCTACAAAATACCTGACCAGAAGCCCTCAGAAATGTCAAGGTCATCAAAAACAAAGTCTGAGAACCTGCCATGGCTATAATGAGCCTAAGGAAACATGATGACTGAATGTAATGTGATACCCTGAATGGGACTCCGGGTCAGAAAAAAACATTAGAGAAAAACTAAGGAAATCTGAAAATACTATGGACCTTAGTTAATAGTATTTATGTATCAGTACGGGTCCATTAATCATAACAGACGAATCACAGTAATTTAAGGTGTTCATCATGGGGAAACTGGGTGCAGGATATACAGAAACGCTGTATTATCTTTTCCATTGTTCTCTAACTCCAAAAAGGTGCTAAAAAACAGTCTATTATTAAGGAGGAACAGGCTCTGTGGTCATCAGGGCTACCATCCTGGTCCTTTTTTCTTTCGCTTCCACTCTCTGGGAAGCTTACAACCCCTCTGCTTTGCCCTCCTTTACCTTTGGATAGGATGGCAGGGTGAGGGTGGGTTTACTCTTTGCCTCTCCATACCCACTCATCACCCTCTCTCTATGTCTCCAGAAGTTGCCCACTATGAATTGCACCAACTGGGCTCCCCTGCCCTCTGACTTCTGTTGGGTTCTGCAAATGGAAGTCATGGGCAGGAGATCAAAAAGTGGAAGGAGTGAGGTGCTGGGGCATTTATTCCCCCGGTGGCCCTACTGTTTGGCTGTGGGCTGGCGGTGACTGTGCTGTGCTATCTATCTAAGGCCAGATCTCTGTTGCGTGTGCCTCTCAATAGCTCTCTCGATGTTTCCCTAACCATTTCCTCTCTTGCTCCTTCAGGGCTAGGCTGGTAACTGACTCTATTGATATCCAGATATTTCACCATCACTTACTGGTTTCTTTTAACCCTGCCCATATCTTTGTAAGTAGCCCCTTCATTAAATTCGTCCCAATTTCCCCACTTGAATGGGCCACCTGTGTCCTGCCCTCATCCTACTGATGGGCCTCAGGGTCCTGATTACCAGCAATGCTCCCTTATGTGCTTGATCCACTCCCTGACACCCTGCAGCCCCACCAGCCTGGAACCCACATGAGAACATGAGAAACTTTATCCTCTAGCACTCTGAAGCCCTCCCTAACTGCTCGGGCTGGTGAGCGCCAATTCTATTTGAATTTAAGAAAAAAATAAAATGTCATGAAGAACCTAGGGATAAGACAGGAATAAAGACACAGACCTACTAGAGAATGGACTTGAGGATATGGGGAGGGGGAAGGGTAAGCTGTGACAAAGCGAGAGAGTGGCATGGACATATATATACTACCAAACGTAAAATAGATAGCTGGTGGGAAGCAGCCGCATAGCACAGGGAGATCAGCTCGGTGCTTTGTGACCACCTAGAGGGGTGGGATAGGGAGGGTGGGAGGGAGGGAGACGCAAAAGGGAAGAGTTATGGGAACATATGTATATGTATAACTGATTCACTTTGTTATAAAGCAGAAACTAACACACCATTGTAAAGCAATTATACTCCAATAAAGATGTAAAAAAAAAAGTAATATAACTTCTATAGTGTTAATTTTTTACAGTAAGCATGTCTTCATGCATTACTATGGTAATTACAAGACTATAAAAAAATAAAAGTACTATATACTTATTTTCAAAAATTTGAAAACTATTTTTTAAATTTAAAGAAGAAAATAAAAATGACCCACAATGCTGGCATGTTGAAAGCACATGAGAATCCTCAGTTCAAATACTGGCTCCATCATTTTGTCTGTAACTTTGCATGAATCACTAAGCTCCTCTGAGCCTCATTTGTCACAGCTATAAAAGAGGACTGCTAATACCTCCCTAGCAGGATTATGTCAAGAATTATACGCATGGCCTGTGGCATAGTGCCTCACGCAGAGTATTTATGAGTAAGGACAGACCTGGGTTGGAATACCTGGCCTTGTCAGTTACCAGCTATTTGACCTTGGGAAAGTTAGCTACCATCTAAGTCTGTGAAACAGGGAGATACAAATGATAACTATTTACTAGGGTTAAACAGGGTAATTCATGAAAAAAGGATTCATTGCCATGACGAGCCCATGGCCAGCGCAGTGCATTACAGCTGCTGTCTTCATCTTCATCATCATCATCATCATCTGTATAACTTTATCATCAACAACAGCAATCATCATTTTAGGAAAGGAAATCAACACTGAAGAGACAACCCACCTTCCCCAGGTCTGTTTTTCACTACATTTTTAAAATGGGGTTTTTACATATTAAGTGAGACCTGGGAGTAGGGGGGAAGGGGCCAAATTGGGCCCATTTGCTATCCCCAAATTTACACTTTCAGAGATGTATTTCTTTAGTCCAAGGATAATGCAACAAGGATAATATAGGTGCTCATGGATTACTGAGCTTTTAAAAGGACTGCTCCCTAAGGGTATGGGGCCTGGGACACTTCCCATCCCTACACTCTCAGACCTGTGAAACCTGGTAAGAACAAACAGTAGCAATAATGTTACATTGAAGGGAAAAAAGGGAATTTGGTATGAGTAAGAGAGAGGAGGGAAATGGGGGTGAAAGTTGAAAAAGAGAGGTGATGGGGGATGTTAGGAGAGGCTGTCTTTTCTAGTTTCTCTCAGCGATGGGGGAAGGTTTGCCAGCTTTGTCTTCATTTTATTTATGTTTGTTTGCTGAAGAATCCCACATATTGTTTCCTATGAGCCAGGCACTGTTCTAAGCCCTTTACAGCTATTACATTTGTTACAAACATACCAATTTACAAATATAATCACTTGGTTATACGTAGACTTAGGAGTCTCTGACCCTTTTTAAAGCAGCAGGCATACCTGTTCTCTCTCAGCCCCCTCTTTTTCTCTTGGGGTCAGTGAGACAGCATTTGTGCAGCCAACTACACACCACGTGTTCATTAATTCTTTCAAGAAAGATTTACTGAACACCTGTTCAGTCAGGGACATAGCTCACACTGACCTCTTAGAGCTTATATTCCAGTAGAAAGAGACAGACTACAAATAATTAGTTATAAATAATTATTCTAGGGAGCTCAGTATTTCAGTATGAATAAGTTCATCACGTGGTCTTTCTGAGAGCAGCTTTTGATAGATGAGAGGGTGGCAGAGGGCCTGGATTTGGGGAAGAGGGTTATATGTGGACATGTCAATTAGAGGAAGATTCAGGTGGGGTGATCAGAGGTCTGGGCTGTTGTTCACAACACGTCTTTGCCTGGGGTCAGCCCAGAGTCCCCGGCTGAAGACTGCAGGGGCTTTGGCACCCTTAGGAAAGCAGGCTCTTCCCGACCTCACCACGTTTCTCCGGGAACTCTCGGATGTGGGCGCGCGGCCGCACAAGCTCCAAGAATCAGGGCAGTGCTGAGTCCAAAGGCTGGGTGGTTTGGGGATTCTTATTTCATTATCTCCTGTGGGGATGGTTTCCACAAGCCAGGGGGGAACTGAGGATGATAAATTTTCTTAGGAATATCATATTAAAGTTCAGTTTGTTAAATCAGCCTCCTGATATTATCGATGGTGGGCACTTGTTGTAGGTGCAGAACCAGGAGGTGATAAATCCTTTAGGCTGAGCCTACAGGTGGTTATCCTGACTGAGGATAAAATCCATGAGGGAAGTCATTTAAGGAATGGGCTTATATGATAGCAGGCTGGTAATGCTGCTTGATCAGATTGGAATCATGATTTCCCCCTGGTCTGTGTGTCATTTCAATATCAAAGCTTTTGACGTGGTTGAAATTTTCCACGTCTCCTGGCGAGAGCAGCAGAAACACCTGTTACCTATGTTCCTTCCTGCTTTCAACATCCAAATTCACCAGCTTACTGGGCCAAAGTGTTTCTGGGAAATTTGGGGGGAACAAGACTGGGGAAGGAGGTTTCATGATGCTGGAAATTAATACAAGCCCATATGATGTAAGTGCTTCTCAGACAGCCTTTGGTGCTAAGGAAAGCATCCCAGCAGCCTGAGGGGCATTAAGTTAGGGGAACGTCTTGCCTTTTGGGAGACTTCATGGCAGATGGGACATGAGGTTAAGCCAGTGAATGTTTTTTAGGAAGCAGTGTAAGGACTGGTATTTGCCCCATTGATTTATTTACCCAGTAGGTAAGTGCTGAGCACTTTCTATGTGTCAGGAACTGTGTAAAATACAGAGGAGAGGCTGCTTGGACAATCATTTCCTCTCTCAAGGAGCCTAGGAGCTTAGGATCTAGGGCAGTGTCAGCCAAGTCTGCCCCTGCTTGTTTTTGTCCAGCCCAAGGACTAAGAATGGTCTTCACGTTTTAAAAAATTGAACTATAGCAGATTTACGATATTGGATTAGTTTCAGCAAAGTGATTCAGTTATATATATTTTTTCAGATTCTTTTCTCTTACAGGTTATTATAAGACATTGAATATAGTTCCCTGTGCTATATAATAAATCCTTGTTGTTTATCTATTTTATATATAGTAGTGTGTATCTGTTAATCCCATACCCCTAATCTATTCTTACACCTCCTTCCCCTTTGGTAACCATAAATTTGTTTTCTCTGTTTGTGAGTATATTTCTGTTTTATAAATAAGTTCATTTGTGTCATTTTTTTAGATCCCACATACAAGCGATATCCTGTGATATTTATCTTTGTCTTACTTCCCTTGGTATGATAATCTCTAGGTCCATCCATGTTGCTGCAAATGGCATTATTTCATTCTTTTTTATGGCTGAGTAATATTCCATTGTATAGATATGCCACATCTTCTTTATCCATTCATCTGTTGATGGACATTTAGGTTGTTTCCATGTCTTGGCTATTGTAAATAGTGCTGCTATGAACATTGGGGTGCCTGTATCTTTTCGAACTAGAGTTTTCATCTTTTCTGGCTATTGATATATGCCCAGGAGTGGGGTTGCTGGGTCATATGGTAACTCGGTCTTTACATTTTTTTAACGGTTGAAAAAAAAAGACTGTTTCATGACGTGTGAAATGACATGAAATGCAAAGTTCAGTGTCCACAAGTAAAGTTTTGTTGGATATAGCCCTGCTCATACATTTATATATTGTCTGTGGCTACTTTCTCACTACCGTAGCAGAGTCGAGTATTTGGGGCAGAGACCTCATGGCTTGCAAAGTCCGAAATACTTATTATCTGACCCTTTAAAGAAAACGTTTGCCAACCACGACTAGGGGACACAGATAAGTAAGAGGAAGCCACCTCACAATGTGATAAGTGCTAGAGGGTGTAGTGCCTTTACGACGCCAGGACAGCAAAGATATTGAATTGGTCGTTAGTAGGGGTTATTGCTGTTAGAAAGAGCTGACTTAGCAGTGAGAGAGTGTTTAAAATAAAGAGAAGTTGGGGCTGGCTGATGGGGATTAATAATACGATAAGTGAGAGGACATCAAGCTAGTGAGAGATGCTGGTGAGTGGATTAAGGAAGGGGACTGACTTGGTTGGGGGGCTTTTTGAGAGCAGAGCCTGAGATAAGAACTTGAGTCTAAGGACTTTATTTGGGAGATTATATCAAGAAACAGGAGGGAGAAGATGGAGGGAGTGAAATAGAGAAGAAGAGGAAAAGATATGTTTGGTTACTGCTGGGGGCAACTGGGGCTCAGTGCTTCTGGGAACACTCTGAGGAACCGTGCAGAACAAGCCTCAGAAGTGCCCCGCCCACCACAGGATGGGGGTGCGGGGTGATTACGCTCTGATCCTTTACTGGTTAAGCTGGCATCATCGCCTCTGCGCTAACAGGCTGCACCTGCTCATGGCTGCTGAGCGTCTGAATCTTGCGGAAGGCCCTGGGTCAGCAAGGTATAGACCGCGTGCTTGGAGTGGGGTGCTGCAACACGCATGGCTCTGTCTACCAAGTCTGTGCTGAAATCAAGTGACCGAGGAGATGTGGGCAGCACGTACCATGAACATCTCCTGCAGAGATGTCCACGCAGCTGAGGAGGAGTAGAATGAAGCTTTGGCCCTCGGCTATGATGCATTCGGCTGGACTCACATCTCTTGCTGCTGGTTACTCAGATCCCCTGGCTGGCCTCACAGCTCCTGGAGGAGCCTGTGCCACATGTGCCGGAAAGCTGTACAGCTCTGGGGGTCAGAAGGCCTTGGTTCCATCTGGGCCTACCTGTCTTGGTCCCTCTATTAGTCAAGGTTCTCCATAGAAATAGAATCAGAGATACACACACACACAGAGGAACAGATTTATTATAAGGAATTGGCTCATCCAATTGTGGAGGCTGAGAAGCGCCACGATCTGCTGTCTGCGAGCTGGAGGCCCAAAGAGGCCAATGGTGTAATTCAGTCTTACTCTGAGGCCTGAGAACCAGGGAGCATGTGGTGTAGATTTCAGCCTGGCCCTGAAGGCCTGAGAACCTGGAGAGCCGAGAGGCAGAAGATCGATGTCCCAGCTCAAGCAATCAGGCAGCGAGGGTCAAATTCTTCCTTCCTCTTCTTTTTTCTTCTTCAGGCCCTCAGTGGGTTGAATGATGCCCACCTGAGTTTGGGAGGGCAAACTGCTTTATTGAGCCCATTGATTCAAATGCTAATTTTATCCAGAAATACCCTCACAGACACACCCAGAAATGATGTTTAGCCAAGTTTCTCAGCACCCTGTGATCCAGTCAGGTTGACACATACAATTAACCATCAGTTTCTGACTGACCTGGTGAGCTATTTATCTTCCCAGCGGGGGGAAGTCTGCCTCTGTGGAGAAGATGGGTTCTCTTGGCCCCACGAGGTGTCTTATTACCCACTGGATACACTGACATTTTCTTACCTCTTTGTTGATCAAAGCTTCCAGCTTCCAAGCACTAAGGAATTGTAAGCAACCATGAAAAACTGTAGGCAGGTTCCTGTCTCTGACAAACAGACCAACCTTTGACCAGGACTTTTCTTTGAAATAAAAAAGAAAGAAAGAAAGAAGCTGTGGGACCTTCCTGAGCCCCAGCTCACTTTGTTTCTTGGAAAAAAAAAAAGACTATGTTTAGGTGGCAGATGGTAAACCTCTTCACGTTACAGGGGTCTCGCTTTCCTGGGACCATTGGAAAGACACTTTTCATATTTCCAAGCACTTGATCTTGGATTGTGTTTGCTACTTGTGCAATATCTGGAGAGAAAAAAATATCCTGTTACTCTTAAATATATGCAAAGTATCTCACCTTGGTAGAAGGCAGTTTTCATCAAAGGGAGAAATAAGCAGGGAGGGGAGGAGAGGAGAGGGAGAGACGGAGAGACCATGAGGCATCTCAGGATGCCATCCATACCCTGGGCTGTCAAAGAAGAGGCAGGCGCAGAGAGAAATGATAGCAGAAGGGGATCGTCAACATCTGGAATTCACCCCTCATCACATCTTGGTTCAGTCTAGGTGAAGCTGTTATGAAAAGATCTATTCCGCTTAAATCCATTCATTTTCACAACAGCTGAGAGAGGCACCAAGTGTAACCAATCCCATTTTGCAGATACAGGAAGTGAGTACCTCGTGTTCTATGACAGAGGGGCTGGAGAGGGAATCCAGAAACATCCATTCCCTGGGCCAGCTCTGGCTCGAAACAGCCTGGTCCCCTGGGGTCCCTTGCTGCCCTTCCTTTGCCAGTTCATCCCTTTACCTCTAATGGCATTTCCTTCTCCAAGGTAATTATGAGCAGTAGTTCTGAGGTTCTGCTGTTTGGGGAAAGAATTTTTTTTTTTAAGGTTGAAACTCTCAAACTCCGGAGTCAATCTCTTAAACTTCCCTCTTGTTTTAAACACTGAAGGGCAGAAAAGCTCACTGTTTTTAAAGGCAAGATAAATCAAAGGCAAGAGTTAAGCCCACAGTTACCCATCTGTCATAGAAAAGATTTTTCCCACCATCGCTGTATTTGGAATTTGCAGTAAGCAACATGTGTCATGTCAATTGCTTCGCATTTCTTTCATGCTCCCTATGTTTGAGAATTTGACAACCTAACAAATATGTTTCTCCCCAATCACAAAAGTCAGTTTGATATCCTTCTTTCTCCTTAATAGATAAAGGCCCTAAGACAGAGAAATGGTAAATGACTTTTCTTGTGGTCTTATGAAAGTCAGTGAAGAGGTCAACATTTGGAATTATAACTGGAACTCCTTCTAGACAGGCTGACTAACTAACATGCACAGTCCAATCCTGGGCCGCCCAGACTGTAATAAACCAGAAAAGAATAGTAAACTAGGAAAACGCATTCACTGGGGGATCTGGGTAGTATATCGCAGCATCCGTCATAGGGCTCTTCAGACAAACACTGATGATTCCCAGAGAAGAATAGAAATCACATGAGGAAGGAGAAGCCAGCAGTCTCAGAATCCCTACTTCCTCTAGCCCCTCTAGACAGTGCTTTGGCGGGAAGCTTGTTACACTCATTCAACAGGCTCTGGAAGATGCAAAATGTAAGCTGAGAGATGGAAGCTCAAATCTTATTGCTGGTGGCTACACAGCCCCTAAGCCTGAAACAAAGAGATGCCCACAAGCCATCGGGATTCCAGACACAGCTTCAACTGTTGATTCTACACGGGAAGGACTTGATTCAGAGTAAGATGTCCTTGTTGTCTCTCAAGAAGCTGTGCTTGCAGAATTCAGATTGGTAGAACTCAAAGCTACCCTGGAGTGTAGTAAGCAGCAAAGGGCAACTTCAACAAGATTTCAGTTATGAGTTGAGCAGTGCTGGGGCACCACCCCCCTCGTGACTATCACAGTCAGGGCCACTTGAGGTTCTTGAGCTAGCTGCTCTGAGAGCCTTCTGCTCAGTGACTGGAGCCCAGATTCCAGTAGCATTGTAGCAGATGCTCATGAAATGGGATGACCAGATGCACAAAGAGACAGTCTTATCACCCCTAGGTTGTGGCTATCTTTTCCTGGTTCTTCAATCCAGCATTTGAAGCCTGGTCTATATGAGGAGACCTGGGGATGGGAATGAAGCTCTGGTCTCACAGAGCTCCAGGTAGGATGGTTATGGTTGAAGAAGGTCCAAATTAAATCAAGTCTGGAGGCTGACTTACTGTTTTCCATGATGACCTTTCAAATCGTGAGTAAATAGAGAGTCAAGTACATTGTTGCAACTGAGCCCAGCCATAGGCCTGATCTGCTTGGACTATCTTGGGTTCAGTAGGTAAGTTCCTATATAATATCCCTGTAGAGAACCTTCCCACTCATTTTTTCAACAGACATCTTTGTGGACCCACTCTAGACTAGGCATTGCATTTGAAACTGCAGATACAAAAGGGCTAATTAATAAATGGACCTTTCCCTTGAAGACATTATGGTGGGGTTTACAGTAGTATTTCCTGGAATTATTATGTCAACCATAGTATTGGATGGGGCAGGGTTAGGGTAGAGTAGAAAGGCTAATCAGGGACCAGGATCAAGCCCAAATGACCTTGACTATTTGCTGTGATTTCTAGTGTTTTCGCTGCGGCAAGAGCCATGCTCTGAACCTTAGGCTTTTTGACTGGGGCCTTGATATCCTATCTGGTACCTGTGACACTCACCTACCTAGTGTTGAGCTTTGATGAGTATGGACTCTTCTGAATCTCGGTAATGCCATTTTTATACTTCAAGCAACTCAGCATCATAGAAACTTCTGCTGACATGCCTCACCCAGTGGGCTAGACCCCCCACTTATTTATGCCATCCCAGACTAAGTCTGAACTTGCTCTAGCCCTTTGGGCTTGGGAATTGCCTCATTCCCTTCCTTCCTTCCTTCCTTCCTTCCTTCCTTCCTTCCTTCTTCACTGGGGCTAAGACCACTGGCTACCCTCCCTTGAGGACCACTCAGACAGCAAAGTTAACACCTCAATCCCAGCCCTACTTATTTGTGGCTTCTTCCCTCTCATCTTGTCCTGCAGCTGAGAACCCAGCATGCCTTTAGGACAAGGTCCAATTGTGAAGACATTCTCCAGATTAAACCTTTACCAATGAAGGCCTCATCCTTGGTGTCTTCTGTACCATGCCTCCTCCCCTATTCTCCCATCGCAGATTCCTCGTGTGTACTGGGGAGGACAGCAGCCTGTCTTTATTTTTTATTATCTTGTGTTTACATGCCTCTGGTTAGTAACCTGAACCCATTTCCATGGTGAATGTGGCAGGACTATGTGATTATGGGTCTGAAACTTTCTCTTCCTTTTGAAAAAGCTATGTGATTACCAGAACTATAACTTTATCTCCCTTTGTAAATTGTTTCTATTATTTTGTAGCTCACCTGTCACCACCAACAGCCTCCTGACTGTTTTGTGAAAAGTTCTTATAAATGTTTAAAGAGAACTAGGACAGGAAATTCCTAAAGGTCAGAATCTAGAAAAGAGAGGTAACATTTCTATGGGACTATATGACTTGGTTGAATTCTTACAACCCCATTTTACAGATGAGAAAAACTAAGTCTCAGAGTGGTAAGTAACTACATAAGATAGGGCAACTCTTTCAAAGGTGAATTTGATTTAAATCCAGATATATCTGACTCCAGGGCCCATACTTCTTTCACATGTAGTGCTTCAGAAGAAGTTGGGTCGGAGGATAACACAACAATGAAAGTATCATAGATCAAGGAAGTAGGTGAGAAGAATGATATCCTACACAGATGGATTGTTTGGTGATGAGGGAAGGCAAAAAAGTGATAACATTTCTGCAATATCTGCACTTGATTTTATCCACGAGAGGGGCAAGGTTCACATCTCTCTCATTTACCACTGTCACTCTGCTGCCTAGCACAATGTCTGCTTCCTAATTTGTGCCGAATGTGTCAGATAAATTTCTAACCTATGACATGAGGCTTTTTTGGCAATTAGATCTCAGCAAGAGTAATCAAATGCACCTTTATTGGTTTTAGCTACTATGCTTGCAGATTGTTTTATGAATATGTAATCAGTGGTGCCTCATAACTTACCCTCAATCTTTCCTAGGTGGCAATTGAGAAAAATGATTTCTGAGCTGTTTGGTTTGTATAATCAGGGACCATCCAACGTGATAGTCACTAGCTGCGTGTGACTAATTTTAAATAACTTCAAATTAAATAAAATTAAAAATTCAGTTCCTGAATTGTACTAACTACATGTCAAGTCTCAATGTCACGTGTGGCTAGTGGCTATCACATTGGATAGGGCAATTAGAGAACATTTTCATGATTATAGAAAGTTCTACTGGATAGCAATGGTTTAGAGCACAGCCTTTGGTGTCAGGCAGACTAGGGCTCAATCCTAGCACACTGTTCAGTGGTTGTGTAACCATGGACAACTAATCAACTGACATCTGTAAAATGGAAATAACAATAGTATCGGCCTCAGCCTGGGTTCCCAGAAAACAAAGCCTAAGACAGAGGCCTATGTGCAACTACTTTACTGGGGAATGTCATTGCAGAGAACAAGAGTAAAGGATGGGGCAAATGGGTAAGTGAAGACGGAAAGGCGGGAGAGCCCATTGCGGATGTACGTTTGAGCAGGCCTCGGCGATAAGCAACTAGCTACTTGATTCTGCGAGACTTCCTGAAAAGAAATGTATGATGTGCAACTCGGATTCACTTGTCTGGGGAGTAGTGAGGGATGGGAAACATTTATCTATTGGTTCCTACCCCCTTTGCTTCCTTTGTTGGGGGATGATTCAGATATTCATCTCTGAACAGTCTAAGCTTTGGTTGTCTTGTCCTTGCCAGGCAGTGATCACTGCAATCCTCACTCATCATCACTAAGATGCCCTCATTGAATCCCTGGGGTTGCAGACTTAGTCTTCCCTACTTGAGCTGTATAGCAGTGCTCCTTGTGGCAATCAGGGTCCATCACCCTTGCCAGTATAATAGTTCCTTTCTTAGTCTCCTTGTCCTTCAGCATGAGGATCTCAAAGCGATCAGGTGCAAGTTCAGACTGAATCCCCTGGCACAAGCACCCCCCCCACCATGTAGTCTAGATATTGGGGAGACAGTTCCGTGTATCTTCTTTTGGCTCAATGCGTATACTATAGCCTGGAGCAAAATGTCACAAACCAACAGGGTGTTAGCCCTGAGATGGAGCCTAATTGGGGATGGCACTCCTCAATACAGTATTCTTTTAGACTGGTTGCTTCTGAATAATGGGATACATAGTCAGACACCAGAGGATCCTGTGGTCCTGTATCCATTGTTGCACCTGTCTTCCATAACAAAGCACCTTTCCTACTAAGGCAATGTTGTACTGTATATTATGTTAATAGATTCAACATTCTGTAGATCGATAACACTGGCTCTAGTGGAGGCACTGTGGGCTGGAAAGGCAAACACCTATATGGAGCAAGGG
The DNA here is from genome assembly GCF_951394435.1 of Stenella coeruleoalba. Lineage (NCBI taxonomy): Eukaryota > Metazoa > Chordata > Mammalia > Artiodactyla > Delphinidae > Stenella > Stenella coeruleoalba. Next base: position 85,652,090 of record NC_137155.1, on the reverse strand, counting down.
TCAGTTCTGTTAAGGGCAAATTTCTGCTCCCTCTAGGGCAGAAGGATCTGATAGAATCAACCTGCCACCATATGTCTGGGTGGAGTCCTTGAGGAATGGTGCTGTATCAAGGGCTCAGGGTCATTGTTTGCAGATTGGACATTTAATGTTCAGCCTTGTTGGAGGGACCCACACACAATCTCCATCCCTGCCACCATGGTTACTGCTTCTAGAGTCACTGTCCACCCCTGGAATGGCTTAGGAGGAGACTGGCTGACATCCACGGGGTGAGTCATCCTGTCTACCCACCTGACTGTTGAAAGCCTCCTCTGCAAGGGATGCTCTCTGTTGGGCATCAGTGTGAGACACAAAGATCTACACACTTTCTATTTACCCCTAGAGCTCCATCCACATGTCTTTTCCCCAGACTTCTCTGTCTTATATCTTCCAGTCTCATTCCTTTCAAGTCCCTGACCAACCATCCAAAGCTTTCACCACTCCCCAGGAATCTGTGTTTGGCCATACCTCAGGCTACTTCTCTTTCCAGAGAAAGAGAAAATTTCCCTTTACCACTGTACTTAAAAAATCCACTTTGGGATAAAATCCAGCACTGACATATAGTGCCAACCCATCTGTGATGCAAATTCTATCTTCCTCTATTATTTGGGTGTAGGGACACCCTCCTCCCACTCCATGAAGTCATCAGTGTGAGCCGAGGCACAAATGCTGGTGAAACATGGGGACAATGGAGCCAGGCCACCTAATCACGAAATTTGCTTGTGCATTCCGAACCTGCTGATAGGATCCCAAATGTACTGTTCGTTATGCAAACTGACTTTATGATTTGATGGTTCTGGTAGTGGTGAGCTTAGAACGGTTAGTTTGGATTTCATAGCCGTTTGGCATCTCGGATGTTAGATCTCTACGAGGTCCCAAGAGCACAACAGGAACTATTACTAAAAAGGAGAGCGATTCTCTGATTCAGACGGTACGGTCTTGCTCCAGAAACCTGCTATAATCCTCATGTCAGGGTTTGCCCCACTATTCACATAGCATACTTTTTTTTTCTTTTTAAAATTTATTTATTTATTTATTTAAATTTACTTTAGGCTGTGTTGGTCTTCGTTGCTGTGCACGGGCTATCTCTAGTTGCAGCAAGCACGGGCTACTCTTCATTGCGGTGGCTTCTCTTGTTGCGGAGCACAGGCTCTAGGCACGCGGGCTTCAGTAGTTGTAGCACACGGGCTCAGTAGTTGTGGCTCGTGGGCTCTAGAGCGCAAGCTCAGTAGTTGTGGTGCACGGGGTTAGTTGCTCCGCGGCTTGTGGGATCTTCCCGGACCAGGGCTCAAACCCGTGTCCCCTGCATTGGCAGGCAGATTCTTAACCACTGCGCCACCAGGGAAGTCCTTCCCATAGCACTCTTACCCACCAGGGATCTCCCTAGCACTGTTCAATCTGCTGGTCATGTGGCCCAAGCAACAGGGCAATTTGCCCCACAGTCCAGACTTGTTGCTGAATTGTTTTTGTGTTCCAGATCCCACTTGAAAATGAAAACCTTTCTGGTCACCTGACAAATTGGTCAGAATAGTATTTTCAAGTGCAGGGCATGCTGCTTCCAATATCCAAAAAGGTTCATGAAACATTGTGCCTCCTTTTTAATGATAGGAGGTATAAGGTACAAAAACTTGTCCTCTACCTCAGAACGGATATCCAGGGACATCCCAGGAGGAACGTGCCAAAAGACACCACAGGGATGCCGTTAACAAAATTCAACCTGCAGGAAAAATGACCGAGTTTCTTTAGCAAATACATTGCAAGGGAAAAAACCAGGCAGATGCAAGGGGAACTGATAAATTAGAAGAGACTTTAAAAACACATTAACTAATTGCAATGTGTAGGTTTTATTTTTATCTTTATTCAAACAACCAACTTAAAACTCTTTTGTGACATTTATGAAACAACTGGAAATTTGAAAAATGACTGAATATTTGATGATATTAAGGAATTACTAAGTATTTTTAGATGTGAACATAATATTGTAATTATGTTCAAAAAAAGTCTTGTCTTTTAGAAGTATATTTGGAATATTTATGAGTGAAAGTATATAATGTCTGGGATTTGTTTCAAAATAATAGGGGAGGTGGAAAATGAATGAAGTTACAGATGAAAAAAATTATCAGTGAGTTGATAATTGTTGAAGTTAGGTTAAGGATACGTGGTGATTTGTTATAGTACTCTAATTAATTTTGTATATGAGTGCAATTGTCTATGATAAAAGTTTAAATTTTTTTTAATTTAAATTTTTTAAAATCATTAGTAAGTAATTACATTGGTAGTGCTTCAACCTGAGTCTTTGTAGAATTTATCTCCATGCACTGGCTCACTTACAAGGGCATCTGGGACATTTGCCATCCCATTCTCACCAGATCCCCTTAGTATGATGGTACTAATGTCCTGGGGGAATGTCAGAACAATCAAGTCCTTGCAGACTCTATTAGGGCAGAGACTAGAAAAGTTAGCACAGCCCTGGGGCAAGGCAGTGAATGCGCTTCTGTCCCTCTCACGGAAAACCAAACTGGTTCTGATCCTCCCCATACTGATCTGGATGGGGAAGAAGGCATTTGCCAGATCAATAGCCACATATCCAGAATTAGGGGCTGGGTTGATCTGCTTTAGTAAGGCAACCACAGCTGGCGCAGCAGCCGCTATTTGAGGCTACCACCTGATTAAGGTTTATGGCTGTCATCCACCAGGATCTATCTTGGATTTTCTGTTTTCTTTTTTGTTTTACAGCATCCAGATAGAGGAACTGAATGTGACTATTACAGGAACCGCTACCCCTGCATCTTTTAAACCTCTGATGGTAGCACTAATCTCACAATTCCCTCTGACATCTATGATTGTTTTACTGTCTTAGCCAGAAAACTGAGGGAGGAAGACAGTGACAAGGGCCTCCACACTGTCTTTCCTATCATTCCTATCATAGCAGGCTTTTATTCTAGAGGTCAGAGAACTAACAACGGGATTCTTCCAACTTCTGACAATATCCATCCCAATGACACATTCAGGGACTTTCTCATAACAACCCATGCTGAGCATAGGAAGAGAGGCTCCAGGGTAGAAGGCATGTGACTGAGGGCAGATATCACCAGGGTACATCTGTATGAAGCTGGTTGGACCCTGTGCAGGACTGGTCACTGAACATTGGCTAGATTATCCGATAAGTGAGGCTCAGAGGATGTGAAGTGGTATATAGGGAGAGTCCTATACAGTCAGATCCGTGTCAAAGGATTATTGGGAGGATTAAATGAGAAAACCATGTGACGCTGCATTGCACATTACATACTTAAGTGCTCAAAAACTGTTAGCTACGCTGTCATTACTGTCATTATAATTATTATCATTTCCCTGAGGAATAGACCTTTTATTTAGGGAAAGAGCAAGGTGCAGGAAGCTTAGATTATTATACCACTACCTCCTATATCATCTCTGGGATACTTTTCTTAAAAATTCATTTGCTGGCTTGGCCCCATAAGGCAGGCAAACATAATTAAAACTATAGTAGCAATCGCCATTTTACTGCTTCCACTAGGATCTTTTGTTGTAATAACGAGTTATTTTTTTTTCAGCTATCTTCCCTCCCTTTATTAATTAATTTTTTACTCAGTAGCCATGCTGGATACTTCTCATTCCTTAAATTCTCTTTTCAGAGGCCTGTTGTGATTTCATTATGACACCTGGATTCTGAGCTATACTTATTCTGAATCTTGTAGCTATTGTCAGGTTCATAAAACTTACTTTCAGTAAAAATATGGAAGACTAGAATCATTAACAATTTAACTTACAAACTTTGCCTGATAGCACCCAGCAACACAGTATTTAGCATGATTATGCTTTTTAAGAGCCTATGGAAAATTTATAAAACTGACCATGTGCTAGGAAAAAGAAGAAATCTCCTCGCATTTCTGAGTACTGAAATCACATAGAACAGTGTTGCATGTTGGGTTCTCCAGAAGCATACCCTACCCAAAGGGCAAGGGGGCTGGGGTACTTAAATACCAACTCCTAGCAGTCACTGGTTGGAGGCTGCTCCCTGGGTTTGAGGGTGGGGAGGTATTGATTTCCAACACTTACGATCTGGGTTGTGAGAGCCAGAGAAAGCACTCAGGCAAAGAAACACAGGGCGGGCAGTAGGAGGTGGGATCAGTGCCCACTGAAGCGGTAAAGGCAAGGGGGTGGGGCAGAGCACCAACCACAGTTGGAAAAGGGGTGGGTTGAGGAGAGTGGGTAAATAACATGCCAAAGGCCCTTTCCAAAGATATCCCAAATCTTGACCTCTATTCCCCTTAATAAATTTGCCTTCTCTTATATCGCCTGAAGATGGGTGACACGCCAGTGCTGGCCAAAATGTTTTTTATCACCCCTTTTTGCATGGCCTATGTCAATGGTCTAGCAACGCAGTTTAGAATGCAAAGGTATTTTGCACCTATAGTCATAAGCTGGGGAGCCTGATCCAAAATTCTGAGACAGGAAGAGTCCCACATTTACATCCTATTACAAATCCTTACAATGCTTCACCCTTCCCTTGAGGTAACTTGGGCAAATCTCTTTGGAACCCAGAATCTTATTAAAGCCTATATATGTTGGTGAGTATGGTGTTAATTATAGGAGAGGGAATAGGAGTTTAAATATCTTTGGAAAGTACTGGAGCGTTAGTGATATTTGAAGCATATGGCCCAAGTTCTTTTGTTATTTCTCAAAGGGTGAAACAAGTTTTTGTGAGAAAGGAAATCTTCTAAAGGCTGGAGTTGATTGTAGTCTGTATTCTGTAAGACATCCATCTGTGCAGCAGCTCTCTTGCCCCCCGGAAGCTGAAGTCCTACGTGTCATCCTCCCACTTACCCATGTAAGTAGTTCAGAGAAAATTTCCATCTCAAGTCCAAAACCAAAAAGTTGGAGAGATCATTTTCACAATCTGTTCAGACATCAGCAGACCAGAACAACCCCATCCTCCAGAATTGTTGGGCAAAAGTAATGCTGCCACCTCCAACTGAGAGCTCACTTACTTTCGAAGGTCTCCCAGCCCTACCCCTTGGCGTTGGGCAGTTAACTTTCTGCAGGTTCTCTCAGATACATCCCTCCATTCCCTGTGCCTGCCTTCTTAGATGAGGATTCTGTATGGCTTATCTGAACTACAGTCTCCGGGAAGATTTTCTTGCCTCCCACTGCTATCTACCCTGCGTGATCTGTGGCCAGGATAAGCCACTTAAGATACCACTTTCATCTTTTTTTTTTTGCGGTACGCTGGCCTCTCACTGTTGTGGCCTCTCCCGTTGCGGAGCACAGGCTCCGGACGCGCAGGCTCAGCAGCCATGGCTCACGGGCCCAGCCGCTCCGCGGCATGTGGGATCCTCCCGGACCGGGGCACGAACCCATGTCCCCTTCATCGGCAGGCGGACTCTCAACCACTGCGCCAGGGAAGCCCCCACTTTCACCATTTTATTCTCTTGTGCAGTACCTACTCTGGCTATCATTTTTTTTATCCAAGGCCACACCCTGACTTTCAAAGTTCTATCCTTTTTTTTTAATTAGACCAATTTTTTTTTTTGGCCATGCTGTGCAGCATGCGGGATCTTAGCTCCTCAACCAGGGATCAAACCCATGCTCCCTGCAGTGGAAGCACAGAGGCTTAACCACTGGACCGCCAGAGAAGTTCCCAATCCTCCTTTATCTGTCTGAAATACCCTAACTCCCAATGTGTATCCTGTGCCCTCCCTTATCTGGTCTGTTGCCCAGACTCAGGATGCTTTTCTTTCTCTCACTTTTCTTTCTCTCATGTTCTTCCTATTCCATTCCTACCTAGTGCTAACATACCCAAATATCACTAAATGAGATTATATGTGTACAAGAATCTTGTGCTCTAACTTGACATAGTCAATCTTCACATGTTGGTCCCCTCTCCAGAAGCCTCATCCGTTACAATTTTGGGTCCCCTGGTCCTATGAAGGTCTCCGTTTCAGAGGAATGAGGCAGAAAGGGAAACCGATTTCAAACTTTAATCAACAGGGTCTTCCAAACCAATTAATCTAAGAGCCTACGCTTCTGTGACTCTTTCATTCCATTTTATTTTTTCCATAGCATTTATCTTAATTTGAAATTACCTTATTCGTGTATTTATTGATTGTCTACCCCTCCCCACTAAGTGTGAACGCCACTGGATCAGTGCTTGTCTTGTTCAACATTTAATCCCCCAGCACCTGTGCTTGGCATAGAACAGGTGCTCAAGAAATAGTAGTTGAATGAATGAATGAATCTATTTCATGAGGCCTTCTCTTATTTGGTTAGCTGGCATTGATTTCTCACTTTCCTGACTGTTAACTCAGTACCTCGTGTGTGCCCTTTCGGTTATATCTAGTGTGGCAGCTTACTAAAGTTGTCTGAACTTATTTTACACATGTATCTCTTATTTCCCCAACTAGACATACTTCTTGTTGGTAAGAATTTAAGCTTGGTGATTGAGATCACTGGTTTTGGAACAAGACAGAACTAAATTTTAATTCCATTAATCAGCTGTGTGACTTTGAATAAATTACTCAACCTTTCTGAACTGGGACAAGGTAAGAACAGTACTTTCCTCCCAGGATTGGTGGAAAGATTCAATGAGAAATCCTATGTTAAAGTGCTTGTTAGAGTGCCTTGGAGATAGTAAATCCTCATTAAATATCAGATACTTTTAATTTGAAAAAATACATACAGAAAATATAATGTATACTTATATACATTATAATATATATATTTTAAAAATATAATGTATGTTTTAATATACACGATAACATATATTATTAAAAAACATAGTGTCTATTTTTAAAAAGAAAATAATATAACAACGATGTGCTCACCACTCAGAATTAACAACTGTTAACATTTCACCATTTTTCAGATATTTTTAAATAAAAGAAATAATGCATTATAGATAAACATAGATAAACATAGTGGAAAATGTTATTATGACTATGATTATGCTTTCCACCCAGAAATGCTCCTTGAGGATAATAATCATGTCATATATTTTTTCCAATCCTTCCTTCTTCTGTTCCAGCCCTTCTAGAACAGACGATGGTATAGGTGCTCTAGGAATACTTGCTGAATTAAATTGAGATGATAGTTTGTTCCCTCTGGAGAGATCTGATTTAAAGAGGATAAGAGGCTTCTTGATTGTCAGAGCCAGGAAAAATCTGCAGTGTTTCTAGATCATGTATAAAAGATTTTATTAAGTCTATCAACCCTGTGACAAAGCTGGAGATAAAGTGTCTCCCTGTAAATCTCGGAGGGGCAGTCTCCTTTTGTGAACCAAATCAGAGGTCGCAGGAGCTGGGTGGCCCCACTGACCAGAACCAGCACCAGGGCGGGAATCAGAAGATCTGGGCCAGCTGTCTCTATTTGCTTCCTAACAAGTCCCCTGGCCTCCTTTGAGCTCAGACTCTTCACCTTCCTAATGAATTGGTCCAAATGGTTGAGCTCTCGGGTCCTACCTGTAAATGCTAAATGGTGTGATACTCTGAGTCCGGTGAGTTTCTGAACAGCCTGGCTCCCTCGTAGTTTAAAGTTGAATAGTTTTCTATTCCCATGTAACAAGATACCGCAAAACTTAGTGGCTTAAAAAACAAACATGCATTGTCTCCGTGTTTGTGTGCTGGGAACCCCAGCATGCTTAGCTGAGGCTCTCTCACAAGGTGACAGGCAAGGTGTCATCAGGGGCTGCAGTTAGCTCAAAGCTGGACAGAGGGAGGATCTGTGTCCAAACTCAATCAGGTGGCTGTTGGCAGGTCTTAGACCCTTGCTGGCTGGGGTAGAGACAGGGATTCCTTGCCAAGTGGGCTTCTCCATAGGGCTGCTGGAAACCAGGCAGCTGGTTATCTTCAGAGGGAGAGAGGAAGTGGGGGGGCTGAGAGCGAGGGAGGAGGAGGAAAGAGGGGAGGGAGTACCCAAGGTGGAAGCCACAGGCTTTTTTTGAAATTAACCTCAGGAGTAACATCCTTTCACCTCTGCCCTCTTCTCATTAGAAGGGAGAGAATACATCCAGCTCATGCTCAGTGGGAGGGAATTACCAAAAGCGTGAGAAATAGAAGGTGGAGATCGCTGGAGCCATCTCAGAGGACGCCTACTATAAAATGGAAAGGGAGACAAGGTTGGATGGAGACACAGACAGGACCAGGAAGAATTTACCTGGTGGGGCCAGTGATGCCGACACAGAGAGGGTGACCAACTCATCCCCGTTGGCTTGAGACTTGTTTTTAGCACTGAAGTCCTGCATCCCAGGAAACCCCTCAGTCCCTGGCACACCAGGACAGTTGGTTACCCTACGGGCGTTCCGGTGATCGCTAGTTCTCCGTGGCAGGGTGTGCCCTGTTAGTATGAAGGTGCTGCCGTCACAGTAGCTCCCGCAGACAGAGCCAATATCACCAACGGGACAGGGTCTACACTGAAATGGGCCACGCGTGACTTGCCATAGTGAGAAACGTGTTCCTCATTCGGCAGCTTGTGCCTTCCCTGGGAAGACCTTCTTGCTGAATGGTATACAGTTTACTGTGTCACGCAGGGCATTGTTGCTAATGCCACTTTGGCTGGCACTGGGCTGGTGGCTATTGGCATGTCATCCTGCAGCAAGAGCACCATGCCATCGTGACAGATGGAATCGTGTGCTGTCATGCCGTGGAATCAACAGGTCCATCATGTATGAAAGAGACAGACAAGAAAGGGGTTTCAGAAAGTCAGAACTCAGACAGAAGCCCAGGAGATTTAGGGATATTGTCAAGGCAGTGCTAAGAGCTTTGAACTTTTTTGAGATGAATTTTCTGAAAATGAAACCAAGTAGACCAATGTCCTTTGAAAGGCTTTGCAAAAGCATTTGGCATCGAAGATAAGTTCCACCCACTCTTGTTTTTTTCTTTCTTAGTGGCAACAAATGCCCGGATGGAAGATCATCTCCTTCCCACCATGACCACAATAAATCAGAGCAAAACAGAGAGAGAAAAAGAGGAAGAGAAACAAAATCCTCCAAATCTAATTAGACTTTCAATCCCGCCTCTGCTTTGCCATGTTTTTGTGCCTGTGTGGCTAAACCGGGTGTCAAGTTAATAGAAAAATTATTTGGTGAAATCTCCTTTAAGAAACACTTTTGCTGAGAATAATAAAAGATATCTCATACATTACTACCATTTTTTTAAACTTGAGAGTCATCCCCGTTCCACTAGAATGTAATTAGTCTTACAATTATGACTATAATTCCCTGCGTTTTCCTTAGAAACCTTGGCAAATACACTCTCAGTGAAGAGAAATAATACCAGGAATAGAAAAGGAATGATTGTTAGTTTCAATGCAATGTATCTCTTAGTAATAAGAATGGTAGGGAGAAAGGGGTAATAAGGAAAGCACTGCACTAGATGGATGTGGATGTACTAATAGTTCCAGCAGCTCAGATGTTTGGAGGTTGTATCTGGCTTTCCTTAGGCCACTATGGGGAAAGGAGACAACAGTTACAGATAGAAACCACTAGAAGCTGTGAGAGTGGGAAGGGAATCCCAGATACTAGCCAGGATGATGCAATTTCACAGGGTCTGTTAATTATTCTCTCTCACACTTTCTCATGTAGAATCCCACCTTGCAGAGGAGGCAGGGAAGATGTTATTAACCCCACTTTATCTAGGAGGAAAGGGGTAAAGAGACTTCCTTCACATATCTGAATTCCCAGCCAGTATCTTATCCCTGGACCCGGAAGTCCTCACTAGAACATGATCCTAACCAGAGCTGAATCATGTGTCATTCAGTGCCTAAGTAACCCATGTCTCAGCACTTAACACCCATTAAACAACCCCCTTCACATAATGTTACAAAGGAAAAAATGTCATTTTCTTTTTTTCCCCAAATAGATTTTAATGTTGTTTTAGACAAAATGCACAATTCAATAGAAATAGCATTTGACTTAGGTCAGAAAACTTAGGTACAAGTCTAATGCCACTATCCAATTATTACTGGGCTCTTTTTCCTTTTTTCTTATTGAGGTACAATAGATATATAACATTATATTAGTTTAAGATGTACAATCTAATGATTTGCTATTTGTATATATTGCAAAACAATCGCCATAAGTCTAGTTAACATCTGTTATCCTACACAGTTACAAAACTTTTGTTTTTTCTTGTGATGAGAACTTTCAAGATCTACTCTCAGCAACTTGCATATACGTGGCACAGTATCATCAACTATAGTCTCCATGTTGTACATCACATCCCCATGACTTATTTATTTTAAACTAAAAGTTTGTGCCTTTCGACCCCCCAAATGACATTTTTCAATCCCCCCTCTTCTAAGAAAGATGGATGCCAAGGAAGTTCTTTTGTGAGGATGAAAATGGAAGGACATAAGAGAAGCTCTAAATTTTTCCATGGGAAAAAGGGAGGTGAGGAGACAGTGAGGCTGAACTCCAAGTAGCTGAGAGTTGGCTTAGTGGGAAGGGCAAACCCCTGGGTCTTAAGGGGAAATTAGAAGGATCTTGATAAAATTTTGCTGAGTGAACTGTAATATAGCTCTCCCCTCTGTCTTATCACAAATCTGTCAAAATGTATGCAACCGCCCAGTGCTTTCGGAGTTTGAGCTCTTTTACATGGGCTTGTTTGTTTGTCGTGCTATTCGGGGGATGCGGAGGATGCAGTAAAGTGCTGAGGTGACCCCAGTGGAGCACTGAGAATGAGTGTGGATACTGCCCACACAGAGGAGAGCGCCCTCGGTCACCCTGGCCAGAACTAGAGCAACTCAGTGGCTTGACACATTAGACAGGGTCAGAAATGATGCTGCAGAGTCATAGATGTGCTCAGGAAATAAGGGCATTCGTTTCTTTATTTTAGAGAGTCATTTAGGGTGAAGAACACCCTTGGATACTCTAGCTCAGGAGTAGGAATAAATAGCACAGCATTCTGGAGGTTTGTCATTGGGATGTCTTCTCCCGACTGACCCTAGATGGAGAACAGTGTATCAAGAACAGAATAGCTGGGACTTCTCTGGTGGTCCAGTGGTTAAGACGTCGCCTTCCAATGCAGGGGATGCGGGTTCATTCCCAGCCTTGGGGATCTAAGATCCCAGTATGCCTCGCGGCCAAAAAACTAAAACACAAAAGAGAAGCAATATTGTAACAAATTCAATAAAGACTTTAAAAGTGGTCCACATCAAAAAAAAATAATAAGAATAACTTATCAAGAGCTCTTCCAATCCAGGCTAACTTTCCCTATTTTCTCTATTGCTTTTCCTGATGATATGTTAATTACATAAAGGGAAATGATGAAACCTTGCCCCTGCCCATTCAATTTGCCCCCCACCTCTGGCCCAGAATCTACTGAACTCACACTTTGATCACCAAAGCTTAAAGATACCAGATGGTATTAACCTGTACTTTAAAATCAAGCAAGTCAAACATATTAGCAACAGAAGCTTGCAATAAGTCTTTGCAGAAATCTCTCACTGAGAAAATAACCTTTTGTGGTTTCTGGCAATTAACCAATTTGCTATTCCGTGTGGGATTCTGAGACGCCTATATGTTCCATTGGCTGGTAGCACACTACGTTTATTAGGAGTAAAAATCAGTTCTTTATACCAGTCCTGAACCACAGCTGAACCAGAACAGAAGAGGTGATGCCCCGGAGAGAGGATGGTGCTCAGCAATGGGATGGGACTCACCCTACTGCCCCTCCCCCCATGGCCTGAGTAGCAGAGAAAAAAATGGGTGGCCACATGCCAGTGAAACATCTGTGTCTACTGCAGAAAAACCCCGTATTCATTCCCTCTGCTTTTGGACTCATTGCAGGAATCTCATTATGAACTCATTTCATCTCTCCGGGGAGCAAGCTGATGGAAGACCCTGTTAAAATTGTATTTCAGTGTCTTGAACCTATTTAAAGCAGACTGCTGGGAGGTTATTATCATTTCTGTCGTTAAAAGTGGAAACAATGCTAACCATAATAATATTTTTATCGAGCACTCAAATCACAAATATTTATTGAATAAGTATTATGTCTACCTAGCACTATTGGAGCTTCAAAGCAGCTTGGTACCTTGCCCCGTCTCAAGAAATTACACCATAGGTGGAAGAGAAGATGTACCTTAAAATATTTTAAGTAGAGTTGGGCTGTGTAGTGGAGAGATTCAGCCCAGAGATATGGAAGTCCTAAAGTCTAGTTTCAGCCCCAATGTTTATTCCCTGTGTGACATGGAGCAAGCCCTGTGGGCCTCAGTATCCTTATTAATAGAGTGACAGTTTTACCCTACATTATAGATTCACCAAATAGGTATTGAGCATGTATGTATCAGGCGTCATAGGGGGTTATAGAAATAAAATGATTCATACTTGAGTGGGAGCAGCAGAAAAGCCAACTGATAATTATAGTATTCCATGCAAGGTAATGTAATAGAGATTTGTTCTTTCAATCTTTCATGTATTCATTTAGCACCTACTATGTGCTAGTCCTCTTTAAGGGCTTGGGACACATCAGTGAACAAAATGGACAATTGTCTCCTACCTTCATGGAGATTAGTAGGGAGAAGACAGTGTAAATAATAACAAGGAAAAATAAGAAGATAAATTGTATGTCAGAAGGTATTGTAGGAAGATAAATTGAGGAAGATAAAATAAGATAAAAGGAGAGTAAATAGGATCAGAAGTGGGGAGAGGATGGGGTGAGAAGAGCTGAGAAGGTGATTTCTGAGCAAAAGTTTGAAGGAAATGAGGGAGTTAATCACACAGATAGCTGGGGAAAGAGGATTCTAAGTAGATGGTCCAGCCAATGCAAGGTCCAATGCAGTATATGAGGGACGGTGAGAAGGCCAGCATGGCTGGAACAGGTAAGCAAGGGGCAGGTGAAGAGGTGAGGACAGAGAGAGGGGTGTTTGGTGGGGGCAGACTGTGTTAGTTCCTGTGGGACCCTGGAAGGATGGATATTGGATCTTAACTGTGAAATGCGGAGCTTTGGGAGGGTTCACAGTAGAGGAGGTTAATCTCTCACTTATGGAACGAACGACAAACATCTTTACAACCCCAAGGAGCTTGAACCATAGCCTCAAGACAGCACTGGAGTGACATTCGCTATTTGAATTTTAGAGGTTACTTCTGACAGCTGCAGAGAGAACGGGTTGCAGCATGAAGACTGAAGGGATCAAGAGAAGCCTTTTTCCACAGGTTTGCTGAGATATAGTTGACACAGAACACTGTGTAAGTTTAAGGTGTACAATGTGTTGATGGGATACACTTATATATTGCAAAATGGTGACCACTATAGATTAGCTAACACCTCCATCACGTCACATAATGACCATTTCTTTTCTGTGGTGAAAAAATTTAAGATACATTCTCTTAGCAAGTTTCAAGTATATAGTACAGTATTATTGTTAACTATAGTCACCATGTTGTACATGAGATTTCAGGAACTTCTTCATCTTATAACTGGAAGTTTGTACCCTTGGACCAACATCTCCCCATTTTCTTCATCCCTCCCCACCCCAGTCCCTGGTAACCACCACTCTACCCTCTGCTTAAAATAAGCCTCTTTTAAAAAGCAAGACAGGCTGAAACGAATATGATATTAGAGATGGAGAGGGAGATCCAAATCAAAATATCCTAAGGTAACAGAATCAAAAAGCTTTTATGACCAGTTCTATTTAAAGAGAAAGGGAGAGGGTAGCCACCAAGTTTCAGGCTTGGGCAAACTGGATGAATGGTGGTTCTGTATCGCTGAGAGAAAAAATACACAGTTCAGGCTCAGGTAAGGTGGGTTGGATAGAAGACCCATTCCGTTTCAGACTTGTTGAATGTGGGATGCCTGTGGGCCACAGCGATGGAGATGTTCAGTGGGTAGTCAGGATAGACATCACCAGTGCTCGTCAATACCTGCCTCTGCTCTCCTTCCAGGCTCCTGGAAGCCTGCACTTCCTGTCCCCTTGCCGTTGGGCAGGGCCGTGTGATTTGTTCTGACCGCTGAGTTGTGCATGAAAGTGATGTGTGCCCTTTCTGGCACTATGGGCATCTTCAACCAAAAGTGCCTCTTGGACATCCACTGTGTGCCAGCTACTGTGCTTGCAGCAGTGAACGAAACAGACCGAGTGCTTGCTTTTATGGATCTGATCTTCTAGTTTGGGGAGGTAGACTGACAAAACATTTTTTTTTCACCCCATGTTATTTCTGAAACTGGGATGCACTATATAATTGATGGTATGTCATGCTTAATTTTTTTCTTGTGAGTAGCATACAAAATAATAGTATGTCTTACAACTGATGACATCTTAAATTTGATGAAAAATGGTTATAGGTCATAGTAGTCACTATAATATAAAAAACGACTGTTGATTTAACCAAAAGTTCTGATATACGATGTTGGTGTGTCATGGGCGGCTGGTGAAGGATAGCAGAAGCGGTGTAAATGAGCTAAATTCTCCTTTGTTATTGTGGGAAGTCAATAGATAATGTTTAAAATGGGAATAACAGGATATGCATGTTATTTAAAACAATGAGATAAACACTCAGGGAATTAGAATCAAGAGTGATTGCCTCTCTGACTGGGGTGGAGAAGGATTGGGCAGGGGACTGCTGGTAACCAGCAAAAGCCTTTTCATACCTTTTTACGTTTTTTTTTTTTTTTTTTTTTTGATGTGGACCATTTTTAAAGTCTTAATTGAATTTGTGACAATATTACTTCTGTTTTATGTTTTGGTTGTTTTTGGCTGCCAGGCATGTGGGATCTTAGCTCCCTGACCAGGGATCGAACCTGCACCCCCTGCATTGGGAGAAGTCTTAACCACTGGACTGCCAGGGAAGTCCCATATACCTTTATACTTTTAATCATGTAATATATTTCTTTGATTAAAATACAAACTCATTTTTTTTTTTTTGGCCATGCCACACGGCTTACAGGATCTTAATTCCCCAACCAGGGCTTGAACCCCGGGCCGCTGCAGTGAAAGCATAGAGTCCTAACCACTGGACCTCCACGGAATTCCCACAAACTAATTTGTTTAAAATGACTGTGTGTGTCTTAGGTTGTATTCCCTGAAAGCAAAGGCTGACAGGGACTCAGGTGCCTAGGATTTATTGAGCTCCTCAGGAAAACTCTGAACGGAAGCAGGTGCAGCAGGGTAAGGAGGGGGCGGAGCTTAGCCAGGAAGGGTCCTCAGCTAGTCTAGCCTTGGTGGATCCATGGAAAGCCCTGGGTCATAAGTTGCTCTGCAGAGTGGTCCCACCTTGAGACAGGAGGACTGTATCAGTTGGTCAGTGACTGACCCCTGGGTGGGCTGTGACTTCTTAGGTATCTCAGGGTGAAGCTTCTTTGTCAACCGAGGGAATACGCATGTCATTAGCATAACTCCTTGGCAGCTGGGGAATGGGTACGCTAGCTGGAAAGGTGCACCTCTGGGTGGGGCGTCAACAGTGTTTTCTCTACCACGGCATAAATCCCAAGGATAAATGTACAATTTGAGTAGTCAGGGATTTTTGGGTTGCAAGTGACGGAAAGCTGCCCCCAACTAACCTAAGGGAAAACAAGGCAGGGGAAGGGTTTTATTGACTCAATATCAGACTTGGCTGCATCCAGGGCTCACTCAAAGAACATCACCAGGGCTCCATACATCTCTCCCTCTCTCATATAGGCTCTTTCAGTGTGATGATAATCATGATATTCCACAGCCCAGGGTTCCCATCCAGCTGGCTTAGCAATTCCAGTGGAAGAACAAGGTTTCTTGCAGCTCTGGCAGAAAAGTACCAGGGAGGTTGCTGATTGAGCCCCTGGGGTTGTATGCCTCTCCCTGAGCCAACCACTTCAGGCCTCAGGTGGGAGGGAGAAAGGTACTCCGTGGTGAGGCACAGGGGCAACTCTATCCCAACCACATGTGAAGGAGGAATTTTCCCATGGAAAAGAGGAATTCTGTTACCAGAAGGAGAAAGGGCTGTTAGGTATGCAAAAACCCAATGGCAGTCCATGACCATCCATTCCTAATTCTTCTCATTCTCCTGTGGCCAGAACCTTACTATCAGAGGGGGAGGAGATTACACTCCTTTATTCACTCCAGTTCAAGGGTACAGCCAACCCTTCTAACCTTAGCTGCCATCTTTAAGAAGCCCAGGGACGGATGTGAAGTGAAATTGGTGACTCCAGTTAGTTCCTCTCACTTCTGCTCTATGCCAGGAGGTCTGAGTGGAGTAGAGGGCTCGTGGAAGGTCAAACTAGAAGGGGGAAAAAATACACTTTTTTTGACCCAGTGGTAAGACAATAAATTCCGTAGCTATGAGGTCTTGAATCAGGATATTACGACCTTTTCAGTCTTGAAGGTGCGTCTCTGCCAACCTGCTTATTCACATGAGCTGAGAGGAGCCGGAGGTGGGGAGGCGAGGGGTTGCGGATGAAACATCCCAGCGTGATGCTTTTAGCAATGACTGTTTAGCTAAACAAGCCTCATGCCTCTTTTTCTTCAGCATTAAAACTACGCTTTAATGAAATAGAGGGAGACGTTTAAGAAAAGAACACATTAATTCACTCCTTCCACGATGGATTTTATATTTCCCCTTCACACGATATTTCGCAGCTCAGAATCTCTAAGCTGCTTTTAGTAAACGAACATTACACCTTGCATAGAATTAGATTCTGATTTAGACTTTAAACACCAGCCGGCCTAACATCTTGCACCTCCAAACCTATCCCTAGCTCAAGGTTGGACCTTGTGGACATATAGGAAAAAGTAAAAATTGAGTCTTAAGTCATTACGTACATTGGGGAAATAGTTAATACTGAAAAGCAAAGTGATGGGGAAATGTCAAACTCTACAAGATGATGGTTTCCAGCAATAGAAGGCAGAAAGCCCACCACGGAGATATTAACATTGGAGCAGCAGCGTGGGTCTTAGAGCACAGTATCAGAATCACTAGGGATGCTTATAAAAAAAGGCAGATGCCTGGGGACCCACCCCAGACCTAACATGAATCACTGTCTCTGGGGAGGTGGGGGGGGAGCCAGATATTTACACGTTTAAGAAGTATCCAGGTGATTCTGGTGCGCATTAATGCTTAGCGAAACAGAAAGCCACCAGACTAGGTAGAACTCTCTCTCTGGCACCCAACAGTACCTGGCACTTCATAGCCACTTACATTTTAAGGCTGCTTTGGAGAGCTAAGGTTTTGTAGGGACAGATAAAGAAATGAGCAATGCAATTGTGATGTATTCATCATAATGCGATCACTCTGTAGAAAGAGAGCAAGAAATGCTTAGCATGAAGATAGTATTTTTAAAGAGAAAGTACTATTTGATCAGGAAATCCCTACCTCAAGTTTCAAAGGATAAAAGAAATGAATGGATTGACAGGACTTAAAAGGGTGTTTCTTTTGCTCCATTTGGGAGCAAAAATGTCTGTCCTTGTCTTACACAAAGTAGTTTTTCAGCCTTCTCTGAAACTTTGGCTTCAGCCAGTGTGAATGCCTGTGGAATTTGTGTACATCAAGTGGTGGGATTTTTCCAACCAAAGTGTTTTTTTCCATGGAGATAAATTTGCTACCAGCAGCTGAAAGAATATATATTTTTTTCATCTTGTTAACTATACTTAAGCCTCCAAATCCTACTTTAGAATTGAAAGATTAGATAATAATTTCAAATTTCCGTCCCTCTGAGAACTTTTGCTTTGATCAGAACTTCTAGTGGAATGTGAACTTGTTTACTCGTATTTCCCCCAAATCACCCTCTACTTATATACTAGCAGTTATTGAAAGGTGATCTAAATACTTGAGACAATCTGCGTCTGGAAAGGAGGAGTCCCTGGGGACCTGATAAGAGAATAACCCCATGACCTGGGGAGTTGGCCCATCTTCAAAGCCCAGTCCTGAGGCTTTCTCACCTGGCAAGAAACATTCTCGGGCATGGTATACCCAGTCCTGCTCAGGCTACTGTTGTCACAAGGGCTTCTGAGAAAGCCAGGCTTGCCAGGGTCAGTGAGTGGTCAGGTGGGCACCAGGGCTGTGGTCACACAATGTGATGAGGTGGCTGTGATGCAGGGCTGGACTGCACAGAGGCAAGTCTCCATCCCAAAGCAAACGGGTCAGAACAAAGCAAGCAAGCTAAGTTCCTTGATACCAGGCAGAGTCCAGGGGCAAGCTCCAGTCCTCAGGGAGGCTGAGTTACTCAGCAGGGTAAGTGATTAGACGGGAGAAGGATGGAAGGGTACAAGAGCCCAGCCTTTAGACTAAGCCATTGTGGGGAGGCCTTAACAGTCACAGGAAGCAGCCTTAGGGGAACCAAGACTTCGATTGGCCTGGAGGAGACTGACTCAGTGAGAGAGGAGTCTAAAAGCCATACAATGTTCATTTTGCTCACTGATCTGTAGTTTGGGCAGGGCTCAGGAGTGGAAGCTCACCTCTGTTCCATTCAGCATAAGCCGGGCTTGTCTGAAGTCACTCACTCCCATGTCTGGAGAGTGATGCTAGCTGGAAGCTGGGAACTTAGTTGGTACCGTCAGTTGGAACAAGCTTACGTGGCCTCTCCATGAGACCTGGGCTTCTGCACGGCATGGCGGCCGGGCTCCATGGATCAACATCTCAAGAAAGAGAGGGCCAAGCAGAGGCTATGGTGCTTTTGATGACCTAGCCTCAGAAGTCCTATAGCACCTCCTCTGCTGCATCCTGTTCACTGAGGCTGTTCTGTTCTATTCATTCATTGCAAAGTCCCAACCAGGTTCAAGGGGAGAGGAAGTAGATCTCCCTTCTTAATAGAGAGTGTTAAAACTCTGGGGAAAAAAAGCACGTGGGAATATAAATATCGGAAATATTGCTGTGGCCGTTTTTGGAAAATTCAGTCTGTGACAGTCGCAGTATAAAATCAGGGCTGAGGCAGTTGGCACGCTTCCTCTTCCAGTCAGAAGGGCTCTGGTACTGGAGTCCACTTTAACCTGGGAGGAGACAGAGACTGGGGATGGCAGATGGTGAGAACTAGGTGTCAGCACCCCATCCCAGCTTTGAAAGGCAGAGCAGAAGAAATGAAGTAAAAGAGGAAGGGGGAAGTTGACAAGAATTCTTCCTTCTGCTGTTCAATAACTATTTAATATTGTGATAGGAGAAGCCTGGCATCTCCTGCATGGATTGCGTTTCTAATTGAATCCCTCTCTGGGAACACACAGGCAGCACAGTCTTGAAGATGGTACCTATATGAGACTGATAAGGTTCATCACACAGCTCGAGATTAACTATAAATTCCTAATGGGTTGATGTAAGACACATCTCCACTTCACAGCAGACAAAGAGGCAAACATAATGATCCATGAAAGAAAGAAAGAGAGATGCTGCCTGAGTGAAATGAGCCTTTGTATGTCACCTTCCTCACCTTGTGTTTTTGTAGCTGTGCCTTCAGACTTGCAGATCGCTGCCTGAGGTTCACTGGAGGTTTCTTTCAGGGATCAGTAAAAGGGATTTGTGGGCTGGCCAGGCTTGTATTTTCCATGCTCAGGATTCAGTTTACAACATGTAACTTGTGAAGGGGTATCTGGAGGACTACTTCCCCATCCAGGAAAACTTCTATTCCGGGAAGTCAAAGAGGGCTTCAACAGTCCATTGGCACTTGATGATGCCGGGCTTGAGTGAGAGGAAGTGGAGCTTGCTGTCTCTCTTCCCTCCTGGCAGACTGTGCCGTGAAGGCAGCCTTGGGAACACAGCCTACATTCCGCGCCCCAGAGGGCGGAGCTAATGCTGCGTGCAGGAGAGTTCTGCCTCAGTTGACCAGGCTGCTCCAGAAGCCTTTGGCATATTTTCCTTTTTTCCATGGCTCCAATAAGGTTGCTTCCCCATGTCCCTCCTGGCCCCCTCTTTCTTCTTAGGAGGTGTTTCTATTTACATACAGATAACGCCTTTGGACTGGCAGACACATGCACTGAGTAAGTTACCGTGGATGCGAATCAGCACATCAAGCGTCAGACTGCTCTCTCTCAAGAAACCAGCCTTCCTTTAGGCCAGCTCTTCCCCCTGGGATGTCTACATGCAGCTTGCCCACCCTCAGAGAGAAGGCCCTTTCCCAGGAATCCTCTAAGGGCAGAGCCGGAATGCCCACCTGCCCAATTTTTTTTTCTTTTTCACCCCACAATTTTAATCATCAAAAATGCTTTGCGCAGCACCGGCTTAATCCGTGGAATGGCACTGGTCCCTCTGTTTGTATGTGCGAGACTTTATAATCATCAACAGCAGTAAATCCCATTGCACCATGTGGTTCAGGGACAGGACAGCCAAGAAACAGTCCAGAGACAAAAATGTAAGCAGATCCAATCCATACCGGCGTGATGGTCTGTTTGATGTGTCAACTTGGTTACGTACCCATTTGTTCAATCATACACTAATCAAGGTGTCCATGTGGAAGTGTTTTGTAGAATTGACTAACATCTACAATCGGTTGGCTTTAAGCACAGGAAATGACCCTCGATATTGTGGGTGGGTCTCACTTGATCAGTTGAAAGGCCTTAATTGTAAAACTGAGGCTTCCTTGAGGAAGAAGGATTTCTGCCTCAAAACTATAGCATCAGCTTCTGCCCCAGAGTTCGCAGGCTGCCAGCCCATCCTTCAGATTTCAGACTTGCCAGCCCCCCGGTAAGCCAATTCCTTGAAATAAACATCTATCTATCTATCTATCTATCTATCTATCTATCTATCATCTATCATCTATCTATCCATCCATCCATCCAATCTCCTACTATTTATGTTTCCCTGGAAAACGCTGACTGCAACTGGCATCTAGTGAAAGGCAATAAAGTGGAGCCAATTCATAGTCACAGAAACATATATTGACTTTCCTTACCTCCCTTGTCACTTGATTCTCCAATTCCTAATCACTCATACTCTGTAGCTAACCCCTGGAACCCTCTCTGCAGTGTATATATACACATACACACAAACAAGCATGTACGTATCTGTGTCTGTATCTACGTGTGTTTGTGTCTATGTCCATTTCTATAGTCTCCACAGCTTTCCTCTATAACACTGCTCGCTCTTCCTCTCTTCCCTTCTCTCCCTCTCCCTCTTCTGCTGGTCTCTCTTGTAGTCCACTCAGGCACTTCTGGTCCAGATCCACCGTCTTCATGCCTCTGCCTCCCGTGAGAAGCCCTTTCTGCCCAGGGGTGGGGATGGAGAAAAAGGAAAGAGGGAACTGAGAGAGGACAAGCATGTATGTATCTTATTGGGCAAGAGTGAGGAAAAGAGGACATGTATCCTCACATCTTAGTCACTTTTTTAAATTCTTTTTTTTTGACCATGCCCCACAGCATGTGGGATCTTAGTTCCCCAACCAGGGATTGAACCTGCACCCCTTCAGTAGAAGCATGGAGTCTTAACCACTGGACCACCAGGGAAGTCCCATTTTTTTTTAATTCTATGAAGTTTTCCAAACTACTTTTACACTTAATTTAAAAATTCTCCTGAAATCTTCATAACCTGTAAGGTTATTTGTATATTACCATTAATTGAGATTATGGAGGTATTATTCATTTTTAGAGATGAGAAAACCAAGAATTAGAGAAATTAAAAGTTCGATCCAAGGTCCCACTTTAGGTGTCCCTTTACAAATCACAAAGTTGGGGTGAGAGCCTAAGGTTTCTGACTCCACTGCATTATACTGGCTCTCTATAAAGGAGAATGTGCTTGGTTTATGTTAATTAATCATTTAACAAACATACATCAGAGGCAACAGACTCCAGATAGGTGCAATAGGAAGTTGAATAAGACACAATCCCCACCTACAAGATACAAGGAAGCAATAGTTTGTGGTTTTTCATTGTAGTATAGCATTCCATTGAATGAATATACCACAATTTATTTATCCATTCTAAAGCTGATGGACACTTAGGGCTCTTGTGAATAAAGCTGCAATGAATATTTCTGTTTGTGTCTTTTGGGAGACATAAACATTCATGTCTGTTGTGTATATTCATAGGAGTGGATTTGCTGGGTCATTAGCTAGTGCATGATTAGCAAATGCAAGGATGAAGCCTCTAATATTTACACTGGGAAGCTATAATTATTCATGCTAGGCTTAAGCCACCTCTGTGTTGGACACCTGCATCACCATCTCACAGCTGTGCACTGTCTCTCCCCATCTCTGCTTAATAATCTCGGTTGCCATGGTTCCAGCATCCGCTGCAATATCTAGTACTGGGCATCAGAGCATAGCATGTGAGGCTCATGAGGGTACTTTCTCATGGTAGAGAAGCACGAAGTGGTGGCAAAGTACTAAACTGAATGACTAGAGATCTGGAATACTCTCAGGCTCTGATGTAAGGAGGCTGTGTGGTCTTGAGCAACTCAGCCTCTCTGAGAAACAAAGAGGAAGATTAGATGGTTGTCCAGGCCACTTCCACTTGAAAATCCTGTGATTCCTAATAAATGAATTGCATTGTCCAGACTCTTGTTCCAGCCTGAGGGTGGGATACCCTGTGCTATGGAAGATGTGAGTAGAACAGAGTTTCACTGGAGTTGAGGTGCTCTTGAAGTGCCCTCCTTGGATGCCTCTCTGAGCCGGGGCAAAAGTGGAACCAAAGAAGACAACACTTGCGGGTGAGGACCACTTTGTAGAATGTGTACTTAGGGACATTTCTATACCATTAGCTTCAATAAACAGGCATTTCTCTGCCTGTCCAACATCACAGCAGAAGTGCTCATGTAACCTTGATGCATTTCAAGCATTTTTTATTTGGAAGTAAAGAGACTAACAGCCTGCATTTCAGAAATCTCTCAAGATCCATGACAGGTAGGTATTGTTAAAAGGTTAGGAGAATGTCCCTGTGCTCTCAAATAAAAATGGTTTGAAAATTCATCAAGGCCAGAGGAGCCATTCGGGAGAGATGACAGATGGGATATTTGTGTCTATTTAAGGATTAGAGATGAGAAATGAGCCTCTTCTGACTTGGGCTCTGCTTGTCAGAGATGATCACTCCAAATCCAACACAAAGGAAATAAAGGGCCCTGGGACCCTTGCCGGGCTTGAGAGTAGACAAGACAGGAGCTAGGATGGGTTGGTCTCTCACTCCCTGGGCATTTCTCCTCCAATGCCCAGATAGCAACCCTCAGTATCTTAGCCACTATATTCTGATGAACGTAGGATGAGGAGAAAAAACATGAAAATGAAAACAGTATAACGGAAGACTGTCCAGGAAATGGCAGAGAACGGCCTTTTAGAAAACTGCTATAAATTTGTTGAGACTTTATTCTAGAATAATCTGTATGCCAAAGGTACCAGGGAATCTTGGTGCATTGCCAAGTTACAGTCCATGTGTAAAATTTATTTTAACTGTATATGTATCTGTTAAGCAGGTTGCTCACCAGAGTCTACCCTATGACACAATGTGGCACAGCGTATACAATTTATTGTGAACAAGAAATTAGTGGCAAAGGGTACTATTAAGACTCACGATTTTACTAGATGCATGGGTAGTGCAGTAATAGGTTTTACTTCAACAGTGATGGGATACTAAAGGGAGACCACGTGATTTGTGCCATTACTGTGGATACTTTCAGAGATACAGAGAAACATTGTTATACTGTACCTGTGAATGCCTTGTAATTGTAATGCTGACTTGTTTCATGCTATTTTGGGTTTTATAATCTTTTCAAGTGTGCTGCCCTAAATTCTTGCACTCAAAATATGTCACGTAAGCACACTTGTGCCCCAGCTTCCATGTACGTTGAGAACCACTATTTTAGGATTTCACTGTTTTTTATATGATTCTACATACAATATTTGGTTGGGAAGGCTTTAAGGCTGATGTCCTGTTATGGCTTGTGAGATAAGTTTTAGTCCATATTTTCGGAATGTCCTTATATTGATTGTACTACAGTCAATACATACAATCCTGTACACCAGGATTTCTCCTTCTGCAACTTTTTGTTTAAAGTTGGGATTGAAAAGTATGTAGTACAAACCTTCTTCCTTCTGGAGTTTTGTTTGTGATAGTGATTTGGAAGACTGGGTGGATTTGTGTTCAGGGGACGGGGGCCATTAGGGATGATTGGAATTTTGACAGCAAAAGCATTTATTTGTTTGTTTGTTTTTTGTTTATCTGCAGCATTAATTCCAAAGGTTCAGCATGGTGGAAAAGTAAGAAATCGCTCAGGATGAAGGTAATATTGCTTGATGGTCAAACTAAGATTGATGAAGAATCAAACTAGTTCTCCACATGCATCCAAGTAAACTGTGTACATCCAATGTTTTTACTTAGAGTGCTGGTTTCATGGCCCGAGACTGAAGAAAATATGTTGTATTATTATAGATATTTGAGTAGTGCTCATGTGATTAGGAAGATTCCTTGGTAAGATGCCCCAGAACCTATGAAACATGGAACAGCTGGGCCTGAAGAAGACTAGGTGTTTTGATTGAGCCAGCCATTACAAAAACTGCAGTTGGAAGGCCTGTCTGAATTCCAGGCAATCCTAGAAGCTTCTGGACTTGTGGGTCTTCACTACAGTACTCTGTTACTTGTAGGACATTAAGCTAATTCTTTTTGCTTGTTTGTTCGTTTTGGTCACACCCAGTGGCGTGTGGGATCTTAGTTATCTGGCCAGAGATCAAACCCACACCCCTGCAGTGGAAGCTGGAGTCTTAAACACTGGACTGCCAGGGAGGTCCCTTGAAGGTCTGTTTTATTCTAGTCTCTCTTTTGATTGGCTTATTTTTCAACACCTTGAAGCTTCCCACAGTTTCTTTCTTTTTCTTTAACCTCCACCCCCATTTTGGACTTTGTTGAATAATAAGTACATTTCTATCACATTTGGATAGCTATACATTCTTTAACAGCTTTATTGATAACGTAATTCACATATTATAAAGTTCATCCATTTTAAGTGTGCAATTTAATGAATGTTACTATATTTATGGATTTGTACAGTCATCACTAAAATCTAAGGACATTTTTATCACCCCCCAAAAAAGAAACTTTGCACCAACCAGAAGTCACTCCCCATCTCACCCCTTCCCTGCCTTTGACAAGTCCAATTGGTTTCATTTTCTATAGATTTGCCTATTCTGGACAGTTCATTTAAATGGAATCATACAGTATGTGGTCTTTTGTGTCTGTCCTTTCACTTGGCATAATGTTGTTAAGGTTCATGCATATTGTAGCATATGCCAGTACTTCAGTCCTTTTTATTGCTGTATAATATTCTGTTGTCTGGATACACTACATTTCCTTTATCCAGTCATTAGTTAATGAACATTTGAGATGTCTTTTTATGCTAGTATAAATGAAATTGTTTTCTTAATTTTGACTTGTTAATTGCTAGTATATAGAAATACAGTTGATTCTTGTATGTTGCCCCTCTATCCTACAATCTTGCTGAACCTTTTTTTTTTTTTTTTTTTTTTTGCGGTACGTGGGCCTCTCAGTGTTGTGGCCTCTCCTGTTGCAGAGCACAGGCTCCGGACGTGCAGGCCCAGCAGCCATGGCTCATGGGCCTAGCCGCTCCATGGCATGTGGGATCTTCCCGGACCAGGGCATGAACCCGTGTCCCCTGCATTGGCAGGCGGACTCTCAACCACTGCGCCACCAGGGAAGCCCCTTGCTGAACTTTTAAAAAATTAGTTCCAATAGACTTTAGTGGATTTCTTGGGACTTTTCTATTTACAATGTCATTATCTGTAAATAGAGATAGTTGTACTTATTTTCCAATATGGATACCTTTAATTCTCCTTACAATTTCTGTTTCCACCTATCTTTAGTTTGCCTCATGGTCTTACTCAGTATCACAGCTTCTCTCTTTGCTATTTTTTTCTGTGCTCTGAATTTTCAAGTTTAAATAGAGGCAAGAAAGAAAAAAGATACAGAGAATCTGATTGTCTCAAGTGTTAGCTATGATTTTTGTTTGGGCAAAGCTTCACATTCTAGCTCATAATTCTCTGGCTAATATACGCTGCCTTTGGGTTAGATGATCACTAATAAGCTGTGACCAGAGAGAAAGGGAGACCACAGGTTCTGGGTACCTCAAGAAGTTTTCTTTAGAAGGGGCTGTAGGAATGGCCTGGCTTTGTAATTAATATGGATAGAATACTATGGTTATAGTAGGCGTTTATCCAAGATAAGATTTTTTTTTAAATTCAGAGGGTTTCTTTGTAATGTTGATTGGAATGGATTATGAATTCTAGTATTTTAATTTTTAAAATTTAAAAATTGAGGTATAACTGACATGCAACATTATATTATTTTGAGGGGTACAACATAATATTTGTCTATATTGTGAAATGATCAGCACAGTAAGTCTAGCTAAGTTCTGTTCCCCATACATAGTTACACCTTTTTTTTCCTGTGATGAGGACTTTCAAAATCCACTACAGTTAAAAATACTTTATTGTATATCTAAAGTATTTTTAGGTTGCCTGATAAGACCACTTACATGTTCCTGTATTATGTACTACCTTCTCATCACTACCTTCTCATGGTTAGCCTACATCATCTTTATTTGGTTGAAAGAACTCATTTAATATTTTAAGGAGATAAGTATATTCAAGGTAACTAGCTGTTCCTTCATCTCTCTACTCCCTCCAAGGAACTCTTTCCTTGTAATTCGTTATTTTGGTAAGAATTTATTGTGCATCTGTTTTATGTAGAACCTCCAATACATGCTATATATTGGGGTATAATTAGGAGGGTATATTTGTGGAGGAGAGGTCCCAAAGAAATAAAAAACATAATTCCTGGGATTTTTAGTTTCCTATAGAAAGAAGGTTGAAACATATTATACAACTTGAGAACAGGTACAAAGTAACATGTAGTCTCAAAACTGCAAAGTAGCATCGTACAATTTGGATATGTATATGTTGAAAAGAACAAAATGATGACATGTAATAAACTCAATACTCTGCCACTGACCGGGGATACAGAGGTGAAAAAGACATAGTCTCTGCCCTAAAGATTTCTATAGTAATAAATCAGCACATAACTGGAGCTCAAAAATGTGACTGCATTTTCGTGTATACCTTTGTAATAAGAGGATGCATGCTGTGTTGTGGCTGGCTGCCTTTAATGTTGAAATGGACTACCTGAAGATAATACCATCACTAACCTTATTTCTAAAGAGACTACATTTGCCTCTGTAAGACTAAGGTCATATGGGTAAATTTATACATGTCACAGAATATTTAGCAAAAAATAATTTCTAAATGTGCATGTAGACAACTTAAACATTATTTATGTATCTTGTAGAGGTGACATACTACCTAGACACTTTCCAAAATAAAACTCAACTTTTTCTGATGCAGTTTTAATTCCTCCACGAATTTACACCATCTCTGGCAATCACTTTTCTCTGCCTCTTCTTATTATGGTTTAACTAGCTTATGTAACTGAGGTGGAAGGAGACACACAAAAGTGAATGCTCTGCATGCTTGGTGCTAATAAATAATTTTCTCTGTTTTCTCACATGCAGATTTGAAAACCATATTTAAAATTTTACTTTACAAAAAAGAAAAAGTACATAGTTCATGAAATAAAGCCACAGGCCAAATGCAGTGGTGGTTTTTGTTTTTTTTTTTTTTGTATTTTTTACTGGCTAAGACTAAAATAAAGGCTACGTTTTGCCTCGGGGATTTGTTTACAGGAATCTAGGAATGGCTCTATTGGGAGAGTGCATCTCCCTCATTAAACGGTGAGTTCCTTTAGGAAAGAGATTACATCTTTTAACTCGCTGGCCTAAACTTCTAGAATACTATCCTCAAAGCGTGCTTTGTCAGATGAATGAACTTCCTTGAAAGTTGCCCAGTTAGATGCCGTTTCTGCAGTCAAGAGCACAACTCCCAGAAGGCGATGCTCCTCTGGCGCTCACGGTATAAGGACGAGAAAGTACCAGCACCCATCGTACCAGATCAAGACTACAATTCCCAATACACCCAGTGGCCTCCGGGAACCTTGTCAGGAACCACTTGTTGCCATAGCATCCGGGTCCGCGCCAACCAATCTAAGCGCCCCTCCCGAAGAGAGGCGGGCCATTCGTATCCTCGACCAATCGGAGGCATATTTGTTGTGGCGCGTGACCGGAGGAGGCGGGAGCTCACGACCGGCGGCTTCTCCTTGCTTCTTGGGGTCGTGGCCTTGCTCCTCCTGTGGAAAGCTAGAGTCCGGGCCTGTCCACGCGCTTGTGTGCGCGTGGGGCCTGTGGTGCTTGTGGGTCCGCGCTAGGTGTCTGCGGGCGCAGAAACAGAAACCATGGGCGGGACGGCCAGCACCCGCCGGGTCACTTTCGAGGCGGACGAGAATGAGAACATTACCGTGGTGAAGGGCATCCGGGTGAGTGACAGTGGGCGGGCGGAGGGCCAGTACTCGGACTCGGACCTGGCCTTTCCGGGTTCCGCTCAGCCTGGTTTCCTCCGTCCGGCCCCCCAGTGTTGTCCGGCCTGAAGCTGAGTTCTTTGCAAAGAAGTTTGAAGTTTTTCAAGACGTGGGACATCCATTCAGAGATATTTGCTGGTCGTGGGCCAAGTGCTGAGCACTGTGCTGGGGCGGCTGGCGGATGCCAGGTTGCTTTAGACCCTCCAAGGGCTCACAGTCCAGTGTAGACTGTATTGCTCAGTAGTTGTGGGACTTTATTTGAAACCCCTTCCTCACTGTACCCATCTGTGAAATGGGGCTTGTCTGTCTTCTCCTGGGTTCAGGATCCAAAGCCTGCTTTTGCACTGCCCACAAGGCCTCTCTCAGGATGAACTGGCCTTTTAAGGAACCCTTTATCTACTCTGTTGTTTAGTACTCTCCCACTGACAGCACCCATTCCCCCGACACACACACACTTTTCGGCCCTGCCTCGGGTGACTTCTCGTTCTCCCTCCTTCACTTTTCTTTCACTTGACATCTTGTCTTTTCCAGGCCCCTTCTCTGTGGCCTGCTGTGCCTGAGTTTTGGACTAGGCCCAGTGGCTTCAAGACTAGGGTCTGCCAGCCTGATAGACCTTGAGATAGGATTGCAAGTTTTTGTACCACTAGGAGTAGTACACTTTGTTCTGTCCAAGACATTGGAGAGAATTTTTAAATGCTCCCTGAATATGCTTGATACATTAACTGAAAACTTGATTTTTCTCTAGGGTGTCAGCATACCAGCACTAGTTTCAATAACACACTCTCTGCTGCACCTGAATTTGGAGCCTCACATTTTTGGAAGTATGATGCCTGATCCTAGTAAATAAAGCAATTTGACCTCAGAAAGTTTTTTTTTTTTTTTTTTTGCGGTACGCGGACCTCTCACTGTTGTGGCCTCTCCCGTTGCGGAGCACAGGCTCCGGACGCGCAGGCTCAGCGGCCATGGCTCACGGGCCCAGCCGCTCCGCGGCATGTGGGATCTTCCTGGACCGGGGCACGAACCTGTGTCCCCTGCATCAGCAGGCAGACTCTCAACCACTGTGCCACCAGGGAAGCCCTAGATGTTTTTAAGCTGATCTTTGTATTTTTCTCAGCTTGAAACAGTCCTTTTGTTTCTCCTGAGGGGAAGTCTCAGTGTCATGAGTGAGCCAGTGTCTTTAGCTCAGTTGATTGAAGCATAGTGCTGATGAAGCCCACACTTCAGGGTTGAATTGCAAATAGGTTAGTTCAGCTTGGCTGAGGAAGACATTCCACATATGCCCAGTGTTCTAACATTTATGCCATCACTCGTAAGAATAAGAGTGTGCCACATATACACACTACTATATATAAAATAGATAACTAATAAGAACCTGCTTATAGCACAGGGAACTCTACTCATACTCTGTAATGGCCTATATGGGAAAAGAATCTAAAAAAAAAGAGTGGATATATGTTTATGTGTAACTGATTCACTTTGCTGTACAGCAGAAATTAACACAATATTATAAATCAAGTACAATAAAAATTAAAAGAAAATGTGTTCACCTTAACAGTAACACCTAAACACACTACATGTGTTTCTCTCTGGTGGTTTTTGGCTTTACCAAATTTGCCCTCTTTGGACCCCTTTTGTTAGTTTCTCATGAAGAGAATAACTCCTATTTCTTTTATACTTTTCCCTTACTTCTGTGTACACCACTTTTCCAGGCCTCCTGCTTCTATGTTTAGAGCATTTCCTTTTGGACCACTGTGACCATATCACCTGTGGTTACCTTTTTTCATAACAATAAAGCTTTAATTTAAAAAAAAAAGAGTGTGCCAACAATGCAGCAGACTCAGTCGCTGATGGAAAACCAATTTTGTGTTCCACTGATAAGGGTAGTAATTTCATCTTCATTTATCTTAATATACAAGGGGTAATATTGAGTAGACAACATAAGGTTTTCAGTAACTAGGCTGCATTTATTAATAGATCACATTTTTCCAGATTTTTCTTGCTGAGATCCTCAGCAGTTAGCAATTAAAGGACTTACAATGTTAAGTTTAAAGTTTCTTCTCACCAGGTGTTATTTTCATGTTGTTTATTGGGTCCTGGTTTTCTCTTTCCCCTTATCCTCAGCAGTCAACAGTTCCCCCTCCCCCCTTCCATAAAATAACCTGTATTCTTACACCTGATTCCAACTTTGAACTCATGGGTTGGATGAAAGGCCACCCTCTTGCCTTGCCCTCCTCTCCCAAGCCTAAAATAAATTTATTGTGATGGAAAGACCAAGCATTTCGATTACTCATATTACATGTGCTTAATAGGACGTTTCTGAGCACCTGCTGTGCCTGCTTAGGAAGTGTGCCTTCCAATCAGTCTTTCACAAGTTTATCTGAAACATCAAAGCTGTGAGTGAACTCTTCCAGAGCAAATGTCAACTTCGATGAATATCATTTTCAAAGTAATATTTATCATGCTTTCCAGGCATAAACTAATCTCTTCAACTGGCCATGAAGTCGCAAGCTGAAATTCACAGGAGCCAGTTATGGTAGCAAGGATACTGAGGTGGAACACAAGCTGTGCTTTGGGAAGTATTAGCAGTTGAGAGCCCCTAAGTTATTTCATGTGGGATTTGGTTGAGGATCCTGGAGAGGGTCCATTAACAGAGGCTACAAATCCAGTCAGTCGTTCGGACTCCTGAGGAACGTTGTTGGAGTAGTTGACTGGTCCCTTTCCACTTTAGGTTCCATGAATCTCTTGCGTATATATTTACCATGATAAGCTTTCTAGGATTTTCATACAGACGGTAGAAGTTCATGTTTTCCACTAATAACAAATGCAAAGAACACAAGTGATAATCTACAGACATAAGCTAAAAATTATACATGTGTATATGATAGTATAGAATAGTCCCCCTTAAGTAAGTATTAGGGAGTAATGTCTTCCAAATAATAGTGGCAGTTTTTGAAGCCTTTGTGTTGAAATGGTAGTGAAAAGAAAATGACCTGTGTTACATGGAAAGAGGACCAAGTGAGAAAAGTGGGTCTGAGTCCTTCAATCAGTTTGATAAGAAACACCTGGAAGAAGTTGAAGACACCCTATCATGGAGGTGAGGGTCTGATTTGTTTCTGTCTCATGTGGTTCCTATCTCAGCCTCTTGGAGAGGGGCAACTTAAAAAGGAGTTCTCTTCCTCCTTTTACTCTGTTCCTTGGAAGTAGAAATACTTTATCATTGTCCATCTCACGCAGTCTCTTGTTTCTGAGAAAATACTAGATTCTGGGTTGTTGAGTGGTGTACTTGTGCTGATTTTAGATAAGACCAACCAAGGTGGTTGGGAAGACGATAGAAGATGACACAACCTTTTCCTCTTCTCTGGGGCACGTGTTGGTATGGGGTGTAGTACAGACTGGAAATTGGCAAGTCCCATTTACTTAAATTTGTCTTCAGGAGCAGTAGAGAATAGGGTGGATAATCAAAGTCAGTGAACTGAATTCAGCTCTGCTGGCAGGCCCTCTTCTTTTCGTTCTCCCTTATATTAGAACAGTGGTTCTTAACTTTTAGTTCACAGACTTGTAAATCTGTAGGCTACGGACTCTACCCAGAATAATGCAATAAGAAGAAAATTTTGCATACCATTGAGGAATTAATCCATAGACTCCTGAATCCATGGACCGCAGGGCATAATTCTAGCATTAATGTGTGTTTCTTTGCTACAAATAATTTCTGTAAATTGCACTTGGTATTTGCCTTGGTGGAGATTCCAGAGATGTCTGGAAACCAGGTATAGTAGGTATAGATCTTTAAATAGGAAAAAAGATTTTCTGAAAGACGTACCCTGTTTAAGGAAAGATGTTTCCTAAAGAAGTTGCTGCTGATACAGAGGCTGCTTGTCTGGCTCTTGCAGAAGCTTATGTTTTACCTTTGACCCCTTTTGGGGTCAGGTTGCATCACAAAGAAGAGTTGTTCTCCAGCTGCATATTGTGTGTATAACCCAGGCCAGCATCCCTAAATCTTGTCAGCTGCTTCACAAGCGAGTCCCCCAGTTCACAGAGGAGATCAGGTGAGAGTGCAGGCCTGAACTTATTACTGCAGCTGGGAGGTCAGTTCAGTGAGTATCAGCTTGAGATACAAAGTATAGCCCAGCTATTGCCTTCTGTCAGCATAGTTGTGACTGGACTGGGGA
Organism: Stenella coeruleoalba; assembly: GCF_951394435.1. Taxonomy (NCBI): domain Eukaryota; kingdom Metazoa; phylum Chordata; class Mammalia; order Artiodactyla; family Delphinidae; genus Stenella; species Stenella coeruleoalba. The sequence goes on along the minus strand of NC_137155.1, from coordinate 85,619,580 downwards.
GAGGGTAGATTGCTTGAGTAGGCAGAGATGCAACTGCAGGCTTCCATGGGTGCTCCTTTGGGAGGGCCTGAGGATACATGTGTGAACGATTCTAAGGACAAAAAAGAGAGGTTGACTCTCAAGGCAACTCTGCAACGTGTTTATCAACTTAAAAAATGAGTTGTGTTCCCTTCGATGACATGCTTATCAATTTACTGAGGTATAACTAAAGACCTTATTGGGAAATGTTTTGAATTGATTGACATTAAGTACAAGTTTTGAAGCATCAGATAAGCCAGACAAATAAAAAGTTAACAATGAAATAAGAAATAATTAATGTTTATATTGAAAGAGACTTGTACTTTTACTATGCAAAGAGCGTAGAGAGGGATAAACGGGCACCATATATACTCCGACCAGGACTTAATGCAGCTGCTTCTGGCAATAGCTGTAGGCCTTGTCTTCATACACCACATAGAGAAGGAGCTCATTACAAACTTGGGCGGAGCTGATGAACGTGAACCGAGATGAATGACCTGTTGAAGTCCTAATGGCTGGAGTGGTGTTAGTAATAACTCTGCCAGGCATTTGTGTAGCATGTTGTAGTCTGCAGTGCATCTTGGAATCCTTCTGCTGTAACTCCAGTGGTAGGTGTTATTTTCACTGTTTTCAGATGAGGAAAGTGAGGCCCACTGAGGGTTATATAGCTAGTAGGTGACCAGTGCTTCTTCCTCTATTCTGGGCCAGCTTCTTGTAACATGAAATTATATATGTCAAATTAGCTTTATATATATTAGCTTTAAACACGTAAATTATATTACATATGTAACATGTATTATATGATATAATACATAGTATATATCGTATGTAATATAAAATACATATTTACATTACAGCATACTATGTTAACATGGTACATTAAATGTATATTATGCAGTATATTACCTTATATATTGAGTAAACTTTATATAAATTATATATCAGTTAAAATAGTTTTAAGATTCTAAAACTTAATAAGGCTCATTTTATTTCTTTAGGAGGAAGTGATACATTTTTACTTTATTGTGTGTGATTAAGGAGTGTATTATTTAATAGTGGAGAAGGCACTGGACTAGAGAATGGGGGTTACTGGTTGCTGTCCTGATGCTGCCAGTAGCTGGATGTTACTCAGGACCTCTTTTTTCTCACTTGTGAATTGAGAGGATTGGAGTCAGTCTTAAGGGGTTTTTCCTAAGATGTAGCTCAGCTTTGTAGATGAGTTGCAGCAACAGTCTCAGTGGCTGTCAGTTGTTAGAAAAGCAAAGCCCCTTGGCACTCTCCTTCCTAACTTCCACTTCTCTTCCAAGAAAGGAGTCATGGTTTTTCCTTAAAAGGTCACAGCTTTTGAGCTGTGGACTTTCCCTTTACTGTCTCACCTCCATTCTGGTTTGGGTCATGAGATGTAAGTAACAGTTCAGGTACAAACTGTTTTGTTCACTGATGTCTCACAAGGGCCTCAATTAGTGCTTGGCCTAGTAAACCTTGTTGAATGACTAATACAGGAGCTCACAGTTTTGCAGAAAGGCAGTTGCTTGTTCTGTCACTGGAGCACTGCACTGGAAATTTGTGCAAGGTACCTGTGGGGCACAAGAAGGGTAGCGTTGGGTAAGCAGAATTGGAATGAAATGGCTTTAGGATGTTTGAACTGAATTTTGAAAGGCAGTTCTCTCCCAAGGGGCCCAGGGAGAAGGCAATGTAGCCATGTATAAAGGCAAAGAGATGGCAACAAGTAGCCAGTGTGGGTGGAGAACAGGGTATGAGGTCTTGGGGGAATAGCTATGGAAGCTGAGGTTGGAGAGTTAGGCCATAACCAAATGAAGAGGAAGTCTTGAACGCCACACAGAAGAATCAGGACTTTCTTGTCAACAGAGGTAGCTATTGAAGGATTTGAAACGGGAATTACCATAATCAGATTTGCATTTTAGGAGGAATATTGATGGTGCCATGAATTAGGGCAGGGGAAATGGGATGCGAGAAGAGATGATGAATTTGTTAAACTTCCAGGAGTTGAGGAAGTCATGGCTAAGAGAATAAGAGAGAGAAGAGTCAAGAAGTCCTATGTTTTGATTTAGAAGCTGGATGGAGGTGGTGTCATTAATGAGATAAGGAAAGCAAGAGGAAGAAGGGATTTTTGGCAAACGTGAATTCAGCTTGCGACGTGTTGGGTTTGAGGTGCTTGTGGTCTGTCCCAGGGGAGGTGTCCATTAGGCAATTAAGTGTTTAGGTCTGGCTTTCGGGATACAGCTCTTGGGCTGGAGATAATGGTTTAGAATTCATTCATTAATCAACAGCAGTTAAAAAATCAAGGGAGTGAATGAGAGTACCAACAAGATCATGTAGAGTGACAAGAAAATCAAGGCAAGGAACAGAATGTGGGGACCTCTAGCATTCAAGGGGAGGGGAAGCCTGCAGAAGAGAGAACACTCAGCCAGAGTCCTAGGACAAGCAGGAAGGGATGTTGGAAAAGCAGGGGAGGGGTTTTCGGAAGAGGGGAGTGAGCAAAGGGAAGTCATATAAATTAGGTGCTTTATAAGTATAAATAAAGAAGATTTATTTATATAAACATAAATATAGAAGGTTATTTATTTGATCAGTGGTGACTTTTACTGGAACACTTTCTCTGCTGTATTGGGTTACAAGCCAGATAGTGGTGTGTTAAGGAAGTGGAAACTGGAAGAAGGTTCTTAAGGATGTGGGAGGTGGATCACCCCATTACTTGACCTGGAAACCTTCTTGATGATTTCTGCTTCGCCCTCATCTAGTCAGACAATGAATCTGGCAGTGAAGGAGAGAGCTGACTGTGACCTTGACACTCAGACTTCCTGGGTTTGAATCCGGGCTGCATTGCTGACAACTTGTAAGGTCCAGTGCAAATTATTTAATCTGGCTTTGCCTTCAGTTTCCTCACCTATACAATGGAGGTAATAAAAGTATCTCAGGATTGTGAAGGATTAAGTGGGTCAAGTGCTTAGTTTAGTGTAAGTGCCTGGCACATAATAAGCACTCAGTGAAGGTTAGCCATTTTGAATCCTGAATATCTTTTGAATGTGTTCTCCCTGGAACGTGTTTTTTATTTTCTAAAAACAACTTTATTGTGGTGTAATTTACATATAAAATTCACCTGTTTTCTGTGTACAACGCTTTCTAATAAATTTGCAAAATTGTGCAACCATCACCACAGTCCAGTTCTAGAACATTTTCATCATCCCAATAAAGTCTTCATGTCCATTTCTAGTTAATCTCCATTCTTATCCTAGCCTTAGACAACCACTTATCTATTTTCTGTCTGTATAGAGTTACCTTTTCTGGGCATTTCATGTAAATAGAATTATACAATATGTGGCCTTCTGTGTCTGGCTTCCTTTACTTAGTTGTTTTTTGGGTCTATCCATATAGAAGCATCTATCAGAACTTCAGTTCTTTTTATTGATGAATTGTAGTCCATTGTATGGATATATGTTTTGTTCATCCATTCACTGGAATATGGGTATTTGTTTGCTATTATGAGTAATGCTGCTCTGCACATTCCCAGGCAAATCTTTGTGTGGACATATGCTTAATAGCTTCTTAATTGGTCCTTCAGCGTCCTTCAGGGGTCCTCTTCTTTTCTTGTCCCCCTCCAGTCTGTTCTCCACACTGTAGCTAGAGTGATCTTTCTAAAATGCAAGTCTGATTCTGTCATTACCCTGCTTAAAATCCTTCAGTAGTGCCCAGCCGTCCTCAGGATCTAGTTCAACTCCCTAACTTGAAGGATTTACTAAGAGTCTTCAAAATCTAGAATCTTATTTCCCTCTTCACCTTCCCTTTCACTAAGCCCCCTTCTCAGCTTCCTGCTTCAGCCATTCTTTTATTCATTCATATAGTTTCATTTATTTAACCACTCACTCATTTAACCAGGCTTATTGAGGCTCTGGGGATATAATACTAGACAGGACAGCCAAATCCATGCTTTCCTGGAGCTTTCTTTCTAGTGAGAAAGGCAGGCAATAAACAAGAAAGAATCAGATAGTGGTAAGTGCTGTGAAGAAAATAAAAAAGGATGATCTGATAAGTTGCGGGGTGGGGGGTGTTGTGGGCTGATGACTCTCAAATCTCCTAGCCTGAGTGTTCCTCAGAGCCCCTGCCCTGTTGCCAACTGCCTGCTTGATATTTCCCCTTGCTATGCTGATAAGCCCTGCTGCTTAACTACAGCTTCATGCAGTACTCTCTTCTTAGAGTACTCTTATCCTACTCCTTCTCTCTCTAAGTACTCTTCATCCTTCTCAGCCCCCGGCTCAACCCCACTCCCACAGCCTGTCTAGATGCCCTGCCCATCTGCCCATTGTGCTGTCAGCCCTTCCATTACAGGCCAACTGCATTAAGTAACATCCTTTGTATTATATTTAAATGCATGATGATTGTCTGTTTCTTCTTGACTTTAAGCACCTTGATGACTTCAGCCACCCATAGTTGGCTGGCACACAGTTGGTGCATAATGAAATCTGTTGAAAGAGGGATTGTTTGTGGTTAGCCTTGAACGGGAGGGAGGGAGGGAGGGACACCATTTCATTTGGGGGCTGGAGGGAAAGAAGGAGCTAAGGCCTGCTGCAAGCTTAATTTGTAGGACAGGGGAGGAAAGTCGAAGGAGTTCTGATGGCTTACATTTTCTCAGAGATTACAATTTAGTGCACAGTATAAAATGAGGAAAAGAGTCATTTATAATGAGCAATTAGCAGTGCATTAGAAGAAATGAAGTAGTGCTGTGGGGTGCATCTTGAAATCTTAAAATTGTTCTTACTTGCTTTTAGTGTTATAGCTATTAGATTTAGTCTAATTTCTTCAGGGCATTTGTTATACATACTGATATGGATGGCTGAATTACTTGGATGCTACTGTACTGTTTTCTTTCTTGTTCTTTTATAATTGATTTTATTTTGACGTTGCTTTTTCAGCTTTCGGAAAATGTGATTGATCGTATGAAGGAAACCTCTCCATCTGGTCCGAAGTCTCAGAGGTATTCTGGTGCTTACGGTGCCTCAGGTATTTCAGAATTTTAATTTCTGAGTTCTTAGCAGAAAAATTATAAGTGGTAAAGTTCACTCAATAGTCAAGTTCTTCTGCACTTCTGTCATTTGTTTTTTGGATGTTCGACTTTTTTTGGGGGAATAGTCTTCCTTTGGTATCCATGGGTATTGGTTCCAGGACCCTCTTGGATACCAAAATCCATGGATGTGCAAGTCCTTTATGTAAAATGGGTAGTACTTGCTTATAACCTATGCACATCCTCCCATATACTTTAAATCATCTCTAGATTATTTATGATACCTAATAACACTGTAAATGCCAAGTAAATAATTGCCTGCATGACAAATTCAAGTTTTGCTTTTTGGGATTTTCTGGAATTTTTTTTTTTCCTGAATATTTTCAACCTGTGGTTGGTGGAATCTGTGGATGCGAAACCTGCAGATATGGAAGGCCGACTGTATTGGTTAGTACCAGGGTTTCTTTTAAAATTCTTTGAACTAAAAGTGGAATGAATCTACTTTCAAACAGTCTTTGGGAATGTTTTTTCTCTCCAGCTCCTGAATCCTCTGTTAGGCTTTGGAAGGTTATTTCATATCTTTTTGTGTAAAATGAATTACTTATAGGGGTATGAGAGGTTTGGGAGTAAATATTTATTAAAAAAAATTGAACTTAGAAAATACTGATTTATTGTTTCCAGATGAAAATCTCTGATGATTTTACTATCTTAATAGATTTCTTTAAGTTTATTAAGTTTATTCCTTCATAGTCTTAATTATTGAGGAAAATATGATGTTAAATGAAATCCATAGAGAATTATTGTCTCATTTTATCTCTCTTATCCTGTAGGATAAGAGACTGTTTCTCTTTCCTTTTCTCTCTCTTACCCTGTCCATTTATTCATCCAACTAATATTTATTGAGCACCTGCTATGTGTCTGGCACTGTTCTTATTGCTGCTAAATTTGATGGATGGACATGCTGTTGTTTGGTGAAATGGCAATGAGAAAATAGTTGAGATGATTAAACTTGGACTAAACGAGAATTTTCATTATTTATTAGAAAGGGGTATTGTGTGGAAAATCTGGCTACAGACTGAAATACCTTGAGAAAGATGAGATGTTGCCCAAATGCCATTCACTTGGGGGCATTTGTGACCCTCTTACTAATCATTAAGTCAGTAACCATGAGTTGAACTTCTGATGTGTGTAGAGCAGAAGGTGCCAAGATGAATAAGAAATAGTTCTTGTCCTTTGCAGACTTTTTGTTTAGCATTAAGAAGTGTTCATCGTTCATTAAGGTTAGATAGAAAGTGACCACCCCCTCTGCTGGAAACCCTATTTTTGGCTTCTGAGCCACACTCTTGGTTTTCCTTCTACCTTACTTGCATCCTCAGTCTAGTCTTCTTTGCTGATTTCCACTAATGTCATCAAATTGTATGCCTTTTGAATCATTGTGTAGATGCCCAAAATTGTATCTCTAGCCCTGACCTCTCCTTGAAACTTGACTCCGACAATTGTCTACTTCACATCTCCACTTAAAATTCTTCAACTTAGCAGATCCAAGACAAAGCTTTTTATTCTTCTTCAGAGTTGCTTCTCCTCTTTATCTTTCCCGGTAAATGGCACTGGGATTCATCCTTGTTTCCTCTTTCTTTCTTAATTTTTTTAAAAAATTATTTGATTTTATTTTTTTATAATCGGGATTACAGATCTTTTAAAAATTTTATTTATTTTTTATTTTTGGCTGCGTTGGGTCTTCGTTGCTGCGTGTGGGCTTTCTCTAGTTGCGGCGAGAGGGGGCTACTCTTCATTGTGGTGCATGGACTTCTCATTGTGGTGGCTTCTCTTGTCGCGGAGCAGGGACTCTAGGCATGCGCTTCAGTAGTTGTGGCATGTCGGCTCAGTAGTTGTGGCTTACAGGCTCTAGAGCACAGGCTCAGTAGTTGTGGCACGTGGGCTTAGTTGCTCGCGGCACGTGGGATCTTCCCAGGCCAGGGCTCGAACCCGTGTCCCCTGCATTGGCAGGTGGATTCTTAACCACTGCACCACCAGGAAAGTCCCTTTCTTAATTCTCATATTAGACCATTAGCTAGTCTTGTCAGCTCCATCTCCAAAATATGTTTGGATATGTTCTTTGCTTGTCTATCTTTACTGCTGCAGCTCCAGTCGAGGTAACCACCATCTCTTACCTTGTCTTTTGCTGAAGCCTCTTAACTGGCTCCCTACTTCCATTCTTGTCCTCCCTCTATGCTCTGCCAAGCACAGAGAGGCCTCAGCAATCTTTAAAAAAATACATCAGCTCGTATCATATCCTAGTGGTAGATCTCCATGGTACTGAGAATATAATTTGAATTGCTTTTCTTGGCTTCTGAGGTACACCATGACTTGTCCCTTTTTGCTTTTCCAACATTATCTTTTGACATATGGATATTTTAAAAATTGGAATTTGATCTAAAATATGCTTTGTTCTAGGTAGATTTCTTCTTTTCCTTTTTTTTAAAAAAATTATTTATTGTGTTCTTGCTGCGTTGGGTCTTAGTTGCAGCATGTGGGCTCTTCATTGAGGCATGCGGGATCTTTCGTTGTGGTGCACGGGCTTCTCTCTAGTTGTGGCACGCTGGCTCCAGAGTGTGTGGGCTCTGTAGTTTGTGGCATGCAGCCTCTCTAGTTGAGGCATGCAGGCTCAGTAGTTGTGGCTTGTGGGCTTAGTTCCCCCACGACATGTGGGATCTTAATGGGTTTGACCAGGGATTGAACCTGCATCCCCTGCGTTGGAAGGCAGATTCCTTACCACTGGACCACCAGGGAAGTCCCTAGGTAGATTTCTTTTCTACCTACTATGTTAAGGAGATAGGATGGTGATGGTTAACTAATGATGGAATAGTAATAAATAACATTTAAGTAATGTTTATTACGTGCCAGGTACTCTGTTAAATCCTTTATGTCTAGTTTGTGTAATCTGTATAATCCTGTGAAGAAGGTACTGTATTAAGCCATTTTACATGGAAGAAAATTGAGACTTGAAGTGATTAATTATCTTGCCCAAAGTCACACAGCTGGTGAGCAGTGGATGTGATACTTGAATTCAAGTCTGTTTGACTCCAGAGCAAATGCAGTAAACCACTCTGTTTTATTATCATTTGAATGACATCTTGCTTCATTTGTAGAAAGGATGTGACAGAAACTAGTTGTAGGGAAAGAGCTGCTTTTTAGTGATGTTCTGCTTGAGTTTAGGAAAGCACCTTTCTGTAAGTGATTGTTGGTTCTTCTAGCTTTCTCCCATATTTGCTCTTATACAACAGTGAGTTGAAGGAGAGGAAGTGTTTTTCTTCTTGGGTTGGTTTCTTAAAAGGATACTTTGAAAGAGTGGGTGTGGGTGGGGAGGCTTTCTATAAATGCTCATGGTGTGGCCTGCAGAGTGTGACACTGACGTTGAGATAAGTTCTGCCTATGCTGAGGGATCCATCCCTTCCCATTTCTCGATTTGACGTGACTGATGAACTCTTTGGTCCATGACCAGCCTGGGCACTGAAGACTCTTTGAATGCCACCTTGTGTTTTCTTGGTCAGGCTAGAAGTACACTCTCTAAATGGTAGCCATTAGTCACATGTGGCTATTAATATTTAAATTAAAATTAATTAAAATGAAATAGAATAAAAGTTTTGTCTCTTGTGTCACACTAGTCACCCTTCAGTGCTCAGTAACCACCTGTGGCTAGTGGCTGCCATATTGGACAGTGCAGTATAGGACATTTTCATCATTGCAGAAAGTTCTCTTGCACAGCTTTAGTCTAGATTTTATCAATGCTTGGCCTTGTGAGCTTCATCAGGTGACTGAGGTTGTGGAGCTAGACAGCTCTGTGTGTTTGTGAATCTAGCTTCCTGCCTTTTCCACATCCCAGCTCCTCCAGGATTGTGGGTAAATGGATGCCAGGAAATAGTTCCCTGAGGACTACTGTCTTCACCTCAGTCTTCAGCACAGCTTCCTAACCTGTGTGTTATGAGTGTATTGGAGGAATTGATTTCTTAGATTCAGGGTAGCTGGTGAACACATGTGTACCCTCATATGCCATACAAATACTTGCTTTTTCTGTCTGCACTTTGATGTGAAAAAAGCTCAACAAGGCTAATAGCTCAGGCTCTTTGAGAATATTTCCATTACCCATTCCAGCCCAACCTAAGAAAAGAACTAATATTTGACATACTATTTTGAAGTGATCTTGCCTTTAGGTTCAGAATGCAGTTAGACAATGATTGCGCAAATTAACAGATTTATTCTTCTTAAAATTTAAAGAATATGTTTCTAAAAGTACACAGCCTCAAAGTTAATGTTCTCTTCGGCGTTTGGGGTTTTAGTAGTATCCAATAATAGATTTCTTTCTTTTTTTTTTTTTTTTTCCGGTACGCGGGCCTCTCACTGTTGTGGCCTCTCTCGTTGTGGAGCACCAGCTCCGGACGCGCAGGCTCATTGGCCATGGCTCACGGGCCCAGCCGCTCCGCGGCACCGGGGCATGAACCCGTGTCCCCTGCATCGGCAGGCGGACTCTGAACCACTACGCCACCAGGGAAGCCCCAATAATAGATTTCTTAAGATTTATAATTTAGATGTGTTATGAAATAATTTTTCAAGTCTACAAAAATAATATGGATAAAAATGTCACCAGCCTTTTCTACATTTTTCAGTGTCAGGTAAATGATATATTAAATGTGAGTTGAATTTTTAATATTTGTTAAAATGCTCTCTTCCTTGCAGGACTCTAATTCATACCAGCCCCCTAGGCTATTCATATGTGTGAATACAGGGCAGAGTTGATGGACTGAGAGCACTAGTATTTCTGTGTATAAGAACTAAGTTTTGTCATATATATAGTTTCGAGAACATAATTTATGCTGTAAGAAACTGATTTCCTTTAAAGACTTTACTGAAACTATTTTTTGCCCAACCTTGAACCAGATCAGTGACTCACTGCAGTAAGTATTTGCATGTAAAGCTGTTTAGGCAAAATAATATACTGTGTGACACAGAGCATATTGTAATGCCACTTTAATAAATGAATGCGCTCTAAAGAACTTAATTGTATCCTTGCTGCCTCAAATTCTTTGATGTGTTATGTGCTATCTCAACTACATTGGTTTGCTTTTTTTAAAAAATATATTTTTATTTTTACAAGAGATAAATAAACTGACACCAAGCATTGTAAATGGATGACCACACAAAAACAACAATGATTGCAATTACCAAACATGAAACACACTCATACTGTGTCATAATATTGACATTCAGTCCAGTAATCCTCCACTGTAACAGCTCCTTTACTTTGCAGTGAAAATTGATTTGTATATTTTTTGCCTCTGAGTCCTTGTGGGATTTTCTTTTTTTATTCAAACAGAAAGTCACAAAAATTATAATCATCCTCATCAGTTCACTCAGTCCCATGTAATTAATTTTTTTTTATCTTGATCTTTTGTTAGCACTTTTATGAGTTCATCAGTTTTCCATTAGAGTTCTGAAAATGCTTATTCATTCAGTTCAGCAGTATAGTCAGTTACCAGAAACCTGTACTTGTCAGAGTCTTTTCCATGAATTCCTTGAAGATGAAACCCTTTTATAGGAACATTTTTGCGAAAGCATCAGAGTGCACCCAGAACTGTCTGTAAATGACAAAAGACTTAAAAATGACCACGGTTAAAGATTTGATGAAAGTTCATAATAATGCAATTGACAAGGAAATTTAGTTATTTCTGAGATATACATTTTAAAGAAATAACTAGAATTATGATTTATAATATTATACCAGAACTTATAAGATTTTTAGAAATTTCATGTAATGTCTGAAACATTTATATTAACATATTTCCATATAAATAACCCAAAGAAAGTTTAGTATTAGTTGTTTTTCTTATTTGTTTGTTTTTTTTATACTGCAGGTTCTTATTAGTCATCAGTTTTATACACATCAGTGTATACATGTCCATCCCAATCGCCCAATTCATCACACCACCACCCCCATCTCCCCACGGCTTTCCCCCCTTGGTGTCCATACGTTTGTTCTCTACACCCGTGTTTCAATTTCTGCCCTGCAAACTGATTCATCTGTACCATTTTTCTAGATTCCACATATATGCGCTAATATACGATATTTGTTTTTCTCTTTCTGACTTACTTCACTCTGTATGACAGTCTCTAGATCCATACACGTCTCAACAAATGACCCAACTTTGTTCCTTTTTATGGCTGAGTAATATTCCATTGTGTATATGTACCACATCTTCTTTATCCATTCGTCTGTCGATGGGCATTTAGGTTGCTTCCATGACCTGGCTATTGTAAATAGTGCTGCAATGAACATTGGGGTGCATGTGTCTTTTTGAATTGTGGTTTTCTCTGGGTATATGCCCAGTAGTGGGATTGCTGGATCATGTGGTAGTTCTATTTTTAGTTTTTTAAGGAACCTCTGTCCTGTTCTCCATAGTGGCTGTAACAATTTACATTCCCACCAACAGTGCAGGAGGGTTGCCTTTTCTCCACACCCTCTCCAGCATTTGTTGTTTGTAGATTTTCTGATGATGCCCATTCTGACTGGTGTGAGGTGATACCTCATTGTAGTTTTGATTTGCATTTCTCTAAAAATTAGTGATGTTGAGCAGCTTTTCATATGCTTCTTGGCCATCTGTATGTTTTCTTTGGAGAAATGTCTATTTAAGTCTTCTGCCCATTTTTGGATTAGGGTGTTTGTTTTTTTAATATTGAGCTGCATGAGCTGTTTATATATTTTGGAGATTAATCCTTTTTCCGTTGATTCATGTGCAAATATTTTCTCCCATTCTGAGGGTTGTCTTTTGGTCTTGTTTATGGTTTCCTTTGCTGTGCAGAAGCTTTGAAGTTGCATTAGGTCCCATTTGTTTATTTTTGTTTTTATTTCCATTACTCTAGGAGTTGAATCAGAAAAGATCTTGCTGTGGTTTATGTCAAAGAGTGTTCTTCCTATGTTTTCCTCTAACGGTTTTATAGTGTGTGATCTTACATTTAGGTCTCTAATCCATTTTGAGTTTATTTTTGTGTATGGTGTTAAGGAGTGTTCTAATTTAATTCTTTTACATGTAGCTGTCCAGTTTTCCCAGCACCACTTATTGAAGAGACTGTCTTTTCTCCATTGTATACCCTTGCCTCCCTTGTCATAGATTAGTTGACCATAGGTGCGTGGGTTAATCTCTGAGCTTTCTGTCTTGTTCCATTGATCTATGATTCTGTTTTTGTGTCAGTACCATATTGTCTTGATTACTGTAGCTTTGTAGTATAGTCTGAAGTCAGGGAGTCTCATTCCTGCAGCTCTGTCTTTTTCCCTCAAGATTGCTTTGGCTATTCGGGGTCTTTTGTGTCTCCATACAAATTTTAAGATTTTTTGTTCTAGTTCCATAAAAAATGCCATTGGTAATTTGATAGGGATTGCATTGAATCTGTAGATTGCTTTGGGTAGTATAGCCATTTTAGCAGTATAGATTCTGCCAATCCAAGAACATGGTATATCTCTCCATCTGTTGGTATCATTAATTTCTTTCATCAGTGTCTTATAGTTTTCTGCATACAGGTCTTTTGTCTCCCTAGGTAGGTTTATTCCTAGGTATTTTATTCTCTTTGTTACAGTGGTAAATGGGGGTGTTTCCTTAATTTCTCTTTCAGATTTTTCATGATTAGTGTGTAGGAATGCAAGAGATTTCTGTGCATTAATTTTGTATCCTGCAGCTTTACAAAATTCATTGATTAGCTCTAGTAGTTTTCTGGTAGCATCTTTAGGATTCTGTATGTATAGTATTATGTCATCTGTATGCAGTGACAGTTTTACCTTTCTGATTTTGATTCCTTTTCTTTCTCTTCTCTGATTGCTGTGGCTAAAAGTTCCAAAACTATGTTGAATAACAGTGTTGAGAGTGGGCAACCTTGTCTTGTTCCTGATCTTAGTGGAAATGATTTCAGTTTTTCACCATTGAAAACGATGTGGGCTGTGGGTTTGTCATATATGGCCTTTATTATGTTGAGGTAAGTTCTGTTCATGCTTACTACTGGAGGGTTTTTACCATAAATTGGTGTTGAATTTTGTCAAAAGCTTTTTCTGCATCTATTGAGATTATCATATGGTTTTTATCCTTCAGTTTGTTAATATTTTGTGTCACATTAATTGATTTGCATATATTGAAGAATCCTTGCATTCCTGGAATAAACCCCACTTTATTATGGTGTATGATCCTTTTAATGTGCTGTTGGATTCTGTTTGCTAGTGTTTTGTGGAGGATTTTTGCATCTATGTTCATCAGTGATATTGGTCTGTAGTTTTCTTTTTTTGTAGTATCTTTGTCTGGTTTTGGTACCAGGGTAATGGTGGCCTTGTAGAATGAGTTTGGGAGTGTTCCTCCCTCTGCAGTTTTTTGGAAGAGTTTGAGAGGGATAGGTGTTAGCTCTTCTCTAAATGTTTGATAGAATTCACCTGTGAAGCCATCTGGTCCTGGGCTTCTGTTTGTTGGAAGATTTTTAATCACAGTTTCAATTTCATTACTTGTGATTGGTCTGTTCATATTTTCTATTTCTTCATGGTTCAGTCTTGGAAGGTTATAGCTTTCTAAGAATTTGTCCATTTCTTCTAGGTTGTCCATTTTATTGGCACAGAGTTGCTTGTAGTAGTCTCTTAGGATGCTTTGTATTTCTGCGGAGTCTGCTGTAACTTCTCCTTTTTCATTTCTAATTTTATTGATTTGAGTCCTCTCCCTGTTTTTCTTGATGAGTCTGGCTGATGGTTTATCAATTTTGTTTATCTTCTCAAAGAACCAGCTTTTAGTTTTATTGATCTTTGCTATTGCTTTCTTTGTTTCTATTTCATTTATTTCTGCTCTGATCTTTATGATTTCTTTCCTGCTGCTAACTTTGGGTTTTGTTTGTTCTTTCTGTAGTTCCTTTAGATGTAAGGTTAGATTGTTTATTTGAGATTTTTTCTTGTTTCTTGAGGTAGGCTGGTATAGCTATAAACTTCCCTCTTAGAACTGCTTTTGCTGCATCCCATAGGTTTTGGATCATCGTGTTTTCATTGTCATTTGTCTCTAAGTATTTTATTTATTTAGTTTTTTGCGGTACGCGGGCCTCTCACTGTTGTGGCCTCTCCTGTTGTGGAGCACTGGCTCTGGATGCGCAGGCTCAGCAGCGATGGCTCACGGGCCCAGCTGCTCTGCAGCATGTGGGATCCTCCCGGACTGGGGCACGAACCCGCATCCCCTGCATTGGCAGGTGGACCCTCAACCACTGAGCCACCAGGGAAGCCCTCTAAGTATTTTTTGATTTCCTCTTTGATTTCTTCAGTGATCTCTTGGGTATTTAGTAACGTATTGTTTAGCCTCCGTGTGTTTGTGTTTTTTACGTATTTTTCCCCGTAATTCATTTCTAATCTCATAGCGTTGTGGTCAGAAAAGATGCTTGATATGATTTCAGTTTTCTTAAATTTACTGAGGCTTGATTTGTGACCCAAGATGTGATCTATCCTGGAGAATGTTCCGTGCGCACTTGAGAAGAAAGTGTAATCTGCTGTTTTTGGATGGAATGTCCTATAAATATCAATTAAATCTATGTGATCTATTGTGTCATTTAAAACTTCTGTTTCCTTATTTATTTTCATTTTGGATGATCTGTCCATTGGTGTAAGTGAGGTGTTAAAGTCCCCCACTGCTATTGTGTTACTGTCGATTTCCTCTTTTATAGCTGTTAGCAGTTGCCTTATGTATTGAAGTGCTCCTATGTTGGGTGCATATATATTTATAATTGTTATATCTTCTTCTTGGATTGATCCCTTGATCATTATGTAGTGTCCTTCCTTGTCTCTTGTAACATTCTTTATTTTAAAGTCTATTTTATGTGATATGAGTATAGCTACTCCAGCTTTCTTTTGATTTCCATTTGCATGGAATATCTTTTTCCATCCCCTCACTTTCAGTCTGTATGTGTCCCTGGGTCTGGAGTGGGTTTCTTGTAGAAAGCATATATATGGGTCCTGTTTTTGTATCCATTCAGCAAGCCTGTGTCTTTTGGTTGGAGCATTTAATCCATTCACGTTCAAGGTAATTATTGATATGTATGTTCCTGTGACCATTTTCTTAATTGTTTTGGGTTTGTTTTTGTAGGTCCTTTTCATCTCTTGTGTTTCCCACTTAGAGAAGTTCCTTTAGCATTTGTTGTAGAGCTGGTTTGGTGGTGCTGAATTCTCTTAGCTTTTGCGTGTCTGTAAAGGGTTTGATTTCTGCATTGAATCTGAATGAGATCCTTGCTTGGTAGAGTAATCGTAGTTGTAGGTTCTTCCTTTTCATCACTTTAAATATATCATGCCTCTTCCTTCTGGCTTGTAGAGTTTCTGCTGAGAAATCAGCCGTTAACCTTATGGAAGTTCCCTTGTATGTTATTTGTCATTTTTCCCTTGCTGCTTTCAATAATTTTTCTTTGTCTTTAATTTTTGCCAATTTGATTACTATGTGTCTCGGCGTGTTTCTCCTTGGGTTTATCCTGTATGGGACTCTCTGCACTTCCTGGACTTGGGTGGCTATTTCCTTTCCCGTGTTAGGGAAGGTTTTGACTGTAATCTCTTCAAATATTTTCTCTGGTCCGTTCTCTCTCTCTTCTCCTTCTGGGACCCCTATAATGTGAATGTTGTTGCGTTTAATGTTGTCCCAGAGGTCTCTTGGCTGTCTTCATTTGTTTTCATTCTTTTTTCTTTATTCTGTTCAGCAGTAGTGAATTCCACCATTCTGTCTTCCAGGTCACTTATCCTTTCGCTGCCTCAGTTATTCTGCTGTTGATTCCTTCTAGTGTAGTTTTCATTTCAGTTATTGTATTGTTCATCTGTGTTTGTTTGTTCTTTAATTCTTCTAGGTCTTTGTTAAACATTTCTTGCATATTCTCGATCTTTGCCTCCATTCTTTTTCCGAGGTCCTGGATCATCTTCACTATCATTATTCTGAATTGTTTTTCTGGAAGGTTGCCTATCTCTACTTCATTTAGTTGTTTTTCTGGGGTTTTATCTTGTTCCTTCATCTGGTACATAGCCCTCTGCCTTTTCATCTTGTCTGTCTTTCTGTGAATGTGGTGTTTGTTCCACAGGCTGCAGGATTGTAGTTCTTCTTGCTTCTGATGTCTGCCCTCTGGTGGATGAGGCTATCTAAGAGGCTTGTGCAAGTTTCCTGATGGGAGGGACTGGTGGTGGGTAGCGCTGACTGTTGCTGTCTGTATTATTTCTTAATATAAGCATTTAATATGCGCTCAACCCTCTATTACTGCTGAGGATATACAGTGATGATTAAGACAGGCACAATTTCTCCTGGAGCTTATTATTGATCTGGGGAGAAAAACACCAAAAAAATGATAATTAATGTTTTAAATGATGGCTGCTGTCTTCATTAAGGTCTTTTAGCTCATCTTCACGGAGTTGGTTGGGTCTGCTGGTCTTGGAGGGTGTCCTGGAGAGGTGGGGGCGGGGGGTGACTGCGGTTCACGCTGGGGACACAGGCACTGGTGGTAGCAATTCTTGGGAGCTCCTACCACGTGGACGCTGATGTAGCTGGTTTGCTTTTATATCAGGGAATTTTTTTTTTTTATTAGGCTGACATAAAGGGATACCTTGTGCAGTTATAAACTTACCTTTTCATTAACATCTTGTATTTTTTGATTTTAAAAATCAGTGTTGGATACTGATTTTTTTTTCTTTTCCACTTTGATCCTTTAGTTTTTCTGGCTTATAGTGAGGTCAGACCTCTCATGTTTGGTCCTGCTTATTGCTGAAGAAACTGTGTCCCCAAGTCAATATGAAAAATCAGGCAGGAATGTTATTAGGAGGCTATTTGTTGGTTACCTAAACCGCTAGCAACCAGATGAAAATGATGAATCTGGGAAAAAAGACAAATGAACTCACTTTTATTTTTATCCTCAATGTGCACGTTTCTCAGTACATTTCTTGTCATTGGGAAAAATAAGAAAGATTTGCTGATTTTTTTTTTTAAGTATATCACTGAGATCACCAAGTATTTGGCATCCTTAACAAATTGCAGGAAACCAATTTAAGCAGGAAATAGCATAGCCCAAACTAAACAGCCAGTTTAAGGAAGCAGATTTGTCTATATGTTCTATGTATTTTTCTCCCAGAATCTGGCCCTCCTGTTTATTTTTAGATAGCTCTTTAAGGCTCATTTAGACCTAACATTGTAGGGAGAGTTCACAGTAACAAGCTGTGCTTGTTTCTTTGACTTGAGTTACAAGAACTGAAGGGAGTTGCAGTATCTTGGTTTCCAACTTTTAATATGTGACAGTTTGTTGATGCCAGTGTCTCGACACTGCCCTTTTTTTTGCATGTGCAGTAACACTTCCTGAAAGGAAGAAATGTATACACTATTGATTTAAAGGTATGATTTAGATCAAATTCTCTTGTCAGTATATTCTGTTCTTAAAAAGAAATCCATAAACAATCTACATTTAATGGATGGTTGAACCCTTTATCAGTCAACAGATATTAGCATGGAAGTGATCTTTGACTTTAAGGAACTATTAGTTTGGTCAAATCATGTTTAACATTATAGTGTAGTGAATAAGTACTAACGTAGTACTCTTCACCTGCTCAGTTAGGATTTTGGAGTAGGTGAATGAATATGTAAGTGAGATAGAATATATAAGAGGTCTAGAAAGTGCTTTAGGGCTTCAGAGAAAGAAGTTCAAGAACTTGGGCAGGCAGGTCATCAGGGGAAGTGGACTTGAGCCAGACCTTGAGCATAAGAGGGGTGGGGGCATTGGTGTTGAAGGTTTTCCTGGCAGAGTCACTGCACAGATCAGATAAAGGGTTCTAGTGGGGTTCTCATGGGTGGGAAGGTTGGGGAAGTTAAGGAGTTTAATCTTTTTTTTTTTTTTTTTGCGGTACGCGGGCCTCTCACTGTTGTGGCCTCTCTCATTGCGGAGCACAGGCTCCGGACGCGCAGGCTCAGCGGCCATGGCTCACGGGCCCAGCCGCTCCGCGGCATGTGGGATCATCCCGGACCGGAGAACGAACCCGTGTCCCTTGCATCGGCAGGCGGACTCTCAATCACTGCGCCACCAGGGAAGCCCAAGGAGTTTAATCTTATCCTTTGGGCCTAGTGGCTACTGAGCAGTTTCATTTAAATTTAGGGTGCAAGTTTAGAAAGTTGCATTAGTTGATACTTTTCAGATATACTCAGTTATTAATAACATTTTGTGGCTAAAAATGCAGTGTTGATTTCCTCATTGATATTTTTATATTGAACGAACAAATCTAAATGGTAAGAATATGTGTTTTCCACCATAGCACTAAATGAAGCCATTTTCATTTTCTTGAAAAAATAAGCAGCCTCATAAGCATTTTTATTTGTCCTTAACTGGCCCTATAGCCAAAAAAAAAGTTATCTTTAGCTACTTGAGGCTGTGGAGGGTAAAACAGAAGCTTTGTGAGCAGGGGAGGTGAAATGGTACAAGTGGATAACGTACAGCATTTAGTTGGAAATCCAGACAGGGAAGACAGCTGAGACACAGTCGAGGTAGAAGTGGCAAAGTTAGGGGAGGATTTGGGTAGAGCTGGTGACTGAGGCCACATGGCTGATTAGTGGCAGACTCACACTTGTCTTGTTTCCCCTAGTCTAGGGCGCTTTCCCCTGTGCCACTTGATTCATCACTCTTTGTGTCGTATTTAAGAAACCAGCACAAATTTAAACTCTATTTTGAAATTGAGAAGAGAGCATAGAAAACTTAAAAAAAAATGGAGCAGATCATTGACAGTATAGTGTATATTCCATGGTATTTTGGGACGGTTGAAAGGGGGAGTCACACAGAAAAGCCAAAGCTGCAGCAGAAGAGGAAAGGAATTACAGGGAGAGAAGCTGAGTAGGTCCTGAAATATCAGTGAGTCACATCTTCCAGAATTTTCTGTGACTTGGAACTTCTGCCCTTTGATTTCTTAGTTAACTGATTGACCACTGGTGCCTCAGCTGCCTTTTATTAAATCTTCAGAGCCCCCTACCCTGCGACTACTGTAGCATAATTTACTTTTCATTAGTGCTTCCAAGTGGTATGAGATCAAGTGGGCCAGAAATTCCCTACCTGTTCCCAAGTGACTAGAAATAAGCAGCTCTTTTTTTATGTGCGTTGCATACTGTAGATTAGAAATGTAGTTCTGCCGTGGAGTCACAGTACTCATGAGCTGGAAGGAAGTAACTTCAGTGACCAGGGGAAAAAGAGAGAAGCTGTTTTAAATAACCTCCCCCTTTTTTGGCTGCAGTGGGTTTTGGACACAAAAGGGATAGTGGATTGTATTTTCTGAAAGAACAAGTGTTATTGGGTGTAACAATCAAGTAAATCATGGATCTCACTCATAATATGTCATAAACCACAAAGAGAAAACGACTATAAAGTATGTTTTATAATCATGCTTCAAGGTTTATAAAACAAAATATCACATTGGTTATATAAGCAGCTCTAGTGGACTCTAAAGTATAGGGCATACAATATGTAAAAACACTATTGTTGATTTAAATTTAATATGCCAGTTGTAAAATAAACACTCGATTAACAATATTTTTGCCTTTCTTGGAATTTGATAGACTTTGAGGGTATGATCTGGATGGCCCAGATCTCTTCAAATAAATTGCCCAAGAGAATTTGAAATATTTTCATACTTCAAGCAGAGGTATTCAAAGTTAGTCCACTGACCCTTCCACCTGTCAACCAAATAGTAGGTTATTGTTGTTGATGATGTTTTTCCTTGTAAAAAAACATTAAAAAAAATAAAGTCTGACCCAGCATTTCATTTCTTCCGTTTACCCTTTCCTGTGTCCCTGCTTTATTAAGAATTACCTGTCCAGTGCTCTGTATTAGGCCAAGTCAGTGCTACCAGGTAACAATAAGTGCTTTTAAGTCCTCTTTTTAAACCTGTTCTGCCCCCAGGGCTACTTGACACTTGGTTGACAGCTGTCACTGTACTTGAGTGTTTCTTGAAAAGTGTTGGGAACCCACGTGGATCATTATGGTAAGGCTCTTCAGAATTTTTCCTGGAATTGCTATGGCATGCTGAAGACAGTATTCTGGTTGTGCATGCCCTGGTTCCCCTGACTGAGTGGTTAATTGAAATATGGGTTTTAATTAGCTAGCATCAAATGATTGGGGTTTGAAATTACAGGATAGTAACAATAGCTGTTTCTTTACTTAAAGGCCTGATGGGGTTAGAACATCTCGCAGATTGTATGGTGGGGAGCTAGATGGCTGCTGAAAGCCCCTGTGTATTGACATTGTTGGCGGGACTTACTTTTGTTTTTTTTGCTGGTTCACCCTGTTGTTGCTGTTATCCTTCAGGGAACACCCACAGGCCTTTCTCCTGCCTTGTTCTAACCATCTCTTGCTTGGGGTCCCGGCCTTCACTCTCACATTCCCCAGTCTGTTCCCACTGCAGCCCTAGTAGTCTTTCCAAAGTGTAAAACCAATCATGTCATTCCTCTTGAGAGGCTCCCCCTTCCTGTTAGGTGAGGTGTAAGTTTCTTTTACGTAGCCAGCAAGGTCCTGCAGAACCCATCTCTGCTGTAGTGTCCTGCATCATCTCCCAGACGCCCGTGTGTCATGTTGAACTTTCTGTCTAGCAGTTCTTGAGTCCTTGAGCTTATCTTTTGGTGTTTTTCTGTGTTGTCTCTTCTGTCTCACCACTGTTCCTCCAACTGTCTACCCCACCCCAGCCCACCTCACCTCCCCCCTGTCTTTTATCTGGCTAACTCTTCCTCATTGTTCACATCCCTGCCTAGAAATCACTTACTTAGAAGTTTTTTCTAACTCTAGGTCTGGGTTAGATGCACCTCCTGAGGGGTTGCACAGCACCCTGTATGTACCTTTCCTTTCATAGCACTTATCCCATGGTGCTGTGATTGCGATTTACTCTCTCCCTTAGATCCCGCAGCTTTCATTTACTCATTTGTCCTCTCAGGACCTCCTTTTATGGTACTTTTTTCTGCATTTCGCCTTGTCTTGGTGTTGACCTCTCCTTGCTAAGGTGAAAAGCAGTTATATGCCAGTCTTTGCTATAGGTAAACATTGACTTGTTGAGGTCAGATGTTTAGGCAGTGTGGAATAAAAGAAAGTCTACCCTTCACCGTCTCTTCTTCCATTTGGCTGCATCTCAGCTATCATCTAGTAAAACTGAAAGGATGATCTCTGCTCTCCTTCACTTCCTCAAGGCACCGGGACCAGCTCTTTGAAGCCTGTGGGTTTGGTGTCTGGAAACTCAGGAATGTTGAGGATTGGTTTGGCTTCTGGTTGAGGATTGGAAGGAAAACCCACCGCCTGCACCCCCTTAGGCCGGTAGGGGAGGCCTGGGAGACCAGGGAGCTGGCTCAAACGCATAAATAGCTAAGCACTAACAAGGATAAAAGAAAAAGTAAGGATTTGGCTCAGCTCATATGGGCATTTACCGAATACATCCCATTTTCTCCTTATCACCATGTGCCACAGTGATAATAATTCATTTAACTATATTAGATTTGCTTTCCATCTTATTTGGTGGTTACACTAAATCCTTCAGATGCAGTTAGTCTTGCTGTTGACATAATGGTCATCTCATGACTTTAAAAAATAAGATAAAATATTGATTACTCGCTGTCATTTTTGAAGATGAACCTGAGGAATGATATGAAAATCAGTTGCTATAATCAGGATAGATTTGTTTTAAATAAAAAATATTAAAGCAGTATTTGAGATTGACAGTTCACCCAAAACACTTCTATTGTTTCACTAACGCAACCAGCTAGGTTATGGATTCTGAATATTGTCCTTATAATTATTTGAAGAAATTAATTTAACAAAATGTAATTATTTTAACGAAATACCTCCAACAGCCGTCAGTTCATTTTCCTTCTTGAAACTTGTGCTTTTAGCAAGCAAGAGATGGCTTTAACGCTTGTGTGCAACATGCATTCTTGCAGACATTGAAGGCCAGTCAACTCTTTCTTCTTCTCTGGTATGGCCGAGCAGCTTCTGTTTAATTTTGTGGGTTAATATAGATACCTACTGGGCATAATGTGTTTCTTTAACTTTTCTAAATAACATGTTGACTTCTCTGGGAATTTCATGAGATCGAGCCCATAAACTACTTTTGTGACACCTTTATACAACTTTTCTAAAAAGGTTGCTTTAATATTCTTTCTCAGAAACATTTTAGATTAATTATTATAAGTTTATGGGAGGTTATAATCCTCTTCTCATGGTTATTCTTTGACCTTTGACATATTTTATTAGTTTTTTAATAAAAAATCTTTAAGAAAAACATAGGCTGTATAATTAAAAAATAATTTTTTATCAAGCCTGATAAACATACAAATGATAAATTGCTTCCTCTGATTCTTTGTTTCTTGTGCTGTTAAACATTATACCTCTACTGATTAAACCATTGTTTCATAACCCAGGTTCATCTTTTTGCAAAATGATATTTGCAGAAATGGCAAAGTGAAACTTTAAAAAACAATAATTTTTAACATTGCTTTTTTTTTTCCTTATTGTTGCTTATAGGACTTTGACCTGAAACTTTTAAAGGCCATGTTATATACTTTGATTGAGAACTACCTTCTCTTCATCCAAGTGAAATTTGTTTAGTTGAACAGTACTGAGGCTTCTGTAGTACTCAAGCTTGCGATGTTATTTCTGCTGTGCCTCAGGAGGCATGATTTGTACTGGACTAGCCAGACCCAGGGTGGAGGCTGCAAAGGCGGACCGAAACATCACCTTTCCTTTGCTGGCAGTGATGTAATGTAACCGTGTGCTTTCAGTAACAGAGTTCCAAAGGAAATGAACCCCAGTTTCTTCAAATAGGAAATGGAAAGGCTGTAGCTGAATTACCTGTGAGTAGAAGTGTGCGTGCGCGCACACACACACACATACATACATACACACACACACACACACAGAGTATATGTTTAGTGTTCAAAGAGCTTTTGCCACTTAATAGTTGTGTCATTTTGTATAACTTATTTCAGATTCCTCCAGGATAAGATGGAGAGACTAATTTCATATGGTTGTCATAGAGAGTAAATGAGATAATGTACCGGTGCTGAAATATAGCAAGTAATCAATAAATGTCCCTTTCTTTTTTTCCTTGTTTAACATAGTGTCCAGGGCTCTTACTTTACTGCCCCCTTTCACACACTTCGGGTTGACTCTGCCAACCTTTTTGTCTACCCTCTTTGCCTTTCACTTGGTGTTCTGTGCCCTTGTTCCAACAAACATTTATTTAGTACTGGCTATGTGCCTGACACTATACTAAGTGCTGAGATTTCATAGCTGAACAGAGCAGAACAATGCAGATTAGCTGGAATAGAGATACACATGTATCATAAAGAATTGAATAAGGACTAACTATAACTGGGGAGGTCAGGGTAGACTTCGTGAAAGAGGGGGTAATACTTCAGCTGAATATTGAAGGATGAATAGGAGTTCACCAATCAGACATGATGGGGTTGATTGTGGGGGATGATGGAAAGGAGGAAGGGCATTTCTTGGGAGAAGAAATGGTGGGTGGAGCAGTTAGGATCATAAAGGGCTTAGTGATTCCTGGGACTTATCACTAGTTATAGTTATTTGGAATGCAGGTACTGTGTGGGAGAGTAGAGATCAGAGTACAGGAGTAAATATGGATGGAACAGAGCTAAGGAGTGTGGGTTTGCTTCTGTGGGAAGTGCCTCCATCCCTGTGTTGTTATACTTGGTTTTAACTATTTGTATATGTGTGTGTGTGATCAACTCAAAGGTTGTCTTATCAGAACTTTTCTTGATCTTATTTACCTTGCTTTCATCTGAACTCACATGGTATTTTGTCTATATTTTTCTCTTGGCAGTCACTGTTTTCTACATTAAAAAAAAAGTTTTTTATAGCTGTGTTAGCATCTTTATCCTGCTGTAAGCTCCTTGAGGGCAGAATTCATACTGGAAAGCCTTCAGGTCCCATTGTGACCCGTGTGGCGTCTGTCTCACCTGTGGAAGGTGCTCAAGAAACCCTTGATGATGGAATGAGTGAGTGGAAGGCACCATGAGCATCAGCATCCCAGCTTCTTCAAAATGCTTTCGACCTCAAAACCATTGTGTTCAATGAAAGAAGCCAGTCACAAAAGACCACGTAGTGTATGATTCCATTTTTATGAAATGTCCAGTATAAGCAAATCTGTAGAGGCAGGAGGTAGATCAGTGGTTGCCTAGGGCTGAGGGTGTTGGTGGTGCGGGTTGGGGGCTAGGAGTAACTGTTGATGGCTGTACACCTGCAAGTATTGATATATTAAAATGCATTGAACGGTACAGCCTATATGGGTGAATTTTAGAGTATATAAATTTTATCTCAGTAAAGCTGTTAAAATGCTCTTGAACTCTTGTCACATTTTTAAAAAGCATCTCCAAATGTATATTTTCTCTTCCTATGTTTGCAGCATACACTTAGGGATTTACATGATGATATTTATTATTCTCTTTTAAAATTTTGAGTTGGCTCAGTAGAATGTAGGTGAAGTAGAGCTTTGGGAATTCGTACCCCTTTCAGAGATGCTTGGGAGTGTGAGTGGGAACTTCTGATGAGCCTATGCAGAGTGACCTCGTTCTCTGTCAAAGGAGCTCAGCAGTCAGTTATTTTAGTATCAGCAGGGTGGCATTGTTGGATATATTTGAACAGTGTCTTTTTCTTTTATAAGTTTTTGAAAAACTTTGTCTTTAGGGAATTATGCACTGCTTTGTCTTAGTGAAAAGACATGCCGCATTCGCTGAAGTAGAAGGAATGGTGCTATTTTTCTGTCATCTTCAGAATAAGAGAGGCAAATATAGTTGGTTTTTCAGCCTGTTGATCTTGTATTTCTCATTAACAGGTACTTCATTTTAAAAGGCTATTTTATACTAAAGCATTTATGAAGCCATATGTATTAATAAAACATTGCCCTTAGATAAATTGTGTAATGTGGTTTTCTTTTTTCTCCCACGCTCTCGGAACTAGTAGTTTCTGCGTTGATGAAACAGCAGGGAGCACCTATTCTGGTGTTGTTCATTCATGCAAAATGTAGCCCTCTTGAAAATGAACAAAGATCGTTACCGAAAGGTATTCATCATGCCGTCTATCCACAAGAAATCTTGAATGAAATCATCATCAAATAACTTAAATAAAAGTTATTTCCTGACACTATATCACCAAATGTAATTTAGGACATTTACCATTATTATGTGTGCATTTTTCTTTCTCATATGATTGCCAACTATCTTTAAAAATGGAATGATTCAGATTACTGTTTTGGGGAGGCTGATGTGATTTACTTGACCTTGATTTCACTTGAGTAGTGGCAGTGGGTGGCTCTTCACCACGGATCTGATTGTTACTAGGGTTTCTTCAGCGCCTCTCTAAAGCAAAAGCGTTACATTTGATTTCTTTTCACTTAGCCTGCAACTAGCAGAGTGTTACCCAGTGCTTCAGCCTGGGGCTGGATCAGTAGATCTTTCCAGGTATGAATGGGGGGGCTTACTAATCTGAGAGAGCCAGAAGCCCCATGATTTGGTGATAGATACTCCTATTGTTTCAAATAGGCCCCCTGTCCCTCCTGTGCATCACCCAAGAGGTTGCTCAGACACGTATTAAATAAATGCCTAGGACTGTGGTTTGGTGGAAGGAGCATGGATATTGATAGACCTC
Source organism: Stenella coeruleoalba (assembly GCF_951394435.1). Classification (NCBI taxonomy): domain Eukaryota; kingdom Metazoa; phylum Chordata; class Mammalia; order Artiodactyla; family Delphinidae; genus Stenella; species Stenella coeruleoalba. The sequence goes on along the minus strand of NC_137155.1, from coordinate 85,593,848 downwards.
GAAGTCCTGAGGTGTGACTGTTCATTTCTCCTGTTCAGCTCTGTCCCTTACTATGTGTGTGACCTGAAGGCAATGTGTTGAACCTCAGCTTTCCCTAATTTGTGATGCCCAAGAGTGACAGGGGTTACGTGCTATAGTCACCTGCCCTTTCTTGGGCAGTTCCTGATTGTTGGGCAAAGGAACTCAAAATGCGTTTTCCCAAAGAAAGAATGGGTGCAGCTGAAAATAATGGTTTTATAATAATTCTTCAGGCTTATAAAGGATTTTTGGGTTAACTTGGAAACCTGAATGCCACTTCACTTTTTAATGATGAATTTACAATGAGCTTTGCCACCATTAAGGTGTTGGCACCTTCCCACAGCTTGCAGTCAGGGTTTCTCTATGCCTTGAGAATGGGCTTGAAATGCCTCCCTTTGGATTCTGATATTATCTCTATTGTAGTCCTGGTTCAAACGGGCAGCAAACAAGCAAATATTTGTATACACATATACACACAAATGTGTGTGTGTGCAAATAACATGTTAACCACAGCGACATTAGTATAGACATTTTAACAGTTTAATTAGAAGTCACTGAAGATTCTTTGTAGTAAACATAAACTAATGTCAGAGGCTTTGTTCTGTCTGCTGTTGTGCCCAAGGCTGGTGGGGCTGGACAGTGAAGTGAAGGGATTGTCACAATTTACTTTTATAATAGTTTGTATAATTTTGGTTGGCTTTTTATCTGTTTTTCCAGGTGTGATAATGGAGGCTTTTTGTTTTTGTTTTTCTCTATTGCAAGGTAATAACTCTTGCATTTCTCCCCATTAAATTCTAACTAGGAGGGAGAATTTAGCACAGCTTTACAGCACTAATTTCGTGCTGTGTCAGGCCGTTTTTGAGGGAGGGTCAGAGCCTGCAAATGTCCGTTGTTGTGGAGTCAGAGGCAATGTGGTGCAGTGATGGGGGCTCACGCTTTGGGACCTGTCAGTCCTGAATCACCATGGGCCAATCACAATGGTTTCCTCATCTATAGAATTGGGCACTAATTACCTGAGGGGTATCCTGATGCCTAGAACATTGCTTAATAAGTAGAGTCTATTTACATTCGTGTGTTATTGGATTGCTGATTGGAAATGAGATCTGGCTTCTATCGGCAACTAGCCATTTTACTTTGGACAAGTTTATGTCTCTGAGCCTTAGTGTTCTTGTCTGGCAAATGGTGGAATGGACTCTTTACCTCCTGGATTCCTTGGATAGATTGTGAGCTTTTTAGATAAGAACCATTTTCATGCATCTTTGTAGAGCAACATTGTTACCTGGGCAAAACATTTTGTGATTAATGATTGAGTTTGCAGCTTTGTATATTCTGCCGACTCAAGTCATAGTTATATGGTATATGTAATTATAATTGTCTATGTACATTCATAAGTGGAAATTATGTCGTTTTTTGAAGTTTGTCCCCAAGCAATCTGAAATATACTTTTATCTCTAAAAGTTCATTCATATATAAATGTATTTATGTGTATGCTTAGCTCTAAAGTATAAAATTTTTTTTTAAATACTTAAAAAAATATTTATTTGGCTCTGTCGGGTCTTCGTTGCATCATGTGGGATCTTTTTTTTTAGTTGCGGCGTGGGGCATCTTTAGTTGTGGTGTGCCAACTCTCAGTTGCCTGCAGCATGTGGGATCTAGTTCCCTGACCAGGGATCGAACCCAGGCCCCCTGCACTGGGAGCGCAGAGTCTTAGCCACTGGACCACCAGGGAAGTCCCTAAAGTATAAAAATTTAAAATTAGGTAAAAATACATTAACATGAACAAGGTGCAAGAGTATGCATTCTTAAAGGTCTTTTGCTTTAAAATAATTTATCTATGTTTCATTATTTGGATATGATACTCAGAATAACTTGGCCAATAACAAAAAATGCTGTTGGCAGCTTCCAGGTTTTAAAACAAAATCACTCTAGAGAATTAGGGAAAAATAGTAATTAAAAGGGTACTGTCAAGGTTGATAGGTCTGAATTTAGCATCCCAGCTGTGTTTTGGTTTGTAGGGGTATGTGTGTCATGCTATCTCCCTCTGTGGTTTGCCAGCCATGTTAGGAGCCTGGCCTGCAAGAACCTTGTCAGTGTCTGGAGCAATTGAAAGCTGGCAAACTCTGGCTTTCTGGTTTGGCTGTGGTCATTTTCTGAAGGAGCTCTTCAAGAATGGAGTGCCGCTCTCTGTGTGCTGGAAATACTGTGTTCTCTTGAATCTGAGATGCCGTTAATTATAAGATACACCATTATTTTATGTTCCTCTGAGAAATAACCCTGACAATTAAGCTATGATTAAATGCTTTCCTATCCTTCAGAATGTTCATTTTACATTTATTGGAAGAACATAGATTAAAAAGGAAAACTGAAGTGAAATGACTTAGTTATGATATTCCTGAATTTTATTCACGTTCAGAGTCCAAGTTTTTGAGTGACTTTCTGACCCCAAGTTGTCATGTCGGTGTATTTCCACACAGTCTCTTCCTCTATGCTTTTAAGAGTGCTAGTGATGTAGCATTTCTTTTTTTTTTTTTTTTTTTTTAACATCTTTATTGGGGTATAATTGCTTTACAATGGTGTGTTAGTTTCTGCTTTATAACAAAGTGAATCAGTCATACATAAACATATGTTCCCATATGTCTTCCCTGTTGCGTCTCCCTCCCTCCCACCCTCCCCCTCCCACCCCTCCAGGCTGTCACAAAGCACCGAGCCAATATCCCTGTGCCATGCGGCTGCTTCCCACTAGCTATCTACCTTACTGCGTTTGTTACTGTGTATATGCCCATGACTCTCTCTCGCCCTGTCACAGCTCACCCTTCCCCCTCCCCATAACCTCAAGTCCGTTCTCTAAGAGGTCTGCGTCTTTATTCCTGCTTTACCCCTAGGTTCTTCATGACTTTTTTTTCTTAAATTCCATATATATGTGTTAGCATACGGTATTTGTCTTTTTCTTTCTGACTTACTTCACTCTGTATGACAGACTCTAGGTCTATCCACCTCATTACAAATAGCTCAATTTCGTTTCTTTTTATGGCTGAGTAATATTCCATTGTATATATGTGCCGATGTAGCATTTCTTACAAGAGCATTTCACTATCTACTCTGGAGTTTTCTCCCAAGCTGACACTCATTCTGCGTGTTTTGATGCTATTGCTTTCTTGATCTTACATAGACAGTGTCATGAACTGTGTTATGACTGCCGCTTGGCCCACGGCAGCAGTAAGATGCCATCGATATCAGAGCTGTTGAAATGTGAATAATTGTGCTTCTTAGAATCAATGGAAAATGACAGCACTGCCTTAGCTATGGAAGGGACTTGGACCAAGGAGTCAGTGTTGACAGTGGAGGGGAGGAAGATGGGGCATTTTTCTTTATTCTAAATGATTAACAGGTGAAGATACTCATTCTCTAATCATTTTAACATACAGTTCCCTTTTGTCTTTCATGGAGAATCCTAATGGAGATTAATCTTAACCTTAACCTGAAAAGATAGACCTGTTTTCTCTGTCCTGTTGAAGCATCTTTCAAACATCAAGCTTACTTTGCCCTTCAAACATTCATAGCTTTGTGTAAATTATGAGGGATACAAAGATGAGCAAGGCTTGTTGCTCTCAAGGTATTGATGATTAAATGGGAAATGGGAATAAACTGGCAAGAGTACAGCAGAGCCTTGTGGGTCTTGTTGTGGGTGACAAAGCATTTACTGTGCTTCATATACTTAAGTATAAGCCTCTTCAGTTTTTTTTTTCTTAAAACATGGAAGACTATCGTAATAGAGCATGTAAATAGGATGGAAAAAATTAAGTGCGATAAAATTGCTGGGCACTATTTTTCCTGGATTTCTTAAGTTTAAGTTTGCCTTACATAAATTAAAAAATGATATGTCTAAAGAAATATGGAATGTGTATGATCCTGGATTGTATTTGAATCACATATTTTTTTGTTTTCTTTGAAAGATGTATGGATAATTGGTGAATAGAATAAGACCTATTAAAAAAAAGAATAAGACCTATAGATTATAGTATTTTATGTATGACCGTTAATTTCTTAATTTTGATCATTGTACTGTAGTTACATAACAGATTGTTCTTGTGTTTTAGAAATCTCCCTGGAATATTTAGGGATAAGAGGTATCATGTCTGCAATGTACTGTCACATGTTTCAGAAACAAATAATGTGTGTGTGTGTCTGTGTGGTGGCGGGGGAGAGAAAATGTTCAAATATATCTGGTAAAATGTCAGTTGTGAAATATGGGCTAAGGGTATATGTGAATTCTTTGTAGTATTCTTGCAACTCTTTTAAGTTTGAAATGATTTTTTAAAAAAAATAACGAAATTGAAAAGCTATTGCTAAAATATCAGGTGTCCAATACTTTAAATCAACATATTTATTTTATGTGTTTATTTAGGGCAGATACATGCATATTTATAAAAAAAACTCCACTGTCACTGTCTTGGCAGAAACTTGCAAAATGTCCTTACTCTTGTTTCCTGCTTTCAGACATCTTGAATTGCTCTGCACTTTGTGAATTTTTATATATATATGTAAATATTTTGAGGCCAGCTTGGAAACATTTAAGCATAGGTTTCTATATTGTTGCTGTTATCTAAGTACTCTGTCAGTATTGTGTCTGAGAGGTTTTAGATGATTTTGGGGGGGGGGACAGTTTTATACACTTATTCTTTTTTTTTTTTTTTTTTTTGCGGTACGCGGGCTTCTCACTGTTGTGGCCTCTCCCGTTGCGGAGCACAGGCTCCGGATGTGCAGGCTCAGCGGCCGTGGCTCACGGGCCCAGCCGCTCCACGGCATGTGGGATCTTCCCAGACCAGGGCACGAACCCGTGTCCCCTGCATCTGCAGGCGGACTCTCAACCACTGCGCCACCAGGGAAGCCCTACACTTATTCTTTGATAGTGAATTCCCAGTGATCTATGAGTAATTATTTTGATGATCTTGTTAACTTTCTAAACTAGCCCTTGTGATTCTTGCTGTCCTCCTGCCTCTTAACCCTTCCCTTACTTGTCACTAACCCCCCCACACCCCAAAATAGGCCAGATTTGTCTTTAAAATCAGTAAAATCCTGCCTCTTCCATGAAGTCTTCCCTGATAATCCCCATTGAACGCTAATCACTTCTTAATCAGCATGTACTACACTTAGTTATTTTACTGTTTTATATTGTCTCAGTGATGGATTAAAATTATTGTTGCTTTGTGGTCATTTAAATATATATGAACATACTGTTTTTCTTGCCCAATGTCAGAATACTGGGAGATACAGATTGCTTTCTTTTTTTCCTCTGAATTTATCTCCACAGCTCATGGCTGCTGTCCCGATAAGGTGGTTGTTCACTAATTGATTCTATCTGAGTGGGTATCTCTTACTGGATCCAAAACTAAAGCTTCACTGTTTGACTTTTGGGATTATCTGTCTGCATCTCTCCTCTCTTCCTTGTAACTTCCAATCTCTAAGGGTTAAAGATTTTATTGTTTGCTTGCATTAGTTGAGATAGTATTTTCATAATTTAGCCAATTCATTTGCTATTGTAAATTCTGACATCACAAATAAACTGAATGTTTTAAATCTGTAATTAGATCTGTGATTGTTAAAATGTGTAAAACATATTTGAACAAAAAAGCATTCCAATATAATTTATAAATGTGTTATACTCTGTGGTAAAGATAAAATGATAAGACTGATTTTTGCTTGAGGATAAACCACATTTGCATCTTAAATATAACTCGTAATATTTCTCTTGTTGATTTAACTCAAGTAAAGTAACTTTTCTTGAGTGACAAAAATTTAGATGATTATGTGAAATAATGAGCTGTGGCTCTTTGAGTTTGGTTTTTATCTTAATTGTCATTTTGATTTTTCTGGATTGTCTTTCAAAAATTACCTGAGGACAAGATGTTTATAAGGTTTGGATTAAAAACTGTAAAATGTCCCCTTTGACCTTTGTTTTTACTCTGAAATTTTTGTTGGTTAAATCCTTTGCAGAAATTGTATTGACCTAGATGTACTACTAACTCTGGCATCTTTATCATAGTCTGGCATCATGTAAAATTTGATTTATGTTTTTTCACACTTTATCACATCCCAGCTACCCTTAAAAGCATGCACAAATGGAGGAATAGAGGCTCTGAGAGGTTAAATGACTTACTTTAGGCCACAGGTAACCAACACCTGGATTTAAGCTTTGGTCTTCACTGCAAATCTATGCACTCTACTGGATTAGAAGCTCTTAACCATTTTTGTGCCGTAGTTGGCATTTTGGTGAAGCCTATGGGTTTATTCTCAGAATAATTTTTTAAATACGTAAAATATATAGCATTACAAAGGAAGCCAGTTATACAACAGAAACCCAAATTTGTAACATGGTAATATGTTTACTTACTAGTGCATTAAATAAAAAGATCTGGTGTTGGGTATATTATATTTTGAGGTGTCTGAAACTATTATATGTTATGAAAATAGATGATATCTTTTGATGACAAAGTCACAGGTACTGTGGCTAATACTACTTGATCTTAGGCCGTCATTCATAATTGGAGGAAGTGCTTACTTTCACTTAGAAGTCAGTAAAAATAAAGATGCTTTTTTTTTTTTTCTTATCCAAGTTTACGAACTTCTTGCATTGCCAAGCTAAGAACTGCATTGGACCATACTGTTTTTCATGCCAGTTGTACATTATGTTACCTGCTGGCCTGGGCACATATTAGCACTTAGTAAAGGTTGAAAAAACAATTTGCAGGACCTAGAATACATGCTAACGATATAAGGCCTTATAAAAAAAGGAAGAATAATGAAGACTTCCATATGTTGTGAGCCTCTTGAGGGTAAGAATTAAAGTTCACTTTAATTTGAAATGGTTAGAACCTATAATTGTTAATATTTTGTTCCTTAGGATTCTAGTCAGTTCTTTGTCTACCTTTCCCCTAAAGGTAAAAAAGGGATTATGGTATTTTCTTCATTAAAAAGCTTTAGCCTTCTGTATTTCAGCTCCTTCTGGGCAGTTTGTTTTAATGAGGGAGACTGACTGTCATGGAGAGTTTCTGTTAGTTCTCCTTTAGTGATGACTGTTGCGCAGGGCACAGGTGGGGCCTGAAGTAGAATGTTCAAGAGCGTTGAAATGGGCATGGCTCTCCTTGAAAAGTTTTAGTTTATTGTTTTTTTTTTCCTGGTGAGTCTGAACCTCTTCATCAGTTGTCAGACGTGACAGCTTAAGTGTATTGTCGTTGCTTTTGTCCTTATGTAAAATCTAATTCTACTAGTTCTTTTGTTAGTTAAATAGGAGGTAACCACTTAAAAACATTTTATTTCCTCCCTTAGGTGAGGAATGGGTAGGCTCTTTCTTCTTTACAGTTAAGAAGAAAGAGCCTACCTATTCCTCTGTCTGACTCAGTGTGTAGCTCCAGAGATCCTGAGTGACTTGGATGGTGTGTTGACAGGAAAAGCTTTAGGTACTGGGGGAATCCCCTTTAGCATATTTACCATCAGTGGAGTTGTAGCCCTCCAGTATACAAGAAGTATGTCGCTTAGCTGTCCCCAGGCCAGCTTCGTGGTTCAGAGCAGTAAACCTGGGGGACGCTCTGACACAGTCCAGCTCCTCAGTCCCATCTCCTCCCAAGGACGATGCTTCCAGACAAGGATGCGCTTCACTCAGCTTCCTTGATTCTCTCTCCCGAGTCGGCCCTGCAGGAACATCTACTGAACTTCTCTTCTGCCATATGCATTCTTTCCCTCCACTCTTCCCAACCTCCAGTTTGTTTTTTTTCCCTAATCATTACCAACACTTAGAGTCTAGCTTTTTGTACTTGATGCAAGTAGTTTGCAAAAGCTTTTGGCCTGAATATTTATAAGACTTTTGCTTACAGTGGGGCTGGAGAATACTATTAACTCCTGATTATCTGAGAACAAATCATTTTAAATTTGGCATATAAGTTGAATAGTACATTTTTTTCTTTTAGTAAGTACTTCTTTTTATAATGACATTTTTTGTGTAACTGTCCTCCTTCCCCCATTAATGTTATTTTTCTGCATCCCAGTAGGAAACTCCTGAAACCTAAAAACATAGGCATTTAACCAATTATCAGGAAAGTTTGAAAGAATCCATGTCTGCTTAGGTTGGTATTTTGTACCATTCTAAAGCAGTATTTCTCAACTGGGGACTTGAATGACAGTGTTCTGGAGAGCACATTGCTGCTGAAAGCTCTAATGGAGGATATTTAAAATTCTCTTAACAAATCCAGCAATAAGACAATTATTTAAATATTTTATTTGCATGTCTAAGGAGTTTTGTTATTGTCAGTGGAGATCAGGCAAAAGGGCTTCAGTCCCTGATTTGCTTTATCACACATAGGTATATTCCTACCTGCCATGGTGATTAGACATTTATGTAGTTTAAAATTTTTATTCATAGTCATGTAGTATTTAATTTATGCCTATAATGGATTATTGGTTAAAGTCTAGAAACATATGGGACTCTGATGATGAAAAAGCACGTTAATGAACATCATAAAAATGATGATGGTTCTGAAAATTAGCTTTAGGGTGCTTTTCACTACATTAGTAAGCCGTATTCATTTGATGAAAATTCTCATATAGCACATTGAGGTGTGCCTATATTTTAAAGCTTAATGTTAAAAAGAGAAAAATATGGTGATTTTTCAGTTTTGCTTTTAATTTTTTGGGAATAAAAACTATCCTCCCCCAAATGTATTCGCATTTACAAATAGCGCTCTGAAATCTTCTCTCTTGTCATTTAGAAATAAAACACAGGTCTAAAATTAAACCCCTTAGTTTACTTAAGTACAAAATGTAAGAGTTCTGAACATTAGATCATGAAAGCAGTTTTTGTTTATTTTTGATATTATATTTAAAAATACTGTTGGTCCCCAAACCAAACATAATATATCAGTTTTGAAATTTTTATTTTTGCATAACGAAAGATTGAAACAAGTTGAATTTTACCTTGATATATTATAAATGCTATAAGAAGATATTATAATAAACCTTGTCATGATCTTAATAGTAATTTATGAGTAAATGTTTTAAATTTAAAATCTCTTTATCATGTGACATACAAATTACAAGTTATTTTAAAAAAATTACCATGGGTTTCTTTTAAGATTGTACTATTGTGAGAAGATTTGCACTTCTAGTAGTGTTCAGAAATGCAGTTGTCCATTGGAATGTGTAGCGGGGAGAAAAGCTTTGGGAAAGGAAATGATACATCTTCCCAGTTTCTGCAATGAGGAGAGTGTATGGGAACATGTACACACTGGCCAGCTTTAAATGACTTTAGCAGTATATTGGCCCTATGTTATTATAGGGCTTGGTTCCCTATGTTATTGCATATTTGATTGTAATGACTATCACGTAACAGGGATGCCAAGATCCCTACTTCTTGCTAGGATAAGGATGATTTGAGTAAAAGAGCTTGCCATACTGTAAGACTCCCTTCGAGGGTGTTCTCTTGATGTTAAGCCTTTGAAGGTCTGTCCTGTGCTGCAAGGATGTTTAAAGTTACAGTAATTGTGGATACTCAAAGGGCAACCTAAGATTATTTGAGAGAATCTTAGGAAAATGAAGAAATATTACTGCAGTGTGAGTAAGAGAAGCATTTTAAGATTATAAAAGCACAAGTATTGCTCACTTAAAAAAATAAAAGATGTTTCAACCAAGCTTGCTATTAAGTGAATATGTTTAAGTGGATTATAATTCTCTATTTACATCTTTTATAAAATTGGACATGCTATATTGGAAAAAAAAAGGGCCCTTGGATATAATTTGCATTTCTTAAGAATGCAGCAAATCTGTCATGGCATGCTTAAAATAATTATCTTCTTGCGGAATTTTAACACTAATGCTAAAAACATTACCAGAAGCTCTAATGTATTAATATTTCACCTAACTTATGCCCAAGCAGACTGTTTTAGACCTAAACTAATGTTTACTTTTCAGCTGTTAGTTGTTGAAGTTCTCTTAGGGACCATTAACATATCAAAGGGAGTATTGAAGTAGTGCAGTTGTTTGTTTTGGGATTTAGGAATTTCTGAAGTTTAACAGCAGAATGTAGAGTAGTGGAAGTGGGGTTCCTAGGTGGAACACCCAGGACAGGATGCTCACATTCGAGTTTCGTACAGATGTTTGGGAGGGGTGGAGGTGGGAAGAGTGAACTTGTGATTTAATCCTTTTGTTTCGAATGCTGCTTAGTGAATTTGCAATAAAAGAAAATCTGTAAAAAAAAAAAAGGGGGGGGGTAGATTTAATAGGATTTGTGTTGTATCCTTGCTGCTGTTATGTAGAATGCTGCATGAGAAGAGAGAAGGAAAAAATGTAAGAGCGTTGCTTCAACGAGTCAGATTCTCAACAAACTTTGAGATAGCTGGAACATTTTCTCACAAAGGTTTAGCTTGCCGGATAGGTGGTGGAAAGTTAGTGAATTGCTAGTCTGTAGGTAGTATTATTATGTTAGATTGATATTAAACAGGCAGTAGATGGTGGGATGGAACCTTGAAGAATTGCCAGGGTAGAAAATGAGTAGTCAATAAATCTCAGGTTATTTGAAATTTGAGGACTGTTTGTATGGGGTTTTGGGTAAAGTAGGTTTATGGGAGTGGGAGTGTAATCTGATGTGGTATTGGTATATGTCAGAAGGTGATGTGATTCTCACAACATTTTTATTACATGGTTACTTTTATTATACCCACTTTACAGGTGAGAAGACTGAGTCACAGGAAAGCTAATGACTAAAGATGCGAATATAACAAATGGCAGAGCAGGGTTTTAGATCTAGGCAGTCTGATTCTATGAATCAGATCATGATTCTAGAGCTGACATTCTAGAGCTGACATTCTCTTCTAAAGAGGTTGAATAACTTGCTTAAATGACTTACCCTGGTTTGGACAAAGCACCTCATTGATTTTCCAGTTTCCTCCTATTAGGCATATCTGGATGAGGAGACTTTCCTAGGGCATGTATATAGACTTCTGCCCTCAAGTTTCTTCCACCTCTTTCAAGTATACTCAACGTAGCTAATTTTTTAGCTTCTTCTCTTACGTGTGCATGTTTTTGAGGCTGTCTTTGATTCTTCTAGGTCTGAGAAAAGGTAAATTAGAATTTCAGGTTTTTGCCATGTTTTATCAGGGTATATGGGGTAGAAGATAGGTTCCACTATCTAATGGAGACCCCAAGTAACAGTGACTTGAAAAGTTAGAATTTTACTTTTCTCTTATATAACATTTTGGGTAATTTGATGATTCCTTAATTTGGGCACCCAGGCTCCTTCTGTCTTATTGCTCTGCATCTCTAAGGTGTTTCCCTTATCCATATGGTCCACAATGGCTCCCAGCTGTCCTCTAGCCCATGCCATGGGGAATAGCTTAGAAGCCGCACGTGCCACGTCCACTCACATATTATTAGTCAGAATGTAGTCATGAGGCTACGTGACTGCAAGCCAGGCTGGAGACTGTTGTCTTTATTCTGATCAGCTCTGTGCCCAAGCATGGATTGCCTTTATGGCAGTCTGTGCTATGATAGTCATTCATAATTTTCTTTGGATTCCCAGGTGAGAGTGGAAAAAGGTAGAGCCAAGATTCTAAGTGCTGAAAATGTTGGTAACCCTGAGACACAAGTTCTTGTCGAAATAAAGCTGAGTTATGTTGGAATATTTTGGTTACAAACACTTCACTTTTCTCACATGTCTGAATTCCTGTTTGGATTTTAGTTACTCCTGATTTATCAGCGTGGATGAAACATTGAAAAGACTTGATATTTTCAGTTTATATCCAAACTGCATAAACAGCATCTGAGGATTCCTGTAATACTGCAAGGAGTGAATAATTTAGTTTGATTTTCCTTTAAACCCAAATAAATAAGATGAAAGTCAAGATAAAGCTGCAGTATCTGTTATAGTGTCCCGTCATTTGTCATTGCTACCCTATCTTGAAAGCTTTGTGAAAAGTGATGGTTTTGATATTTGTTGTTGAGGTACAATTCCCACAAATAGGTATTTAAAACCTTTTCATCTTAGCCAGTGATTGCAGTGTGTGCATGCACTAAGCAACTTAAAAAAATGAAAATTTGGTACATTGAATAATAGCTTTTACTAGAAATGCTTCAGGCCCAGTGAGAAGTTGTCATATTCCATTTTTAAGGAAACAAAGCTAAATTTTGATACATACTTCCTACTAAGTATAACTCTAGTCAGCAAGCAAAGAACATTGAATGTTTTATTTTGCTAGTGGTAACAAGAGTGTAATGATAGACATAATAGTTAAAGTTTATAGTTGATGTTATGTTTTCTTTTAGCCTATGCCTGTGTGGAATAAAATAAATAGGTCTCTATTGTCTGTTTCACAGCCCAAATGGACATTTTATAGAGTGATTTTCTAGAACACCCCAAAATATAGTGACACTGTGTAGCAGTGACTGCTGCATGTGGGAAGTGTATCTCCATGGAGCTTCACCATCGTTATGTTGTGAATATTTGTTGCTGATGTAGAAAATCCTATCAGTGGTTATCTTTGATTCCTTTTATCTGTCTTAGCTTAACCTCAGCTGATTGCTTAAGTCAGTGACTAAGAATTTTTCATCAGCTGTCCTTGGTAACATATCATTCATCTTACTAGGGCTACTGGTGTTATCAATTGAAAAATCTAAATGGAAGACAAAAAATTAAATGCTACTTGAAAAACAAGTGAAAAGAGAGTATTTTGGCTAAGATTCCCCCCATTTTCTACCTATATTTAATATGGCCACCGAATATCTTTTTTCTGACACTTTGAATTTCATCATTTTCATTCCATAAGAACTCTTTGTCAAATAGCCCTTGTTGTGTGGTCTGCCTCCAGACAGTGTAATAAGAAACTGTGTGCTAGAAATAATGCTCCCCAGACTTCATTATAGTAATGGTGTGTGGTTGTTTTTTCTTTGAGTAATTTGCCTTTTAAGAATACATAGTCTGTTTTGGGGGAAAGCAGGGGTGGGGGTGATGGTGGTGGGATGAATTGGGAGATTGGGATTGACATATATACACTAATATGTATAAAATAGATAACTAATAAGAATCTGCTGTATAAAAAATAAATAATAAAAAATAAGAACCTTAAAAAAAGAAGAATACATAGTCTTTTTTAATGCGGTGTAGGCAGGATGGCTGTGGGGTAAAAGGAAAAAATGAAAACCAGTTTTGTTTTCTTGAATCTTGTGGTGCTCATTTTGGGGACACTAATCCCAGCCAGCTCTCTTTTGGTGTAAGTGTGGTTTGAACTTCTGTTAGCTAAACTGATATAATTTGTACATTTGATGTTCATGATTGAATTGATACAGCGTTTCTGTAAAAACTGGAATTTTTCTTAAAATGATTATGAATGTAAAAATGTGTTTTTGGTAAAAAATACTGGTAAGTATATAGAGAGAAAGAAAAATTCAAAGATAATCATTATCATTTTTGTATATATCATTCCAGGCCACATATGTGTATGTATTTCTTGTGCTTTTTTCAGAGCTGGACGTATATAAAACAAAATGAAGAGCAACAGTATTTTCAGTTTAGTATCTAGTCCTTTTCACTTACTTGTGAGAATATTTTCCTGGGATTAATATTCTTTAATAACTGTTTCTTAATATTAGCTTAATATTTTATTATATGGCTGTTGTATTTTACTATTTGACCATTTTCCTGTTTTTCGATATTTAATTTGCTTTCAGGTTTTCATCGTTTTATGTATAAAATATATATTGCTCTTCCTCATTGTCTTTCTCATTGCCACCAGCCTTCATGTTTCTAAGAGGAAGATTTAATAGTCATTTAAACTGGCCATGAAAATTAATTTTTAGACAACACTTGATCAACATCAGTTTTACTTTACCCTTTAGTCTTCTCATCATTCGTCACAATCTGTGACCTTAGCAGTGTTCAAAGACAATGAAAGAGATTCAGATTGTCTTGTTACTGTCAGATCAAATTCATTTACAATAAATATGTGGACCTTGGAGATCGGAAGCTAAAATACTTTTATGTAATTGGATCTGGACATCAAGCCAGATCCTAAATTCTCTTGAAAGATGCACCACAAATTCTTTTGTTACATAATCTTTTCTGTAGGTTGAAGAAATTGTAAATCCTAGCATGTTGACATTCTGAAGGATATACAGCTTAAAATAGCCTCTTGCAAACTATAGTATTGACTCAATGAAATGTTACACAGCATCAGTCAGGATTTTTGCTCGTGGTTCTTCAGTGGAAGGGATTTCCTGTTTTTGTAATGAGTTCATTTTTGGACTTAAAATACCTCTTCATTTCACTTCATATCATCTTCAAGAGAAACGTCATTGGTAATTTACGGGTAGACTCAGGAAGAGAACGCAGGTCTCTTTAAACCTGATTCTTTAATTAAAATTTTGTTCTGCTCATTGAGCTCTGTTTTTATGTCCATTTAAAAGAAATCAAATATGACATGCTTCTGTATTTCACAGTCCTATTGCGTACACACACACACACACACGCACACACACACACCCATGGTTGCGATTATAAAATGAAGGTCTTTCATGTGTGGCATGTTATACCATTAAATTATTTTATGGCCATGTTTCAGATGCATATCAACTTAAATCTGAACATTTTATACTATCCTTTTAAAGATATTTTTATATTATATATGAATAATGTCTTAGATTAATTTCTTACTGTTAAATTCTCTATAAATTATATAACTGAGATCAAATATGTTAAAGCCATTTATAAGTGTTAAAGCACAGAGCAAAATCTTATTAGTTTGGATTCATTTAATTTACAGTTTGTCTTGAAATTAGAGAAGATTTATGTTTACTCATACAAAACAAGGTGGGGGTGGGTGATGGGGGTAGAAGTGAGGGAGGGTTTAGTAAGAAAATTCCAAGGGGAAATCTCAAATTAGTTAGCAAATTATTTTATGTAATCATCACGTACATTGGACATTACTATTTACAGAGAATAAGTTGGTATTCTGAGTTTCATTAAAGTAGTTCCTAGGGACCTCTACCTGTAACACTTTTTAAAAGTTTAAAATAACATAAATTCATTTCTTTTAAAGTATCATGTGTTTAGATTGTACTTATTCTTGCGGCCTTCCTACCATTTATTCTAGATAGTTTCATATTATATGCTGTAGTGAAAGCTAATTTATTTTTGGTTTTTATAGAGAAATTATTCCTTATTAAACCGTTCACTTCCTTAATTTTAAAATGGAATCTTTGTGAATTATAAGTTAATTTAGAGCTAATAACTTTAAATCCTTTTCTCATTTTCTTTGAATATAAAAATGATATGGCCTTTTTGAACTGTTTGTTCAATATTAATTCTGATATTGTCACCTATGAAACATATAGTTTTAGTTGTCTAAGAGCTATCCGATATAGGTAGTTTGGATGGAAAGTGTGGCAGCTTGAAATAAATCTGTGCTTGGGAAGTTGTTCTCATAAAGGCATTAATCTGAAAATGTCTGTGAATGCTTAATACATTTGAATAGTTCGGATAGATGGGTATCAACCTGTATCTGTGCATTCTTGTGATATTATAACAGTGAGCTGGGGTCTTTAGGCTGTAATTTGTACCCACTTTCCATTTCCATTGGATTCATAATGA
Organism: Stenella coeruleoalba; assembly: GCF_951394435.1. Taxonomy (NCBI): domain Eukaryota; kingdom Metazoa; phylum Chordata; class Mammalia; order Artiodactyla; family Delphinidae; genus Stenella; species Stenella coeruleoalba. Next base: position 85,578,202 of record NC_137155.1, on the reverse strand, counting down.
AGTCTTTGTCCTTGGATGACATTTTTTGAGGCATCAGGAGAGGGAAAAAATAGTATGATGATTAGCACAAAGTGATGTTGGATACCAGAAGGAAAATCGAGATGATCTGTATGAGTGGGACCGGGCAAATGTGACTTTGGCGAGTATGGAGAGAGAGGAAGCTGGTAATACTTGGGCACCTCGAGGCAGAGATCCCATGGGAGGAAGGCACTTTGCTGTCATCTCCAAATATTTATCTGTGTTTGAAAAGTGCATTACTGTAATTGCATTATTTGGGACTGTCAGTTGTCATACAAACCTTAAAGTGGCTAGGTTTCTCATGGTTATCTTTTTTTTTATCAGGGTGAGTATTTTAGCCTGGTCTAAGACAGTGGTGCTCAGTGGTGGGGCAGTACTGCTTCCAGGGAGGCATTTGGAAAATGTGTGGGGGAGCTGCTGGTGTTTAGTGGGGTGGGCAGGGATCTAGACATCTTGCAGTGCCTCGGATAGTTCTGCCCCCTTGAACGATTGTCCTGTGCCCTCGATTTCAGAATGTCCCATCAGAAATTCACATAGCTGAAAACCCGCTTACCCAGCCCAGAACTTAAGTGTTTTATGTATCAACAGAAAGTATGTTTTCCGTGGTTTTAAGATACACTGAATTTTCTGGGAATGCAACTGCTCTGTTGCAATAACTGTAGCTATTGCATTTGTGGTGGCTTAATTTATAAGCTCAAGAGTCAGACTCTTTTATTTTATCTACTGTAGATTTGAGCATTTACATAGTAAAATGCCATTATTCGTTATAAATTAGTTTCTTTTTATTTCTTTTTTTAATGTTACACTTAGGGTATTATATTGATTAAAACTCTCGTGTCTGTATTATCCATTTATTTTCAGCATAGTAAAGGGAGTATTACAAAATATTTGCTACAGAAAGGCAGCATAGGGGCTGATGAGGGAGAAAACCACTGTCTGAACAAGGACCTTTTGTGTCATGCCAGGTGTTCTGAAGGATTTACATCCTGGAGTCTTACATAGCTCATGGTGTAAGTTACACAAATGAACCACTTCTGAAAGACAAAGTGTTCCACCTCCTTTCTCTATATAACACTGGTATGAAGGAAATTTGTGGATCATTAGGGATATAATCATAATAAATGTTTTTACTATTCTGTTCAGTCTAACTTGACTGTGGATAATTTATTTTACTTTTAGAAAAAAGGTTAAGTACGTTCTTGCATTTAAAGATAGGACAGGGCCTTTGTTCTTGAAATTCTTGTGCACAGTCTTGTGTCTTAAAGATGGTGAAGTCGTCTGTGATCAGTGAATTCACAGAGCTTCCACAATGCTTCACAGAGAATTATTTTTGTTTTATTAGAGATTATGACCACTTACGACTACATTGAAATAGTGTTTTCTGAACAGTAGATGGATATTCGTTAGATGAAGGAAAAAATAACAGGGTTATAGGTAAAAGAGAGGCTGACCTAATTATCACAGTGTCAATTAAATAAAAAATACAAAGCACAGGGTATTGCACAATAGTTTAATGAGAAGTGTTATACCAATATGTATTACGCTGTCTCACAGTTTTAATATATTTGAACTACCATAAATAACATATGAATCAAGCATGGGTGTAAAATCTGCTTTATTTAAAACTTCCCAGGAAAGGCCGTTGTTCTGCAGCGGTTAGCTTGTGGGTTAAATAGGTCCTTTTTGGCATCGCACCCTAATGGGCTGTAAATGAAGCCACTGAAGCCCAGAGGTCTGACTATATGTGATCTTCCAGCTATTTCTGCTGCCTAGTAGTGGGCCAGTATCTAGAAATAGGACTCTTTTTTTTTTCCCCCTTATAAAAAGGGCCGTAATTGGGTCAGAACTTTTATTTTCATTTAAAAGAAGAAAAGTCATGAGATTGGAGTTAGTTGACATTTCCCAGGGCTGTAGGTGGATTAGAAGATAGATTTTATTTTCAGACTTTTGAGTCTTTTGATTTTCTCGGGCTTTGATTACGTGCAAAGATACATTTAAAGTCTCCCTTAGAAAATAGTGTTGGTCAGAGTTTGAAGTACTAAATATTTTAGTTGAATTTAGGAATTTTGTTAGCAGTTAATGGATTTTTTGGATAAAATACAGTTTTTATTGCTAAAAAGGACACACTAGTTCATAACAATAGGAAGAAGGAAGAATGATTTATGACTCTAAGTATTGGAATGGTTTTGACTTTCTATTTACCAAAGCAAGTTGCTTAGGTAAGGACATTAGTCTTGGTTAAAGCTTTTTAGCACATGGAAGTAGGCTTGTCCACTGTTTTACTGTTATAAAATATACGTTTTAAAAAATGTGCTATGAACCTTGCTTGCATCAGTGTGATAATTAGGAAGGTGGACTGGAATATGATATGTCAATGTGAATTGGTCTGTGTTACTGTACAACCAGGTATTGAATAATGTATACATTTTACTCTAAGTTACTTTTGAGCAACAATCACTGGCATTCATCAGTGTTTTATAATTTAGTTGCAGATTACTGATTATGACTGCCCTTCAAACATGCACAGATCTCCACCAATTGTGAAAATCATCTTTTATTTATAATTTTTCCACCTCATTCCTTTTTGTTTCATTTCTAAACTTGAAGAGAGGCCTATAATTGCTGCCTTCCGTTGTCCTCCTCCCACTGATTTCCTGATGCCCAAACCATCTGATTTCCATGCACTCCCTGGGATGATAGGTAATTGTAAGCCATGCTGCCAGATCTTCCTCCTTCCTGAACCTGGACTAGGCCTTGGAGTCCTACACACAGCACCCCAGGCCGCTGCTGCCAGTTGATCGGAATTGGCACATGAGATGAAATCTGTTTATCATTTCTGCACATGGTACCTTGGTTCATTTCTTCCATTCCATTCCTTCTTTGTCTCTAATGATGTTCTTCTTTCTCTCCTCTCCTTCATCTGATGAATTCTTAAGGCCTGTTCCTAGCCTTCTACTCTTTTCTCTGTATACATTTTATTTTTTTCCAAGAGAATTCACTGAGCTGAGATCTGTAACAGTCATTCCCAAATCAGCATTTCCAGCCAAGTCTTAAATCAAATCTGAATTTCAGGTTCAAATATCTAATTGCGTACAATTCCATGTGGTGATTCTACCATTACTTTCAATTGAATGTGTCTGAAACTGAACTCATTATCTTTCTTCCCCAAACAGCCTCTCCTTCTTTCCTTAATTGACCATCATGGGTATTAATTTTCTGGCATCTGGGTGCACCTTTGACTTCTTTCTCTTTCATCTCTCGGTCAGTAACAGATGACCAGATTTTCCCATGAAAGCCCGTGCATCTTAGACTCCATCTTTATGGCCAGTATCCTCATCACCTTATGTCCGTGTCTCTCAAACTTGAGCAAGCATCTGAAATCTGGTGGGCTTGTTAGCACACAGATTGCTGGGCCCCTCCCCCCAGGGTTTCTGATGTATAGTTCTGGGGTGAGTCTGAAACATTTGCATTTCTAACAAGTTCCAAGTGATGCTGCTGGGGGATGGGGGGTGGGGGGGGTGGGCAGAGAAAATGAGGCTGTACTTTGAGAACCACTCATTGCTTTACTATTTCCCCATCCAGTTAATCTGCATATCTTTGCCAGATTAGACTTCTTGTAATGCCCCATTTCACTGCATTATTTTTCTTTTTTTTTACCATCTTTATTGGAGTATAATTGCTTTACAATGGTGTGTTAGTTTATGCTTTACAACAAAGTGCATCAGTTATACATGAGTTCCCGTATCTCTTCCCTCTTGCGTCTCCCTTCCTCCCACCCTCCCCATTCCACCCCTCTAAGGCGGTCACAAACCACCGAGCTGATCTCCCTTTGCCATGCGGCTGCTTCCCACTAGCTATCCATCCCACGCTTGGTAGTGTATATATGTCCATGCCCCTCCCCCACCCCGTCACAGCCTCCCCCTCCCCCTCCCCATATCCCCAAGTCCATTCTCTAGCAGGTCTGCATCCTTATTCCTGTCTCACCCCTAGGTTCCTCATGACCTTTTTTTTTTTCTTAGATTCCATATATATGTGTTAGCATACGGTATTTGTTTTTCTCTTTCTGACTTACTTCACTCTATGACAGACTCTAGGTCCATCCACCTCACTACAAATAACTCAATTTCGTTTCTTTTTATGGCTGAGTAATATTCCATTGTATATATGTGCCACATCTTCTTTACTCATTCATCTGTTGATGGACACTTAGGTTGCTTCCATGTCCTGGCTATTGTAAATAGAGCTGCAGTGATCCTTTTTGACCCACCTCCTAGAGAAATGGAAATAAAACCAAAAATAAACAAATGGGACCTAATGAAACTTAAAAGCTTTTGCACAGCAAAGGAAACCATAAACAAGACGAAAAGACAACCCTCAGAATGGGAGAAAATATTTGCAAATGAAGCAACTGATGAAGGATTAATTTCCAAAATTTACATGCAGCTCAATAACAAAAAAACAACCCAATCCAAAAATGGGCAGAAGACCTAAATAGACATTTCTCCAAAGAAGATACACAGATTGCCAACAAACACATGAAAGAATGCTCAACATAATTAATCATTAGAGAAATGCAAATCAAAACTGCAGTGAGGTATCATCTCACACCGGTCAGAATGGCCATCATCAAAAAATCTACAAACAATAAATGCTGGAGAGGGTGTGGAGAAAAGGGAACCCTCTTGCACTGTTGGTGGGAATGTAAATTGATACAGCCACTATGGAGAACAGTAGGGAGCTTCCTTAAAAAACTACAAATAGAACTACTACCATACGACCTAGCAATCCCACTACTGGGCATATACCCTGAGAAAACCATAATTCAAAAAGAGTCATGTACCAAAATGTTCATTATTTTCATTTTTAAACAACTGTCCATGATGCCTATTTCTTAATATTTCTTACCCAAACCCCTGCTTAGTTTTCAAGCCTCCTCACAATTGAGCATAATTTACCCTTCAATTTTTTTTTCTTACAAACAAGCTTTGTTTGATTTCCTTTCCATCTGTCTAACGTACGTCCTTGCTTGTGTCCCTCCTCCTTCATGAAATACTCCATGACTACAGCCCGCCTTTGTAAGTGTCATTAATACTAAACCCTCAAAGTACAATTTTAATAACTCAGACTCTTATCTCCTTAATGGTAGGGACCATATGTCTCCGTCTCTTATAAAGCCTAGCATAGGATTAAGTCAATGTGGATTTACTGCCTAGTGAATTGATTGATTTCCCTAGTTTGTGTATTCCTTGAGGTCACTTGATTTGGGAGAAAATAATTAAACAAACAAAAATAACTTCATATAGTTGACCATAGAATAGAAACCTGAGCTTAAGCATTAAAATAAACCTTATAGCTAGTACAGTAAGCTTATAATGAATACCCATCCTTCTCTCCTTTATAAAAAATATACTGTTGGTAGTGGTGGCTCAATTTTCTGTACAGGAGGGTCCACAGGAACAGAAACCTGGTGGTGGTTGGTGGTGGCGGCAGTGGCGTGGAGAGTTGGGGAGAAGGTGCTTATTTGTCTTGAATTTCTATTTTGAATGGCAGTCCACATTTTTCACTTAGATTATATGCGATTTTGCAGAGTGTGTGCTATGTTTTTTCTAAATCGTCCCTAAGCTACCCAAAAAGTTGGTGACTCATTTCACCTAATGACTGATGTTTGACTCCACAGATCAAACGATTACCACATTTTTATTGAACATCTGCTGTATGCCTAGAAGAGCCTGCACAATATTCCTCCCTCTCCCACCCTGTCCTTCCTTCCCTCTTTATTTTTGCTTTGTCTGTAAAGCCTAGAGGATGTTTTTGTTAGTTTGCAGGGTATTTGACAGACAGTTTTTCCAAATGAGTGGAGTGTCACTTCAGAGGAACAGTTGGCATTATATGTTATCAACGATAGACCCTTTCATTCTTTCACCTTCATGTTATCGGGCTTTTAGGGGAAGTGGAGGCTCAAGCATGAATTCAGTCCCATTTAACACTGCTGTGTAAGGGGACGGCTGTTGGAGATTTTCTAGTTTGGGTTCTCATTTTATAGAGGAGACAGCTTCGGCCTAAAGCAATGATGTGTTTTTGAGCAAAATCACAAAAACGAATTGTGGCAAAACCAGGGCTAGATGGGAACCGCCTTTATTTCCAGCTTGGTCCTCTTTGAATGTCATGAGTCTTTATGGAGAAGCCTTTGAATGCAGCCACACTCAGGACTGTTGGAAAGAAAGAAACAGGTTTGGGTGGTTTTGGTACTTCATTTGGGGTTGGAGATTTAACGCTGTTGAATTGATAGTTTTATCTCCAGTGAACAAAATACATCCATTTGTGAAACAAACAAAAAAATTAAGCTATGCATCAAAAAGCAATATCCAGAGGTAATTATTATTTTTTAATTTAAATTATAGATCTTATTTTCCTAGAGGCTTTGTGAGGTCTTGCAACTATATTATTCAGGATATTAAGACATGAAATACTAGGTGTATCTGATTCTCAATACTGGTTTTATGAATTGTCTACTTAAAAATGTGGAAACTGTAGAATATGAGTGATGAGCTTGTCTGTTGCTATACAGCATCTGCAGTCTGGTATTGATCTTTGTTTTCACATAGAATGTATTGTGGAGCTGGTTTCCACGAGTGCTTGTTGTGAAGCAAACAATCAAATGGACATTATTTGCATATTATGCCATTCAAATTAGATGTTTATGAAGGTATATAAATCCTGATGGAGCAATAATACTACAAAATAAGCCATTAACCTGATACAGTTAATGTTTAGGTTGCCAAACTGTAACACGGTGCCTTCTCATTTGATATTTATGGTTTTGAAACTGCAGTTAAGGATTTTCATTCCAACATTGTCATTAGCTTTAATGTATAAGTGGCCTCAGTTACCCTGCCAGGTATCTAGACAAATGGCATTTTTTTGAAGGCAGTCTTAGGGTACGTTATCCTTAAGGTGATAGTAAATGTTATTGTCAGCTGAATATCATCATACTTAACACACTCTGTGTGTGTGTTTAACTCAGGTTTGTCTGCTAACTAGATGGTGCCACAAATGGATAATGGCAAACTGTTACATGTTTCTTTCTGACCCCTGAGATTTATTCTAGCCATCTTTTGACTCTTCTAATCAAACTCTGTACCTTTTATAAGATAAGGAGCAAGACAAGATTTATCCTGCAACCCACATGCTGTGAGTCATTTACTTCTGATAAACTGTGTGTTGTATTTCATTGATTGCATGGATGCTTCCATTATTATTTTTTAAACAATCAGTGCTTTTTTTGTATTAATGAATTTATTGAAATAATAAGATTAATGGATATTTCTATGGAGCTGAAAATTTAATTTGGCTGTATCTTACGGTATAAGCTTTGGCTCAGCTGTCTCAATCCTGGCAGAGTCCAGTGTTTATCTAAAATCTGCTGCTGGTGCTATGCAATTACATACATTTATTTTCTTCTGAGAGTAGATTTTCATAGTTCTCTTTGGTGTTTTTAAACTAGCATATGAAAATAATAGGGCTTATAAAATTGGACATGGTATGTATCAGTAAATGGTAAAACCAGAAAGAAATGGAATAAAGGAAAAATCCCAAAGGACCTGACATTTTTCTAATAGGCAAGCCATAATTTTCATTAAGTAACTTGCGGAGATTGTTTCAGAAATACTGTAATTGGGGAGGGAATTATACTGTAAGGATTATGCTAGGAAAATGAAAGAAAGGGAAAGTCATAGCGGAAAAAGTTACAAAGGAAATTGGTATGTCCCTTGAGGTCCAGGGAATCCGTGTAAGTCTCCAATCATGGTTGTATTTTCAGTCTTTGTTTTTTTCATAGATGATGAGCCATTCATAAAGTCATTTCGTCTTTTGGAGTCATTTCTGTCCACCATTCAAGGAACTGTCTTAAATATAGTGTCCCATCTTCTCCACCCCTTCCCTCTCTACCCCTCGTTTAACCAGTTTCTGAAAACAGAATTAGGACACTGTCAGGTAACATAGAACACAGGTGAGGTGTAATAAATGTATGCTACACTTTCTCTGAGAATTAAGACCATGGTATTCACAGTTCCTAAGAATACTAAGAATCATGTAGTATAAGGTTAGGAGTTTTTTATTTGATCCTGAAATTAGAAATTAGAGATTCTTAGAATTTCTTAAGAATTTAACTTAAAAATTTAGAATGTGGCTAAGGGGAGCACAAGATTGCTAGGCAGTCAGTAAAGCTGCCTTTGGACTAACCAAAACATTTGTTTAGAATGTTGTTTACTAAAAACGAACAAAAATTTGAGCTGCTTTTAATACAAATATTTCTTATTTTCAATAGTAGTTTCAAATAAAGGGTTTAGGGCCGACTTGCTCTAACCAGGCCATTGTAATGCTTGATTTTTTTCTCACGTGTTTTATGGTTAGTGTTGTATCACCTATAACTAACTGACAAAATGCCAGTCTTTGTGTTCATTGAGAAAAAAAATCGCTTCTGAGAACATTTTAGCAAGTACAGAGTACAAGTGTGTGAAGAAAGCATCCTTTTGTCTTAATACATTTTAAAAGGGAAGTGTGTATGTTATGTGAAAGTTTTAGAACCCTAGTTACTGAGCCGGAACTTGTTTTGCAGGTTTCCGTGGCCAGTCTGATTTATATGGCTTGAAAGTTTCTCATTTTTACTTTTTCTCATTTCACAAACTCTGCCAGTCCTCAAAGATCTACGGGAAACTCACTGTGCTAATAGGCAAAGTTGGCCTTTCTCTGCTTCTTTTAAAGTAGTCCATCCTGAAACACTGACCTTTTAGTTTAATAACAGTTTTATTTGAGAGAATGTTCAGATCCTGAAGCTGAAAAGAGTGTTTTCAGAAAAGCCATTTTGAATATTGGTCTCCAAATGGTATATCTTTTTCCCTTATGCACTTTGGACCAGACCTATCAGAAGAAATATGTTGTTGCTTTCTGTATTCTATTGATTGAAAAACAAATAACTTGAAACTTAGATTTGCTCAAAACCCATTACCACGCTGGTTTATTTTCCTGCCTGGGCTTTGAATTGCTATTTTAGATTTTAAACTCTTTATGCTTGGTCATGTTTTATCTTTTGTTATTTTAAATTCTCCATTATAGCTAAGGTAATTACTTTTTCAGCTGTGACCTTGGACGTGAGACCCAAAAGTTTTGTGTGTTTGTGTGTGTGTGTGTTTCTTTTCCAGAAATAGCTAGGGCATTAGAGAGACAGCTATCCTTTAGTCCCTTGACTGACCAGAAGTGATGTGAGGTAGCTGGTCCCTTGGGCATGTCTTCTTCAGTGGCTTCTGCAGCTTCCCTGACCTTTGCATCTCTTGTGCTTCCTCTTCCCATCTTTCTCCCTCCTCTCTTGGCCTCCCTAGGTGATACCACCATTATCTCCATCTATCAGTATTTACCGCCTCACCCCACGGCAGGTGCCTTGGCAGGCATGAGAGGCAGGAGTGTATATAGAGAAGGAAGACAAGCCTTGAAGCTGCGTTTCCTTCTCTGCAGTCTCTCTTGCATGGCTGCCTTCCCAGCCACCCAGCTGGTCGCCATGTGGTAATGGAGTCCTTACCGTTCCCTTCCAGGTTTATCACATCATCATGAAAAGCTCACTGCTGATTTTGGCTCTTCCCCTGGTAGCAAGCCCTTATGTAAGAGGCATACAGTGCACTACTAAGATATGTTGTATCAGCTCACTTAGAAAACGGATCTCACTGCTTCATGCTTAGACCTGGTATACCAAGGTCTTACCGAAGCCTAGTTTTAATTGAGTGAAATTCAGTTGAATTGTGATTGAGAATTTGATCGAATTTTGCATGAGAAAAATTTTGCTGCAATAATTTGAAGCAATCGGGAATTTGTGTGATTTTACACATGGTCTGACTGTGTGTTGATCCTAACTGGTATGTACACCTCAGAGTATAGTTTGATCAGGTAGTACTAATTGGGTGAAATATTTGTCTCAGTTTTTGCTACTAATAGAGCTACCCGCTGTGAACAACTTGAAAAAATGTGTCACGTTGTTTTGCTTGTTTATAAGAAGGAGATGAAAATGTGAAAATCATCACCTTATAGAGTACATAGCTGAGAACTTCATAGCCAGCTGACACCTATGTAACCTACCCAGTTTTGTTCTTGGGTGAGGAAATCAAAAGTCAGATAGGTTAACTGATTTATCTAAAGTCTAGCTAATAGAAAGACAAAGACTATCCATATCCAGACTCCTTGCTGAGCTCTTACTGTCTGTAATTTCTCTAGTGGGATTTGTATTATTTTGAACGTTTAATGCTGAAAAAAAAAAGTCTTAAGATTTGCCTGAATCAAACAATTCCCTGTTCTAGTTTTAATTCATTAATTTCGTGTGACCACTAATCTACTTCCTTTGTCTACAGATTTGCCCTTTCTAGACATTTCATATCAGTGGGCACATACAATATGTGACCTTTTGTGTCTGGCTTCTTTCACTTAGCACAATGTTTTCAAGATTCATCCATGTTGTAGCATGTATTAGTACTTCATAACTATTTATGGCTGAACCAATATCACACTGAATGGATATACTACATTTTGTTTATCCCTTCATCAGTTGATTAGCATTTAGGTTGTCTCCACTGTTGGGATATTGTGAATAATGCTGTGATAATATTCATGTTCAAGTTTCTGTGTAGACATATTTTCAGTTCTCTTGGATGTATACAGTACGTAACAGTGGAATTGCTGGATAATTTGGTAACTATGTTCAGCATTTTGAGAAACTGCCTCACTATTTTTATAGTGACTGCATCATTTTACATTCCCACTAGCAATGCATGAAGGTTTCAATTTCTCCACATTCTCACCAGCACTTTTTATTGTCCTTTGGATTATAGTGGGTTTGAATTGGTAAGTCATTGTGGTTTTGGTTTGCATTTCCCTAATGATGAATGCTGTTGAGTGACTTTTCATGCAGTTATTGGCCATTTGAATATCTTCTTTAGGGAAATGCCTATTTATGTCCTTTGCCCATTTTTAATTTTGTTGTCATTTTATTGTTCTGTTCAGTTGTTCTGTTGTAAGAATTCTTTGTATATTCCGGATACAAGCCACTTGTCAGCTATATGATTTGCCAGTATTTTCTCACATTCTGTGGGTTGTCTTTTCACCTTCTTGATAATGTCCTTTGATGTTGTTGTTTTCTGATAGTCCACAAATAAGAGAAGACATCCTTAGACCTTTCATATATCTTCTTTGTTATTGCCCAGTGTCAGCTAAATTTTAAAGTTTTTGCATATCTTGTTGTAATTAATTTTTTGCATATTCCGTAAGGCAAGGTGCTTATAATGCAAGATTATCAAATAAAATGTCATTGAAGAGCAGAGAGTACTGTCTAGTTTCCATCTAGTAGGCTCAACCAGTTGAAATACTTGTTAGGTCCTGTGTGTATTCCTAGATCTTAAGTGTTTCTGGTGCTTTCTTGGTCATAATTTTGGGTAGTGGGTTTTGGGTACTGAAGAGGAAAGAGTCCTTGCTTATTTCTTATGGAAAGCTCTTAAAAGAGTATGTAAAATTTGTCTATTTTATTTGCTATCATAGCTGTAAGAATCTTACAAAACATATTGTACAAAATCTTCTAATTGGAAAGACCAGATGTTTCAGATCAAGTCATTAGTTATTTAGAAAGCTCCAGCCGTGTTCTCAGCACTGTTCTGTCTCTCTCTCCAATTGTTGGCACTTGAATTTGAATGACGTTTTCCAAAAAATATGGGTTTAAATATGAGTCATAAATTCCCTTTTTTGTAAATCATGGAAAAATGAATGTAACTACAAATGATTTTCTTTCTCTAATAAGTGATTTTTTAAAATGTTTAATTATCAAAGTAGGAATGTTTTGGTGTCATTTTCCTCTCTGAAGTCCCTTCCTTACACCCTCTCCTCCCCCTCTATGCAGTTGTCAGACTTTAATGGTAGGACATCATTTTAAAGAATTTGTACTTAATGGCTCAGTCCCACTGGGCAGTAAGCAGCTCCTTGAGTTTATTATAACTTCTGGCAGGTGTGGAGATTTCTAGGTCACCAGGGAACTCTTGATTAAATTACTCCTGAAGTGCACTAATTGGTCTTTTCCACCCTGCTTAGGTGGTTCCAAGGAGACACTGACCAGCTGGCAAAACTTTGCCTATTAAGATCTAGTCTCAGCTTTGTCTTCCTGAGTATTCTGATGCTTTTGTTTAAAGAAGTCACTTATTTTATCTCCTTCCCCTCTTTATTGATTTTAGTTTCTGATGAAGAATTGAAAAGAAGAGTGGCTGAGGAGCTGGCACTGGAGGAGGCCAAGAAAGAATCTGAAAATCAGAAACGGTGAGCTTCATGGTGTTTGAGACAGATTTTGGCAGACTTGTCATATTTATGAAATATTTCTGGAGAGGAATGATTATAATAAGACTCGTCATTTGTATTTGGCTGAACATGTATGAACGTGGCTGGTTTTGGTTTTGGATTGTGCTTGTTAAAGCCCTAGGTTATCCCCTTCCCAAACTCAATTGTAAATGACCATTTTATTTCTTGTGTACTTCTTAGTTGCATGAATAATTGAGCCCTGTTTTTTCAATATGTGAGAAGTAGTTCTTGAGGATTCTCCTGGCACTTCTCAGGCTAGGTTCTTTTAATGAATATAATTTATGATTGAAAATTACATCGTCTACTATGGGTATTAAGGTTAACAATATTGTAGCTAATAATGAATGTTATATGTTATAGATAGTACCCATGTTAATAAGTAGCACTGATTAGTAGTATGCTCACTTAAAAAAGTCAAAGATGTTACAGATAAGTGTAAGGTTGAAAAAACAAAATCCTCTGTAATTTCATCCTACAGAGATAACCACTCTTGAACATTTCATTCCTCTAGATTTTTTTGTATACATCTATATTATTGTTGTCATTATTACTACTTCTAACAACAGCTGCTAAAAGAATGTTCACTGAAATGTTTTTGTAATAGAAAACTGGAAGCAATCCAGATGCCCATCATGGAGGGCTGCATGAGTGAATTATGGTACACGGAATTTTATTACAGTGGAATATTAGACAGTCAAGTAGATCTTATGTGCTGATTCAAAAAGATGTTGAAAGGCTGTAAACTGAAAAGAAAGCAATATTCAAAACAAAATAGTTAATTTTTTTTTTGGTAAAAGTACTACTTTTTAAAGACTTAAAGTATATACTTACTCATAGAAATATGTGGATACATTTTAATCCAAGATAGAGTCAAGTGCTTCCCATCTGTGCTATTTCTGAAATTTCCGTATAGCAAAAAGCATTATTATTACATGATTATGCAAATATCTTTCACATGCACAATGACTACTACCAGTAGATGGTTTGTAAGATTGTGTGTGTGTGTGTGTGTGTGTGTGTGTGTGTGTGTGTGTTTTGGGCTGCTTCACTAGTTTGCTTGAGAGGGCTAATGTAAGGAATATTTGAATTGGAGTCTCATCTTCACTTGGCTATAGGGGCTTCAGTGTATAATTTAACCTCTTTGGGCCTTAAATATTTCATCTCTAAAGTGAGGGTTTATGAAATGTTCTCTAACATTTCTTCTCTTTGACGAAGTGCTAAATAAGCTAGGTCCGATTTGCCTGAAACGTGTAGAACAGGACATGAGTTTTACTGTACATTAAGACCACCATTTTTCTCAGGAAAGAGAGAAGGCTCGTGGCTTAGGGTTTTAAAAATCAAGATGTAGTTAGTACTGCTAAAAGTGTCTACGCATATTTCAATAGTTTCCCACGCAGCACTTCATAATTATTTAATTGGGGTTAGGTTGATGGAGTATATAATTAGATAGTGAAGTTAAAATATTCAAAAAAACTGAGACCATTTTCATTAAGAAGCAGAGAAAATCAATGTGTTATGGTAGAATTCCTTGTCTTTGAAATTTTATTACTTTTAATTGAATTTTATTTTAATAAGGAGTTTTTGGTTAGACCTTCATATTTACTTTGCTTATTATATTTCACATAGGAATTTTTTGTCTTCCTTTCTTCCCCTATGGTACAGGCTTTTGTTACAGTAATTCTCACTGTGGTGGGGTATTTTTTTCCCCCTCCATGACTTAGCTCCCATTTGTTCTCCTGTTCTATGAAAGGTAAAGGGCAGATGAGATGGATACAAGGTGCCAGTGAGGGCTGATTTCATCTCTCATGTGGACTGGGGTTGGCAGCCTAGCTGTAACCTGGGACAAATGACTACTGATAAAGAATTTATTTTCTGTCACTTTTAAGGGGAGCAGAGGGTTGTACAGCCTTTTTTTATTGTTTTCTCTTTAAAAAAAATGTTTTGTTTGAAGCCTTCTTCATGCAAACTTCCAGCTGTCAAATCTTGGCAAAAAGTGTGTGTTTATCTGTATGATAGTTCTTAGAAGAATCAATAGCTATGTTTTTTCTTTTTTCAACCAGAGAAGAAACTTCAGAAAAAGCATTAAAAAGGTTTTCTGTGCCGTCTTTTAAAAGCAACTTTTTGGAGAAACAAAGCATTTATAGATAATTGTATCTGTTGCCTTAATTGAGTAAAGCCTTGGAAGCAGTTTTAGAAGATGGTTCCTTGTGTCCTGGACTGTCAGTGGTATATGCCTGGCTTTCCAAGTCTTCTCTTTTCACTCCAGATGTACCCATAACTGTAGTTGAGTTCCTAAGCCCTTAAGATTGGGGCATAGGCACATGAAAGTGTAAGGGATCCAACGTATGCAGAAAGGACTTTGGAAATTATTTCCATTGTGATATTTTTCTTTATAGGATAGTTATAATTTTTAACCTTTTTATTATGGACACTTTAAAACACCTTCAAAAACAGAAGGGTACAGTGAATCCCCATGACACTGTTACAACAATTCTTGTTTCATCTGTACCCCATTCACTCCACCTATATGGTGAATGGTAAAGGAGAAGCACCAACATTTTTAATAGGTTGGTGAATTTCATGGCAGGGAAATACTCTGAAATATTTTCTGTCAGCCTAGCTTAATAAGGACCTTGTTTCAGTTAGGTTTTCTTGGTTGAAAGACTGGAACTTAACTCTGGCCGACTTGGGAAGCAAGGAAATTTTTAGAAGAATATTAGATAGTTGAAAGGACTCAAAAGGAAGACTAGAGAACCACTAGGTAGGGAAGAACTGGGTAGTACTTAAAACTTTACACAGTGAGGAAGAAGTAATTCTCCAGGATGACGGTTCCATGATAAAGGGGAAAGGATGGTGGGTGGCTGAATTTCATTGAATTGAAGATGCCATCGATTTCTAAGAAGCATTGTATTTGACGTACCACTAAGAAAAAAATTGCTGCAGATAATAACCCAGTAGTTTACATCTTAGAATTTTTTTTATTGAAAGAGCTCATTAAGACTGACTTTGAATTTCTAAAAACCTATCACTTGTATGTTCATAAAAAGGAAAATGTAAGTGAAATAAATAGGTTAAGGCATGTCAGCTAGGGGAGATTTTGGTTTCCAGGGGACACATGAAAATGTCTGGAGACGTTTTTTGGCTGTCACAACTAGTTAGGTCTTACTGGCATCTAGTGGGTAGAGGCCAGGGATACTGCTAAACATTCTGTAATGCACAGGATACCCCCCACCCCCAAAAAAAGACAAACCTTACAAAAAAACAAAGAATTATCTGGGCCAGAATGTCAGTAGTGCTGATAGTGAGAAACCCAAGGTTAAGGGACTCAAAACCTGTTCATGTTGGTTCTAATTCTTCTAAATTGTTCTGTGACTCAGGGTCTTGATGTGTTTGTTTTTCCACACGGTATCATATTCTGTGCCATCAAAACCTTGATGACACAGCATTCTGCTGTTGTACCTGGGATTTTTCCAGACTGCTGACTGGAAAAAGTTTTGCAAATTTTGATGCTTATGTGCAGGCTATGCCAACTATTCAGGATCAGGCTGGCAGACTGCAAGTGTGAGGTGCTTTCAGGCATGTGGAAACGTGGGCAGATAGGGTCCTAGAACTGTATTTTGTCAGTACAGTCTGTACATACTCTGGACCATAACCTCTGTTAGGTTGGAAATGATTTTTTTTTTTTAAATTGGGGTATAGTTGTTTTACAACGTTGTATTAGTTTCTGCTGTACAGCAAAGTGGAGTTCCCTGTGCTATACAGCAGGTTCTCATTAGTTATCTATTTTATACATATTAGTTAGTGTATATATGTCAATCCCAATCTTCCAATTCATCCCGCCCCCACTTCCTCCTTTGGTGTCCATACATTTGTTCTCTATGTCTGTGTCTCTGTTTCTGCCTTGCATACCGGTTCATCTGTACCATTTTTCTAGATTCCACATATATGTGTTAATATACAATATTTGTTTTTCTCCTTCTGACTTCGCTCTGTATGACAGTCTCTAGGTTCATCCATGTCTCTGCAGATGACCCAATATCATGGTTTATGGTTGAGTAATATTTTATGGTTGAGTAATATTCTTTTTCCTTTTTATGGTTGAGTAATATTTTTTTGGTTGAGTAATATTCCTTTTTATGGTTGAGTAATATTCCGTTGTATATATGTACCACATCTTCTTTATCCATTTGTCTGTTGATGGACATTTAGGTTGAGTAATATTTTTTATGGTTTTTATGGTTGAGTAATATTTTTATGGTTGAGTAATATTCCGTTGTATATATGTACCACATCTTCTTTATCCATTTGTCTGTTGATGGACATTTAGGTTGCTTCCCCGACCTGGCTATTGTAAGTAGTGCTGCAGTGAACGTTGGGGTGCATGTGTCTTTTGAGTTACGTTTTTCTCTGGGTATATGCCCAGTAGGATCGCTGGATCTTACGGTAATTCTATTTTTAGTTTTTTAAGGAACCGCTATACTGTTCTCCATAGTGGCTCTATCAATTTACATTTCCACCAATAGTGCAGGAGGGTTTCCTTTTCTCCACATCCTCTCCAGCATTTATTGTTTGTAGATTTTTCAATGATGGCCATTCTGATCAGTGTGAGGTGATACCTCATTGTAGTTTTGATTTGCATTTCTCTAATAATTAGTGATGTTGAGCAGCTTTTCATATGCCTCTTGGCCATCTGGATGTCTTCTTTGGAGAAATGTCCATTTAGGTCTTCTGCCCATTTTTTTTTTTTTTTGCTGTACACGGGTCTCTCACTGTTGTGGCCTCTCCCGTTGCGGAGCACAGGCTCCAGGCACACAAGCTCAGCGACCATGGCTCACGGGCCCAGCCGCTCCGCGGCATGTGGGATCTTCCTGGACTGGGGCACGAACCCGCGTCCCCTGCATCGGCAGACGGACTCTCAACCACTGCGCCACCAGGGGAGCCCCTGCCCATTTTTTGATTGGGTTTTTTTTTTTGTAATTTTTTTTTTTTTTTTGTAATATTGAGCTGCATGAGCTGTTTGTATATTTTGGAGATTAATCCTTTGTCTGTTGATTCATTTGCAAATATTTTCTCCCATTCTGAGGGTTGTCTTTTTGTCTTGTTTATGGTTTCCTTTGCTGTGCAGAAGCTTTTAATTTTCATTAGGTCCCATTTGTTTCCTTTTGTTTTTATTTCCATTACTCTAGAAGGTGGGTCAAAAAGGATCTTGTTGTGATTTATGTCAGAGTGTTCTTCCTATGTTTTCCTCTAAGAGTTTTATAGTGTCTGGCCTTACATTTAGATCTTTAATCCATTTTGAGTTTATTTCTGTGTATGGTGTTAGGGAGTGTTCTAATTTCATTCTTTTACATCTAGCTGTCTGGTTTTCCCAGCTCCACTTATTGAAGAGACTGTCCTTTCTCCATTGTATATCTTTGCCTCCTTTGTCATAGATTAGTTGATCATAGGTGCGTGGGTTTATCTCTGGGCTTTCTATTCTGTTCCACTGATATATATTTCTGTTTTTGTGCCAGTACCATACTGTCTTGATTACTGTAGCTTTGTAGTATAGTCTGAAGTCAGGGAGTCTGATTCCTCCAGCTCCGTTTTTTTTTTTTCCCCTGCAAGATTTCTTTGGCTCTTCAGGGTCTTTTGTGTCTCCGTACAAATTTTAAGATTTTTTGTACTAGTTCTGTGAAAAATGCCATTGGTAATTTGATAGGAATTGCATTGAATCTGTAGGTTGCATTGGGTAGTATAGTCATTTTCACAATATTGATTCTTCCAGTTCAAGAACATGGTATATCCCTCCATCTGTTTGTGTCATCTTTGATTCCTTTCATTAGTGTCTTACAGTTTTCTGAGTACAGGTCTTTTACCTCCTTAGGTAGGTTTATTCCTAGGTATTTTATTCTTTTTGTTGCAATGGTGAATAAGATTATTTCCTTAATTTCTCTTTCTGATCTTTCATTGTTAGTGTATCGGAGTGCAAGTGATTTCTGTGCATTAATTTTGTATCCTGCAACTTTACCAAATTCATCAATTAGCTCTAGTAGTGTTCTGGTGGCATCATTAGGATTTTCTATGTATAGTATCATGTCATCTGCAAACAGTGACAGTTTTACTTCTTTTGCAGTTTGTATTCCTTTTATTTCTTTTTTTTTAAAAAATAAATTTATTTTTATTTATTTATTTTTGGCTGCATTGGGTCTACGTTGCTGCACGCAGGCCTTCTCTGGTTGTGGCGAGTGGGGGCTACTCTTTGTTGTGGTGTGCGGGCTTCTCATTGTGGTTGCTTTTCTTGTTGCAGAGCACAGGCTCTAGGTGTGCGGGCTTCAGTAGTTGTGGCTTGCGGGCTCTAGAGCACAGGCTCAGTAGTTGTGGCGCACGGGCTTAGTTGCTCCGCGGCATGTGGAATCTTTCCGGACTAGAGCTCAAACCTGTGTCCCCTGCATTGGCAGGCTAATTCTTAACCACTGCACCACCAGGGAAGTACCCTTTTATTTCTTTTTCTTCTCTGATTGCTGTGACTAGGACTTGCAATAGGACTTGGAAAAGTATGTTGAATAATAGTGGCAAGAGTGAACATCCTTGTCTTGTTCCTGATCTTAGAGGAAATGCTTTCAGTTTTTCACCATTGAGAATGATGTTTGCTGTGGGTTTGTCATATACCGCTTTTATTATGTTGAGGTAGCTTCCTTCTGTGCCCACTTTCTGGATAGTTTTTATCATAAATGGGTGTTGAATTCTGTCAAAAGCTTTTTCTGCATCTGTTGAGATGATCATGTGGTTTTTATTTCTTCAGTTTAATATGGTATATCACATTGATTGATTTGCATATATTGAAGAATCTTTGCATCCCTGGGATAAATCCCACTTGATCATGGTGTCTGATCCTTTTAATGTGCTGTTGGATTCTGTTTGCTAGTATTTTGTTGAGGATTTTTGCGTCTGTATTCATCAGGGATGTTGGTCTGTAATTTTCTTTTTTTGTAGTGTTTTTGTCTGGTTTTGGTATCAGGGTGATGGTGGCCTCATAGAATGAGTTTGGGAGTGTTCCTTTCTCTGCGGTTTTTGGGAAGAGTTTGAGAAGGATGGGTGTTAGCTCTTCTGTAAATGTTTGATAGAATTCACCTGTGAAGCCATCTGGTCCTGGGCTTTTGTTTGTTGGAAGATTTTTAATCACAGTTTCAATTTCATTACTTGTGATTGGTCTGTTCATATTTTCTATTTCTTCCTGGTTCAGTGTTGGAAGGTTCTGTCTTTCTAAGAATTTGTCCATTTCTTCCGTGTTCTTCATTTTATTGGCATAGAGTTTCTTGTAGTAGTCTCTCATGATCCTTTGTATCTCTGCAGTGTCTGTTGTAACTTCTCCTTTTTCATTTCTAATTTTATTGATTTGAGTCCTCTCCCTCTTTTTCTTGATGAGTCTGGCTAAAGGTTTATCAATTTTGTTTATCTTCTCAAAGAAACAGCTTTTAGTTTTATTGATCTTTGCTCTTGTTTTCTTTGTTTCTATTTCATTTATTTCTGCTCTGATATTTATGATTTCTTTCTTTCTACTAACTTTGGGTTTTTTTTGTTTCTTTCTCTAGGTCCTTTAGGTGTAAGGTTAGATTGTTCATTTGAGATTTTTCTTGCTTCTTGAGGTAGGATTGTATTGGTTTAAACTTCCTTCTTAGAACTGCTTTAGCTGCATCCCATAGGTTTTGGGTCATTGTGTTTTCATCGTCATTTGTCTCTAGGTATTTTTTGATTTCCCCTTTGATTTCTTCAGTGATCTCTTGGTTATTTAGTAGCATATTGTTTAGCCTCCATGTGTTTGTTTTTTACAATTTTTTTCCTGTAATTGATTTCTAATCTCATAACATTGTGGTCGGAAAAGATGCTTGATATGATTTCAGTTTTCTTAAATTTACCAAGGTTTGATTTGTGACCTGAGATGTGATCTGTCCTGGAGAATGGTCCATGTGCACTTGAGAAGTAAGTGTATTCTTCCACTTTCAGGTGGAATGTCCTGTAAATAAAAATTAAATCTGTTTGGTCTATTGTGTCATTTAAAGCTTGTGTTTCCTTATTTATTTTCTCTGGATAATCTGTCCATTGTTGTAAGTGGGGTGTTAAAGTCCCCCAGTATTATTGTGTTACTGTCAATTTCCCCTTTTATGGCTGTTAGCATTTGCCTTATGTATTGAGGTGCTCCTATGTTGGGTGCATAAATATTTTCAATTGTTATGTTTTCTTCTTGGATTGATCCCTCGATCATTATGTAGTGTCCTTCCTTATCTCTTGTAACAGTCTTTATTTTAAAGTCTATTTTATCTGATATGAGTATTGCTACTCCAGCTTTCTTTTGATTCCCATTTGCATGGAATATCTTTTTCCATCCCCTCACTTTCAGTCTGTATGTGTCCCTTGGTCTGAAGTTGGTCTCTTGTAGACAACATATATATGGGTCTTGTTTTTGTATCCATTCAGCAAGTCATTGTCTTTTGGTTGGAGTATTTAATCCAGTCACATTTAGGGTAATTATCTGGAAATGATTTCTTGAGTGTCTGCCTCATCGCCTACCTAATTCAGAAATCCTTTTATGGCATCTCTGACTGGTCATGCCACACACATTAGAACCCATTCAGAAATCATTTAAACTGAAGATACTTTATTAGGCCATTTAGAATTTACCTGAACTCCTTTAAGTTTCCACTTCTTTATTTTTCATTTATTTTTTAAATTGAAGTATAGTTGATTTACAATGTTGTCTTAATTTATGCTGTACAGCAAAGTGATTCAGTTATACATATAAACATTCTTTTTTATATTATTTTCCATTATGGTTTATCACAGGATATTGAATATAGTTCCCTGTGCTGTATAGTAGGACGTTGTTGTGTATCCAAGTTTCCACTTCTTTAAAACTAATACGCAGATGTGGCCTAATAAAAGTTGCTTTCGAGGAGGAGGTTTCTACCAGGGCCACAGCGATGCCATAGTTAATTTTAAGCACTATGACTATATATGTTATATTCTCATTTCTAAAAAACATTTACACATGGAATCTCAATTCAATTTATCTTAGATCTTATTCTGTTTTATGAGAATCTTGAGTGATTTGATGCCTTCCAGAATCACTGACATAAAGTTAGTACACACACTAAAATTGTTGGATCTAATTTGGAATCGTAGGTTTGCTTATCACAACATATAATGGATGGAATAGTTGTTTGGTGTATTGAGAGTCAAGAGCAAACTAAATGCTCGTGTTAACAGTCTGTTTTTGCTGTGATACTCTGTTGTGTGTTTTGGATTATAGCTGACCATAATGTGTTACAATTATAGCTGGCCAGTATAGCAAGGATGTAATATGCTACAGTTTGAGTATAGACTTTTAAAATGTGATTTACTTCTCTCCTGTGCCCTACCTCCAAAAGTCAGTCTCTGACAGCAAGAAAAATGTGACTACTTCTGACCTCTGACCTTTGGCATTTGAATTTCACCTCTATAGCTATAAAGGCAAGTGAAAGTTGCCTCCATTTTAATAACCTTTTTCAGGAAGCCAGGAAGAAAGGGAATAGTTACTTGATGTTGTAACTAGCTGTACATCAACCAAGATTACTTGCTTGCTGTTTTTAGGTGGATGTTAGTTGAGATTTTACCCCATTTTTAATTACTTGAACAATTACATTAGATTTGTGAGACGCAAAATAATTTGGTTTAATCAATTAGTCATAAATTTTATCAGCTGTGTGGTTAAGTTAGAGTATAGCACAGTCCATTTATTTTTCCATTTATCACATCAAATAAGAACTTATATCATCAGATGAAGGCTTAAAACTTGTTTGTATCAATACTTCTTAGTTTCTCATAGTAAAGGTGAAATTCGTAGGGCTGGTGTCTTCTGTTTAAATCCACTATATATAATAATTCATTTTAATTTTATTTTTTGATATTATTTGCCTTTGGAGGAAAAAGCTGAAAAAGGAAGGAGGAAAGAATCCAATATAAAAAAACAGTGTTTGGGGGGCCTAGTGTCACATTGAAAATACACAATGTAAGAAATCATCTACCTAGTGTGGCATCTTTCACATGGTAAACTCTCACAAATATTTGTTCAGTTGAATGATTGAATGAATCATTCGTACTGGAAAATCTTGACATTCTCCTGGGAAGGGCAGTCTACTCTGTATACATATGCATATACATTTCACATTATGTTAAAAACAAAAAAACTGTGCTTTTAAAAATCAGACATTAACCAAGGACTATAGGTACTAGAGACTTGTTATAAATCTTTGTTTCAAATTAGTGTAGTGTTAAACGTTGTTTTCTAGTCATCGACACATATTACACAGTTGTTATGAAATTACATACCTTCAACCTGCAAGTCATCTCTAGGTATATAGTAATTAAAAAAAAATACCAACTTTCAGGGAACAAGTTCTGTTGATCCACTAATATTTATCAGTGGCTTTAATCATAAAAATGTAGTTTTTAAGTGACCTTAAAGATCAGTTAGCAGTCAGTATTTTCTCATGGTCCTCACAACTGTCACAGGCAATGAATCTCACTTCTAATTTACAAATATTTGCAAAGAAGGTGATTACAGAAGTTTGTACCCTGCTGTGTTGTGAGCAGATTCCCCAGGGTCTGGCTCCAGTAGGCGCAATGGATGGTTGATTGGCATTATCTGGAAAATATTTATGTGCTCTGACATTTAAGAGATCCTTCTGTAGTATAAAAATCCCAATATATTAGATTAATTATTTGATTAACCTCATTAAAGCTGTTTTTTTTTTAAATGCATATTGTGTTTCTGTGGTTTCATTCCTTTAACTTTTCTGTTCCATTCTGCTTAAAAGTAAAGCCCTAACTCGTTCGGAATGTAATAGATCACATCCTTACCACCCAGTACTTTTCACTGGGAAATGACTGGAAGTGCTATGTATGTACTAAGTATTGGAATCTTTAGCCATCTGCTACTTTCATCTTTTTTCTTCAAGTGGCACTTTTCTATTTTTAATAGAGACAAGTGCTTTCTATAACCAACAATTACAGAAGGTTGGATTATCCAGTCTGTGTTTTATTCACATCTCTCTACTTTTTCCAAATCCAGTTTTCTTTCCTATTGATGTTATGCTGTTGTAGACTCCTACCCTGAATTCTGTTCGAGAAGCTATTTTTACATGTAGGAATATTAAACCTGGAAAACCAGAATCAATCAAGCATGCTGTAGAAATCTGTAACTTTTTTATTGGTTGTAATAGCAGCTGTGATGTTCAACCACTTCTTGTTCAGATGTTTCTTTTGACAGTAATTACAGTGTTTTCTCTCATGAAGCAAGTGTTTGAAGTAATTTGTGCCAGAGTTGGTTTCTGCATTTGGAAGTTTCTAGGAGTTGGTTTCTGAGTGTCCTATAGTTGTTATAGTTCTTGTTGAAGTTTCTCCATTACCCAGAACAATCTCAGGGGGAGCGGACATTGTAATATACTCTGTAAATCATTTATTATTCTTCACATGAACTATTAATGTTTTTTTGTCAGTGTTATCACTGTTTTATAAAAACAGATGACTCAAGTAGACATATATAAAGTTTTCAGTCAGCAGTGGAAGCAGGACTTGAATTGGGCTGCCTGCCCCAGAGCCCTGTACTCTGTTGCTGAGGTGATAGAATCATATTGTGTCCCATCACCTTGTAAACATTTATTCAAAGGAAACCTGACAGAACTCTGATACCAAACTGCTTCAAGTGCCGTCTGGTTATAGCTAGGACTAGGGATTTAGAGCTCTGTCAGCCATTTCCCCCACCTTTTCCCTTCCTAGAAACCTGGGAAGCATAGGGCTTAGTTTGAGAAACTTCTGGCTAGACTAATTTTCTCTCACATTGGGACACTTCATTTGTGAGGAGTAAACTTTTCTTTTCCAAACAGCATTTGCTGGAGAGACTCAGTTCAGTTTCCATTTTAGAAGGTGAGTGGGCAGTGGCCTCATGTCCATTTCCTTGTGTCCAGAAGTCTGTACTTATGGACAGTGGTCCGTGTAGGCTGGGCCTTACCCTGCTGAGCCCTCAGTCCTGGGCCTTCTGGGAGCCATCTGCTGATCCTGCTGGTGATGAATGCCTTGTTAGGAGGAGGGTAGCAGGATGAGACCCTCCTTTGGCAGTTTGCTCTGCAACTGGGGAGAAATACACAGGGTTCTCCTCTTCCTCTTCTGACCTCAACAGGTTAGCCAGTAGAGCCTCTAGCTGTAAAGGAGTGCGGGTGACATAGTTATAATTCAGATGTAAATTTTATCTCAGCATTATAATATTTCTAAACATTGGCACATTTTCATGTTTAAGTAAACCTCCCGCTCCCTTTCCTGGTTGCAGAAAACCCTTAAAAACGAGTAGCTCATCTTAAGTTTCTGATAAATATTTTTTTGAGAGAACCCAGATTCTTTTGCATCCCATTCTTATCCAGAGCAGCTGTCGTTTGTTTTTGATGAAAACTTTCTTCACAGTTCATAGATGGCATACACATAGAATACACACACTGGGGTCACATTATGTTATGAAAACCATTTCGGAGTACAGGACCCATGTGCCCAACTGAAATGAAAACATTAAAAAAATAATAGGTGTTGGATTCTTGTATTTTCTGAGCACTTTATATATTTAACTCACTTCATCCTCACAACACCTCTATTGTCCACACTTTATAAGTGAGGAAAGTGAGAGGTAAAGAAGAAACTTACCCAAAGTCATATCTGGTAAGTGGAGAGCCTGGGGTTTGAACTGAAGTCTCTGTCAAGTTCATGCACTTCACCATCCTGCAGTATTACCTTTCTCTGTGTATAGGGAATGCTCTCTTTAAAGTTTTTCATTTACAGTTGTGAGAAGAGGTAACAAACATTTGCTTGGGCTTTCACCTCTAAACCATTAGTAAATAAAAGATCTTTTAGAAATGATCTCGATTGTGTGCTCCTGGTTATTAGATCTGTGCAACTGCTCTGGGTGATATTTTTAAAACTTCCTTTATCTTAGTACCAAAATCTTTTGAGAATTTGTGTTTAAAGTTAATATTCTTTATTCAGGTTGGCTATAACTTATTATTAAATGTCGTTGGTGTCCACGTTTTCAGTGGTGGTGGCAGTTTGAATTTCTTGTTAGCTTAAGATGGGGACATTTTTCTTAATAGCACAGCAGGGCGGGCTGTGTGGAAGCAGATGGGGCCCTGCCTTGTGAACTTTAGAGGCGAGTGCTGCCTCCAGTCAGTGAGGCACACACGTGCCCAGTAGTGCTCTGCAGAGTTCTCTGGAGCAATCGGGCCCTTCCGCTCTGTGGGAAGCAACAAAGAGGCACAGCACTTACTTTAATAGACGATCGTGAAGTGGAAATCATTTTGGATTTCTCCTTCTGTATTCATCCTTAGCCTTTTTTTTTTTTAAAGAAACTTGGACTCATTTTCTTATTTTGTATTGGTTGTGTTGCTTCACTTGTTGGGTTTGGTTTGTAGTATTTATTACTATTTATTTGCCTTTTATGTGATAGAGTATTTTGATGTTGTCACATTTAGTCCACAAACTGACATGTTTTTAAATCAATGAAAAAATCTAGCTGCTGGGACAGTGTGATTTTGGAACTCAAATATGGAATTCCTCCACTGAGTAATGTGCAGCTAGCACAGGGGCAGTTTATTAGTTATATACTATTTACAGTTGTTTCCTTACACATATACTATGTAGGTCCTCCAGGCTTAAACCAGTTCATTTGGAAATTTTTTCAACTTACTCCATTAAAATGATTTTCGTGTGATTTTTGGCATCAAGTATAAAAATAGAGGTTAATCCTGTAAATGTTTCAGTTAATGATTTAAATTTGAGCTCCTTCACAACTTCTTAGAATAGATCTCTTAAATTCTTCATTTCCTGGTGCCATTTTGTGAATGATTATTAGAGTGAAACAAAAATCCCTTAAAAAAATCCATAGATTACAGTTTTGCTTTACTGATAGGTTGATGGATTAAAACCAAACCAAATCAAAACAACCAAAAAAGTCACTTGAAACCACTAATTTAATATGGGAAATGTCTATTAATTTAAAAACCATTACCCAACAGTTTCTGCAATTTTCATTATTGCTACAGAATGTGGTAGGTTTGATCTAGAAAGGGCATTCTGCAAACTATTGAAAACATGGATAATGTTGATTTATTTTAAAAAATTACAAAAGAAATATATTTCAAAGAAATTCAGATAATATACAAGCACAAAAAGTCATCTTATCCCTTCTCCTCCATTACCCTGCTCTTCCCCCTTAAAATCATTCACATATTTTACCCTAAGGGAAATGTATTCTTAACAGTGTTTCGTATAGTTTGTTTCTTAAACAAAATGAGATTGAAGTAATAATGTTGTATAGCTTGTTTTATTTCCCCCACCCAATCATATAGTGTGGTCCTCCCCCTATGTGCAGAATAAGCAGATCTCGAGTACACTTAAAATCTGATGATACACACTATTTAAGAAGACTTTACCTAAGAAGTAATACTAATAGCAATAACATTTAATAATAAGCAATAAGTAGTAGTAATAGCTAACAGTTTTTGAACACTTTCTTTGTCCCAGGCACTGGTCCAAGCACTTTGCACGTAATGATCATTTAATCCTCACAGCAACCCTGTGAGGCAGGTTCTGATCTGCTGGTACCCTCACTTCATAGATGAGGTGGC
This sequence comes from Stenella coeruleoalba, assembly GCF_951394435.1. Lineage (NCBI taxonomy): Eukaryota > Metazoa > Chordata > Mammalia > Artiodactyla > Delphinidae > Stenella > Stenella coeruleoalba. The sequence goes on along the minus strand of NC_137155.1, from coordinate 85,551,122 downwards.
TGAAACACAGGTTCATACTTGCTTCTAGTCACATACCCAGAAAATAGAGGAGTTGGGATTTGAACCCAGGCAGTCTGGAACCTGAAGCCACACTCATCATCACTCTGCTAGACTGTATGTCAGAGGCTAAATTGTTTTCTGGTCCAACAGGGAGGCCACCTATTATATGTTAGTATGAATGCTGTATCTAAGGCTCTTTTGGTGTGTTTTACTGAATATTTATGTTTTTCAGGTTTTAGTACAATTTTGCCTTGATTGTGGAGCTCACTAAATAAGGAATTTAGTTTTGAAAAGAATTCACAATGAAGGGATTTTTGGGGTATTCTTGTTTTTTTAATTCACATGACTATATTTTGAAATAAAACTGTCAAAATACTGTCAAATAGTGGGTGAAAGTTAATATTTCTGTGGATTTTGGTCTAATATGTTGGAAATTGTGTATTTCTTTATGAATATACCTGTCAGCTGTACAATTCAGTTTTTATAGACTTAAAGAAAAGGAGCCCAAACTATTGTCCAAGTGAGTTTATGTAACTTAACTTGTTTGTACAGCCCCAGGTAGATTAGACTTAGAAAGCACTTTCCTCAAACTATTGAAAACTTAGTCTAACAAATTGAGAGTAACATCAGAACTTTGATTATTGATTATTCTTGCTCCCTCCTTCGTGCCTTTATGTTTCTGCTTTTAAAATATATTGCAAATTCATGACTCTCACGCATTTCTTTCCTTACTTAGTCTAAGCCAACTGGTTCTCATCTGAGGGGGATTTTGCCGCGTCTCCCCAGTGCCACCTCCACGGGTCATTTGGCCACATCTGGAGACCTTTAAGGTTGTCACCACTTGGAGGATGCTTCTGGCATCTGTCTAGTGGGTAGAGGCCAGGGATGCTATTAAACATCCTCCAACACAGGGCAGCCCCGCACAGCAAAGAATTGTTTGGTCCAAATGTCAGTAGTGCCGTGGATGAGAAACCCTGGTCTAAGTCATTATCATTTCTTTTTTTTTTATTCTAAGATTTCATAATTATTACTTTTTTTTACATCTTTATTGGAGTATAATTGCTTTACAATGGTGTGTTAGTTTCTGCTTTATAACGAAGTGAATCAGTTATACATATACATATGTTCCCATATCTCTTCCCTCTTGCGTCTCCCTCCCTCCCACCCTCCCTATCCCACTCCTCCAGGCGGTCACAAAGCACCTAGCTGATCTCCCTGTGCTATGCGGCTGCTTCCCACTAGCTCTCTGTTTTACTTTTGGTAGCATATATATGTCCATGCCTCTCTCTCGCTTTTTCACAACTTACACTTCCCCCTCCCCATATCCTCAAGTCCATTCTCTAGTAGGTCTGTGTCTTTATTCCTGTCTTACCCCTAAGTTCTTCATGACATTTTTTTTCCCTTAAATTCCATATATATGTGTTAGCATACGGTATTTGTCTTTCTGACTTACTTCACTCTGTATGACAGACTCTAGGTCTATCCACCTCATTACAAATAGCTCAATTTCGTTTCTTTTTATGGCTGAGTAATATTCCATTGTATATATGTGCCACATCTTCTTTATCCATTCATCCGATGATGGGCACTTAGGTTGTTTCCATCTCCAGGCTATTGTAAATAGAGCTGCAATGAACATTTTGTTACATGACTCTTTTTGAATTATGGTTTTCTCAGGGTATATGCCCAGTCATTATCATTTCTCACTTGAGCTACTGTAAAGTTTCCATGCACGGAGCCAGTCCTGTCCCCCAGATCCTGCTCTCCGCAAAGCAGTGTTAGTGTGCTTTAAAAAATGCATTTGGAATCATGGCAGTTTATTTGCTTAAAATCCTTTAACGGCATTTCATTAGATCTAGCATAAAATCCAGATCTTGCCCTTGATCTTCTGGTACTCTGCTGCCCTTTATGTTTATGCACTTGGGCCTCATCTCTTACCACCCTCCCATTTTACATTTCAGCTGTAGCAGCTGCCAAACCTGTTTGTGCCTGCATAGTTCTTTGCCTAGAATACTTGTATTTCATATTTTGCATGGCTGACTCCCTCTTACTATTTAGGGTTCTTCTCAAATAACCCCGCAGAGAGGCTTTCCCTGATTGCTTTGTTTAGTCATTCTCTTTCCTGTCCTCTCACTGTAGCTGTCCTTTCTCTGCCTTGTTTCTTTAGCCCTTTATCTGTTTATTGACTGTCTCCTCCAACTGGAATATAAAGGTCTCCGAGGGCAAAACTCGTTGTCATATAGTAAGTGCCAACAAGAATGCATCACTAAATTACAACAGTACTTTATGGTTGTGGTAAATAGATTAAAATGGGATAGACTTTGTCCAAAAGGAAAAAGAGGCAGGAACATCATATGACTACAGCAGCTATCATTGAATGATTGCCTACTGTTTACCAGGTGCTGTGCTGGTACATTTGCATACACTAGCTCTGAACTTGCCAAGAGCCTTCTGACGAGGCCTGCCTTAGCCTAGGTGGTAGCCTGCAGGATGATGCCCCTCACATTACATTCCCCCAGACGCAAAATACCCGCCCCCCCCACACACCCTCGCAACTGAGGAGAAATGGCTGTGGTAGCTCTGCTCTTTGTGGGTTTATTTTACAATAGAATGCCACTGGGAGAGGCTAAATCCCTGGCCCAAGGCTGTGCTACTGACCAAAGCCAGCCTCAGGATTTAAGCCCAGTTCTCTTTTACTCCAAGCCCACGCCTCTTTCCCAACACTTCAAGCTTTCTTGGTTCTTAGGGAGCAGCTGCAGTTCACATCTTCCCTTCTAGCAGGCTTAGTTGGCATCCATTTTTTGATTGGGGGGCTGCATTTTTAACTCCAGAGGCAACAATTTCTCTGGTTTCTGATGACTTAGGCAGAAATAATCTATTTTTCTGTCTTGTCCTGAGACGGTTGCTTAGTGTTGTCTGAAAGTAAAAAACTGACATTATGAGACTATAATCTGGGCTTTGGACTGTTTTTATTGGCAACCAAAAACATAGAATTTGTAACTAGGAACATGTAAAATATATACTGTGTCATGCATTCATATTTACTTACTTATTTATTTAAAAAATATTTATTTATTTTGGCTGCATCAGGTCTTAGTTGCGGCACGCAGGATCTTTGTTGAGGCATGCAGGATCTAGTTCCCTGACCAGGGATTGAACCCCGGCCCCCTGCATTGGGAGCACGGAGTCTTACCCACTGGACCACCAGGGAAGTCCCTGCATTCTTATTTATTTATTTATTCATTCGTTCATTCATTCATTCATGCTGCGTTGGGTCTTTGTTGCTGTGTGTGGGTTTTCTCCAGCTGCGGCGAGCGGGGGCTACTCTTCATTGCGGTGTGTGGGCTTCTCACTGCGGTGGCTTCTCTTGTTGCGCAACACAGACTTTGGGCTCATGGGCTTTAGTAGTTGTGGCACGTGGGCTCAGTAGTTGTGGCTCGCGGGCTCTAGAGCGCAGGCTCAGTAGTTGTGGCACATGGGCTTAGTTGGCTCCATGGCATGTGGGATCTTCCCGGACCAGGGCTTGGACCCGTGTCCCCTGCATTGGCAGGCGGCTTCTTAACCACTATGCCACCAGGGAAGCCCGTGCGTTCATATTTATATGAGATCGGACCAGAATGTGATTTATCTGTCTTTGAGCCTTGAAAGTTGGGACAGAAGTCAGGAAGCCTGTACCTCTGATTAGTTCCCATGAATCCTGTCGATGGCATCCACTTTTCCTTTGAACATTTGGTCCTTTAAGTTCAAGAGGAACCAGGAGTCACATGGATTTGTATATTGAAAATCTGCATCTGCAAACTCTCACCACATCATCACCTGGTGTGGTGAAAGTTTTTGGTTGAAACCTGAACTTATTCCACTTTCTTTGACCCTCCTGCCTCCCAGGGGTCAGTGCTCGCCCAAGGTACCAGGGGAGGCAAAAGCCCAGGGCGGCCTGTGATGGCAGATTGTTCTGAGTTTCAGTGTTCCTGTACAGTTCGTGAGTTGAACATTGCCTTGCGCTTCATCCTCTCTTGTATCTATCCTCCCACTACGTTTAAATGTTTTTTGAGGTGTTGTTTTTTTTTTCATTTTCTAGCAGCTTTTCATAGGAATGACACACACTCAGCAAACTCAGCCTTAGACAGCCTTTTGCAGACAAGAACAACACATTCACCAGTCAGGGAACAAAGTGAGAGAAAAATGAAGAACAATATTAGAAAAGAACCCTTTGGGAAGCTGCACAAAAATGTTATATTAAAATCGATCCCAGGGCTTGACCTTTTGTGGTAGTGTATATTTTAAAGCCTTCTATTGATTCTCTTTTAATAACATGTTTATTCTAGTTTACTGACAGAATCCTAGGGGGAATACAAAAAGAAAAGAACAGATTCTTTATTATGATGGTCATTTAAATTTGTCTTGGGCATTTTTTATGTCTGACTAGTGTTATCTTTATGTATTTAACGTACATCATTCTTTCTCAGTATGATACTGAGAGATGTTATAAAGGTGGGAAAGTGATTTTTAAATCTCCTTTCATTGAAAATATGCTTAGCCTTGCTGTTACATATGTGTGTGCCCCTCCACCCCCCGAATAGAATTTCTTGCTTTTCTGCACATGTGTAGAAGACAGAAGGGTCTTCATTTTGAATTTTTTTTTTCCCCCTAATCCTGCAAACCATCAGTAGTCTAAACTGCCGCGTCTGGGAACGTTTGGTGACAGTTCTGTGCCTGAAGACAGTTGTCTTTTACTGTATAACTAATGCAAAATGTCGAAGAAAAGGTAATTTCCGTACCTGACCCTTCTGACCACCCAATCTGGTCATTTCAAAGACAGAAATATTCATTGCTTTTCACAGTGAGGGGCCCTTTGTACTTCCCTTAGGAAGGCAGTCCTCTTAAGAGTTTTGTCCAGTCATGAATTGATGGCACTGTGTGCTCATCTCCTCCGGTTTTCTTCCATTAGGAAAAAAACAGGATTAATTTTCTTACCTCATTCAAATGATTTTTCCCAACATACAGATATTAAGAGGTATCCAGAACAGCAGGAAGGATTTGAAAGATACACCTGGAAAGGTTATCCTGTAAATGGCAAATTAAGTGAGATTCTGCCTGTAGAACATCAAGTTAATAGGCTTGGGGAGAAATAGGATGCTTGGATCTAATTCACGGCTTTAATATAATAGTCCTGTTGTTTATGGGACATCTGATATCACATGTTGAGAAGCCAGACAGCAATTCCGGGAAGGCTGTAATGAATTAGAGGACATTTCGAAAGGGCAAGTAAACTAATCAAGAAACTAAAAGAATCAGAACATTGGGAGATATGTATTGTAGCATTGCACAGAGAGGGCTCAACAGAGGTACAGCTCGGGGTCCCTAAGGAGGTCCAGAGAGTTACAGGTTTCCCCTATCTTTGAGTCTTTAAATGCTGCAGGGGTCTGGAGTTAGCAGCTGTGGGACAGCCACCTTCTTGTGGCTCTCAGGCACTCCATAAGGGGAATTGTTTCTGAGCACCGACCCTGCCCTGACTACTTCTAGAATGTTTCTGCTTTTTTCTCTTACCTTGTCCCATAGTTGATTTTTTATTGCAGCCTGGCCTGCTTTTCTGTGTTCTAACATAACCTCATTCATAGTATTTTCTTAGTAACTAAGAATATCTATGGATAAGAGCAAAAATCATAAGGCACATGATAGTATTGTAACAAGAAGTGTTTCTTCTAATTACAAAGATAACATACACTGTATAGAAAATTAGAGATAAGCAGCTAAACAAAATAAAGAAGATGAAAATGGCCATAATCCTACTAATTCACACAGAATTGTTGTAAATATTTTGGTACACAGGCATACATATGAAGGGGGAAAATAATAGAAGTGGTGTCATATTGTCCCTATTTTTCTGAGCTGCTTTATTTTTATTATTAAGCTGTATCATGGACATGTTTTGTTAATAGGTAATTTCATGGTAGTTCACTTTTATATAAGACCTTGAGGCTTCCAAATAAATGGTTCAAAATGTGTCACTATTATGAACACACTGCTTTGAATATCCTTGTTATTAAATTTATACATATTTATTAAATTTATACATACCCAGTATTATTTCCTTAGGGTAGATTTTTATAAGTGAAATTACTAGGTCAAAGGTTATACAGAATATTATTGTTGCCAAATTACCTTCAAGAAATTGTGCTAGTTAACTCACTACCAGTATGAGTCTCTGCTTTTGTCTCATTGTTGCAAATTTTGGGACTACAGTAATAAAACCAGTGCTGAGTTGCATTATGCCCAGATGACCATGCCTTATTATGTCTGTTTATTTAGCTAGTATTTTCATTAGTTTTAGCAGTGGTTAGTAGGATGGACTGTGTAGTCTTTTTTTTACTGAGTGAGTGCCATGAGAGTTTAGGCACCGAGTAAATACTTGTCAGATCATTTTGGATTATTATCAATAACCTTCTAAGGTACTAGGGTACCTTCTAAGGTGATAGGGGTTAGGGCTTCAACGTATGAATTTTGGGAGGGACACAATTCAATCCATAATAGATGAATAGACTGATTGATAGATATATCTCTGTAAATTGATGGGTATGGTGGTGTTTTATAGTTTTTCCTCAGCAGTAAATGAATTCTCCTATTAAATCTTTAAAGTATCTTCTAGGTCCAAAATTCTAAATGTTGATTTTCTGATGGAAGTTATTTTCATCAGGATTCTTCAATGATTGTGGCTTGAAGTATAAAAAGGGTTAAGGCTAGGATTTAATTGATTTGTAAAAATAATGTCATATGTCCCTATTCATCTATTTTTAGCTAAGTAGGTACATTTGTAATAGTAAAACAAATGGGCCAAAGAGTAGCCACTTAAAGGTGGCAGATTACTATGGGCAAGATCTTGAGTTGAAGCACTGAGCCTCCGCAGGTATAAAACAGAAGACTATCTACATTTGAACGTGACAAGGAACTCAGATTATAGTGCCTTCTCATGGTAAGGAAGGAAGTGAACTTGATCTTTACAGCCACGTGGTACCTCTTCACTGTCATATATACAGGACACTGACAAAATGATCATTCCCTCAATTGTTAAATTCTTGAGCTATGTGAGTTATTTAACTAGTTTTATGTATCTCACACAGATTAAAAAAAAAAAAAAAACCTCTGTGGTGGTATTTGTTATTCGGAACTTTGCTTTTAAAAAATAATGCTTTATTTTGTCTTCCCATTGGAATGACCCAGACTCAGAGAGGCTAATTTACCATTTGAAGCCCATTTTTCTTTAAAAGCAAACAGGTCTCTGGCTATTTTAGGAGCATGTTTGCCAATTCTGTACTCCTTTAGCCCTGTAAACGTGGGTCTTAAAGGAATTTTTAAGAATTGGCAATAATGGGAGTTTCAAGTTCTGTCTTCTGCAAATCATGTTGTATATTGTCTATGAAGATTTATCTTAGTTGAGAATCTGCTTTCTGAGGATTATCGTGATTAATTTTAATACATAGATCCTTAATGCTTTTAGAATTGATTTTTTCAAAAACTATCTGAATTGATCTCATTGGTTACTTCTTTTGTCACCCCATTCCCAGGCATAGGAACATACTGCAACTCCTAGAAATTCAAATATGTGTTTTATTTTTCAGTGACTTAGTCATTTCATCTTGGAAACCATAATGAAACTTATAGCAGTGTCACTCATTTTCATTTTCATTCTTGTGCAATCACTATTTAAATGAACGTTAAGGTAATATCATTGCAACATTTACTGCCAGTGTGAGTGTGTTGTATACAAAGAGTTCCAGAGGCATCTTTATTCGACATTAAATGGAAGAGCAGTTTTAATGAGGGTTCTGTAGATAGTTGAAAAGAAAAAATTTGTAAATGTATCCCTATTTAAATAGTACTCCCATTCTGAGTTAATTCTATTAAAGTAAGCTAAAAATGATTTAGAAATTAGTGTTGTAGCCTCTGGTAGTCTTATATGAGTGGTCTTTCTTTGGTAGTGCTTACCTTCATCCAGGGCATCTCTATATAAAGCATGCGTTTTGTGAATTGTTAGGTACTACAAATACAATTATTCTAGTATTAGGAAAGCCTAATCATCATGGATTTCTACCATTATACTAATTACAAACCCACCTAAATTATGAGGGGAAAAAAATAAGGACCAAACATTCATTGTCTTTGGAGTAGAGATCTGATCCAAATGCTGGCTTTGCCTTTTTTTTTTTTTTGCGGTATGTGGGCCTCTCACTGCTGTGGCCTTTCCCGTTGCGGAGCACAGGCTCCGGACGCGCAGGCTCAGCGGCCATGGCTCACGGGCCCAGCCACTCCGCGGCATGTGGGATCTTCCCGGACCGGGGCACGAACCCGTGTCCCCTGCATCGGCAGGCGGACTCTCAACCACTGCGCCACCAGGGAAGCCCGGCTTCGCCTCTTAATGATCTGTGATCCTGTGTAGGTCACTCATCCTTCTACACCTCAGTCTCCTTAGTTATGAAATTGGGTTAATAGGAATACTTACCTGATGAGATTGTTTTTCAATGAAGATTAAATAAGATAATGTGTATAGAGTACCTGGCACACATTAAACTTTCAATACAAAATGCTTATTCTTACAGAGAACTCCTTTCTCTCTTTGAACTGAAGAGCAGTAGAGTATGTTGGCTAAGAGTGTGGTCTCAGAGATCAGACTGCTTGGGTGTGAATTCCAGCTTTAAGGGTTACTGGCTTGGAGACCACATTAGTAATTACTTAACTTCTTCAAGGGTCAGTTTACTCATCTGTTAGATGGAGGACAGTAATAACACCCACCATGGGTTATTTTCAGGGTTATTTTGAGGATTAAATGGGCTATTCCATGTAAAGTTGTTAGCTCAGTGACTCACACAGAATCATAGTAAATGCTGCATAAATTTGTTTGTCTTATCCATCCATCCGTCCATCCATCTATCCATCCATCCATCCATTTCAGAGAATTAGTTATTCTCTGGTTATACTGTGTTTTCTTCAAATGCCCTTTCTCATTTCTTCTTGCCTTTATCCTTTCTAAGGAGTATAGAAAATCTTTATACTGGTGAAAATACAGGAAAAATAAGCTAAAGGAAGCTAGATGAACTTGTTCTCTTTTGCATGAGCCATTGTTTGTATTTTTCCAAGGGTGTGCCCAGGTCTAGTTCCTAAAGTGCTAAATGGGAGAAATGAGAACTTTTTTTTTTCTTTTTAGAGTAACAAGTGATTTTAAAAAGGTAACATAGCTTTTAATTTGAAAAATATTCCTTTTAGGTAATATAAGTTCTAAAATTGATGGTTGTCCTTATGTATTGGTGCCTTCACTTATTTATTTATTTATTTTTGCTTGCTGAGAGAATCATTTTCAAGGGCTGGGAGACCCTCTGTAAAGTCCATGGGTCTCCACTGCTGGAATATTGCAGTGTTATGTATGTGGGAAAGGGATGTAATTGTGTTTGGCTTTTTAAAGATATTCTGAAAAGAGATCCAAGTGATTAGCAGTAGCCACTTCTACTCATGTAGTTAAAGCCCTGAAATGAAAACAGTCAGTGGCATTGCACATGAAATATGTAATTCTATGAATTCTTATTTATGTACCAGGAAGGTAAATAACATGCATGGGTTGGATAAAGATCTGAGAAATCAACAGTGAGAGAGTAGCATGCCATGAGCTGAGAACTGATACGAGAGAAGCTTTTAATGAGCACCTCCATACTGCTTTGCAATTTAGGAAGAAAAATACCTAACTTACGCCTAGATATGCCTTTGAAACTTTTTGTAGCCCTGTACTGTTAAGCACTTGAAGTGTCATTGGTCCAAATTGGTATCTGCTCTAAGTGTAAAATACCCACCAGGTTGCAAAAACTCAATATGAAAAGAATATAAAATATCTCTTTAATAATTTGTATTGATTACATGAGGCAATGACAATATTTTGGATATATTGGGCTAAATAAAATATTACATGTTGTTAAAATTAATTTGACTTTGTTCTTTCTTACTTTTTTTGATGTGGCTTTTAGAAAATTTAAAACTATGTTTTTAGTTTGCATTATATTTCTAATAGTCAGTGCTGCTCTAACATATTTTATTCAAACGTAATGTATTTGCGTAAAAATGTCAGCATCGCAAAACTGAAAAAAAATAAGCCCAGTACCCCATCTTGCTCCCCAGTGGTAAGCATCATTAACAGTTTGTTGTGTATTCTTCCTGTCATTTTACTAAGCATTCTGTTCTGCCCTTAAGTACATTGTAAACTAGAGAATAATCATAAAAGCTGATGTAACTTAATATATATTTTTGGATTGGGGTGTGTAAAAAAATACCAAGTGAATACCTGCCTTTTTGTCTGTTATTCATACTTGAGAAAAGTCTAATTACTGAATCTGTGTTCCCTTAAAGAGACACCATCATTACCTGCAGGAGCATCAGGACCGGTGCTTAGGAGAAATTAATTAGTTTTCATTGAATTTGTAGCATCAATTCTTTTAAATGGTTTAACAGAAAAAAGGGACTCTTCCCTGACAGTGGTGGTAATTAAGATCTTATAGTGAACTAAGACTATTATCTATCATTGGCAAACTTTTCAGGTTTTCTACAGTATGTATTTGAAAGCAGTTTTATTTCTTTTTGAAATAATTGGTGATACAATTGCTGATCTGGTAAAAATGGAATAGAGTGAACTTAATAGCATTATTTAAATGTCATGATATAAAGGAAGGGATGTTAACTGTGGTTGATGGTGGAATCACTGATTTTATTTTTAAAACAATGCTTTGTACATTAAGCACATAATAAATGCTCAATAAATACTTTAATCAGTGATTAAAACATGTTATATCAAATTGATTAATAGAGCATTGAGTATCACTGTTACTTTGTCTTTTTTCCAAATGAAGATACTTTGTAAACTATCGAAATATGACATTAAATAGAAGTTTAGGTGAGAAAATATTTCACCCGTATATTTGTGTAGATTCTTCTATTATTTTGTGCTTATTTTCCACCTTTACTGTAGGAACTAAATGAGGCAACAGAGATTGCCATTGCCTGTTCTTTGTGTTCTAACCACCATGGTGATCATGTCAGTGATGTGTTCTGTGCAGGCCCTTCCCAAGAGCATTGCAGGTGCTCGGTAAATGTTACCCAGGATTTTCTTTGTTTACTCACATTGGTATTAATGCTTTTTGTTTGACCTAGTGCTTACCAATATTATTTAATTTGATTCTATAACAATCGTGTGATATAGGGTGTTACTATGCCCATCTTCCTATGAGAAAACCAGCAGCTTAGAGAGGTTATATTGAGAAATTCAGTATGTGGCAGAGTCAAGTCTTAACCTAGATTTTTAGTGATTATTGACATGGCTGTTGTGAACTGTAAATGCAGATGAATGTTGGAAATTGGGCATTATTTTCATCCTTTGACTGGTGTTCTAAAACCACAGTAATGTTAACATTCCAGTTAGGAGGGCTTTACAGTCCTTTCTTCATAGCTCTGTGGTTTTGAGTATTATTTAACTGATTTCAGTAAATCCTGCTCTTGTTGCTCTTTTTATGCTTATTTTTGAGACATAGTATTGTTTGCAAATGAGGCAAGTCCTATAATGGGTGCAGATTATCCATTCATTGGATTAGATGGACACATTGAACCAATTTCTCTGTGAAATTTTTTAGATCAGGAACTTCTCTTTATAGAAGATATGGAGATAAGTCATTATTTGATCTGAACTTGCTACTGAATAATCAAATTGACATGTTGATGCAGCTGGCAGATTTCATTCCTAAATGTATTTGAATGTAGACCACACAATGTTATTTTTACACTAATTCTCCTTTTTTTTTCACTTCTTGACACAGACCTGTGAGTTCCTAGTAATTTTAAAATTCTGGTGAATGACACTTGATAAATGGTGTGATATTGTGAATACTGATAGGCGCTAGAGATTCAGCTGGCGAAGCATCAATTTCACACCTTGAGACCCCAGCTCAAAGTTTAGGTTAAAGGTTTGCCTGGAGTCCATAGTCTTTTGCACAGGTCCCCTGATAAATGCAGTGATTCCAAACCACATTTTTCTCCTACATCAAATCCAGGCAGCACTCTGAATCATTAAATATTAAACCTTATATTCAAGAACATTATTCACTCATTAATATTGCATTGCGGCCTAAACTTCATTGTTCAAAACATTTTAGGATATTATGCAAGTCTGTCAAAATACATTAACAAACTTAGTCATGTCGAACTAAGCAAAAAATGACAAACTGTTTGCACCACAAACGTGTTGCCGTTGAATTTTTGTACAGTGTAAGCATTTTAAGTTGGGATATTTGGAAATCACTGTAAAGATAAAATGGATTGCAGTAGAAGCCAGATGGAATAATGAATATTCATCTTCCATGTAACATCTGCTATATATCTTAATGAAATTTATAGTTATCCCTGAAATTTTTCTTCCTTGACAGTATTTATTTATCTCAAAATTATTTTAACTAGGAGTTGAATATGAGTTAGTACAATTCTAGCTGCTTATAAAACTGCAGTATCTGATTCAGGGACTGTTTTTCACATCTCCATGATGGCTATCATCGCTGCAAAATCGAAGCTAGATAGGCCTCCTGTGAACTGTGGATTAACTGGGAAACCTTTGATATTCGGCTGAGTGTAAAAGAGTGATTGAGTTCAAGTCTTGGTCTCTGTGACAAAATTTGTTCTGGATTGCCATGAACACATCTGGTTTCTTGCTGCTTTTCACAACCCTGTTAGTTACAGTGAGAAGCCATAAAATTCTTCCCAGGGAGGAAAATGATAGAAGCGTTTTTGTGTCCAAAATTGTTCCTTTTTTAAAAAAAGAAAATAAATCCCTTTTCTGGTGCAAGAAGGAAAATTCAGATAGCAAAAGGTGTGAAAATACACAATTGCTGAGGAGATACATTGGTTTTTTTTGTGCAGTGGAGATAACAAAGCATATGAGCTTTATCTGAAGTATGGTTTTATTGATTATATTATGCATTAGTGATTATTGACATTTGATGGGTTAGAATTTAATGAGGAAGACCAGTAAGAGCGAAGGTTGATGTTTCATCCTTGATTACCTTGAACAGAGGATGGATTAATTTTCCTATGATATGTGGATCAGAATCTATGTAAGTAGCCGGTGGGGTCATCTTGAACACCTACAGCTGTTATTTCAAAAATGAGGGGAATGGGTGTTGTGAGGTAAATAATGAAGGTGGCATAGTGAATTCCTGCTGGTTGGGAGTTAAATTATTCATTTTGTTGGTTTAGCTAACATGGTTCGTGCTGCGTGGGATTGGAGCACTATGTCACTGACTAATATTGCATAATTTAAAAGCCTCAGTTCCTCAGGCCTGTAATATAATTGAAATTTAGAAATGGTTGTTAACATTGTGGAAATAGTTTTCTTTGTGTAGGTAGGTGTGGTTTACCTAGCCATTTCGAAGTTCTTGTGTTGTTAAACATGGGTGTAAGGCGGAGGCAGTTTGCCCAGGATGTGCTTAGCTGTAGTTAATGTTGCAGTTCCTTTCTCTTGATCTGCTTCCACGCCATTGTGCTTTTCTGGAAAGACTGCCCCATCGTAAACGGTCCATTTCAAAAGCCTGGTGAGCGCACGTCCTCCTCACTCCAACTTCTCAGTTCCTTTTCCTCCTCACTGAGAATTACGTTGCGGATTGGTGAAGGGGTTTGGGAGGGTCGCCACCTCTGTAACTGCTAACTTTGGGGCTCATCATAGGCGTTTGTACCTTTGCAAAGCCACTTAAACAATAATTTATTACCTTCTCAGCTGTAGTAACTCTAAAGAGAGAAAGACCTAACACAAGCCTCTTTGAATTTTTGTACAATGTTATACACGGTGTTTTGTAGTCATACTCAGTGTGACTATAATCTTTAGTTTATCCTTCTTCACTTAATGTAATTTTACGCGCAGATTTGTACCTTTGGAATAGCACTGTAGCAGTATTTCTCGACCTCAGGAGTCTGTGAGTGGAAAAAGAAAAGCGTGGAAGCACATTCTGGATCGCCTGTCAGCCAGCCACTCATTGCCATGTGATATCAGTACCTGTGTTTGTGTTTGCAACTGCATTAGGGCCAGTTGAGTTGTGTCCTGCATAAATGGATTGAAGAAGGAAGGGCTTTGTTAAGGGAGGGAGGAAAACCTAGAGGCGTGTATTAATATTTGAACCAGAACGTGGAACATTTTACTTTGGGGGGCTTTGGCTGAGTGTTTTAGTTCACACAATCAAGACCATGTAGTGTAGTGACTTGCGCATGGTTTCTGGAGTCGCAAGTGTAGAATACAGATGCCACCACATATTTTCCTACTTGATTTTGAGCAGTTTAACTTCTCTCAGCTTTGGTTTCTTCAGCTCTGAAAGGTGAATAACAACTACTCTGGGATTTTTGTGAGGATTAAATGAAATAAAATACCTGGCATAAGGAGGTACTCCATAAATGGTTATAATTAGTTGATGTTATGCATTTTTTCATTTGGATGACATAAGTTATATGTTAAAGTCTTCAATACTAATAATAACAAATTAAATGGAATAGAGAGTGAGAGGACCACATGGGCCTGAATGCTCTTGTTGGAATAGTTGGAACTGTGTTCCAGCAGACTTCTCAAGAGCAAGGCCTCGCTGTTCTGCTCTGTCTTCTGGCCTGATTCCTTGTCCTCACACTATGGTGTGCATAGTAAATTCCTGATAAGTACTTTTTAATGCGTTTTCATTTTGCACCTCCATTTGTTTGTTTATTTTTGCCATTGATGTGAGTTCTGAATGATAATTTTTACTTCTTAAAGTATGTCTGTGATTTAACTTGTAAGAGATGGGAAATATCAAGGGAATGAATAGGAGTTACCATAAAGTGACAGTAGGTAAAATCATACCGAATTTCACATCATTTGCTCTTTTGATATGTGTTTCTGCCATCTCATTTTATGTTTAAGGTGAAAATTAAAATGAAGTGAAATCGGGCTTCCCTGGTGGCGCAGTGGTTGAGAGTCCTCCTGCCGATGCAGGGGACACGGGTTCGTGCCCCGGTCCGGGAGGATCCCACATGCCGCGGAGCGGCTGGGCCTGTGAGCCATGGCCGCTGAGCCTGCGCGTCCGGAGCCTGTGCTCCGCAACGGGAGAGGCCACAGTAGTGAGAGGCCCGCGTACCACACACACAAAAAAGAAGTGAAATCCAGTATACTTGCTTAGTGTGGCTTTCAGATCAATGTGTTTTTATTAGAGTTTGTTTTTTCTTTAGCATGATTTCATAGGGAAGGCTAGAAATAAAACGTCTGCCAAGGAATGGATTTTTAGCTGGTGAATAGTGTCAGAGAGGCATGAGCATGGATCGTTGTTACCTAGGGAGAGTGCAGCGTGGGGTGGGCGTGGTGGGTGCTGAGGCTGTCTGTTGTGCTTCCTGTGCGGACCAAGGTGACTTAAAACAGAAAGATGAGCCTGGCCTCACGGAGAAGGCCCCTTCCACTCTTGATATTTCTTTTGAGGTTACAGGGTAGTTGAAGTAAAAAATATAGGGCCGTCTTTATTCAGAAGTGCGACTGACGGAGATTCTTTTCTCAAGCTTGTGTCTAACTAGCTAATAATAACAGTTGTGACTGTGCTCAGTGATACAAAATTTGACTATCCTTTTGTTGGAGTGGGTTTCAAATAGTGTTTTGGGCACAAAATTGCTGGAGGCGGGTTGTCCCTCTGTTTCACGTACAACTTCATTTTCTCTTCAGTTTTCCGAAGAGGGTGCCCTCTTCTCTCAGCTAGACTGGACTTTACAGCAATTGGCTGAGCATTTCACGAGCATTATAGAACAGGTGCTTGCTGTGGAGTTTAATCTTGAACTTACTACCGTGTGATACTAAAAGCAGAGCTCTGCGATATAGGGTGTCTTCTATCCGTTGATTCCCCAAGGCCTGTCCCTCAGTTATGCCTGATGATGATCTGTGAGCTGCAGAACCGGACCATGTTGTTCTGTCCCCATGTAAAAATTGCTCTTATTTGACTGTGTTCTGGTATTAGTAGTTTTCACCCTGTATATATCTAGAAAGACTTCATAGTCCTTGCAGTATGGGGTGGGGGGGCTATGCTTCTTTTTAGGAAAATGCAGCTTAGAGTGTAGAGACGAAAATAGGAAAATGGTTTCCATAAGAATTAATGTACAGTGCCCGAGATGGCCCCATCCAGCACGTTTAATCTCTTAACTCTGCCCTAAAATGCTGTAAGT
Source organism: Stenella coeruleoalba (assembly GCF_951394435.1). NCBI lineage: Eukaryota > Metazoa > Chordata > Mammalia > Artiodactyla > Delphinidae > Stenella > Stenella coeruleoalba. Next base: position 85,534,889 of record NC_137155.1, on the reverse strand, counting down.
ACAATAAGTCCCCTACATACGAACGAGTTCCATTCCAAGAGCGTGTTCATAAGTCCAGTTTGTTCATAAGTCTGACAAAGTTAGCCTAGGTACCCAACTAACACAATCGGCTATATAGTACTGTACTGTCATAGGTTTATAATACTTTTCACACAAGTAATACATAAAAAACAAAAAATAAAATATTTTTAATCTTATGGTACAGTACCTTGAAAAGTACAGTAGTATAGTACAACAGCTGGCACACGGGCTGGCATCCAGTGAACAGGCAAGGAGAGTTAATGGAGGAGGAAGAGGAGGGGGGATATGGCAGAGCTGAAGGATCGTCAGCAATAGGAGACGGAGGGCAAGCTGCAATTTGAACTCATGCCTGACGTTGATGGAATGCACGTTTGCATCTTTGAAAGTTTGCAACTTAGGTTCATATGTAGAGAACTTTCTGTAACTCTTTAATGTGGGGAAAAAAAAGTATAATAGAAAATTTTTTGAACATCTTTATTGGAGTATAATTGTTTACAACGGTGTGTTAGTTTCTGCTGTATAACAAAGTGAATCAGTTATACATATACATATGTTCCCATATCTCTTCCCTCTTGCGTCTCCCTCCCTCCCACTCTCCCTACCCCACCCCTCTGGCTGGTCACAAAGCCCTGAGCTGAAAAAATACGGAACGCTTCACGAATTTGCATGTCATCCTTGCGGAGGGGCCATGCTAATCTTCTCTGTATCGTTCCAATTTTAGTATACGTGCTGCCGAAGCAAGCACTTTAGTAGAAATTTTAAAGGTGGAAAGGATTCTATGGAGTTGGAGGCTTGAAAGCATCTCCATTGTCCTCTCATTGCAATTTCAGTCTAATTCCCAGGTGCTTTTTCTTAGTAGAGCATCTGATGGATGGGTGAGAGCCAGTAGGTTAGTTTCGGCACAGCACAAGTTGGCCCCAGTGTATTTGAATGTTCCTGAGAGAAGCTTTTGATTTCTCTGTCTCTGTTGTCTGGGCGGGTAGAGGGTGGGAGACGGGAACAGAGAGACTTTCTCTTGGTTCCCTTGACAGGGGGCTGACAAGGTCTCAGCCTGTGGTATACCACTGGGCCACAGGGTGGAGACTGCTTCATCTCCCACCATTCAGCGGGCATCTCTGCTTAACATAACCGGACAGCTGGGCCTGAGCCCTGGTGAGTAGGAGATGAAAAGCAGTAGCAGCCAGGGAGAAGGACACTCAAAAAAGGTGCTTCTAGCAAGAACTGTTGAAATATTTGAATGGTGCTTTTGATGTTTGTAGCACTGGCAACTGTTGCCACTTGGTTGTTGGTGGTAAGACACATTGATTTTAAGAGGCATCTTGATTTCATATTGAAGGATGAGGGTGAAATAACCCTGTATATTTGATGAAATAGACTAAATTCGAGGTGGAAATAAAGGGAAGAGAGAGAGGAGCAGTGATAATTAAATGATATAAAAACATTTCACTGAGCTGAAGAAAGACTGGAGTCTGCAAATTGAGAGGCCTCTCTTTATTCCAGGGGGATTGATGAGAAAAGATGCACACCTAGTCATAGACTGCTAGAATTTCTGAACTCTAAGGATGAAGAGAAAACCTTACAAGCTTCCTGACAGAAAGAACCACTGATTTGTAAAGGAAAAGGGGGTCAGTCTGCTTTAGGCTTTTCTTTGCCAAACTGGAAGCTAGAAGGCAGAGTGACATCTAGGGATTCCTGAGAAAGGACTGAAACCCCCCAATTCTTTGTTGAGCTCTCATATGCCTGTCAGGGTGAAAGAGAGACTCACAGATATGCTAGGATTTGGAGAACTTATTAATGTGAACAGCAGCCAGAATCCACTAAGGAGACAAAACTCATCAGTTATTTTTACAGAGAGAATTTAATGCAAGAATTGTTAATGCAGAACAACAACAACACAACTCAAAGGCAGGGCTGTTCAGTAGAGATGCAATGTGAGCCATCTATGTAATTAAAATTTTTCTAGTAGCCACATCAAAACAAATTCTAAGATTTTATTTTCCCCAGTATATTCAAAATATTATATTTTAACATATAATCACTATAAAACATATTAGTCCTACGACATTCTTATTTTCATACTCAGTATTAAAAATCCAGTATGTATTTTATACTAACAGCACATCTCAGTTTGGACAAATCAAATTTGGGCTTGACAGCCACGTGTGGCTGATGTTGACTGTATTGGCCACTGCAGCTCTAAGCTATCCCAGAGGTAGCAGTGGCAGGAAGCAGCAGGATTGAAAACATTGATGCTTGAAGGAGGGCGCTGTGGAACTGTAGTCTAGAGGAGGGGAGGCCAGTGGGTCTGGGACTCAAGATATTTGAGGAGCCTACCGGGAGGCAGGGCTGGTGTTTCCAGAGTGAGGTGCAGTTAGGTTGCAGGTTTGAGCAGACTGCAAACTGGATTGGACTGCTGCTGTAGGAACAAGTGCTGCTGCTAGCCTGAAGCAGTGAGGCCAGAGCAATGCTGCAAGGCGTGGACTGCAAACTGGAGAGTTCCTTTTCCCTCCTCCAGCCTGCGGTCTCCCTCTGTCGCCCTCTATTGGCAGAGCCTAACAGGAACCCAGCTGCAAACCAGAAATGGGATTTAGAGACTCCCGCTGCCACTTCACAAAGCAGACGATAAAGAGGGGTGTGAAGCCGAGTCACGGCTAAGTATCTGACACGGTGGTCCATCTTAGGAAGATTCTTAAAGAATTCGAACCAAATTACAAATTAATTATAACAGAGATCTTAAATAGGGAAAGGTAGAGAGGAGAAGCAGCACCCATGAGAATCAACCTTTGTACTGTATACATGGATGATAGACGGGGAACATCTAACAAAGCTGCTAATAAGGATTCTTGAAAATGAAGAGTAATTCTTAATTGAAAACTGGGAATTGTATGAATTTAAAAGCTCTGAACTCTTAGCTAAGAGTTGGGGGTGGGCAGTCAAAGTATTCAAGTGATTTCATCTTACTGAGTTTGCAGAGGGTGGTGGTTGAGAAAGTAGTAGGAATTTTGTTTTTAAACAGTAGTAGGGAAAAAAGCGTTTGTGAATGTTCAGGAAGAGGATGACCACAAATCTCACAGAAAAATACCAAAGATCTTTCTGAGAGGGGAAGAGAATGTGTAGTAACTTGATATAACTGGGAAAATAAGGAAAGGGTAAAAAGAAATAACAGCAAAGTAAGATTAATAGTAAATGTAATATAAAAGGAAAGAAAATTAGGTTTATCAGTTTCTTACTGTTAATAATTGTGCCTGGCCACAATTATCCATTTAAAGATCAAGGCTGCCAGATTATATTCACACACACACACACACACACACACACACACACACACACACACACACACACAGCAAGAGCTATGTATTATTTATGTGACATACACTTAATTTGTTTTAATCTTAATAAAAGTTAAAAAATTAATGGATTGGCAAAGCTGTACCAAACAAAAATATGAGAAAAGGTACAAATGAAGGTTGTAAGCGCTAAACAATTAAAAAAGCACAATTATGTAATGATAACAACCAAAGTTTATAAAGACAGCAGTCATTAACCTTTATGCAGCAGTCAAATTAGCAGCTCAATATGGGAATCAAAAATGATTAAAAATTCAAAGACTACTTGATTTAAAAAACAATAAAGGACTTTGTATAATTATTCTTTCTTTAAAAATGTTTACTCTAGGATTGATGGAGTAGTCTGCTAAGCTTTAGCATTCAAACATCTACCATAAAAAACATTGGAGTGAGTTAGATGGTATGTGTATCTGTGTATGTTTGAGAGGCATAATGCAGGTGGAGGGTGAGAGGTTGCAGTTTGGTTCAAGCTTGAAAGTCCTTTGAAATAGAAAAGAAGAAAAGTATTGATTCTTTGCCCTACAAATCTTAGAAAGGAGAATGGTAATATCTTCTCTCTCTCTGGTCAAAAGTTTGCCAAGACTTACCAACTGAACAAGGACAGTTTCAAAATATGTGTCCTGGCAAAAATGTGTCTTTTAACAAAAAGAAACATAAGTGCAAAACACTGTAAAAGGCTTGATGTATCTTTTGTATACGTTAGTATACTAGGATGCTGTCATTTCTTCAGAGACCAGGGCCCTGAACCAGGGAATGTTGTCCTGGTTTCCTGTCTTCAGGAGGCAGCCATCTCATGTTGTCATCTGTCCCTGGCTCAGGCCCAACGGAGTGAGGCCAGTGCTTAAGTTGCTGTCTTGCCCCACTGGGCTGATGAAAGGGATTTGCCCCAGAGATACCTGCATTTGACCTCTGGTTCGTTTTTCCTCCGAGAACTCTGTGGTCTTCCTCCAGCATCTCAGTAAATAAACAACTGCAGCACCCATCCAGTGTATGTTCGCAAGGGAGAGGGATGTAGATATTTTCAAAACACGTCTTCAGTAGTAACAGGTCATGCATGGGCATTTCCTTCCACTACTTCTATAAAACAGTTTATTTTCAAGCCCTGCTTCTATGGCACAGTTCAGTGGTGTGTGTCTCTGCCTCCCTGCTCCCATCATTGTTCAGTTGTATTTTGAATGTTTTGACAATTGATGTATACTTTAAGATAAAAAGATGATTATTGTAGTTTAGGATGCCTCTAAATATTCAGTTTAAGACAGATAAAAAAGAGGCCATAGGTCCTTCTAGTTAGATGCAAGACAAGGGTGCTTTGGGGTGTCGTGTAACTTCCTCCTGGGGAGTTTAATTGTGTATTCCTGAGGGAGGGAGGTGTGTGGGCCAAGGATATGGTGACGTTAACTTGTGAACTAAAACCAGAATTCTTTTCAAATATAGATCTGTTTTTTCAGTGCAGTAAGAGAATGTATTTGATAAGAAAATGGTCCGAGAAAATCCAGGACAGGTAGAACTTGTTCTCAAGTGAGACTTGAAATAGGGACTCGAGGTACAAAGTAATATGCAATGTGTAAAGGAGAGGTGATCGTCTGGAAGGGGGAGATGAGAACCATTTAAGATTACAGCTATGGGTAATCCCTCATAATAGTTGTAGGCTTCCGGTTATGGGCTGAGTTTTTTCCCTTAGGCATCATTTTGAAGCCATGCAGGAAAATGCCCCCAGATCGTGAGTAAATTTTAGTGTGCTTTAATCACTTTTTAAAAGTACTCTTGTGGAAAGGAAGGAAACATTGATTGTTAAATTCTGAATGACATTTTAAATGATATTTATGTAGAAACATAGATGAGCAAAATAAATGTCCTCTTGGTTGTATTCAGAACCAGGTCTTAATGCTGGTTAAATAATGCTGATATACTGTAGGTTTGCTAGATTTCAGTCATTCAGCATTCCAAGACAGTGCCATTTCTTTCTAAATTACCATTATATCAAGGGTACCTGTGTTCCATCATATTAAACTCTATTCATTTCTTTCAAAAATATTTATTAAATGCCTGCCAAGAGCCAGGCACTATTTAGTGTCTCGGTTACAGTGGTGCCTAAGACAAAGTTCTTACCCTCCGGCTTACATTCTAGTAGTATATATATATATTATGTGTTTGTGTGTGTTTGTTCATGGGTTTATCTTCTGTAAGAATGCAGGCTCCGAAGTCAGCCTGCCTGGCTACACCTCTCACTGGCTTTGTGACCTTGGGCAAATTACTTACAAGTTCTGTAAGCCTTAGCTTTACCTAACTTCTGTGTGCCTCAGCTTCCTCATCTGAAATACAGTAATTTGATAGGGTTTTTGTGAGGATTAAATGAATTACACCTGTCGAGTGCTTAGAACTGTACCTGGTACAAAGTAAGCATTAATAAATGCTAACTCTTTATCTGTTATACATATAGATATTACATCTCTATATACATATATAGATGTTACATATAGATACATATTATATGTGAATGTAATATGGTTATATTAATGTACATTCATCTTTATGTGTTTATTTGGGGATCTCAATGCATGTACATTTCCTTCCAGGATTTGAAATAATTTGAGCTGAGAAATTTTATTAAGCTTGCCTTGTACTTTTATTTTGGTAAAGTCTTATTAATAGAAAGCTGTATACTTGTTTTGTCATTATTTTTAATAGTATAATAATTAGTTTGTTGGATTACTGGCTCAGATTTTCCGTTTAAAAAATGAGTAGTAAACAGTATTTTGAATGCTGGTTCAGCATGTCCTGACAAAGTATGATGCATTAAAATAAAATTCGTCATTAGCATTAAAAATGACCTTTGAGGTTGTAGTCGCTCATTTTTCTCTTCCAGTGTTTGAAACAGTCTGAGTCAAGTACATTGCAATAGTATGCAGATATTGTCTGTGTGTAATGGTCATAGTTCAATTTTAGATAAATCATTTCCTCAAATCACTTTATCTAGAACCATCTCAGTTTCCCATTTATTCTCACCCATTATCTGAGGTTCTTATCAACTTTCCCTCAGTAATATAATGGCCTTATATATTAAATTATTAAGTAATTTTCTAAGCTAGAATTGTATACCATTACCTTTGTGTCAGCCTACATGAAGATAAATCTGAGTGTTTGTGAATGGCCAGGTTCAGAGAAACATTTAGGGCCACTGAAAGCCAAACCACTTTGGGAAAGGGCTGGTTTGACTCTGGCAAACTCTGACTTGACATAATGAAAACAAATAAAAAGTGAGCTTCTTTTAAAATAATTATGAGTAATATGATTTTTAAAAACTGTCCTTATATGACCACAAAGGTGAGTAATGTAATGGAAACTGATTCCCGTTGGAGTGGTGGTGGTGTCATTCTTCAGGAGGTTTAAGAACCATGGCCTTGGAAATCAGATCAGGTCATTTCAGGTCTCCTGTGTGCTTTTCCACATCTCAGTTTTTCTCATGTTAAAGGAAGATAGTAATACCTCCTTCCTCGAGGACAACAAAGTTGAATATATAAAAAATGCCTAGCTAAAGTTATCTTTAAAATACCCTTCCCATTTTCTTAAAACCTTTAGGTTCTTTCAATAAAATAATTAATATTGGTATTATTAATATTACCAGATATCTATGAGAACTGAATATATTTGAGTAATTTATTATTATTATTTCCATTTAAAGGACATGTTGTAATATAATATTCATTGTAGGAGATTTGGCTGGTTTTTAGAAATTCATTTTGCTGGTGTATCTTAAATCTCTTACCTGATTGAGAATATACTGAGAACAAGAACTAGGTTGCTAGGGCTTGAGGTATAAGGGCAGAGCTGACTGGTATTTGTTTCATTAAGCTTAGGCAAGCTATCCAATTACTTAATGCAAATAAGAAAAGTTTACACTAAACTCCTACTTCTTTGCTTAAAACTCTAGAGAATTTAAATGAGGGGAGATATGTATTTAAAAGAAGGAAATTTAAATGAAACTTAAATCAGGGGCTTAATGTAGAATAATATTAGACCAGCAGATCTGAAATAATAAGTGGGAAATGCCAGTAAATAAAAAAGAGAATGTATTCTCCAAGATACTTGGTATGTTTAGTTTTATTTTGAGATAATTCTTAAATCTTTGGAAACCCAATAATGAAAGACTTACTTTATCTCATACCTTTTTTTTTTTCTTGACACGTCACACGGACCTTAAAAGTAGCGGTTCCATTGTCAAAGAGGGCTTCACCCCTCTTTCCCTTGGGGAGTGTTTGCAAAACAACTTGGCTTTGGCTCTATACTCAAGGAGGCCGGTAGCACTCAGAGAGGCCCAGAAAAGAGAGTCATCACATTGGGCTCAAAATAAGAGAAAAATTGGTTGATCACACAGCCACTATCTTTCATAGATGGCCATTGAATAGAAAAGCCTGATGGAATATAGAAGCAAGGGCACTGAGAGGAAGCTCTGAAAAGAATTGGGAGCTTCTGAGAATACAAGCACATTTTCATTGCAAAGTAGTTGTAAGTTGTTAAATGATCTCAATGAATCCATAAAAGAGGAAGCTTATTCGAAGAAAATATTGCTATAAATGCTTTATGTGGAGGGGGGAGAGGTGGGGAAATGAGGAATAGTGCAATTTAGACATTTCTAGTCTATTGCTTTTATTTCTGAAGGCACTGGACAAAGCTCTATTAGTTATACCATTTTTTCTGAAACTCTGCCCTCCAAAATAATTTGAAAGAAAGCGGAACTTTCTTCTAAAATTTTCTAAATTTTTTTTTTCTAAAATTGCAAAGGTGATTTTAAGCTTCAGGGACCCTTCCAAAACCTCACACTAATGTTTATTGGTGTGTGTGTGTGTGTGTTTGAAGAGAGCTCTCAGTGTCTAGGTGACCCAGCCTTTGGTATCTGAGAAGGCAGGACAGAACTTTAACTACAGAAAATAATTGCTCAGTGCCTCTGGAACTGACTGAGGTTTTCTCTAAGACAGTTTTTCCTTCCTGATGTTGCTCATTTTATGTTTCTTAGATTTCAGTTTAGATATCAGCTCCTACCCATATAGTTTTATGGCAGCCTCACTTTTTAAAAATAATGAATTTGTCAGAGTTGAAGCTTCATGAGGGTAGGTGTCTCTTTTGCTCACCATCTTATTCTCAGTAATCAGAATAGTGCCTGTCACCAGTAATTATATACTGAATGAATTTGTGAATCCCATTTACTTCTATCTAGTGTACAGTTTTTAATCAAGTAGTTGGAGACTCTAAGGGTGAGACTAGAAATATAAGTGCTCATTGAGTGAAAATTAGAAAATTTGGAGATAATACTCCTTCGTTTCATTTATCCCCTGACTCTACATTTCTTAAGAAATTTTGAAATGGAGAGTAATATATTTAATATATGATGTTTGTAGAACTTTTAACTGCAAGGGACCTTAGACTGTAAAGCTCAGCCTTCAAATTTTAGGGCTGAGAAAACTGAGGTTTATTAGATTGTACCACTGAGTTGCTGATAGGTAATGATAACTTGTTCCGGGCCCTGCTGTCAGACTGAAAGATACAAAATTCTGTTTCATAAACAGTCATACACAGACCTTTCTTCTTTTCGTTTTATTTTCAGCTATTCCTTTAGAACTAACTATCTGAGAATTTGTACAGGTCTATTTGTCAGGATAAATGAAAGTAACTGTAAGAATTAAGAAAGGAAAATTCCTTTTTGATCAATTTGTGCCCCTTGCAATCTCTCTTCAGCCAAGAGTCAAGCATAGTTAGATGTATTAGGTATTGAAAGAAAGCAAAACTTTCTTCTAAAATTTTCTAAATATTTTTTCTAAAATTGCAAACGTGATTTTTCAGGGACCTTCCAAAGCCTTGCACTAATGTTTATTGATAACTCTCTCTCTCTGTGTGTGTGTGTGTGTGTGTTTGTGTGTGACACACACACACAGAGTTAGGTATTTCAGAGGCTCTGAAATGTTGTGGAATGTAAAACGCCCTTCTGTTTTAGGTTAGTGTGGTCTGGGATCATCGCACTTGTGACACTTAACGTCATGGTGGCTCGGCCTTTGTAGGGCTCAGTTTGTGTCTGGTTTTGTAAATTCCACAGTCTTCTGTTTTCTGTAACTTGTTTTCCATTTTTGTCTGTGGTTGGAAATATGCCACTCATTCATTCATGCGTTTACTCAGGTATTTTTTGAGCACTTACTGTGTGGGGCAGGCACTGTTTTAAGCACTTAGGGATATAGCAGTGAAAAAAACCCAGACCAGGTCTTCGCCCTTGTGGAGCTTAGAGGCAAGTGGGAAAGAAAGAAAGGAGCATGTGCAAGGATGGGGCTGCTAGAGTCATTATAGTCAATTTACATTTTAGGGGTCCTTGATCATAAAAATAAAGCAGAACTGGGACTTCCCTGGTGGCGCAGTGGTTAAGAATCCACTTGCCAATGCAGGGGACACGGGTTCGATCCCTGGTCTGGGAAGATCCCACGTGCTGTGGAGCAACTCAGCCCATGTGCCTGTGCTCTAGAGCCCACGAGCCACAACTACTGAGCCCATGTGCCACAACTACTGAAGCCCTTGTGCGTAGAGCCTGTGTGCTGCAACAAGAGAAGCCACGGCAATGAGAAGCCCACGCACCAGAACGAAGAGTAGCCCCTGCTCACTGCAACTAGAGAAAGCCCGCGTGCGGCAACGAAGACCCAACACAGTGAAAAATAAATAATAAATAAATAAATTTATAAAAAAATAAAAATAAAAAATCAGCGTAACTTAAACTGCTTTATAAAATTGCTACGCTGAAATTTAATTTTACTGTTTTCGCTTATGCTCTGATACCAAACAGGACTTTTCATAATCTTCTTCTATCTCTGGGTCCATCTTATCATCAGTATCATCCAAGTATGACCACCCCCAGATAAATCTGTTCCATTTTCTTCATAATCTGGAAAAAAGTCTTCTCTTTCAAGTAACTCTTATATTTCTCTTGGTAATCTGATCAGCTGCAGTGAAAGGAACACCGTCAGATGTATAAAATGTTGGCTCATTCATAAAATAATTAGGATCATTTTCAGGTGTTGCTTCCCTGTATGTTGAAGTTGCATGGACTCTACCCCAGTTACTTGACCGGAGTTCTACAAGCTTCAGGAGCATCTGTTTTACATCTCTGCTGCAGTTTGCATCTAGGACAACATTTTCACTTTTCTGAATAATTTCTTCCATATCAGTCTTTCCTTTTTCCTTCCAGGCATCTTCTAAAACTCACCCTGTCAACTTCAGTAATTTTACTGCACAAATTAAGTTGTCATCCATGGGATCAGAAAAGAGGGCATTCAGCAACTCCCGAAGACTGACCTGAAGAATGTCTGCCCTTGTAACCTGTCCATTTGTTCCTTTGATCTCCAGGTTAAGATAAAGTTCTCCCAGAAAGAGTACAAATGCGTGGAATCGTTTTCGAGTCACTTTATCCCCTTTTGCAGCTTGATCTTTAATTTCATATTCAGTCCGACATCTTTGAAGTAGCAGCTGGCGGAAGTTGCCACTCTGTGGGCTAATTGTCAGATGATGGGACAGGTAATTACAGAGGCGAGCTCCCATGGAAGAGAAATTTGGGATAGGTGTGGCCTGTTGATAGGTGAGATCCACAAGTTCTTGCAAAGCATCATCTGTTGTAACCCAGCCATTCAGGGTCTCCGCAAACTGTTCAATTTCAGTTTCAAAACTGCCAGGCTGCTCTGAAAGATGATTTAAAAAATCCTGAACATATTCTGACAAAGTGGGATAATCCTCACAACCATCCTCATAGGATTCTGTATAATTAGAAGAATAACTTGATGGGTAAAATTCAGGGGCGTTTACAGACAGCTTAGACAGTAATACAGGAGCTACAACCACCTGGGGTTTAGCCATTGTTGACTCCAGATCCTGCTGTGGGATATTATCCTGAGAACTAGGTGGAGCTCTCAGGGGCCTTGTTTGTTCCCTGGTGGCCCGGCCTACATGAGGTTCTCTGGAGAGAAGTCCTTACTTTTTCTTTTTAAAACATTGCTTATACCTTTGGGATATGATGGTATAGAGGGGTTATTCTCACAAAGAAGAAAAGGCAATCAGAAAATCTTCGTCCATGAGATTAGACTAAAATGTACTGTCATTCAGTGACTGCTGAATACCTTTATGTGCCGGACACTATGGTGAAGATGGGTGCCAAAGTAATTTATCCTTGTCATGCACAGTGTGGAGGGGTTTTAGTGGATTGTAACTTAGCGTGAACTAATTGTGTGATGAGGTTACTGATAGACCTAATGCAATCAGATGCTTCATTAGTAGAATTAGTGTTGTGTGGGAATCTTGGGAGGTGAGGTTCTGTTGTCTTACTTTGCTGGACCGTGTCTGCCGTGTTGCATTTAGTTTGGAGCTAAGGGACAAATTGGAGTCATCCCACAAGTGAGGAGCCCTGCTATTGAAGGGTCTGGCCATTTTGCAGATAAAGATTGTTGGAACATTCGCTGGGAGGAAGGATCTCTTAACCGTGTTTTTAGTTTCTGCCGTAACGTCAGGTCCATGAGGGCAGTGACTGGTCCTTGGCAGTACTGTGACATCAGTGCCTTGCCCATTGCCTGGCGTGTATTCAGTAAACAGTTGAGTCAGTGTTGATGGGAAGATGATGCTTACCTTCAAATGTTTGTCTTGTGGATGGCTTTTTAATTAGATGTATTCCTGCTATCTCCAGAGGGCAGATGGAGGCACCAGGGATCAAATATTTAGGTGGGTAGATTTCAAGCTGACATAAGAAGATCTTTGTAAAACGAATTCAGCAGTCAGATTGATTAGCCTGTTGATGTATTTGAATTCTGTTATTTTAAATGCTTGGGTAGAGGCTGCTTGAGGATTTACTAGAAAATATACCTGCTTTGGATAAATTTTAGGCCAAGATGATTTTGTCTACTAAATCTGTGGCTTAAATGTATTTCATTAAAAAAATGATGTCAACTACCAAAATCTTTCTTTCTTTTCCTCTAAGTTAGACCTTTGTTGTCTTTTCAGACTAAAGCAAAGCAAAGAACTGGACTCAGAGAAGGCTTTTGCCAATGAGCAGTTGACCAGAGCTATTCTTCGTGAGAGGATATCAAATGAGGAGGAACGTGCTAAGGCAAAGCACCTGGTGAGTTTTAAAGATTTAGTGGAAAGGTCTTGTCTACAAGGAAACTTCTGATGTTTGGGAAAAGCTTGCCAACTTTCAGTGTGGATGATATTCATGTTCTCTTTGCTTAGATTTCCTTTATTTTTGCCTTTTACAAGTGGCTGACAATTTGCTAAGATTAACCATCAAAGACTTTAAGGCAGGTGTAATGAGAATTATTGAAGAAAAGATCAACACTGAGACACAGGCATCTTGCCTGAAGGGAATTGTTTGCTTGCTCCCACCCCCCTTGCTTTTGGTTTCTTTGTATTTGAAACCTCTGGGGTGAGCAGCCTAGCTTGTTTCTCTCCTTCCTGGCAACCACCAGATGTTAGCCTGGGAAGACTCCAGCAAAGGTGAGTAAAGTGTTTGGGTTTTTTTTGGCCATACCACATGACATGTGGGATCTTAGTTCCCCAACTAGGGATTGAACCCGCACCCCCTGCATTGGAAGCGTGGAGTCTTAACCACTGGACCGCCAGGGAAGTCCCAAAGGTGAGTAAGGTTTGATCAGTCGCTTTCTGGGCTTCAGAAAGGGGAGCCATTTTTTATAAGAAAGGAGATAATTTTTTCAAAGAAAATATTTTTTAAAAATTTAATTTTAAAAAAAGATTACATAAACATGTTTAAAAATGATTATTAGTAGAAGAAAATTTAAGAGGCACCCATAAATCTATCATTCTCACGTAACCACGGTTTACACTGGGGTGTTTCCCTCTAGACAATTCTTATTCCTGGGTCTGTTACCTATTGAGGACTTTGAATAGTGCTGTACATAGTGTTTAGCATCATGAACATTTTCTGTATATAACCGAAATGTAGTTTTTAATGGCTGAACAATAGTGTTTTCTGCATGCAACATGATTGATTTAACAACTTCCCATTGTTAAATAAAAGTGCAGCCGTTCTGGGTGAAGCCTGGGGTCCTGACTACTCATCCCTCACTTTAGCCTTCCTAGAAACCCTCATATCACTTCTCTAACTTCTCAGAAGCTTTAGTGCTCATTGGAATATGGTTGGGAACTCATTGGAAAGATAAAATGTAACTATATAGTGGAGAACTTGCGATGCAAGACTCAGGGGGATGTCCCTAGTTCAGGCAGCTGGGGATCATTAACAATATAAGAAAAGAGTCAGTTTCTCTCCTGTTCTTTTCCCTTGGTCCTTTCTTTGAGAGGCTAACTTATGACCAGACGCCAATAGAGAAGATATACAAGTAAGCTGATACGTAATGAATCCATTTCTTCAGTGACTAATCCAGGATCCAGGCTGAATGGGTAGGCAGTGAAGCCAGAGCAGAGGTGATGGACTAAGAAAGGAAAGTCAAGGGACTGGTTGGTGCCATCACGAGGACACACACATTGAGTGGAACTGAGGCCAAGAGATGTGGAAGGAAAGTCATTTGTTGTGAATGGGGGATAATTTCAGGATTAAAGTTGTTAGGTGTTGAGTAATTCAGTCATGACATTTGCTGTGCTCCCAAGTTTGAGGATTGTTTTGAGGAAGTTGAAAACATATCAGGCCAGTGTGTTGAAGGGTCATTCCCACGTATTTTACAGCCTCCCAATTTGAAGGCCAGGGATGGAGTGGAGAGTGTTAACAGTGCTTATGGTGGAGGATGGTTGGGGAGCAAGCTTCTCGGTTTCTAGTGGGCGGAAGACTCCTTGGTTGGCATTTTTCTTTGTGCCCCAGCTTTTGCCTCTTCTCTTTGAAGCACTCTTTTCTCTACTTTTCTCGGCCTAAATTTGAATATATTGCCTTGTTCTTTTAGTTCAGAGAGATAAGCAGATTGGGATTTTTCAAAAAGCTCATTAAATGCACACACAGGCACTTGAGATGGCATAAAAAAGGAGAGTATTCACAAGAAATGTGAAAGTATAAAAAAATTTCTTAACTAACAGTAAATAGAATATTATGTAATGTAGTTGGGTTGGAGCAGTATGTCTTCACATTTTTTCCTTGTACCTTATAAATCCTCTCTATTTCCTTGTCTGTTTTTTTGTTTTCAGGTTAAGCATAAGAAGCTGGCATTGTATATTCTGTTTTGTAGGTCTCTTCTTCACTGATTCAGGGGTTGTAGGGTATGGGTGGCAAATTACTGTACTCAGAACTCCTGAATTTCAGCATCTATCATAATATTGGCTAAACAGAGCCCTCAAAGCATGTTGAGGCTACAAGTAGAATTTATGTAATAGTATTATAGCTGATTCAGAGGTTCCCGTCCTGGCTTGAGCATTCTCAGACATTTAAGTGATAGTTCATGGCCACAGCAACATGGCTGCCTACAGCAATGTAGGTACCTGGTGACTCCCAACTTATTTACCAAATTACCCCCTTTATTGTTGTTATCATTATTGTAGAAGACATGCATATTCATTGGGTAAAGATCAGAAAATAAATACAGAAATAATAAGATGAGTTAGATTACCATTATCCAGAGATAATTACTGTTAACATTCTGGTTTATTGTTTTATATTCCTTTTCATATTACTGAGTCTGTATAAAGTATTTATATTAATATGTGTATTTGTATTTCTCCAAACATAGATAGTAGTATATATAGTTTTATGTAACTCTTACAGTAACCTTCAGATTAAAAAAATTTAGACTATATGATAAAGGTTTTTCTATACCACTAAGTATGTATTTGCATGATCACATTTAATGGCTGAATGTATTGCACTGAATTTTCCTCTAATTATTAACATAATACAGGGATATTATAGAAAATTTAGAAAATGTAAAAGTCACTAAGGAACCACCTCATATCCATTAGGATGGCTACTATTTAAAAAAAAACAGACAATAAAAAGTATTGGCAAGGATGTTCTGGGAATGTAAAACGGTACAGCCACTTTGGAAAATAGTATGGTGGTTCCTCAAAAAGATTAAAACTAGAATCACCCTATGATTCAGCAATCCACTCTTCCGGGTTTTTATCCAAAAGAATTAAAAGCAGGACCTCAAAGAGATATTTGTACACCCTTGTCCATTGCAGTATTATTCATAATAGCCAAAAGGTGGAAGCAGTCCAAATGTCCATCCACAGATGAATGCATAAAGAAAAACGTGTTATATACATACAGTGGAGTGTCATTCAGCCTTAAAAAGGCAGGAAATTCGAACACATAATGCAACATAGATGAACCCTGGGGACATTATACTAAGTGAAATAAGCCAGTCACAAAAAGATAAATACTGTATTACTGTCCTTATATGAGGCATCTAGAGTATTCAGATTCAGAGATGGAAGACGGCAGGGTGGTTGCAAGGGGCTGAGCAGAGGGAGGAATGGAGAGCTTTGTCATCACTAGAAGTCCAGTGCGCTATCCGTTGCGCTGCAGAGCCACCTGGATCTTTTTAATGGGTATGGAGTCTCAGTTTTGCAAGATGAGAAGAGTTGTGGAGATTGGTTGTGTACCAGTGTGAATGTACTTTACACTCTGGAACTTAACACTTCTACATGGTTACAATGGTAAATTTTATATCATGTGTATTTTACTATAATTAAACCTTAGAAAAAATTACTAAGGAAATAGCATTGTTGGACGTATAGTTAATGTTTAGGGAGCATAAGGTTCTTTCTGCTACTCCACCCCCGCCTGCCACGTAAATAGTCCAGGATTCAGATTCTTCATCCCACTATCCTGTATAACATGTGCTGTGGAACATGACTTCAAGTCTGTTTTGTCTGTTAGTGCCTTGATCCCCAGCTGTGGGAGTGGGCATCCTCAGAACCCATGACTCTTGTGAGTGTCACCCTAAGAACTGTTCTGCTCTGAGTACTGGACCCGCATGGCTGCCATTCTTAACCCTAATATGTGGGACTCTTTTGAGTGATGGCCAAACATTGATTTGTTCCTCTTTATTTAGTACCCAAATATTGCAGCCAGCAAGAAAGTAAAGGTTGGATTTCACACATTTGAAGGAATTGGAAGGCTGTCTTTCAGTAGAACTAGGGGGAAAAAAACTGATATAATGTTAGTGCTGTGAGATAAAACTTCTCCTCCCCCTTCCCATTCTCCGCCCACGAACAGTTGACATTTAGATTGCTGTCTCCTTAGATGTGAGTCCAGGCTTTTTTCCCCCACAGTTGTTGTAGCAGCTAGCTTTGTTGAAGCTCTTTGAAGGGCAAAGTCATGATGGCCCTGTTGCTGAAGTTTTAAAATAGGATCAGATGAAAACTTGGCACTTTGGAAGAATTGCGTTAGCTGGAGAAGCCGTTACGTCCTGCTCTTGATTCAAGAAGAGTATACCAGTCCCACACTGTACCTCTCACTGACTGGTACCAATATTTTCATCAGCTGTTTCTACCCAGAGGTTTTGGAGAGGCAGTTTACTGATAACTGTATCCACATGAAAATGTTAACTGAAATTCACATGAAAGGATTGTGGCTTAGGAGCAAGAAAGCAACTCTGTAAAGAATGAAGACTAATTAAAAGGACAGAGCCAGGAAACCTGTAAAGTTAATGTGACTTGACATTTGTCTATCTTTGAGAGCTCCTACATCTAAATCTAATATTTGCTGTGTCATTAGATTTTTTTTAAAATTAAAGAGTAGGGGGTTGTGTTTATTTGACTTTGCAGTTATATTTGATTTCTTTTTAAAATGTCAATTAAAATTTTGACTCACTCTTTCTGTCTTACTAAACAATGCTGGTTTAACATTAGTCATTTCTTGTTATAACCACAGAACTCTGTAGTATTTTTTTCTTTTTTAATATAGACTTGAAGCCACAATTTACTTACTTAAGGAAGTATTTACTTAAATATTCTGGAGCTTATAAAACTAAATGTGAAATCCAGGGAAGCCCTCCCTCACTTTTTGGACCGGTGTTTTATTGAGTGCTTACTGTATGAAAAACACGGTGCTGGATACTAAGGATGTATAAACGAAAAAGACAAAATCCATAAGGAATTAGTGCAATGTGGGAGACAGATACACGAAAAATAATGTTGAGAAGCGCTGAGTCTGGGATTTCCCTGTGAAGGTCCAGTGGTTAAGACTTCGCCTTCTAATGTGGGGGGGTGTGGCTTCAAGCCAGGCCAAAAAAACAAAACATAAAACGGAAGCAATATTGTAACAAATTCAATAAAGACTTTAAAAATGGTCCACATTAAAAAAAAAAAAGAATCTTTTTTTTTAAAAAATGAGCTAAGTCTGTGATAGAGCCATGCTACTTATATCCTTGTGAGAATCCTCACTTAAGTGAAAGCAGGGATTTACTTTCATTTAACCCATTGCTGTCTGCATTCGTTCATTCACACATTTGAGAGCCTAATGTATACCGGTGCCTGGTAAAGAGTAAAGAGTCAATAAATGCTTGCTGATTTAATAAATGAAGAATTGAATTTACTCAGGTCGTAGAAATGGGAGGAGAGGAAGTGGGGAAGACAAGAAAAGATTTCCTAGGGAAGTGGTGCCCTAGTGGAATCTTGAAATACAAGTAGGAATTGCCTGTATGGTTGAGGAGTAGGGATGGTCCAACCTACAGTATTGCAGGTAGAAGCATGGAAGCCTGGGGACACTGGGATACGACAAGGAGTTGCTGAGTGGGAAGTACAGGGTGAGGAGTGTTGAGGGATGAGGCAGAAGAAGTTAGCAGGGCTAAGGTCATGAGGAGCTTGTATGCAACCCAAAGAACCATGGACTACATACACGCAAAGGTTTGAAATGCAGTGGCAAATGCGGGCATTTTGATAGCTCTCTTTAGTGAAGTGTGAAGGATGGAATAGAAAAGGGAATGAATGGAAACAGAGATCATCCTCTTCTGTGTTCCCCTTCATCACAAATTTATAAGACACCTACTATGTGCTACATGATGTCAGTTGCTGGGGATGCAAAGATGAATTAGATTTGGTTGCTTTTCCTAAATCTCCGTCTCCAGTCAAGTATAGGGTGTGTGGGGAAGGTCATTTGTAACTTGGATTTTTTTTTCTACTTAAGTTACAATTTTTGAATTTGTAATACCTCATAGTGTTTAGAAAAAATAACACAAAAAAATTAGGGTAATTGGATGCATAAATTCAGTTTTTGCAAATTTAAGCTGCTGTTTCACCAAAATGTCACTTTTCATCCTCAGTTTCCCTTTTGTCTGAAATGCTCCAGTGAAGCAGTCAAGAAGAAGAATGGATTAATTTTGTGCTGTGTGCTTTTCAGTTCTGTGTTTTGTTTGTGCTTCAAACTGTGACAGTTGAAATTTCATGGTAAAGAGAAAAAGGTTTTGAATTTGGGTTCTGGAGGAAAATGACTAAATTAAAGGAAATAGATAAGAATACCACTGCTGCCCAAGTATAAGTGAGGTTCTGCCCAAGGGCAGAGAATACACTTGGGGTTGTAATTTTGAAATGATCAACATAGTTCATGCTCAAAAGTTCTGTGTTGAAGAAAGGTAAGGGCGATCACTTGGGGCTTTTAGTATCATTAAAATTAACCAGGTAAATGAAGTTGCAGTGTAGCACTGGTTATCCTGGGTTCTTTTGTTGGGCACTTAAAAATTCTTTTTAAAAATGTTTGCTATTTTGGACTTCCCTGGTGGTGCAGTGATTAAGAATCCAGCTGCCAATGCAGGGGACACGGGTTTGATCCCTGGTCCGGGAAGATCCCACATGCCGCAGAGCAGCTAAGCCCGTGTGCCACAACTACTGAGCTTGCGCTCTAGAGCCCACGTGCCACAACTCCTGAAGCCTGCATGCCTAGAGCCCGTGCTCTGCAACAAGAGAAGCCACAGCAATGAGAAGCCTGCACACCACAACGAAGAGTAGCCCCCGCTCACTGCAACTAGCGAAAGCCTGCACACAGCAACGAAGGCCCAATGCAGCCATTTAAAAAAAAAAAAAAAGACAGAAAAACATTGCTATATTTTTTGGGTGCAATTTAGTAGTTCAGTTATAATCTCTATTAATGCACTCCCTCTGGTTATATATGCCCTGGGCTGGTTTTCTTGCTATAGACACAAATCCCCAATTGTTCTGACATGCATGGCATATTAATTTGCTTTGAATGCCAAAAATGAAATTAATGATTTTGAGCTTTCACTTTCGAGGACGATTTAAATATAGAATTTCTGCTTTATGTCAGAGATTTAAGCCATTTAGGCATAAGGTATTTTCCTCAATGTTATTGGTGAGAATGGGACCTAGGATCCATCTGCAAGTGCATTCTTCCTGTCTCTTGCTCAGTTCCTATCTTACCAGGAAATGTAAAGGGCAGCGGCCCTCAAGACAGGTGGGGGCAGAGGCATACAGCATCATTTTGCCTCCTGTGTAAATGTTTGGATTCAGCAGGCCATTATCGTTTCCAGGACAAAGCATCCGTATCCCATCTTCTCCCTTTATGTACTTTGTTATCTTGTGTGCTCTTTACCTCCTGTGCATGTTAAAGCAGCATTACTGTTGTCAGCTGGAATGCATACAGCCCTGTGAAGATACTGTTAGTCAAATATTCCATGGAGTGGCAGGGCACCTTCTGGTATGTTTGTTTGCCACAGTAGTAGAAAAAGAGAAGCAAGTTTTGTCTCAGTATGCCAACCTCGTCTTTACGTTAAGAGCCCAGAAAGAATAGGACTGCTGTTGCAGATTTCAGTATTGCTTGTATAACGAAATCTTAACCAGATGAATGTATTTCTCAAATGTATGTAGTCAGACCCCTTCCTCATCAAGATTTGCAGGAATACCTAGGATCTTAACATTACCAAATAGCCTTAGGGAAACCTGATGTCATGCTAAACAGATATTGAAGGGCCTAGAGGAGAGAATGGCTGAGCGTTCTTTTCAGAGTGGAGATTAAATCTCACTGTCGAGGTTGGTGAGTCTGTCCAGTGAACACAATGTAGAGGTGACTGCAATTTGCTGGTGTTGCTTTTTTTGAAGGAACTATCTCAGTCTGTGAGACCTGTTGACAAAGTGATTAGAGAAGAGTTGAGTATAATGCTGTTGATGTTCTTGCCAACAAGTAGTTGTATTTAAAGATAGCTATGAGGAACAACTCTGCTTAGAGTGTGCTGTCTGTTGTCATTCTGAATGCACTTTAAAAATTCATCACGGGCTTCCCTGGTGGCGCAGTGGTTGAGAGTCCGCCTGCCGATGCAGGGGACACGGGTTCATGCCCCGGTCGGGGAAGATCCCACGTGCCGCGGAGCGGCTGGGCCCGTGAGCCATGGCCGCTGAGCCTGCGTGTCTGGAGCCTGTGCTCCACAACGGGAGAGGCCACAACAGTGAGAGGTGCGCGTACCGCAAAAAAAAAAAAAAAAAAAAAAATCATCAAGTTTCTTGCAAACTAGTTGGCTCAGGGCAACACCTGTTGAGTGGTGTCACATGTTGTATCCCTGCCATAAATAGCTTATTGGCATCCCATCAGTTGGGTCATTATGGGTGTCAAGGTATGGAGAGCATTGAATAAAAACCCATAGGTAGCTAAGGTGCAAAGGGCTGCTTATAATTCCATCTGTTTACAATGCCCTGGCATTTATTGTTAACTTATTTGCTTCACTGCCTGGTCTGCGATGAACTGTCATTAGGGCCTTGGAATTTTATTGAACTGACATCATAATCTCATCTCCTACTGAAGAGGCTAAGAATTATGGCCCTCAGTGTTTGCTTTAACCTGTAACAGATTAAAAGTTTAACAGAAGCATAATGAAGTCTATCAATCCTTCCAAATCCCAAAGAAGAGTTTTGCACATTATGTTTTGAATGAGACTCTAAGGCAAACGTGCTCCTTTTTTGTTCAACAGCAATCTTTCCAGTTTGTCTCCCTGGCAAGTCTCAGAACTGTCAGTTTTTTTTTTAAATTTTATTTATTTTTGGCTGTGTTGGGTCTTCGTTGCTGCGTGCGGGCTTTCTCTAGTTGTGGTGAGCGGGGGCTTCTCTTTGTGGCATGGGTTTCTCATTGCAGTGGCTCTCCCGTTGCAGAACACGGGCTCTAGGCACGCGGGCTCAGTAGTTGTGGCTCACGGGCTGTAGAGTGCAGGCTCAGTAGTTGTGGTGCACGGGCTTAGTTGCTCCACGGCATGTGGGATCTTCCTGGACCAGGGCTGGAACCCGTGTCCCCTGCATTGGTGGGCAGATTCTCAACCACTGCGCCACCGGGGAGGTCCCAGAACTGTCAGTTTTGATACAGCCTTGGAGAATTGCTTTCAGCCTGTGGTGCGTGGACCTCTAGTTTAGTGAATTCAGTAGTAAATTGAAGAGCAGTAATGTTTACTAGGTGACATACCATGTGCAGTGAGGTCTGCTTCATTTTTGTTTATTGGACAGTAAATTCTTCACAATGCTGAAGAACATCCTTGAGCAGCTCTGTATTTATTTCTTTTATGTATCCCAGCTTTTGTTGCTTAGATATGATTCCTAAATGGGATTGAGTTATGTTCTTTCTGTGTTTCTTGATGTTTTGAACTGTGCCCTGCTTTGGGGGGCTGGGAGGGATTATTGTCATGTAGCCTGGGGTTATTCCCTTCACCATAAAGACATTTCAACATTTTGTTCCAACGTGACTCTCTCCACGATTTTCTTTACTAACTATATTTTAAGGATGACTTCTTCTGAAAATACCAATGGGCAGAATTACCAAATGAAGTAAGGCCTCCATTCTCCAGAGAGCAGGAATCTGTTTACAAACCTGCAGTATTTATTACATACCTCATTTAGCTCATTCATCATTTTAATAGAAAAATGAGTCATTTTAGATGATTCTGAAATAATGCGAGGTAAGCTACATAGCCCCAGGCAGAATATGATTTACTCAGCCACCAAGCTGTTTTCAGAAAAATAAAATGGAATGATCAGCACCAATAATTTATGATTACTTGTGGTAAACTTATCAGATGTCTTCATTGTCATAGAAATTTGTTGATGAGATTAAAAGTTTAGAGGAGTTTTCTAGCAAACTTCTCCCCGTTTGTCCATCTTTTACGACAAGTGGCTGTAAGGTTCTGTACTTAGCTGTGTGTTTAAATTTCCTCTGCCTGCTTAAAACACTGACTGTAAATTTAATTCCAGATTTGTGTTGAATATTCTCTTGATAAGAAAGAACACCAATCAGTGTCACAGGGCCAGTTTTATTGGAGTTTATTATAAACCTATTTGTATACATTTTCTGCTTAGACATTAAATGTTGATCCTTTTACAGTTTCCTTAGCCTATCTGATCTCAGGAACACAGCTGGTTGATGGCCTGGAATCATAACTCCGAAATCGAAATGAGTCACAGAGTGTTTCTAGGTAGTGCCATAATGCTCATGGCCTATATTAATAACCAGCATCACAACAAAAACAGTTGGTACTTGTTTCTAGTATTCCTCATTTAACTAAGAGCTTTCAAGTCCAGCAGCTTACTTGGTGTTAATAAATGTTTGATATGGGTAGGACATCTATTATTTCTGTTTCAAAAAGATTGTAAACCCAAAGGCTGCACAAAGATAGAGCCAGAGCTACAAATTGGATCCCTACTGCCTAGGTGATGTTATTTGGCACACAATTTAGCAAATTCAGTTATTATTATGTTTTTAGCCTATAGTGGATTGGGCCCACTGTATTAGAAAGGGTGAGGGGCTTTTAGGCCTAGGCACATGGACAAAACAGAAATTACCACAGACATAAACAAAAACAGGCATCCAAAAATCACACATATGATGAGCACACACAGGGCTACAAAGCATCATAGCGTGATGGGCCTACTCAACATAGAGGCAGGCAGCCCTGGCCACTCATAGGCCTTGTGTGTTACTGCCTAGTGAAATAATGCATTCATAATCATAACACTGTCAGGGGCTAAGAATAACCTGTTTAAAAGCAAGGAATGTAGTAATACATATTAGAACTAACGCTTCCATCTAAACTGTTGTGAATTGAAAAAGCTTCTGGCACTTCAGGTAAATTTCAGTATTCCAAAAAAATTCTCTCATGTGAATCTCTACATTGCAAAGAATAATGAGGTGTTAACTGTATACTTTTATAAAGTCTATTTTGAGTGGACTTATTAAAAAAAAGTTTGTTATGGTCTGTTCTATTTTGGGAGAGGTTGATAGAGATACAAAAGGACCTGGTTAATAGCAGTTATTCATTCCCTTGCCCTCCTTTTTTTATGTGCAATGTAAACTTTTTATTTTCAGGGGAGGTGAGAGATGATTAGGTTATTTTCTACTTTGGATAATAAAGATGCACTAGTCTGGCAGGATGCTTGTTGAGGGGAATAGAGATAGGCTTGCTGCAGTAGATTATAATTGTTTTTTAATTAATTAATTAATTGATTTTTGGCTGCGTTGGGTCTTCATTGCTACGCATGGGCTTTTTCTAGTTGCGGAGAGCAGGGGCTACTCTTCATTGAGGTGCACGGGCTTCTCATTGCGGTGGCTTCTCTTGTTGAGGAGCACGGGCTCTAGGGGCCTGGGCTTCAGTAGTTGTGGCTTGCAGGCTCGAGCGCAGGCTCAGTAGTTGTGGCACACAGGCTTAGTTGCTCTGCGGCACGTGAGACTTCCTGGACCAGGGCTTGAACTCGTGTCCCCTGAATTGGCAGGCGGATTCTTAACCACTGTGCCACCAGGGAAGTCCCTTGCTGCAGTAGATTATTTTTAAGAGTAACTGTAATATATGTTAACAATGTCTACTTCACTCATGCAGTGGATTCAGTCAGTTTTGTGGTTTGTGTTTTCATTGAACTTTGGGAAAATTCAGAGTGATGATATTCCACAGATTTTTCTTGTAAAGTCTACACACACGCATATGTGTGTGCGCACACATACACACGTTTTTCTGAATCATTGGAGCGTGGGTTGCAGACATCATGCCAATTAGCCCCCTTAGTATTTCTACCCGTAAAAAATTAGTGTGTGTTTCTTACATTACCAAGTACAGTTGTCAAAGTCAAGAAATTTAACATTGATGTAATATTTTAATTTTTAACCAAGATTCCAATAATGTTCCTTATAGCAAATTTTCTTCCAGGAGCAGGGTATATTCTAGGGTCATATATTGCATTTATGTAGTTGTCATGTCTTAAAACATTTTAAACATGATTTGCAAACAGTAGGATCAAGAGAGGTACTGTGTTAACTTCAATTAATGAATTCTTGCTGTCATTGCTAGAGTTTTAGAAAGATGAAAGAAGGATGGACGCAAAGAGGTGAAGAGTTTCATTCAGACATATAGATTAATATTCTATATTGTGGGTGAAGGAATAATTGTTTTGGATATTTTCTTTATATGAACCAAAACTAAAACAACTTAAATGCTTTTGCCAGCATCTGTGTAGATTCCGTGTCCTTGAAATGTAGCAGGCATCCAAGTTGTATCATTAAAAATTATTAGAGAGTAAACTGTTCTACTATTTTTCTCCAGAGTTTTTTGAACAGTAATTTTATCTGAAGTATCCTTCCCTCCGCACCTCCCCTGCCCCACACGCCCAGTTACTACTCCATGTAATTTTAGGCAAATTGTTTTTCTTCTTTATGCCTTTTGTTTCCATTTGTTTAAAATGAGGACAAGGTTGTGAATGTACTTTTCTTTCAAGTCTGTTACCTCGATGAATAAATATATAAATACAGGAGTTCTTAGAGAATGCAAAGTTCTATATACTTATAAATTGACTTTTCATAAAGTAATTTTGTTTTATGAATAGGTTACCAATTCCAAGAGTCACATCTATTTTAATTTTCTTTAGTTATTAAAAACAGTCCATTTAAAAAAAGAAAAAGTTGAAAGCCTGTATTTCCTTGGTTAAATTGGATTTTTGTTATTGAAAACTTATTCTGATTAGTAGAAGTGATTTAATCATAGTCACAGTATAAATGCTGTTAGCAGTCACTGTATATTGAAAGGGTCAAAATGAGAGGGGTCCTTTTCTTGGATATAAGAAGATGGGATTTTTTTGCTAATATGTGTTTATTGGCTTAGAATGAAAACTCAGACCATTGTTAGGAAAATAGACTTAAATTGATATCATTAAAAAATATATATATATACAATCAAATTAAGAGACACAGAAATTGATCTACTTTATAACTTTAAAAAATGACTGTTAAGTACCTTTCTGTGTTAAATGCCTTAAATTTCTGGGTTATAGTAAACCACCTATAAGTTCAAAGATTCGTCTTTTCAAATGCTTACTTCATTTTCCATTTATTTCCCATTTGTTTCTTTAACTCATTAAAAATCATTTGTTAATTTTTAATATGACCATTGTATCTCTACCTTGCCCATTCCTGACATAATTTTTCTTCCTTTGCTAACATCAACCCCCGTGTTAAATTTGCGACCCATGGACAGTGACATTTTTGGAATGTTCCTGCCATGCCTGGGAGTCGGAGAATGTATTGGTGCTTCAAACTTTTTCTTTTAACTCCTTGAAGAACTTAATATATTTTAAAGAAACTGGCTCAGTTCTAACCCTGAAGGCACCAAAAAGAGCAAGTTCTAAACAACAACCCTCCTGCAGCATATTTTCACCATGTATCTCCTCCATCTTGGAGGTCACCATTTCCAAGGTATATCTTTAGCTTTGCATATGCTCTGCGTGTATAACATTGCTTCCCCACTCTTCTTCTCCTCCCTCCTCTGAGTTTTTAATGTTTTCGGCGAGCCTTGGGAACATGTACACAGGCCTGTACAGTGACACAGCAAAAGCAGACTCTTGAAGTAGTCAGGTTTTGTCCTTGTAAATGACATGGGACAAATGCATGTGGTGGATTAAAATATGTTCACCCTGACAGAAATCTTTTACTTGAAGGGAAAAAGCCTCCCTTCAATTCTGATCACAGCAAAGGTTATGCTGCTGCCAGTGAGGGTGAATTGCCAAGACTGCCAGTTTCTTAAGCTCTGTTCTGGAGATACATTTGTCACTTGATTCTCAGCTTTGAGTTGGTTATAATCTTGTATTGGCATGCTTTGTTTCCAAATACATCAGTTTTCATGTTTCTTTGGCTTTTTCTCAGGATTTATGAAGGGGTGAGGGTAGATTTAGCTTTTTGTCTGGCAAGTAGCAAAGCCTGTTTGACTTTGCTAATCAATAATTGTAAAATAACTGGAAATTGATCCATGCCAGCCGTAAATCCATCCATGCATTTCTGTTAATGCCTGTCATCCTAGAGAAGCTGTACAAAAGATATTCCTGTCCCCATGTCATTGAAGACAGGACACAAGCAAGTGTAATAGGCTGCTTGTGTATTAAGGGGTTGTTGTTAAAGTGTCCACAGTTTGATACAAGGCTTTGGGAGCTGTTTCCCATTTGTAGTATAGACATTGTTGGAAGTTGAAAAAAGTTTGTCACGTGAGCATAACCTAGTTTGGGGGCTTAGAGCTCGTCCTGCATGTGGGCAGAGTAGTGATGTGATTTGACACTATTGTTAGGTTATGCCTCCCCCAAAGTATCCTTTTTACTGATCTGGCATTGCCTCACACTCATCTCAGTTTGATCTGGAATTCTTGTTTCCCTCTCTCTCATTAAGGGGGAAAAGTGCTGAGTGTTCAGTTTGACCGCTTTTGATAGACACATCTGTTACCTGGGCACAAAAGATGCTAGTTGGTATTTGGGGAAAGGGGACACACCTTTTCCTCCTCTCCCAGTTACCATGATGAGGTATTAGTGTGTCACATTGCCACCGTGTCACTGTGGAGGTTTTATTATAAGGCCTAAAGGTTCTAACCAGACAGGGCACTTTTGTTTTGGGAGGTCTGATCTGAGCTTGTGGAGCGCAGGAAGAGTCTCCTTTCAGTAACTTAAAAACAAGGGAGAAAAAGTCATCTTAGATAAAGTTCAGAACATACTCTGACTTCAGAACAAGACTTGCCTGTCATTGATTGACCATATTAACACGTTCAAAGAAACAGTATGTCGATCTTGATTTTTTTTCAGTCGTTAAAGTTTTAAAAAGATTATTTAATATCATGGGACTAGTTTGCAATATGATATTTAGTAGAATAAAAGCCAACATGCTCTTTAATATTTGTGTATCTGCCCAGACAGAAAGCTTGGTATAGGATTGTGGGGTTTTTTTTTCTTTCTTTTTTTCCTTATATTTTTTAAACAATTTCTGTGTTTACCTGATTCTCTGAATTGAATAAGTATTAATTTACTTATATATAGCAAAAAAAAATAGATATCTTCAGTCATTACTTATTACGTTAGAGTTTTATATAGAGAAGGAAAGAAAAGATTCAAAAAGATAAGCAATTCTTGAGTCCATCCCACCCCAGCCCTGGTTTAACAATTGTGTGGTCCTGATGGATGCCTGCCTCTTGTGCAGATCCTTAATGCAAGCTGTCTTAGTTTCATGCCAGCACATTTTCAGGTCATAAAGCTCATCGAATAACCTTCCAGTTACGATTTGGCTTTCCACATAGATGACCTGTAGGAAGCACATGTCTTGGCTGGACGTCCCACATGCCTGTTCTTGGCAGGTGTGGTTCTTATTTTAAAGTGATAATTTGGCCTTTTAGTTGATCTGTAGGTCTCTGTAAACTTCTAGGCCGTTAGCAAACTAGGCTTCTAAATGTGCAGTACCAAGTTCACCAAAGTAATTAATTCTTCACTGGGGCCTTTTGACAGGTGGCCCGAAGCCATTTTCAGTGATAGCCCCTGTGCTGTGTGCCGGGTTGGGCCTCTCTTCTCCCAAATGTCGTTGAATAAAGGGAATTGAAAAGCGTGTGCTCTGGAGGACATGCCCCGTGACACGAGAGCCTCACAGTCAGAGTGCTGTGGCCGTTTCTTAGTTTTGCTCAGAGCCTGCTGTTTGGGTTCGAGCTCCTTTCTCTCTCCTTTCTCAGAGGCCAGTCAGCCTTGGTGTAGATGGAGGCAAAATCATCTTGCATGCTCACTGTACTTCTTGGTATAACTTGAGGAGACAGTAGAAATCGCCCTGCCTAACCTCTTCTTCTTCTGTTTGTGAAGAGAGAGGCCCAGGGCTCTTAGGGATAGAGTGACAGAGTGAGGACCAGCACTTAAATCTTTCTCTAGGAAGTTTTTCATCTTCTTCAGTCATGGTTTCCAGATAGGCTCCAAGGATTGCAGGCCAGAGAACAGAAAGGTCAGGGATCATTCTACAAGCTTGGACTGGCTTGAGATGAGAAGCCTCACTGAGGATGGGCAGCCTCCCTGCATCGTAAGCCAGGCATGCAGAGGGCATTTGGGGTAGATAGCTCTTCAGGAGAGTGATGTGGGTGCATGTTTGTCTTTGGCTAACCAGCTCTTCTGTCTCTCCTTTATATATCGCAGTTTTCTCAGCTGCCTGTTCTACCACTTATCTGTCTCCTCACCGAGGAGCCTTAAGTATCTGGGAAAAGATTAATGTTATAACTTCCTAGACAGTGATACCGGTGCCTAAGCCATAATTTCTCTTAAATACTGGGGGAAAGGCCCATATTATTTGTCAGTTATCTTCAAGGCCACTATTATGAGTACTGAGGTAGTGAGTCAATGTCCCTGAC
This sequence comes from Stenella coeruleoalba, assembly GCF_951394435.1. NCBI lineage: Eukaryota > Metazoa > Chordata > Mammalia > Artiodactyla > Delphinidae > Stenella > Stenella coeruleoalba. The sequence goes on along the minus strand of NC_137155.1, from coordinate 85,505,947 downwards.
TTCTCTCTGCTCTTACCTTGAAACAAAGAGGCAGCAATATGGTCATCGAATACAGTGAATAATGATCATTGATAGACCTCATTGTATGATTACGAGATTATATTGTACTTATGTGGAATTATAGCAAAGCTCTTACAGTAATTTAAAACATAGCTTGCCCATCATAACTAGTGCCCATTAATTTAGCAAGAGTGAACTTTCTCTTCTTGCTTTTCCCTCATATGTATATACCTATGTGTGTGTATGTATGTATTTCATTTGCATTTGTATTTAGGAATTATTCATTTAGAATCTACTATATGCTCGGCACTGTGATCTGTATGCTGGGGATACATCAAAAAAACCTCAATAACAACAAAAAGCCCTGCCCTAATGGAGTTTACATTTATTAGGAGGAATTGTCTGAAACTATGTCTGAAATAGTTACAGATTAGGAAGAAAGGGAGTTAACCCTAAGGGAATAAAAATAGTTAACTCAGTATTTAATGCCCTAATTCAACCTCTTGATCTTTTTTTTTTTGGTATGTGTGCGTGCTACCTTATACCTATAGATTGCTTTATAACTATTCAGGGCATTTGAACTTTTATATTTGAGTTTGAAAAATTTTGATAATTGGGTGAGATGACAAAGTTTTTGAAAACATTCTTTAAAACTGCATAACACTATACAGATATTAGGCTTAATATTCGGTACATCTGTATTAGGGTTCTCCAGAGAAACAGAACCAGTCGGGTGTGTGTGTGCATGTGTGTACGTGTGTATATTATATACACGTACACACACACATATGTAAAGGTGGATTTATTTTAGGGAGTGGGCTCGTGTGATTGTGAGGGCTGGCAAGTCAACCCAGAGAGGAGTAGATGGACAGTCTGGAGGCAGAAATCCTTCCTCTCTGGGGGGACCTCAGTCCCTTAAGAACTGCTGCGGCCCTTGTGGCTTTTCTGTGCAGGACTTTGTAGCATGTTGGAGCTCTGCCCTATGAGCAGTTGGGTCCACAGCTGTGGGTCCCTCTGGTCTCTAAGCATGATAGCATCGTTTTTGTTGAGATGCCAGAGGTAGCACAGGGGAGGGCTAAAGTGGCACGTGTTGGCACTGTCACTTGCTCTCACCTCTCAACCACTTCTCAATAATATTTGTCTCTGGGTGATTGTCTCACCCGAACCTCTGACCCTGTAACTGCAGTGATTTGGGTTCTACCAGCTCTAGCCGTTTCCTGTACATGCTCTGAAACTCTGGGGCCAGTGAAAATTGCTAGTATTGTGGCCATAGTCTTCCTCTTGAAACAGCAGAGCTGTGTAATGTGACAAAGTGGAATAATGTTGCTTACCTTGATTCATCAGCTGAATAGCAACACATTATTAACCTATAGGTTATCATTTTTAATTTTTTAATAACATCTTTATTGGAGTATAATTGCTTTACAATGGTGTGCTAGTTTCTGCTTTATAGCAGAGTGAATCAGCTATACATATACATATATCCGCATATCCCCTCCCTCTTGAGCCTCCCTCCCACCCTCCCTAACCCACCTCTCTAGGCGGTCACAAAGCACCGAGCTGATCTCCCTGTGGTATGCGGCTGCTTCCCACTAGCTATCTGTTTTGCATTTGGTAGTGTATATATGTCAGTGCTACTCTCACTTTGTCCCAGCTTCTCTACGTCTGCGTCTTTATTCCTGTCCTGCCCCTAGGTTTTTCAGAACCATTTTTTTTTTTAGATTCCATATATATGTGTTAGCATACGGTATTTGTTTTTCTCTTTCTGACTTACTTCACTCTGTATGACAGACTCTAGGTCCATCCATCTCACTGCAAATAACTCAATTTCGTTTCTTCTTATGGCTGAGTAATATTCCATTGTATACACGTGCCACATCTTCTTTATCCATTCATCTGTCGATGGACACTTAGGTTGCTTCCATGTCCTGGCTATTGTAAGTAGTGCTGCAGTGAACATTGTGGTACATGACTCTTTTTGAATTATGGTTTTCTCATAACCTATAGGTTTTGTGCACATCCTCTGTGCTGGGTGCTGTGTCAGGAGCCAGGAAAACACAAGATCGAACGTAGTCCTTGCTCTCAAAAAACTTACAGTGGCCATAATATAGACTACCACTTACAAAATAAGCTAGTTAGGCTGACAGCCCCCATGCCCTGCTGCTTTTCCTCTCCTCATGCTGGTCCTCTTGCCTGAATGTCATCTTTTACTTCTCCACCACCTCTTAGCCCCTCATTTAAATTTTGCCCTTCATTTCAAAGCCCAGCATAAATATTGTCTTTATAAAGCCTTCCTGGTTTTCTAATTCATAAATGATCAACAACCTTTCCATATTTCTAAAACCTTTTGTTCATAACTCTTTTATGACTAGGGTGACCCTATAATTTATCATCCAAACAGAGAAGGTGAAAGGAGGCACTATTCATTAATTACATCAGGACAGCACACATAAACCTGGACATTCCCCGGAAGCCAGGACATATGGTCACCCTAGTTATGACCTTAATACCCTGTTTCAGTAAAGTATGTTCTGGTCAAGTGTGTGTTCATCTCGCATTTTAGAATGTGAATTCCATAGTATGGGTGGCAGAGGCAGAAAAGAGCCATGTCATTTATACTTGTATTTTCACACAGGGCTTTATTTACACTCAGTAGGAGCTCAGTAATGATTACTGAATGTTCCATTCCTGTGCTGTTCACAAGAGATGTCAGAAGTTGAGCAGGCCTGCTGGAACCTCCTGTATAACTGTCAGAAGACGATCAGTATGAATCGGCAGATGTGAGGCCAGGGAGACTTGGCTGTGAAGGGGCTCCTTTGGATTGTCCAGTAGTCCAGATTTGGTATAATGGCAACTTGGATTCATTCGGGGCTGCTCTGATCAACCATATGGCAAGGCTGTTCTGTTAGGTGGAGCATTGACCGTGGGGAGGCCCCCAGGAGCAATCAGGAAGGTGGTAGAGCTGTGGTTCCTGGGCAGTCCGTCTGAGTGGACAGAGGAACGCAGCTGAGACAGGCAGGTGACAGGGCCCTGTTCCTACATGCTGTGGTTGGTGTCTTCAGAGTCTTCATTAAACCTGACTGCCTCCTGGCAGTGTATTCAACTGAAAGCGTTTGAGAAGGTTGTAATCACTTCGTGAAGTTCCGTAGAGTAGAGGTCTCTATAAGGTTCTTTTATAAGACTAGGTGTCCCTGACCAATTTCCTTGATGGAGTCGAGAGGACTTATACATATAAACGAAGCACTTGTCATTTAAACAGTCCTTTTCACTGGCGAGAGTAGGCAGCTAATTGGTTTAATAAAATGAAGAACTTGATATAATACTGAGTTTATTACCACATGGTTCTAAAATAAATAAATAATAGATACATTGACTTTATAGATGGCTATAAGAAACCTCTTTAGAACACTTCACAGGTCTCTTTAAAGGTGTAGTACATATTTTACTGCCGCCTCCCCTATTATCATTATTCCTTAGTGCCTAGGGGCCAGCTCCCATTGAAAAGGTGGGTACTTAGAATCTTTTTGTGCGTAATGAGCATTTGGTTTTACTACAATCTATAATTTAGACTTCAGTGGCAAATTGTTAGTACAAACGCTTGAGCCTAGGGTATTAACACTTTTTGTCAGACACCTATCCTCAGCAAACTCTATATGGCATGAGTTTATTATATTTTCTATGAAAGTGAACTTCTCATCCATCCATTTAGGGCTGTCTTGAGTGCTTTCCTTTCTGTAGTTAAAAATCTCTTAGGCTTGATATTACTTTCCTGGACAGGATTGTTTATTGTTTAATTCTTTGCTGCACTTCCTGTCCTTTACTTGCTCTTGTAAAATCTGTAGATGACTTTTTTTAATAAATTTATTTTATTTATTTATTTTTGGCTGCATTGGATCTTCATTGCTGCACGTGGTCTTTCTCTAGTTGCAGCGAGCAGGGGCCACTCTTCACCACGGTGTACGGGCGTCTCATTGCGGTGGCTTCTCTTGTTGCTGAGCATGGGCTCTAGGTGCGCGGGCTTCAGTAGTTGTGGCGCTCGGCCTCAGTTGCTCCGCGGCATGTGGGATCTTCTTGGACCAGGCCTCGAACCCATGTCCCCTGCATTGGCAGGCAGATTCTTAACCACTGCGCCACCAGGGAAGCCCTGTAGATGACTTTTAAAGCTGGGAATTTTGCACCAACCTCCTTTTCTCTATCAACTGTGAGTACAGGTGCAAAAGGAAGAGCTGTGATCGTAGGATGGAGGTTCCCAAGGTTGGCTGGCCACCAGAGTCCCCTGTCAATACAGATGCCCAGGTGGACTCAAACTTACAGGGTGGGACCTGGGCGTGTGTGTTTTTAAAATACATTAATCTGTTGCTCAGCCCTCATTGTGAACAACTGATGGAGGATATGAGAAAAGCAAGGCATCCTCCTCCTCTTTTTTTTTGCATCTTTATTGGAGTATAATTGCTTTACAAAGTTGTGTTAGTTTCTGCTATATAACAGAGTGAATCAGCTATATGCATACATATATCCCCATATCCCCTCCCTCTTGCGTCTCCCTCCCACCCTTCATATCCCACCCCTCTAGCTGATCGCCCTGTGCTATTCAGCTGCTTCCCACTAGCTATCTATTTGTCCCAGCTTACCCTTCCCCCTCCCCGTGTCCTCAAGTCCATTCTCTACGTCTGCATCTTTATTCCTGTCCTGCCACTAGGTTCATCAGAACCATTTTTTTTTTTTAGATTCCATATATATGTGTTAGCACATGGTTATTTGTTTTTCTCCTTCTGACTTCACTCTGTATGACAGACTCTAGGTCCATCCACCTCACTACAAATAACCCAATTTCATTTCTTTCTGTGGCTGAGTTGGAGCAGCTTTGGTGTAAGCCCAATGATAGTAAGGCTGTTCATTGGTGTGCCAAGGCCTCAGTGCCTGTACACATTTTCACGCTTCCTCCATGTTATATGATTATAAAATCTGTATTAAACATGTTATGCAGTCCTAATCTTCATATTTTTGTTGGGATTCAAAGAAACTCTCCCTACCCTTCTTTCTTGTCTCTTCCCCCTTAATGCCACTTCATTCTTGTTTGGTCTTTGGGAAAAGAGCACTGGCTTTAGAGATAGAAGACCTGAGTTCTGGACTCTTGAGCTCGTGAGCTTTTGCTATTCAGCTAGTCACCTCACTTTTGTCTGGATTTCAGTTTCCTCACTTCCAAAATCAACATGATATTTTCCTTATGGGTTTCTTGGTAGGATCCAGTGAGCTAGTGTGTACGCAGGCCCTTTGGAAGAATGTAATGCTATAGTTTTTGATTCCCACAGGGGCTGGATCAGTGTTTTTCCTCAAAATGGGTCATCAACAAATAACCCTAACAGGTTGTAGACAGAAGATTCTCAGAGTTAATGATGCATTTCCATCACCTCTTTCTAAATTCTTCTCTTCTGCCCTCTGCACCATCCTGTGAGGCTGGGAATTCCACCCCTTGATTCATTCTGGGAAACAGGACTTGTTTCCCCTGCAGTTAGTGTCTCATGTTGGAGACCCACCAGTCAGTAAGCATGTGGAACTTTCTCCTTGGCCTTTTCAGTGGTTTAATTCCAATCACGTTGTTGAAACAATATTTCACTACTTCTGCTTTTCCTAATTATCATGCAGATAAACAGTGGGGATTGTGACATTAGAATAAGTGAGTGGCTTATGATTTTTGCCTCAGAAAGAGAAACTCTTGCTGTTTTTCCCCCCCCTTGAGCAACACAGCAGTAATAAATGAACAAGTCCAGAGGACTTTATGATGGATAGCTAATGGTGCTGTGCCTCAGCCAACAGGCCTGTTTCCACAGCATCTGTCACAATTCAGAGTCATTAGCATACCTTTAATGGTTTCTTTTCAAATAATTTCTACTAGGGCATTTAAAATGCATCAAGGAAAAATATTGAGTTGTAGAGATGAGGAATTTTAAATGTAGACAAATGGTTTTCATTCTCTCAGATGTAATTTTGGCAAAATTGAGAAACCACATAGCAACATACTGTGTACAGTCTAACACAATTGACAGTGCTTAATGTACTAGCTGGGAATTATTTTTTCAGACATTTTAAAACAGTTAATTAAAAAAACTCACTTAATAAAATCTTAATTGAAAAAACTATAGAGTTTCTTAGCACCGTTGACCCCACCAAAGGCCTTCTTCTGGTGTGTGTTTGGACTGTCCACTGGTGGTCTTTCGTACTCTGTTTTATGATCAATCATGGAATCAGTGTTTTTCTCATTTTATAAGATGAAAAATGTTTTGTCAGGTATAAGTCATTTTAACATAATACTGGTAAATACTAGGCTTGCTTATTTATTTAGTTGTGAGGGGAAAATCTTCAGAGAAGCAAATTAAGCCATCTTTTTCCTGAAATGTCAAGGGCAGGTGAGAAGAGATCTTTATTAGATTTTTAAATATGAATGCATTTATAAAGACATATTAAAAAAAGCAAAATTACTTTCTTTACTTTTTCAACATGAAAGCCAACCTGTATTTTAGCATGTGTACATAGCTTTGTGAATACTAGTTCCTTATATTTGTAAAGCATCTGCTTTTTTTAGATGTTTTTTCATACCTTTTTTCATTCTTTTTTTAAAAGAATTTTTTCATACTTAAATGTCTACAACAGTACTGTTAAGTCACAGGGGGCATATTACCCCATTTCCCAAAACCAAATTGAGAACTAAGAGGAAATTGGATACAGTCCAGTTTATACAGCTGACAGGGGCAATGGCCAGGGCTTCTGACTTGTGTGTGTCCTTTAACCTCTTTTCTTGAATGTTGTTTTAGTTAATCTGTGCTCCTCTGGAATGATTTTTGTAACTTCACCAATATTAAAATTTTTACACAACACTTCTGTCACCTTTTTGGGAGAGACCCTGTTTTTTCAGTATACTTTTCTTGGTGCTTAGGAATCAAATAGTTTGATTTTTAAAGGTCTTAAGACATATCTGATTAACTCTAGGATCTGAGAGTTTTTTTTCTTTAATTTATTTGAAATCTTGACACTGTATGAGGTCATTTATTCATTGTTATCAATTATTTTTAAATTGGACTATTTAAAATTTAGAGTCAGTTGATGAATTGGGGAAGGGTATTCATTTCTGGAGGATGCTTCATATATTTTTGCATTCTGTAACAATTAACTGTTTATACTAAAACAAATAAATGCAGGCTGGTTAAAAGATAAAAGTTGCAATTTTAAACTTTATATTAGTATTTTCTTATGGTTAGTCCTCATCCATGGGGTCCAAGAAAGCTTATTTTCACATCCTTGTTTCAGACAACAGAACAGAGTGGGGGAAAGAGGAGAAGTAGGGTTGTATTCCCCTCTCTTTTAGAATGAGTCCTGGAAGGTACACTTACCACCTACCCTCACATTCTCTTCATCACACCTTAGTTACCTGTCCACACCCAGCATCAAGGGAAGCTAGGAAATGTCTTTTTCCTGCCTCTAGGATGATAATGAGCCCTGCTAAACATCAGAGCCCTTATTACAGATAAAGGTGAGATGGATATTATGAGGGGTTATCAATCTGCCAAAATTACATGGTCTTCAGAAGTGATATTTGAGCTTTCTGATGCAAAGCCAATTTAGAAAGCATTTAGATATTTAACATATCTTGACAACTCCTTTGCAATTATAAATCATATTGACTTTTTGATTACATACACTCATTTGAAAAAACACCAAATGCTGTTCTTTTCCTGATATTGTGGTGATTATATAAATAACTGATTCACTTTGTTATAAAGCAGAAACTAACACACCATTGTAAAGCAATTCTACTCCAATAAAGATGTTTGAAAAAAAAAGTTGTCAGTAAAATCTAGAATCTTTAAATAAATTTTGAAAAGGGGTGATGGACCAAATGGAATTCTAATTATTTGATTTCAACACATTTCTCTTTCATTTGAATCTTTTAAGAGAAAAGTGAAAAGCAATGTTATCCTTAAGAAATTTTCTCTCAGCATCTAAGCAGCCGTTTTTAATTACAGAAGATGTCTTCAAAATCTGTTTTGCCATTTTAAAGCTTTAGCTGTGAGAAAGTCAATTGTCAGTTGTGTAATGGAGGAAAAAATCTTACACTAAAAAGCCATTTGTATATTATGTTGAGTAGACACGTAGGTTATTTGAACATTAGTGACTGATTTTCTATAGAAAATTTTTCTTCTTGAATTTGTTATCATTGTTGGTCACATAAACACAAAAGAGTCTCCACTGTCAACCAACTCATGCCTGTAGAAGTATGACTATAATGAGAACTGTTCAAAAATAAACCAAGATCATGCATGAAGTTCTTCCTTCTAAAGGACTCTCCTTGGGAAGCCGTGTTTATTCTCCTAGAACTGCCCTTTCTCCAAGTCTCTCTGCCTCTGTCTCTCCCTCTCCTTCTTCCTCTCTCTCTTTCCTCCCCTCTTTTTCTTTTCTTTCTTTCAAGAATTACCTTAAAAAGCACATTTCTTTGCATATCCTCCAAGGTGATAAATCTTCATCAGCTGAGAATAGATTTGATTTTTGGGAGCAGCCAGAAATCATTTGGAGTCAAGGCTGGTGGGTGATGAAACTGGAATAACGTTTTCGCTTAGACACAACGAGTGACTATAAACTAATGAGACCGATTTTCTTGAATTTTTGGAAGGCTGACTAAGAAGGAAGTTCCAAAATAGGAACTCTCAGTCTGGTGTGTACGTTGGTTAAAAAAATGAGTCTTATTGTTTGATAATGACATTACAAAATTTGTGTATTATTTATTTAGTCACTTATTTTTGTATTTGTCCCTATCTCTTTTTCACAATGGCTGTGTTTTGTGTCTGCCTGAGGGATTGTTGTCACATTTTTATTTTATGGTGATATTCCTTTTGGAGTCTTTACTTCTATCTATATATCATATTTGAAATATAGTACTAAAACTGACATACAGGGGGAAATCAAACTTTACTCAATGTTTAATTATATAAATTGGCTACCTGATACTTTTTTCTTTTGGAGTTTAACATTTGAAAATTGGCAGCAAGGTTTTTATGCTTAAACATCATCCATGTAGATCCATGCGGTTTTCGAATGCAATGATATTATTATGATATCATGAAATAAGTGGTATATTTAGTGCGCTCTCAACTTATATTGCTTGAAAGGTATAACTTTCAAAAATAAATTGAGGTGTTCAACAATTACACTAAACATTTGAGTCTTTCTATATCAGTTAAATATAAAACAATGATATCTATTAAACTAAAAAAATCTGTGGTTCTCATTTCTGTATTTCTTTTAAACTTGAGCAGTATCTCATTTTTTAAGGCTATAGTTTAGGAAACTTCTATTTTGCATTCTTACTGCCATTAGAGTTTTTGTTTTCTTTCCCCGAACTTCTTGTGTAAAGTTTTAAAAGAAAGTGAAGTGCTGTTGAATTTGCTTTGGAAGACAGGCAGGCAAGAAGGAAGGAAAGAAAATAAATTAATACAAAAGCCAAGAAGGTGTGCTTACATATTAAGATAAAGTACCTTTTGTTTCTGGTTATTTGTGCTACATGGTTTATTTTATTTAATTTTTGATGAATAAAATTATGCCTTTGACTGTTATAAGACATAGTAAATTTAAAGCACTCATTGTAGTGATTAGCCATACATATAAGAAATAAATTTTGCTAGGGTATCCTTTTGTCTACTTACTTTAAAAAAGCATTTTTATTTTACATAAAAGCAACAATCTTCGTTAGATTTTCTAGCATTTTAACAGAATGGTCTGTCTTATAAATAAATACTCATTAGTTCATGTCTTGAGAAGGAGTAAAAGTAATGCTTGTTCAGCAAAAGAGAATGCTGATTCATGAACTTTTTTTTGGTAGAACAGACTGCTGATAAAACTCAGTGGCTTAGCAGAAGTTTTAGGATGGTGTAAAAGTTACTGTGGATTTGAGCATTAAAAAGCAAAAAATAAAAGAAAATATAAAATTTGGATATTCTCATTAAAGACATTATAATGGGAATTTATTCATTCATCCATTCATTTGTTAAAATGTGTATGTATCAGGCTGTAGTCAGTAACAGAGATGGAAGTTTGCATAAAAATAGCATTCTATCACTTTGGAACTCTGATATATGCCAGTTGTCACTCTGCATTTATATTTATAAAATAAGAATATAAGACTAATCATTTTTGAAAAAAAAATTCCTGAAGTTAACTCTCAATGACCAGTAACAAAAAAAGATAGAATATTTGTCATTCCCAATTGAATGAAGGCCCAAATGACACGAGAGTCCAGTGTCAACACAGTTTATCCTCTCAGCCATACTGAGTATAGTCACAAGAAGAGTTCTAAGTGATGTTCCAGACATAGGGCTCTAAAATGGACCGATTTTTATTTACAGGTATTTAATGAGTGCCTGCTCTGTGCAGGCACTGTTTTTCACCAAATCAGGTACTTTCAAAGGTATTGAGATGCTCTTGAATTTCTCACTGTTCTCTTCCAAAAAAAAAAAAAGGCCAATTTAAGATTTTAGTTAAATTATTCCCCTGTGGTTAACTGAGCATTTCCTATCAAGACCAAATACAGTAATCATCAACCTGATTTTTAAAAAATGTTGGATATAATAATAACGTATCTAGTTTTTGATCCAGTTTATATATATTAAGTGGATGTTTGGGTAGTGTGTGCATGCAGATGGTTCTGTTTATCATTTTCTGTAAAAATGTTTATATAACCTTTGTAAATCTGCCCTCTGAAGATTATGCCAGTGTTTATTAGTATAATTGCTAACTGGTGTTTCTTGGTGCAGATCGTGGTGGTGTTTTCAAACAATTCAGAAAATCTTATGTGTACTTTTCGTGTGCCTCATGCCAGTGGTCTACATTTTAGTTGATCTTCAGTATTTATTTCAGTAGACTGTCTTTTTTAAAACTTTTTTTAAAACAAAATTTTATTAATGCAAGTTGAGTTTGCTTAAGTGAGAATTACACAAATGATTGCTTACTCTTTATGTTAATGTTATCTTTCCAGCTTGCTTTTGCATGTGTTTTCTTTTGGTCTTTCCCCTTTTCTTCCTATGTATCACTTTTAAAAGTAAAGTAGTTTGGGATCATTTAATCACATAGAAATTATTTTAACTTTTTAGTAGAGAATAGAAATTAATTTTGATGCTTGGCAATCCATTGGAAGGGGTGTGTGTGTAGAGATGTGTATGTATATGTATAAATATACACACAGTGCTGAAGAGATTTAATCTATTGGGTTATATTCCTTTACTGCAAAAAATAGAGTTCTGGAGTACCAAGCCTTATTTGAAGAGTAGTATTTCAGATTATTTTTACATTTTGCATATATTTAATCCTTTTAGCTTTAGACAGCACCAACTTAAGATGAGTCTTTTTATTTATTTATTTTTATTTTTAATTTTTATTTTTAAAGATTTATTATTTAATTTTATTTATTGTTGGCTGTGTTGGGTCTTTGTTGCTACACGCGGGCTTTCTCTAGTTGTGGCGAGCGGGGGCTACTCTTCATTGTGGTGTGCGGGTTTCTTGTTGCTGTGGCTTCTCTTGTTGCGGAAAACAGGCTCTAGGTGTGTGGGCTTTACTAGTTGTGGTGCGCTGGCACAGTAGTTGTGGCATGCGGGCTCTAGAGTGCAGGCTCGGTAGTTTCATATGGGATCTTCCCAGACCAGGGCTCGAACCTGTGTCCCCTGCATTGGCACGCAGATTCTTAACCACTGCGCCACCAGGGAAGCCCCAGGATGAGTCTTTTTAAAAGTAGATTAAAAAAAGAAAAAAGAAAACCCCCAAAGCAATCTTGATTCTTAACGGTAATTTAAAAGAAGCATTTCTATTAACGTCAGAACAGAGGATGTCCATTATTTTTATCATTCTGGAGGTTTTAACCAAGACTATTAGATAAGAGAAGAAAATGGAGGGAAAAACATGGAAAGGAGGAGGTAAAATTTCCATTATTTGCAGACTGCGTACCTGGAAAACCAAGATAATCAACTGGCAAATTGTTACAAGCTAAGAGAATTCAGTTATGGTGACTGCCTATAAAGTCACTGAAGAAGTTCTTTATGCACTGATAAGGAATGAGAGCAACGAAGAAGTCTAGAGTAGGTTTCCATCTTGGAAAAAGTTATGTTTCATATAGACAATTATATTAAAAATAAAAGAAAACCACGATTGTTGTAGAAAAATGTATACTAGTAGTATTGAAAAAATAAAACATCTATAATCCTACCACTCCTGATGACTAGTGTTAATATTTTATGTATGAGTCTCATTTTTTTTACCATTATATTTACAGATGTACACATGTGCGCGCACACACTTTCTGGGATTTTTATAGGTAGGGTAGAGGTGTACAAGTTTGGGCTCATTTTGCACTACTAATTTAAAACCTTTAATGAAACAATATGTTGTGAATATTTTTTCTGTATTATTACTACTCTTCTATAGCAGTCTTGTGGATATAGTATTGTTTGGGTATTTAACCACGTCCCTATTTTTGGGTATTTATATTGTTTCTATTTTGTTTTTCCAATATTATCAACAAAGCTATAAAGAAGAATATTCGTCTTGGCTAAATCTTTGCTGAGATCCATGATGTATTTTCTGTTTTTTTCAGTAAATTTCTAGAAGCAAGTGTGTTTGATGTAAGGGTGTGTTTTAATGTTTTTGTCTTAAACACACACACTCAATTTCTCTCCAGAAGGTTTGTACCAATTCATACTCATAGTAGCCTAATTTCCTGCCCACTAACCAGCATTATAATTTCTTCGATCATTTATCAACTTGAAAATGAAACAGAGGATCTCATTTTTATTTGTTGTTCTTAGATATGGGAGGGGGGACAGAGAGAGACAGACAGAGAGACAGACACACACTGTTTATTTGAATTGCTCTTTCATTTTCATTCACCTTTTTTCATTTTCTGGTATTTTAAAATATTTTTATGTTTTAATTTGTAGATTGTCAAATCTATCAGTCTTTTCTTTTTAGAGTAATTATATGCTAGAGAGGTTTGTAAGATTTATTTTAAAAGTTTTATTTCTACTTTTTGTGTTTTCAATTTCTTAACAATGAGATTTTTATTCAGTCTTGTATTTATTTTGGCATATGGTATCACACTAGGTTTTTCTAGAAAGTTTTGCAGTATTGGTTTTTTAAATAAATAATTTACCCATTCTCCTTTGAGGTACTTTGGGTTTTTTTTATACTACGTTCTGTTGTAGAATTAAAGCTGTTTCTGGTACTTGAATTCTGTTCATTTGGTATATTTACCAATTCTTGAACCAATACCACACCATTTAAATTATTGTATCAATAGATTTACACTTTAAAAAATGTTTAAGTCAGTTCCCCAGTGATTACCATTAATTTTCAAAATTTCTTTATTGATATTATACATCTGTTCTTCAAAATGAACATTAGTCTCTTTTCATTAAGCATTCTAACACTCAAGCCCTTTGGTTATTCTTTGTGCATTGCACTACCATTATACAGTATTTGGAATGTATGTGTAAATAGAAATTTTTGTGCTTTAATATTACTTTAGATACCAGGTAGTTTGTTCTTTAAAGCATCTATTCATGCTTATTCCTTATCCTGTCTCCTTTTCTCATTGTTTGCTTGAGTCCCTTCTCTCTATTTGCTCTCAGATCCTTTATTACTCTTGCATGGTTTGATGCTTTGTAACCCTTGCAGCCAATCAGGTGCCCAGTGGTAGATAGCACATGTAATGTGGATTTTGCTATTAATAAATAACATGAGTTTTTTTATTGAAGTTCACCTATGAACTTCATTTAGATTACTCTTCCTGTTTTCATTGTGAATAAAGAGAATGACGTGTTTGCTTTTTCAGAGGACATTTATGTCATAGATTTTTCTCTCCTCATGTTTTATGGATGTTGTCATACAGCATTTTCAAGTCTATAATACTGGTCTAGATCCCATCATATCATTTTTAGTTCTTCAGTATATCTTCTTTTAATAAGAAAAAACACACAGGAGAAACTGTCTGAGAATTCTTGTGATGTATAAAGCCACAGAATTCAGTGATGTGAAATTATAGTGGGTTCTTTAGTATCTTCAGAGAATCGCAATTATTAACACTGTGAGTCATTTTCCTTTTTCTTAACTTGTAGTTGGTAGAGAACAATTTAGAAAATTGATGCTTCTGTCAAAAGTCTAGATGAGGGCTTCCCTGGTGGCACAGTGGTTGAGAGTCTGCCTGCCGATGCGGGGGACACGGGTTTGTGCCCCGGTCCAGGAGGATCCCACATGCTGCAGAGCGGCTGGGCCCGTGAGCCATGGCCGCTGAGCCTGCGTGTCCAGAGCCTGTGCTCCGCAGCGGGAGAGGCCACAACAGTGAGAGGCCCACGTACCGCAAAAAAAAAAAAAAAAAAGTCTAGATGAGTAGGATCCAGGCTCAGTCTGGATATGACAACATTAAGAGCCCTGCAGCTTTTACTAACTGTGAAAAAAGGAATCTATTTTATACTCCATTAAACTGTTACACATCATAAATAATTTATATCAGCCTTGTTCCCATCTATATCAAGGATGATAAACTAGTCACTGTAAGGATTTTTTTAAATGAATGTAATAGTATTTCTTCTTCTCCTGCCTTTTCTTTCTCCCAGTCTCTCTTGCTCATTAGAAAGAAGTGTATACCTCCTGAGTGGTCCCAGCCAGGGCTAGAATTGTGATAGGGATCCACTCAGGACATTTCAGGAAGTCAGGTGACTCAGGGTGATTTGTCTCCTTAGCTCCCCTGCTCACTAAATATATAACTTTGGCCACAATCCAGTCTTTCTGAATCTCAGTTTCCCCATCTTTCAACCAAACATAGGCACCTCAGAGGGGTTTTTTTTGAGAATTCAGAGAGATGTGAAAGTGCTTTGTAAACTGTGATTACTATACTCATATTAAATCCCTGTAGTTAACTATACTAAAGTTATTTTTGACAATTTAACGAGGATTGGCAGATCCATGTACAAATTCCACAGTTGGATGTGGGGAGTCAGGAGCTGTCGTAAGCTGTCTCTCACCTTGTCCTGTACTTGTTATAAACATGCCTCCCGACTAGATTGCTGCCCTCTCTGATCGCACACCTATCCCAAGTGTTTGGCAGAAGAGCAGTTGGAAAAGCAGGGGAAATGATGGCATTGAGAAGTAGAGGATCGAGTTCCTCAGTTTTGGTGTCTCTAGCAATATAGGGAACCCAGCATCACCAGGAAATGGGAATTGATTGATAAAGGTGGAAGGTTTGAGGATTATATAGGTTGTTAAGGAGGATAGAAGATAGGAGGTAAGGAGGTTGTGGTTGAAGAAATGGGATGTCAAGTTCAAGTCTGTGTAGTGGAGCGTAGCCTGCAGTCCTGCAGCCTAGGAGTACCTCTAACGGTGAGGGGCTGATGGTCTTAGAGGGGGTGTTTTGAAGAGGACAAGAAAGGCCCTGGTTGAGAACTGAAGTGTACTCATGCTGGGCAGCAGGGAGAGTCTCAGTGGAGCATAGCTGGGGATGACCTCGGGAATGGAGCGTAGATGTGGCTGCCTAGGCAGAAGCTGCAGCTGTGCAGGGAACTAGCCTTGCATTATGAAGCTGTAAGAAGTACAGTGCCTTGTTATAAGTATAGTCTTCAAGAATGACTATGAATCTAAGAATTGTTTTCATAAGCAGTGACCATGGCCACTGCTTCTGTTGGATGTAGTCACAAATTTGATGACAGAATTCAAAGAACTGCTGCCCTACCATAACCTTTTTGGTATATTTGAACACACAGATCATAATGCCTGAGCAGTTAGAATCATGTAAGAATGAATGAAAACAAGTATGCCTTAAAGTCAGGCACCTGTAAGATTGGGAACCATCAGCTTTAAAGTAATTTGAGAAAACCTTGGCCATTGAGAAAGTGGCTTCTTTGGTTACATTGGAACTTGAATCTCGGGTGTGGAGTCTGGGGTTGAAGATTTCCCCTGCTCTCTTCTACTAGAAATGGAAACTGACAGGGTGAATGCAGCAATACCTTAGTCGTTCCATTTCTGAGTAATAATAAGAATACTAGTACCATTTGCTTTTCTCCTCATGCCACCATTCCTAGCCTTATTGACACCCATTGAATATATTTCTTAACAAGTTTGGTTATTCCACCATCTCCCAATGGTCCATGGAGGATGCAACAGACTCTTAAACTGAAGTAAATAATGAGATATGTGACTCTTAGAGGTGTCACAGTAATCGTGGGAGAAATGACTGCTAAAAAGCCTGACATTGAAGGAGCGGACAAAATGTAAAAAGTAGGAACTGTATTAAAGTACTCCAGTGATGAGTATTCTTAATGATGGTCTTGATTCATCCCTAAAACAAAACTCAAAATCACTTCACTATACTTTCCACCCAGTTGCTTATAAAGGAAACAGGGAAATGAAATACTTTGAAGAAAGATTTTCCTTACAGATGACCACACATGTAATCAGAGATTTAGAATGCATGAAGGGATAAGCCTCAGTTATATAGAAAATTCACTTAAATGGAGCACTTTATTTCCCAGGGACGCAGATAATTGAGTTACACCTAAAATCTTGACCTGTGTAACACACGTGCATACGTGTCTAATTTCAGTGTGCTAAGAGGTATTAAATGGTTTGAAAACTGTAATTAAATAGCTGAAATTGTGCTGCAAAGTCACTATAAGCATTGCCTCATGTAGTATTTCAGCGTTAAGTGCTAAAATCTAATCTGAGTAGCTGTGACTAATCTAGTCTTTATTTGTAACACATTCAAATTAAGAGGTGTGTGTTCTTGTTCATGTACTTTCCCATTAGCACTAATATTGCTAACGGGAGTGACAAATGTACTATGTTTTCGCCTATCACACCTTTTACGTAGCTAGCTCCTTAGAGGAGGTAATTTTCCATGTGATACATTTATGGAGCTGTGTGTTTAATAGTTTCCTCAAAAGAGAATATTTCCATAGGGACTATTTTAGTTGATGGGCTCTGGGGAAAAGAAGTTTGAATTAATCAATTTGAACCATAGAAGAAATTATGATGGCAATTAGTATAAATGAGAATATCACACATGCATTTGTTCCTATAGATCTTTCAGGCTTTTTTCCCCCCTCTTATTTATTATGAGATTTCAAGCTTTTTCCCCAGAGTCTTGGCTTTGATGCTTAATAGCCCCTCTTTATTCCTCTTCTCTACATCCTCTTGGTTGTTCAGAGGACTCCTTAATGTTCAAAAGAGTGACTGAACAGTTCCTAGTATTTAAAACCATCTTCTTTTTGTGAATACTCATCTCATTAAGGGCTGGTGTGTTTGGTTATTGTATTCTCTCCAACCACCTTAGCAAATACTCTGGTGTTCTGTTTCGTTTTGTTTTTTTCTTCTTTTTTTGTGAGATATCCAGAATGGGATCTGCTCAGGGACTGTTTGCTGCTCCCCGGCGTCTGCAGCTCCCATGACACACTCTCTTTACACACATACACACACACGCATTTACAGTGTATCCCCCTCCCCCCAACTCCACACCCAGTAGGAACAGTGGTTGTGTGCTACCTGGCTTCTCGAAGCTCCCCAACACACATGCGTGCACACACACACTCCCCCCTCCCCCGCTTCTCTCATTCACTCTCATTGCCCCCCTCACACACCCTGTGGAACGGTGGCCATGCGGTCCTCACAGCTCCAGCTCCTCTTTGGGAATCCTTCTGTCTTCTCCTAAGGGCACAGAGATTGGAACTTTCTGCCTGGAGAGCCTTCTCCAGGGGACTCATTGGAGACACATGTATGAGAAGACGGTGGAGGAGCCCTGTCACTCCGGCCTCTGGGCATAGCTTCCTGGCATTCCTATTTCCAGTCGTGCACGTTTCCTTAGAGACAGTGTTATAAAGAGTGGTTAGGTTACCTAGGACCATTTCATGGACATTTTCATGGCAGCATAGTTCACCTGTATTATGGATTCAATAAGAACTCGTCTAGACTGCTTTGGGACTTAATCAATACATTGATTTCCCAAAACCAAATTCCAAATGACCTTTGGGAGCAGCCCATTTCCAAATTGTATACTGTCCATATTTCTGACTCAAATTGTTTACTCAGGTTCTGGAAATAGCTGGATCAAGTCTGCAGTGTAGCAGAGAGGAAAGAATATTAACGTTAGAATCAAGAAACGAGAGTGAATCCTTGTTCTTATTGGTTTTATATTCTTGGGCATGAGCCCAAATATTTCCGCCTTTTAAATGGAGGTGATAAATAACCATGAATAGATATTTCACAGAATGATCAGGAACATTTTATGAGATAATGTACATACAAGTGTCTTTAAGTTGTTAGGAAGGGATGTAAACAAAAGATAGAATTATTTAATATTTAATAATTGGAAATACAGAAAATAGCTGTATTTTGCAGGTCTCTAAAATATACATTTTAAGTTGTTGAAGGGATTTGCTAGGATTTTTTTTACTTCTGCCATCTTATAACATCATTGATGTATTATTGTTAAGTAATACAGATTTTTAATGAATTAATTTTCTTAATGGCAGTATGTTTGTAAGTAAAACTTAAGTACTTTGGTAAGGCAATGTCCTTTGACAGATGAAAGGTCAGTCAGTCTCTTTATGTATGTAACACAGTACAGAAATAATCAGCCACCATATTAAATCTTAAATCAGTAACAGTGTTCACTAATTACAAGAGCTGGTTTATATATTGGGCAAATTGTTGTTTGTAAATGTTGGATTTTATTAACTAACACAGCATGTTGCCATCCACAAAATAAGGTTTGCTAAAAGCTTTCATCAATAGGTTGAAGTAGGCACTGCTGCCTAATATTTTAGTCAGTGTGGAAAGGCAGGTAATGAAATTATGAATATATTTATAATGCAGCCCAATTTCTTCTGAAATGCATATAAGCATTACTTTACCAGGAGTCTGAAATATGATTTATTTAATGCATTTCAGCCCCCATAATATTATGATATAATTGAAATGAGAAGAAAAAAAAATTGCATGTAGTCAGTATGGTACATGAATCAGAGACTAAATTGCTTGTAATTTTTAAAGGCACTTAAAGGAATTGTGAAATTCATATAATGCATCCTTATATTTGGAAAAGGTTGTAAGAATGATAGTCCAGTTATTTTAGTATTTCAGTCCTAAAAATAGAACTCTTTGAATTGTTATTAAGCCTAAGATATCCATACACTGAACAAATCCGAATCTTTCTATGTCCAGTTCTCATTAAATAATTTTTGTGAATTTTTCCTTTAAGCCTCTTATATTTAGCAAAGTAGTTGAGCAGCATATGATTTCTGTGAAGGCCATAATCTAGTTTTTCTAAACTATACAACCGGATGAATGACAGCAACATAAATGTTGCCAGCATGTTTAGAAGGGAATCAGTTAAATGGTACTTGGAATTTTGATGATTATTGCTTTGAAAAGACAGAAAATCACAGGTCTTGGCTTTATAGTTTAATTACTTGCTTAACAATTGCTAGTGATTCACTAAATCACAAGGCTTCCAAACAAATAACATCAGTAACTGCTGCCATGCCTGAGCAACTCCAATTTTCTTGACAATGGCTACCAAACTGTGTTTAGCCTTATTATAAACTGTTAGTTTAACATCCAGCAATAGGAATTTCAAGCGTGCCATTGATGAAATGGCAGCAAATCGAGTGCTTTACCAGTGGTGACACTTGTGTCAATGACTTGAGCATGTTTCATCAGGACCAGTTGGAGAAGCAAATATAGTAATTATCCACATCCCTTTTTGATATTGGATGCAATAATGAGCACTGTCCAGCTTTCCAGAGCATCTAATTAATAATTCGTTCTTAATAACACAGCATGTGTTTGAATAAAACTGGGAAACAGGGCAAGCTCAAGGTCCTCCATGCTTTTATGGGCCAGAGTCAGAACTCCTGCTGGCACTTTAAAAGAAGAGCAAGTTGTAGGCAGAGATCCAGGTGTCCTTGTGGGAAAGTTTAATTTGTGCCTTTATTGACCTGTGCTGCTTTCTTCACTGTGTCTCAACGTCGTGGCATTTCCATGAGTATACTGCTCTTCCATCGTGCCCTTTTGCGATGGCATGGTCTTTATTTCAGATGGATTTTTCCAGAATTAGATGAGTTCCTCAGTTTTTATTTATGTAGCAGCCACAATCTTTTGCTCACATGAGAATTATCTTAACACTGTTCTTTGGTATTTCACCACTGAAATAATGGAAAAGAAACAGGTCAGACTGCGTTTAATCAGTGGTGATAGTGCCCAGTGTCTTATTGGGTGCTTACTTGCCAGGCACTAAGCCAAGAATTCCGCATACATTTTATTAAATTGTTACAGCAATGGTGGTGGTAATATTATTATCCCTATGATAGGAATAACCGAGGCTTAGAGAAATTAAATAATTTACCCAGAGTCACTAGGTAGACAGTTTGGCTCCAGACCGACGCTCTAGGCTACTGTGCCATACCACCTCTTTAGTATAAACATGAACTCTTACTTTAAGCGTGAGCATTACTTATTCAGCTGAGACACTGTCTGAAATATGCACTTTCTTGGTGTAGATGGGTATTTTAAAAGTTTTATTTAAATGATAACCCACATGAATATATTTTGCATTATGACCCAGTGCACACACATATATTAATTGAAATGTAAGAAATAATGCTACTTGTGGTTCATTCTCCTATTTTCTGTTTTTGTATTTTCTCTTTTACTGTTTTCATTTTTTTTACTCATTTTTTATAATGCTGGTTGTGACCCACTAAGATGATTTCACAGTCCACTAATAGGTAGCAACCTACAGTTTGAAAACCATTGAGAATCATTTCTGGCCTTGCGGGGTTCATGCTGGTCAGTGGAATATGTGTTCTGCTGGTTTGACTCTTGTTAAGATGCTGCCTCAGGTACTTACACTTCTAATTTTGTTACTTTTCTAATTTTGTGAGACCTTGAGTAGTTTTCGCCAGTAGGCATTTGTGAATGATTGAGTTCTATGGGTGGATTAATACCTTTCTGAGGCTCAGAGAGTTTCTCCTTTGCCATTTTATCATGGTCCTTTAGGGGTCCTGTGGAGTTTAGATTATAGGGTTTTACTCAGAGTTTGACTTTCCAGAGGCTGCCTCCCCTTCTTTCTGTAGTGCTTCTGTGCAGGCAAGTTCATTACGGCAACTGAAGGAAACTGAAGTAGAAAAATGTTCTCTCCCCAGTTATCTCTTCCGTTTTTGTCACGTGCGGGACACAGTATGCTGGATGTGTTTGAGAGAGAGTGGAGAAGATGCAGACTGTCTCTTGCCTTCATCGTCTTGCACCCTTTGTCAGGCAGACCTACCTAAGTATTGCCCAGCAGGCTGGACTGAGGTTGTTGCGCCACTTGTCTATGTCCAGGACCAGCTGGTAGCACAGGACTGGGGCCGCCAAGCACCCTCTGGACGTGATGAGGTGTCCATGCTGTCTCGTCCTGTCCCTTCTGTAGCCAGCAAATTGGAGTGCCTGCTCTGTGCTGGCAGGGAAGGCAGGCAATAAATATTGACTTGGCCAAAAAGTTCATTAGGTTTTAAGTAAAAATAAGACATTTTTTCATTTTCATCAAGAACTTTATTATTTAGCCAACCCAATAGTAAATAGATATATAACTATATGTTTATTTTCTAAATGTAGTTGGTGTCTGAGGAACAGTGATGCAGAGTAAGATGTTAGAGAGCTGTGGCTGCAGCATTTCTTCACTTATCTGGGCCCCACACCCAGGGTTATTAGTTTCCTCAGGACCTGCAGAGCCTCTGAAGAGATCCAGACAGTGTGAGCCAAGGCCATCATAGGATCTTCAATTGTGAGAGGCCTGTAACTCAAGAGGAGAATGTTGCGAGAAATAGGTCCAATGCGGTTCATAGTGACATCGACGTTACTTTGAAACTTGTTAAAAGTGCATCCTCTCTGGTCCAGCTTGGCCCTGCTGAAGCAGAATCTGCGTTTGAACAAGGTCTCGGGGTGAATCCTTCTGCAAAGTAAAGTGTGAGAAGTACTGCTAGATTAGTGGCTTTCGACTTGACTACCAGAGTTGGACAGGATAAGTCACTCCCAGTGAAGTGACATTTGGTCAAACCTTCAAGCATTTCCAGGGAGGAAATCGTCATATGACCCAGCTTTGCTGCCCTTTTGACCTGTCCTGCCCTTTTGACGCTTCTCTCCCCAACTCTCCCCTTCCCAGAATGGACCACCTGAGGTTAGTCCTCTCCCAGCATTAATCAGAAATCGTGGTGGTATGCTCCAGTCCTTGCATGTATATCCCCAGCACCAGGCCTCTTCTGTTTCCTTCCACCTGGACATGAGACCCCTTTAGACTGTGACCCCCATGCCACGGACTCCCCTTGTCATGCCTGTGCCTGGATGCGTAATAAACCTTTGGATTGCTTGTGATCACTGGCTCAGCTGTGCTGTGTTTTTACCTCCAGGAATTTTCGAGAGAGGGACCTGGAGACCCAGGTGTGGACCGAGTCAAACTAGAGCCCTATTAAAAAAAAAAAGGGGAGTCTCAATTTTCAGACATAACTCCAAACCAATGAAATCAGCATCTCTACCTAGCATTTTTTAGGCCACAGCATTTTTTAAAGCTCCCAGGTAATTCCAAAGGGCAGCCGATTTTGACAACCTCCACTCTAGGAAAAATATCCTTTATGTTGTTAGGGCCCTAGAATATTATAGAAGCTACTTATGATAAATTCTGATGTTTTAAATGTCCATCATTGACATATACCCTTCTTGTGCAGATGTGTACGTGTGTAGCATGCTGATTACACCTTTAGAATTGCTTGGTCCCGTTCTTATAAAACTATGGCAGGACTGACAGCAACAGAACAGAGTTACCAGAGTTGAATTTGAGTCACCACAATGAGATTGACATCAGATCTTGTGGGAAATATGTTGCAACAAATGTCTCTCAGTTGGTAAATGAATAATAACATTTTTGCATTTGAAAAAGAACAATTCCTTTTAAAGTTTAGGACATTTTTGCCTGTCATTGTCATCTAACTTAGACCTGCTTAACATATATGAAACTGATCAAGACCTAGGTGTACATCTGATTCTGAAAGTGACACCTATAGTCCCAAACTTCCACACTCTGGAAGATTTTTTGTCTACTTTGCTTTTGCCTATAGCTTTTCCAGATGACACAGAGCAGCAAGAATCAGCTGGGAGTCCTTCAAAGCCAGAAGAGTGAATGGAATTAGAGAGAGTATCCTGAGGCAGGAAACAATGATTAGAGGAAGGGACTCAAAGGGAAAGATCTTGAGGCCCTTAGATTTTACAAAGTTTGATATACCAGGGCTGTAAGCTGTGGTTTGGAAGAGAAACCCAGGTGGAAAAATTGAAAGGAGGTCCCTAAAATTTTGTAGGATGGAAGAAAGAGAGATTTTAGCAGAAAAGGTTTGTGTGCTAATTCTGAGGCTGATGTGAAATATTGTCCTCCCAGCACTTTGATACGTGTCTATCAGTGGTCTGTCTTTGACGTTCAGACCCTGTATGAGCTGGCTTAACCTCCGAATCCTGACTAAAAGGGAACAGCTGGAGGTGGGAGGTTCAGTGGTTGTGTGTGACAGCGATTGGCTCCCAAGTTGCATGGGCCAATAAGCAGTTCCTTCCAGGGTAGAGACCAAGGGGAGCGCCTCGCTTGTGCTTCGTCTTAGTGTCTGCATGTCTTTGACAAGGGAACAATAAAATGTACCGTTTGATTCCAGACTATCTTGCTTCTTTGCTGTGTCCCTCCTGCAATCTTTCTTTTTCATGTCACATTACATGAGGTGCTTTTTACCTCTCTTTCCTGACCCTGGGTTCCATTGTTCATTGGTCCCTCTCACCCAGGATGTGCTCTAATTGGCAAAATGGTAACCTGGTAGCAGCAGCCTGCTCTTTCCGTTTCCTAATTGGTGTCAGGGGCAGCTGGTGGAGCCCAGCCATGCTGGATTGATTGATAGATTGGCTGCTGTGACTGTCAAGCTTCTGTCTGACCAACAGGTTTATTACTTTTGAAACTAAAAATTATAATGTTAAATATATCCTACAGTGTTCATAGTGGGTCTGAAATAAAATCAGCTCTTCATCATTAAGGAGTACTTTCAATGTTACCTGAAGGTAACATTGAACCTGAAGGTCGTTGGGTTTGCAACTCAAAATTTTGTTCTCTTTCTAACTCACAGCTGGCTGTTTTCTTGCTTTCATAATGTGGTGTAAAGCTGCATTATACTTCACACTGCCTGCTGCACAGTGGGTTTCTTCTTTTTAGAAGTAATGCAGACATGGTGTTAAATGTGTGTGTTTGGGGTGGGGATGGGGGTGGCATTGAAGACATTCTTCTTACACAACTTGAAATTTACAAGCTCATTTTTTCAATTTTTATTTATTTATTTATTAACATCTTTATTGGAGTATAATTGCTTTACAATGGTGTGTTAGTTTCTGCTTTATAACACAGTGAATCAGCTATACATATACATATATCCCCATATCTCCTCCCTCTTGCGTCTCCCTCCCACCCCTCTAGGTGGTCACAAAGCACCGGAGCTGATCTCCCTGTGCTATGCAGCTGCTTCCCACTAGCTATCTGTTTTATGTTTGGTAGTGTATATATGTCCACGCCACTCTCTCACTTTGTCCCAGCTTACCCTTCCCCCTCCCCACAACCTCCTTTATCTACATTGGTCAGTGAGAATATATTGTTATGTTGAAAGTGGATCCTAAGAACAAAGTGATACAAGTTCTTTTTCAAAAGCTATTTCATTGAATTGACATTTATGTTGAAGATATAACTGAGCATTTAGGCATTCGAGTGTAATGACCATTTACCCAAATTAATGCTGAAGTTACAGAAGGCTACAAAATGCCGCATTTTAAAATCTAGTTTTAATACTTCAATTAGCATATTATATTCCAGTATAATAAAACAATGTAGTGATCTTAAAGAGATCAAATATTACCAGTGAGCAGAGTTCTGTGATGTTTTTGTCTCATCTAATTCCTGTAGCCAGTACGAAGTCCTAAAGCAACATTTCTTTTGTAGAAAGAGAAGTGTGAGTTGTTTATTACCAACACACATTGTGTAGGATGTTATAATAATAATACTGTCTTACATTTGTTTGCATTATACTGGTTTTCCAAAGAACTTTCATATGTATAATCTCACTTGGTCCTTTGGATATCCTGAAATTAAGAATTATTATTTTACATTTTATGGTTGAGGGGGCTGAGAGTCAACAAGTTAAGTAACTTGATGGAAATCACTGCTGCCACACATGTGACTGACTCATGACATGCACCAGTCCTTGTGACTCCAGGTCTGTTGTTTTCCCAGAGTAACATACTGCCCTCTGTGTGCAGAATTTTAATGTTTTGGGGGTTACAAAGATGACTCTGGCTTTCTTGGTCTTAAATTCTAGTTTGGAAGATTGACACATGCACAGACAGAAACACAGAGTGCTGAAGGGCTGAAGGAGTAATTCAGGCTCTGGAGATGGCGTTGGGCTGTAGGGGTGACAAGGAGGGAAGCGGCCATGGTTTCTTAAAATAGTATCTGAGCTGCAGCTTTCACAAGGGAGGGGCATAGGGATTTGAAGGGTGTTTGGCATCCCAAGTAAGAGAGCAGCTGGAACAAAAAGGTACAGAGATGGGAGAAGAATGTAGGCTCTGTTTCAGGATGTTGAGTAAACGAATGTGATGAAAACTTAGGGTGCTGGGTAAGAAAGCGCTAATAATGGTTGGCAGACATGGAAGGCAGAGAGCAGCCAAACTGCCACTCTTTGACCACGCTGAGGACAGATTAAAGACTAGGAGAGAAAAAGGGTGACATCTGTTAGGAATGTGGTGCAGCCTTCCCAATGAGGGGAAGCAGTTTGAATTAGGGAATTGTTCATTGGCATTCAAAGGGAGAGATTATATTTGGTAGACATTCCTGAGGTTAGAGGAAGATTAGAAGTAGAAGGTGGGAAAGGAGAATTGAGCTAGGCCACACCATAAAGATTCCTCCACCTTTGAGGACTGGTAAGAATCACATTTCAATTTAATAAACTTTGGTTTATTACTGAACCAGCAAACCAACAACTCGAAGAGTATACAATGAGTTAAGGGCCCAAGTAACTGGGTGAGGCTTCCTCTTGCCTTGTTAGTTCTTCACAGAGCAAACCCAAGGTTCTGTCATTATATCCGTCATGGGGGAAATAATCTGCCATGCTAGTGGCAGTCAGAACCAGAGCTTCTCTGACTTTCCTATAGGAAGCTGAGGAAGGCGCCCGCTCAGCCCTCAGGCGTCTACATGATGGGACAAGAAGAAAGCCTTCCTGTGCCTGGTCTTGTGCTCCATTTCTTACTGTCTCACTGGGCCCTGACCCGTGCTAGGGAGTAAAAGGTTACTGCCGTATGAAGATGAGTGGCAGCTTTAGATTGGGTTACTGACAAGTTGTGTTTCAGGTTGCTACATTTGAAGGACCTCCCAGGCATCCATGTGAATCTGTCCATTCAGTAAATTGGCGACATAGGCCTGGAACTGGGGAGGGTGAACAAGGGTGGAGAGAGTTCTGGGAGTCCTTCTCCAAGAGATGAAGATCTGGGAAGGGGTGAGATTTCCAAGGAGTAGAATGTGAAGGGAAGTGAAAAGAGGGCAGAGGCAGGATTTTGGCAAATCCCCACCTAACAGGTGGCAGGTGGAGTTGTATAGGAGGCCCCACAGGAGTGGTCAGCAGGGAGAGGCGAGAATGAGCACCTGGCAGCCACCAGAAGAGAGTTTCAGGAAGCAAGGTGGTCGGTCAGAGGAAGCATTTCCAGAGGGGGCCGGTGGAGGAGCACGGATGGGAGGCCGTTGAATCAGTGATTATTGATCGATAGCTGCCTTACTTACATCATGTGCATATAGTCAAAAAGTGCACTGGACTCAGAACCCAGATTTCAGATGGTTAAAGAAGAGGGAAAAAAGGGAAAAGCTGAGGCAGTTATTATTCTTTCAAGATTTTAATCTTTGAGCTTCCCTGGTGGCTCAGTGGTTGAGAGTCCGCCTGCCGATGCAGGGGACGCGGGTTCGTGCCCTGGTCCGGGAAGATCCCACATGCCGTGGAGCGGCTGGGCCCGTGAGCCATGGCCGCTGAGCCTGCGCGTCTGGAGCCTGTGCTCCACAACGGGAGAGGCCACAACAGTGAGAGAGGCCCATGTACTGCAAAAAAAAAAAAAAAAAAAAAAAGAGTTTAATCTTTGAAAGAAAGGTGATAAAGAATATGTATTGATACCTTGAAGAAGCAACAGTGTTGTAGGAGGTTTTCTTTAGAGAGATTAACGTGTATGAGAGCTGAGGGCATGAATCCCATGGCAAGAGAAGGATTAAAATGCAAGAAAGAAGTGGTAAGAATTTGGTAGAGCAAAACCTCAGAATTTTGGAAGGGGGTACTTTCAAGGGTAGAAATGAGGGTCTTTGGAAGCTGTGGGGGGAGCCCTTTCTCTTCAGAGGGAGAGAGGGAGAAAAGGAGGGATGATTGAGGAAATTTAAGTGGGAGGGAGGGAGGGAAGTTTCCTAATGGCCTCCGTTTTCTCAGCCATAGGATTTACTGAGACTCTGCGTGCTTCTGTGTAAATGCTGAGTCAGCCTATTCTTTAGGGTAGGTGACTGGGGTACCCCAAGGTGAATAAGGTCAGATAACACAGATGCAATGGAGTTCCCAGTCCAGTGTCCTGAGCAGGTGCAGCCTCCTGCTAATCAGAAGTTGACATCTCTTACCTGACATGACTGCCCCCTTCCTGGCACGTCTGTCCCAACTTCAGCTTTCACACAACTCGGTGGGACTTCTTTCAGTTTTTCATGTTACAGGTCTTCCTTCTTGCCTGACCTGCCCTCCTTCCTTAGCAGGCCTCCAACTAAAGACCCCAGCCTAGTCTTCCGTTGGGACTTGTGAGGCCTCTTGTGGAACCTGACTGGGTTCTACGCTGCTAAGAGCGAACGAGACTGAGGTTGCCTTTTGGGCTCCTCTTTCGACTGGATCAGTCCATGTATTTGTTATATGAATACATGAATACGTTAGAGGATCCTTCAGGATGTGGGGATCCTTCAGGATATGAGGTAGATTAAGATACTTCTTGGGAAAGATGGGACCTTTTAAAAAAAGTAGAATGAAGTCTTAAAGACGTCTGGCAGATTTGTTTTCCATCAGATTAGTTTTTCTCACTGAAGCATACTTTTGAGTCTCACTTAAGGTTGAGTTCTTCCAGTGCTTCTGAAATCTATTCTGACTTTCTGATAGTAGAAATGGACATCCAGTTGCAAGAGTAGCCTTAAATTAAAGATTGTCAATTTTAAACAGTTTAATAGATATGTAATTGATAGCTGTATTTTAACAGTGTCTTTCATTTTTTGAAAAATAACACTTGTTTTAGAAATTCAAGCTGTTTTAAACCAACTTCTTCCATGTAACTTGGCAACAACTCTTAGACTATTCTAAATGGCCTGGGCAAGGTTCAGTGTTGTAAACTTGGAGGGTGTAAAGTTTGTTATGAATTTTATCAAATCCCCAGTTTTTCCTGTGTTTTACAGACGTGTATAGATTGTTTCATATCTACCTATCTGGATTAGGAGCACAGCTGGTTGATGGCTGGCGAGACGTTAGAAATGAATACAAAGGTTCCAGAAACTTGGTGTGTGTATTCAAAGCAAAGATCTCCCATTTCACTTCATTTTTCTTAATGAAGGCAGATGAGGAAGGGACCAGAAGCATCAGTAGTTTACAGAAAATTTATGGTTTTCCGTGAAACTGCTGTTGATACTGCCTTTTAGGGAATGAACTAACATCTGTTTCATAGGCTTGGTTATAGTGTGCTCTTACATGGTTCTAATACAGGGGTTATAGGTTTATGTGTAATCTTTTGAAGACATGTTTCAGTAACTTGTATTCCCTAAAGTTCTGTCATGTTTTGGAATCTGATCATTGCACCCATATCCCGTAATACATAGCGCTGCTCATATAGACAAATCAGTAGAATTCTTGATAAAGCAGATTGGATACTGATGTCTTATTAAAACAAAAATACCTGTGTATCAAAGGTGCAGCTTACAGAATACATTCACATACATCTCATTTGCTTGTCACAGGGTCCTCTGAAATAGGCACACTTCCTTTTCAGCCTCTCTGCTGTCCACAGATGGTCTCGTCCACACCCATGACTCTAGCTATTAGCTGTAAACCAACAACTCTAGAATCTAGTCAAGGCTGTAGTTTTCAGCATGTAACATTTAACCAGTTCTTCTCTTAGCACTTGCCAACTTCATGAGAACTTGGTGTTCTCTTTCTCAGTGGGCGAGACCACCATCCCCATCAGAAATCCAACTGTACTCCTTGCCATCCCTTGCCCCTTTTCCAAACCCTGCTGATTCCAGTTCCTCATAGCATTCAAACCTGCTGCCACAGACCTTGTCCTAGCCTTCCTGACATTCAGCCTGTAATTCTTCAAGCATATCCCTGATTGTCTCTGTGTTCCACATTGCCTCTGGAGTGGTTTATCTCCAAGGAAACTCTGATGTGTCACTCCCATGCAGGAAGTCCTGCAGTGGCCTGCCACAATCTTCTGGTAAAGCGGGAGTTTCAGTACAGCACCAAAGTCCTGTCTTCATCCTCTGCCTGTGCTTGCTTCTGCTGCCTTATCTCTGACCGTATTTCTAAGTGCATCTTAGACTCTGCTGCCCTGAACCATTGGCAGGTTACTCTTCCGTGCTGCCATCCCTCCGTGTTTTAATGCCTTACGCCGTGAATATCCATCTACATCTTTTCCACCTCTTTCTTGAGCCCCATCTTTTGGAAACACTTGTTAACATTTTCCATCAACTGTGGAGCTTGTTATCCTTCCTCTCTGTTCCTGCTCCACTTCCCCAGTGGATGGAGAAGTCTTAGAAGACAAGGGCAGTGTGGCCTTCATATGTTTCTCCAGCCCCTTGTATCATATCTGGGACACAGACCTTTGCAGAACATTTCACAGGTCTGAGTCTACTCACATTTTAAATAACTAAATGACTTGTTCAGGATTAAAGGGCTAGAATCAACTAAAATTAACCCCAGGTCCAAAGTTCTTCTATTCTGCTTTTGTATATGCTGATTTTTAAAAAAGTAAGTCATGATAACTAACCAAACCTTTGGTCTTAGCTGAGATACCCTAAAAAAAAGGGGGGGGTGGTACTGATGTTAAAATAGCTTGTTAGTGTGGCTGGGTGCTGGTAGACTGTGCCATAGGTGAAAAAAATCAGCCACAGATCTTTTCAAAAATTTCTATAAATAACACAAACTCAATAAAAACTTCACATTACTGTCCTGAGGGTGTAGCCAGGGGAACCGTGTCCCCTGTGAATAATGCTTAATTAAGTTCAAATTCAATGTTAAAAGGCAATACCTGGACAAATTAATTACTCCCAATATTTATATCTTATAAAGTACTAAATTGTAGCTGGAAAGCAGTAATGAAATTCAGTCATTTTGAAATGAAATCCAGAGTCACAGTAATGCAGGGTTAATTCACGAGGTGCCATGGTTTGTACTTGCCACTTTGCAGTCTAATCAGGTTCTTTTAAAATTAGTCTCACTTAAATGAGAAATTGTCTCTTACCCATTTTTGAGAAGATTAGAATCTCTTCATTTTCTGATGGAGACTGAAATAATTTTTCCCACATCCATTTTTTTCTACTCTGCTCCCTCCTGCCACACTCCATTATTGATGTTATTATCTCGTCAGTTTTTTTTTGTTTTCAGAATTTTTCTCCCTGAAACTTCCCCATTCTTTTCCCTTTCGAACAGATAAATTCAAAGAAAGAATAGCCCTTCTTTCATTCATTATAAATGATTTTTCATTTGAGCATGTCATCTTGCTTTTCGTTACAATGGAGATCAAAGGAATATAGGCTCGCCACTAGTGTTCAGCAGTTCTTTTCAGTTCTGGACCTTAAAGAACTAGGATCTAGTTTAATTTGTAGCAGCTTTAGATCTCTCTCAGGCATGTGGCACTCAGACGGCTGGCTGTTACTGCATGCTGTGTGTGTGTGTGTGTGTGTGTGTGTGTGTGTGTGTGTGTGTGTGTCTGTATTTTAAGAAAATGAGAAAGCTGGAACTTTGTTATCTCATATGCTTTGCAATGCATATCCCAAAGATACAAATCTCAAAGGAATGTGTTTGTGTTGAAAGAGTACTTGTTTCTACTTAAACCAAGTTGGGAGTCCTTTAAAGATCCCTATTTAAAAATATTCATTCCACAGTTTGAACTCTGATGTCATATGAATTTTCAGTGTTCTGTACTTGCTTGGCTTTTTTTTAAAGGTTTTTAAAAAAATTTTATTCCTTAGTATGACCAGAAGCAGTATGATGCTTTTAAATGATGAATCAGTTTGTTGTCTCAATTTGGAGTATAGGTGGGGTGAGAGGAGGAGAGATCAGTCCTTACTTATGTTTAAAACCAGGACAGTGAATCGTACTCAAATAACTGTGAAATGTTGACAGATTTATATAAAAGCAGTTGAGCTATTTTTGAACACCCTGCTTTGCACCTTATTCTGTGATTCATGTATTTATGTTTGGATGTTACCGTAAGATCATTATTGGGTAATGTTAAACCAAAACCTTATCATTCAGTAGGCTTACTGTCTGATCATTCTTAGTCTTCAAAATTTCCATATGATGTATTCCATTCTTCACTGAAACCAGGCCTCTTTCTCCCAGTCTCATCATTGTCACCTGATCTTATCCTCTGTGGTCAAAGTCCCATTCTCCTTGCAGTTTCATTGAATATTTACTCTAAGATTTATAAGCCAAATGTAATTTTATGGTTCTGATGAATTGCATAGTTTATCAGTGTTGTCTGCTAAGGATTGCAGTATTCATTCTTCAGAAGTCTAATACCCATTCATTTATTGCATAGAACTAATAAATACTTAAACAGTGCATCTATGTACTTCGTGCTTAATTATTCCTGTCCTTCCCTAAATCAAATTGAACTTCCCATATATCTACTTCTTTTTTATCTTTGGGTGGCAAAAGCATGTAAATAAAATTTCAGGAACTAAAGGTCAAAATCGTTTCTGGTTGCTGAGTGGGCTCTATCTTCTAGTCTGTTTCCCGTTGACGAGGCCTATTTGAAAAAGTATGTTGATTGGGATGTAGAACAAGGGCTGTGATTTTTATCTTATTTTACATGCAGTTTTGTGGATGAGGATCTGAAGGTACATAAAACCCTATGTAGAGTCAGGTTTACAGACCCTGAGATCCCTGTTGCTAAGAATTAAAAAAAAAAAAAATCTTATTCAAAGTCAGTACTGTATTCTAGCTGGTTGCACTTAACAGAAATCTGGCCATTGTATAAATGGAATAATGAAAAAAATGTTTTTCTTTCTGTGAATATATTACATTTATTTCTGTTTATGTCTTCTAATCTTATCTGTTCTGTCCATATGGAAAAAGTGGGTTTAGAGTGTCCAGTCACACATAAATCTGTCTATAAATGGATAGCCACACTCTGTCCAACTGTGTTGAAACACACAGACATTTAAAACGAACTAAAGTATCAACTGAACTGTTTTTTTTTTTTTTTTTTTTTTTTTTTTTTTTGCGGTATGCGGGCCTCTCACTGTTGTGGCCTCTCCCGTTGCGGAGCGCAGGCTCAGCGGCCATGGCTCACGGGCCCAGCCACTCCACGGCATGTGGGATTTTCCCAGACCGGGGCACGAACCCGTGTCCCCTGCATCAGCAGGCGGACTCTCAACCACTGCGCCACCAGGGAAGCCCTCAACTGAACTTTTGAAAAAGGGTTATTAATGTAATTTTTTGGTAACTAATCAAAACAACAAACGTATTAGAAGATTCTATTGATGCATTTGATCTTTGAATGTTTGTTATGATGTTGTGACAATGTCTGTTATGACATGTTTGAAAAATATATGCTTTGTTCTCATTTGAGCAAGACATTCTGATTATCTTGAATTCATATTCTAAATGGATCTTTCATTTTGGTTTTCCTTCTTGACCATTTTGAGATTCTACCTTGTGTGGAAATGAATCCGTTTTCACATGGAGGTTTATATGTAAATTCTGTTTAAGATATACTTTAGTATGTTTATTCAGGAACACTCAGGACAACCATAGATGGTGTAGGTTTGATGAAGCAAGACCATTTGGAATGGTATTTCCTCATTGGCCAACAGATATGATATAGAAAACTAAGAAGTAGTTGCTTTGTGGATAGATCACCCCATACGTAAAATACAGAGGAGCTATTTATAAGTAGGCGGAAGTTAAATGTTGGGAGTCTCAGTCGTGGCTAAAACCCCCAAAGTGAATACAACTCTAAAAATTGGTCAGGCCACTTGGACTCAAATAATGAGAACCAGATCTCAATCAGAATAATTTCATGCTTAAGGGAAAAATACAACTTACACATTTCAAAGTCCTAACAGACATTTGAACAAAGTTCAAATGTATCAGTAGTACCTGCTGGGTTTTTTTTGTCTGTTTGTTTGTTTTTATTTTATTTTGTATTGAGAGGGAGAGAAGCAGGGCTGCAGTGTCAAGTCCTTTTTCAGGGAGTGAGCAGAATGTGGATTATGTGAGATCTGGCAAGGACTCAAGTCTGTGAGTGGGATATGGGCAGTTTTCTAAAACTCTGTGGCCTTCTCCTTGGTATTTGGGCTCTGGAGGAGGTGAACCGAATACTGATGATAAGTGAGCAGAGGCGCTTATGGTAATATTAATAGTTTTTCTTGGGAGAGGTCACATGTAATGCCTGTGAACAGATTTTTGAGTCAGGAGAGTTTTGCCAACCACTCCTGCCTTCTGAAAGGTACAGCACTTGTACTGTCTCAGGCAGCTTCACGTGCCCACCCGCCCTCACCTTAAGCAGTTTCCTCCTGTTCTGCTGTCCCAACCCTCGTCTACCAAGTTGAGATCAGGCTTTCCCCTTTACTTTGTACATTCTCTTTGTCAGCTTACGGTAGCCGATCCAGTCCCTCTCAGTCATTACACATCAAGGAGGAGATGCAGGAGAGAGGCAGCATTTCTTAGCCCTTTCCGTATAAGTGCTCTTCCCGGCTGGGTGTCCTCGGGCAGTCGTTTACTCCTGCTGGACCTTTATTTCCTCCTCTGAACAGAGATGTGGCTTAAAAGGAGGAGTTTCTCAAGTCCTTGGAAGCTGTAAAATTCTGTGCCTGAAAGTTGTATGGTCTGTGGGGAAATTAGACCTCTCACTAACCCAGTGTCATCAGCCTCTGAGACTTGGTGATAAGTCCCTTTTAGGTTTTGCCACTGCCTGAAGACCATTTTCGAAAGGAAGAATACATTCAGAATTCCAAACAACTGCCTTAGAAGGTAGTGTTTGGAAGATAACTTAGATAAACGTTTTTTGTGCTTTTTGTTTGTGTGTGTGTCTTATTTTTCTTTTTTGTTTGTAGAAGTCTCCAGCTCTTCTTAATTTCAGTTTATTTATCTATAAATTGAGATTCTTGACACCTCCTTCAAGCAACTATTGAGTTTCTTTACTGTTTACTTTCAGGATGAGTCTAATATGCAGAGATATGTTAGATTATTAATCTTATTACTTTGGCAAAGAACTGTTTCAAAGGGTGAATACTGAAACTTGCCCTAGTACTTGGAATTTATTTGTTTTTATTACATTTCATAAATGAAATTTCAGAGCTGGGAGGAAAGTAGTGTTGTTAGTATATTTCAGGAATATATAATTGGCTTGAATTCTTTGGTAGAAAAGAATTTTTTAAAATCAGAGTATCGTTATGAGCAGAGTCTAGCTTTTTGCTTGTGTATATATGGACCCTCAAATCTTTTAAAAATTGGAGTCATAATTTACTCAAATATAATGGCTAAAATATTGTTCAGTTTATATATATGACTATTTCCCTCCCCTTGTTCTACATTTAATGATGTTCCATGGGTTTTGCTTCTCCGTGGTGGTGATTTGTCGTGAGAAACTGGAAGTAATAGCTGGGAAGCAGCCTGTATCTAGGGGAGCCCAGAGGAGGATGTTTTTGCTGTTTCAGCCCAAGCAGTGCCTGTTACTGTGTTTCTTCCCCAGCCAGTAAATGTGGGTAAGAAAGCATAAAAGAAATGATGTTTAGAATTATCTTTACTGTAAGCATTCAAAAGAGAAGCTGAGCTGTAATGGGAAGTATGGTTTGAAAAGCTGTTTTCATTATAAATTACTGGGCCAGATTTTTAAAAAGGTAGTCTATGAATGACTTTTTAAAACCAAGAATATTTAAAAAATACTGATATGTAAAACAGTGAAACAATTACGTGAACAATGATTGTATCTCATTTGGGGACATAGCAAGCCTACTGTTCTGATTAAAGTGCCAACCACTTGATCTTGGAGTGGCTGGGCCATTTGTTGGGCAGCCATATTGGGCACAAAAGCAGCTTGCCTCTGAAACATGCAAGAGCATTCTGTCAGCATCCTGGAACTCTATAACTATATTTGCTTCTCTTTTTTCATGACAAAAAACAAGTAAACACAAATAAATAAAGCACAAGTTAGGAAACAACATCCTCTCTATTTCTGACTCTATTTCTTGTATTTAACGGGAACAATAAGTTGAGAGAACGTGTTGCTCTTCCTTGTGTGTTCAGTCATTCAGAACACTAGTACTCCTGCGTTTAAATCATCTGTTCCTCTGCTTTTTTAGAGGACTTGCATGTCAAATAAGCAGTTTCTTTGTATAGCTCTTCATTTTCTTTCCCAGAGCGTTGGGAGGATTAGCTTTTCTCCGTCTTTTGGTGAAGTCACCACATTTTCGGTTAGAGTAGGGGTCAGCAGACTTTTTCTGTAAAGGGCCGGATGTAAATATTTTAGGCTTTACAGGCCATACGATTTTTCTTGCAACTACTTAACTCTGCCCTTGTTCCATGAAAGCAGCTTTGGACTATAACGTAGAGGAATGGATGGGGCTGTGTTCCAGTAAAACTTTATTTCCAAAACAGGTGGTGGGCAAGATTGGTGCTTGGGCCATAGTTTACTGCCCCCAGTGATAGAGTGACATTTCCTGCTCTCCATGTATTCATATACACAACACTGTTCCATGGATTACCCATAGTATAAATAAAGGGATAAAGGGGTGATGATTATGGGCATTTCCAGTGTGCTCACTGTAGCTCTACCCGTTTCTCACTTAAGAAAACATCCCAGAAATCTGAGGAATGAGTGCAGCTTATCACAGGGATAACCTTGAATCTTCTCTGATTAGTGTAATGAGTAAATGAGTCAAAATCTTCAGTACTTTGTTTAGCAGTAGTATCAGATTACTTGTCATACATACTCCTCAGAGCTGTGTGACACACCAGGCTACAGCCATTCATCGTTGAGAATGCCAGTTTGAGAAGCCCAGTTCGAGAAGGCCAGTTCTTTGGAGTTAACAGTTGGAGTCTCATGGAACACATTTTTTCAAAGCTGAAGCAAGACATCTCTGCTCATCATTGGTGTCCACATGGACCCCGCAGAGCTAAGTGTGGACAAAATGCTCTCCTTTGTTGTTCATAGAGGTAAGTGGGGAAGGTGAGCCCAACAGTCATATGCCTTCTGTTTAATTTTCCTAGCCCTTTCCCTGTCTCTGCCTCCTGTAAGCTAGAATTGCTGCAGACTAATTCTGAATACACGGGACTGGATTTAGCCAACTTGAAAGTTTCTTTTACAACTTTCTGGGAGGTGGTTAGAGATCAACTTGTCTTGGGGTATTATTTAGTCAAGGAAGGGTAAACAATTTATGTGAGCTCTTGCAGGAACAAACCCAAATAGATGATTAGAGTGAAACTAAAGGTGGTGTTGATGATGATTCAGATACAGTGTAACTCTTATCTGGCCTGC
Organism: Stenella coeruleoalba; assembly: GCF_951394435.1. Taxonomy (NCBI): domain Eukaryota; kingdom Metazoa; phylum Chordata; class Mammalia; order Artiodactyla; family Delphinidae; genus Stenella; species Stenella coeruleoalba. The sequence continues at coordinate 85,469,065 of NC_137155.1, read as the reverse complement.
ACAGAATCCATTTGGTAGATGAAACAGCGTCCATTCCCTCATGAAACTTGATCTGCGATGTCCATGCCTTATTGGTGCTCATTGCTACTAGACTTCTGGCATTTCTTACCTGATCAACTAAGTCAAATGTTTACCAGGAGTCAGTTGTATTTGCTTGTAAACCTATTTAGGTCAGTTGTTATTGTTATTACATAATTTAATTAAATGTCATTTGTTCCTCTTTGTATGAAAAATAAGTTGAATGCTTTAGAACGACTCACAAGTTACTAAAAACTTGTTTTTTGATTTAGGTGTGGATATGGGTGGGAGAACTGTGGGAGAAATGGGGGGAGAAATTGAGGATCCCACTCACTGATTGCTCTATAAGGATCTTTAAAGTTCTCACTCACCTTTAAAGAAACCAGTTGAAATTGTAGATAATGTAGTACGAAGGTTACAGGAACTCAACAGAGCCAGCTCATTCTTGTATCAGACAATTGGCAAGTAATTTGTGTTTAATATTTTGTTACACCTTAATGTATAATGTACATGTGTATCTTTTATTTTTCACTTTGTGTTTAAATGCATCTTTTACTGGTCTTGATTGTATCTGAGTGCTTCCCAAATGTGCCAGAGCTTTGCATAAAGTCTTATTTATCCTCACCACAGACCGTTTGAGGAGGGCCCAATTATTATCTTCGTTTTGTGATGGGGAATCTACAGCTTAGATAGCTGATGTAACTTTCCCATGGTTCCTGAGCTAGTCCTTGTCTCCCTCATTATACCATCTCCCTGCCTGCAGCCAACTCAAGATTTTTTTAATGCAATAGGATTTTTTTTTTTTTTTGAATAGGGTAGTTGGTAAGATCTTAACTTGCTATGAATTGCTAAGCCGGTCTTTATGAGAATCAAGTTTGGAGGCTGTCACAGGGTGAATTAGCTTTAGTTACTGCTGGAAATATAGGCAAAACTTAACTATATTGTCCTTATGTCTTTTCTGCGTTCCGGTCCTCTTGTCTGTTTGCTCACTATATTGTTTTTGCCTCTTAAAGTGCTGTTAGGTATATGATTTAATTTGATTCTTAAAAAGAGATGTAATAGGGCAGGTATTACTAGCTGCATTTTTTTAGATGATGACACTGAGGTTCATAGAATTTAAGTAAAGCAAGCAGGATGTAGAGTTTGAATAACATAAAGAAAAGATCCACATTGCAGTTGAAAAGTTGGATAAAGAGATATTTTCCTGTGTAATACAGATATTTAGTTAAAAGAGGAGAAGGTTGAGGGGATTACCTTCTTCTAGTATGTGTAGAAGTATGATATGGAGGATTATTACTCCTGGTTCTTTTCTAGCTACATCTGAGTATGGGATTAATTTCTTTTTTTTTTTTTTTTTTTAAAGGATTCAATTTCAGCAGGAGGGATTTAGTTGAAAGACAGGAACTAGTTCTGGTAGAAGGAAAGTCTGTTGGTTAATCTTCTCTGTGGGATTATATAAAACAGTTTTAGATTCTGTCCAGATTTAGAATAATAAAGTAGCCAACCAAGTGCAAAGTTATACAGTTATGTATATTGATTTTATGCTTTTTTTTTTAACAACAGTGGGATCATAAACTTGGATGCAGCCTGTAGCAGTGGCATGCACTCAAAATAAATTATATACTTAGACTTTATTGTAAATAATTTCCTACCATGTTCTTTTCATTCTATAGGGAAAATAAAGAATGGTGGTAGGAAACAATATTTAGGCAGACAGAGGCTTTTCAACAGAGTTTCACTTCTATCAGTTTATATCCTTTCCCACTGAGTGATTTAGTTATTATTCCTAATTCTCCAAAAGGACACTTTAATGGTAGACCCCAGACAGCAGAAAACTCATTAGGATGAAGAGTGGAAGAGGAAGGAGATAACAGATTTAGAGGTTAGAATGATGTGAAATTCAGGGATAAGAAGTAAGGTTTCACTAGATCATTGGGAAATAATTAGAAAAATAGATAATCAGACAAGAGACTTAGAAATCTCCTTTCAGGGGGAGGCTCAGGAATTCACCGGACTGTTACCCATATGTGTCAGTTCTGCAGTGTGAGATTCCAGAATGGCAATGCTAATTTTGGCTTACCAGAGAACATTTTGCTTTCTGGGAAAAATTAGTTTTTTAAATCTCACCACAAAGCATCACAATTTTACGTGTGTCAACTATACTGTGTCCTTAGTACTTTTTGTTCTCCATCCTCACAAAATCAAAAATTAGAGAATTAATTTTAAAAATTGGTGAGGCAGCAATGTGAGCAACTATTAAAAGAACTAAGAGTGCATTTGCTAAACCAGCAATAAGGAATTTTTTCTCTAAAGTGCTACTAATTATCTGGAGGGAACAAAAAGGAATCGAACCACCAGTAAGGTGGTAGGGATGAGACTAATGCTTAGGGATTTTTAGAGTCAGAAATATGAAATACAACTCGACCTCTTTTGAATTTCAAAACAAAACAAAACGCCCCTCTAATGCATCACATACATTTTTAGCTAAGGACAAGAATAAAAAGTCAAGAAGTAAAAATGAAGAAGAGGATATGAACAAAGAGGACAAGAGAGACAGAAGAAATTCCTGATAAGTAGAAAGATAAGAGAGGGAAAGAGTATGGCAAAAACTCCAAAAGAAAACACCAGAGGAGAAAGAATGAAGGAGCCATAGAAGTTGTCCACATCTGCCCTCAACGTGCCAGTTCTGTAGGCTTCCTTGCCGTGCTTCTGCCCTGTGACGTGGCTCCCCCTGCTTGAAAGTTTGTTAGAATTGTCCTTTTCCAACCCCGTGTTTCCCAGCACCTTGATTGCCCACCTCTGTCTTACCTGAAGTCCACTTGTCCTCACCTTAGCTGTGGTTCCTGTTGCTCTCTCCAAATGGATGCCCCCAAAAGCCTGTGAGATACCTACTACAGGACTTTACATCATCTCTTGTGGAACTTTCTTTCTCTTCTCAATTTTAGCTATGTCAAGGAAGCTTTCCTCCCCATTGTTTCTAAACTGATGTATTTAAATAATCTGATTATGTTCATTTTAGAGCCCCTGGTCCGCCGACCCCAGCACACACTCATGCATCTCTGTCAAGTAGGGTGTAGTGGAGTTGACATAGCTGTACCCCTTTCTCTTACTTTGAGGCTTAGTGGTTGAAGGCTGTTGTCTAGAAAAGGAAAGTGTTTTTATATTTCATTGAAATTTAGGACATGTCTATCACAACACATAAACCATATTTGGGGATTGGTACTCCTGTGTGTTGCCAGCCCTTCCTTGACTGCTCCCTGCTCTCCCACCTTTAGGGCTTCGTATTCTCTCCTGGAGCCTGGGGTGCGCTTGCTCTTGTCCGATGGATGGATAGCTACTCCCCGTCTAGGACCCCTTGCAAAGTTGACCTCCCCTGGGAAAGCTTTTTCTGACTCCATAAGCATCATTTCCCCTTTTTCTGAAGGTCCATGCCACCTTTTTCATTGTAGTGTGATTTTTAAAATTACCTGTTTGTTCCTCGTTAGATTTCTAGATCCTTGAAGCAGGGTTTTGTCGTCACTGACATACTGAGTATAGTTACCAAAGGTTGTGGAACTTGGGGAGTGGCCAAATCTCTGGCAGAGTCAAAGCAGAGGAATTGCAGGGTGCATTCCCTACTTCCTTTTGGTTGGAAGCTCAACATTTTCATTCATTGCTCTCCTTTGTCATGTGTCCATGACATTGCTCTCCTTTGTCATGTGTCCATGACATGTGGTCTTGATTTATCAGCGTTCTGGAATTTTCATCACAGTGGACAGTGTCATCTGTTGTGATATCGAGTTGCTACTGTCTTATGCTCTTCAGGACCTAGTGTTGTCATCGTGGTTGTTACATTCTTTATTAAAAAAAGAATGTGTATACGTATAAAGACTTATGCGTTCTGCAACTATCAACCCATGTAATCTCATAACACAGGAGGTACTGTTAATACTCCCATTTTATGGATGAGGAAATGAATGCACAGAGAGGTTGAAGTAACTTGCCAGTATTACAGAGATAGTTGGTAGAGGAGCTAAAGTGCCAAGCTGAGAGTTCCAGCTATGGGTGACATGTAATGAACCCCTGCACTTTACTGCCAACATTGTTGGGGATGTTTTTTAGTCTTTAACCACCAGCATTGTTAATCTACTTTTTTTTTAAAATAACTTTACTTATTTTATTATTTATTTATTTTGGCTGTGTTGGGTCTTTTGTTGCTGCGCACGGGCTTTTTCTAGTTGTGGTGAGTGGGGGCTACTCCATTTTTTTTAAATTTTGTTTTTTAACATCTTTATTGGAGTATAATTGCTTTACAATGTTGTGTTAGTTTCTTCTGTATAACAAAGTGAATCAGCTATACATATACCTATATCCCCATATCTCCTCCCTCTTGCGTCTCCCTCCCACCCTCCCTATCCCACCCCTCTAGGTGGACACAAGTCACCGAGCTGATCTCCCTGTATTATGTGGCTGCTTCCCACTAGCTATCTATTTTACATTTGGTAGTATATATAAGTCCATGCCACTCTCTCACTTCTTCCCAGCTTACCCTTCCCCCTCCCTGTGTCCTCAGCGCCATTCTCTACGTCTGCATCTTTATTCCTGTCCTGCCCCTAGGTTCTTCAGAACCTTTTTTTTTCTTAGATTCCATATATATGTGTTAGCATACGGTATTTGTTTTTCTCTTTCTGACTTACTTCACTCCATATGACAGACTGTAGGTCCATCCACCTCACTACAAATAACTCAATTTCGTTTTTTTTTTATGGCTGAGTAATATTCCATTGTATATATGTGCCACGTCTTTATCCATTCATCTGTCGAAGGACTCTTAGGTTGCTTCCATGTCCTGGCTATTGTAAATAGAGCTGCAGTGAACATTGTGGTACATGACTCTTTTTGAATTATGGTTTTCTCAGGGTGTATGCCTAGTAGTAGGATTGCTGGGTTATATGGTAGTTCTGTTTTTAGTGGGGCTACTCTTTGTTGCAGTGCGTGGGCTTCTCATTGCGATGGCTTCTCTTGTTGCGGAGCATGGACTGTAGGCATGTGGGCTTCAGTAGTTGTGGCATGTGGGCTCAGTAGTTGTGGCTCATGGGCTCTAGAGCACAGGCCCAATAGTTGTGGCACACAGGCTTAGTTGCTCCATGGCATGTGGGATCTTCCTGGACCAGGGCTCGAACCCTTGTCTCCTGCATTGGCAGGTGGATTCTTAACCACTGCGCCACCAGGGAAGCCCCTCATCTACCTTTTTTTTTTTTTTTTTTGCGGTATGTGGGCCTCTCACTGTTGTGGCCTCTCCCGTTGCGGAGCACAGGCTCTGGACGCGCAGGCTCAGCGGCCATGGCTTACGGGCCTAACCGCTCCACGGCATGTGGAATCTTCCCAGACCGGGGCACGAACCCGTGTCCCCTTCATCGGCAGGCGGACTCTCAACCACTGACCACCAGGGAAGCCCCATCTACCTTTTTAACAAAGAGAAGTGGGGCATTTTTCAGCTCAGAGCCTTGGGTCAGGCAACAGTTTCCAACCAGAAATAGTTTTCCTTGTATTTTCCCCATTATCTTCTATTTCTGAGAGTTGAATCTGGTTTTCCAATTATGGTAGTTATATAAAGTTTTGTCTTTTAATTATTCAACTTTTAAAAGGGAGCTGATTTAAGGAAAAATATCAGGTAAATTGCAGGATGTCTTCAGTGCTGGGAAACTAACATAACAAAAATCCTGAAGGTGAAGCATGAAATTCGAATTGATAGGGGATGGTGATGAGTTGCATATAGAGAGAGGATGCGGAAGAGTTACGGATAGGCCAGGTTTCTAGTTTGGCTGATGTAATTGACATTTATTCTATTATCTAATATAGAGGAGCTGAAGATGATAAAGTCAGGAGCAACTGAGGGGAGGGGAGGGAACTAAAAGAGGGAATTAAATTAATGTTTCATTATTAATTTACTCACATTTGCGTGTATGTTCAATTACTTTGGTCAGATTGGGTTTATGAGTAAACTCACTCATTCCAAAAGTGTTCTGCTGGGCAGTTTAAAGTTTTAAACTCTTAACCTGCTTGGGCCAGTGGGTATAGGGGCAGTTTAGAAAAGAAGGGTTATGCAGAGCCAAAAAACAGCCCCATGAAGTTGGTCCCAAGGCACTGAATCAGAGGGGAGGAGGGCAATGAAAATAATGAAACAATTTGGGCTGCTCCACCCTTGGATACCATGGCCTTCTTATCGGTCCCTTGATCCATCTTCATTCTGATGGTTGCTGGGCACAATAGGACACCATGTAGATAGCCTTGTCCTTTCTACCCATGTGATTTCTGAGACTAGTCTTTGCTGAGCTGTGCCTGAGGGTGAACTTGACCAGCACTCCAGTGATGCTCTGGGGTAGCCCCTGGTTCTGTTTGGATCAGGTGGCAAGTTGCTACTGGCCACTTCCTGGGCTGATAGCCCTTCCCTGATATTGTCCCTGTCAGTACCTGATTCCCAGAGTGTGGCCTGCTTTCTTTCTACCGGCTTCAACTTTGATGTGTTTGTGTAGACACTGGGCATGCCTCTTGGGACTGCTGAGGCACTGCTCTGTGTTTGTGGAGCTCCCATATCCTCCAGCTTTCCTGTCCATTTTCTCCATGCCCTTTTAACTCTTGTTTCTTTATGGCTCAGAATATCTATGCTGTTTTTGGGGCCTAATCTGTGATCACATTGCAGCCCCTTAGTTATTTTCCTTTACTTTTCTTAGTTTTCTGTTTATTTTTTCTTCTGTTTGAATCACTCTTCTTTCACCCATAGCACGTTTTGACAGCCAGGATAGTCTAGAAAACTGTCAGCCAACTCCAATTGATTGGCAGTGCCTGCCTCTAGAACACTGTGTTGGGGAGGACTGTGTAGCCCCATTCAGACTCCGTGAGTCAAGGCATTGATGGCTGAGTGACCTCTGCCATGGGCATGGGAGTCAGGGATGGTGACACACTTGCATCTGTCTGCCATCCTATAGTAGTGTCCTGGACGCACGTAATTGCTAGCCTTCGCTGATCTAGAATACACTGTTACGTTCAGTGTGCTAAAGTAGAGGGGGTCAGGTTGGATCAAGAGAAATGGAAATAGTAAGCTACCTGCTTCGATGCGTTTCTTGGAACAAGAGAGATGGAGAAAATGACACAGACATGTGTAATATTAAATGAGGAGACAGAACTACAAAGGGGGATTTCAGAAATACGCTTTTCTTACCTTTCTCTGTCAAAAATCCAGTCCTTGAAATACCAATAATTCATAAGAATAGAAGGTCGAGGAATAAAGAGCATGCCTTAGTCAAACCTCCCTGTGTCTGTCAGGAACCTGAACCACATAGACAGTGTAGGAGGCAGAGGAAATCTTAGCACTCATCCATCCATCCATCCACCAAACCTATATGGAATGTCTGTTACATACTTGCCAGGCTCTGGCCATACGACGGTCAGAAGATATATGTCCCACCTCCAAGGAGTTCAGTCTACACATTTTACTTTCATTTTTATAGTTATTTATATGCTTGTGTTATTTCTTGCTTTTTTTTTATTTTAGAATTTTATTTTTTTTTTATACAGCAGGTTCTTATTAGTTATCCATTTTATACATATTAGTGTATATATGTCAATCCCCATCTCCCAATTCATCCCACCCACCGCCCCGCCCCCCCAACTCCGACTTGTGTTATTTCTTGATACAAGTTTTTTTTACAGGTTAACCTGTATCTGATCATCTTCTCATTCTTGCTCCTGCCCTGTGATGGTTAATTTTATGTGTCCGCTTGACTGGGCTAAAGGATACCCAGGTAGCTAGTAAAAGGTTACTTCTGCATGTGTCTGTGAGGGGAAGGGATGAGCATCCCGGAACGGGTCAGCACGTTTGTTCAGTACACTGAGGAAAGAGGTCTGCCCCCACCTATGTGGGCGGGCATTGTCCAATCAGTTGGGGTCCTGAATGGAACAGAAAGGCGAAGGAAGGGCGAATTGTCTTTCTTCTTGAACTGGGATGTCCATTTCTCTTGTGCTTGAACATTGAAGCTCCTGGTTCTTGGGCCTTCAGCCTCCAGGACCTACACCAGTGCCCCTCCTTGTGTTCTTATACCGTTAGCCTCAGGCCGAGAGTTACACTGTCAGCTTCGCTGCTTCTCAGGCCTACCCCACTGACTTTCCCAGTCCTCCAGTTTGCAGACGGCAGATTGTAGGGCTTCTCAGCTTTCGTAACTGTGTGAGCCAATTCCAGTAACAGATCTCCTCTTTGATATCTATATATCCTATTGGTTCTGTTTGTCTGGAGAAACCTAACACACCCTTAACCAACAGCATTCTATACAATGCCTCATACGTGGGAGTTTCTCCATAGCTATTGCTGAATGAATTGTGTGCTGTAGGCTGCTGGAGCCATGAGAGTTTATAAAAGGGAATGGTCAGTAGAGCCTGGCATGGATGCGTAGAGAAGGTGATAAAGGTAGTTGTGTAATAATGAGGGAGTGGTTGATAAAAGACCATCTTGCCCATTTATTGGCCATGTGATTAGGCCAATTCATTTCACCTCTATGACCCTTTGTGTGTTCTACTGTAAAATGGGGGTGATAATTTTGACAGGGTTTGCCTATTTTACTATTTCTGTCTGTGCTATGCAGTATTCTAGGCATAGCTTTGAGAATTTAATTTAGTCCTGGTATTGTTTTGGGAATTAAGTGATATTAATGTGAAATATTTATAAACTTTTTAAGTGCTATACAATTATTAGTTCTTATTAATCTTTGTTATTTGAAGCAGCTTTCCCCAGACTCCTGAGTTCAGAGATCTATCCCTTTGATCTGTCTTCCATTTTGTTGAATTTTCTCCAGAACCTAAAGGAGCCAACCTGGCCTGGACCCAGCACCCAGGACAAGGGCTTAAGCTTCTGACCCATTTCTTGGGGGCATCTAAGCCATCTGTGGAAAAGATTGATCTCTTCATTTTAGGAGAGTCTAGAATTTTAACTTTTCAGCCATGCCTTAGAAACCAAAGTCCTTACATGTTAAAGGATTCTTTTAAGATCAGAAGGCTAGTTAAATCATAAGTTAAAAATGGAATACAGGTTACCTTGATTCACATTTTAAAGATGGCATACTAAACAACATCTCAGTGAAATATCTGAACAAATATTAAAATTAACATATATATATATATAAGACTTATATTTTTTCCCTAAGGTTGGGGATTTTATATAGTAGTCTTGTTTAGGGTAAAGGACTTAAACTTAGTGTCAGACTGTAGCAAATTTGAACTTTTTGATGGAAAGACATTGGTACTGGCCATAAGGAAAACTCTCTGTTATATTTTCCCACGTGATGGCAGCATAATTCTCTCAAATACCAGATTTTCAACCATAGACTGCCACTGGTGGTTAAAGAAAATAATTCCTGTGGTGACTGTAGTTAATAATATCGTATTGTATATTTGAAAGTTGCTAAGAGAGTAGATCTTAAAAGTTCTTATCACAAGGAAAAAAACTTTTGTGTAGCGAAGTATTTTAACTAGACTTATTGTGATCATTGCAATCATTATGTTTTGTACCTGAAACATTATAATATGTCAATTGTACCTCAATAAAAAAAGAAAATAATTACTAATACCTCATTATGTACCCAGTTGTCCTCCTCTTTCATTAATTATATTTTCCTCTTTATTTTAGAGTGTTTGACATCTTACATGTATTTCCACATTACATTGTTTCAGTGGTTATTTCTTCTCAGAGATTTTCCTTGCATGGCTAACAGTATGCATTGTGTTAATTCTTGCATGTTCCCCTGTGTTGTAGAGCATGGTTTGTTCTTTTAGTTTTGTAGTTCGCTGTTCTCTCACTAGAATTTCTGCATTTACTTTATTATTTATTTATTCATTTTATTTCATTTTTGGCTGCATCGGATCTTAGTTGCGACACGTGGGATCTTTCCTTGTGGTGAGCAGGCTCTTTGTTGTGGCATGCAGGCTTCTCTCTAGTTGTGGCATGTGGGCTCAAGGGTCTGTGGGCTCTGTAGTTGTGGCTCACAGGTTCCAGAGTGCACAGGCTCTGTAGTTTGCAGCACGCAGGCTCTCTAGTTGAGGCGCACGAGCTCAGTAGTTGTGGCACATGGGCTTAGTTGCCCCGTGGCATGTGGGATCTTAGTTCCCTGACCAGGGATCAAACCCAAGTCCCCTGCATTGTGAGGCGAATTCTTTACCACTGGACCATCAGGGAAGTCCCTGTACATTTACTTTAGACAGTATTTAGAAAGTGCTGGTGGAAACATAACTGCCATTCAGCACATGTAGGCCTCTATTATTCACACCTGGATCCTTTCAATCGCCCCCTTAATGGTTTCCCCACTGGCGTTCACCCCTCTTTCTAATCCGTCCTATACACCAAGATTAATCTTACTAAAATGCTGTTTTCATTGCACTCAGAAACCTTTAGAGGCACCCCGATGGCCTACAGGATGAAGTCCAGACCTCTTAGGCAGACAGTTAAGTCTTCCTGCAGCCCAGTTCCCACTTACTCTCTGGCCCTCATACTGTAATTCCCTCTTCAACTAATAGGCTTGCCGAGGCCTCCTGTCTTCCCTCCTCTGGACCTCTGTTTATTGTCCCCTTTCTTACAGTGGCCTTTGACTCAGTCTCTGCCCATCTACATCCTACTCATCCAGTCTTCAAGTTCCAGTCCAGCTGATCAGATCTTTTATTTCCCTTGCAGCATTCACTGTCCTTATCATATATTATCTTTTAGTATGGTTGGTTGTTTATACAACCTGTGTGCCGCCCTCCACCCCACTTTGTAAATTCTTGAAAAACAGCATTTGTAGACAGGGATGGATTGTTGCTAGTTTTATAGCTCCATATGTAAACTGGAGCTTTAGGATTGTGATTTATGGTCATTGAGTGAGATGCCGGTTATTCATTGTATTCTGCTGTGGCTAGTAGGGTAGTTGGATGATCTTCATAAAATAGGTTTCATTGAGTGCTGTCAAATAAATGAATAGATACATTAAGTTTATTTTGTTCTTCAGATAAGTGAATTATTTTAGCATTTAACTGAACATGTTAGCATGTATATAGGGTTTGCTTTATTCAGAATGCTCCAGGGTCATTTATGGATGGTCGTGAATTGTGAGTAGTCTGCTTGGGTCATGCTGTATGCTTAGTTAGAGCTGACTAAGTTGGTGGCCAGGTCTTTCTATCAAACAAATTGGAACAGTTTCCAAAGTGTTCCAGGAACTCTTTGGAGAATAGACCAATTAACAATCAGGCTCCCTGGGCTTCCCTGGTGGCGCAGTGGTTGAGAGTCCACCTGCCGATGCAGGGGACGTGGGTTCGTGCCCCGGTCCGGGAAGATCCCACATGCCGCGGAGCGGCTGGGCCCGTGAGCCATGGCCGCTGGGTCTGCGCGTCCGGAGCCTGTGCTCCACAACGGGAGAGGCCACAGCAGTGAGAGGCCCACGTACCGCAAAAAAAAAAAAAAAAAAAAAAAAAACAATCAGGCTCCCTGACTTTAAACTATATTACAAAGCTACAGTAATCAACACAGGATGGTACTGGCACAGAAACAGAAATATAGGTCTATGGTACAGGATAGAAAGCCCAGAGATAAACCCACCCACATATGATCACCTAATTTATGAAAAAAGAGGCAAGAACATACAGTAGAGAAAAGACAGCCTCTCCAATAAGTGGTGCTGGGAAAACTGGACAGCTACGTGTAAAAGGATGAAATTAGAACACTCTCTAACACCATATACAAAAATATACTCAAAATGGATTAAAGACCTAAATGTAAGACCGGACACTATAAAACTCTTAGAGGAAAACATAGGAAGAACCCTCTTTGACATAAATCACAGCAAGATCCCTTTTGACCCACCTCCTAGAGTAATGAAAATAAAAACAAAAATAAACAAATGGGACCTAATGAAACTGAAAAGCTTTTGCACAGCAAAGGAAACCATAAACAAGGTGAAAAGACAACCCTCAGAATGGGAGAAAATATTTGCAAATGAAGCAACTGACAAAGGATTACTCTCCAAAATATACAAACAGCTCATGAAGCTCAATATCAGAAAAACAACCCAATTAAAAAATGGGCAGAAGACCTAAATAGACATTTCACCAAAGAAGACATACACATGGCCAAGAGGCACATGAAAAGCTGCTCAACATCACTAGTTATTAGAGAAATGGAAATCAAAACTACCGTGAGGTATCACCTCACACTGGTCAGAATGGTCATCAAAAAATCTACAAACAGTAAGTGCTGGAGAGGGCGTGGAGAAAAGGGAACTCTCTTGCACTGTTGGTGGGAATGTAAATTGATACAGCCACTATGGAGAACAGTATGGAGGTTCCTTAAAAAACTAAAAATAGAACTACCATACGATCCAACAGTCCCACTACTGGGCATATACCCTGAGAAAACCATAACTCAAAAAGAGTCACATACCACAATGTTCATTGCAGCTCTGTTTACAATAGCCAGGACATGGAAGCAACCTAAGTGTCCATCGACAGACGAATGGATAAAGAAGATGTGGCACATATATACAGTGGAATATTACTCCATAAAAAGAAACAAAATTGAGTTATTTGTACTGAGGTGGAGGAACCTAGAGCCTGTCATAGAGTGAAGTAAGTCAGAAAGTGAAAAACAAATACCGTATGCTAACACATATATATGGAATCTAAAGAAAAAAAAAAGGTTCTGAAGAACCTAGGGGCAGGACAGGAATAAAGACACAGACGTTGAGAACGGACTTGAAGACATGGGGAGGGGGAAGGGTAAGCTGGGACGAAGTGAGAGAGTGACATTGACATATATGCACTACCAAATATAAAATAGATAGCTAGTGGGAAGCAGCTGCATACCACAGGGAGATCAGCTTGGTGCTTTGTGACCACCTAGAGGGGTGGGATAGGGAGGGTGGGAGGGAGGGAGATGCAAGAGATATGGGGATACATGTATATGTATAGCTGATTCACTTTGTTATAAAGCAGAAACTCACACAACATTGTAAAGCAATTATACTCCAATAGAGATGTTAAAAAAAATCTACAAACAATAAATGCTGGAGAGGGCTTGGAGAAAAGGGAACCCTCTTGCACTGTTGGTGGGAATGTAAATTGATACAGCCACTATGGAGAACAGTATGGAGGTCCCTTAAAAAGCTAAAAATAGAACTACCATATGACCCAGCAATCCCACTACTGGGCATATACCCTGAGAAAACCGTAATTCAGAAGGACACATGTGCCCCAGTGTTCATTGCAGCACTATTTACAATAGCCAGGACATGGAAACAACCTGAATGTCCAAAGATAGATGAATGGATAAAGAAGACATGGTACATATATACAATGGGATATTACTCAGCTGTACAAAGAAATGAAATTGGGTCATTTGTAGAGATGTGGATGGACCTAGAGTCTGTCATACAGAGTGAAGTAAGACAGAAAGAGAAAAACAAGTATCGTATATTAATGCATGTATGTGGAATCTAGAAAAATGGTATAGATGAACCCATTTGTAGGGCATGAATAGAGACGTAGACATAGAGAATGGACATGTGGACATGGGGAGAAGGGAAGGGTGGGACGAATTGGGAGATTAGGTTTCACATAAATACACTACCATGAGTAAAATAGATAGCTAGCGGGAACCTGCTGTATAGCACAGGGAGCTCAGCTCCGTGCTCTGTGAGGACCTAGATGGGTGGGGTGGAGGGGGTAGGAGGGAGGTCCAAGAGGGAGGGGATATGTGTATAAGTATAGCTGATTCACTTCATTGTACAGCAGAAACTAACACAACATTGTAAAGCAATTTTACTCCAATAAAAAAAAAAAGTTTTACGTTGCATTTCATCTCTTGAAGATGCAGGTTACCTCAGGTGACAGAAAGCTCCAATAGGACAAAAGATAGCTGTTTGCAAAGACCAGCTAAGCAGTCTTTTTACACATTCAGCCAGTTCTTCCTTGATCGTGTCTATCATTACTGCTTGTATTCATCTGACACCAGACTAAAAGAATAAAGGAAAAAGATGGGGGGACTTGGGAGGGAATTCCTTCAGAGCTCAAACCAGGCTTGTCAACGGCACAGTGTCTGGTTTTTAATAATCTCATATGCCGTTTGGAGTTTATTATTAGTAAAATATAAACCTATTTCTTAGAACTCTTATATTTTTGGGGAAGATTATGAAATGTCATTTATGCTCTTCTTTCAGAAAAGTGGTGGAGGGGGTTGTTAACTTGCTAAATTTCATTACACTGCTTGTTTTCAGTTTCAGATTAATAGCAGGTGGTAGCCATTTTTTCAAAGCAAATGGGGTGTCTTTTTAGTTCAGTTAGAAAAAAGCACTAATTCTTTACTGTAGCCTGGAATAGTCTGTTCAAGGTGACAAATGGCAAGGATCACAGAACACTTTAAAAAATAGAAAAGCTGGCCAATATTGTAAATTTTTAAAGGACCAATGCTGAGCTTTCAGCAAAATATTTACCATTCTAAATAACTTACACTTCTTGGTATTTATGTTTAACATATATGTCTATTAATTTTAGTGAATATATTTTCATGCAGCTGTTTTGATTTGTGGTCTGTAGTATCTTTGTCCACTTCTGCAGTGCTCATTTCAGATAGTAAATGCCCCTGGAAAGGAATTGCATCTTAGAAGCTCTGTAGATGATCACCTATGCAAATGTAGCTTTTAAACATATATGGATTTTTTTTGGGGGGGGCATCAGTGATGTTAGGTTTGGAATAATAATAATTTTTATTTTGGGATTCATTTTTCTTATTCACAAGCAGGTATTTAAGAGCATCTGAGATACTGTTTAGTATGCCAGTGTTACATGTGAGTCAGGATAACCTATATTCTCTTCTTAACTCATGACTAAGTAGCTTTATGATCTCATGAGAGTAGACCTGTCCCAGAATTAGATCTTTAACATCTGAGGACCTTAGTTTGTTCGTAAGGTATATTCCTGCTTCAAATGTATATGATTCTTTCTCCTTTTGTCTGAGTGTTTTTGGTAACTGATAAATATGGCATCAAATGTCTTTCACGGTTCGTCATTAAGATCATCATTTTTCGAGTACTTGGTTTTAGTGGCTTTGAGAATGGGGGTCACTTTCCTCTGAGCTGCAGTCTGATCACTTAACTTCTCAGTCTGAACTGTTGCTAGGAGCTTTCTAGCATCTGATCAAATGATGGATGAATGAAAATTATACTCACAGGAGGATGATTGTTAAGCCAGAAAGATAATATATAATTAAAATGATAGCCATAACCGTAAAGCAGGCTGGATATCATGTCAAATAGTTAATAACATTCTGACTTCCCAGCAGGCAAAACCAAATCAAAGTTACAAGGTTGCTTTTTATTTCTTGGGTCCAGACCTACGGGTGGGGTCTGCTTAATGAGCTCTAGTGGGAAGGGTCAGAAACTGTTTCATGACACAACTCTTCCGGTTACAGAATTCAGGGAAGTCTCTTGTCTGCAGCTGTTTCCTAAACTATAAGAATAAACGGATAAGTAAGCATATTAATAAACAAAGTGGGTGTAGTGGGGCTTTATAATGTGATTTCATTGCTGTGTTTGTGAGGCTTTTCTAATGTGATTATGTAGTTTTAGGTCTTTAAAAGCGATATAGGATGTTAAAAATTATACATTGACATTTTGGTTATGTCTGTTTTTGAGTTTCTTGTTAGCAGACCTCTGGTGAAAGGTACTCCCCAGTGTGCCAAGGAATTCTGGAATTTGTGTTTCCAGAGTTCTCTGCTTCATATGGTCCTTCCACACCAGTATACAAATAAGGATGAGAACAAAGCTGAGCCTGAGCTAGCTAGGCTTGATGAATGAGTCAGAAAGAGGTCTGATTCAGCATGGCCCCTGTGCTGGGCAGTAATGGCGGTTTGTTCCTACTTCTGCAGCCAGCTCCAGGAACCGAAGTGGATTATTTACATCCTCTTCTGTGTACTCCTCTGCTTTCCAGATGGATGGTTCATGGTTTGGGTTCATTCTCTTCTTTCCATTCCCCTCTAGGACTTCTTTTCCTTCTTGCTTTGTGCAAGCTTGAGTTTATCAGTAGTTATTCCCACAGTCTCATCTCTCAAGCTCATTTCCTTGGTCAGTTAAACTGGAGACTTCGTACAGAGGCTAAAGATTTTATG
Organism: Stenella coeruleoalba; assembly: GCF_951394435.1. Taxonomy (NCBI): domain Eukaryota; kingdom Metazoa; phylum Chordata; class Mammalia; order Artiodactyla; family Delphinidae; genus Stenella; species Stenella coeruleoalba. The sequence goes on along the minus strand of NC_137155.1, from coordinate 85,452,891 downwards.
TATGTATGCGTATATGTATATTGAAGCATAGTTGATTTACAATAGCGTGTAAGTTTCAGGTGTACAGGACAGTGATTCATTTATATGTATATATAAATTTTTTAAAGATTCTTTCCCCTTATAGGTTATTACATAATATTGAGTATAGTTCCCTGTACTATACAGTAGGACCTTGTTGGTTATCTGTTTATACATAATAGTGTATACATGTTAATCTCAGCCTCCTAATTTATCTCTCCCCCCACCCCACTTTCCATGGTAACCATGACTTTGTTTTATGTGTCTGTGAGTCTCTTTCTGTTTTGGAAATAAGTTCATTTTCTGTTTTGGAAATAAGTTCATTTATGTCTTTTTTTTTCCTTTTAGATTCCACATGTAAGTGATATCATATGATATTTGTCATTTTCTGTCTGACTTCACTTAGTATGATACTCTAGGTCCATCCATGTTGTTGCAAATGACATGATTTCATTCCTTTTTTCATGGCTGAGTAGTATTCCATTGTATATATACACTGCGTCTTCTTTATCCATTCATCTGTCAACTTCATATAGAAGTTCATATAGAGGCTAAAGATTTTAAAAAATCCCCTCATTATCAGGTTTGGGGGAAAATGGGATGTCTTGAAGGGCCAAGCACTCCTTCATACTTTCATTACCAGTGCCCATTGCTGAGGATATTTTAAAATATAATTTTTATCCTTCTAATACTTTTCCAGTTACAGTTTTCCCTTGGTGTACAGTGGCGTTACATCATATTTAAGGATTTAGTTTTAACATCAGCATGTGAATTTTATTTGCCAGTTATATCTTAATAAGGCTAAAAAAAAATCCACATGTGAAGCAAAGATTCCCTTTGTTAACATTTACTCTTAAGAGTCCAGCATTGCTATCTTTCTCCCATTATCGGGTCGGTAGGTTTCTTTGGTTAAGCACTAGATGAAGTGTTGGCTTTCAGTTAAGGATTTTGCGAATGACAACTACCTTGAACCGCTAGCATTTCATTCACTGGGAAGAGTTGTTGGGGCATGCAGTACATGAGACAGGCCGAGAGTAGAGCTGGCCCAGGCTTGTGGGATGGGTAAGATCCTGCACACTACTTGAACTTTTTTCACTCGCCTCTTTAACCTGAGTAGTTGGAGTTGCATAAACTAAGTGTGCATGTGATGTAGTTCCACTGTACTGTCTTCTTTAAAGCACCATAAATGAGATGAGGATGTCCAATATCCTTTTCTTTTTTTTTAATTTATTTTTATTAATTTATTTTTTATTTTTGGCTGCGTTGGGTCTTCGTTGCTGTGTGTGGGCATTCTCTAGTTGTGGTGAGTGGGGCTACTCTTCGTTGCTGTGCGCAGGCTTCTCATTGCGGTGGCTTCTCTTGTCGCGGAGCGTGGGCTCAGTAGTTGTGGCTCGCGGGCTCTAGAGTGCAGGCTCAGTAGTTGTGGCACATGGGATTAGGTGCTCCGCGGGATGTGGGATCTTCCTGGACCAGGCTCGAACCTGTGTCCCCTGCATTGGCAGGCGGATTCTTTTTTTTTTTTTAATTATTTATTTTTGGCTGCGTTGGTTCTTTGTTGCTGCACGTGGGCTTTTCTCTATTTGCAGTGAGCGGGGGCTACTCTTTGCTGCGATGCGCGGGCTTCTCATTGTGGTGGTTTCACTTGTTGCGGAGCTTGGGCTCTAGGTGCGTGGGCTTCAGTAGTTGTGGCACGCGGACTCAGTAGTTGTGGCACATGGACTTATTGCTCCGCGGCATGTGGGATCTTCCCGGACCAGGACTCAAACCCATGTCCCCTGCATTGGCAGGCAGATTCTTAACCACAGTGTGGCAGGTGGATTCTTAACCACTGGACCACCAGGGAAGTCCCCAGTATTGTGAACATAGTCATTTCTTGAAAATGAGAGCTAGTGGGATTTGGTTTAGCAGCAGTGAATTGAACTTGTTTTAGAAAGTGGCCCATTTCACTGTCCATCTTACCTTTTTGAATTGGTAACATTCAATGGCTTATAACACCAATCTGTTCTGCAACTGAATTTGATAATAAAAGCCCCTTCCTGCTCTCAGTCCTTATAATCACACAGTAGTTTTATTGAATATGGCCCTTCTTACCATGTTTTCCCCTTTCAATTATAATTCTTATCCTTAAAGTTTCTGAGCTTACTGTATCTGATACAGAGTCCTTATTTGTTTACTTTATAGAACTTGGGCTTCTGGAACTTTGATTTCTATGCAGTTGCTGAATTTAATTACACATGGTCTTTAAGACTTGATGCCTGTTTGCATTCCATAGACATTTAGGAGCAAAAGCTAGTCTCATTAGAGAAGATAAAAACTGCATATTTGAGAAGTCTGAATCCCTAGCAGTTCATTTCACTTTTGCCTCAGCACTTACTTACTGTTCTTAGGTGCTGAGTATCGTGATGGGTGTTCTTTTTTTAAATGGCTGTTGGGAGAGGAGCATAGAATATGACACTGAGCTGATGAGGTGATATGTTTCAGCACCTTTCATGTTGAAATTTCATGTTGAAATATCACGTTGCTTTGTAATGTGAAACTTGTAAATTTTAATGGAATCATAACATGCCTGTTCTTAGGAATGTTCTATAAAATATTTAACAAAAGGTCTGGCATTGTCACTGCCCAGGCAGAGCAAATGTGAAACAACCAGTGCCAGTGCTTGTCAGTTTTGCCTGAACTGAACGTCGGTTACATGGATTCATAATCTTATGTTATATGGGCATTGATTCTCTTTTTAGAGACCCATACAAAAGCCAGGACCTATGTACCTGTTTTGTGTTTTTCTTACTTAGTTCAAAAAGAATGAATTAAGACTTCCAATTTCTTCTCACTGGGATATGATTAACTACCTTACATACATGTGAGCCACTCTCATTGCTTTATCTACATTATACCTTTGCAGGCAGCCCTACAACCAGGTTATAACGTCAGCAAGTCTCCAGCCCTGTTCTACAATACATGCAGACATTTACTCAACAAAAATTTATTTGCAAGCAGGTACAAAATGGTTCATATAATCTGTCCTGTAAAACTCAGTGAAGTCCCAGTTGTCTCTTCTTTTAAGTGCTCTTTGCAGGGAAGGGTCACCTGAGGCAGAGGAGGCTGTTTCTAGTTGGCCTTAGACAGCCAGCAGCCCTCTTAGACCAGTGGTTCTCAGCAGGGGGAATTTTGCCTCCTGGGGGACTTTTGGTAAAGTCTGGAAGCATTTTTGGTTTTCATAGCTTGTGGGGGCAGTCCTACAGGCATTATAGAGGCCAGGTACGCTGCTAAACGTTCTGATGCACAGGACAGCTCTCCCCAGTAAGGAGTGATCTGGCCCAAAGTAGCAGTGGTGCCAAAGGTGAGAATCTCTGCCGTAAACCAAAGGCTGCACACAAGACTGTTGAGAGATCAAGCCTGAGGCACCCTCCCTATAGTTGAAGCTACAGGCCTTGTTCTCATCGCCTTGAATATTCTCATAACTTCTTCACACAGCAGGTGTAGGAGTATCTTTATAATATGTTAGCTAACCCTTATATCTTTTCCATAGTTTTCATTTTACTGATAGAACATCTAACATTTATCATGCTAGTTAACGAACCATTTTCGCTAATAAAATCTTATTTCCAACAGTCACTGTGCTAACTGGCAAAACATTGTTGTTGATCAAGACATGGATGAGTGAAGCCCTAGTTGTAGCAACCCCTACTTTTTGAGCTTCCAAATTTGAATTTCCGATAAGAATACTTGCTGATTGCTTCTGGATTGTGCATTCTTGACTAATATGCGGGCAGCACCTATTCCAGAGCTTAATCTAAGTAATGTATACGCATACTATCACACTGAGTATGCTGTAGTACTTTGAAGTAAATCTCACATCCTGTGACAGATTTGTTTCCCAGAAGCTGTCTACTTACCTCTCCTACAATCTCTTCCCCTCGATGCACTTAATTTCCTTTTGGCTACCCTGTCCTGAGTGTTTCCTTTGTGGAAGAGAGAGGAGTAAATCTCTTTTCTTATCCTCGAGAGTCTAAAGTTGAGGACAGGAACAGTGGGTAAGTAAACATGTATAATACAAAACAAAGTCAAAAACAGATACCCCAAGAGATATGTGGAAAAGTTTTATTAGGTGTAAAAGTGTGAGAGGCAGCAGGGTTATGACATGGCAAAAACCACATGAAGGAAGAACATTCAAAAGGAGTTTTGGAGCTTGGGTAGGGGTCTGGACTGGGTCAGTGCATGGTCACCTGGTGATGTAGCAGTGCTAAAATGGGCATCCAGGTCTCCTGACTCCCCACCAAGTGGATTTCCGAGTACGTCATAGTGCTAGTAAGTTCTGAATTACACTGGAAAGCTGGAGAAGTAAATATATGGTTTAAAAATGTTTTTTTCTTTCTAAAGCTATAGAAGAAAGCTTGTAAAATTGTTTCTGATTTCATCTAGCACTTGGTTTTGCTGCTTTTGTCAAGTAGCACAATGTGCACAAATGTTATGAGAGAACTACTGGAAAAATTTAAAGCAAAGTACCACTACGTCGCTTTCTGTTCTAATTTATGTACCTGACAACCTCCTCACTTCATCGTTGGTTTACTTTTTTTCTAAAAGGAACATTTATTTATTGATTGATTTTTGGCTGTGTTGGGTCTTCGTTGCTGCTTGTGGGCTTTCTCTAGTTGTGGCAAGTGGGGGCTACTCTTCATTGCGGTGCATGGGCTTCTCATTGTGGTGGCTTCTCTTGTTGCGGAGCACGGGCTCTAGGTGTGCGGGCTTTAGTAGTTGTGGCATGCGGGCTCAGTAGTTGTGTCTTGCGGGCTCTAGAGCACACGCTCAGTAGTTGTGGCACATGGGCTTAGTTGCTCCGCGGCATGTGGGATCTTCCCAGACCAGGGATCGAAGCTGTGTCCCCTGCGTTGGCACACTGTGCCAACAGGCAAGTCCTACTTTTTTTTTTTTTTTTTTCTTTTTTTTTGCGATACGCGGGCCTCTCACTGTTGTGACCTCTCCCGTTGCAGAGCACAGGCTCCAAACGCGCAGGCTCAGCGGCCATGGCTCACGGGCCCAGCCGCTCCACAGCATGTGGGATCTTCCCATACCGGGGCACGAACCCACGTCCCCTGCATCGGCAGGCGGACTCTCAACCACTGCGCCACCAGGGAAGCCCAAGTCCTACTTTTTTAATTTGAAAAACCACCTGTCTTTGCCTCTGCTCTCTTTTCAAGAGAATAGGCAGATATGCCCCCAAATTGCAGGGGACATATTCGATAGGCTGTTTCCAGTAAGTTATCAGTATGAAAAAGCTGACATATGGACCAGGGTCTTGAAGCTCTTTATGGGAAGACAAAATAAGCCAAAACAAATGGACTTGATCAAATCCTGGGGGTTTGGATGTGACTTTCAGACTTCGGATCAAGAAGTCTTTTGGAAGAATGGTGTTTATCTTTCATCTTTTGGCCTGTATTCAACTTCCATCAGGTCTTACTGTGTTAGTGGACATAATATTTCAGGCTGGGGTTTGCTCATAGCTTGTGCTTAATGCCTCTAAGTAGTCATTGAAAATTATGCTAAAGTTGATAATAGGATGGGCGTCGTTCAGGTTCACGTAGATGAGTTACCCTTTTGAAGGTCACCTTCTGGTGTAGTTTGGAAAACAGTGCTTTGAGTATAAGTCTTTGTTTATTAAGGCCACTTGATAAAGGCTCAGTGAACCCTATGTAATTTCTAATTTGTAACAAAACTCTAGTATTCAGCTAATTGAATACATGGCCACTTTAGTTATTTTGTTACACTAATTGATATTCACAGTGATCATGTCTGTTCCTTCTAAATGTAGTATTACCGTATAAGTTTATGGTTCAACCCCTTTGGATATTTCCATTCTTTCTCTCTGTTACATGTCAGCATAATAATTTTATTTCGTTTGTGTTGTGGTTTATATGTAGTTCGGACACAGAGTAAAGCTCTTTTCCCTGCTCTTACTTGCCTGTTTGAGTTGATAGATAGGTTGATTTTCGCCTACCACAGATTATCCATATGATTGTGAAAGAGTAAATCTTTCCCAGTTCATTATATGTGTGTTTCAGATTTGTTATAAGCTTTAGAACTATAGGAAGTGTAATTATAGGGATTTCCTATTTAGATTGATTTAGAGTTGTTACCTTTTCTCAATCCTAGTAATTTCTGGCTTCATAACATCATCCCATGGAAAATTGAGCTGATACCTGCTTTTTATTCTACCTTGAGCTATTAAAATTGAGCACTGGCACTTCAAGAAACTTTGTCATTTAAAATGTACAAGCTTTCCTGTAGCACAGAATCTTCCCTTACGTGCTTTGTACTTGATGTGCGAAGTAACAGTACTGCCTCTGAGCAGTGCTGTGCACCCTGTACCATATCTCAGTCCCCGGGAGCAGCCAGGCATAAGAGGGCTGAGTTAACATGCCAAAAAGTTGTTGCTATGAAGACTTCTCTAGGAACGTACGTGGAAGGGTACCTGGAAAGCTACCTTTATTGTCGTAGACGTAATCCCACTTTTTACTTCTCTTGCCCTCATTATGACCTTTGTTGTAAACACCTTCAGGTCTCTTCTGAAAAGAGGCAAATCTTTAAGGAAATAAATACGTGTTGTGTACTTCAGTTTGAATCTGCTACCAACACTGAATGAAAACATCAAAATGTTTATGTGTTGCGTTTCTTAGAACTTAATTTCCTTATTTTCCTTCTCTTGTATATGGGATGCTCTTGTTTTCCATAATGATCCACTTAGGCATTTTCTGTCATGTTTTCAAGCCCAATCACGTTATCCCAAATCTAACAGGATCTGAAAACTAATGAGTATACATTGCCTCCCTAGGAGGAATAGCAAACAGGAGGCGGGTGGAAACTTTTTATATCCATTTTTTCCCCTAAGAAACGATTCTGCTACAACAGTGAATAATGTTTTAATCCTCTTTGTTTTCATTTGTTCATGTACAGTGATTCCATGTCTGTTAGAGTTATACATGGAGGTTTTATTCCTTGCAGTTGGTTTACCGCTTTTTCTTAAGTTGCGTGTGACTCTCCATCCTCCGCAGCTATTAGCTTAGTCAGTGTATCCCAGGCTTATGTAACTTTCAGGATTCATTTGTGTGACTTTCCCTCCCAGCCTCACATTAACTGTTTCAAAGCAATGTGCCACTGAGGTGTTGTGGCCATCTTTCTTGCTCTGTTATTGTCCCCAGTAGATCTCAGACTATTGATTCTGTTGACAGTCTAGGGAGAGATTTGTGTTGTTAGCCTGTGGTTGGGTGTTTTCAGGGCTTTGGATGTATTTCCTCTTCAGTATGCATATCTGACCTTTTGGCATGTTGCTTTAAAAAAAATTCCAAGGATTTATGTCTTAGAAAAGTGAATATGGATATTTCTGCATATCCTTTATTTAGATTGTAATCAGCCTCTCAAAATTAAATTTGGTGGTTGGTGTAGTCCATATTAGGCTGAAGCAGTATACTTGTGGTGTTGGATTCTTAGTGTTTTCTAAATAGCTGTAATAGAATATCTGTTACGTTTTCTTTGCTTAAAAAAAGAAATCTCACTGTGCAACTATATGTGAACAAAAGCAACATTATTTAGTGAAAATGTTCTAAGAACCATGGTGGGCAATGTCATGCATTTAATGGGGGAGAGAATCAAGTGCTAACACATTAAGCATTTAGTAAGTAAAATTTCCATGCTATAAATAACTGTTCAAGTTGTTAAATTTTTTTGGTTGTTAATATAATCGCTGAATCACTCACTCTTACAGCTTTTGTACCATGTTATGTTTCCATCTGATAGTCAAGGGTAAATGTATGTGATATGTTTAAAAAATATTTTTTTGATTAAAGAAGTATAACTGTTATAGAAATTTTGGAAAATAGAGAATGGTCTAAGTAAGAAAACTATCCCACTATGCGTATCGTATCCACTGTTAACATCTTAGCATACATTACACTTTTTCTATGTCTACATAACTTGCCCTGTCCTTCCCTTCTGTCCCCTACCCCTGTTTATTAACCAAAATTAGGAACTCAGTGTACATGGTAATTTGTGACCATTCTCCCCCCCTTTAATATTTTGAGTTAAAAAATCAATTACTCTATTAAAACATTATTTTTTAATGGCTCTCAATGTTTAATCATTATGGCTAGACTGAAATCTTTATAATAAATATCCTGTTGTTGGACCATATCTTATTTACACAGACCTCTGTTGTTCCCACTTTTTTGTTGCTTTAAATAACGTTGGCTGCATTTTCTTAGCTATGTTTGTGTGCTTTTCTTAATATTTCCTAGGATTAAATGCCTAGAAGTGAAATTGGCTAACTGATAAGCAAATTAACAGTAGTAGAGATATACACACACATGTCCATATATTTATATAGTTGTTTTTATAAATTTTAATATGCCTTATTTGGATCGACTTAAAATTTTTATACAGTTAAATTCATTCTTTGTGATATACAGTTGTTTGAGTTTTGACAGATGTATGCACTTATCTAACCACCACCACGATCAAGAAGCAGAATAGTTCCCTCACCTCAAAAAATTACCTCCTTTGTCTTTTGACTACAAAGTGTGTTTATTTTTAATATGGAAAATATAAAGAAAAATAATTGGAAACTATCCATAAGCTTACCACCCTGCTATAACTTCTGTTGAATATCCTTCTGGTCTTTGTTTTTTTCTTCTTCCCTACAAAAAAAGACATCATACTGTCCTTTCTGTTTATAGTCTTTTTCTTACTTAGTATATTTTGAGTATATTTTAATTTAACTGTTAGATTGGTTTTTTTGTGGGTTTTTTTGTCTTTTTTTTGGCTGCGTTGGGTCTTTGTTGCTGCATGCGGGCTTTCTCTAGTTGTGGAGAGCGTCAGCTGCTCTTGGTTGAGGTGCCCAGCCTTCTCATTGCGGTGGCTTCTCTTGTTGTGGAGCACGGGCTCTAGGTGCGTGGGCTTCAGTAGTTGATGCACACGAGCCCTAGAGCGCACGGGCTCAGTAGTTTTGGCACATGGGCTTATTTGCTCTGCGGCACGTGGGATCTTCCCAGACCAGGGATCAAACCCGTGTTTCCTGCATTGGCAGGTGGATTCTTAACCACTGTGCCACCAGGGAAGTCCCTAGATTGGTTTTTGTTTTTGTTTCTTTGCAATTCTAAATAAACTTACCATGAATATCTTTGCATGTTGCCATAATTACTCAAGTCCTAAAAGTGGAGTGTTTAGATCTCAGTGCATATGTACAGTTTTCAAACTTATTTACATTTTGTCAAATGGATTTTTAAAATACTTGTGCCAGTTTACATTCTGACACACAGTGTCTTGAAGAGCATGTTTTTCCTGTATCCTGGGCAATCTTATTTTTATATTTTTAAATTTTATAGATGAATTATGGAATTTTGTTATTTTCATTTTTTGATTTCTTGTGGGGTTGGTTTTTTTTTTAATGTGTTTATTATTTACCGTTTTGTGTGACTTGCCAGTCTATGTCATTTGCATGTTTCTCTCTTGGCTCTTCTGGGGAGCGGGGTGGGGTGGAGGGCTTATTTTTTAAGTGCTCTATACGTTAGTAACACTAATTTCACAGTTAGAGGTTGGTATTTCTTTGTCATTTGCTTATTCATTTTATTTAATGTTTTTTATTTAATGGAAGTTCTCATAAATCCATTCTTTTGCATTTCCTTTATATTTTGGAGTTGAATTTAGAAAGATTTGTGTTGAATTTAGATTTAGATTTGTGTTGATTTGTGTTGAATTTAGAAAGATCTTTTCTCTTTAGATCATATAGTCATGCATATTTTCTTCACGCGTAACTTTATCAAAAATTCTTTCTCCATTTACTTTTTCTTTTATATTCCTGACAGACTAGTGAGGTTTTTACTGTGCTGTATCAGGGAGTCATAGATTATGTACTTGCATATACATGTATTTTTATCTAACCTCAATATTTTGTTTTTTAATTATTCCAAGCACCATGAACTTCTCATTGAAATCTTCTATTCACACTGTAATAGCACAGTCACATTTAAATGTGTGCCAAGTTTAAACAAGTCCTCTTATTTTTTTCCCCATTGCTGTCTCCCCCCCCCCCCCAGTTTATTTATTTATTTATTTATTTTTTGCTGTGTTGGGTCTTCGTTTCTGTACGAGGGCTTTCTCTAGTTGTGGCAAGCGGGGCCACTCTTCATCGCGGTGCGCAGGCCTCTCACTATCGCGGCCTCTCTTGTCGCGGAGCACAGGCTCCAGACGCGCAGGCTCAGCGGCCATGGCTCACGGGCCTAGCCGCTCCGCGGCATGTGGGATCTTCCCAGACCAGGGCTCAAACCCGTGTCCCCTGCATTGGCAGGCAGAGTCTCAACCGCTGCGCCACCAGGGAAGCCCCTCATTGCTGTCTTTGATGTGCGTATTAGATACTATCTATCAGATTTCTTGGTTGACATTAGGGGAAAAAATAAGTACTTACATTGTTAAATAACTGTTTTTTTGTTTTTAACATGCTGCAGGATATTGAAGTCAAAGTAAGTAGCAAAACAATGACCTACAACAAACGAACCAATGGGTTCACCTAAATTAAGCATATAGTGACAGTCACCCTTACACCGGTTGAGCCAGGTGACCCTTGATCATGTTGCAAAGAAAATATGGCACAAAAATGGGAATGCCAAAATATATACTTCTGTTATTTCTTAAAGCTACTAGTCAGGCATGTATTCAACATTCATTGAACAAAAAATATGTTAAAAACTTTTCTAACATGGGGTATTGTAGGGAGTTCTCTTCTCCTCGAGATAAAGGTACTTAAACATAATAAAAATAGAAACAACAGTTTAAGAAATGTATTTTTTCATTCTCCTCCAGTTTTATTGAGATATAATTGACATACAGCACTGTATAAGGTTAAGGTGTACAGCATAATGATTGACTTACATCATCATGACCACAAGAAGTTTAGTGAACATCCATCATCTCATATAGATACAACATTAAAGAAATAGAAAAAAAAATGCTTTTCCTTGTGAACTCATAGGATTTACCCTCTTACGAACTTTCATTTATAAGGTAGAGCAGTATTAATTATCTTATCATGTTGGACATTACATTCCTAATATTAATTTATCTTACAACTGGAAATTTGTACCTCTTTACTACCTTCGTCTAATTCCCCCTCCCCCCTCCCTTCATCTCTGGTAGTCACAAATATGATCTCTTTTTCTATGAGTCTTTTTGTTCGTTTGTTTTTGAAGTATAATTGACATACAACACTGTTAGTTCCTGGTGCACACCATAGTGATTCGATATTTCTGTACATTACAAAATGATCACCATAATAAGTCTAGTTGCCATCTGTCACCATACAAAGATATTAACTAATTATAGACTACATTCCCCACACGGTACATTTCACATTTGTGAATCATTTATTTTGTAACTGAAAGTTTGCCTCTTAATCTCCCTCACCTATTTCTCTCCTCCCCACACCCCTCCCCTCTGACAGTCTGTTTCTTCTCTGTATCTATGACTCTGTTTCTGTTTGGCTATGTTTGTTCATTGTTTTGTTTTTTAGATTCCACATATAAGTGAAATCATACAATATTTCTCTTTTTCTGTGTGCCTTATTTTACTTAGCATAATACCCTCTAGGTACATCCATGTTGTTCCAAATGGCAAGATTTCAAAGAAATGCATTTTTAAATTTAGCTTGAAAAACATTCAAAAGTAAGCATCTTTATCATTATTTTTTTCAAGAATAAATATTTTATTACTGGATTTTTAATTTTGTAAAAAGAAAATCTTATAAATTAGAAGTGGGATAACTAAGAGTTTAAAAATTACTTTTATTATTTTATTAATTATTTAAAATTATTCAAATAAACAAATACAATAGTTTTTGCCCTTTTCGCCAAAGATAGCTACTTCATTAAAAAGGAGGTAGACCAATACATGTGTTCATATGCTGGTTGTACTGGGTAGTTTAAGGGTTCTCAAACGTTAAGGTTGATGTACAAAATCTTATATAGGCGTTTTCTTGTGGTTATCGCTCCAGAAAGATGGTTAATAACCACGTGTATTATACCTGGAATAAAATCAAAGTCTTATTGTGCAAAATATTAATCCTTGAAATTACTCTTCGAAAGGGAAGTTAAATAAAACTGTCTGTGCTGTATTCTGACATTATCAAAAACACTTGGACAAAGTAGGACACAGCTGTTACAGTTAACAACAAGTGCAATGCAGACTCATTCTTTACATTTAGATGCAGCAGTCCTCATCTTATTAATGTTTTTTCTATGGCAGAGACCTAATAGATTGCAAAAATCTTCATCTTTGAATACTTATTTCTAATGCAGTTTATACTTCTGCTTTGCTGTTACTGCTTTTTCTTCATATAGTATATTCTTCATTTCTTTTTTTAGGCTAAGCAGCTGGAAGAGAAAGATCGAGTGATAAAGAAGCAGGATGCATTCTACAAAGAGCAGCTGGCTAGACTGGAGGAGAGGGTATGACTATTTCTTGTCAGTGATTCTCTACTTTTACCACATTTGCGGTGTTCCCATGTATATATTTAAAAATCAGTACATTAGCACTGTAACTGCTTTGTCTCATTAAAAAGTGGCCAGGAAATGAAGACGCCAAGTGTGCAGATCGTTCTTGAAGATAATGTCATTTTTACTTCGGTAGTTTTGCGTATTGTTGTGTTGTTTGTTCATTGATGCGTTTTACTACTAAGGAACTCCTTCCAAATATTTTTCCCTGTATGTTTAGAAACTGCATTGTCTCCAGGTCAAATGGTAGAGTGCTACTGCTGGCTTTCCCAAACATTGACTAAACTTGAGCACGTTCTTAGAAATGGTAGTGTTTTAAAGGATAAATTGTCTTTGTGAAAGCTGTTTCACTGCACTTGTGGCCAAGAAATGAATGTCTTCTTCAAAACTGGTGGACAGGAGCTAAATAGTAGGACTCAGGAGAAGAGTTAGGATGAGGAGTGGAGGAAGTACCTCTGGTTGACCTGACCCTGGAATTTGACAGAGACGCAAAGAAGGAAATTAAGACTGGAACAAAAGGAAGCAGTGGGTTTAAGAATGGGAGCTTGAGGGACCCAATCAGTGCCCCTGTTCAGTGAAGTGTATTTGTTGTCTAGGATAAGTTCATACATAGACCATGAGGTTACAAAGCTAGCTTTCTCTTTGCTTTGAGACCCCCAAAGTTGATTGATTTAGAATAGGTTGTTTCATAAGAAACTAGATAAAGTAAGAAAGAAACTATTAAGCCCCATTCAGTACAAATATTTGGTGTTGATCATCTTCACCTGTCTCTGTATGTCACTGAACTGAGTGCTTCTTGAGTGTAGGGACCATTTTCTCACTGATTCAGCAGATATCTACCTAATATATGCCAGGCTCTGGTAGTGCCAGAGATATGCTAATAAAGAAAGTGAACTAAACTTCTGCCCTCGTGGAGCTTAAATTCAGTTAAAACCTCGTCAGCATGTTGAATGGCAGATTGTGATAATATGGCAGACAGTAAAGTGGGGGGAAAAGGAGTCCCAGGGCCTAAGAGTGCAGGTGTGGGGTTGGGTGGAGAGGGAGGGCCTGTCTAATGGGATGGCATCTGGGAAGAGGTCTGCAGCAATGGGAAGCAGGCCAGCACCAAGAGGGCTTTTGAGTGGAAGAGTATTCTGGCTGCTGTCTTGGGCAAGAACTGAAGCAAGAGGGACTTGGAGGTAATAGTGGCAATTCAGAAAAGGGGTGGTGATGGCTTGGGCCAGGGTGCTAGCAGTGGAGGAATGAGATGTGGTTGGATGTTTCACAGGCAGAGCTGACCAGATGTGCTGGTGGTTTTGAACATGAGTGAAAGAAAGAACTCAGAGATATTCTAGGTATATAGCTTTTACAGCTAGAAGGACGGATTTTCCAAGGCCAAGGCTATTAAAATATGGATCTGGATGTGGGTAGTGGAGGAAATCAGTTCGATTTTGGACATGGTAAGTTTGGGATGCTACTTAAGACATCCAAGTAGAGATGTTAAATAAGCATAAAGTGGAAATGCTTAGCACAGAAGTCAGCACATTTTTCTGTAAAGGGCCAGGTAGTAAATATTGCAGGCTCTGCAGGCCATGTATGGTTTCTGTTGCAACTACTCGACTCTGCCATTGTAATGTGAAAGCAGCCATAGCCAGTATGTCAGTGAACAAGTGTGACTGTTCTAATATGTGGACACTGAAGTTAGAATTTCATGTAATTTTCAAATGTCATGAAATACTCTTCTGATTTTTTTCCCCCAACCATTTAAAAACGTAACACCATTCTTAGGGCTGTAGTAAAACAGGTGGCGGGCTGGATTTGCCCCGTGAGTTGTGGTTTGCAGAAGCCTGGTTTAGTGCACAGGTTCTGACATCAGGTGGCTTGGATTCAAATCCCTGAACTGACATTTACCTGCTGCATCTCATGGAGCATCTAACGTAAACTTCCAGTTTCCTCAGCTATAAAATGATGGTATTAATTTGTTAAATGAGATAATTCCCACAAATCACCTATAATAGTGTCCAGGACAGGGTAACCATTCAGTCAGTGGTAGCTCTTCTTTTTACTTCTGTCTATCCAGAGCACTGTCCCTGATATAATGAGTAAATGTTAGCCGAATAAAATGATTGAGTAAAAGTTTTTGAGGTGATTAACCAGGACCTGCTTTTTCCCCACTCAGTGATAGTTTTCTTTGCTTTCAAGTATTACTATGCTAGATACCTTTTGAAGTCCTCATCGATTACTGTTAGGTATAAGAAAAGGCACTGATAAATATTTACCCATTTCTCATAAATCCACCAATTTGATAGAGATATTCAGTGATGGGTATGAGGCACTGAGAGGATTTGCTCTCGGCCAATTAAAGGGGTCTGCTTAACAGTTAACTGTTGTTTCTGGTCTCAGGTTAGAACAAGGTGGGGAAGGTCAGGTGGACATGGTGTGCTGATACCAAATCATTGTCACAAACGTCTTCTTATAACACACAAACACACATCTTTTCTTTTTTGAAGATGAGGCTGGAAAGAAGTTATTTAGGAATTTTAACTGAAAGCTGAGAAGCTGAGTGAACTTAGAAGAATGCCGAGGAGGAATAATCACATTATTATTAGTTAATACTTAATAACTCCATATTTAAGAACATGTGGTGGAAAGAATGCTGGACTAGGAGTCAGAAGGCATGGCTTTTTCATCTAGTTATTTGACAATTCACCTAATCTCTCGTGGTCTCTGGTTCTTTAAAATGATACATTTAAAAGCCCCTTGAAAACTGGAAAGAGCTTAGCAAATTCAAGCTGTTGCCATTAAAGAATATTTCCTTTCCATTGTGTGCAAGATATGAAAAATCATAAAATTACTTTAGTGTTATTCAGCTTTCTGATGTCTTCTGCCCATTTTATAATATCTTGTTTTTGTTTATTACTGCCATTCCTAAAGTACCTAAGGTGAATTTTGTCCAATTGGATTTCATCTAGGAACATTTGAGAGACATTTAGGTGTCCAGAGACGAAGCATTTTCTAGCCTTAATGCGAAGGATTGTAAAGAGGGTTTTTCTTGTGATGACAGTGAAAAGTACAACGTCTAACCATTTCTGTTAGAAATTCTACACACTTTGTGTTAAAAGATGTAAAATGCCCAATCCAATAGTGGATAATGTAAGAAAAAAATGATTGTGGTATTATAACTTGCAGAATCATTAACTTACAATGAAATCCCAGGTTCCTGTTTAAAATTCAAGTTTAAAAGTGGATATAAGTACATATCTTTCTCTATTATAACCAAGTGAACTTAAGAAACCATACACTGAATACTAGGTGGTATATTAATGGAGAGGAGGGGACACTGAGTCTTTTACAGAGTCATTACAGGGATGATTTCTAAGACCACCGTACCATCTGCCCATCAGCTAGATTAGCAAACACAGTAATTGTATACATAATCACTTTTTTATGACTCAGTCTTGTTACTCAACTATTCATTTTCATTGACTTGAGGCAAATTTCGTGATGCACCTACAGCATGATACCCCTAAGAGTTATCTTAATATCTCATCGTGCTTCTTTTACTTTGAAGTGAGAAGTTCATGGTCATTTGAGAATTATGAACCCAAGTCTATTGAGCATTTGAAGCACATTCAGTTCTACAATACAGCTTGGTGTGCCTCTTGGTTCTATTTCAGTAAACTCCTTATCAGTTAGACATTCCCTTGTGTGAATGGAGCTTTCTCGTCCCAGGTATTTATATTGGCTGGTTCACCAGGAGTCTGAGATAACTTTCTCCTTTCACTAACTCGGGAGGAGTAATAAGTGCAATTTAATTGGACACCAATTTCACGCTTCTCAGAACCAGTATGCAAAAGCAACAACTCTTCATTGAGAAAGAAGGTCAAAGCCATTTAAAAGTTTTTTGAGTCCTTGTTTCATTGCAAATGTTGCCAGCTTCATCAAACAACGTTGACGTGGACGTGAGATAAACTTTTGTATTTTAAGAACGTGGACTTCCCTGGTGGCGCAGTGGTTAAGAAGCCGCCTGCCAATGCAGGGGACACGGGTTCAAGCCCTGGTCTGAGAAGATCCCACGTGCCGAGGAGCAACTAAGCCCGCGCGCCACAACTACTGAAGCCCGTGTGCCTAGAGCCCATGCTCTGCAACAAGAGAAGCCACTGCAATGAGAAGCCCAGGCACCACAACGAAGAGTAGCCCCCGCTCACCGCAACTAGAGAAAGCCTGCGTGCAGCAACGAAAACCCAAGGCAACCAAAAATAAATAAATTAATTAAAAGGGGAAAAAAAAAAAAGAATGTGAGAGGCGTTGCATGTAGGTATGCCCTAATTGAGAGAGGCTTGAGTATCAATTCCTGGTGGTTGAGGTAAGAGGCTTGAGAGTATTAATTCCTGTTGGGAGATTTGATGAAAGAAAGCCCAGGGCAGCTTTCGAAGAAAAGGTTCTTAGATGTTTCTAAGAAGCCTTTGCCAGTCCCTCAGGGAATTCTCCATAATGCTTTGTGTACCTCCCTTAATGTGCCACATTTATGACAATTATGATTAGTTATCTGTGTTTATTTTGTAAACTCCTCGAGGATAAAGGTCATTTTCTTATTTCCCACAACTCACGTAGTAGGCGTGCAGTGAACGAATCCTACATTTACTAAGCTTATGCCATAAAGTTAGGTCCAAGCTATTAGTGTACAGTTCTTAAGTATTCACAAAATATTTAGTATCTTCATTAGTTATTTAAATTAATAATCTAAATCTATCCTGTGAGAAAATCAAGTTTAACTTTGAATATCTGGATATTTATAGCATCCTCATCGTCCTAGTAGCTCTAACAGTAACATTTTTTGAGTATTTATGTTGTGCTGGCACTTTGCATGGATTATGTCATTTTATTATCATAAACAACCCTATGAGGCTGTCAACCCTGTTGTTTAGATGAAGGTCCTAAGGCTTCAAGTAACTTGCCCAAGAATATACAGACAAAATGTGATCTGGATTTGAGCCAGGTCCAACACCTGAGCTTTTAGCCATTGTCCAGCACCATCTTTAAAGTTTGTCAGTTGTGCACTTAAGAAGTTAAATCCTGCTGATTGCTTTGTTAATTCTTTGGGTAGTAAATTAACTCCTTCTGGCTTCTAATACAACTTTTTAGGTCCTGATGTTAAAACTTGATCAGTGCCACCTCATAACCTGAAAATGTTAAGCATTCAAAATGCCTAATTTTCTCCCGAGGATTTGGCACTTCCTGGGAAAATTGGACCAAAAGGGAATAAACAGGGTCTTATTACTTAGCGACTGCAACATGATACCCCCAAGAGTTACTGTAATATCTAGTTGTGCTGCTTTTACTTTGAAGTAAGAAATTCAGTCATTCAAGCAGTTTAGAAATGTCTTTGAGATTCATTCATTCATATGCTCACAGTGTTACTACAGGATAGTCATCTCATTCCATCTCTAGAAAGAAAACAAACTTTCTGTAACTGTTTTATCAACTGTTTTGATGGTTATCTAATTAGAGCCTGGATTGCCTGCTTCCGGAACATCCATTGCCTGGATATTATTCAGGAAAGTGTGTATTTTTCTCGTAGTCTGTTAGCACTCTGGAAGGAAATTGAGAGGCAGGACCAAGGCCATATTATAACAGGGCAGAATCCAGATTCTCCCAGCATCTTCTAGGATGAAGGACCCCTTGCTCCCCAGGACATCTAGAGATATGAGTTCTTTGATGATCAGTGTGTCTTGCATGTCTGACTTCTCAATTATGAATTGAATTGATTTGCTCTACTGAATGCACTTTGCTTTTGGCGTTCATGAGAATGGTGGGGTTTGGCACAGCATGAAGAGAGCTGTAAAAGGCCTGGTGGCTTGAGGAGCTGAGGGAGATCAGAGAGCTTAGTTGGGTACTGTTACAGTGTTCAGATCAACAGGGTAGTGGGGTATGTATTGCTTTCAGTTTACAGGCTCCTCTGGATTTCAGCAGCTATTTACATACACATTGCAGTCAACCGCATACAATTAAGGAGGAGAGGGAATTATACAAGCTGAGCAAAAGAGAGCAGGGCAAAGAGAATGGTGAAAAATAAATTGTCATTAAGAAGAAAAGTACTTTACTAGTTCATCACCTGTGGAGAGAGTTGCTAATTAAATTCTAAGGTCATGCTTACATCAAATGAGCAATTTTTAAAAGCCTTTTTACTTGTAGTGGGTGGCATATCTTCTATTGCATCACAGTGTTGGGCTCATCTGTATGATTAATTGGCTTTTATGATTGCTTGACGACTTCTTTGTCATTAGTACCTTCATTTCTGTGTTCCTCTTTGCAAAGCTTGGGGGAAAAATAATGCCAAGAATGATAATAAAGAGAAATGACAACGGAACAGATTATTGCCAGCCCAGTGTGTTCCTTATGCGAAGAAATTAGTATGCATTTTTACTACCAGATGAAGTCTGTCACTGTAAAAATATTTCATTGAGCAGAGCTGGGTCAGCCATTTCAAGGGATTAATACAGGGTAGAATCACAGACCACTGACATCTGAGATCCTAAAACATAAACAATCTATTTTGGGGTAGGGCAATAACTGCTTAAACTCAATTTATGGGATAAAAAAACCCCTTCGATGTTTTCCCCCTGAGGTGCTTTCTAAACCGTTGTCAGTGATTCTAGGTCATATGGGTAGCTGATATATACACTAAATAATGTGTATGTTTTGGCCATGCACTGTGATGTAGCAAATTTAACACAGTAGTTAAAAGCATAACTTTGTGGTAGATATGCCTCCGTAGGTTATGCTAGTTTGCATTTGTCGGCCTAGAGAGAGAGATTATTCCTTCGACACTTGGAAATTTTGTGCTGGCCTCCTCATTCATCTTGAAATCAAGGCAGTTTCTCTGTGGTTTCTGTAGTTACCAAGGGTTGCAGAAAGATAAGCCTCTGGTCCAGGAGTTTGGATGTTGAAGGCATAGAAGCCAATGTCACTTTTAATCATAATACCATTAAAAACGGCAGAGGTTTCAGCAAAGTGGTTTTCAGCATGTACCTTCAGTTGCTCTGAGATTTTTTTTTTATGATTAACAAGTAATGATAGTTCAAATAAATGCACTTAGATGTTAATTGTTAGGTAGAGAAATTAATAAGGCCCAGTATCACCATATCCTTTGTTAATGTAATTGAAACAGTTATTTATAACTTAGATTCAGAGACTGAACCCTTTTGCACTCTTACCGGGCTCCCTAAGGGAAGTTTATTATTGCAGATATTCCAAAAGCAGCAAGCAGGGTGGACTTTTTTTTTTTCTTCTATTTTTGTTCTCTAGGGGCAAGAAAATTGATACAGTATAGTGAATATGGGGGTCTTATCCTTAATTCATTATTCAACAAGTCCTCCAGACACATTGGCTTTTCTGTTAACCTCTCTGAATTTTCTAATGGGAAATGTGGTAACCTTGGGTAACCTTGAAATGCTTTCTTAATCTGGCTTTAGGGATACGAGACTTAAATTTTTTCCAGGATGAACTGTTAAAAGTGCATCCTGTAAAAATGATCCCTTTAACTGGAGCCAGTTTTTCTATGCCTAACTTTAGAGGAAAGATTTGTAAATCATGGTATCAGCACTTAATTTGGGGCTCTATTTACCATGTAGGCTGTCAAGAAGTATTAACCTTAAGGTAAGATGAGAATGTGGAGTACAAAGCTATGGGCTGATGGCACAGAGTATACCAGGTATTAAATAGCATTATCCACCCTGCTTGCTACAGTAAATAGGATTTCACTATTATGATGTGTCAGGGCTTTCAGTGAAACCAAATTTACAGGACACTATACTGCCATCCTCTCTGCTGAGCAGCTTTATTCTGGGATCTTGCTTTCATATCAGTCCTGTTGGTAGGAAATACTTGTACCAATTGTGCATGGAAATTATAATTTAATGATCTCTTCCTTTTCTCTATTCAGATCTTAGAATGGACCACTGTGCTTTGCAGCGATAGCCCCAGGGCTCTGAGAAAGAGATAATGTACAGTTCAGCTTTAAAGCCCAGTATTGCCTTTTTTGAGTACTTGTCATGATCATAAGTGCTAAGATGCCAACAGTATGGGTTGCTTACTTTCTCAGCTCTTCACATTTCCTTTACCTTGTGAAAGACTCTACAGTAAAATAGATTCTGTTTACCATGACAGTTTTTAAAATGGTATGCCACTTGAATGTGTAAAGACAAGGTAAGAAATAAAGTGTTATGAAATCCAGGGAATATTAATTCCACTTTTAAAGATTCTGTTCATTTTGTCTGTCAGAAGTCAGTAGGCTGTCTTATTTGAAAAGCAATTAATATCCTCTTTCCTTTCTTTGGAATCTTTTCTTGTTATTGATAAGAATATTGCACCCAGGAAGTCATTCTGCATTTCCTGTGTATTTCCTGTGTATTTGATTGAAAATGAGCTAAATCTCTTAAATTTTCTTTGCATCCAATTTCATAATTAGTGATTGTTTTGCTTCTTGGTATCTTGTTTATTTATATATTTCAAGTGTACTCCATTTAGGCAGACCAGCCAGTGCTTATTTCCCTATTTTACTGACTAAAAAATTAAAATACATGAATATTAATTTTTTTAAAGGAAATTGCAGGGCTGACGTTAGAAGATGCACTTGAATCCCAGTTTTATGTTCAGACCATGAGCCAGCTGTGCCTCTATAAGGGATTACGTTTCAACACATTAGCTTCATTAAGAAAGATATATTTGGTCATTAAAACATTTGCAAATAGTGTTATCTCTTAACATCATCAAGTAAGAAGTGCCCATATCTGAACTTGGCATATAAAAGCAGGTTGGCACGGTAAGGTCAGCATTTAATGAAGGGAATCTAAATCCAGGCTGGCCATGGAGACTAACATAGGAGTTTGACCTTGGTCATTCTTATCAGAATTTGGGGTGGAGGGCGCTAGAGGGGGTCATTGGCATTCACCATTCATTCAAACACACATTTGTTAAATTCCTCCAGTGAGCCAGGCACTGTACGTAGATATAGTGATGAACACAAATGGTACAAACACCTGTTGGCATCTGGTACAGAGCTTTTAATTGCTACAGTGGATCCGTGGAGGCTTTGCCAGACTGTTTTCCAGAGCAGAAATATTTTGTGAGGAGTAGCTACTACTTTTTGTCCCTTAAAGGTCTAAAGATCATGGGATTTAAAGTGGAATTTAGTGGGTTGAAGAGATTCGTCAGGTTAAATGCTCAGGTAAAGACCCAATGAACTGGGACTTCTCTGGTGGCACAGTGGTTGAGAATCCGCCTGCCAATGCAGGGGACACGGGTTCGAGCCCTGGTCCGGGAACCCACGTGCTGCGGAGCAACTAAGCCTGTGTGCCGCAACTACTGAACCTGTGCTCTAGAGCCCATGAGCCACAACTCCAGAGCCTGCACACCACAACTACTGAAACCCCTGTGCCTAGAGCCCGTGGTCCGCAGCAAGAGAAGCCACCGCGATGAGAAGCCCGCACACTGCAACGAAGAGTAGCCCCTGCTCACCACAACTAGAGAAAGCCTGCTCACAGCAACGAAGACCCAACGCAGCCAATAAATAGATAGATAGATAGGTAGACAGACCCAGTGAACTGGTTGTGTTAAATAGCTATATTTGAAAATAAATGTTAATTATGTAAGTTCCATGAAGACCAGAACTATTTCCACTTTTTGATCACCATGATAGTGCCTGGCACATAATAGGCAGTAGATAACTTTTAAAATTAATGTGTTAGTCAGGAGGTGGGATGGGTGCCTTGGCCAAATAATTTTGAAGAGTGCTAAGCTTAACTAAGCAGAACAGATTTCTTTACTGTGGGCCTTCTCAGAGTTTGTATACATTCTGAGCTTCCAAGATGAGGATACTGCATGCCATGTTTCAGCATTAAACCATAGAGTCTTTTTTTTCAAGAAACACTCATTAACTTATCCCAGTATACCATCTGAGATTTTCTGTGCCCTGCATAATGCCAGGACTTACATTTTTTTTGAGTCCTTCCTTATCTGCATCCTAGAATGTAGAGGTCGGGCAGCCATAGAAGTTTGTTGATAGAGTTCCTAATTTGAGGGCTTCTGAGGACCTGCAGCCATCCTGGAATTGCCTGCCTTTGTACGATGTTGCAGAAGGGTGGACAGAAGAGGAAGAGGCCTGGGGATTCTAAAGTTCCTCTGGAGGGCTGTGTTCTGACTCTAAACTGTCTTCATAATCTCTGGCCTATCTAAGAGTCTTTGAGAAAGCTGTACCCATGGTAGCTCAGTTTCATCAGGGCCCTCCCACCACAGGACACAGAATCACGCCCATTAACCCAAGAGTCGTACATCCTCATGTGAAGAATTGGGCACACAGAATGCCACCAAGGATCCAGGCTCGCAGTAGGATTTTTCTTCTTTTTCATGGAATGAAGTAGGAGGGTAATCAGATTTGATAAATATTTAATTACCACTGTGGGTTTTTAACCCAAAAGTGTTTACCAAGATCTGGAGCTGGAGGAACAAGCAAAAGATGTATCAATATCTTCCACTCCTTCAGAGTCTTGAGTTTTCTGTGACCGTTCAGAAAGAGTTTGGAAGCAGTAAGGTTTGCTTGCCTAGGTCAGAAAGTAGTGCAGTCTTTGTATCCTAGGAAGTTGAATGAAGGTCAACAATCCTGCTCTGTAATCTCATTCAGCTTCAGAGACGGTTAAGCTCGAGAGTCCAGGGAGGACAGTGTGGCCACAGCACTGCCCCCTCACGACTTGTAGTTTCACATGAGATCTATGAGGGTGGGAACCCTGTCTGTTCACTGCTCTATCCCTAGCCCCTGCAACAGAGCCTGGCACGTAGTAGGTGCCTGACAGATCTTTGTTGAGTAAATGAATAAAGGAGTTTTCAGCGGGTGAAAGGCTTTAATCCCAGAAGTGGCCCAGGTACCTTAGATATGCATCTTCCAGGTGCACCTCGCCTCAAGTTACACCTTACCCTGCAAGTTTCCTAGAGATTCAGGTGAGGGTCCTTCTGCTCCAGCCATGCCAGCTACTGATAGTAATGCAGCTGCATATCTTATTTACATAAAATGAAATAGTGCAGATGCTACTATTTGGGCGCAAACCTTTGACGTAAATTAAATCATATTGCCTAAGCGATGTTCTTATCCGTTACGTTTATGTGACTTGAGGCAGGGGTAATCAGTTTTGTCCACAAACCCTGTCCTAAATAGAATCCGAACTTCATGAGTTATCCCCAAACTTGGCTTTTGGTGAAAATGTTCCTGGGTACTTTGCACTGTGGACATCCTTGCTGTTCCAAGGCTGCTGGCCAAGAAATAGAGTATTATCATCAGCAGCAGCATATTAAAACAGCCACCATCTATTGAGGGACTATTATAAGCCTGGCAGTACGCAAAATTATTTAACACAATCATTTTAACCCCTGGACAGACCTCTAGGGGAAGGTATTTTCTTCCTTCACCACCTAACCAGTTACTGACTTTGTTCTTCAGACTCAGAGACATCAAGTAACTTGCCCTAAAGTTTCCCAGCCAGTGTAGCCAGGCCTCTGTCTCCTCACTGACAGCCTCTCCTTCTGTGTGACCAGTGGTAGACTACAATACTCCCTTGAGGCTTTCTGACATTACAGTTATTATGCAATTCCACTCCCCTTGCCCAGATTTTAGGAAGAATTTTGGTGGAAGTGGGCATGACACTTTTTGTTTAGAGCCAGTAGAGTCAAGTAACAGATTCTCAGCCATGTTTCCCTTAGCAGCATTTGTACTTGGCTTCTTACATAAACTAAGCACCAGCAGTCTTACTTAACAGTGGATCATATTCTGCAGTGAAGTGATATTAAACCTGTTTCATGATCAGATGATGGATACAATTAGTATGGCTTTAGTACCTAGACTAAACGGATAGGAGAGATGCTGACAGTAAGGAAACAGTAAAGGATCTGTAGATTGGGCCTTAGCCTCTGAGAGGATGGAGGGAAAAGATGATGGTCCTGGAAATACCAGGGGGAGAAATAACCAGAAATCAAAATTAAAGCCAGGCTAGATCAGCCATGGTGATGGTGAAGAGGCTTAGTGGGATGACAGCGAGAGAAGCGGGTGGAGGGTCCAAGAATGATCTTCTTGTAGCTCCCATTGCCACTTGGGCACCTCTGCCCTCACCGTCTTCCTTTGCCATGGCCTACTTTGCAAAATCATTTCTTTCTAATAGATCTCCAACGTAGCCCTTGAACTCCTGTGTCCACAGCAGTCCAGCCTACTTAGCCTGCTGTTCAGATTGCGTACATATGGAATCTTGGAGCATAAACTTCCTGCAAATTTAGGTTATTGTCACACAAATATGAGTTTACTGTCAATTTCCTTTCTCTAGTTTAAGGCCAGAGGTGTTGCTCCTATCTTACAGCTATTTGAACTTCAATTCAGGGGCTTCCCTAGGCTCTGCCTCTGAATTAACCCAAGTAATTAAATCTCAGAAGTTTAACACTCAGTCAGCTACCCTTAAGCCATTCCTGCATTTAACCTCCATGATGGTT
The DNA here is from genome assembly GCF_951394435.1 of Stenella coeruleoalba. Classification (NCBI taxonomy): domain Eukaryota; kingdom Metazoa; phylum Chordata; class Mammalia; order Artiodactyla; family Delphinidae; genus Stenella; species Stenella coeruleoalba. The sequence goes on along the minus strand of NC_137155.1, from coordinate 85,427,833 downwards.
TTCCCTCTACTGCTTCAGTGTTATTCACTAGGAAATCCCCAAGCTTGCTGTCTCTCTGTACATTGCTCTGCCCCGTGTTAGACATCCCCTGTTTAGGGGATATTGAGCACGTACTCCGTGCCCCGGTATTGTGCACAGTAGGTCCTGTGATCCATGGAGTGACTAACGCAGGCACGGTTTACCTCTGCTATCTCATCCCTCCTCCTTGCCTGTCATTTCTTCTTAGTATTAGCATTTCTAGAATTTAATCATAATGTAGTTTCTACCTTGCCTAGACAGACTGTAAGTGATGTGAGGTGGAGAGTGAAAATAGAAGTGAGAGAAGAGTAGTTCAAGGCTGAGAGTTAAGATCCTTGGGTAGGCAGTCCATGTGCTGAGAAGGTCTGTGTTTCTGTTTATCTAGCTATTGTTAAAATGAAAATTTAACTAGAACTACAGTGAATATTTCTGTAGTTCCAGAAAAATAATACATAATAAATTGTAAACCGTCTTTTCTCTCATGATGTAGTTGCTCTAGATTGTAGAAATTTGGCAGACATTCCTAGACCTGTTTGTTAAAATTCAATAGCATGTAATTAAAGGCAGAGACTGCCATTTCTCTGGTGGGTACATTAAAAAATTATATTATATCATTTGGATTTGACCGTGAACTCAGTTCCCAAAAGAATAATGCCAGAAAGACAAAAGGATAAGTATATTGTGCTAAATAGAGGCACAAGTTACATAAAGTAACTACATTTACAGAACTGTCAGTTATATCCTAGCTATTTAAGAGTAATTATGCAAAAGATAGTTTCTGAATGAATGTTACTCTACATGTTGCCAGATGGAAACAGTGATTCTGATGAAATCCTGGGTTTTAAGCCTTGCCAGGCAGGAGGACAAGATTGCTGATGTTTTAAAGCCTGTGTTGACTGACGATTAAAACCAGTATTAATACCTGGATGCTATGTTAGTGAAATGGAATATTTTATAGACACATAGAAGTTTACTGCTTCTTGGAACTTTTTTTTTTTAAAGACACATTTATTCAGCGTCATGATCAGACTATTACATTTAGCAATCAACAGCATGGGTGCAAAAAAGTCTACATTAAAACCCTTTGTTGGAATGCTTTACACTTTCCACAGAACAGAAACTAAAATAACCTGTTATACAATTAGTCACAAATACAGTCCTCCAGTTTTTTTTGCCCATACACATGAGTATTGTCTAAAACATGTCTTCTGTGTAGCAGCCAGGCCCTGCCAGCGCTGTGCTTGGCTGAGCTCACAAATCTGTTGTAACCTGTAGCTTCCCTGTCACTTCTCTGGCTCTCCTCTCCTGCGAAGCTTTGTTTCCTGGCAGTAATCAAAAACCTTCTGCCACTGCCACAGCTACTGCTGCTGCTGGAACCACCACAGCCACCTTGGTTTCGGGGTTTGGCAGAGTATTGACCGCCACCACCATGGGGGCCAGAACTTCTGCCTCCAAAGTTTCCTCGTTTCATGGGTCCAAAATTTGAAGATTGATTGTTGTAACTGCCAAAATCATTGTAGCTTCCACCACCTCCAAAATTGCTTCCATCATTACCAAATCCATTATAGCCATCCCCACTGCCACCATATCCACCACCACCGCGGCTGCCACCAAAGCCACCTCGACCACTGAAGTTTCCTCCACGACCAAAGTTGTCATTCCCACCAAAACTACCTCCACGACTACCACCAAAGTTTCCAGAACCACTTCGACCTCTTTGGCTGGATGAGGCACTAGCCATCTCTTGCTGAGGTAGGGCTTTCTTTACGTCACAGTTGTAGCCATTCACAGTGTGGTATTTCTGAATGACAACCTTGTCTACAGAGTCATGGTCATCAAAGGTTACGAAAGCAAAGCCTCTCTTTTTGCCACTGCCTGGGTCAGTCACGATTTCAATCACTTCAATTTTCCCCTACTGTTCAAAGTAATCTCTTAGATGATGTTCTTCAGTGTCTTCTTTAATGCCACCAACAAAAATCTTTTTCACAGTTGAGTGGGCACCAGGCCTTTGAGAATCTTCTCTTGAGACAGCCCTCTTTGGTTCCCCAACTCTTCCATCCACCTTGTGTGGCCTTGCCTTCATGGCCGCGTCCACCTCCTCCACAGTGGCATATGTGACAAACCCGAAGCCTCTGGAGCGTTTGGTGTTTGGATCCCTCATCACCACACAGTCTGTGCACGCTCCCGGCTGCTCACAATGGCTCTCAGGCTCTCATCGGTTGTTTCGGAGCTCAAACCTCTGATGAAGAGCTTCCGCAGCTGTTCGGGCTCTTAGGGTGACTCTGACTTAGACATGACGACAGTGGAGGGTGGGTGGGGGAGACGTCAACGATGCTTACTTGGCGGCGTCCACGAGCAGAAAGTGCTTCTTGGAACTTTAATAATCATCTAGCACAAAAGTGTACTTTTTCAGATGAGGAAACAGAAACCTGGAGGTTTAAAAATTGGTTTTATGTAGTTGGGGAAGGGAGTGGTGGCATTGTCTACCTAGTCCTTGTAATTATCTCATCAAATAGGTTCTAAGTTAGTGAATGAGTATTTGTTTATTTAGGTTCCTAGAAGTGATTTGTGTTGGGGTGGCCATCCCAGCTATTGCAGAGGTGACTGAAATATAATGAATACTTGGGAACCATTCCTTAGGCTTTATGAAACTTAATCAAACAAGCAATAAAATTTCACTAGCTGTGTTGATATCATGGTACAAAGCAGGCATGCAGTAGTCTTAACATTAATTGCTATACCGAATGAAAGAAATTTTCAGTAGAACTCACCTGATTGTTCTATCAGAGGAAAGGACAGCTAAGTTGCTAGTTTGTTCCAGTTGCTCATTTTCATATACCCACAAATGCTTGTCTTCTGGTCATTACCTGCGATATTTAAGAATAACCCCAGACCTCAGAATGTTAGGGAGATGAGCTTAGATGATTCTGGAATGCATCAAAGCCTTGGGACCCCTCCACCAAAGGACCTCAAGGTAAATATAATGGCATTAAAGACAAGTGGATATGGATTCAAATGTTAGACCTCCTACGTACCAGTTCTTTGTCCTTGGAAATACCAAGTAACCTGTTTGACCCTCAGAGCCCTCATCTGTAAATTGGCTTTCAAAACATGTTTCCTGAGGGTGTGGAGAGGAAATAAAATATTATATGTGAATTTACATGGATATTAAATTAGGATAACATCAGGTATCATCATCATTAGTCTCCAGCGTCTAGGAGATTGATAATTATACACTGTTTGAGGTAACTTGTTGGGGGAAAAAAAACCCTAGAAAAAATATCTATTATTTTGTCATGTTGAAATGTTATATTGAATTTTGCCGGAAGAAATAGAATCACTGGCTCAATTGTAGGTCAGTTTTGTAAAATAGACATAATTTTTTAAAAAGCTACAATTTGGGTCTACATTATCTTTTTGATTTTCAGAGCTCTTTAATGTACTTCATTTTATCTGGTAAAAAGGGATTTCTCTTGTATGTATTTCCATTCAAATTTGGCAACCTATATGTATCAGAGATAGTAGATAGTCATCTGGATACTTTCGCGCACTTGTGCACTTATGTTTTTCTGTCATCCTCCATCTCTTGAGAGAGGCTGGGGTGAATCTTTGTCCATTGAGTTGAATGAATATAAGCCCAGCTGATGGGAGGGAAATTAAAGCAGCAACAGAAACCCAAAGCTGGTTGAACTTTCACTTTTCCAGGTTAAAAATGGCTTATTTATTAAACCCTGTGATATTATAATGTTGGAGTCCAGCTCCTCAAGACTGGGCACACAAAGGCAAAGAAATCAGATTCCAGAGACTGGTGGTGAAGTTTGGGGGTAGTAGCTTTAAGGAAGTTGCTGGGGTATGGGGAGCATAGGTCCAGAGGAGGCTGTAGAATCTGGAGGAAATTCTATACAGCTCATGTCTAGGTTGGTTCTTGTTGTTGTTTTTTAGTGTTGGCTTTTCATTTTAATCTTCTATTGGAAGTCTCTGACTTAGGATATTAATGTAGAACAAGGATTTATTTCTGCATTGTGATTTTAGGGTCAGTCTTGCAGAGTTTTTTATTTAATAAGAAGTACAGAACTAGTGGGGGGTTTTTGGGTTTTTTTTTTAAACCCTCTGCCTATTACCCATAAAATGGAATGGATGACAAGGAGGAGAGAGCATGAAAACATGAGTGAGGACAGGTCACAGGGTCGTGATGGGGCAAGAGCAAGGAGACATGCAGCGAGGAATCACAGAGGGGCGTTTCCTTGACAGACACCCTCGTCTAATGGTGGATTTCACGGGGAATAACATTCCTGATTAGAAGGGTCTTTTCTTGAAAAACGAGTTTAACTTTGGATTGTATTCATGAGTGGCAGAAACCATCACTGGTGGGGTCATGGCTGCAGGAAGGTGATAGGGGGTGTTGATATCAATATTGTAGGTTTCATTTCTACAGAAAAATGTACTAGATCAGGCTTAATTCTGGCCTGTCTCATCATTTTGTGCGGTTTATGCAAGGATCTATTAAAAGTACTCACCAAAGAGCAAAATCACTGAAGTCCTTTTAATTGTAAAACGAAGAGTCTCACCATATTGTCGGCCAGCTCAGAAGACAATCACAGTAGACTGTGTTATCTTCTTTAAAAGTGTACCTTTTTTGACTAGACTCCTCAAAAGGCAATCTGAGAATTTTCATAAAACTTAAAGACTTAAGTCTAAAACACAAAATTACCAAGCCAGTAACCTTTCAAAAAGATTTATATGTATGAAACTCTAATATGTTTCTCATGTAAATTCATTTTCATATATTTCCCACAACTTCCTGTTCTGTTTACTGTTTCTGTCTCAAAAAACAACCCAAAAACCCAACTAGGGCTTCCCTGGTGGCACAGTGGTTGAGAGTCCGCCTGCCAATGCAGGGGACACTGGTTTGTGCCCTGGTCCGGGAAGCTCCCACATGCCGCGGAGCGGCTGGGCCTGTGAGCCATGGCTGCTGAGCCTGCGCGTCCGGAGCCTGTGCTCCGCAACGGGAGAGGCCACAACAGTGAGAGGCCCACGTACCACAAAAAACAAACAAACAAACAAAAAAAAACAACCAACTAATATTGGTTAGTCCCCTTAAATTATCTTTTATATATGTAGTTCTTATATTTTTAGTCCCTTGAATCATAGTATATTTTAATGACTAAAGTATCCAGTTGTTATAAATTATGGGCATTATAAGGATTAAACCTAGTTTCTCAGTTGTGGATGAATGTCTTTTTATTTGAATATGCGACAGTTTAAAGATAAAGGTATAAGTATCCATTGTTAATTGTTTTTTCTTTCTCTTTTTCTCTGTGGTACAAAATATGGTAAAATACCTGCTAACTCACCACCTTGAACACCCATAGGGCAGTTAAAAAAATTTCCCATAGCCTATTTTATATAATATACCTTCTGGATCATCCCATTATACAGAAAAAAACATTTTTCTTTTGAGAAAATTACAGCTCTTAAAAGTTTATCCACATACAAAAGGAATGTGTTGGTGGATATTCTTTATGCTGTATAGTTCTCATTATTTTTTTAAAACAAGCAATTTAGTACCCTTCTTAATAACAATTGAGAATTTTTGCTTGAACGTTTTCTCTTCTTTGTCACCACGAGCTGTTTACCAGTCTCAGTCATTCATTTGATATTTATTTAGAGTGAACTATGTGGAAGGCTCCATTTTAGACTCTGCAGATTTAACAGCGGAAAACAGGAAAAAAAATCCTGTTTTCATAAAGTTAGCACTCTGTTAATATAACACTGAATAACGAATATATTTCATGTCAAGTAGTGGTGAGTTATATGAAGAAAAATAACTCATAATAAGGGGAGAGAAAATGATAGCGTGTGGGGGGGTGGAGATGCTGTTTTACGTAGGAAGGGCTCTGATCAAGTGCCACTTGAGCAGGCACCGAGCGCCAGGCTGCGCCATGTATGGGGAAGAGCCCTCTGGCAGGTACTGTTGAGCACCAGTTGCCCAAATCTCTTGCCTTGATTCCATGCCGTTTATTGCTCTAGTGTATCCTTCACTATCTTTTCAGAAAGTGCCAGGTTTGCTTTTCAAGTACTACAGTATCTGTCTTGCCAAGTCTGGCAGACAGTGCTTATTTTGGTCTGTATTTTGTTAGCTGATCAGTTCTATGTTGAGTTCAAATGGCACTCTGATTTCAAGAGTGATTCTAATCCTTGTTCTAGAGGAATAGTAAATAGGCGCTGTGGATCGGGTAGATGAATATTGAAGTACTTTTACAAAATTCCGTGTCAAGTGAAAATGTGCCTGAGTCTCCCTGTGACCTTGTACTTTTCTCCTTAGACCTCCCCCGAGCTTGCATTCCAAGTCAGCATGAATAATCCTACTTAGCTCTTTGAAAGGTAGAATGGCCACATTTATCGTGAGCCTACCATTTGCCAGTCCTCTGCCATGCACTTTACATGCCTTACTTCATTTAACCTTTCTAGCTGTTCAGGACGGTTATCCTCATTTTATAGACGAGAGTGAGGCAGAGTAATGGTGTGTACTTTATCCCAGGTCACAGAGAGAGTAAGGGGGAGAGCCAGGATTTGATCCCTGGAAGCTAAGCCCGCAATCTCACCCTTTGTCCTGCATGGACTCCTGGGAGGTTGGACTTGGTATGGGATTGCATTAGACGCAAAGAGGCTAAATAGGCTGCTTGACTCGACACCTGTTTATAATATTAGTTGGGCAAAAAGTCCTCCTCTAACCACATTTAGCCTGTGCACAGGGTGGACAGATCTGTTTTCACCACCTCCATGTTCCCTTCTCTGTTTTCACTGAGCCAAACATAAAAGGCCTAATAGCTACTCTTTGCACCTGTTGTCTTTGTACCGAGTCTCCACTTTGGGGTTGTTTTTTCTTTTTCTCCTTCTCTCACCTTTCCCTCCCCACTTTTATGTTCCTGGCACCCCACTGCCCTCTCACTTCCTCCCCATCATTAAAACAGAAAAAGGTTGGAGTCCCCGAAGTTTTCTCTACTGTGGACAGTAAGCTGAAGCTGCAGCGGTTGGGCATGACTGTAAATGTTAAAGTGACTATTGTGGAGCTTTGGGACACATGTTCATTTCTCATTCTTAGCACGGGTTATCACTCTCTTTTTTACCCTCCCTGTAAATGTTTCTCAGGACACTCAGTTACATGATTTGCTTTCCAATACATTTGGCATAATTTTAAGAGTATCTTTGTACCATAACCCTCTTTATCTGATAAATTACAGCTCATTTTAGCTGTCTGTCTTAACATTTCTGATTATAGAAAATGCAGTTTTAATAACAGAGGTATATGGTTGAATACATCCTTGTAATTAATAGAGATATTGCTGACATTGTATTTGAAAACAGTGTTCTGAACAGGATGAGCTGCAGGATAATATGAGAGTTTTCAGAACTTTTTACGTTATTTTTAAAATCTTTCAGTTATCGAGTCATTACTGTAGTTTGAAATTGAGGTTTATCACATTGCCACTCATCTTTTGAAATTGGTATCTTTTTCAGTACGGTCAGATAGTACCAGAATCAAGAGAAAATAAGCTTTGTCTTTGTTTCAACTTGCGACACATTGCTGCTGTTCCCCACCTCCCCACTTTAGTCAACACATGTTGAGTTCTAGGTGCCAAGATTCATGGACATGGTTCCCTTTTCTTAAGGAGCCAGTAGACTATAACAGATACGTAAATGCAAGGATTATTTCCCTCTCCTCTAGTTTCTTACATACAGTGAAGCGTTCGAAAGAATTTATCTTTTTGAGATAAGGGTGTCTTCAGAAAGACTTTCACTTGGATAAAGTAAGTGATGAAACCAAATTGAAAAATCTTATTTATCATCCCATGTTGTGTAATAGAATCTGTAGGAATTGTTAACCTGTGAATCACCTCTATATTGCTTTTTATCTAAGCTGGTTACATAGAAGATAAGACAAATGAAGGAAACTGTAGCAGCTAGGTCATTATAACTGAGGTACAATTTTTATTTTTTAATGACTTGTCCTCTGGCTTTAGGTTGACATTAACTATACTGGGAGGGAGCACATGAATTAATCATTGGAAAGTTATATTGCTATGTTTCACTGGTTTCTAAGCTTTGGTTGAACATTTAAGGGGCTTTTAGTGAAGTTATCAAGTACATCGCTGCATCACTTCCATTGAGTTCGCCAACTGTGACTAAGACACTCATGGTAACGAATGAGGATCTCTTCTAGGTGGTAAACTGAGGCTCCAGGGCAGCGGCTGAACTCTGATCGTTGTTGAACTAAATGTCCATGTACAGAACAGTATGGCTGCCCAGGGTGCTCTCAGATCAGATTTAAGAGCTATTTAGAAAAAAAATGGCTTTATGAACACTTAGCTAAGAGACGTTCCTGATTGTAAAAGTGATATTCTTGCTAGTGTTTGTACTCTTTCTTATCCCCAGGATGATTCAGTGGGACTCGAGTAATATTATATCAGGAAAGCTGGAGTTCTCTGATATACAAACTCTAAGTGTGCAAAAGACTAAATATCGATTTTTCTTTGTATAATTAGCGCTTGCACAATACTAGGCTGTTCGTGCTTTGTTGAACTGAGAGCTAAATCCCAGAAAGTTGGTATGAGAGAATCAGAAGATGAGGGCAGGGCTGGCATAGGCCAGCTGCTTGAGGAGTTGTGTCAGTGGCTGGCAGCCTCAACAGAATGCTCCTTTGCAGTATTGCTTCTGCTTTGTCACGAATGAAAGGTGTATAACAAATGTTGGTTCAAGGGGAGTGAAGCCAAAGAGGAAGGAGGAGAAAAGAATTGAAGGAAGAACTGAAAAGAAACTGAAGACAGCTGTAGTCTAAACGAGCTCCAGTATCCAGATGGGAATAACCTGCGTCTCAGCATAGAGAATTGTAGACAGGGTGGCAGCTCTGCCATGGAGTGGCCACCTCAGAAGACAGTGAGGTATCCCAGGACCGCTGGACCAAATCGTCTTTTGGCTGAGTTGAGGTAGTCTAGCCTCTAGATGACCTTCCCCTCCTCCAACTCTAATTCTTTAAACAGCAGAGTATCCTAATTTTTAAAACAAGGACCCTGAGACCCAGAGAAGTTGAGTGGCTTGCCCAAGGTCACAAGCAGTCAGGTCACCCTTGGAAAGTGACCACTGTCAAGCAGAAGCCTTCAGTTCTAAATAAGCTGCCTTGTGGGGTATGCCAGTCTCCCTGTCACCATCAGTGCTTTAGGCAGAATGAGAGTGATTGCTTGTCAGGGATGTTGCAAAGAAGATTCTTGCAAAAGGATTCCATGACCTGTAAGGTCCCTTACAACTTTAAATTCTGTGATTCTAGCTGTGTTTTCATTGGTTTAGTAAGACAGTGTTCTCCCCCTAGCTCCTTAACTCCTTATAGAAATGGATCTTGGAAAGCATTTTGTTACATTTTCTATTTAAAATAACAATTAGCCTTGCATCTCAGGTACTTTCAATGGTGTATTTTACCATGTGTAGGATTCGTTGGGAATATGAGTTTATTTAGTTACATGTGAAGTGGTAGTTTGGTGAAATAACATTGTGGCTTCTCACTAAACCAAAAGCTCAAGAAAGCAGAGAGCCCCTCATTTTCCCAGCTGTCAACCTGACTGATATTTTAATTTTTCTGCCCTGTAGAAAACCTCAGTCTCTTATCCAATAGATAAATGAGTGAACCCCCCAGGAAATGCAGCAGAATGTTTCTGTTTGCCAATGCAATAAATGCAGAAGCTAATAAATGTCTCCTTCCATCAGGAGGAGGCGTGTAATGAGTAAATGATGAGAAAACGAATTGAGGGAAGCAAATGATCCATCCGATCTAAGATGACAAACAGTTTCTTAATAACTTGTCCTCCAGTTGGAGAGAGGGCTTTCACCAGGCAGAGAGAATGCCTGTTGGAAATAAGCCTAGCACACGGCCATTTACATCTGGCCGCTGATGGATTTATTTAGCCTGGTTCCATTTGGGTCACACTGAGCAATAAGCTGCAATTCAAACTCAGCCTGGTTATGGCTGGCTTTCTTTGCTCTGTAATTTCTATGAATGTGTGCTGGGAAAAGGATTCATTTCAGGGCCTAATTCACATTTCTTACCCCAGATTACACTTATGTTTCACATTTGTCTTTTCAGCAAAGACCTTTTTTAGAAGTAGAGATCCAGTCTCTTTCCCTCGAGGTATGTTCAGATCACAGGGGTTTCACAAGAACTTCTTTCCTGTGGGGTGAATATGCTGTTCTTTATAATGCTTTTGTGTACCTCAGCTCTCTAAATCTCCAGGGTCTGCCTTTATGGAAACCAGCAGAATACTGTATGCTTTGTCCCTCGTGGATGGCTGCACTCTTGCTTACGGGTCTAGTTTGGAAGGACTTACACTAGGCAGACGGCACAGTGTGATTAAGACGGAGTAAATGAGATAGGCTTTGGAAGAAAAGGAGTTGCGATCCACACTGAAGATGAGAGAGAGACTCCATGCCGGACCAAGAAGTCATTTGATGAAATGCATTTTATCATCACCCCTTTGTGGGATCTTTCTAAGAACATTTCTCAGGAGAGTCATGGGGAAAAGATTGGCTACCAAATACCAGCAGTTTTCAGGCACAGATTTTCATGAGTATTTCTAAAAGAAGACTATCAAATTGCCTTTACTGGGTATTCCATAATTATCTTTTCTTCCCCATTCCACCTCCCCCGCCCCTGCACTTTGTCTTATTTGTATTTAAAAAAAAAAATTCTGGTATTTTTTAGTACCACACGAATGAATGCATTTCTGCAGTTGAGGAGTGAAACTTTTAAGTAGTCGTAGGGTTTAGGGGCATAATGCAGAAAAATGTTAATGAGTCATCAAATAAAGCTGGACATACATGATACTGCAGGGCCCTTGGTGTACTTGGCAGCATATGAAATGTGCCTTAGGTATTCAGGAATCCTGCACAGTATTTTCTAAGGGAGAGCCATTATACCTGAAAGCTAAGACTTTTCAATGTGCTTCTATTCACATGCATATTTCTATGCCAGCTCTTTCAAAAGGCCTTTCCTTTGAAATACAAAAAGATAAACATGTCTTTGAAATGGATAGGTGATCTCTTTGCCACTTTTGAAATCTTTCTCCATTTCATATCTGAGATTTTTTAACACCTAAATTAAGAATGACTTTTCTGTTCACCTGAGTAGCTTTATACGCATTGCCAGCACTTGAGAGAACCATTGTCACAGTTATTATTAACATCTGAGTTTGGGTACAAAATCGATGAAAGGAAATTAAAACTTGAGATAGGTGTTCCATCTGCATTGGATCTTATTTTTGCTTGAGTATTGCAGTTCATTGTTAGGTGACTTAAATAAATATGATACCTCCATGGTCAAAGAAAACCATGAATTTATCAAGTACTTACAGAGGTACCATCTATTGCTTAGTATTGAAAACACTACAGTATTTTAAAATCTCAAGACCTAAGGCCTTACAGCCCTGGATTTGCAGCATGAGACCTGGGCTGATTTGGTTATAGCGCTTACTACCTGTGGGACAATAAGCAAATGTATAATGTTGGTTAAGCATACCATTCCTTATAGGTAAAATGAAGACAGTAGCCTCTAACTTTACTTCCTCCTTGACTGGTTTTTATTGTATAATCAATTGATATAAATCATTGCTTCCTAGTCGTATTTGCTGTTGAGGAGTCCAAGTCTCCACTAGCCTCGCAATGGTTTTAACTCTTGCTTTGATGGAATTGTGTTCTTCTGTAAACGTGGAATCCGTAGAGCCTCTGCTCTTCTAGGGACTTTTTTTTGCTGTACGCGGGCCTCTCACTGTTGTGGCCTCTCCCGTTGCGGAGCACAGGCTCCAGACGCGCAGGCTCAGCAGCCATGGCTCATGGGCCCAGCCACTCCGCGGCATGTGGGATCCTCCCGGACGGGGGCATGAACCCGTGTCCCCTGCATCGGCAGGCAGACTCCCAACCACTGCGCCACTAGGGAAGCCCCCTAGGGACTTTTTTCGTATGACTATCACATCCCTCTGGATTATGAGGACTGGAATCATATAACTACTTAAATTTCTTTTTAAGTATTTCCCTCAGCTACTAGTACCTTGTCTTAGGAGATGGCTGTCAGTAAATATTTGAGTGAATAAAAAAATGAACATTGACTCGCTTAACAAATGGCAGAAGAATTTTAGAGACACCAAGAATAAATAGGGTTTTAACGTTCATAATTTAAAAGTTTTTCCCTCCTCTTTAAAAAATTAATACATATTATCTCATCTGTATTGGCCTTGTGGGTGGATGCACCTGTAGCTTGTGAAAATGCCAGGATTTTGTTTCTATTTCTTTGTTTTGGAGGAGAGCTGGTACAGTTTGGAACATTATGAGAAAATGGTTGTGTAACTGTCCTTATTCTTGAATCTGTTCACCAAGAACTAAACCTTAAAGGAATTTAAATATTTCTTCTCTTCTTTTCCTTCGTCCAGAGAAAAAAACGTAGCCTAAAACCAACTTCCATCCCTCTGTTGTATGGATCATCTGTTGCTTATTTTAGCTGTCCTCTGTGACAACTTGAGTATTTAAGTTGCTTTTCATTTTTCAATATTATAAACTCTGTGATGAAAAATTTTTTCCCTAAATCTTTATGCACACTTGTGAATATTTCAGACATTTCTAGAAATGAAGCTGAGTCGAAGGCATTTGAGACATGTTGCTGTAAATTGTACCAACTTACAGGACTTTGTCTGGGCCTCTCCATTCTCTTCCGTCAGGACCCCTTCCTTCCCTGACACTTCCCCTTCCTCTCAGGGAGTCACCGGTTACTCTGCTCTGCTCTACACTGGTTACTTCTGCTTTCGGAAGTGTTAGTCCTGTTCACCCCACCTGTTTGCTTGTGAGTCCCTATTAAGAAGTTAACTGACCGTAAGCTAAAGGGGTAATAAATGGATTAGCCTTGAGTTTCTCAACCTGAATTCTGAGGAAACAATCTCAGAAGGTCTTCAAATCTCTGTGAGAATCTTTAAAGTCTGTTTTCTGTTCTGTGATTTCTGTGGTTATTTCTGTAGTTAATGTAATCATATTTTCAGTCGGTAGGACCGCCCCACACGTTTGAGGAACACTAGGCTGGGCGACAGAACCTGCTGCCCCCGTGCATTTGCACTGTAACAGGGGGCTCTTGGAGGCACAGAGGACTGCGAAGCTGAAGGCAGTTCTGTTTGCTACTGCAATGGATTCACTGCTTGTATTTCTCTCCCCACTGGCCTTTAAAGACGTCTTCACCCTCCCACCCCTGGGCCTGGCCCGTGTTAGTTCTTCAGTGAGCTCTTCTGAATGAATGAATTTGAGGGCTGGAAAAGAAGGTGAAATGGGTAAGAAAGAGCATCCAGGGGAGCACCGATTCTTAGTATAACATTGTGTGTGAAGGAAGAACTAAACAGAGTTGATGATAAAAGCAGCTTGTGTCCGTCTGCTCCTCTACAGTAAGGATTACTGTTAACAGCTTTCCTTTTAGCCCACGGTTTTCAAGAGAACACCATGTGCGTGAATGCATGCCCATGCACATGCTGAGCAAGTGCAGGAGAGTTTGCATGTTAGATTTATAGAGTTCCCTTCTGTGGGAGACAGGAGACCCACTAGGGTGAGGTGTAGTGCAAGCCTGAGCTCAGCTGGCAATACATACGCGATGCTGTCTGGATAGAGCCATGCAGTGCGTGTGCTCTTAAATGTGCACGTGGTAGCACCTTGTTGAGCCCTGCACAAGTTAAGACTGATGACCTTGAGAATGACTGTGTTACATTCCTCAGCGAGAGCTTCCTGCACTGGTAACATGCAGTGATTTCAGAGTTTCTATATGGGTCTTGCAAGACATCATGTGATAACCCTTCCGATGACTGAATTTGCTGTCTCATGGTTGTAGAAGGGTAGTGAGATGCACAACTGTGTCAAGAGCAGAAAGGCCTTAGGTGTGTAATAGAGAAGACTGAAAGGTGAGTGTAGAAGGGTGGATACTGTTTTATTTCGGCTAGAAGAGCTACAAACAATAGGAAGATTTGAGACCTCTTACTGACATTATTATATAAAAGAAAAAGTGAGAAAAATGAATACCTTATAATTAGGATAAGTGGGAAACCTCCATTTAAGCGAAGTTAATGGGAGCTGTGGGTGGGAGAGGGTCAGGCAGTCACTTTCCCAGTAGTTTCTAGGTAAGTAACCTTTCTTTCATGATACCAATTTGCGCATAATACCTGTTGGAAATTGAGGCATAATTTTCTTATAAAAATGATACAAGCCCACGATGAAAACTTAAATTGTTATAGAAGGCTATTAAATAAGAAGGAAAAGTATCTCCTCCTCAGGTCCCCTTTCCAGGGGTAACACATATTCCTTGCAGAATATTTCAGGGTGTGTGCGTACATATACATCATATACTCATCATTTTATAAAATACACTGTCCGAATTGTCTTACAACTTCGTTTTTCGTACTACTTGGATCTCTTTCCATCCATATCAATACAAGTAGTAGATCTCTCTTATTTCTAAAGGGGTTAGAATAAAGTTTTGCAAGTGGAGAGAATTCTGATAAGAAGCTTGAATTCTGACAAAAAACCTAGAGAAATTAAAAGGAAATAAAACCACAACCTACTTAAGAACTGAATATGAAGGGTAGTTAGGTACTTGAGAGAAATACAGGGCTTTAGAGACTCATTAGAAAAACTACTTCCTAGAAATAAATAAAAGATCACACTATATGTGGTCCTATAGCACTATGATTTTTTAATTATACACTTATTTGTGTGATTTTTAAATTTATGTCTGTCTTCTCCAGTATGCCACAAGCTCCATAAAAGTAGGGCCAAGTATCTTGTTTGTTCACCGTCCCATTCCAAATTCCTGGCCTAGTGTCTGGCACAGACCTTCAGTATTTGTAGAATGAAGAAATGAACAGATAATAGGAAACTTAGACTGCCAAATGAGTGTTTGGTGCAGGTGTTTATTTAAATTGCTCAGATGAAGAAACTGAGGCGTGAGGTAATATAACTAATACAGCTTGTGTATTATTGCAGGGCTGTCAATGAATGTAGAATTCCTATTCTGATTAGAAAACTAAATCAAGAAAAAAAACCCTTCAGACTCTAATTAGTGAAGTTTCTAAAGTGCCGGCAATAAAACTAGAAATGCCAGAAGAAGCTCTGAATAGCTGTTTCTTTATATGAGAAATAGTAACGATGGAATGAAAGTGTAATTACAAAAGCAGTTTATTAATTTTGCCAAGGTACCCAGGAGACAGTGGGGTTTTCATGAAATGTGGCTTCTTAGAGATGGTAAGATTTGATGCTAGAGGTAAGCATAGCTTTAAATTTTTTAATTCTTTCTGTTCTGTGTCAGAAAAGGAGAGAGGCAGAAGGAAACAAATTTCTGATGTGTAGAAGCAGAGGATTCCACAAAGGAAAGGAGAAAGATGCTCCTACTGGGTCATTGCATTTGACTTTATTAAATTATTCATGAGGTGTACAAAAAGCAAACATATCAAGGCATAAGGAAGGTCTGTTCCTCATTTATTTGACTCTCGATATCATAAAAATGGAATAGCTTAAATTAGGAAAGTTTTTGGTTTGGGTTTTGTTTTTCTTTATTTAATGAAAGTCTAGAAGTGAGCAGTCCAGGGCTGGCACGGTGGCTTCAGTGTCATTAGAGCCCCAGGCACTTAACCATTTCACTCCTGTGTCCTCGTACAGGGTTTCCCTCTTTAAGGTGGACTCATATTCCACGATGGCTGCTGGAGCTCTGGCCATTGTATCTACATTGCAGATTAGGAGAAAGGAAAAAGGCAAAATGGCTGAAAAGATTCCCTGCCAGGTGAGGTCAGCTGTCTTTAAGCAGCCTACCTGGAAGTCCCACACAACAGTTCTGCTTATGGCTCAGCCTAAATAGAAGCGAGCTGGGGATTTTAGTTTAGTTGGCTATATATCCAGCTTAAAATGGAGTTATCTAAGGAGGAAGGAGAGATTCTGGGATAAGCTAGTGCTGATAGTCTTTTCCACAGGGAATCTTCATTTGTCTTTACTGTGGAACCTAGTAGGGTTTTTGATTCATTAGAAACTGCTAAATTAGTAATTTATTATTGATCCCCAGTGATATGGACTTGAAAAAGTAGGGCTGAGAAAAAGTAAGATACACTTATAGATGTACACAAATGGTTATAAGCAGATATTTAGGGATGCTCAGCATAAATACATAGTCTTGTAAGTTTATTACTTTCACAAAACAAAACATTACTCAGTGTTAGAAAAATGGAGATGAAGTTTGAATCCACCTACTTGATGGTCATTATTCAGGTTCATGCGTAGTTGTTTAGGTAAATTAATGGGGACCCAGGCTCTGATGGATTGGCCAAGGAGCCAGGGGCTGTTGGCAGTAGTATTGTGATGGAGAACCACTGTCTTCCACAGGGAGAAGCCAGGCTGTCTGCCAAGAACTGACCTTCCATTGTCCCGTTGATGCAATCACCCTGAAAGATAAGACCCTCATTTTGTGTGTTAAAAAGTGAGACTTAGTTTAAATAACCCAAACCATTCCTTGGTGTGCCTTTAAGAAACAGAATCCTGAATCTGATATACTGTGCATCTGAGCCAGTGTTGGCAATTTGCAAGCTATTTAAATATTAGCTTTGATTTTCCTGTCTTGTAGACAGAATTCTCCTGAGCCCCAGGGGAGTAGGGGGAGGGAAAGGGATGAAAGGAGAGAGTCCAGGAACAGTGGAATCAAGGGCATGGGTCTGAGGAGTGCCAATAATGGAAGGTTCTTCAAGATGCCAACTACTCTCTATTCAAAAGCCACTTTTCTCACTGAGAATTATCAAATCCCTTCCCCTGCTCCTGCCCATCTGTAACAGACTTCTGCGTGTACAGGAACGCAGGGAAGGCAGAACTCAAACCTGCCAGTAGGCTCACTGTTAGAAGGTTTGCCAGGAGAAATACTGAAATCACTTGATCAAATGAACTTAGATGATTAGTGATTTCTTATGTTTTTAATTTAATTTTATTTATTTTTTTATACAGCAGGTTCTTATTAGTCATCAATTTTATACACATCAGTGTATACATGTCAATCCCAATCGCCCAATTCAGCACACCACCACCACCCCAAACCGGTTCCCCTGCCACTGCTTTCCCCCTTTGGTGTCCATACGTTTGTTCTTTACATCTGTGTCTCAATTTCTGCCCTGCAAACCGGTTCATCTGTACCATTTTTCTACGTTCCACATATATGCGTTAATATACGATACTTGTTTTTCTCTTTCTGACTTCCTTCACTCTCTATGACAGTCTCTAGATCCATCCACGTCTCAACAAATGACCCAATTTCGTTCCTTTTCATGGCTGAGTAACATTCCATTGTCTATATGTACCACATCTTCTTTATCCATTCGTCTGTTGATGGGCATTTAGGTTGCTTCTGTGACCTGGCTATTGTAAATAGTGCTGCAATGAACATTAGGGTACATGTGTCCTTTTGAATTATGGTTTTCTCTAGGTATATGCCCAGTAGTGGAATTGCTGGATCATATGGTAATTCTATTTTTAGGTTTTAAGAAACCTCCATACTGTTCTCCATAGTGGTTGTAACGATTTACATTCCCACCAACAGTGCAAGAGGGTTTCCTTTTCTCCACACCCTCTCCAGCATTCCTTCTTTGTAGATTTTCTGATGATGCCCATTCTGACTGGTGTGAGGTGATACCTCATTGTAGTTTTGATTTGCATTTCTCTAATAATTAGTGATGTTGAGCAGCTTTTCATGTGCTTCTTGGCCATCTGTATGTCTTCGTTGGAGAAATGTCTATTTAGGTCTTCTGCCCATTTTTGGATTGGGTTGTTTGTTTATTTAATATTGAGCTTCATGAGCTGTTTATATATTTTGGAGATTAATCCTTTGTCCGTTGATTCGTTTGCAAATATTTTCTCCCATTCTGAGGGTTGTCTTTTCGTCTTGTTCATTGTTTCCTTTGCTGTGCAAAAGCTTTGAAGTTTCATTAGGTCCCATTGTTTATTTTTGCTTTTATATCTGTTACTCTAGGAGGTGGATCAAAAAAGATCTTGCTGTGATTTATGTCAAAGAGTGTTCTTCCTATGTTTTCCTCTGAGTTTTATAGTGTCTGGTCTTACATTTAGGTTTCAAATCCATTTTGAGTTTATTTTTGTGTATGGTGTTAGGGAGTGTTCTAATTTCATTCTTCTACATGTAGCTGTCCAGTTTTCCCAGCACCACTTAATGAAGAGACTGTCTTTTCTCCATTGTATATCCTTGCCTCCTTTGTCATAGATTAGTTGACCATAAGTGTGTGGGTTTATCTCTGGGCTTTCTGTCTTGTTCCATTGCTCTATGTTTCCATTTTTGTGCCAGTACCATATTGTCTTGATTACTGTAGATTTGTAGTATAGTCTGAAGTCAGGGAGTTTGATTCCTCCAGCTCTGTTTTTTTCCCTCAAGACTGGACTGCTTTGGCTCTTCAGGGTCTTTTGTGTCTCCATACAGATTTTAAGATTTTTTTGTTCTAGTTCTGTAAAAAATGCCATTGGTACTTTGATAGGGATTGCATTGAATCTGTAATTTGCTTTGGGTGGTATAGTCATTTTCACAATATGGATTCTTCCAATCCAGGGACATGGTATATCTCTCCATCTGTTGGTATCATCTTTAATTTCTTTCATCAGTGTCTTACAGTTCTCTGCATACAGATCTTTTGTCTCCCTAGGTAGGTTTATTCCTAGGTATTTTATTCTTTTTGTTGCAGTGGTAAATGGGAGTGTTTCCTTAATCTCTCTTTCAGATTTTTCATCATTAGTGTATAGGAATGCAAGAGATTTCTGTGCATTAATTTTGTATCCTGCAACTTTACCAAATTCATTGATTAGCTCTAGTAGTTTTCTGGTGGCATCTGTAGGATTCTCTATGTATAGTATCATGTCATCTGCAAACAGTGACAGTTTTACTTCTTCTTTTCTGATTTGTATTCCTTTTATTTCTTTTTCTTCTCTGCTTGCCGTGGCTAGGACTTCCAAAACTATTTTGAATACTAGTGGTGAGAGTGGACATCCTTGTCTTGTTCCTGATCTTAGAGGAAATGCTTTCAGTTTTTCACCATTGAGAATGATGTTTGCTGTGGGTTTGTCATATGTGGCCTTTATTTTGTTGAGGTAGGTTCCCTCTATGCCCACTTTCTGGAGCGATTTTATCATAAATGGGTGTTGAATTTTGTCAAAAGCTCTTTCTGCATGTATTGAGATGACCATATGGTTTTTATTCTTCAATTTGTTAATATGGTGTATCACATTGATTGATTTGCATATATTGAAGAATCTTTGCATCCCTGAGATAAACCCCACTTGATCATGGTGTCTGATCCTTTTACTGTGCTGTTGGATTCTGTTTGCTAGTATTTTGTTGAGGATTTTTGCATCTATATTCATCAGTGATATTGGTCTGTAATTTTCTTTTTTTGTAGTATCTTTGTGTGGTTTTGGTATCAGGGTGATGGTGGCCTCATAGAATGAGTTTGGGAGTGTTCCTTCCTCTGCAATATTTTGGAAGAGTTTGAGAAGGATGGGTGTTAGCTCTTCTCTAAATGTTTGATAGAATTCATGTGTGAAGCCATCTGGTCCTGGACTTTTGTTTGTTGGAAGATTTTTAATCACAGTCTCAATTTCATTACTTGTGATTGTTCTGTTCATATTTTCTATTTTTTCCTGGTTCAGACTTGGAGGGTTCTGCGTTTGTAAGAATTTGTCCATTTCTTCCAGGTTGTCCATTTTATTGGCATAGAGTTGCTTGTAGTAGTCTCTTAGGTTGTTTTGTATTTCTTCAGTGTCTGTTGTAACTTCTCCTTTTTCATTTCTAATTTTATTGATTTGAGTCCTCTCCCTCTTTTTTCTTGATGAGTCTGGCTAATGGTGTATCAATTTTGTTTATCTTTTCAAAGAAGCAGCTTTTAGTTTTATTGATCTGTGCTATTGTTTTCTTTGTTTCTATTTAATTTATTTCTGCTCTGGTCTTTATGATTTCTTTCCTCCTGCTAACTTTGGCTTTTGTTTGTTCTTCTTTCTCTAGTTCCGTTATGTGTAAGTTAGATTGTTTATTTGAGATTTTTCTTGTTTCTTGAGGTAGGCTTGTATAGCTATAAACTTCCCTCTTAGAACTGCTTTTGCTGCATCCTATAGGTTTTGGATTGTCGTGTTTTCATTTTCATTTGTCTCTAGGTATGTTTTGATTTCCTCTTTGATTTCTTTGGTGATCTCTTGGTTATTTAGTAACGTATTGTTTAGCCTCCATGTGTTTGTGTTTTTTACGTTTTTTCCCCTGTGATTCATTTCTAATCATATAACGTTGTGGTCAGAAAAGATGCTTGATATGATTTCAATTTTCTTAAATTTATTGAGGCTTAATTTGTGACCCAAGATGTGACCTATCCTGGATAATGTTCCGTGCACACTTGAGAAGAAAGTGTAATCTGCTGTTTTTGGATGGAATGTCCTATAAATATAAATTAAATCTATCTGGTCTATCGTATCATTTAAAGCTTCTGTTTCCTTGTTTATTTTCATTTTGGATGATCTGTCCATTGGTGGAAGTGAGTTCCCCACTACTATTGTGTTACTGTCGATTTCCTGTTTTATAGCTGTTAGCAGTTGCCTTATGTATTGAAGTGCTCCTATGTTGGGTGCATATATATTTATAATTGTTATATCTTCTTCTTGGAATGATCCCTTGATCATTATGTAGTGTCCTTCCTTGTCTCTTGTAACATTCTTTATTTTAAAGTCTATTTTATGTGATACGAGTATTGCTACTCCAGCTTTCTTTTGATTTCCATTTGCATGGAATATCTTTTTCCATCCCCTCACTTTCAGTCTGCATGTGTCCCTAGGTCTGAAGTAGGTCTCCTGTAGATAGCATATAATTAGTGATTTAAAAAAAAATTTCTATAGCTCTTAAAATTGTTGTGGTAGAGAAAAGTGAGGCTCTCTGATTCTGTGTAATTCTGTAAGAAGACAGGAAGGTTGTGGAAGCATGAACTCCTTTTGGCCTCCTGATGGCATACAGTAAATGTCTGTTTCAGGGCTTCTGGACCTGGAATTATATCCACGCTGCATTTGCAACATTAAATCGTGTCCTCAGATGCTTAGCTTTCATATTGGGGGAAGCATACTTACCTGCACCCAGCTGATTACAGATTATAACATAGTTCCTGGGCGAGTGTTATAACAAAAAGTGTAAATAAGTCAGTTCTGAATCTCTCTACTTAACAGTGGGAATGCGCTTATTGACATTGACAATAGGAATGCTTTTATTGGTGTTTGTACACATTAGACCTTTGTTTGAAATAACTAGCCAGATAGAGTAACGCTTGTGTTTGGCTGGGTATAGGAGGGATGGAGACTGACAGTTGGTGGTGGTAATTATACATCAGCTTAGAGAGAGGAGATGCACACCTTCGGTCAGTCTGCTCATATCCAAGGTCAGACTTGTTGCTTCTCCCATTCACTCTTCTAACATAAGCAGAGTCACCACCATCTGAATGGACAGTGCGTAGGAGTATCAGTCTCCTCCGAGAAATAGTGTCAGGCCACCAGAATTGTACCTCAGTATGCTGTGTTGTGTAGCATTTTATAAAAGAACTGATAAGGGCTAGTTAACAAATTTTTCTTGTGACCATTTTGATTTGTTCTTTTCTCATATGATAACAGGTGTGATCATATTAGTTATAATAGAACAGAAATAAGATTCCGAACGTGAGAAAATATTGGAAGAATAATGTGTGCATGTTTTCTTTTGATCTAATTTGGATCTTGAAAAGATGCTTTTTGAATCTAGCAATGATGTGTGTCTGTGCGCGTGCATTTTAAAATACACTTTTAAAGAGAGACTTTGAAAATGGAAAATGGCAGTAGACGACGCATTCAAAAACTTGGGCCACAGCCATCCCATAGAAACTTGGGAATGATACCTGTTCTTCTTGATTCCCATTTCCTTCCTATACTGTCTAAAATCTTTGTCCTTGGATATCAGAATACCAGATGGGTAAATCCCCCCACCCCCCAAATTAGAACTTTAAGGGAGATTGGAAAGAAATATTAGAATACTTGCATGTAGAAATCTACCACACTGTTTTGTGCATGATTTTGTGCTGTCTCTTCAGCTGTCTGTGGCAGGTATGATAAATTGGCTCAATAAACACCAATTGCAGACGCTGTCCTTCTCTTTCTTTACTCTAGCAGTGAGAAAACAGAACTACTCAATTTCCCAGACTCTTTTGCAGCCAGGCTTGTGCATGATATATAATTCTGGCTAAAGAGATGTGAGTGGAAATCTCTGGAGAGGCCTTCTCTTCCCTTATTTACCTTCTTCAGAACATGGGCATGATAACTGGAGGTGTGACAGCTATCTTGAGACCATGGGGACAGTGCTAAGGGTGGCTGAGAAAGGAATACAGAAAAGGGCCTAGTTATTTCATGATGTCCTTAGCACCTGTATCAGCCGTGGTTTCTAATGTCTGGATTTCTTATTACACGAGAAAAACAACTCCCTTACTCACTTATGCTACTGTTTGTAGCTTAAACTATTACTGTACTGTTCCTGCAATTGAACACAATCCTCAGCAATATCCACTTCCTTTTTATGTAGCAAAGCAGACTGAAGTGTTTGCCATTTGGTAGGAAACACATAATAAATGTAGTAGTGCACCTTTTCCATGTTGTCTCTATCCCGTCCTGTTTTAAATAAGAGCAAAAGTTGGAATGCAGTTTAAGATGCATAGGTCACTCTAACATTATTTCAGTAAGTTTTGTGTGTCATGTAGACTGAGTGCTCTAAGTATAATGATTAATGGGACAAGATACCTGCTTTGGGGGAACTTACGGGCTAGCTGGAGAGATGAACTTACGGGCTAGCTGGAGAGGTGAACTTACGGGCTAGCTGGAGAGGTGAACAAGCATTGCTGGTACAGTGTGGCAAGTGCTTTGATACAAGTCTGTGGTGCTGTGAGAGTACAGAGAAAGGGCACGAATCAGTTCAATTTTACTGTATAGGAAACCACCCCCAACTTAGTGGCTTCAAACAGTCACCGTTTATTTACCTCATGATTCTGCAGGTGTGTCACCAATTTGGGCTGCTGTCAGCTGGGCAGTTCTTCTGGGCTTGGCTGGGCTCACTCTTGCTGAGTTGGCTGAGGTTTGGCTGATCTAGGATGGCCTCAGCCGGGAAGACTTGTAGTCTCTCCTTCTCCAGCAGGCTAGCTTGGGCTTATTGATGTGGCACCTGGGTAGGGTTCCAAGAGAGACTCCTGGGTTTAGAACTGGCACTTCATCGCGTCTGTCACAGTCTGTTGGCCAGAGCAGGTCACAAGCACAGCCTGGATTGAAGGGGTGGGGAAATAGACTTCACCCTTTCATGATGAGGGAAGCTATAAGGTGTCACCAAAGGACATGAATATAGAAAAGAGTAAAGAATTGTGACCAGAGACTTCCCTGGTGGCACGATGGTTAAGAATCCGCCTGCCTGGGCTTCCCTGGTGGCGCAGTGGTTGAGAGTCCGCCTGCCAATGCAGGGGACCCGGGTTCGTGCCCCGGTCCGGGAAGATCCCACATGCCGCGGAGCGGCTGGGCCCGTGAGCCATGGCTGCTGAGCCTGTGCATCCGGAGCCTGTTCTCTGCAACGGGAGAGGCCACAACAGTGAGAGGCCCGCATACCGCAAAAAAAAAAAAAAAAAGAATACATACAAAAATGACCCATAAAAAAATGTTGCTCTGAGATGGGAAAAGTTGCACATCAAGAAGTGCAGGATTGAAACAGTGTTTGGACTTTTCTTTAAATCAGCATTGCACATGGACCATTTAAGGTGATTTTGTTCCCTCAAGATGATCCATGATAAAAAGGTTCCATTAGGAAATCAGTTTGGGAGTCCTCATGAACGGTATTTCTCATATTGGAGGTTTACAGTGCATAGTAAAAAGGCCCTGGGAAGTCCTGACATTAAAGTACTTTGCTATTTAATTTAGTTAATTGGATTTCATTGGGATAAGGTCAGAAGTTATTGGTTTGATTTTTATATGGGCTAGTTAGTGTCACCATATGTGTGTATGTATGCGCGCGCACACACACACACACACTTTTTTTTTTTATTTCTTACATAGCCAGTAACATTCCCAACACTGCCCAGCTATTGTCTTTACAGTTCCCGTTTATCTTAAGGAACAGAAAAACAGAACAGATGAGCAATGTAATAAAAATTCAGTAATGTTTGATTTAATGGAAGAAAAGATTTTTGTTTTTAAAAGATTTAAATTTTTGTTAAAATGGGTTTTTTTTAAAATGGTTTTGAAAAATTTACCAAACACCGTGTACTTTTTTTTTTTACTGTTTAAATAATGTTCAAATAAATTTTAATAATGGGTAGCATTCCTATAATGCTCACCATATGTTATCCCAGGTACTATTCAAAGAGCTTTTAAAAAAAAATTATTTAATTAATTAATTTATTTTTGGCTGCGTTGGGTCTCCGTTGCTGTGCACGGGCTTTCTCTCTAGTTGTGGCGAGCAGGGGCTACTCTTCCTCGCGGTGTGCAGGCTTCTCATTGCGGTGGCTTCTCTTGTTGCAGAGCATGGGCTCTAGGCATGTGGGCTTCAGTAGCTGTGGCACGTAGCTTCGTAGTTTTGGCTCTCAGGCTCTAGAGCACAGGCTCAGTAGTTTTGGCGCACGGGCTTAGTTGCTCCGTGGCATGTGGGATCTTCCTGGACCAGGGCTCAAACCCGTGCGCCCTGCATTGGCAGGTGGATTCTTAACCACTGCGCCACCAGGGAAGCCTCAAAGAGCTTTTTATGAGTTATTGTATTTGATTCCCCAAAGAGTCCTGTTGGTCCTTATTGTGTTGTTTTTTTAATTGCTCTGAGTAAAGTTTTAATGCATATCAGGTCATCATAATAAAAACATGTTTTTTTTGAATTGAAGTATTGTTAATTTACAATGTTGTGTTAGTTTCAGGTGTACCACAAGGTGATTTGGTATACATATATATATTTATGTTCTTTTTCAGATTCTTTTCTATTAGGTTATTCCAAAATATTGAGTAGAGTTCCCTGTGCTATATAGTAGGTTTTTGTTGATTACCTCTTTTATATATAGTAGTGTGTGTATGTTAATCCCAAACTCCTAATTTATCTCTCCCCCCCCCCCCCGCCCCCACTATCTCCTTTGGTAACCATAAGTTTGTTTTCTGTGAGTCTATTTCTGCTTTGGAAATAAGTTCATTTGTATCATTTTTTCAGATTCCATATGTGAGTGATATGTGATATTTGTCTTTCTCTGTCTGACTTACTTTACTTAATATGATAATCTCTAGGTCCATCCATGTTGCTTCAACTGGCATTATTTCACTCCTTTTTATGGCTGAGTAATATTCCATTGTAGATGTGTACCACATCTTCTTTATGCATTCATCTGTTGATGGACATTTAGGTCGATTCCATGTCTTGGCTGTTGTACATAGTGCTGCTATGAACATAGGCGTGAATGTGTCTTTTGGAGTTAGCATTTTCTCCAGATATATGCCCATGAATGGGATGCAAGGTCATATGGTAACTGTATTTTTAGTTTTTTAAGGAACCTCCGTACTCTTCTCCATAGTGGCTGTACAAATTTACATTCCCGCCAACAGTGTAGGAGGGTTCCTTTTTCTTCACACTCTCTCCAGCATTTATTATTTGTAGACTTTTTTGGGGGGATTTATATATTTATTTTTTGCTAGGTTTTGCTCTTTTTTTAAAGGGTTTTGAGGAGGAATGTCAAGGCCGCTTACAGAAGCTCATTCTCTCACTGCCTGAACTGTTTCTTTCTTTTTCTTTTATATTGGAGTAGAGTTGATTGACAATAATGTGTTAGTTTCAGGTGTACAGTGAAGTGATTCAGTTATGCATATACTTGTATCTATTCTTTTTCAAATTCTTTGTCCATTTAGGTTGTTGCAGAGTATTCGAAGAGCTTTATACGAATTATCATATTTAATCCCCCAAAGAGTCTTGTTGGTCTTTAGTGTTACCCTGCCCTTTTCGCAGATGGTAGACAGCTCTTGTGTTGCATTCTACAAGGGTGGAGCTGTGACTTGTCAGTCTGGCTCCAAAGTGCATGCTCTTTACCACCTCGCTGTTCTGCTAAGAATCACTCACCTAAGTGCAGAGTGTCGTGGACAGCATATTCATGTGTTTTAAATGAAACGTTTTAAAAGTTATCAATGGAGCATTCATTCACCCTAACTCAGTTTGTTGCCTGTGTATTTAGTAACTGGTTCCTTGTGCCTTAGATGGAAGATATTTTGATACAGAAAATGAAAATGCCTGTTGTTTCCAGTGATGCATTGTCCTCTAATATAGGTGACAGAAACATCTCCCAGATCTAGAATGATGTTATTTTGCAGATAGTTCACCTCCTACAACTCCTTTCACTTATCTTTGACAAAAAAATAGATAAGCCTTTAATCAAATTTTTGATAGTGCTAAAATACTGAAAGATACTGTCATTCTACTTTGAATTTATAAGATCTACCTTCTCAAAGAGAATCTTGGTGGAAAACATGTTTTATGCTTGTATCAAATAAGAATTCATGTTT
Source organism: Stenella coeruleoalba (assembly GCF_951394435.1). Lineage (NCBI taxonomy): Eukaryota > Metazoa > Chordata > Mammalia > Artiodactyla > Delphinidae > Stenella > Stenella coeruleoalba. The sequence continues at coordinate 85,401,172 of NC_137155.1, read as the reverse complement.
TAAAGGAAGCAACTAATGAATTAGACTTTTAATATTTGATTTAAATCACATTTACCTGCCACAAGTTCATATTACTGCTGGACAAAACATGTCAAGTATTTTTCTTGCCATTGATGGAGCAGGAAACTATGCAGAATGAATATGAATGAAGAATTTTTGAATTTTAGGTTGTAAAGGACCTCACTGGCATAGAAATAATGTGGCCGTGTCCAAAGCAGTGATCATTCATTGAAAGGCCCCCCTGTCAGATCACGGGCACCTTCCTCTACCTCTTCTTTTTGAGTCTCTTTATTTAAGGTCATCTCACCAGGTTGTTTCTCTCATATCACTTGTCTACAATGCAACAGTGTTTGGAGGGTGTGTGTCCGTATATATATCTCCATCTTCTTTGAAAATAGCAGTGTGGATGTTACTTATTAGAAACACTGACCACACAGGTCTTAAAGTTTGACTATTATAGAAAATGATCAGACAAAAATACAATTAATGTAAGTATGTACTACTACAAACTGTAGGGTTGGTTAACCAAATAACCACAAATTTAGTTATAAGGATGACATTAAAGTAACAATAATTTACAATTAGTAAACAAAAATAGCAGCATGTACAACCTATGGCCATCTCAAGACAACACAGATAACGAAAGCAATGCTTCTGAAAATTACGGTACGTCTGCTGCCTGTGAGTACCAGTTCAGAGGAAGAACATTGCAGCAGTGGAAGGCAAGAGTCAGAGCTCTTGGGCAGTTTTGGGTCCATCAGTGACTTGTGGACAGTACCAGTAGACTCCCTAATTTGGAGCATCTTTGTAAAAATTATAGCTATATTCAGTTGTGGAAAATAGTTTTGCCATAATTCTTCAAAAACACTGATTTTTCACTTTGAATGGTATGCTAAACAGTAATTTTTATTATCCTTTCATTGTTCTAGAAACCCAGTAGTGTCCAAACTTAGTGTGTGTTCAGAGTCATTGAGATGCTTCTGAGCTTGCAGCTTCTGGGCCTCATCCTCAGAGGTTCAGGGTGTGGCCCAGGAGTCTGCAGTTTCACAAGCTCTGCAGATGGTTCTGAAGTGGATGGTCCCCATTCCTTTTACCAAGGGCTCACAAAATAGAAGGGCAGGAGTTGGGGCAACTTCCTGAAAACCTGCATCTGGAGCTCAGGCAGCCCCTGAAGGGGCATCTGAAACCACTCACCCCTTCCCCCTTTTTCCCAATCCTTGCAATAGCCCGTCTGCCTCTTCCTCCCGACAGTGGACAGTTAGGTGTTTACGGTGATAAAGCTTGACCTGTGTAGCTGGAGGGAGGTTCCCACAGTGCAAACCTAGGCTCTCTCAGTTATTGACAGTGAATAGGGGAGGCGCGCGTGCTTTGCCTGACTCAGGTCTGCCCTTCTATAGCTCCATGTTTACCTCCTTTTCCATATTTCTTAATCAGGCTGTAGGGAATTTACACTTTTCTAAGAATAGCTACCCACTCTTTGAAGATTTTTGTGTTTGAAGGCTTTTCCTCTGAGGCTACTGTTTTCATTATTGAGCAAGAGAGTCAATGAAGATTGTCATTATTATCAGTAAGGTCTAAATATGCAATAATGTCATTTAAAAATTAATGGGGCTTCCCTGGTGGCTCAGTGGTTGAGAGTCCGCCTGCCGATGCAGGGGACACGGGTTCGTGCCCCGGTCCGGGAGGATCCCACATGCCTCAGAGTGGCTGGGCCCGTGAGCCATGGCTACTGAGCCTGCGCGTCGGGAGCCTGTGCTCCACAACGGGAGAGGCCACAACAGTGAAAGAGGCCCATGTACCGCAAAAAAAAAATAAATAAATAAAAAATAAATAAAAATTAATGCATTGTTAGAACACCACAGAAATCCTTGCTGCAAACAATGGATGCAAAAAAACTGATGGCAAAAGTTTAAGGTGAAACAGTGTATTTGCATAATCTCAAAGAATCTCCTGTAAAATATTGATTACAACAGGAAAAATAGTAACTTTGCTATGGAGAAACCCTTAGGCACCACTTTAATCAAGTGGTCAAGATCAACAGCACCAGTAAAACGATCTGTTGATGTAATGTAATGTAGCCCGGGATGCAATGTGTGGGGAAGGGCACGTCACTTCTGTGGTATCCTTCCCTATAACCACAATAGTGTTAGTCTAATTATGGGAAAACATCTAACAGGCCCAAATTGCACATCATTCTACGAAACATCTGACCAGTGTTCTTCGGGAGTGTTGAGGTCATAAAAGAGAAGGCAAGACTGAGGTGCTGTCACAGACGAGAGGAGACAAGAAAGCCATGAGAACTGAATGCCACACAGGGCCCGGGACTAGATCCTGGACTAGAAAAAGAAGGAAATTTGGAAAAATACAAATAAAGTCTGTAATTTAGTTGCTGCTAGTCTCTAGTATTGTGACATTGTTAGTTTATTAGTTTTGATAATTGTACTATGATCATCTAAGGTGTTGGCATGAAGGGAAGCTGAGTGAAGTATATACAGGATCCTTCTTCTATTTTTGCCCCCTTTCTGTAAGTCTAAAATGATTACATAAGACAAAGTTGAGGAAAAGGTACTTTTGTTTAGTAACGTGTAAACACTCTGCAATAGCTTAGCATTTAAGAATCTATCTCCACTCAGCTAACCTCCTCTTCAGCATGTATTCCCCACACGTACTTTTATGTTCTAGTTCTACTAAAGCATTTGTTGTTGTTAGCACCTTTGGGGAGTGAGGGGGGAGTAACACAATTTTTGTATGTATCACAAAGTATTTACGACCAGTGTAACAACTGGATAGGTACCACACCTTATTTTTGAAAATGTGACAGTGCAGTGAAGTCCCCCTGTTCCCTTCCTTTATGGCACTCTGCCCCTCTCATCCTCTTTTACCACCCACACATAACTGCCACTACTTAGAGATAATCCATAGAATTTGCTCTTTACTGATCCTGTTTCATTATTTGCCCTTTTTCATCCAAAGTAACATAAATTGCATTGTACTGTATCATATCTACAACTTTCTTTTTTTGCCCCACCTGTATGTCTGATTCATTCTTTTTCATCACTATATATAGATAGGTATCCATTTTATGAATACCCAATATATATTTATCCTTTCTCCTGCTGGCAGACGTATTGGGAATGTTTTTGGTTTGGGGTTTTGTTTTGTTTTTTGCATAGTTGTTCATTTTTTAAAGTATTTTCTCAGGTCAAAAGAGATCTCTACTTTTTCTGAACTCCATTAACATTGTGTACCACTTTTAACTTAATATTTGTGACCTTTTATTTATTTTTTAACTTTTTTTTTTTTTTAAACCCCACATTTGTTTATTTATTTATTCTTGGGCTGTGTTGGGTCTTCGTTTCTGTGCGAGGGCTTTCTCTAGTTGTGGCAAGCGGGGGCCACTCTTCATCACAGTGCACAGGCCTCTTACTATCGTGGCCTCTCTTGTTGCGGAGCACAGGCTCCAGACGCGCAGGCTCAGTAGTTGTGGCTCACGGTCCTAGTTGCTCCGTGGCATGTGGGATCTTCCCAGACCAGGGCTCAAACCCATGTCCCCTGCATTAGCAGGCAGATTCTCAACCACTGCGCCACCAGAGAAGCGCTGTGACCTTTTATTATAATTATTTTTCTTTTCTCCTGTAGCAGATGGAAAGCTTTTTGAGGATCTAGTTCTCCAAGATGGACTTATTGGGATAATAAGGATTTAATTTTGTTGAATGAATAAGTAAATACTTAATGAATTAAACACTGTCTACATATAGATGTTGGGCATATTTGTGTTTATTTTCTTAGTTATATGGTGTTGCCTCTTGGGGACTTTTCTTTGTTACATTTATGCAGTGTCAGAAAACTGGTCACTGAGCTAGAAATATGGAGCATAAATAAGCCTAAAACTTTAAGAAATTATATTCTAGGTTTGCAGGCATCACAGGTACAGGGTTTTTTTTTGGTGTGTTTAACATTGAAGGAGAAAGTTTGACAAAGTTAGCAATTTAATCTACATTTGGCATTACAGAGCAGAAGGGAGCTCTCTATATTATGGCAGAAGTCTTGCTTTTGTGTATCATTCTATATTGATAATTTTGAATTTGTACCCAGAATGGAATTGCCCAAATTAGTTCTTTTCTTCCAAAATTCTTTTATTTGGATGTTAATCTTACCCTGCAAAAACACTGAGCAGGTTTCTTAGCTCTCTTGCCTATCTTATTTGATTTCTACAACAGTTTTGGCAGAGATAAGCAGGGCTAGTATCACCCATATTTTACAGATTAGGAACACTGGAACTGAAGCTGGGGGAGGTTTGTTTGCTCAGGGTCACTGAACAGAACCAGAGACCAGATCTTTCAGTCTGGTCCCAGACGTTACAGTTTCAGTGTTTAAAATGAGCAAAAATATTTTGTTTTGCTGGCATTTTAATAGATGATTCAGTAACATAATGCCTGTTTGACAGTTCATCATAGTAATGTGTGGAGTTTCTCATCATTGTTAGTGGTCCATTATAACTGCCTTTTTGCTGCCCTCTTTGTTAGAAGCGTTCGAAGAAAAGCTGAAACCAAACATTGCAAAAGAGCGTGTCATGACTGGTGTGTATTTTAAAGGAAAGAAAAACCTCATAAGTGGAACTGATACGAAGGAGTGACACAACCTAAAGTTAAAATATCGGAGGAGACAAATGGCTTTTTGATAGCTCGAGACCTACCAATGAATTAAAACTTCTCGGCATATGGACTGGTGCAGTTCATCACTCACGTTGCAATCTAAAAAATGCAGAAGCAGTACACGTAAATATTGTCTTCATGTCAGAAATACACCTTTGTGTTTGAAAATGATAAAAAATTACAATCGATCCTTACAACTGTTCTGTTCATCTTTATTGATCAGGTGCAAGAAAGATAAATCGCAGCCCAAATAAGATTATAGTAAATGTTAGCATCGTAGGGGACTCTAGGTTGATAGAAAGCCATTCATCATCTCAAATGGTGACCTGTCCATTGCTCCAGCCATCCTGAGTCTGCTGTCTAATCACATACCTATTGATTTTATCTACATCCAACAAACCTGGATGTGACTGTCATTGGGCAACCCAGATTGTTAAATGCAAAGGGGTCACTGGTGTGAAGAGGATTTCATTTTCATTTTCTTACCAACCAACAATGATTTATTAAAAAATAAACTACCCTAAGTCATGCATGTGAAACCTGAGTGATTAGGGAATGAAGGGGCACAGTAGACTGCATTTTGGGGTCTACTGCATTTTGTTCCTTTGCACTATGATGCATTTTGCAGGGTATTTCATGGAGTCTGAAGACTCATAGGGTCATTTAGGCCACCCTCTGCAGTAAGACAGGTTTCACAGTAGCTAGCCAGAATGGATCATTTTTAATTTTGCTGCCCCAGGAAAGGCATTACTTTGCTCTTACAACTTGATTTATGTTGCTTATGTGTTCATTCATGTAATATTGAAACATTTTTTAATAAAAATTACCTAAATCTGCACCCCTGTTCTTACTGATTAATTTGTTATAAATGTTGATGCTCTGTGGTCATATGGAGATGATAGAACAAACTCTGCTCCATAAAGAATCCATCTTGAGGATAAATGTACTGTGTAAAAAGAAATGATCCTTTCATATCCTAGGTGGAACACTGGAATAATAGGCAAGTATAGTGTGTGAATATCATATTCAATCAAAGTGTCTTTTGATCTTGCAGTGGTGGATTCCAAATAAGGGAGATCAAAATAATCTTTCAAAAATGTGTTAGGAATTTTCTCAGAAGGATCAAATAATGATGAATTACAAATGTGAACATTTACTCTTTAATTACAGCCTGTATACCGACAACTATACTGTTATTAAATGGGTAGCTTTACATGTATTTTTGTAAGTATTCATGCTACCATGCAAGAAATCTTTCTCCTACTGCTTGAGTGGCCGACACAAGATTTTATGTATTTTTTTGAAATCATAGGTCTTGCACACATTTTGTCCTCTTGGATACTGAAAACTCTGCTATCGATCTTTATCCGCAGAGCTCAGAGTTCTACAAAGTCACCACTGAGCAATACCAGAAAGCTGCTGAGGAGGTGGAAGCAAAGTTCAAGTAAGTTTTTAATAGTATTATCATTATTTACCCTCTTGACAAGATGAAAATACACCTTTATTGCTCTTTGATATGTTAGCCCTCTGGAATACTTGGAAATGTGTTTGGATCCATGTTGCTCTAGTGGAATTCAAATGCAAGGAATGGGCATTTGGTGACTGTGTTGCAACTCAATTTTATGAACTCAGGGGAAATTGAAAGCAATGGTGATAGAATTTTCATTTGGAATATTATATAAGATAGGATACCATTGATTATAAAGGTGATGTTAAATTTCTATCTCTATTAATAGAAACACAGAAATCATTCACTTGTGTATCATAAAATGGTGGGCATGTCCAACGGGTATCTGCCTTTCTCCCATTTAAGCTTTTTTCATTTCTTCACATGTACCTTGACAGCATTTAAATCACAGACTTTACCTTGCCCTTGATTATGAGGGTGATGTTAAATTGCTACCTGTGTTAATCCTTGGAATGTTTAAATGAATGTTCTGTAATTGATGGATCAAAGTGTCTGTGACCCATAGCCCTGTACTTTCCCTTTGCTTCCAGTGCTCACATTAGGTCAGAAAACATCATTCAGAATTTTCCTGAGTGTATAAATAGTTCTGTTGTGTAACCTCTGTTAGTCGCACTTGTGCAAATTAGTGAAGCACAGAAAGGTGCTGTGACAGGTTTAGTTGAAAGAGTGCATTGGGCTCTGACCTCCTTCCTTGGCATGTTTATAAACATTTGATAAAATGATTAAACCCTAAGGCAGAATGTTGTTACTTTCTGCTATAGTGCAGTTTGTGTGGTAATGGATATTGGTGTTATTTTAATGTTGATTTAAAAAAAGACTTTTTAAAAAGATGGTTTGAGGTATCTTTAAATAGACAAAAACCTTTAGTCTTCCTTAGTGAATTATCTCTTTAGGGGCAGTTGGGAAAGGCCTTCTAAAAATGAGCCATAAATCTCACTCTTAAAGGTTAATATGCTATCTTTAGAATTTAGATATGGTATTGGATAGACTTGATTTTAAAAGGCACTCTACATATGTATTCTCAAAGTTAGGTTTTTATCCTTCCCATTAATGTTAAAGCAATGTTTTTTAAACCTTTGGTCTCTGTACCTTGAGAACCTTTGACTTGGCACCCTGGGTCTTTCTTCCTTGTAAGATGATAACTATACAAATAACTAAAATTTAAGTTAAAGGAGATCAATTCTAACTAGAATGATCTATGAAGTCATTATAAAGAAGATGGTATTTTAGTTGAGGCTTGAAGAGGAGTATTGAATAATGAGGAAGGAAAGGTATTCAAAACGAAAACATCTTCAGTAGTTGGGTGACAAACTAGTTAAGAGCAGTGGTTTGATTCACAGAGACTGGTGCGAGATACAGCTGGAAAGGTTGGTAGGGTCATTCATTAGCTGCTGGGCTAAGAAGTTGGTCTTCATTTAGCCAGAAGGCATTGGAAGGTGTTTAACCAGGTGAGTACCCCAATTTCTGTTGCCCTTTAGGAATTAGTCTGATAGTTGATGTGAGGTTTGATTGGAGGTGTGCGGGGGGGAAAAAAAAGCCAGAGATACCAGATGAGATATCGCTATAAGTGAAAGAGAAAAGGAGGGGATGGATGCAAAAGTCACTGAGAGATTAGACATGAATTAGTGATGAATTGGTGTACTGGTTTGCTAGGGCTGCCACAGACTGACTGGCTTAAACAACAGAAGTTTGTTTTCTCACAATTCTGGAGGCTGGAAGTTCAGGATCAAGGTGGAAGCAGGGTTGGTTTCTCCGGGGGCCTTTCTCCTTTGCTTGCAGATGGCTGTCTTTACATGGCCTTCCTCTCTGCATCTGTGTCCTAATCTCCTTCTCATATAAATCACATTGGATTAGGGCCCATCCTGATGACTTCATTTTAACTTACTTACCTCTTTAAAAATCCTCTGTCCAAATTTGTTTTCTGAAGTACCAGGCATTAGGACTTCAACATAAGAATTTTGGGGGAGACACAGTTCAGCCCATAACACTTGGATAGAAGGGATAAAGGAGAAACAGAAATATGAGCTTAGTTTATTGGAAAATTGGTGGAAGCTGAATTTCATAGAGAGAGAAGTCTGATTTTAGATGAAAAGAATTGGTTTCTCTTCTGAAGCCATGCCCAGCTGCCAAGTCATTCAGCCTGGGCTAGCCTACTGCAGAATGGGAGGCTGCATGTAGCACAAACGTAAAAGTCATCATGACTTACCTTCTGCAAGACAGCATGGACCTGTAGTTTGGACTTAGTTTTAAGCAGAGCCTCAGCAGCATCATTCTCTTTTATCTTTAGAAGGTATTATTCTTTATTAGGTCCTTCTCCAATCTGGTGTAGTAAACAGTTTGGCCTTTCCCAAAGTGAGCTCTGGCCCTTGTACCTAGCTCCTGGGACAAACCTCTAAACCCTTGGAATTTCCCAAGTGAAAGAAATGTCTTATTATTTATGATGGGCCCCTTATGACGTGTGGTATCAGCCCGGTGCCAAACACTGAATTCAGCCACGGGGCAGTCAGGCAGGCAAGAATGTGTGATGAGGCTCCAGTGAAGCTCAGGACACTAAAGTCTGGGTGAGCGTCTCTCGTTGATACTACTCTGCATTTGTTACACAGCGATACCAGGAGGGAAACGCATCCTGAGGACAGTGGGAACATTGCATCTGGAAACCCCTCAGACTTTGGTTTCTTTTCCTTTTGGCTGATTCTCTGTATCATTTCCCATAATAAGCCATCACTCTGAGTTTAATAGCTTTAGTGAGTTCCGTGAGTCCTTTTATTGAATTATCAAAGCTTAGGGTGGTTTGGGAACCCCTTGAACTTGCAGATGATACTAGAAGTGAGGACAGTCTTGGGGACTCTGCCCTCAGACTTTGCAGTTTGGCTAACTCCAGTGCAAACAAAAACCCAGGAATTTCAAAGCTAGGTTTTTCAGAAAGTGACTTTCATTATATCATTTTTTTCAGCTACTACCTGCTAGCCTGAGCTTCCTAGAATATCGTATTTTGGTTTGCATTGAGTTGATTAGTGTCACACCAAGGAAGTGATAGTGCTTTGGATGTAAGAGATGTTTACCATCTTTGAAGACACAGAGATTCCTCAACGGAATTTTGTTTCTCCTTAGAAACTTGAGCACCTCATATAATCATGACATCTTCAGTCTTTTGCAAGGCAGAGTACTGTATTCTTTCCATTGCCTGGCAGAGCTGAACTCAGCAGTTCCTCTTGGACAGCAAACTCTGAAGGACTTTGAGGAGGATTTAGTTAATTTTATGTGATGGAAGGATTCATTTGGATACATCTTGGTTACAGGAGATGGAAGCTTTTTAAATTGCAATTTCAAGGGCACTATTATGCACCTGATAGGGTGGTCACATAAAATCACTGTAAAGAGAAAGAATAAAGAATGCTCCGAGCATTTGAGGCCACATGTGATGAACAACAGTTACATTGGGGCATCCTGCAGGATAGCTAATGGAATTATTTTAGGGAGGCTTAAATATTAACTCACACTTCAGTCCCTCACTTTATAGTTTGGTGGTAAACCAGTAAAACACTTTAGATTTATTGGAATTTTCCCCCCTATTTTATCAACACATCATTCATTCATAGTGCTTCTATGCAACATGCCCTCCCCTGCATTCTGAATATACAGCCATGAAGGAGATAGGTGGGGTCTTATCAGCGTGGAGCTTAGAGCTCGTCAGAGGAGGGCAAGAATAAGACAGATTTAATAAACCAAAGCTTTTTAAAAATCCACAGTTGGTTCCACTGTGATAATTGTATCCCTAATAAATATCAAATTATTAAAACTTACTATTTCTTTTTTCAATGGAAATTAAGTAATTTGGGATCAAGAATGTGTGCTGTTTATTTTCCTGCAATAACTTTTTCCCCAAAATAGCTTTAAAATTTTGGCTATAAAACCCAAATCACTGGGTAAACCCAGTGATACTTGTATTTTTTACATCTAGCTTTTATTCAAGAGATATACCTTTTCTTTTCCCAGCTCAACTGAAACAGTCATTATAAGCACTTCATATCACCTTTATCACCCTTTGTTATTAGCTGTTAAATAGAGCAAGTTATGGTGTTAGTTCTGAGTTAGTTACATGGCGGTAGTACCATGTTATAACTAAGCTACTGAAAATTATGTTCAGTATTAATCCTTATATTCTAACTTGTAGGTAATTAAGCGAAATGTTATATTAAATGTTACATTGATAGCGCTTAGCACAGGTCTAGCACAAAGTAAATGCTCAATAAATATTAGACTTTTTTTATTATGTATTATTATTATGATATTATTATTTTATTATCATGTCCAACTCATGTTATGAAACTATGCACCATAGGGGAGATTTCTGTATCTGGTTCCAAACGAAATCTAGATGATGTTAAAACTTCCCCAAAGAACATTAGGGAGAGTTCTTACCCTTGGGGAGCTCACAGTCCAGCCAGGAGACAGCATATAAAGCTCTCATGACAGGACGGCCCCAAAAGGGATGTGTGTCAGAGCTGTCAGGATGTATAGACAGAATAAGGGGTGTATGGACAGAGTGCCACAGGGGCTCTGTTTGTTAGTCAGCATCAGAATCCAATTGCCTCAGTGGATTGGGGTCAATATACCACACCCACATAAAGGAAATGTTACCATAGTGTTATGTACACACAAATTGTTTTCAAAATATAAAAACAAACATCAAGCAAATGTAAAGCAAAAGGCAGTGTAAGCCTTGTGAAGACAATGTAATATCAAACAAAAGCATTTCAAAGACGATTGATCTTTCACTCCCATGTTTTCCTTTAGATAATTCAGTGGGCAGTTCTACCTTCCCTAAAAATATATATGGGAAGTGACATAGATCTCTCAAAAATATTTTGGACTGATTTTATTAGAGGTATAACTTTTCAACTTGGCTTCAGTATCTTTGAAAGATGAAGCACTCGTAAAGGAGTATGGTTCTGTGCAATTGGATGTGAATACTGGTAATGCTCCTTTGTGTGCCAGATGTTAGGAGGGGTTTTCACTTTTTTTTTTTTTTTTTTTTTTTGCGGTACGTGGGCCTCTCACTGTTGTGGCCTCTCCCTCTGCGGAGCACAGGCTCTGGACGCGCAGGCTCAGTGGCCATGGCTCACGGGCCCAGCCGCTCCGCGGCATGTGGGGTCTTCCCGGACTGGGGCACGAACGCGTGTCTCCTGCGTCAGCAGACAGACTCTCAACCACTGCGCCACCAGGGAAGCCCCTCGCTTTTATCCTTGAACGAAGTTGTTGAAACCTGACTTACAAATTTAGGCTCATGGAAGAAGCCTGGGTTATCCTTGCAATGTATTAAAAGATTAGTTACCCTGTGGAAGGAGTTTAGGTGATTGTAGAGCATCTGTGGAATGCTATGCAAAACTCTTACAGATAAAATGGCTTTTTTAAATATCACTATATAGTCAAAGGTTTGCTTCAGTATAAAATTCTTTGTCTTTAAAATGTTCTTGGTTTTATTAGGGTTTCACTTTGACTGGCAGTGCTGTTTAGTTTCTCTTTAGGGTGTGTGATTTTAATAGCTACACTACGAATGAGTTAGTGAAGCTCAGGATAACACGCCAGTGGTATCAGCAGGTGTTTCTCATGTTCTCTGTAATTACACATGTGGAGTATGGACAGTTTTAAGCAACAGTGTTTAAAGATCCTGCTTAATTGGCTGTAAAATAATTAAATAAGGTTTTGACTGGCAAATTTATAATTCTGTTAGATGCATAAGCCAGTGCGCTTGAATGTCAATGTGACTTCAATTTGGAAATATTAGATTAATAGAACTAATTGTCCTGCAGGTACAAAGTTTACTCTGATTAATAGTCTTAAAACTCTTATAGAAGTTTAGCCAAGTAAATTTATGTTACTTACCATTCTGCTTAAACTTTTAATTAAAACTTATTTCCAAAGTTTGCAGTGTTTCAGCATTGCTGTGCTTCTTTCCAGGTTTTCCAAAGCTGAGCTCCTATAATTTTTCAGTGACTCCAGCTGCCTCATTGAGTAACTTGCCCTATCAAAAGGATTAAAATTATATACTTTCAGATATTTACTTGTATCTGCAGCTGACAGTTTCCCTGCACATTGTCTCTAACACTTATCGATGTCTGCTTATAACCTACTTTAGTGCTGCGTGAATGGCTCTGATATACCAAATGTACATGATAAATGTTTTATCTCTGATTCTCGTTGATCAGTTTCTAAATGATCAAATGGTTTATCTCAGTAAGACACTAATTCACATTGATCAAATTCTCAGTGACCAAGTTGACTTGGTTTCTGCTGAACACAAATTGTATTAAAACAACATTACTTGAACATGCTGGCTTTTCTAATGCAGGAGTTATGTTACCAGCAGTTACAGTATAACTCGAGTTATTGTATTATAAAGATGTCTTCTCCCTAATGAAAAGTTTACATAAGAAGAAAAGAATGCGATATTACAGGAAGAACAGGGCTTCGAGCAAGGATTGGGGCTTTTACTAACTAATTAAATTCTGCATTTGTATTGGGCCTTTTTCCCCCTTTTTTTAATTTGAAGGGCTGTGAGCAGGAAATATAGCAGCTGCAGTGGTGACATTTTATTCCCTACGGTCCTTAGAGCCAAACAACATCTTGATTATTCAGTAAGAGGCTTAGCAATTGAAGAGGCTAAATTCTAGAAAAAGTAAATATACCTGTGCTCCTTCTGCATACACTTGGTTATAATTGCCTAGTTAGCAGTATAGGGTTGTTTGTTGTTTTTTTTTTTTAAACATCAACTCACCTATGTCAACTTCCACAGTATTTCATGTACCCACTAGAGTTTGTCCAATAGCAAATACCCATTTGGCTGAAACAAAGTCTCAGTTATTTAGAACACCCAGTTCCTCAGGCAGGTTATTTATTCCACCTTTGACTTGTCTCTTCCATCTGTAAAATGTAAATTTTAACTGCCATTCTCTTTAGGGCATTCAAGCTCAGAAGGTTTAAAAGTTGAAAAAGAAAAAAAAAAAGTTGTCATTGATCTTCATCTAAAAAATGGACCTAAGTAGTTTTATTTAGTTGTAAGACACCAGCTGACCTTTTAGTTATGTTGTGTGTGGTATGGCAGCCCCTTTTGTACTTCATCAGGGGATATGTGGAGAGCAGCCTGCCGCCTCTCAAACTAAGAAGCTGTATGTGTCATTCTCTTCCCCCACACCCCCCAAAGCAACAAATTAGTTCCGAGGCAAGTGAGACCTGCTTTGGAACACACCACTGTTTGACAGTATTTCTTACCATGGGCGTGTAGAATTGGTTAGATTTGTAAGGAAACCTTAGGCGATCAGTGCCTTCCCCCCTTAAAATTAGAGCCCTCCTAATCAGATCTGTCTAGTTAGTTAGTTTCTTCTTATTTCTTTAAGTTGGAGCTCTAGCCTTAGTCTACATACTTATTCTCTAAGGTAACAGAAGTAAATGCCAAGAAACATTAACACCACTTGCGAGTTAGGTTTCCACCTGTATCATTTCTGCATATACTTGGTTATAATTACCTATTTAGAAGTGTAGGGTTGTTTGTTGTTTATATTATGTTAAGACATGACACCATAACACTCCTAGAAGAGAACACAGGCAGAACAGCCTACGACATAAATCGTAGCAACACTTTCCTAGGTCAGTCTCCCAAAGCAATAGAAACAAAAGCAAAAACAAACAAATGGAACCCAGTCAAACTCACAAGCCCCTGTACAGCCAAGGAAACCACAAACAAAATGAAAAGACAACCCTCGGACTGGGAGAAAACACTCAAAAATGATGCGACCAACAAGGGCTCCATCTCTAAAACACACAAACAGCTCATACAACCCAACAACAAGAAAACAACCCAATCAAAAAATGGGCAGAAGACCCAAACAGACCCCTCTCCGAAGAAGACAGCCAACAAGCACGTGAAAAGATGCTCAGCATTGCCAACCATCAAGAGAAATGCAGATCAAAGCCGCCCAAGCCGGCCAGAATGGACATCATCAAAAAGTCCACAAGTAACAAATTCTGGAGAGTACGGAGGAGAAAGGGACACTCCCCCCCCCCCCCCCCCACCACTCACACACACTCTCTCTCTCTGCTGGTGGGAATGCAGACTGGTGCAGCCACCTTGTAAAACAGCATGGACTGTTGACTGTCGACTGTTGCTCGCAGGATTCCACTCAGTCCAGAGGTGTCTGTAGAAGGGGGCAGGGCAGGATGGCAAAGTTGATTGGAATATAGGACTAAGAGGGCAGGACAGGGATGTAAGCCATACGACAGTATTATCTGTTCCACAAAATAGAACACAAACTGCTGCTGTTGCATGAACATGTGCAGTTGGTCTCAAGGTCAAGAGGGTCACAGTGGAAACTTCCTTATCACTTCAACACAGTATGTGAAGGAACCTAGCCACTGAGGCCAGATTGGCCACATCCTACCTTAAATCCATGACCTGGAATTCTCTTCCCTGTCTCAGCGGTGGCAGCTGGCGTTTGTTTGGGTTGCTCTGGGCATATTCTTTCCTTTAATATAATCTATTTATGTGTTTCATGTAAATTATCAAAATCAGTCTTGTTGCAGCCCTTAGGTTAGTGGCCATAAACTCCTGAATTCATGATTTGTTCTGCGTGGGATAACAAATCGTTCTGTTTTCCCCTACAGGAACATTAGCATTGAACTTTCTTCCTTAATCAATACGATCCATTAAGAATCCAGCATTACCCTACATGGTTATATGAAATATTAATTGCACACTATTAGTTAGATAAATGAAGTTTCTGCCAAAATGATAGCTTGTTTCTTTCTTTGTATCATAATATTTAAAACAAGAACATTTTGAGTTCTAGGGTGCATGGTATTTTAGAATTTATTGATCCTTGCTTATTTGAGTAATTATCTACACAGCTCATAGTTCCCCAAAGATACTTCTAACTGGGATTACTAAGTTTTTTCCTCTTGCTGATTCCAGCAAGAGTTCATTTACTTTTTAAAGGATCCAGTTGGAAATAATTTTTAAAAATTTTCCTTTGATGTTTTCATAGATGAGAAAAAGTTATTTTGCTTTTTGAGTGCCACTCAGCTACAGATAGAAAGCATCGAAGCTTGTAGGGGGGCCAATTAGAGTTAATTACCATCTGACTGACCTGCCACTTCTTAAAATGTCCAGGAAGACTTGTAGGATGTAGATTTTTAATTCTTTCCTTGTGTCAGATTTGCAGAGTTTAACCATCTAGAGCCTTAAGTATGGTAAAAATTATATCAAAGAAGTTATCTATGCCTAAAAGTGATAGCTCTCAGGATAGTCTCTGGGAAGTTGTATAGGCTCCGCCATATGGTGATACCTACTTGTTTCATCACTCGGTGGTTTGGGAAGCCTATTCCAAATGTTATCAACCCTCCCTGCTCGCAACCAGATAATTAACTTAGGGTTGCCACTATTTCTGGGGTAAAACCATGGTACTAAAATTGAAACCAAAACTTTCAGGATAATCGTACTTGAATGTGTCTTCTCATTGCTCATTTGAATGTATAATTTCCACATCATCTCTCATGGTGTCAGTCTATCAAGGATTCCTATTTCTGGCTCTTTTTATTTTTCTTAAGATGTAAGCAAACAAAATACAAAAATTGATAAATTTGGACCTTATCATGATTAAAAGGTTCTCTCATCTTAAGACACCATTTAGAAAATTTAAAAAATGGGCAGCTAGTGGGAAGCAGCTGCATGGCACAGGGAGATCAGCTTGAGGCTGCCTAGAGGGGTGGGATAGGGTGGGTGGGAGGGAGATGCAAGAGGGAGGGGATATGGGGATATACGTATGCATATAGCTGATTCACTTTGTTATACAGCAGAAACTAACACAACACTGTAAAGCAATTATACTCCAATAAAGATGTTTAAAAAAAATGGGCAAAAGACTTGAACAGACACTTCAAAGGAAGATATAAGAATGGCCACTTAGCACATGAAAAGTGCTAATAACATCATTAGCTATCAGGGAATTGCAAATTAAAACCACTGGAATGATGAAAATCAAAAAGACTGACAATACTAATTGTTTGCAAGGATGTGAAGAAACCAGAATTCTCCTGCTTTGCTGTTGGGGGGTATAAAAGAGCAAAGTCACTTTGGAAGAAGTTTGGTGGTGTCTTATAAATTTAAGCATACATTTATTCTATGACCCAGGAATTCCAGATCTGGGTATTTACCCAAGAGCAAAGAAAATATACATCCACAGAAAGATTTGTACACATGTTCATATCAGGTTTATTAATAGTAGTCAAAAAGAAACTACCCATATGGTCATCGATGAGTTTAGCAGTTTTAAAAAAATAAACTATTCATGCAACAACATGGCTGAATCTCAGAAACATTATGTTAAGCAAAAAGAAGCCAGACACAAAACAGTACCCATTGTGTGATTCCATTTCTGTGGAGTTCAAAAACAGGAAAAATTAGTCTATATTGATAGAAATCAGAAAGTAGTTGATGGGGATAGAGGGGGACTTAATTGAAAATGGACACATGTGAACTTTCTGAGGTATTGAGAATATTTGTTTTTCTGGGTAATAGTTAGCCAGGTATATATACAATTTTACTACAGTGTGAACACCTAAGATCAGTACATTTTTAAAATGTTAATCTTAAAATACCCTAATTTCCTAATTTTAATTAGGAAAAAAAATGTCCGAAATATTGGGAATACCCAACTTTTAACTGTAATTTGTCCCAGGTAAAATAAGTTTCTTCAATTTAATCATAGTCTTAAGAAACCTGTGATTTCTAATCCTATCCATAATCATATTTTCTTACTAGAATTTGAAAACTTCATCTCTGAGTCAGGGCTGTTCATTCAGTATGCTTGATCTCTACAGATACAGGAGTAAACCTCGCTTTATTTTATTTATTTTCTTAAGAATAAGTCTCCCCCGCTCCCCATTAAATTATGTTTGCCTATTATACTCGTCTCCTTGTTGGCCTAGAGTCTTGTAGATAGGCCTGGTTAAGTTTTTTTTTATAATTGTTTTTTATAGATTTATTTTTATTTATTTATCTTTGGCTGCGTTGGGTCTTTGTCGCTGCTCACGGGCTCCCTCTAGTTGCGGCAAGCGGGGGCAACTGTTTGATGTGGTGCAGGGGCTCGCGGGCTCTAGAGAGCAGGTTCAGTAGTTGTGGCGCACAGGCTTTGTTGCTCCGCGGTATGTGGGATCTTCCCAGACCAGAGATCGAACCCGTGTCCCCTGCATTGGCAGGCGCATTCTTAACCACTTCGCCCAGGGAAGTCCCAGGCCTGGTTAAGTTTTGAAAGTAAATTTTGATAAAGGGGTTTTATAGGCAGTATCTGTACGTGAAACATTTATAGAGTAACACTGGTACTTTTTAATATTATAATCTTAGGCAGCAATTTGTTCATACTATGTACCGAGTCCTGGCAAAATGCTTGAAAACTTGTGAAAGCTTGCATCTTGGCCCTTCCCTACATGTTGAAATGAAAGCACACATGTTCCCATGTAAAAGTGTCGCCAAGCATCCCCAACTTGCTCACATGGCTGCCTTCAGCTGTCTTACGTGCTTTCTCATGCACCAGCCAGCAGTTAAATTGCCATGTTCCTTTTGTGAGTGTGTATGTCTAAATGCTGGTAATCATCTGCGTCCCTTGAAAACTGATAGATGTGCTCATTAAAGGGAGTTCTCACTCTTGGCTCCCTTCACACAAGACACTTCAGCTCCCTTTTCTGGATGAGGCTGGCAAGAAATACTGTGCAGGGATACATCTGGCTTTATACTCCTTTTCAAGAACTAAAAAGCTCCTTTTTCAGTATGTTAAACACACTTGTAGGGACCTTACAAGCACAAAGAAGTCAGCTATGTGCCAATTACAATATTAACACAAGAAAGGCTAAGGGCTGCTGTTGTGTGGTGGGATTTTTTTTTTTTTTTAATGTGCTGCCATTCTCTCTTCATTTTGTTCTCTTGTGCTTCTGAGATTACACAAATACCTATTTATTTGTGAGACAGACCCATCTGTGGAGACTCTGAAGTCCACCAGCCTGCCACTGGTGTAGATCTCAGCAAAGCTGTCTGTGTACAAGGCACATTCAGCGCGGTTTATGATTGGGAGTTTGAAGGTAGCGTACGCCTGTTTCTGCTTTTAGGATGAAAAATGAATTGCCAATTACTGTCGACGTGTTCAGACATGGCACTTCATACGGTAGAAGCTTTCTTGGCCTGTTTTATGCTGGGCTCCCTGCTATGAAACCGTCAGTTCTGAAAAAGGGGTGTGTTTGCAAGGAGGAGAAGAGAGAAGGGGATCAGTCCGATCCGTTGTGGTTTTCTGTGCTCCTGCGGAGTGGTGGGAGGGAGGTCAGTGCCTCTCACCTCTGTTTCCCCAGCAGAGCTCTTGAGCAAGATGAAGTGATCAAAGCTGGGTGCCAGCTTATCATCACAGTCTCATTACTTTGCAAGCTGCACGCCCAGATGCTGCTGTGTTCTGCATCAGGCTTCGCTGATTTACATTCATAGCGCCTCCATTACAGCTCATTTGGTACTATTCACAATTAACCAGTTTTCTTTCCCTGATACAGTTTCTCCAATACAAAAGACCTTAATGTAAAGAAAATAACATCGCTGGGTGTAGGGTGCATCTTTCAGACATCCTGGTTAGTTGACAAGAAGCAGGGATCAGATGTTTTGTCACTACTTTGTCATTTGTGTTTTTGGTGTGGTTAGTGGCGTGTTGGTTTGGAGGTATTTTTGAGGTCTTGGAATTTGAGATACCGGATTTTTCCAGGAGACCAATTTCATCAACTCCGCTGTCCTGGGAGTTCTTTTCAATGAGTGGATTCTGATACATTGTTTTCGTCTGTTTGGTTTCTTCCCCCAGTGAAGAGCTCAATGACGTACATGTATTTTGAAGGGTAGTAAGGTGACAGCTCATCATCAGTATCAACAACACAGCCATCCATCGGGGTGTCTTTGATGCTCTGTGCTCTATGGGCCCTGGAAATACAGAAATATAAGTTTAAGTCCCTGCCCTCAGAGGTCTGATACTTGTTGAAATTACTAGCTCTACTGTAAAGGTGTCAAAACCTGATACAGGAATTATAACTTCAACATTTGTTCAAGAAGAATTGTCGAGTATCTCATACATTCCAGGTGGTTTTTATAAACTTGGAAATACAGAGATGAAGAAGGCATGATGCTTGCCCTCCGGACACTTGCAGTACACATGGGGAGACAGATTGATACAACAGCGGCTATAGTGTGGTAAATGCTAATACGAAGGCACAGACAAGACAGTGTAGGGATGACGAGCAGGATGTAGACTGCGAGAAGAGGTGCCTAGCGTGCAGGCTGGCTCTGCTCACTTTGAGATTTTCTCAAGATAAGAAGAGGGAGAATGGTTTTCCATGAAGAGGGAATCATATGCTAGAAACGGTTAGAATGAATGCAGGGGGAGGTGTGATGGAATAGGAGGCCAAAAAGGAAGATTAGGGTCAGACGCCGAAGGACTTTAAATGCTGTGTTTTGAAAGGCAGAGTTAATAGGATGTGAGAATTCGACCAAAAGTTTTGCCTACTTGGGAATATTTTTTTAAATCACCTATCCCTGGTACCCATAATTCACACCATGAGAATTAAGCTTTTGAGTTGGTAGTGTTTTCTAGGAGCCTGTCAAATATACAGATATGATATTTGGTGCATACATATGTGTATGTTATAATAATCACGATTTGCTATTTCATGTTAATTACTATTATCATATAAGCATGTTAATATGCATTAAAAATAAGCAAGTTTTAGCTTACCGTATGGTTTCTTAGCAAAGTTCAGGGCTTTGAGAGAATGAGACATAGGAAAAAGTAGTTTTGATTGAAAAAGTGGAGAGGAAAGAGTTCAGGAAAGGTTTGGTTCATGGGATGCTCTCTGGGGAAATATTAGGGCAACTTTGCAGAGAAGAAGTTTTAGGAGATAGAGGGTCACCAAAAGCCAATACACTGGTTCCACATTTTAGCACTCCCTGCAGTCCACAACATGAGATCATCTTTTAATTGAAATGGTATAATGATGAACTTAAAAAAAATACTCTTAGCCACGATCTCTTTGTCCATGGTGTCCTAAGAATTCACTTGGTACCAAGCTCTGAATGTTTTTGAAAAGAATGTTTTATAGGCAAATTGTATGTGGTTTATGTCTGTAACTGTGATTATACGCATCCAGTATATATAAAATTAGCTCATAGATTGCTAGTTCCCTTGAAGATTCTAGTATTATTAAATGAACCTTTTAAGAATTCTTTTTCCTTCCCATTTCGTTTTGTGATCAACTTTTGCCTTTTGATATCCTTCCTGGATGCTTAGTGTAGTGAAAAGCATATGAAATTAATAAACGCTATTGGACTTTTAAAATTATCAGTATACTACCCCCACTTCTTTCTTAGCATGGCAAATGTAATTTTTTCCTCTTTCCTTCTCAGTCAACCCCTTAAAAATAAAGTGTGTGAAGTTGTCGTTTGATAGTCATCCTTCCTTTATCTCTATCCATAGAAACATTAATAAACATAGATGTTGTATTATTTTTACCTTATATATTGAGATTATACCATATATATTTCTTTAACTTACATTTATTATGGGTATATCTCCTTTGGTCAACACATGTAAATCTAACTCATTCTTCTCAGTACCTGCGTAGTGTTCCATGGCATTGTTCTACCATGATTTATTGAGCCCATCCGCTACTGAAAGGCACTCAGATTGTGTTTCAAAAGATTTTTTTTTTTTGGCCGTTTTTTTTGTTTTTTCCCCAAAAGGCTGCAGTGGGACAAATTTGGACATAAACCCTTAGGAACTGGTACTTTTTTATTTTGGCCATGCAGCTTGCGAGATCTTAGTTCCCCAACCAGGGATCAAACCCGTGCCCCATGCAGTGGAAGTGCAGAGTTCTAACCACTGGACCACCAGGGAAATCCCAGGAACTGGTACTTCTGTTTCTATGACATGGATGGGGTTTGAATTGTGACCAGTCCTTCTGACTATGTGGCATTGGGCTACCTAACCTCTTGGGCTTCTTTTGGATGATGGAGGAAATGTATATATAAGACCTTATGGGGTTGTTATAAGGTGTGGTAAGTTATGTGGGTGACGTGCTGGACATTGAACCCTATACGGGGTGGTACCTGCAGAGACCGAATGGGCTTAGAGTTGGCAGGGCCCAGGTTACTTAACTTCAGAGGGTTTATTATAGTGAATCTACAGCTGGCCTCCTGAGCCTGTCTGTTTGTCTGTGTCTCTCTCTCTTTTTTTTTTTTTAAAGAAAAGGAAAGCCCACTTTGTGAAAATTTTCAGCTTTTGACTTGTGCAATTTGAAAATACTACATTTTGGCAGAATCCTTGCAGTTTTTCCTGCTAGTCTGTAATTCCCTAGAGGTGAATTGAGATTAGTGGCAGGACTTTTTCCATTAACTCTGGGAAAAACTACAGAGTGGGGCTTCCCTGGTGGTGCAGTGGTTAAGAATCCGCCTGCCAGTGCCGGGGACACGGGTTCGAGCCCTGGTCTGGGAAGATCCCACATGCCACGGAGCAGCTAAGCCTGTGCACCACAACTACTGAGCCTGCGCTCTAGAGCCCACAAGCCAGAACTACTGACCCCGTGCACCACGTCTGCTGAAGCCCGCCTGCTCCAGAGCCTATGCTCCGCAACAAGAGAAGCGACCACAATGAGAAGCACCCCAACGAAGAGTAGCCCCCGCTCGCTGCAACTAGAGAAAGCCTGTGCGCAGCAACAAAGACCCACACGGCCCAAAATAATAAATATAATAAAATAAATTTATATAAGAAAAAAAAAACTACAGAGCAAAAAAATTGTCCTTTGGCAAAAATGTCAATCCATACCTCTTTTGGAGCATTTGGAAACCAAAGCGCTGAGAAGCTGATTTAATAGGAGAATTGAAAACCAAAATGTATACACATCTTCACTTTTTCTAACTGATGACAAGACAAATGAAAAATACTCTCAGAACTTGATGATGCAAAGAAAATAGGATCATTGTTCCAGAGAGTACATTAAGGCTGAATCTTTAAAAGATTTGAGTGCTAAGCTCTTGGCCACGTTCTTCAGGAAGCTGATCCATTCTTATTAATGTTATATCTATTTGTACTTCATGCCATAAAATTCCTCTTTTTTATGATACGGTATCTAGGAAGTAGGTTTAAGAAAAAAGGAATGATAGGCAGAACACTAGGACAGAAATCACAGCAAGATCCTTTTGGACCCACCTCCTAAAGGAATGGAAATAAAAACAAAAATAAACAAATGGGACCTAATGAAACTTGAGAGCTTTTGCACAGCAAAGGAAACCATAAACAAGGTGAAAAGACAACCCTCAGAATGGGAGAAAATACTTGCCAATGAAGCAACTGACAGAGGATTAATCTCCAAAATATACAAGCAGCTCATGCAGCTCAATATCAAAAAAACAAACAACCCAATCCAAAAATGGGCAGAAGACCTAAATAGACATTTCTCCAAAGAAGATAAACGAATTGCCAACAAACACGTGAAAGAATGCTCAACATCACTAACCGTTAGAGAAATGCAAATCAAAACTACAATGAGATATCACCTCACACCAGTCAGAATGGCCATCATCAAAACATCTAGAAACAGTAAATGCTGGAGGGGGTGTGGAGAAAAGGGAATCCTCTTGCACTGTTGGTGGGAATGTAAACTGATACAGCCACTGTGGAGAACAGTATGCAGGTTCCTTGAAAAACTAAAAATAGAACTACCATATGACCCAAGCAGTCCCACTACTGGGCATATACCCTGAGAAAACCATAATTCAAAAAGAGTCATGTACCACGGTGTTCATTGCAGCTCTTATTTACAGTACCCAGGATGGGGAAGCAACCTGAGTGTCCATTGACAGATGAATGGAAGAAGATGTGGCACATATATACAATGGAATATTACTCAGCCATAAAAAGGAATGAAATTGAGTTATTTGTAGTGAGGTGGTTGGACCTAGAGTCTGTCATACAGAGTGAAGTAAGTCAGAAAGAGAAAGACAAATACCGTATGCTAGCACATATATATGGAATCTAAAAAAAGAAGTTCTGAAGAACCTAGGAGCAGGACAGGAATAAAGACACAGACGTAGGGAATGGACTTGAGGACACAGGGAGGGGGAAGGGTAAGCTGGGACAAAGTGTTGAGAGTGACATTGACATATATGCACTACCAAGTGTGAAATAGCTAGCTAGTGGGAAGCAGCCGCATAGCACAGGGAGATCAGCTCGGTGCTTTGTGACCACCTAGAGGGGTGGGATAGGGAGGGTGGGAGGGGAACGCAAGAGGCAGGGGATATGGGGATATATGTATACGTATAGCTGGTTCACTTTTTTATACAGCAGAAGCTAACAACATTGTAAAGCAATTATACTCCAATAAAGATGTTAAAAAAAAACGGAATGTTTACTATGCTACAGATTTTACTATAGCAACTACCAGGAAAATGTGCTCATTTTCTCTTGTTTGTGGTTCTTGGTCTTCCTGATTTCTTTTTTAACTTATTAGAACGTCTCTTAATTTTTCTATCCTACAGAGTCAGTGGAGCTATAATGAAGTAGTAAATATCCACATGAGCAGAATTTTTACTGGGAATAACTTTGATAGATATCCTTCACACAGTGCAGTGGACTGGCTCGAGCAAGTTACTTTTCCTTCCTCACCCCCGCCTCAGTTTTCTACATCTGTGAAAGGTGATCATCACAGAGTTGTTACATAGGAATATTAAAGGAGGGCCATTCATGTTCTTGGCACACTCCAAGCAATCAGTAGTTAGCTAATGATTATAGTCATCGATAGTTCAAGTTTCTGTTGAGTGAATTTTGTGTGTGTTTTAAAATTTATGCCCATCATATAATCCTATATATATATATTTTTTTTTCCCCCTAAGGGATAATCCCCAAACCTGTAAAATTGCAATTGAGACTGTACCACGCCTCTAAAAAAATGTGTTTAAAGACACATGTTTTCTGTCAAATCATTAACCAACGGTTAACAACAGTACTCAAAATAATAATTATATTTTAACAGGCTAGGAAATATGTAATTTAGTTAGAAATGCACATGGGAGTCTGTGCCAGGAGAAGTGCAGCTATTGTTAGTGTATGGTACCGTCCTCATCTCATCACTTGTCATACCTTTAGAATATTTCCATCAATTTGAGGTTGTAGGCAATTATAGGTTGACAGTCGATGATAAATAAACAAAAGTCTCCATAAAGTTGGTTCTGAAGTCACTTGCTTGGCATTTGGACCCTAATTTTTCCCAGAAATAAAAGTGACACTTCTGGTTAAGTGTCTAGTTTACTCCTCAAAAGCCTATTTAACCCTTGTGTGTTTGCAGTGAAGAATGAAAGTCTGGAGGTTTGCGGTCAGAAAGAAGAAACACAAAGAAAAAGAGTGCACTTGCCTCTGTGTGTGTGTTTGTGTGTGTGTGTGTGTGTGTGTGTGTGTGTTTAAACTACATTCTGGGTTTTAAAAGCTAACCTAATCACAGATATAACCTTGTTTCTCTGTGTAGATCCCTTTAGAGGGTGGAAAGGGAAAACACAAGCCTTGGAAAGAACAACTCCCTTCCCGTCTCCCAGTCCCTCCAAGAGTTTCCAACTTTCTTTGTTTGCTTTTTTTTAAAGCAGTGAGTGGACCTGTTTTCAAATGAAATCTTGTGTGGAATCCTAACACTGATAGTATGCTATGTTATTAATGTCACTGTAGTTAATAAGCGTGCTTATAACTTTTGCTTATTATCAAGAAAGCAATGACAGTTATTTTCGTGAATCCAACATTTAAATATTAGGAGCTAAGAATGGTGGCTGCAGTCCTCTGTCAGTCTCAGCACCCACATTCATTTACTTGGTTGCAGTGTTGTGATAATCCTGATTTGCAGTGATAAGTAGTGGCTACTGATAATAGTTTTTGTTTTAACAGCTTGCCTTGCAATCTTAAGATACTCCTCCATCAATCTGATCCATATGATTAAAAACGAACTAAGTTTCTGCTTCAAAGCTGAATAATTGACAGTTTCTAATAAATCATTATTTAGAAGTTGGGACAGGCACCCCAAACTTAACAATATTGAAGCGTACTGTGAAAATAACCTTTGACATCTCCTCAGCCTCATCTTTGCTAACTCTTTCATGGACCCCAGAGTTCACTCCGTTAAGGCGAGAGCATGCCTTCCACCTGTGCTTCTGCAGCTTTGTAACACAGCACACCTTCATTTCCTCCATGTCAGCTGTCCACTTGCCAAGACTCGTCTCACATGTCAGTGTCTCTGTAGTCTTCCTTGACATGTCCCTTCCCACTTCGGGCTCCCAAAAGAAGGATACGGTTGCTCCCTCTGTGTGTTCAGGTAACTCGAGCCCTTAATTACAGCCCAGTTTGCATGGTAGTTGCCTTTACACCTACCTCCCTTCTAAAACAAGAGCCCCTGAAGGCACGAGCTGCAGCATAGACATCTTTGTAGCAGTAATACTCCTAAGCGTGTTCAATTACTATCAATACTGTTATTTACTAGATTGAATTAAACTCTTATAAAACTTTTTCCTGCTTTTCAGTTTCTATCCTCAGAATGTTTTCCTCTAGAAGGGACTTTGAATTTACAGTAGAGGAAACTGTTGTCTAAAAAGCTAAGTGAGAATTACAGGCTCTTGGGAAGGGCCCATTACCAAGGTTGTATATCAGGTTACAGTGTGTGAATATCATTCCCAGTTGAAATGAAACCTTCCTGAGGGCAGGAAGTGTATTTTATTTTGTTTATTGATCTCCCCCAGCACCTTGCACATATTCTGCACTCAGTAAATACAGGCTGAAATGCATTCACTCAGCAAATTATGGGACTGTGGCTATGTGACATCTCTGTGCCTAGCTTGATGGTTTGATTTATCTAGCTGTTGAAGGTCTTCACTTACAGAATTTCATACAGGGCTGATTTTTGTTGGACGTTAGCTAATTGCCAGAGTTCATCTCCAATACATGCCCTAGAGAAGGCGAGCTCTCCTCTTCACAGTATCAGTAGGGAACTTAAGAAGACGGCAAAATTCAAAATATAGTGGAGTATTGTTTATTAGGTTAAGGTTTGTCATTAATTGGGAATTCCTTCAGTTCAGATTTCTGTATAATGTGAATTTTTGTTAAGGAAGGATTATTGATATGTGAAAACTCCTTGACCTTTGCTGTTTCTGAAGACTATTTTTCACTTCTGTTAATGTAGACAGATTCATAGATTTTCCAAAACCGAAGTACGTCTCACTAACATTTTCTGCTTGAATTCGGAAACATGACATCTTCAAGTCAGGGAGCTCTCTACCACAAAAGCCAATGAAATACCTCGTAACAAGTTACCTTCTTACGAAAGCTGACTTACCTGCTTTGATTGTAGGCACTTTCTGAGCAAGGCAGCCGTGGAACCAAGGCAGAGAGGAGAAAACTCCTATATACTTTAAGGCAAGGATAAGAGAGCCATTTCTTTTTCTGGCTCAGTTAAAAGTGTCCTGATTATCCAGTCCCATTAACCTAGTGGGTCACTACCTTGTATGAATTAGCGGCAGCCAACTGTAGTGCAGAGCGGTCTTGCCACATCATGGACACATTTATAAAGATTGATAACAGCGAAGGTTCAGCGTTAACCTTTATTGTCAGGCAGGCTGTACAAGAATCTGTCTGGTATTGGCTTTTGCTTTGATTTATGAAAAGGTTGCCACGTGAAGAAGACATCACATAAAACAGCTCCGCTGGCAGCAGTATTATTAGATGCAATTGTAAGTATAGGAAATAATAACTAACTCTAATTAGGTTCATTATCCTCTCTTGCTAATTTGGTACTTGGGATGGGCAGGTCCTCTTAGCAGTACAGTACCTTCCCCTTCCCAAAGGAATGGGTCCCTCACTTGCTTTCTCCTGGGTTAGTGTGTTTCTCCAAAGGTTTCCTTTAAGCAGTAGCTAGCAGTGAGATGCTGCCTGTCTAAGAGAGCATTGTTAAGTAGTCAACTTGATGGTTCCCTCATCCCACAGCGACAGCATCAAGTTATGACCTATTGGTTTTGCCTCAGGGCACCCGTGTGTGCACTCTCTCCCACACAGCCCAGTAGATGGAAGGACTCAGAAATTCTGGCTCTTGAATATCTGCAGTAGCCCCAAGTAGTAGCAGGTGGCTCTTCTGGAAAATGGCACCTATAGCTTCTTGCTCAATAGGACTTTTGTCCCCACGGAGAATAGTCGTTACTTTGCCTCTGTTTTTTAGTTTCAATGCACGTCGGTTTGGTGGAGTGTCTTTTATGCTATAAAAACTTCCCTTCCCTTTGAAATCTTTGTTTGGTCTCTCTAGTTCCAGTTGCGTCTTAATATGCAAGAAAGGCAGCTGTGTTTTCCTTTAAGCAAATATAATTGTAGGGGAAGGCGTCTCTGTTTATCCCGTGGACAAATACATTATGGGTGATGCCAAAAAAACGAAAAAATCTTGGGACCCCAGAAAAATTATGTAAATCTTTTCAACTCTCTATGAAGCAGAGGAGTGCTGCCCTTTATGTGGTCACCGCCTGCAAGCAGCATTTTCTTGAGAGCCAGCAGCTGTGGGGAGTTGGGGACAAACACATGCACAGGAGAAACCTCCACCTTTCATTCAGCTCCCAAGGATAGACAGAGGTGCCCCAGATAGCTCTTCTGGTCTGTGTCTGTTTTTCAGGCAGCCACATTTCTTTCTTTCTTTTTTTTTTTCCTGGTACGCGGGCCTCTCACTGTTGTGGCCTCTCCCGTTGCAGAGCACAGGCTCCAGACACGCAGGCTCAGCGGCCATGGCTCACGGTCCCAGCCGCTCTGCGGCATGTGAGATCTTCCCGGACCGGGACACGAACCCGTGTGCCCTACATCGGCAGGCAGACTCTCAACCACTGCGCCACCAGGGAAGCTCGGGGCAGCCACGTTTCTAATCATAGTTGAACCTACCTCCATTTTGATGTTCCAGATTATTTTGAGACTTTTATGTGCCATTTATCAAATTAAATTATGCAAGGTTTGGCCATTCTCTGATTTTCTGTTAACTTCTTTATCCGGGGAGATCCTTTGTGCAAGTGTGGAGACGGGCCTCTCCTGAGCAGTAGAAAGAAAGCACGCCAGTGGACGTGTAGAGAAGTGATCCTTGGGAACTGAAGGTGGCCCTGGTCCAAGCAGGTTGCATCTAATAGCTTCTTGTTGCCTGGAAGGCTCTGTGCCTGGAATGGTTTGGGGTGATCAGGCAGGCCCCTGTCATAAAGCAGGACGCGCAGCAGCAGCTGGGGAGAGTCACATTTGGCTACCACGGCAGGCAGGCAGTGCTCAGGAATCCCGCTCTCTGAGGTCGCGGAGCTAGATGTGAAGGCTGGATGCGAGATGGTGTCACTAAGGGCTTTCTGGAAAGAGCAATTAAATTCGAAACCAAATGAACGCCTGTGTTTATATATAGGGAAGGTGCTCCTAAAATGCTTACGCAGCCCCTAGTGACTGTCGTGAAACTTTCTTTTAAACACATACGTTTTGAAAGGGCGAATGGTGAATCTGAACCACACATCAGCTTTAAAAACAGACATAGTTAAGATCAAGGTGTAAACATTAATAGGGGCCTACTCTTTTGCTCCCCACTCTTTTTCTCCAGGAAGTAAAGAAATAGACTGTTCAGCCCAGATAACTTTTCCTGGCTTTACTTGCCTTTTGGAGGGATGTGGAGTGAGTCAGAAAGGTGTATTGTCTGGTCTCTTCCTTACTTTCAGAAACCTTGGATTTTGTACCACAAAGTGCTTGTTGGAAGATAGCCAGGCCTCTGAATTTCAGCGTCATGAAATACTCAGCCTTAATGGCAGGACCACAGGAAAGTGCAGAACTGGGAGAGTCAAACCCAAGGCTAAGGCTAGAACACCACGGAAGCAAGAGAAGGCTAAGGAATCTGGAGTGCCATGGTTGATTAGTGATGTCTGCCGTTGGCATGAGTGTTGAGAGAGTTGGCATTTTTCCTTTGATTTGCTACCCCTGCTTTAGAAGCAAATATAAAAATCTCTGTTTACCTCCCTTAATTGATAGTGCCTAACCAGAAATAGGAAGGATGGAGAGAGAAAGAAAGAAGGAAGGAAGAAAGGCTGTGTAGTGCAATTTTAATATCTTTTTTTCTGTTCTCTTTTCACCTTTCACCTACCAGCAGGTTTGGGGAAATGAAATAACCACAAAACAGGACTTTATATTTTGTTACCTCTTGTCCTGATATGGCTCCTGGTAGGAAAGCCAATTTCTTTTTCCTCACTTCGGGCCACCACAGTACCAGTGGGACTGTGACTGGCATTTGCAGGGACTTAAAAATCACTCAGGATAGAAGATACTGTTGGCAAAATGTCCTTAATGTGCAGTCATATGTGCCATTTTCTTTGTAATGAATAAGAGAATATATTAACATTGCGCTTTGATTAGCATTGTAATACATGCAAAGATATTAACCTTCAGTGCATTTCTGAAATAGTGTCTCATGGGCAGAAGCTTTAGTTTACAAGCAGGGAAATAAGACTGCAGTCAAATGACCTCTTTCCTAAATACCAGAAGTAGTAAAACTCCATCTGTTAAACGGTTCTTCTTCAGTATAAATATTGGCGATAATAACTAATCTTGGAGATCAAAAAGTGGTAAAAATTGATGGTATTTGGTAGAAATTAATACTATAATTAACTTACCATTGTTTTGAAAAGTTTTAATGAAAAGCCCTCAGTGCTTTATTTTATTCTGTGTGCTTGTGGTTTTTTTTTGTCTCATTAATTCATCCAATTTGGATAATCAAACCAGTTATTCAGACCTCAAACTGAAGTTACAGTCCTGAGCAGCACTTGAAGATCTTCTCTCAAAACTCTTCATTCCTAACCCAAACGAGTTGCTGGCCATTAGCAGCCAGTTGTGGACGGTTTACATTGGTCAAATTAGGCAAATAAGTCTGAAATGTCTACTTCATAATATGTATAGCCACAGCCATTATATACTTCTTACCATGATGTGAAATGATATGTATAGCAAAACTCCAAGTTTCTAAGCTTTCTACATCATCTTAGTCATGTGCAGTTTACTTCTGAGTAATGAATCCACAGATATCTGTCATGGTTTTATTATGTGCAAGATCCTAGGTTCTCATATATCCTTCACAAGGGCTACTCATCAGGCACAGGGGAGACCGTCTTTAATTTCTTATCAGTATTATTGAAAAGAGAATCCTTCGATCCCAAGCTTCCCCCCAGTCCCTGCTGTGGCCTGGGCTACAGGGCCATCGCAGTCAGTGCTGTCATTGCCTATTTAAACCATTTGAAAATGAAATCACCATTGGTCCTCTCATGTTTCTCCCTGTTCCTGAATGCCCTTTGGTGGTTAACGTTTTTTGAGGGTGGGGTACGGGGAACAGATCTCACAGCGTGAATGAACTGAAAGTTATCCGACACATTTAAGTAACGCTGGCACTTCTGGGCCTCCTGCTGAGGACTGCCAGCTTGACTTTACAGAATGACATTTATGACACTAAAGATACAGAAACTCATGGAAAGAGGCTGAAAACCAGTTTCTGGCCTGTTTGAATACTGGTTTAATGGTAATAGAACGTTAATTGTGTGGTGTTGATTATTCTTGAAATGTCCAGCTTGTTTTAGACAGGATTTTGCTACTATTAAAGAAAATTAAAGCAGTTTGCCATCAATTCCGTTGAGTTCCTCCTCAGTGCCTAGTCACAAGTAGCAGCCCTGCCACCAGCAGTGGGCAAATCTGTGCCAAGTGTAATTACTTCAGGTACAATTCCATTTATTCATAGGGAAGACTGTTGCTCTCTGTGAGAACGTAGTTGAGAGAAGAAAAGATGTATAGGTTTATGTTAATTATATACCCCATGCTGGAGGTTTGATTTTAACATGAGTGCAGGTTTTTAATCCCTTTATCGAAAACACATGCAGGAACCTTCTTTGCTGCCACCTGAACTCTTCGTGGACACCTTCAGGTTATGTGAACAGTCACCAACCCTCACGTGAATCGTATTCTAAAACTTGGTTTTTAAGTTGGCAGTGTGAAAGTGGAAACCCATTTTCCTTTAGAAATAAGGTGGTAACTAATAGGTTCCTAGAACAACCTACTGAAATTTATTAGTTGAGATAATAAGAATAATAGTAATAATAGCAGCTACTGTTTGTTAAAAGCTTACTGTGTGCCGGGCATTGTGCTGAGGGCTTATGCATTATCTTAATAATCTTTACAGCAAAACAGTAGGAACCCATGAAAAAGTTGCACCTTACAAAGATTAAGCAGTTTGCGCCAGCTTCCATAGCAAGAGAAAGGCGGAGCCCAGATTTGGACGTAGGCGTTTTAGATGCCAGATCCTATGTTAACCATCAGGGTAAATGGCGCAAGTATAAGCAGTGACTGTATTATGGAAGCTAACTAACTTTGGTCGTACTACTTTATTAGAAGAAAACTCATCTCGATTCCAGTTGGGATATTAGGAACATTTGTTCCCCCAGTGTAGTACTTTGGACACACTTCCATCCACCTTGTGCACGCACATACACTCAGGCCAACATAGTGGCGAGGAGAAGTGGAGTGCCCTAGTAGCTCTGTAGTGAGGGGTCTGAGCAGCCCCTGGTGTTTGCCAGATGCTGTTCCAGGCGCTGGGAATACTGTGTAGATGGAACAGACATGAGCCCTGCCCTCTTGGAGCTTACAGACTAATCAGAGAAATGACTAGTCGCCCAAATAAACTCGACAGTTATAGTTGTGCTAAGTGCTGTCAAATGCTATAAGATCATGTGACATGGGAA
The DNA here is from genome assembly GCF_951394435.1 of Stenella coeruleoalba. Taxonomy (NCBI): domain Eukaryota; kingdom Metazoa; phylum Chordata; class Mammalia; order Artiodactyla; family Delphinidae; genus Stenella; species Stenella coeruleoalba. The sequence goes on along the minus strand of NC_137155.1, from coordinate 85,369,185 downwards.
TCCCCTGTGAGGGATCAGAGACGACCTCCCTTTAGGCTAAAATAGTAGGTGTTGGGGGAGCGTAATGGAAGGTCATTTAAGCAGCTAGATCAGCAAGTGTTAAGGCCCCGAGGAAGGAGCTCAGCTCCTTTGGGGTTCTGAAAGGAAGCATGCAGGAAAGCAGAGTGGGGAGAGATGAGGCCGGAGATGGAGCGGGGGGCCATGTCCTACTAGGCCATAATTAGTATTTCGAATTTTATCCTAAGAGCAGTAAGGAGTGTTTGAAGGATTAGGGTTGTAACCTGGAAGTTATAAGATCCATTTAAAAGGGGTGTGCCAGTTGTTGTGTTGATAATGAATTGCTGTAAAGATGAGGCTGGAGGACTCAGCATGGAAACCAGGAGACTGCTTAGGAGATTTTTGAAATATTCCAGGTGGTGGTGGTAGCGACTTGATCTAGAATAATGACAATGGAGATGGAGAGAAATAGGTTGATTCCGGATGTTTTTGAAGTTTAATTGATAAGACTTGGTGACAGATTGGATATTGGGAATGAGAGAAGAGGCGGTGTCAAGGGGGAATTCCCTGATTTTGGACGGTCCACTTACTGAGATGGGGAAGAAAGAACAAATTGCGGGTAGAGGAAGGAATTAAGTGTTCGATTTTAAACATGTAGCACCTGTAAAACCTTCAGTGTGAATAGCAGGAGGCAGACACCTGTAAGAAGGCAGGGCTAGAGGTACAGATTTGATAGCTGTCAGCACACAAGGGAAAGCCACATGAATGGTTGAGATCCTGGTGGAGAGACTATATAGAGAGAAGAGCAGGATATGGCCCTGAGGATCTCCCACATCAAGAGATCAGTTAGAAGAAGATGAGCTGGAGGAGAAGCAAGGGAGGAAGTGCAGTGTTTGTAGAAGCCAAGAAGCCCCTTTCAGGAGAGGGGAGTAATTTACTTAAGTCCATGCTGATTGGTCCTATAAGACGTCTGCCAAGCATGGTTGGATTTGGCCACTTGGATGTAGATAGAAGAGAATGGATGGAAGGTAGGAAGTGGAGGTGGCTGTCATAAGAATAGTATTTGCTAGAGCTGTGCTTTCAACAATACGATAGCCACTAGCCACGGGTGACTGTTTAGATTTAAATTTATTAAAATTAAATAAAATATAAAATTTTACCTTTGTTGCTTTAGTCACATTTCAGGTGCTCAGTAGAAACATGTGGCCTTGACCAGTGTGTTGGGCTGCATAGACATGACCGTTTCCATCACTGCAGGGAGTTCTCTCGGATAGCACTGTTCGTGGGAGAGCTCTTAAAAATGATCTAGTAGGGGAAGGAATTGTTATGAGAGAGGCACTCTTCCTCCAAAGTAACAGTAGAAAAGTTGCAGATCCAGATTTTATGATGGGACAGTGAGGGAGCTATCTGGTTTCTGGTTTTGTCAATGAAAATTAGAAAAATGGCCAAGAGTGAGAGGAGAATGGAGATGTAATGAAATAATCATGGGAAAGAGGGCAAGAATGAATTTACCACAGAAATGTAAAAACATGGTAGGCAGAATTTAGTGTCTGCCTATGGATTTACCCTGGTTATATGATTTTCCTCCAGAAACACTCAACTCGAGAGCTGTATTAAAGGACAGTCATATGGCAGGCATTCAGTGACTGGAGCTGCGTGTGAGGGCTTAGATTAATACTGCTGAATTGGAACCCTTAGGGAGATGTAAAACTAATGGGGCTCAGCATGATGAATCCAATCCAGGACATGAATTGAGAAATGCATTGTCTGGTCCTGCAGTAATACATCATTATCCCTTTACATAGGAATCATTGTGATTCCGTCTCAGAAATACTCATGTGTGAGGCTCATCATAATCATTTGAAGAATTTGTGTGCAGGAGGTTGTTGTTTCCTCTACTTTCATGGTTAGTCTTGTCAATTTCAGTCTCAGCAGCTGCCTAGAATGTTAAGCCAATTTGCTAAATCTTGCCTGTCCTCTGAAACATGCTTAAATCTGTTTATGTAACACAAGGGGTTGAGATTGTATGATGTGTTACGGCATCAGTACCGAGTACTTTAATCAGGACCGTAAAAAGAAATGTTGGAATTTTTAAACTGAAGAGTAATTGTGCGGATGTTCCATCGATGCACGTGTAGTTCACTGTTATTATACATCCCATATAAACTCTTCACTTTTATTAGTTATGAAATTCTTTTGAGGTATCCCTCATTTATGGGGTATTAAGTAGGGAAACAGCCAGCTACTTGCTGACGCCTTTAGGAGGAGAATCCCTCTTCTCGTGGATTGTTCCCTTTCTTACTCACGTGAATTCCCATTACTGTCAGATGATTCATCTAGCTTTTGAGGTTTCCCACCGAAAGATTTCCTTCCGCCCCTCCTATGTCTCACCAATCTCTCTTTTAATATTCCTCACTGTGGACTTACGCTTTAACCAAGAGAACCGTGGTCCTCCTTAATCACACCATGTTTCTCTTTAATCACACTATGTCTGCCCTCCTTCCTGCCCTTCTTGTCTTTCTTTTTAAAGACTGTTGAATCAAAACTCTCCTTTTTTCACACAACCTTCCCTCTTTACCCAACTTCTAAGCTCACCTCTGCTCATTACTGTACTTTCTGGAAATTCCTTTATCACTTGTAGAGCATGTCCTTGCTCAGAGTGTTTTGGCTTTCTGATTTGCATGTAAATTTCCATATGAATCTTTAAAAAAAAAAAAAGGTCTGTTAGTGATGTCACTGCCTCTGCCTGCAAACTTTCTTCTCTTCTTCCACAGCCTTTGCTTCTTCTACTTTTCTGTCTAGAGTGCCTTTCTCTCCTATCTAACTGCCTAAGCCCTTCCTGTTCTTTAAGACTACTGAAATTCTTGCATCTCATCTAAGACCTTTTCTGGTCATCTCCAGCCAGATGTACTCCTCCCCTTTCATATTTTTAGTGTTCCCAGATGTGCCCCATAGAAGCAGCTCTTATAAAATAGGTGTGTCTTTCTCTCCTACACACACGCACGCACGCACACACACACAGTGCCTGGTATAGAACAAGCACTCCATAAAGGATATTGAACTGACCTAATCCCACTGCCTTCATCTCTTTACTGCCCATTTTCTTATTTACCAATTTCCTGCTGTCTGGCTTCTGCCTTACGTACTATATTGAAATTATTTCTCTAAATTGCTGGGGATTGAATTCCACGGCCTTTTATCAATCTGTATTCTTTTCAACTTTCTTCTCTTTCATGAAGCTCTGGTTTCCCAGCCTCGTGATGCTGTCATACTGCTTCTTCTCTCCACTCCCAGTTCTCTGGCCGCTCCGTCTTCCTTCCCTGTCACCTTACCCCCAATGGGGCTGCTCCCCAGGGCTCAACTGTCCCTCCTGCCCTCTGTCTCTGCGCTCCCCGCTGTGTCTTTCAGGGGATGCTCAGTCCATGATTGTAGCCCTGTTCCCAGTGCTGAGCTCCAGGTCCACACTCTAGATTTTGGTAGGTCGTTTCCACTTGGGAACATTGCTCAAGCACTTGCATTCTTTAAATCCCCAGGCCTAAGCCACATGTGTATTGCCCAGTCTTTCGTCTTCTTGATATCCACATCTGTCAGTTACTGCATCCTTCCATACTTGCTTTCTAGTGCCTCCATTCTTGCCCTTTTTTATAGCTGGACACAGCTCCACTGGGCTCCCAGCCTAGATGGTTCCCACTTCCATCTATCTGATTTGTTCACATCCGATCAGCTTAGGCACCTTGATGGCTTTGCTGTCTCATTTGGAGAGGTTGGTGGTTTGTCTCCACCTGCAGAACAGAGTCTAAGCATCCTCTGTCTTATTAGAAGACCGTCCAGATCCCAGTGCCTCCCTTTTCAGTGCCGCCTCTCACCTCTGCCACCCTTCCTACAACCTGAGGCCCCTGGACGCGCCCAGCATGACTGAGCCTGGGCCTTGGCTCACGTAGACCTTCTTACGTGTCCTCTCTGCCTCTTACAGTCTTACCCTGCATTCAGGATAAGGCTTTCACAACCCATCTCTTCTCCTCCGTGGACTCTCCCTAGACCTCCCCCAGCTCCCTCCTCAGAACAGTTGTGGCGCTTACCACTGTACTCTTTCCCTTACACCCGTCACACCGCCTTGTCTTAACCTGTGACCTTTACGAGGGTGTTTCTTTTACAGGTATGAGTTTTTCTCCCTTGTGTTTGTACACACCTTTACCTCCTCCTCCACAGTATGTACACCCCTGTGATGTCCAGGTGGCATTCTTCTGCCTGACAGTTCCTGGAGTTTGCGGGCATGGCCTAGTCACTAGGGCATGGCGTAGTGCACCCATCTGGGGATTTCCTGTTGGCAGGGGTAGAGCCTAAGCCTCCTCCCTTTCAGCTCATCGAAGGGATGGGAAACAGACAAGAGGCCCAGCTCTAGCCCTCTTTCCATTCCTCATTATTAGTACTCTGACACTTAAGGGCAGATCAGTATGGATAGTTTTTTTCCTTTACTTGTCACTGCAGTAATACATTTGCAGTTCTTTCAGTTAAGAGAGCCAGGCACATTCCTTCCTGGGTGTATCTAGTATTTGGATCTTGCTTTCAAAATGTAGTGGAAAAAAGAGTATCACCTAATGTACTATAACACACTCTCTCACTACAGACTTAAAATTTTATCTTAACCCAGTTTTTAACTGTGAATGTGTCACAGTTCTCGAGATACATGGCAGTTTTGAAATGTTTTAAACTAAGCTGTCCTTATCTTAGTATTAAAAGCACTCTCTCAAATTTGATCACTGCAGGGAAGAGGTAAGGGTACCAGAATGTATGTCTATGCTTGGGTGACTCAGATGGAATTTCACCAAACGTCTCATCCCTAAGTCACTCCTCAGCTGAGAAGGAGCATAGACAATTCATCCCAGAGCATAATTCTTTTTGAAAAATTAGAAGCGCCTAAAAATAGGGACCTAACATGAAAGTGTGTGCTTGACCATATTTCTCCACAGGCTGCTGGTACCATACTACTCAACCTGAAGATGCTGTGATTCTGTGCTACTGCAGTAGTCAGATTGCATTGATGAAAATGATATAATAAGGCTTATGGAATAAATATTGCTCCAAATACGGAAGGATTATCTCTGGGAGGTTGTCTCCAGCGTTCCGTTAAAATTTGGTCAGAGTGTCTTAGGTTCATTACAAGTGTCCTCTCTCAGTAAAAACCTGCTAGATTGCCAGGACTGGTGCCCTCCCCTTGGCTGTATGGGAGACAACCATGTTGGCTGTATCCAGCTCTTCCTCTTCTGAGCCTGAGGACTTGAGCAGGAAGAATGGGTGATAAAGGGGGTAAAGGCCCTTCCAGAATTTGGAAGCCAATGCCACAGTTTGCTGCAGCCCCATAGCCTGGAGCCTGCAGTCTCCCCTTTCCCTTGTCCTTCCTCAGGGGTTGTTTAGCTGCTCAGCCAGTCCCTCTGCTCTCTCTGCATCTGGACTGATCTGGCCCATAACGCTTCCCTTTCTTGTCCAGGAGTCCCCTCGAATTCTGGTAGGTTCTTCAGCTTCCCAGTATCTTTCTACCTTCCCCGTCTTATTCCAGTTCCTACTGTCTCCCTCCTGCCTCCGAAACTGGGCATTGATCTAAGGCCAAATTATCCAGTTTTCGCCTTCTTGGCCATATGAAGTAGGAAACAGTAGCGTGGTTACTTAGCGAAGGCAGCCCCTAAGTAGGAAAGTGATGAAGGCTGAAGAGTAATGTTGGCACCAGCTGAAAGTCGGCACCATAGCCCTCCTACCAAGACAGAGCAACCAGAAACCTGTCTCAACATTCGTTTATTGTTGACAGGTCTGAAAGTGGGCATCTGGCCTCTGATTATTTTCTAGGGATTCCCTACTTAACTCAAAGAGTTTGTAAACTCTTACCATACGCAACTACTCCCACCCCGCCAAACCAAGCTTGTGTTGGCAAATGTCATGAACACAAGCACTAAACTTTGCTCTGAGAGAAAGCAGAGGCATCTAGAAGGCTTGGAGTAACCAGGTTGCGGGTGTATTCATATACCCAAGGTCTCAAGAGGTCTCTCCTCTCCATCTTGGAGTGTGTCTCTATAGTTTAGATACAATGGACAGATCTTCCTGCTGGCTTGAAAGTTACTTCAAGCGAATCCTAAGGCCAGTCTTCCCCTCCTGTTCACTGGTGATGAATGTCCTCTTGTCTGGAACACTGTATGTTCAGTTCCTGTTCCATTCAAAACGAGAGCTCTGTTTAGCACTTTGTTTATAGCTCAGCATTCTCATTATAAGACTTCGTGTACACCTCTGTCTCTCCCTACTAGAGTGGGAGCCAGCAGAAGGCAAGGATCACATCTTATTCAGCACCTACCGTAGTGATGCCATGTAATGAGTGCTTGATAAATGTCTGTGACTTAATAATATTTGTTGTCGGAGTAGCTGCGTAGATGAAAGAATGAATGAACCAGCTCTCATATTTTCTATCCTTAGACCAATTTTAGTGAACATTCTAAAGTAGCAGGATAGGGGAAATGGAAATAACTCCCAAAGCCTCATAGGTAAAATAATGTAACTTTTAATTTGTGTTGGCCTGAGTTCAATGTATTATATAGATACATATATTTAAAGGAAAAGAAATCCAAGGGTGACGCATTGTGTATGCTCAAGATTAACATTTTCTAAGTTATCTAATTAAAGTGACTTTACAAAGTCAGAGATTTGTCATGCTTTTCTTTAATAATAATAATGATGGTGATGATGATGATGATGCTTTTCCTGGCCTTGAAGTCTTATTGAGATATTTCAAGTAAAAATAATTTGGTGTGTATTAAGATGACTTGGTCTCATTCACACACTGATACAGCCTTTGGAGATTCAAATTTAATGTTTGGCCCTAGACATGTCTTCATTCATGGCTTGTAGGTCTTTTGATGGGACAGAGAAAACACTCCCAGTATTTCAGTTCTTATAACCAAGGCCCACTTCTGTGAACTGTGATTTAATTTTGTTCCTACTATGTGCGTGGCAGGAGGTGACGTTTATGCTCCAGATACTTTGTATAAACTGCTGCTCTCAGGCACCTTTAAAGCAAAGAGCTGCATTGTTAACTTACTAGTGCCCATTTTTATCACAGTGTTATTACTTGACATTTATTAAGCAATAACAGCACACCAGGCATTGTTAAAGAAGAAAGGGAGAGGGAAGGATGGCTTATACTGCTCTAAATTAAGGGTCACCCAGACTAAAGTGCAGTATGTTAGGTGTAGAATTTTACCTAACGAGAGGACTTTGTGTGAGCTTGAGAAAATAACATCTCTTGAGTATTTGGTTTTGTCCTAAAGTAAGTGTGATGGGAAGTTGATTTCGAGTTCTTCCAGGTTGAGTTAATGTTTTTTTTTGTTTGTTTGTTTGTTTGTTTTTGCGGTACGCGGGCCTCTCACTGTTGTGGCCTCTCCCATTGCGGAGCAACAGGCTCTGGATGCGCAGGCTTAGTGGCCATGGCTCACGGGCGCAGGCGCTCCACGGCATGTGGGATCTTCCTGGACCGGGGCATGAACCCGTGTCCCCTGCATCGGCAGGTAGACTCTCAACCACTGTACCACCAGGGAAGCCCCTGAGTTAATGTTGACATCAATTATGTTCTGTGTCCCCAAACTCTATATAGTTATTGCTGCTTATCCCAGATATCCTTTGTGTAAGTAATAATTTTATTTTTTTATTTTTTGGCCATGTGGCATGTGGGATCTTAGTTCCCCAACCAGGGATCAAACCAGTACCCCTTGCAGTGGAAGCGTGGAGTCTTAACCACTGGACCGCCAGGGAAGTCCCAGTAACAGTTATTTTATCTCCCTTTTTAGAGATATAAACCTTGCTGCACATAGCCCAGATATGGCAAGGGTACCATGATATAGTGGAAGATGAAAGTTAGCCAACCTCTCGAGGTCACGAGATTTTAAGAAAGTGTATTTACAAAACAAAACAGTTGGGGCCCTTGTTCTTTGGAGATGCAGCAGAAGATGGCCCCATTTTTCTAAGTTTAGACCCTTGGTAGGACGAGCCCATGTAGCAGAATCCCACGCAGGGTATGGTGAAATTGGCAAGATACCATGAGGGTTCTCTAAGAAGAGCGGGGCAAGAGCTGCCTCCTCAGGAAAGGAAACCAGGCACTGGGGAGTCCTGTAGTGCTGAGGTGTATTGTCCACTAAGCAAGAAGGCAGAGTCATCCAGCCCCCACCAGTTTCATGTGGTCACGCGTTACTAGGTTCCCACTCTCTTGCTAGGTTTTTCCTAATGCCCCCATCACTTCCGGGTACCCAATATTACTGAATAAGGAAGAAAAATATATTGCAAAATTGGAAAGTTTTTCATTCACCTTATATCCTGGCGTGTTTGTGCTCATATACTTAGGGCATGGGAGGCCTGTTGGTTTAAGAACAGTGTACCTGTGTGCGTAGAGCACTGTATTTGTTCATATCATCTTGGATAGGTGACCAGAGGTCCCATCTTTGGGATTGTCCTGGTTTTAGGACTTTTACTCAGGATCCTAAAACCTGGGGGAAGACTGATAATGCTTTCCCCTCCCTCCTTGCATATCACCTGCCTCCTGTGGATTCAGAGGACTGAGTTGTGATACTGATTCCTTTTTCTAAAGTCACCGGTTCCCGTGAAAGATGCATTGTTGCAACCTGTTAAAAGATCAGAATCTCCTCCCCAACCCTCCGAAAAAATGAGAATTCCCCTTGTAGCGCCAACCATTCTCGTATCCACCCTGCACTCAACGAATGATTTTTGTGTCCGAGAGCGTTAGGAATTGTGGCTGCTCACTGATGGTCATTACATGACTTCTTGAGCCTTCCGAGTGGTATGAGGAGGGCTATCTCCACACTTTTCTCCCTTCTCTGAAATTACCTCATTATCCTTTTTGTTTGTATTAGAACTAAAATGATGGGTAAGTAGTTTTCTCGAAATACAAAGCTCAGACCCACCTCAAAGAAGTTTCTAAGACATGAAAGTAGGAGAGGCAGCAGCAAAACCAACAGATAGCTCTAAAACAGATAACTAAGTGGAAATGTATTATACTAGAGTCTTTTTTCTTTTCTTTTTGGCTGCATTGGGTCTTCGTTGCTGCGCGCGGGCTTTCTCTAACTGCGGTGAGCGGGGGCTACTCTTTGTTGTGGTGCGTGGGCTTCTCATTGCGATGGCTTCTCTTTTGCGGAGCACGGGCTCAGTAGTTATGGCTCGTGGGCTCTAGAGAGCAGGCTCAGTAGTTGTGGTGCACAGGCTCCGTTGCTCCATGGCATGTGGGATCTTCCCGGACCAGGGCTCAAACCCGTGTCCCCAGCATTGGCAGGCGGATTCTTAACCACTGCGCCACCAGGGAAACCCAATACTAGAATCTTAAGAAGAGAGTTCTGAATACTGCTTATTTATCTCAGCGTCATTTTTACCAAAACATCTTCATTTCTCTTTGACCAATTAATTCAACTTATAGGAAACTCTACAAAGGAAATCATCGTAGTGATAATTTTTGTCCATCACCATGGTGTTTTAAGCACTTAAAAATTAGAAACAGCCTAAATATGTATCTTTATTCTTTTCTGTTATTTTTTTCCCCCGAAGTTTCTACATTGATCTGTCAGTGTTATGAGAAGAATACTTGGATGTATTTTATTAGCTGCCTTTTAAGTGAATATTAGCATTAAACATTGGCAAAAAAATTGTTATACTGGCTACAGAATACCTACCAGGAATGCTTCTTTGGGTGTTGTTCTCTGTCCAGATCTTTGGTCTCCAGTTCTGCCATTGAATACCGTCAACGACCTCCTTGGCCCGAAGTACCACTGTGGGATGAGGTGGGGTAGGGCGGGAAGGGCAGAGGGCCAGCTTCTAGTGCTGGTGGGAGGAGGGAAGAGACAGGGAGCCACGTATAGAGTACAGAAAGGAAAAGCAACGGGAGGAGACAAGTGGTGGGATCCATCAAAAGTCCCCAATAATTTCAAGTCCACTAAATTGGATTTTTTCTTATTTTTGAGCAATATATATTTCTGTGTATCAACTTTATTCCACCCGTTCCTTTTTGGTAAGTATGTTTTTGGACAACTATTCTATCTCTCACTTCTTTATTATGGTTTTAAGTTCCCCAGATATTTCATCTTTCTCTTAACATTTGTCATTCACCATTTCTTTTTTTTAATCTTTTCATACAAAGATAGTAAATTGTTTAAATGTCTCTTGCTGCTAAGATTTAATTTTCCTTCTTGGGTATCTTGAAATTCTGCCTTTTGTTATTTTTACCTAATGGTGGCTTTTTCCATCAGCAGGAATGAAAGCAGTCAATAAAAATCAATTGTTGACTCAATGACTATATGGAGGGTTGACCATAATGCATATTGGAAATGTCTTTGAATCCCTTTTCCTGAATGGAAGGTGCCATGCTTGGGTTTTATGGCCTCCTAATGTTAGACAGTAATCTCATTTAGCATTTTCCCAAAGTGAAAACAGTGCATTAGGGCAGCATAACAGCATTGCAGATCAATACAGAGACAGAGCTTTGCCCTTACGGATTAATCCAAGCAGAATGTACCAGAGTCTAGTCCAGGAACTGGAAGACAATTATGTTGATTTCCACCCCTCTTTCCTCCATTCTACCATCTAATCATCAATACAGGTTGAAATGTGTACAAAAAGGATTTCTGAAAATATCTGCGTTTGCGTGCACACACGCACTCTCACTCACACAGAACAGACTACCATACAGGAAATAAAGGGCCCTGGAAGTGAGTAGTATTGATTTGTGGTGGTAAAAGTATATTTTGACACCTTTCAAATTATGAATAACTCATGGACTTTAACTTGCATGACTAAATAGCTCAACCCAGGGTAAATGCTTACATATAACTTAAATTACCTCTTTCTAAGGAGTCCATAGTGTTAGATGAATGAATCCCATTGTGAAGAGACTTTTTAGAAGGAAAAACAACCACAGCATCTTCCTTGTGATGAGCACTGTGTGGGAGCTCATTCTTTATGGTCTTTTGCTGTGTGTTAATGGGGAGGGGCTGCATATCTGGTCGGGTTGCTTCTAGCCTTCTCTCCCATCTTCTTTCCCCCTGTTTTAAATCTAAGGTATATTGGAGGGACGATGGTCCTCCACACTAGGATAGCATGTAACCCTGCTTTCTCATGAACTGTTAAAGGCATTCATCATATATTTGCTGGGTTCAGCTAACCTGATGCTTGATCTTATGTTATTTAGTCCAGGAGTGTGTCTTGCTATAGTCAGTTAGTCGTAGCTGTGCTTCTACCCTTCGAAACACTGCTGACTCTTTTTAGATACTGATGTTCATGGTAGGGGATCAGGGAAATCTGTGTCCAGAGACATTCACAGACATCTGAACTTCAAAACCTTAAAGCGAGTTGAAACTCCTGGGATTGGATTTAAATTCTGTTCTTAGGTGTTTGGCCAAACAGTAAGGTAATGAATGAAAGAGTACAAGCAATGTTATCTCTGTGTCTACTTTTTTAGAGGGTAGTAGGAAGTAAATTCCCTTAGCGGCCAGTAACGTGGCTTGCATTTCAGTTTTCTATTCTAGCAAAATATGTATACTAGCTTAGTGTGTTGGATAAAAGCAATGAGGAGACAGATTGTCAGCCAGGGGTTTCCTTATTGATGAGAAATATTTCTCCTGTGTTCTCTAGGGGTTTTTCAGAACTCATCAATTTAAAATAATGCTATTTCATGATTACTATGGAAATAACAAATTTAAATTCCAAGAGAAGAACTGATAAGAGGCTGGAACCTTTTGTATTAAGCAAAACTAATTTGAAAAAAAATGAATCCCTAGATTAAAGTGATAGTAATATATATGTTTTTCTGTGTATTTAGTCCTTATATTCCAAGTTCCTCTACCATTGTAACAAGAACATTTCATTTTTGTTTGCATAATCCATTTGGTTTATTTTATTATTATCATTTTTCAAGTGTATATTATGAGCTTTTTGGAAGCATTTGTTTAGTAGTGCATATTCACTGAAAGCACTCTAACTAAAATCTTGAGATTTGTAAGTATAACTAGTAAAATTTTAGCTCAAGGAATTAAATTTTCTCTCCACGCATTTGTATTCTCAACAATTTATTGCATGACTTCTATAAGAGGGATCCATGTCGATAGCTGAGATAACAAAGAAAATAAGATGCAGTCCTTACTTGGGATTTGCATGCCAGTAAATTGCAGTAGACTGTAGTGTAGTGCATGGTAAAGGAAGTTAATACAGGTTAGGGGGTCACCATAAAGGGAATGATAGACTCTGCTGTGGTTGGAGAGAGCTCTAGTGAAAGCCGTATAGAGGAGGTTGCACTTCAATACTTAGCTCAAGTATTGAAAGATGGGTAGGTATTTTCCAGATACATAGAACTGGGTGAGGCTTGGGTGCAGAGCATTTCCAAAATCAAGAGCAGTGGAGACAAGACGTGAAGGGACGTGTAAGAACCAAACCCTGTACATGGTCTGGTTGAGGCAAAAGACTAGGCAGGAACAACCTGATCCAAAAGGACCTGCCTGTTGACCATGTATTTTATTTGGAAAGCAGATATTGTCTAGACTTACTACTAGAAAGAACCTTCTGGGAGGTAGGAGTGGAGGGTGAACGTTAAGAGACAGAGAGACCCGTGAAGGTCATTGCTTGAATCCAGGATATAAATGATTAGGAATTAATGTAATGACAGTGAGTATGGAGAAAGGACTGGACTGCAGGATATCAAGCTTTGTGACCAACTGGAGGTGGGAACGGAAGAGAACATTGGGGCTCCCAGGTTCCTGAGTTAGCTGGCTGGGCTGAAGAGTAATTGGCCCCACTCACATGGTCACGTTTGAGGTAGGGTGGGAATGCTGCCCTGTCCAGAGAGGCTCGCAGTGGTGTCAATTAATAGAACTAATTTCATAGAAATCACTTATCTTTTTTTTTAACATCTTTATTGGAGTATAACTGCTTTACAATGTTGTGTTAGTTTCTGCTGTATAACAAGAAATCACTTAATCTTGTGTGATATCTTTCTTTAAAGGTCAAAGAAAATTATTGTTCTTAAACTTTTTTGTTTAAGAACAACTTTTTGGGGGGGGCGTTGTAACACTTATATCTTAGTTGATGTTTTATATATTTTTTTAGCCTTGTTCTTTATTCCGGTTGAAGACCATTTGTCTCAGTGGTCCCTGTTTTTGTTTCCAGGCGGTATGAGTGTCATCCCATCTGTGCCGATCTGCAGGCCCAAATTCTCCAGTGTTACCGCCAGAACACCCAGCAGACCCTCAGCTGCTCCGCTCTGGCCAGTCAGTACAAGCAGTGCGTCAATCAGGCCAAACAGGTGGGTGTACAAACCAGGAGCTAACTAGGGCAGCAGAGGAATAAAAAGCCCAACGTCATGGGCACTGGGAAGGACTCAGTAGGCTAATGTGTATGAAAAAGCTTTTTAAACCAAACTAGTCGTCATCAAGAATTGCTGTCATGAGTTGGTTAAGTTTTAATCACCTTTCATCCAGGTGGCTGAAGGAAGAGTCCGTTGTCTCCTTGTGTTCCACTTGCAGAAAAAAAAGGTTTTACGTAAAGAATACCTTTTCTAGTTGCTTTGAACTTTTGTCCTCTACTTTATAATTGTGTCCTCAAGGTCATTGCCCCATATTTCTGGGCCAGTACTCAAAGCCAGCAAAGAGGAAGGATACATGTTAAGGGGCCAACAGCTTCAAGTCCATAAACAGCAAGTAGTCATGCAGAGAGTCTGGTTTAAAAAAACGAAAGGCAAACACAAAACTAAAATACAAACCCACCATGGAAGCACCATTCAATCTTCTGCCAGTTGGTAGAGTCCAGTCAATTGGGCAGGGAAAGACAGGCCAGACATGGATCTAGGAAGCAATTTCCATCGCTTCTGTGTACCATAGCCATACTCTTCTCATGACCCTTCATATCAGAATAATATGATGATCACGGGACGTGTGTTTTCTCTAATTTGTGTACTTTAGAAAGCTAATGATAAACGCTGAAGTAAATTATCAATTCTGGCAGGTCACGTAATTGCCTATCATTTAACTGATTTTGTTGGGTATAGATTGTTCTGAGAGATGGAAATTGTTGGAAACCTTGGTTCTTTCTGCTGACAAATTCCCTAGACTTGACCTTCTAACCCAACTAAATCTAGTGTTTGAATTACACAGCATGCCTTCCTGCAGTCTAATTTGCTGTAGTTATAATAATCCCAGTTAGGATAAATTTCTAACACTCTGTGAATATCTGATGGGAGGGTAGTATTGTCTGGATATCTGGAAAATAACAACACTAGTAGAAAACATAGAACCAAGATTTATTAAAAGCCTGTGTTGTCTTTAAAAGCCGTGTGGCTCAAGGCTTTTTTCTTTTTTTTTTTCCCTCCTTAGCATTTATCTTTTATTTTTTCTATTTTTTAACATCTTTATTGGATGTTTAAAATGGTGTGTTAGTTTCTGCTGTATAACAAAGTGAATCAGCTGTACATATACATATATCCCCTCCCCCTTGTGTCTCCCTTGCACCCTACCTATCCCACCCCTCTAGGTCGTCACAAAAGGCTTCTTTCTTTTTCTTGTTTATACGGCACTTGCCTAACTCTTAGTAGTGTGCCAGGGATACCTTTCTTTTAAGATCTTTGGTAGAAGTAGTGTTACTGATGTTAAGTTAGTACATTTTATTTGTTAAAAACAGCTTCTGATATGTTCTTAACAATCTCCAACCTTCAATTTTAATACTGACTGAAGCAAGTGGAACCTGTAAGTTGGGCTCATGGGTTTTTCTAGCTGATGTTAGTTCTGTATTAAGGCAGGGGTGGTAGTGCACATAATGGCGGAGACAAAGTGCGTGTTTTGACACTGGTGTCTTGTAACATAGGTGCCTGTGTCCACAGTGATCTGTACCGTTACTGAAGTAGCACCTGCAAGGGTGTCTGGAGTATTGACTTCATCCTGATGGTCCGGGTTGTGTTGAACTGTCTACACACAGCCCCATGAGACCAATAGCATACATTTACAGAGCAAAACAAGAGTTATTTAACTTGTGACAAAATCAAGCATGCTACATGGTGCAACAGAGTTTGAATTGGGCAAATCTGAGTTTGTATCCAAGCTCTTTTATTGGCTCTGTAACCTTGGGCCTTGATTTTTCTCATCTGTTAAGTGAGGTAATGTAATTTGCAGTGTTGTGAGGATTCCATTTCTATAAAGTATTCAATAAGTCTAAATTTTTTTCCTTCTTTCCTCACTTGCCTTATTCTGTGCTGAAACCAGCTTAAACAAATCGGCCAAAAGCGTCAAATTATTACTAGTGATTCTAAAGGGGACCTCCCGTCCTCCCCTCCCCACCCGGCCCCTCTGCCCATCTGCAGCATAATTTAATATTTTCAATGAGTATGTTTCAGGTGACTATTGTTTTTACAACTGTTACATTCAAATATTAGAGTATATAACAGCAGCTGATATGAAAAAGATATGTCCACAAGACCTTATTTTAAACCTAAGATAGGCGGCATTGAAAGGGGAGTAACCAAGAAACAGAAACACCTTGTATGTCTGTAGATTTAGAGTTCAAGGTCATTTCACATCCATTCTCTTACTTGTTTTTTATGACAACCTGAGATGTAAATAGAGATGGTTTTATTTTCACCATTTTACAGTTGAGAGAATTGAAACCCAGGGAAGTCATGATGGTAAATTTAACAACTAAACCAAGATAGACCTTGCCATAAAAACAAATTTAAAAATACATAGTGTTTGGCTTTTCAGTTGTGTGTGTGAAGGGACATCCAGTATCCACTAATACAGAAATAAGGCAGTGAGGGAAGATGTGAACGATAATCATGAAGTGAAGGGAAAAAAACCTGAAGATCAAATGAAGTAGTCATTGAGACTGAAAGTAACAGAAAGGAGGGTGGGATTATAAAGGCCATGAGCAAAGGTGTAGTTTAGCGCTGCCCCATTTTAGGACCATGCAAACCAAGATGGCCAGCGGAGGTTATGTCAGTATTTCATGAGTAGTCACTTTTCCACTAACACCACGTTTTGCGTGTGTGTGTGTGAAGCTAGTCTAACTTTGTGAGTCTAGCTCCACCCCTGTTGTTAAAAGGGACTTTGGCAGGATACGTGGTCCTAATCATTTGTTGTTACAGTTCCTGACTGGTTCACAACCCCTTCTTGAGTTTCCTTGTAAAATCTAAAGAACAAGCTGGAAAGGCTGAGATACTAAACACAACAACCCATTAGGTCATGTTGTCCACTTCCGGCATAGTGCAAGAGTTTTCCCTTTGGAATAATTCCAGTAGCCAAATCCATTCCACTTTTTTAAGTGACTCATAAAATTGGGCTTTCACTGGTTCCCTTGGGGCATTGTTCTCTACACTAATAGATTTTACTGATAGGAAAATTTCCGGATATTCCTTAGCCTTTTCGTCTCTTATTCATCCACTTATTCACATCAATCTTTCTTCAGCTAGTCTTAAACAGTCCTCACGGGTCAACATGAGACATTTAGACTGTTACTTCCAGTGTATTAAGTTATGTGTTCTTCATAATGGTAAAGAAATATTCAATTGCTGTAATTATTACTTCTCAGACTTAAAAACTACTGGATAGCTATATGAGATACAGCACTTAAAAATATAGGAGGACATTCATTGATAAACTTCTGTGCCTTTTACTTCTCATATCTGCTTAGCCTCATAGCTTTCTATAAACTCCCCAAGATTGAATTACCTGTTCTTACCATCAAAACCTGATTCCCATTCAGTCTTGCTTCACGTACGTGACAGGAGACTGGAAGGGAGGGAGCAATGGGAAGCCAGTAGTACTGGCCCACTAGTGGACCAAAATGTGCCCAAGGCTTATAAAAGGGGGGTGTGTACAAAGGGCTTGCTCCCAGATCTGCATTGCCTCTGCTCCCTGGGACACCCCACTGCCCCTCATTTACTTGCAGAATCCAGCTGCTTAGGGGTAACAATTCTAAGCATTCCAGCTCTTTTGCCAGTCCTGCTGCTATTGACAGAAAGGTTCGGAAACTGACTGGACTCTTGAACATTCTGTGCTCGCCAAAGGCGAGAGTTTGTGGGGAATGCTGGAACGTTCTAACCTAGTCATGGTGACCTGGGCTTCATTTTCTTTTTTGGTAAATTAAGGGTTTGAACTAGGTGATCCACAAGGGCCTCACAGCTGTTATTTATGGCTGATTGTACTTCTATGTCTGAGAGCAGGCCGCAGGCCCCACGAGCACCCAGGTTCCTGAGCACATTCAAGTTAAGAGACGTGGGCTGTTTGGCCCGAGCAGCATCTCTGCTCTGGTGGCGTCCAGCATTTCTGCCTCTGCTTCTTTTTTTTTTAACATCTTTATTGGAGTATAATTGCTTTACAATGGTGTGTTAGTTTCTGCTTTATAACAAAGTGGATCAGTTATACATATACATATGTTCCAATATCTCCTCCCTCTTGCATCTCCCTCCCTCCCACCCTCCCCATCCCACCCATCCAGGTGGTCACAAAGCACTGAGCTGATCTCCCTGTGCTATGCGGCTGCTTCCCACTAGCTATTTTACGTTTGGTAGTGTATATATGTCCATGCCACTCTCTCACTTTGTCATAGCTTACCCTTCCCCCTCCCCATATCCTCAAGTCCATTCTCTAGTAGGTCTGTGTCTTTATTCCTGTCTTACCCCTAGGTTCTTCATGACATTTTTTTTTTGTTAGATTCCATACATATGTGTTAGCGTACGGTATTTGTCTTTCTCTTTCTGACTTACTTCACTCTGTATGACAGACTCTAGGTCCATCCACCTCACTACAAATAACTTAATTTCGTTTCCTTTTATGGCTGAGTAATATTCCATTGTATATATGTGCCACATCTTCTTTATCCATTCATCCAATGATGGACACTTAGGTTGTTTCCATCCCCTGGCTATTGTAAATAAAGCTGCAAAAAACATTTTGATACATGACTCTTTTTGAATTACGGTTTTCTCAGGGTAGATGCCCAGTAGTGGGATTGCTGGGTCATATGGTAGTTCTGTTGGTAGTTTTTTAAGGAACCTCCATACTGTTCTCCGTACTGGCTGTACCAATTCACATTCCCACTAGCAGTGCAAGAGTGTTCCCTTTTCTCCACACCCTCTCCAGCATTTATTGTTTCTAGATTTTTTGATGATGGCCATTCTGACCAGTGTGAGATGATATCTCATTGTCGTTTTGATTTGCATTTCTCTAATGATTAATGATGTTGAGCATTCTTTCATGTGTTTCTTGGCAATCTGTTTATCTTCTTTGGAGAAATGTTTATTTAGGTCTTCTGCCCATTTTTGGATTAGGTTGTTTGTTTTTTTGTTATTGAGCTTCAAGAGCTGCTTGTAAATTTTGGAGATTAATCCTTTGTCAGTTGCTTCATTTGAAAATATTTTCTCCCATTTTGAGGGTTGTCTTTTCATCTTGTTTATGGTTTCCTTTGCTGTGCAAAAGCTTTGAAGTTTCATTAGGTTGCATTTGTTTATTTTTGTTTTTCTTTCCATTTCTCTAGGAGATGGGTCAAAAAGGATCTTACTGTGATTTATGTCATAGAGTGTTCTGCCTGTGTTTTCCTCTAAGAGTTTGATAGTTTCTGGCCTTACATTTAGGTCTTTAATTCATTTTGAGCTTATTTTTGTGTATGGTGTTAGGGAGTGTTCTAATCTCATACTTCTACATGTTCCTGTCCAGTTTTCCCAGCACCACCTATTGAAGAGGCTGTCTGTTCTCCATTGTACATTCCTGCCTCCTTTATCAAAGATAAGGTGACCATATGTGCTTGTGTTTATCTCTGGGCTTTCTATCCTGTTCCACTGATCTATATTTCTGTTTTTGTGCCAGTACCATACTGTCTTGCTTACTGTAGCTTTGTACTATAGTCTGAAGTCAGGGAGCCTGATTCCTCCAGCTCCGTTTTCAGTTCTCAAGATTGCTTTGGCTATTCGGGGTCTTTTGTGTTTCCATACAAATTGTGAAATTTTTTGTTCTAGTTCTGTGAAAAATGCCAGTGGTAGCTTGATAGGGATTGCATTGAATCTGTAGATTGCTTTGGGTAGTAGAGTCACTTTCACAATGTTGATTCTTCCAGTCCAAGAACATGGTATATCTCTCCATCTATTTGTATCATCTTTAATTTCTTTCATCAGTGTCTTATAATTTTCTGCATACAGGTCTTTTGTCTCCTTAAGTAGGTTTATTCCTAGATATTTTATTCTTTTTGTTGCAGTGGTAAATGGGAGTGTTTTCTTGATTTCACTGTCAGATTTTTCATCATTAGTGTATAGGAATGCCAAAGATTTCTGTGCATTAATTTTGTACTCTGCTACTTTACCAAATTCATTGATTGGCTCTAGTAGTTTTCTGGTAGCATCTTTAGGATTCTCTGTGTATAGTATGATGTCATCTGCAAACAGTGACAGCTTTACTTCTTCTTTTCCGATTTGGATTTCTTTTACTTCCTTTTCTTCTCTGATTGCTGTGGCTAAAACTTCCAAAACTATGTTGAATAAGAGAGGTGAGAATGGGCAACCTTGTCTTGTTCCTGATCTTAGTGGAAATGCTTTCAGTTTTTCACCATTGAGGATGATGTGAGCTGTGGGTTTGTCATATATGGCCTTTATTATGTTGAGGAAAGTTCCCTCTGTGCCTACTTTCTTCAGGGTTTTTATCCTAAATGTGTGTTGAATTTTGTCGAAAGCTTTCTCTGCATCTATTGAGATGATCATATGGTTTTTCTCCTTCAATTTGTTAATATGGTGTATCACGTTGATTGATTTGCGTATATTGAAGAATCCTTGCATTCCTGGAATAAACCCCACTTGATCATGGTGTATGATCCTTTTAATGTGCTGTTGGATTCTGTTTGCTAGTATTTTGTTGATGAGTTTTGCATCTATATTCATCAGTGATATTGGCCTGTAATTTTCTTTCTTTGTGACATCCTTGTCTGGTTTTGGTATCAGGGTGATGGTGGCCTTGTAGAATGAGTTTGGGAGTGTTCCTCCCTCTGCTATATTTTGGAAGAATTTGAGAAGGATAGGTGTTAGCTCTTCTTTAATATTTGTTAGAATTCGCTTGTGAAGCCATCTGGTCCTGGGCTTTTGTTTGTTGGAAGATTTTTTTTTTTTTTTTTTTTTTGCGATACACGGGCCTCTCACTGTTGTGGCCTCTCCCATTGCGGAGCACAGGCTCCGGATGCATAGGCTCAGCAGCCATGGCTCATGGGCCTAGCCGCTCCGTGGCATGTGGGATCTTCCTGGACCGGGGCACGAACCTGTGTCTCCTGCATCGGCAGGCAGACTCTCAACCACTGCGCCACCAGGGAAGCCCTGTTGGAAGATTTTTAATCAGAGTTTCAATTTCAGTGCTTGTAATTGGTCTCTTCATATTTTCTATTTCTTCCTGATTCAGTCTTGGCAGGTTGTGCATTTCTAAGAATTTGTCCATTTCTTCCAGGTTGTCCATTTTGTTGGCATAGAGTTGCTTGTAGTTATCTCTTGTGATCTTTTGTATTTCTGCAGTGTCAGTTGTTATTTCTCCTTTTTCATTTCTAATTCTATTGATTTGAGTCTTCTCCCTTTTTTTCTTGTTGAGTCTGGCTAATGGTTTATCAATTTTGTTTATCTTCTCAAAGAACCAGGTTTTAGTTTTATTGATCTTTGCTATCATTTCCTTCATTTCTTTTTCATTTATTTCTGATCTGATCTTTATGATATCTTTCCTTCTGCTAACTTTGGGGTTTTTTTGCTTTAGGTGCAAGGTTAGGTTGTTTATTCTAGATGTTTCCTCTTTCTTAAGGTAGGATTGTATTGCTATAAACTTCCCCCTTAGAACTGCTTTTGCTGCATCCCATAGGTTTTTGGTCGTCGTGTCTCCATTGTCATTTGTTTCTAGGTATTTTTTGATTTCCTCTTTGATTTCTTCAGTGATCACTTCGTTATTAAGTAGTGTATTGTTTAGCCTCCATGTGTTTGTAATTTTTACAGATCTTTTCCTGTAATTGATATCTAGTCTCATAGCATTGTGGTCAGAAAAGATACTTGATACAATTTCAATTTTCTTAAATTTACCAAGGCTTGATTTGTGACCCAAGATATGATCTCTCCTGGAGAATGTTCCATGAGCACTTTAGAAAAATATGTATTCTGTTGTTTTTGGATGGAATGTCCTATAAATATCAATTAAGTCCATCTTGTTTAATGTGCCATTTAAAGCTTGTGTTTCCTTATTTATTTTCATTTTGGATTATCTGTGCATTGGTGAAAGTGGGGTGTTAAAGTCCCCTACTATGAATGTGTTACTGTCGATTTCCCCTTTTATGGCTGTTAGTATTTGCCTTATGTATTGAGGTGCTCCTATGTTGGGTGCATAAATATTTACAATTGTTATATCTTCTTCTTGGATCGATCCCTTGATCATTATGTAGTGTCCTTCTTTGTCTCTTCTAATAGTCTTTATTTTAAAGTCTATTTTGTGTGATATGAGAATTGCTACTCCAGCTTTGTTTTGGTTTCCATTTTCATGGAATATCTTTTTCCATCCCCTTACTTTCAGTTTGTATGTGTGTGTAGGTCTGAAGTGGGTCTCTTGTAGACAGCATATATATGGGTTTTGTTTTTGTATCTATTCAGCCAGTCTGTGTCTTTTGGTGGGAGCATTTAATCCATTTACATTTAAGGTAGTTATCGATATGTATGTTCCTTTTCCCATTTTCTTAATTGTTTTGGGTTTGTTATTGTAGGTCTTTTCCTCCTCTTGTGTTTCTTGCCTAGAGAAGTTCCTTTAGCAGTTGTTGTAAAGCTGGTTTGGTGGTGCTGATCTCTCTCAGGTTTTGCTTGTCTGTAATGGTTTTAATTTGTGCATCAAATCTGAATGAGATCCTTGCTGGGTAGAGTAATCTTGGTTGTAGGTTTTTCTCCTTCATCACTTTAAATATGTCCTGCCAGTCCCTTCTGGCTTGCAGAGTTTCTGCTGAAAGATCAGCTGTTAACCTTATGGGGATTACCCTGTGTGTTATTTGTTGTTTTTCCCTTGCTCCTTTTAATATGTTTTCTTTGTATTTAATTTTTGACAGTTTGATTAAATTGTGTCTTGGTGTGTTTCTCCTTGGATTTATCCTGTATGGGACTCTGCGTGCTTCCTGGACTTGATTAACTATTTCCTTTCCCGTATTAGGGAAAGGTTTCAACTATAATCTCTTAACATATTTTCTCAGTCCCTTTCTTTTTCTCTTCTTCTTCTGGGACCCCTATAATTCAAACGTTGGTGTGTTTAATGTTGTCCCAGAGGTCTCTGAGACAGTCCTCAGTTATTTTCATTATTTTTTCTTTATTCTGCTCTGCAGTAGTTATTTCCACTATTTTATCTTCCAGGTCACTTATACGTTCTTCTGCCTCAGTTATTCTGCTATTGATCCCATCTAGAGTATTTTTAATTTCATTTATTGTGTGTTCATCGTTGCTTGTTTCCTCTTTAGTTCTTCTAGGTCCTTGTTAAATGTTTCTTGCATTTTGTCTATTCTATTTCCAGAATTTTGGATCATCTTTACTATCACTATTCTGAATTCTTTTTCAGGTAGACTGCCTATTTCTTCTTCATTTGTTAGGTCTGGTGGTTTTTATATTGCTCCTTCATCTGCTGTGTGTTTTTCTGTCTTCTCATTTTGCTTATCTTACTTTGTTTGGGGTCTTCTTTTTGCAGGCTGCAGGTTCGTAGTTCCCGTTGTTTTTGGTGTCTGTCCCCAGTGGCTAAAGTTGTTTCAATGGGTTGTGAAGGCTTCCTGGTGGAGGGGACTAGTGCCTGTGTTCTGGTGGATGAGGCTGGATCTTGTCTTTCTGGTGGGCAGGTCCACGTCTGGTGGTGTGTTTTGGGGTATCTGTGGACTTATTATGCTTTTAGGAAGCCTCTCTGCTAATGGGTGGGGTTCTGTTCCTGTCTTGCTAGTTATTTGGCATAGGGTGTCCGGCACTGTGGCTTGCTGGTCTTTGAGTGAAGCTGGGTGCTGGTGTTGAGATGGAGATCTCTGGGAGATTTTCGCCATTTGATATTATGTGGAGCTGGGAGGTCTCTTATGGACCAGTGTCCTGAAGTTGGCTCTCCCACCTCAGAGGCACAGCACTAACTCCTGGCTGCAGCACCAAGAGCCTTTTATCCACATGGCTCAGAATAAAAGGGAGAAAAAGTAGAAGGAAAGAAAGAAAGGGAGGGAAGGAGGGAGGGAGGGAGGGAAGGAGGGAGGGAGGAAGGAAAGAAGGGAGGAAGGAAAGAAGGAAGGAAGGAAGGAAGGAAGGGAGGAAGGAAGGATAAAGTAAAATAAAGTAAGATAAAATAAAATAAAGCTATTAAAATAAAAAATAATTATTTAGAAAAAAAATTTTTTTATTAAAAAAAAAACGGACGGATAGAACCCTAGGACAAATGGTGAAAGCAAAGCTATACAGACAAAATCTCACACAGAAGAATACATGTACACACTCACAAAAAGAGGAAAAGGGGAAAAAATAATAAATCTTGCTCCCAAAGTCCACCTCCTCAATTTGGGATGATTCGTTGTGTACTCATGTATTCCACAGATGCAGGGTACATCAAGTTGATTGTGGATATTTAATCTGCTGCTCCTGAGGCTGCTGGGAGAGATTTCCCTTTCTCTTCTTTGTTCTCACAGCTCCCGGGGCTCAGCATAGGAGCAACTGACTCGGGGGCTCTGGCTCACTCAGGCCGGAGGGGGAAGGGGTGCAGATGTGGGGCGAGTCTGCGGCGGCAGAGGCCAGCGGGACGTTGCACCAGCCTGAGGTGCGCCGTGCGTTCTCCCAGGGAAGTTGTCCCTGGATCACGGGACCCTGGCAGTGGCGGGCTGCACAGGCTCCCAGGAGGGGAGATGTGGATAGTGACCTGTGTTCGCACACAGGCTTCTTGGTGGCGGCAGCAGCAGCCTTAGCGTCTCATGCCCGTCTCTGGGGTCCACGCTGTTAGCCGCGCCTGTGCCTTTGCTTCTTAGAGTTTCCTGTCAGCCTTAAGCTTCCCCTCCAGAAAGACAGCTGCACTTCTGATTGCTCTGCATGTTGCCTAGTCTTTCCTTGAAGCTTGTACTCCCGACAGCCCTGAGGAAGCCGGGGTGGCAGAATGAACTGGGAGTGGGTGAAAACAGTCTCTCAGTTTCTCCGAAGTCTTTGGAGTGAAAAATGGCTATCTCAGTTCTGCCTGGTAGAATGGAGCCCGCCGGCTGATAAACTGCATTAGAGAAAGCAGGCTGCGTCCCTCAGCCAGCCCTAGGCTACCCTGTACTGTGCTGGCTTCCACCCCGTGGGCCACGGACCCTTGGTGGTAAGGGATTGTGGAGATGGAGCAGGAAGCCGGATCAGAAGAGCCAAGGAAAGACCAGGACTAAAAGTGAGGGCCAGACCCAGGAGACGCCCAAGGGACAGAGGTGAGTGTGGAGGCTGTAGTTAGATGATGGAGGCCAAGTGGGCTCTGATAAACCGTAGCCGAGGGTGAAATCAGCAGGTGGGCAGTGGGGCAAACAGCTCAGCTAAAGGAAGGACCGAAATGAGGACATCTTATAAGTGAGTCTCCTCCACTTAGGTCTGTGTGCTTCCTGCTCCTCTTTGAGGAGAACAAAAAGTTACTCGACTGTAACGGGGAGCTTGGGGTCAAGACCTTGATAAATGAGGCCGGATCCTAACATGAAGTTATTCCATTCCAAGATTAGTGTACCTAACTCTTCATTTCAAAAGTGTAAACGACACCTCCAGTCTGTGGTTTCCTCCAAAATAGAATACCTCGGATCAGTCCCTGTAGAGGAATTTGCCCTGGCAGAACGTGTCAGCGTTCTTGAGGACAGTGCATTTTCTGACCCCTTGTACTCGTATTTATGTTAGACCAGGGTTCAAGTACATCCCTGTTCTTTGAGTATGAAGAGCACCTGGAAACATATTAGGAGCTTTCACTTTAGAAACCAGAATTCTTGAAAGAAAAACCTAGTGCCAGAGCAAGCTGTACTTTATTATTGTTTTCAGATGAGCTATAAATTCCATGTAAGTGGTTTCATAGACTCAGAAGCTGTTAGAGTTAGAAGGACATCAAAATCTTGTAACCGAAACACATCTTTTCACTTGGAAAAATTAACAGCGAGAGAATTTCAGTGATCTGTAGATGGGGCAGAGTCCAGACCAGGATGATGTGATGCCAGACGCAGTGCGCTGTTCCCTATGACATCAGATCGCAGACACGGGTGATCCGAATCACCTGGGGAGTTTATTTAAAATGCACATGCCTGGTCCATCCCCAAGAATCGGATTCAGGTCTGAGATGGGACCTGAACATCTGAACTTCCAACAAATTCCCCAGGTACCTCTGTCCACGGAGTCTGAGAACCACAGCTCTGGAGCCCATTGGCCTGAACTGCATGAGAGGTCTTCAACCTCTCAGAGGTCCTGCCAAGGCTCCCCGCTTTCGGGAGATACGGAGCTGCTGGTCACTGCCTACCGGGTCTGAGCCACCTGCAGAGGTCTGATCAGACTCACTAGTTCCTTTCTCAACCTCGGGAACAAATCAGAAGATGTCTTGGACGGAGGGCAGGAGTCTCTGAAAAAGAAGTTCTCTTCTCCCGTCCTCTTGCCCCCACTGAAACTGTAGGTGCTCGCAGATGAGGGACCACACCCGGTTTTCCTGGGAGAAAAGCACCGGCCTGGGAGGAGAGAGGCACCAGCCGAGGAAACAGTCCCCTGACCAGCTCACAACTGTGACTGGACCCTTCCTTGGCTCTGCTGCTTCCAGTCACCCTGCTCCCCCACCCCTGGACCCACATCAGAGGCCCGCCTCCTTAAGCACATTGCTTCCGGAGGACACAGATGCCCACCTTCAGGGAGCGCCAAGATAAATCAAGAAGGTTCACTTTCTGGGAAGGCTCACGGGAGTGTGCTTCTATTGTGTCTGAAGGCTTCTTTATCATCACCACCTAATGACATTTATTAATCGCCCAGCTGGGCTGCTTATCCCCAGGAGGACGCGTGAGCGGTCCAGAAGAGCTTTCCCATCCTTCCGTGGGGCTGCCCTTCGCATTCGGAGTCTCATCAACGCAAACTAAATTCCAAAGTTTAGATTTCTTACCCCAGCCTCTTGCATCATAGGAATCCTTTTCTAAACTGCTTTCTGCGGGTAATACTTGCTTTATGGCATTTTCTTTTTTTTTTTAATCTGGGTTCAATAGAAGAAGTATTACCATGGTAATAGACTTTCATTTTTCTTAATAGGCACTTCTTTTCTAGTACTTATGCTTCAGGAGTTAGAAGTGCAGTATGTTTGTGTTTTGTCTGTTATTACAGCAAGTTGTATAAACAGTTAATTACTTGTAACTTAATTTGAATATCACACAGAGCATGTGTTATAAGAAAAGATGAAAGTAGACCCAGGCCTAAAAACGTTAAGCTGCGTTTCTTTCAAAGTGGAAAGAATAAAGAACAGCACTTGGTGGGGGGAGGAGACAGATACTGAAAACAAAATAAGTTAGCTAATCAAATTTTCAGGTGGCCAGGAGTAGTACTTGGCGCACAGGCAAAGCATGCGTTGTGCTTCTCATAAATTGAATTTATTGATTACTTTCCCTTCTTTCTCACTTACAATCTTCTCCTTCTGTCTCTCTCACTCCCTGTTCCTCCTGGGAGGCTCCATTCTCTTCCACTCCCCACTTTTCCTGTCCCTCCTTAGTGAAAACTCAGGTATGTCAGGACGTATTTCCATTTTAGTTTTCTCCCCGTAAACCTTACCCCTGTAAGCGTTCCTTCTTCCGTACCAAACTTTACTAGGTCTTTGAAATCTTGGTAAGATGCTGGGTAAGCTCAGACAGAGACAAGCACTCTGAACGATATCCTTTTTAAAAAAGACCAATTTTTATTGTCATGATGGTTGCGAGCAATCCAGGGTTGCCCTAATTCCTCTTAAATATATTGAGAGAACAAGTAGCTGACACACTGCTACGATAGTCGCCCCTCCAAGAAAGCTGTAATTCAAAAAAGTTGATGAGATTACTGCATAACAAAAATATTAGAGGAAAACAATTAAGATCGTCTTAATCAATGGAAGTGACACACAGCCTCTGGTCCCCAGGGGATCTGCTCCTGTCTGACACGGCGGGCTGCAGGTCCTTCCTTCCTCAGTGGCTGGAATCAGAGAGAGAGACTTGGGAAAAGAGCAGTGTGGGTGCCTGAACCATTCTCTCCTTTTATTAATTTACCCAGCCGTTTATGAAAGGTGTTCCTGCAGGCCCCAGTACGTGAACGATGAGCAAACGCTAGGAATTTCTTTCTCCACAGTGAGTGTTAGCAGTTCCTCAAATGAAGGAAGCAATTTTGTAAATCTTCTCCCTCATTCTTTGGGGAATTTCCTATGCTAATTTATGCAGCGTTAAATTTATGCAGTGTTGAAATTCAGCCCAACCCAGCAGCGACTTACAGAACCGATACAGAGATGGCAAGAGAACCTGTAGGTAGAAACTGACTGATACAGACCCTGCCAGGCCTCAGGATCCCTCCAGCCAAAGTTCCTTAGGCCTGGATTTGGGCAGGTTTTATTGCATAGTTGTGATACAGTAAAAACACAGAATGTTTTACCAATTAATTCATCTAAAAAGTTTTTCAACGTGACGTTTGTTAATATCTCTGACAGAAATGAGGTGGTTTTGTACCGCCTCTGGCCCCCATTGGGAGCAGCTGAGTGCAGTTTGACAACATGTGTATAGACGAGCCCTGGGAGACACAGCCTTGCCCCCGTGTCTTCAGGGAGTCACCCAGGAATCAGGTGAACTGCCATGCTCTCTTTGAGGATGTGATTTTTAATAATCATAGCAAGATATTTTGTGAATGTGGTTACTTCTCTGTGTTTTATATTTGTTCAGAAATTTTCTTCTAGTGTCTTCATGGTAGACTGGCCCACGATCTTCACAGCAGCCAGGGTCCAGCTCCTCTCTCTTATGAGAGTCTGACATTCTTAGCATTATATGGCCTGGCTGAAAATGACCCTTCCATATTTGCTTGGGGTGGCAGGGAGGAGAAAAGTAAAAAGATTTCCTAGACCCTTGTGAACACTTTAACTGCTGCTTTTAATTATGTGTGGTCACTGTGGATTATTCTGCAACATTTGAAAAGACGTGTGTTGTCACACGGGTGTCACTATAGCCATGAGACCTAAATTGTGGAATGAGGCACAGCCATTTGGTTTTGACCAGGCAGGTAACAGCTTATAGTTCCCATTGGTATGTTGAAGTAAGTAGCGAGTGTATAACCCACAAAGTGGCATCACTCACAAAGTGATCATTTTCTTGAGTAATGAAGTGGCCTCATGTGGCCCTAGTGTAGAGAGCTGCTTTATACTGACTTCCGTTTTGTATTAATAAATAATGTTGTGGCGAGGTTGTCTATATATCTGGAGTTTATAGAGCTTCCCGTCTGCATAGTTGGACTCTCACAGGTCAAGTCACAAGGGTCTGAGGATAAGTGATACTGTGACGTTGCCTGGTCTGACACTTACATGGTAAGTGCTCGATTTTTAAGTTTTCCAACAAATACAGATGAGTTTGAGAGGAGCCTCACATTCTGGTGTTCTACAAGATGACTCTCTGCTGAGTGGAGTCTTCCACTTAATCTGCTTTGTCTTTCCGGTTTTCTCTAGGTGCACCTAGCTTTTCTAATTCATTCAACCCTTCCTCCTTGACTGCATCATTGTCTTTTCTGACCATTTCTATATGCGTCCTCTACAAACTACTTTGTCTGCTTTTATATCTGTTCTTCTTTTGTGCACTATGGACGTAGCCTTCTTAGAAGCCTGTAAAATCATGAATACCTTAGGATAACCTTTAGGATAAGCTGTTCATCCTGTGTTTCTGTGACCCAATATGCTTATCTGTCTTTCTCCTTTTCCTTTTCTGCCCTTTTATTTCAATCTGTTTTCTTCATCTCTGACCTTAAATCTTTAGCTCTAAAGACCTTTGACCTGTTTCCCAAGCCTGCAACTTCCCTCTAGACATTTCCTTCCGAGATGTCTCGTCATCTTCCCAGACTCCCAAACCCCAAATTTATCTTCCTCATTCCCAAGATGACTCCTCCCACTGACTTCCCTGTTTCTCTTGGTCACACCACCTTTCTCCCTGTCAGAGGTGCCACCATACCTAAGGTCTCATCACTGCTTTTTTATCTTCCCTTGTCTTTCTATGACTCTATTTCTTGCTCCATAGCTTCGTTTCTAATCTGTCTCCTCCCCGGTTTCCCACCTCCAGACTCTCCTCCGTTGGATCCATTGTGCTAAGGAAGTCTGGGTAACCTTCCTAAATGACATTTTCCTGTTAAAGACACTCATTGGATTCCTAGGTTTTTTCAGTGGCCAAAAAGGAGGTATCTCAGCCTGACATTCACAGTGGGCCCTTTTTATACTCTTTTCCTTGGAACGTGCTGAGTGCCTACCCTTTCCTCTTGCTAGGCCTGTCTCTCTCCTGCATTCTTCATCCCATACATACTGGGCTTTTTCCCTCCTCTGAATCTTTACCAGTGCTTGTCCCCCTCATCCCTCCCTACCTTCTGTCTATATTCTATCCATAGTGAAAGGTCATCTGAGGATCCTTCCCTGATCACTCCAGCTGCAGAGAGTTATCCTCTTCTGAAATAGGCAGCACCACTCTGCTTTTGAACTAATACCTTCTCTGTAAGAGTACACAAATAATTGGGAAATAGGAGAAAGACAAAAAATTACTTTGTCCTATATATTCTTTTGTTCTTCTTGAATTTTATACTGTGTGCATGTAGTACTTATTTAGTAAAATAAAATTTTAACATATATTTAGCAAATGTATTTTTAGAAATAGCAAGTTATTACTCTGTATTATGTGCTAATTTTCCATGAACATGTGTATTGGTTTCCCCATATCACCTAACTCAGTACAATGAGTACCTAGTAGGAGCTCAGTTAAGAAGCTGAGTGAATAAGTGGCTGGAAGGGTGAGGGATGGAAGGAAGAAGGCAAGAACAAATAAGAGGCAGTCTTGGGCCTGACCTAGCTCTTCTTCCTGAGTAATTTCAAAACTGAAGGGGAAAGGATCACTTTTGCCTTCTTATAGTTTCCTAAGAATGGAGACAGTTTATCTCCTTCCCTGGCTAGTTAGAGTTTTAATCTGATATTTAAGAATTTTTTCTGTCTAGGATTTTATATATAGAAAATCCTAGAAACTCAACCAAAAAAACACTGTTAGAATTGATCAGCAAATTCAGTGAAGTTGTAAAATACAAAATTAACATACAAAAATGAGTAGTGTTTCTATACACTAACAATGAATGTTCTGAAAAAGAAATTGATCCCATTTATAGTATCATCAAAAACAATAAAATGCTTACAATATATTTAACCAAGGAGATCAAAGATCTCTACTCTGAAAGCTACGAGACATTGATGAAAGGGATCAAAGAAGATACAAATAAATGGAAAGGTATTCCATGTTCATGGATTAGAAGAATTAATACTGTAAAAATGGCAATACTACCAAATGCCATCTGTAGATTCAATGCAATCCCTATCAAGATGCCAATGGTATTTTTTTATATGGAAATAGGAAAAAACACTCCTAAAATTTATTTGGAACCACAAAAGACCCTGAATAGCCAAAGAAATCCTGAGAAAGAACAACAAAGCAGGAGGCATCACACTTTCTGATCTCAAACTATACTGTAGAGCTATAGTAATTAAAACAGTATGGTACTGGCATTAAAACAGACACATAGACCTCAGGAACAGAATCGAGAGCCCAGAAATAAACCCAAGGATGTACAGTCAACTAATATTTGACAAGGGAGACAAGAATACTCAATGGAGAAAGTCTCTTCAATAAATGGTACTGGGAAAATTGGATATTCACATGTCAAAGAATAAAACTAGACCCCTATCATGTACCACACACAAAAATTAATTCAAAATTGATTAAAGACTTAACTGTAAGAAACCATGAAGCTCTTAGAAGAAAACATAGGATCAAAGCTCCGTGACCTGGGTATTGGTGATTACTTTTTGGAAATCATATGTAAAGTACAAGCGACAAAATCAAAAATAAACAAGTGGGACTACATCAAACTGAAAAGCTTGTGTACAGCAAAAGAAACCAACAAAGTGAAAAAACAACCTACAGAATGGGAAAAAAATATTTGCAAACCACGTTTCTGATAAGGGGTTAATATCCAAAATGTATAAAGAACTCATACAACTCAATAGCAAAAACAAAAAAAATCCAATTAAAAAATGGGCAAAGGATCTGAATAGACATTTTTCTTCAAAGATGTGTGAATGGCCAACAGGTGTATGAAAAGATGCTCAACATCACTAGCCATTAGGGAAATGCAGATTAAAACCACAATGAGGTATCACCTCATGGCTGAATGGCCGTCATCAAAGAGACAACAAATGCTGGCATAGATGTGGAGAAAAGGCAACCCTTGTGCACTGTTGGTGGGATTATAAATTGGTATAGCAACTATGGAAAACAGTATGGAGGATCCTAAAAAAATTAAATATAAAATTACCATATGATCCAGCAATTCTACTTCTGGGAATATATCCAAAGGAAACAAAAACACTAACTTGAGAATACATCTGCACTCCCATGTTCATAGCAGCATTATTTACAATAGCCAAAACATGGAAACAACCTGTGCTTATCAATAGATGAATGGATAAAAAAAAGCTGTGGTATATATATAGACAGTGGAATATTATTCAGCCATTAAAAAAAACCCAAGGAAATCCTACCATTTGCTACAACATGGGTGGACATTGAAGGCATTTTGCTAACTGAAATAAATCTGACAGAGAAAGACAAGTACTGTATGATCTCACATGTCAAATCTATGTACAAAAAACAAAACATCAAGCTTATAGACAAAGACATAAGATTTGTGGTACAAGAGGCGGCAGGGGGCTGGGGGAGAGGTGTAGGAGGAAGGAATTGGAAGAAGGTGGTCAAAGGTACAAACTTCCAGTTGTAAGATAAATAAGTACTATGGACGTAATGTACAACATGACGACTATAGTTAGCACTGCATTATGATATAGCAAAGTTGTTAAGAGAGTGGATCCTAAGCGCTCTCGATACAGTGATAATTTTTGTCTTTTCTTTTTTTGTATCTAAATGAGATGATGGATGTTAACTAAACCTATTGTGACAATTGTTTCAGAACATATTTAAATCAAACCGTCATGCTGAACACCTTAAACCTTTTACAGTGATATATGTAATTAATTCTCAATAAAACTGGAAAAAAAAATCTTCCTGTCTACTGTTCCTCACCCACACCCACACAAATAACTAAATAGAATGTAGGGGCCATTTTTGTAATTTGGGAATACATACTTAGATCTGTGTAGCTCCACCCAGCATTATGAGTTCAGGAACATCTGCATTCTGCCTAGTGTGAGCAGGGGTTTCAGGGGGAGCATCTTGTCTTCAATTGAGAGGTTCCCTTTCCGCCCCACTCCACCCCTGCCCCCTTAGCAGTAGCTTTCCCCAAGTCTCTGCAGCCACTAGAAATGCTCCCACACATCCCCAAATGTCCAGGGTAGTGAGACGGCACTCACACTCCCCACTATGCCCCCCACTCTCACAGTCCAGGGCATGTTCACCCTTAGGGTTCAGTTTGATATGGTGGGGGGAGGGGTCATTTGGAGATGATACATGATTAAGCAATGATGTTCATTAAAGGTAGTCATATTTCAAGACCAGGGAGCATAGGCCTTGCTATATGTGTTTTTGAGGTAGATCTTTGAAAAGCAACACAAACAGTACTAAATAGCTACTGCCCATTTTTGGTCCCCTCCTTCTGGTGGTAAATCTTATTTTTCTATTTCTCTTTCAGAGCATGCTTGAGAAGGGAGGATAAAATCAACTTTTAGAACAAGCAGAATTCCTTCAGCGTTAATTCCAGAGGTGGAACATTTTTTTTTTTCCTAGTAAGAAAGCAACTCATTTAAAGAGAAGACCATTAAAGAGAAGCATCAGAGAGCAGATTCAACAGAAGCATATCACAGTTTGATCAGCAACAGTTTGAAAAGCCAAGGCCTAGATCAGGGATCAGCCATCAAGGGCTTGCTACAGTGTTAATAAAGGGCAGTCCTCTCCACCTTCTGTACTTTCTATTCAACTTCCTCTTCTAACCAAGCTCCATCATTGGATGAACCTGCCCTCCCACAAAGCTGGGAGTTGGGATCGAGGGCTGAGGTCACTGGGGTGGGGAGAAGAGAAGGCCAAACCCCTCCATCTCGGGCCAGCAGTGCTGGGCAGAATTGGCTAGGCTGTGACATGTTGGGTTTCTCTCTCTTTCTTTTCTCCCTTAACTATATAAGAGCTACTTTATTTTAACTTATTACGGTGATCATGTAAGAAGACAAAAAGGAGAGAAAATGTACCTCTTTTACTGGAATAATGTTTCTGATTATGAGTGACATAAGGCATTTTCTATCAACATGAAGGCAACCTTGGCTTCTGCAACCTCTCGTCTATCATGAATACTGACATCTTTACTTCACCCACTATCAATAATAAATATATTTTCTGATGAAGACTGTCATTGTAGTCTGCGGCCTCGCGTGTTTTTGTTTTTTCCAGGTTAGATGGTTATACTTATGGGAATTGAGTTGATTTATATTGTTATTAATTTGTATTTGTGTGCTGCCTTTACTCTAAAAAGCTCCAACACACTTTGCAGATCCTCAGACAGGCAAGAGATGTTTATAATTTGCCTCTCAGGTACGTAACATTCAGTAAGATCTTTACAAATTGCATGAACCTTCCTTTCTTTGGGATGACCAAAATCATCCTGCCTGGGGCAAGCACTAGATTAGATAACCTTGGTTAGGAACTCCTGACCCTGCAATACTAGGAAGATGTTAAAAGGAAAAAAAAAAATTGACCTTGAGACTTGATGAAATTGGAAAGAGAAGAAATACTTCCTGATTATAACTCTCACTTTTCTACCAGCGGATTGGTGCTTCGACACTGGAAGTTGGAAATGAGCATTCACACCAAATGGAGAGATCTTTCTGGGAAATAGATGAAAAAGAGAATGCCAGTGATCTGTGATGTCATCTGAATACCTTTTGTCATGTAGAATTTTTATCTCATTTTTATTTTGTTACAGAAGGAGATAATTTAGCAAAATAATTAAGATAACAGGCTCTGGAGTAAGATGCATCTGTGTTCAAATTGTGACTCTGCTACCTACCACCTGGGGGACCTAATTACGTCACCCCACCATACTAAGCCTCAGATTCCTCAACTGTAAATTGAGGGGAAATGCAAGACCCTGCTTTGTAGGCTTATGGTGAAGAGTCAAGATGCTTTCCACATACATTTGGTCGAGTCCATTGTCGTTGGATATGTGACTATAATAAACTGGTGTTTGGAGCTGGGGGCATGGAAAGAACATCCACATGTCTTTTACTTAGAGAAAGTTGGGATGAATGTAACTTGTGTCAGGAAAATTTCAACCAGCCCCCTTACATGTCATTGTGGCTTCTCATGCATCTGATTGCCGAGTCGGCTCCATTTGAATGCATCTTCGTGGACACTTGTGGGCACACCTGTAAACCTGATGTTGATTCTGAATGACCTTGGGGACGCTTCTCAGATAATTACTGAAAGGCTCTGTGATTCTGTTTAATGAAAGCGTTGTTTTGTTTGTTTGTTTAAATGATGCAGAATAAGCTGCACTCATCTAAGTGTGAGTGATGGAAGCGCTGGCAGCTTGAGCAGCAGCACAGTCTGGCACTGTCAGGAAGGCGTCCAGGTAACTGCCTGGGAGTAATAATAGGTACACGAAAACAAATGTGTACATGGCGACTGGCTGTAGTGTTTGCAAATCAGCGAACTCACAGATTCCCTCCTATACTGCTTTGTTTTGCAATCTAGAGCCAAGAACTTGGCACATCCCAGGCTGCCAGTCTTGTTGCTGGCAGAGAAATAAAGCACTGAAGAGTCAGGCATTTAAAGCTGGTTAAATCCATGAAAACGGGAGGTGGTTTGTCAGGACCTCTCTCTCCCAGCACCTGTTATTAACGTCTCATTCTGATGAACATGATGGGCACAAGCGGGAAAGACCACACTTTAGGAGAAATAAAAGGGTGAAATGATGCCTTTTCCTGCACCTCGGAGATCTCCCTGTTAATTGCATCACAACTTAGCCCAGGTCACTGTTAACCTCAGGACAACTGCTTGGGGAGAATGTTGTGATCTGTGTGAGGCTCATGGGAGTAACATATTCCAGTCAGTTAGCATATCCATTAAATAGAACACGCCTTGAACCACAACAGTTTAGCTCATGAAGCCAGGAAGAATAAGGTATCCTGAAAGCAGGTCAGATGTTATAACGCTAAACTAACGTCTGGTGAACTTCCAGAAGACAGTGGGGTCGAAATCAGCACAAAGTCCTCCCTTTGGAAAGTCAATAACTTATTACAGAAGACGTGCCAACATGCAACAATTTTAAAAGTTAACGGACTGATCATTATTAATAGCAAACGTGGAGTGCTAAAAGCCAGGTGCTTGTGGCTTGCTGGTCAACCAGTGAGAGCTCTCTACAGCAGCTCTAGGCTGCCAGTGTTTTGCTTCGAACTAAACAAGTGGCCAGGTGTCCTCACCTTCTCTGGCTTAGGAGTTGTGAACCTGTGGTTCTTAGCTTGACATCTTTCAGCCCACAGGTATAATTGCTTTCATCAGAAACCCACAGGATAATCCTCTTCCCCGTTTCTGTGAGCTGTAGGAGTTGACCCTTTCAAGATTTAAGAACTAGAGCAGTTGAACAGTTGAAAGAGTAGCAATAACTTACTGTGATGATTCTACTTTGAGTTACAATTCTTGACAAGCTAATACTTTGAATGAGTGAATTAATGTATATTTGTTTTCTTTGTCTGTCACGGCTTCCCCAAGTTTTCATCCATTTCTCAGCTTCCCCCCCTCAGTCGCTCCATCTTTATTGACTCCTCTAGACTCTTCTGTGTATTTAAACTTTTCTCACCCTTCTTGGCCTTCCAGGCCCACCTCCTGAGACATATGGCATCGTCTTGGGTGCAGAATCCTGGGCTCTTGCTCTGAGTTCTGTGCTGTTGCCTCTTGGAACAAGTCCCTTCCCCTCAGGTTTCTCTCTGCCCAGTGGCCGGCTCTGGTTCTTCTCCATTATAACAAGAGATTTTTGATACTTCCTTTTCTTCCCCAAACTCCTAGTTCTTAAACTAGTTATATATTTAGAACGTCTTATCATTTGGTCATTTTCTATGTTTGTAGTTCTTAATTTTTAAACCCGGTAAATGGAACTTCTAAATTCTCTGGGAAAAGACGTAAATTTGTATTTAGTTCTCTGTGGCCTTTGATTGTATTTTTCCTATAGTTTATGATCCTCATTAGAGAAATGGTTTCCCATTACTTGCCCCAGGGGATTTACTGAGTGGGTGGGCTGTGTCCCTTCTGAAATGTTGCCTTAGGACTTGGACCCTGTTTGTGCCAGTGAGACAGGATCCAAACCGCCCCCAGAACAGGAGACCTTGATGCTGGTGCTGATACCTGCGTTAGTCTGAACAACACGTGGGCTGGTTAATTCACATCCACAATTTATTTTAAAATGTATGCTAGACATTTGTTTGAGCCTCTTGTCTTGCTGAGTCCTTGAAAGACTTCAGAACGTTATCGTTTTCAGTTTTCACTCTCTCCTTCCCTTGACCTACTGGGTGTCGGAGGTGCCAACAGTGACTAAAACCATGTAAAGGGAATTAAAGGGAGAGGATAAGGACATACTATTCGTAAGATGGAATGCTGGCTCTTGGCGCTCCAAGCTGTGTGGAGAGAAGGACTGGGCATTACCCCCATAAACTCCTTTTCATTCTCCAGCTTCTGTCATTCAGAGTCCACAATAATGCGAAGAGAGAAGTCATTTTTAGTTATTTCAATTTAGATGATCTGCAGCTATATCCATCTTACTGTCATCCCTGTACCCTACGTGAGATGGGAGTAGTCAGTGATTTTCCAGGCTCGGTGGAATAGGAAACTTTGAGGCCACCCTTGTATCCCAAGGAGGTTGACTCCTGCCCCGATGTACCTTGGAGAGCACTCCTTGGTGAAGGATGGTGGATTGACTTGATATGCACCAGAGACAAAGGGAACTTGTTCTCCTATACCTGGAGTGAGATCACCTCACTCATCTGACAAGGTCCCTTACACTAAGAATTTTGGCCAGAGTACCAGATAGCTTAAGGAACTTTCAATTCCATTCAAAGAAACCCAAAAAACAGTCACTGGGAGAAAAACGACCAACCATCTAATTCATTCTCCTAGCTCCAGGCTGATGTTTGAATGAAGATGATGAAATATTCATCTTGTGTCTCCTGGTGCCTCCAGCCTCAGTTTTGCTGGCAGAGCCTCTATAAAAAGAGTTGAATTGCTGTAGAGGAGAAAGCAAAAGTCATCATCCAAATCAAAAGTGTCTTCCGCTTTTCCTACCAGTTGTCTTGAACCTTCCAAACAGACCCTCAGCCTTCTCCAGACCATGAAAGCATGCCCTGTATTTTAGGGGACGGCCCAGTGTTAAACCCAATTTGGATTCAGGAAATGTGGCCGCCATATTTATGACTTTCAGTTAAGGAAGTTGGAAACTGAAAATTGAAACTGTCAAGTTCAGTCCCTGAAACTCCTTCAAACCAAGTCAACTCTAAATGGAAAACAGCTGTGCTTCAATTTAATGAAATGCTTCAAACCTCTTGAAGTGAGTTTGATAAGGTGAGGTCTCCACACACTTCAAAGATTTTCCCGTGCCGAAAAACTTGACTTCCCTCACCTCTCTGTCCCACTACATGTCTCTGCCTCTCCTGCGAGGATCCTTACTGGGCTGTGGCCATTGTCACTTTGCTGAGAGGGCAGTCTGCTTTGAATAGCACCCTTCAAAGTAAATTACATTTCCACAATGGTTTTTAAATGCAAATGTGGAAGCCAGAGGTTAGTGGGCACGTTGCAGGGTACCACTCTGCTCCAGCTATGCCTTTCCTACCTAGACTTTGTCCCGGGAGTGGCCTGCCTGGGCTGGACTCCAAGTGGCCCATGTTTGGGGAGCCGCCTGCAGTGCCCTTCTCTGTCGGGTCCGCCTACTGGCCAGGCTGCTGCTGGGCCCTCATCATGTCCACAGCATAGGTTGAAAGCCTGTACTCACTCATTCCTCACTGGAGAATATATACAATAAGGTTCAGGGCCAGATGACTGAGGCCAGTTGCTGCTTATCTGCTGCCTGTGCAGTTCAAGAGACATGGGTAAAAAACATTTTCTTCATTTCATAGCCACAGGCCAGGTTTCTCAGCATGAAACCAGAAACGCCATGGCAACCTGCAAATTTTAGCTTTGCTTTGCATCTCTGTAAGGTAACGTGCACCCTGGTCTCAGAAGCATGACCACAGAGTCATTGAAAATATTATTCAACAGAGTTGAAGTGGCAATGTCATCTTATTTCTAGCTTGGAAGGCCGGCTGCAGAGCAGGGGCTGGTAGCTCTGCTTTTAACAGAGGGTGAATAGGGTGTCAGCTCACCTGCTGTTGGGAGTTCTACTTTCCTAGGTGTTCTTAAAATACCTTTGCAGCAGCTGCGTTTTAAATGTGAATCCAAAATGTAAAGTCCACACACCTTACCCTCAGGTGCTTAACACAGAACTTGGAAATCTTAGTAACTAAGGCGGAAGTTGCTCTTCTCCTACTGGAGATGACTTCATCAGTGGAGTTAGATGTTATTGTGTAGAAGCAGTCTAGAGGGGTTATGAATCACCGTTAAGATACTGTTCTTTCAGGAACATCAGAAGTTACTGTCCCGAGTTTTTATAACCACTTTCAACTCTCTTCAGTGTAGGAGTGGCTTATTCGTCGTCACCTTATGGGTCAACCCTTGCTAGTTAGCTCACCACTTCCGCGTTTTCTAGTACCTGGGAGAGGTTGTCTGCCATAGGACCACGTCAGCAGGAGTCATTCGTACACTGACTCACCGAATCGGCAGAGTCTACTCTGTGCCCCAGGCACTGTTCCTGGAGTCAGGGAAATGGTGGCCAACATGATGGACAAGGTCCGGACCTCATGGAGCTTCTGTTCCTGAGAGGGGAGGAGGCTTGAACGTTAATGTCAGGAAGTAGTGGATGTCCTGCAGAATGCTACAGCAGAGCAAAGGAGTAGTTCAGGGAGCGGGAGTAGGGCTTCACGGGAGACGTGCTATGTTAGAGGGCACTGAAGACAGCTGAAGGGAGTGACGTTTGGCAGATTGTTGAATATACTGAGGGCACCATTCATATGAAGATCTGGGGAGGTGCACTCCAGGCTGGGGGAACAGTAAGCACAAAGGTCCTGAGACAGGAACAAGTTTGGTGTGTTAGGGGAGTGA
Source organism: Stenella coeruleoalba (assembly GCF_951394435.1). NCBI lineage: Eukaryota > Metazoa > Chordata > Mammalia > Artiodactyla > Delphinidae > Stenella > Stenella coeruleoalba. The sequence continues at coordinate 85,329,735 of NC_137155.1, read as the reverse complement.
GCAGCAAGGAGGTCCTGGGGGCTTGAGTGGAGCGAAAAAGGCAAATAGTGGTGGGAGATGGGTTCAGAGAGGCAGGCAGGACACATAGGACTTTTTTTTTCCTTAGGTCGCGCCCCGGGGCTTACAGGATTTTAGTTCCCCAACCAGGGATGGAACCCATGCTCCCTGCAGTGGAAGCGCGGAGTCCTAGTCACTGGACCACCGGGGAATTCCTTAGGACTTTTTTGTCCCAGCTATTAAATAAATATAGAATAAATAAAACAAATAAGCCATAAAATAAGTAATAAGGGATGTAATGTCCAGCATGGTGACTATCATTAATAATACTGTATTGAATACTTGAAAGTTGCTGAGAGAGATCTTAAAAGTTCTCATGACAAGAAAAAAATTTTGTAACTATGTATGGTGATGGATGTTAACTAGACTTATTGTGGTGATTATTTCATAATATATACAAATATTGAATCAAGTACACCTGAAACTAATATAATGTTACATATCAATTACATCTCAATTAAAAATATATATATATATGGTGGTGGATCAATTGGATATACACATGCAACAAAAGGGAAACTGGACTGTACCTCATTCCTTACTCAGAAGTCAATTTTAATTGGAATATCCTTTAAATGAGTAAGTAGAACACTAATGCTTCTAGAAGAAGAATATAGAATATAGGTATTCTTCACAATATAGAATAGCTTCATGACTTCAGCATAAGGAGATATTTCTTAAACAGGATACAAAAACAGTAACCATAAGGGAAAAAGTTGATAAGTTAGATTACTTTAAGAATTTCTGTTCATCAAGACACCAAGAGAGTGAAAAGGCAAATCTTAAGATATTTGTGAAGCATAAGCCAACAAAGGGCTCACATCCAGGCTATATAAAGAACTACAAATCAGTAAGAAAAGGCAGCTGAACAGAAGAATGAGCAAGAGACTGAAATAAGAACTTCACAGGAAATAAATATCTAAATGGCCAATAAACATATGAAATGTACTCAACAGCATTACTAATTAGGGAAATGCAAATTAAATTCACAATGAGATGCCCCCATTTATCCACCAGAATGGCAAAAACTAAAAAGATGGAAAATAGTGAGTGTTGACAGGATGTGAAGCAACTAGTTTCTAAAACATTGCTGGTAAGAGTGCAAATTGGTACAACCAATTTGGGAAATGATCTGGCATTATCTATTAAAGCTGAACATGTTGTCTTAGTTTTAACAGAATTACTCTAGATGACTGGGTGGCTTAAGAACAACAGAAACTTATTTCTTACAGTTCTGGAGGCTGGGAAGTCAAGATCAAGGTGCTTGCTGGCAGATTTGGTGTCTGGTATGGGCCTGCTTCTGGTTTATAGTTGGCCATCTTCTCCCTATACCCTCACATGACAGGTGAGGTGAGGGAGCTCTTCTGGGGTCTCTCTTATAAGGGGTCTCTCTTATAAGGGCACCAATCCCGGTCATGACGGATCTACCCTCGTGACCTAATCACTCCCAAAGGCTCCACCTCCACATACCATCACATTGGAGGTTGGGTTTCAACATATGAATTCTGGGGGGACGTAAACATTCAGTCTATAGCACAAATCCATACCTGATGACCCAGCAATACCATTCCTAGGTACATACCTAGAGAATGTTCAATAGCATTCATAATAGCTACAGAGTAGAAACAACCAAATGTGCATCGTAATGAAAACTGAATATATTGAGGCATATGAAATATTATGCAGTAATACAGATGAGTGAGTTACGGTTACATGTAAAAATGGATGATTCTCACAAACTGTTGAGCAAAAGAAGTCAAGGACTAAAAAAAAACACGTTTTATAATTCCATTTCTATAAACTTCTTAAAATGGCGAGATGAATGATAGTGTTTACGGCTGGATGTTTATGTGATAAAACTATACAGAAAAATAAGCAAGAGTTATAAATGGATAGCAGTTACATTTCTGGGTGTCAGAGTGGGTACTGATGAGAAGAGACACAAATGGGTCTTCAAGGGTACTGGTGAAGTAGATAAAATCTACTTATTTTATTTTATTTATTTAGTTTTGGCTGTGTTGAGTCTTGCTGCACGCGGGCTTTCTCTAGTTGTGGCGATCGGGGGCTACTCTTCATTGCAGTGCGCACGTTTCTCATTGCGGTGGCTTCTCTTGTTGCGGAGCATGGGCTCTAGGCTCATGGGCTCAGTAGTTGTGACTTGCAGGCTGAGTAGCTGTGATGCATGGACTTAGGTGCCCCGCAGCATGTGGGATCTTCCTGGATCAGGGCTCAAACCTGTGTCCCCTGCATTGGCAGGTGGATTCTTAACCACTGCGCCACCAGGGAAGCCCTTAATTTATGATAATTCATTGAGCTGTACATCTGTTTTGTGTTCTTCACTGTGTATCTTATACTTCACAATAAAAAGGATTTAAGATGAACTTAAACAGGTTCAAGCTTATCCCTGTGATAAAGTCATTTCCTCTCCCTTGATAATTACTAGTAACTGACATTTGTTGAGGGGTATTCTGAGCCAGGAGCTGTATTAAGTATTTTATATACATTATCTCTGATTGCAATAATCCTATAAGTTAGCTACTTTTATTATCCCCATTTTACAGATAAGGAAACTGAGGCTTGGATGGGTGAGGTAACTTGCCAAGGGTCACACGGCTACTAAATGGCAGCCCACCCCTGTCCTGCCCGGAAGCCTGGCTCTTAACTGCTGCGTGTTCTCTCCACACATGCATCATCCTGCTGCTACATCTTTAGGGCAACCTCCAAATCCCGCACGGCATCTGTCCCAGTGCCATTGTACAGTATAAGCTTTCAATAAACGTTGAGTGAATAATGAATAAAAGCCCCATTCTTTTCATCCACTTCCTTTCATGTACTGGGTGCGGTAGCACAAGGTTTTCTTGCCTGGGCGAAGTTCCTGAGGTTTCAGGCAGAGGAAAAATAACAGGAAAGCCTCCTGCTTGTGGCTGATGCTAGTTTTGCTCACCGGGGTCTGTCAGACAAATTCCCTACTTCCTTTTTTACTTTCCCTGAGCTCCAAGACATCTGTCTCACTACATCGTGTTCCTCCACGGCCTGCCACTCAGGAGGCGGAGATGGAGACGCAGCCGGGCTGTGTGCCCACCCGCTGCTTCCGCCTCCGGAGGGGGTTCCAGGTGCAGCCCTTCCACAGGCCCCAGGTGGGCCAGGAGGGTGCAGGGCGCAGAGCCCAGCCATTCTAAATAAAACTCCCAGTCCCACGTCGCTGCTGGTTTCCCAAGGTCTTCTGAAGCAAAAAAGACTTGGGAAGGAAAGTAACTGTTGATCTGGAACTTTCAGGCCCTGTTCAGTGGCGGTTTGTCACTGGCTTTGAAGCTGGAGCTGCTCGCTAATGCAGTTGTGTACAAAGAAGCTGTGTGGGGCTCCAGGAAATATCACCAGCTCAGCCTTTGCCACCTGCCTTCCCTGTGTGCTCTTTTCCTGGTTTTAGAAGATTAAAAATCAACAACAACAACAAAAGAGGAAATCAAAATTTGAGAACTCTACACATATTTTCCTGGATGATTTTGACCACGATATCAAGCTGTCCAAAACAGCTAATTATTTACAATTTCCCCACCCACCCCTCACCTCTCCCAAACTGGCTCCTCCTCTTGGCTTTTGACACCTACCCACATACCCACCTTGTGCTCCCATCACCAGGAACTGAAGTCTAGGGGTCCCTGGACTCCTTCCTCACCCACCTTTGCCCACCCACACCCACCCATGAGTACCGTCCATTTGGACCTGACAGTCTTTTAGAGCCAGGAGAACTTGGGCCAATCCTTTGTTTTATAGACAACTTGAAGCCACATAAATAATGTCCTTAGAGTGAGGATTACTAGGCACTAAAAAGGTTACATGTGGTCTATAATGTCCATCAGGAGAATCTCTATAAATCTGTAGAGGGTGATGTAAGAGGGTCAAAGTCTCTTCCAGGTCTTTTTCCCATAATTTCTCCCTCTAGCTTGTAATAAATGATGTTTGCTGTGACCTACCTAAGCATGAATACCCTTCTTCACTGATAGAACCTTTAGTTTGTGCAAGTATCAGCCTTTCAGGGGAAACTAGCCTTTCCTACCCAGCCCCAGGGATGAATCTTGATTAACTTAAGGCAATCACTTTCCTTGACAGTGATTGGTTTAGGAATGGACATGTGACATAATTCTTGCCAATGGAGTGTGAGGGAAGTTTCCTGGGTGCTTCTGGGAAACTTAAAAAGCAACACTAGTGAGGCTGGGTCATATTTCCCCTGATGGCCTTTGATGGTGTTTTGTGAGTATATGAGGCCTGGAGTTTTGGTGCCTACATTATGGTCACGGAGTGACGGGCCTGAGGGCAGAAACCAAGACATGGGGGTAGCAGAGGCAAAACATGAGTAGAGCAGGCATCAGCTGAACTGCTCTATCATTGGACTTCCTGTTACAAGAGGTGGTATATTTATGCATTTCACTTATGTGGTTGAATTGGGTTTGCTGTTACTTGAAGCTGAGAACCTCCTAACTGATCCCTCTACGTTTGATAAAGATGCAGTCTTCTCTTCCACTCCCTGTTCTGCTTCCATCATTAAGGCACCAATTTCAGGCTAGCTTTCTTCTTAGGAGGGGTTGGGATTTTAATGAAATCCTTATAATCTGTCACCTGAGTCTCCTCACCAAATGCTTGGTGAAGGTTAGACTTTGAATCTCTGGTCATGGAATAGAACAGTGTTAAATGAAGTCCCCAGTCAGGTCCATCAAAATCAAATGGAAAGTAGCCAAAGTCTCTTAATTGACCTTTCTCCAAAGAAAATATACAAATGGCCAATAAACGAATGAAAAGACGGCATCGCTAATTGTTAGGGAAACACCAGTCAAAACCATAGTGAGATATCACTTCATACCCACTAGGAAGGCTGTGATCAAAAAGAATGATATAAACAAGTATTGGTGAGGATGTGAAGTAATTAGAATTCTCATACACTGCTGGTCAGAGTGAAATGGTGCAGCTGCTTCGGAAGAGTCTGGAAGTTCCTCAAATGGTTAAACATAGAATTGCTATATGACCCAGCAACTCCACCCCTAGGAATATACCCAAGAGAAATGAAAACATAGGCCCCCCTATAAACACTTGTACATGAATGTGCATAGCAACAGTATTCATAATAGCCAAAAAGGAGGAACAACCCAAGTGCCCATCAACTGATGAATGAATAAACAACAACAACAGCAAAATGTGGCCTATCCATATAATGGATTATTATTTGATAATAAAAGGAATGAAGTTCTGATGCTTGCTGCCATGTGGATGAGCCTGAAAAATATTAATCAAAGTGAAAGGAGCCAGTCACACAAAAAAGACAAATTGTGTGATTCCATTTATATGAAATGACCAGAACAGGCAAATCCAGAGAGACAGAAAGTGGATTAGAGGTTGTCGGGGGCCAGGTGTTAGGGAAGATGAGGCGTGACTGCTAAAAGGTATGAAGAAAACATTCAAAAATTAGATTGTGGTAATAGTTGTGCAACTCTGAATATACTAACAGCCATCGAACTGTATGCTTTAAATGGGTGAGTTTTATGATATGTGAATTATATCTCAATAAAGATGTTTTAAAAAGAAATCCAGGGCTTCCCTGGTGGCACAGTGGTTAAGAATCCACCTGCCAATGCAGGGGACAAGGGTTCGAGCCCTGGTCCAGGAAGATCCCACATGCCGCGGAGCAACTAAGCCCGCGAGCCACAACTACTGATCCTGCGTGCCTAGAGCCCGTGCTCCACAGTAAGAGAGCCACTACAATGAGAAGCCTGCTCACCGCAATGAAGACCCGACATGGCCATAAATAAATAAATATCTTTAAAAAGGTAAGGGTATAGGCAAAAACAATTTCTCTATAGAATAATAGTAAATCTGATTTATGTGCATCTAAAAACGATCACTTGGGGTGTTTAAATTATAGACTCCCTGGCATCACCTGAGAATTACAGATTGTACCGTCTTCTTGGGATGCATAGCTCCCCAGAGATGCTAAAGTTGGGCAACTAAGAGATCAGTGGAGCATTCTGGCCTCCAGAATAATCGTTCCCAACTAGTGGAAGATGTTTATTTGCATAAAGGATGCTGAGAGTTTCATACATAACCATAACACAGTGCATGATGAATATACAGTTATGGCAGAGTTTTACAGTCAGACATACCTTATCTTGAGTCCTGGCTCTGTTAACCTGAAAGCCGTGTGAACTCTGGAAAGTTACTTAAACCTCTTCAAGTCTGTTTTATAATTTGTAAAATGGGGATAAAAATATAACTTCCATGGGGCTGTTGTAATAACAAGTTTAAAGAATCTGTGGTGCTTCATTACAGTGTCTGGCACCTAGTAAGCTTTTCTCTGAGTGGCATGGAGTTGATCTATTCTGAAGTCCATCCTTATATCAGTTGAAATCTTAGGAAAACACTACATTGGAAGAGCATTAGCTCAAGGGCACTGAGAAATACCTTTATTGAACTGCTAGCCATAGGGTGGAGTCCATAGCACATAAACCCCATGAGAGTAAGGCTCCATTTTTGGCTCCATGCTGTGTTATCAGTGTCTGGAGGGTAGTGGTTCTTACATATTTGTAGAGATCCAGGGCTTTTCAATAATTATTGTGAGTTAATGTTCCCTGAGTCCCTTGCCATAATATGAGCAAGACCGTTTGCCTGATTGCAGACACCTGGTGTCTTAGTCAGCCTGGCTGCTATAACAAAATATCATAGACTGCATGGCTTAAACAACAGTTATTTATTTCTCACAGCTCTGGAGACTGGGAAGTCCAAGACCAAGGCGCTGACTGATTCAGTTCCTAGTGAGAAATCTTACCGGCTGGAAGACAGCTGCTTTCTTGCTGTGTCCTCACAACTGTGTCCCTTCCTTAAAAGCCACTAATCCCATTATAAGGGCCCCACCATCCTGCCCTTATCTAACCTTCCAAAGGTCACATTGGGGGTTAGGGCTTCAACATATGAATTTGGAGGGGACGTAATTCAGTCCATAGCACCTGGCATTTTTCACCCAGCCCCAGCTCACCAGCAAGTATCTGATGCTTTCAACCCCCCCCCCATCAGCTACACCTGCCAGAGATCTTTCTGCTTCTGCCCACTCGTCCTCCTGTGAGTATCCTTGACTCCACACGACTCCCCACAGCTTTGGCCAGCTTTTCTTCATATTATGGGATCTGTTGCTGTTGACCAGCTGCTCAGCTGACCCACATCGTCAGCTATGAAGCCACAGTAGGCAACATTTGTAGAGCCTCGTGTCAGTCCTGACAAATCTTTATGTTCTCAAAACTCCTGTGAATGTCACCCAGGAGAATGCCAGCAGACACAGAAATATCTTTGAAAAAGCAGGTTTTTGCTCCCATCATGGTAGGACCAAGGTCTCTGTTAGAAGAGTCGGCATGCTCTGCTTTGACGGGCTGAGCTAACGGCTCCAAATTGCACAGCCTTTTCCACTGGCACATCCCCATCTCATCTGCTGTAGATTATCGCCATGAGCCAACGTCAACACTTGAATCTCCTAGGGCTCTGCTCCTTCTCTCTGCCAGTGGTGTTTGTTCACAGGCATCGTTTTCTAACATGCCTCGCTGGGTGATCGCTTGCCTGGGTTTCTAACCTCTCCCTCCACAGATTGTTTGCTTTCTCTCCTAGAGTGGTGTTTCCTTCACCTCCCAAATGAGTATCATCTGTGAATTCAAAACACCCCTTGTTTCTGGAGGTGAGGCGAGAGGCCACATGGCCTGGTTGTCTTCTTGGTCCAGAGGCTCCTACCCAGCTAAGACCTTTTTCAACCCATTATGTCTTCATCATGGTCCGAGGGGTTGTCTAACCAACCACTTACATCCTAATCCATTTCTTTATTATTGATACTTTATTTATTTCACTGATGTTATCACAGGGCCTGGCAGAATGTAAATACTCAAGTATTAAGTGAAAAGTAGTTCTATTAACCAACTAGTAGTCAGTATGAAACTATCATTATTGCCAAACTGAGGGATTCCAGTCAAAAGCAAGACTTGACATTTCAGTTGGCCTATTCAGTTTCAAAATGGGGTTACACCAATTTCATTAATTTTATAAAAAACAAAACACAGCTTTGTTGAAATATAATTCACATACCACACAATTCACCCCTCGCAAATGTACATTTCAGTGTCTTTAGTATATTCACAGGGTCATTCAACCATCACCACAATCTAATTTTAGTGCATTTTCAACACCCCAAAAAGAAACCCTATGGCCATTAGCAATCACTCCCTATCCACACTGGCCGCCCCCCAAATCCTCAGCCCCAGGAAACCACTAATCTACTTTCTTTCTCTTTAGGTTTGCTTATTCTGGAAGTTTCATGTAAATGGAATCATCTTTTGTGACTGGCTTCTTTCAGCACTATGCTTTCAAGGTTCACCCATGTTGTAGCATGTGTCAGAACTTCATTCCTTTTTATTATCAAACAACATTCCATTATATGAATGTACCACATTTTATTGATGAAGATCCGGGTGGTTTCCATTTTTTGGCTGTTACAAAAAATACTGCTATGAGCATTGGTGTGTAAGCTTCTGTGCAGACTTTCATTTCCACTTCTCTTCGGTGTATAATTAGGAGTGGAACTGCTAGGTCATAGGGTACCTAAGATTTGGGGGAACTGGCAAACTGCTTCCCAGAGTGGCTGGGCCATTTTACGCTCCCACCAGCAGTACATAAGGGTTCTAATTTTTCCGTATCCTCATCAGTACTTACTGTCTATCTTTTTGAGCACATCCATCCTAGTGAGTGTGAGGTGATACATTTACATTTTCTTGATGACCAACAGGATCTTTTTGTGTGCTTATCAGCCAGTTTTATATCTTCTTTGGAGATATATCTTTTCAGGTCCTTTGTCCATTTAAAAAATTGGCTTGCTTGTCTTTTTGTTGTAAGAGTTCTTCATATATTCTGGAAACAAATCCCTTATGAGATGCGTGGTTTGCCCTTATTTTCTCCCATTCTGTGGATTGTCTTCTCACTTACTCGATGTGTCATTTGTAGCACAAACACTTCCTTAATTTTTAGGAAGTCCAATGCATTTCTAAATCATCATTTTTTTCTTTTGTTGCTTGTGGTTTGGGAGTCAGATCTAAGAAACCATCGCCTAAATCAAGGTCATGAAAATTTACTCCTGTGTTTTCTTCTAAGAGTTTTATAGTTTTAGCTTTTACATTTAGGTCTAGGGTCCATTTTAAGTTAATTTTTGTGTACGGGGTGAGGAAGTCTAATTTCATTCTTTGACAGGTGTAATCTTTTTTTGGAACAGTGGAAAATAACTCAGACCCACTTTCTAGCCTTGTGCTGTAAGGCTGCAACCCATGCCCTGCCCATACCTACCTCCCAGGGCACCTGGGGATGAAGGAAGTGGTGCCTAGGATGCCATTTTGGAAAAGATGAGCATGGAAAGCATGAAGCTTTCCTTGAAGCTAAAGAACCAACAGACCGTGGAACCAGCTTTGGATTTGAACTGGCAGCATCTCTCTTGCAGCTGCCCACTGCTCTCCTGGTTGTTAAATTGGGAGCAGCACGACACTGGGGGACACCTCAGCCTTTGTAAAGTGCCGAATGTTAAGTGTCTTCGTGTTCCTGCCCTTGGCAGAGCCCTGGAGGAAAGAAATAAGGCCCAGTGCTTCCCAAGCCTAGACACCGTTCTGGGTGTTTTACCTGTGTTCACGCCAGTGAGTGAACCTGTGAGCACGGCTTTACGAGCCCTTGGCTGTGGGCATCAATGCCAGCCCTGTTCTGCTGGCTCCTCCCTGAAAGGGCAGAGGGTAGGGACAGCAGGGGAGGAATGGGGAGCCAGGGGGAGCAGGAACAGGGAAGAGAGTCCATCAGAGGGAGAAGGTGGCATGTGGGGTAAAGGAGCATCTTAGGGCAAAGTGGAGGTGGAAGAAAAGATACAGGGGAGCGCTGCACCTGCCCTGCTCCTCCCCCACGCAGCATCAGCAGGTTGCCCACGCACACCTGGGCTCAAGGAGGCACCTTCTCTGCCAGGGCTGCCCAAAGGCTGTGTGTGTGCGTGCGTTGGGGGGGACGTCTTGATGTCGTCCTCATGTTGTCTCTGGTCCCCCCCTTCCTCCTGGTGCCCCTATGTCTCTGCTGCTCTGAGCTGCTCCTGCCCAGGGTGGGCCTCGTGCTGTGCACAGCTACCCTGCTGTGCTCCAGTCCTCCAGCAAGGCCCCCCAGAGTCACTGAAGAGCTAATCAGACCATCTGAACTTCAGCTCTGGGTTACCCACACCAGATGATTTATTTGCATTTTGGTTTATCAGGCTTCAAAATGCTTTAACACTGAAGGAGCCAGTGTCAGGGCCCAGTCCGTTACTGGCTCGGGGAGAGAGAAGGGAAGGACATGGCAGGGAAGGGGTTTATCTTCCTTGTTGCTCCAACCCACAGTGGCCTTTCTGTCTCAGCACGTCACTTGTGACCCCCAGATGGGCCCCGCCGCAGAGCAGGGAACCTTCCCCATGTGCCCCAGACCTCACTCTCCGCCTTCATCATGGATCTGCCCCAACCTCGAGTTGACAGGCGGCACAAGAAATAGAAAGAGCCCTGAGTGAGGGGCCAGGACGTGAGGGCCACAGCCCTGCTGACGTGCGAACCACCTGAGTGCCCTGGGAGGTGACTTCCCTCCCCTTCTTTGCCTGCACTGGGCTCCACGCTGGGCTTCTCACCCCTCAGGGGATGTCTGTGTCTTTCTTCCTCCCTTTGCGGGGCGTGAGGGGCTGCCCTCCCAGGCAGACAGGCCCTTGGATATCTCTCAGGGGAGACAGATGCTGGGCCTGCCATTCACTAGCTCTGTGAATTCAGCCAAGCTGTTTAGCCCATGTTGCCTGTTTCCCCATCTATGATGGGGATGTAGAACTTCCCTCATAGGGTTGTTGTGAGGATGAATGAATCAATCACAGAGCTCTTTAAACAGTGCCTGGCACAGGGCAAGGGTTGAGCCTGGGCTCCCATCACCACTACCAGGCTCCTGTGTGTTTCCGGCTAGTCCGACACACCTCTTTCCCCATCTACCATGGAAGGGCCACAGAGTCGAATCCTGCGGCTGCCCTGCTCCCCGCTTCCCTCTTTGTGAACTAGGTCCTGCTCTTCGTTCTGCTTCCCCTGGGTTCTCTGGTCTTTGCCCTTCTTCTGGGTCTCTAGTCTGCCCAGGGACACACAGAGGTCAGACCTGGGGTCTCAGCGCTGCTCTATCCAGAAATCTGCATTTCTAAGACCTACATTCCCATGCCTACACAGTCACTCTCGGTTTTAAAAAACCTCCTATTGAGTTCTGTCTGGTCCTGGTGGACCACACGTTGACCTTTCCCCCTCTGTTCCCTGGGTGCTCCAGCGTCCACCCTTTTTCCTAAATCTTTAGCTGTTGGATGGCAGATTATTTTAAATTATTTGTTTTGAATTGCTTTATAAATGATTCTTATCTGTAAACTCAGAAAGTACAGAAACTATGAGAGAAAATAAAAACAAAAAGCAATCGATGTTTGGTTTACTAATCCTGTAAGTGAAAATACACTTACACGTAAACAATGACATGAGTTAATACTTTAAAGAGACTTAGCTGAAGTATTTTTAGTGACAAGTTTTAAGAGAGGATTTAAACGTGCTTATTTGACAATGACTGTACATTTAATTCCTTTCAATTCAGTAATCCTTTATGTCTGGCATATTGTTCTCTCCCCTGTTCTCTTAGCCACTGACATTTCTACACCCTGCATCACCTTCTCTCTAGACCAAGATGCTGCTATTAGTTGTGCTGTCAAATGAAAACGTTTTTCACTGACTGAAAAATTAGTTGTGTTGTCAAATGCTGAATTAAATGCATGCCAGCTTCTTTATTGCAGGACTTTTCAGAGCCTTTAAGTGCTAACATAATTTCCTAGGAAGGAAAGACTGTATGTAGCATTCCCCAAACTTGACTTGTAGAACAGCCCCACACTTAAAATAAAAAGGATGTTTTAACATCTTGCTAGGAGTTCGGGTTCCCTGGAACCCCATTTTGGAAGCACCTCGTTACATCAAGCCATCCAGGTTTTCACCTGGCTTACTTCACACCCTGAAGCCAATAGCACAGATTCCAAGGCATGGACTGAGTTGAGAAGTAGCTTGTAGCTAACCCTGATTTCTGTGTGAAGCAAACCTAGGATGAAATAGAACACTGGACATGGGATAGAACACAGGGCTTCATGTCTTGGTGTTGCCACTCAAAAACCATGTAAATTTGGTTAATCACAGCTGAGGTTGTTTGCTTGCCTGCAAACCGGGGATAAGATCTGCCTCTCAGGGTTGTTGTAAGTAATAAATGACATTGTTTCTGAAAGAGCTTAGTTAAATGTAAATGCTGTAGACAAGTAATTTTAAGGTGTTTATTAGTATAGGAACCAACCCAAAAATTGTAACCTTATTAATACTGTGTTTTATCAACTTGGCTCATGCCTGGTGCTCCAGAACCCACAGGCCTCTCTTACCTGGCAGACAGCATCCTCGCTCTACAAGACCTCCTGGAGAGACACACAGAAGCACCTGCCTGCTCTGCCCAGCCCCTCCCCAGCCCACCGTGGGGATCCACTCCTTTTGTGTTGCAAGTCCTACTGCACAAGGATGCCCAACTCCTGGGTCCTGAGAACTAAGCTCCGCCTGTCCTGGAGGGTAAGAAGCTGTCAGGCACCAGGAAGCCATTGCTTCCCTCCCCACTGCCACTCCATCAACAGGTCCTCACTGAGCTGAGGCCCCAAAGGAAAAGAGCACAATAGCAAACACCCAGAGCTAGAAATTGGAGGCGCACCACCTGCCAAGGGTCCTCTCTCCATGCGGTGGGACCCGGCATGAGCCACCAACTTCGGAGGGTCTCTTTCTTCTTCTGGTAAAATATCTGGCAGGCCGACCTTGTGAGAGTTTTGCAGATAAGAAAGAAAAAGGATGTCAAGCCCCTAGCCCCCAGGGAGCTTGCATATTAGTGTGGGAGAAAAGACAGACACTCTAAATGAGAGCAAGTGACTTTCTTATGATGAAGTAGCTGCCATGAGGCAGAAGGAGCCACGCACACACAGCTGTGGGCTGCTTCAAGTGACCATGGCCGAAGAACTCAACTGGTCATGGTGTGATGGTGTCTCAGCTGGGGCGGCCATAACAAAATACCACAGACCAGGGGTGCTTAAACTACAGACATTTATTTTCTCACAGTTTCTGCACTTTCTCACAGTGGAGGCTGGAAATCAGAGATCAGGTGCCAGCATGGACGAGTTCTGGTGAGGACTCCCTTCCTGGCTTGCAGATGGCCACCTTCTCACTGTGTCCTCACATGGCCTTTCCTGGGTGCATGCATGTGTGGAGAGAGAGCTCGCTGGTATCTCTTCTTCCAAGGCCACCAGTCCTATCAGGTTAGAACCCTACCCTTATGACCTCATTTACCCTTAATTACCTCCAAATACAATCACCTTTGGGGTCAGGGCTTCAGCTTATGCACTTGGGAAGACAGTTCATTCCAGAGCAAATGGTAATGAGGTCAAGGCTGTGCACTGGGTTCCCAGGGGGGTCAGCTGACTCACCCTGGTTCTAGGCACAGGTCCTACCTGGGTCTGCTCACGGTGTAGGGGGGTGGATGCAATGCAGACCATGTTCACCACTGGAATGGCAAAATGTGAGACCCCCTAAATGGAGTCCATTACCCCTTCCTTTGAAGGATGAGGAAATCACGGCTCCCAAAAATGAAGTGCTAACTACTCTCAAGGTCCCACAGTCCAAATCCTGACTCCCTCAGGGATTCACATTTTAAAAATGTGATTTCTGGAATAATCATGCTCATTTAAGCCACCTTGAACACATCCAGGGCTGTGTATTTCCTGTATCCCAGGCAGATGTTCCCACTTGCTCTTGCTTAATGTCAGACCGTTGTCAATAGATTTTTAGCAGCCCCATGATTAACTCTTGAGGCAGGGAACCCAGAGCCCAAACTACTCTATTTCTACCACTTTCCATTTAGAAACTTCTGGAGCCTCCAAGGAAACCCTAGGGCTCCTGGAACACAAGCAGGAATCACTTATTCTAGTCCAATATCCTTATTTGAGAGACCGTCAGGCCCAGAGGACAGTGGCTTGCCCAGAGTTATACAGGAAGGACAGGAAGTTATCGCCAAGCCTGGAACAGAACCAAGGTCTCCACTCAAAGCCTTGAGCTTCTTTCAGTCCAGAAGACCCAAAGCTCAACCCAGTGTCAGAATCACATGGGTGTTTAAAACATTGAGCTGGCCAAAAAGTGCCTTCGGTTTTAAAGTAAAAATAAAAGACACATTTTTCATTTTCACCAAGAACTTTATTGAACAATGTATCCATCCTTTTATTCCACTACATTCTGCCATTTTTCAGGCAACTTCATAATTCCATCTTCCCCAAACTTTTTATCTTTTTGAGCAAAGAACTGTTCCAGGTGCCTTTTACAGTCTTCCAGGGAATTGAAATTTTTTCCATTAAGAGAATTTTGTAAAGACCGAAATAAATGGAAATCAAACGTGCAATGGCTGGTGAATATGGCGGATGAATCAGAACTTCCCAGCCAAGCTGTACCTGTTTTTGCCTGGTCATCAAAGAAACATGCGGGGGCTTCCCTGGTGGCGCAGTGGTTGAGAGTCCACCTGCCGATGCAGGGGACACGGGTTCGTGCCCCGGTCCGGGAAGATCCCACATGCCGCGGAGCGGCTGGGCCCGTGAGCCATGGCTGCTGAGCATGGTGTAACGTTGATTGTTCTCAATTAACGTCTCGATTTGATCGCTCTCCGCTTCAACTGGTCTACCCGACCACGGAGCATCTTCCAGCAAGGAACCTCCAGCACGAAACTTCGCAAACCACTTTTGACATGTTTGATCAGTCACAGCAGCTTCTCCATACACTGCACGAATCATTTTTTGAGTTTCAGTTGCATTTTTACCTTCCTTGAAATAATAAAGCATAATATGCTGAAAATGTTGCTTTTTTCCTTCCATCTTCAATCTTAAAATGGCTCCCCAAAATTCACTAATTTTGATAAGTCTCTTTTAAAATGGACATTGATATGACAGCTGTCACATACAATCTAACAAAATTGTTTCAGATGAAGTTAAAGACAAGTAAGTATTACTAGAGCCATCTTACGGAGAAAACCGAATGAACCTTTTGGCCAGCCCAGTAGATGTTTTTCCAGGTACTTCTCCAAAGAATTCAGATTGGTAGGTCTCGAGTGGGGCCCTGGCATGGGGATGTTTAGGAAACACCAACTGGCTGATGGGGCTGATTTTACTATAAGCAGGGACATATGTTCAGGGTCGGAAGCAGCTTTATCAAAGGCAGGGATGTGAGGGCCTGAGGCTTTCAGGCCAAGCTGTCATTGACTTTGCAGGTCCCTGTAGCACCAAGAGCTCTATTCTTATCTCTACCAAAGAAATAAATTGTGATTCCCAGAGCTATAGGTTGTGTCTGTTCCTGTAGCATCACTTGTTAGGCTCATCCAGAACGTGCCGAGCGCATGCCTATAGGTGGGGTCTGTTACGTAAACAGTAACAGGTGCAGACAGGCGGTCCTGTTAATGACCACCATCTGGACGAATAGACTTAAAAAAAAAACCCAAAAACGTATGTGATGGAATTTTCCCCTCTTTGTTTTCTTATTTCTGGTGGCTTAAATATTGTGTTTGGTTTAAATACAGACATGATCCGACCACAAATATTATGGGCAGAAAAGCCAACACAGCAGACTCCGTGGAGAGACTGTCGGTTTCAGGTAAGACATAAAAATAGTGCGTGCTGCGTCTGCAGGTGTGCCTGGCTCTTCCTGGCATGTGTCACCTTGCTCCTCCAGAGGACGCCTCTGGGGAGTTGGTTTACTACCATTTTAGAGAGAAGTAATCGGAGGGGAAGAGGTTAGTCAGCTCCAAGTCACAGATAATCGATGACAGAGTAGAGATGAAAGTGTGGATGGCATGTCTCAGCAGCAGCCAGGTCTAGCTTTGGTTCCTGGTCCCTGGAGGTGGGGCAGAGGAAGACTGAGTCCACAGCCCCTGGGACACAAGAACCAGGAATGGAACTCCAGTCAACTGCTTGTTTTTGTTATGATGATGAATAGGACCATCTGAAAGGTAATCATCTGTGTAAAGTACATTTCAATCTTGTGCCAGGTCCTCCTGACCCCTGGATATTAGCTGTTGCTACCTCCATGGGAATAGGGGGGAGACAGTGTTGAACTCAGCTGTCAGGGCGCCCCTGGGGACAGGTGTCTCTGATCAGCTGGCCCCTTCACTATTTGGGAAGATGAGATTTCAATCCTGAAGATCCAGTCTTCACAGATTGTCACGGTTTGCATTTTATTTCTGGGGGCTGTGCACCTGGCCTTTGCCTAGGTCACCCACATGCTCTCCCCACTCTAGAAGCGAGTGGAGGTGGGCCTGACCTAGTCAGGAGGTGAGAACATGGCAGCCCTCTTTCCTATAGCTTGGGAATCAGAATCAGGGCTGGGGCGGCCCAGGGAGGGTGCTGGCAATTCCATTTTGACCTGTTAAGCCCTAGAGGACTCAGAGGTGAAAAAGACAAGGTCCCCTCCCTGTCCCAGAATTCACAGGATAATGCCAGGCAGAGGGACACAAGGGCTGGGTCTGCTCAAGCGGGGTTCTGTGGGAACACAGAGGGAGGAGAGACCCAATTTGCCGCAGAGGGACACAGCTGGGGTAAGGCAGGGGTAAGCTGGCCTCTCCAGGCTTCTAGAATCAGATTCTGCTACATCTGAAACATGGCAAGCCCAGGTTCCTTACAGAATCTCTTTAATGTATTTTATGTCTTCATGATTCTTGGAGGATCATGAGACGGCATAAAGGTATTGTGCTGGTCAGCTGCTTTGAGTCTCTTTGCTTCTGTGAGCAGCATTGGTGCTAGGCCAAGGAAGCCACTTATGAAAGTGAGAACGTCTCTTCTGCCACTGGTCTCTTTTGAGTGAAGGCACTGGGGCCCTTGGTAAAGGGACAATGTTGCTTGCTGATCTTATTGGTTGTAACACCTTAGTTCCAGTTAGCAAAGTGGATTTGCTGCTTCCCTTCCAGGGCCCTGGAGGGTGGGACTTGGGGCAGGTCCTGTTTTCGTGAGTTGTGAGACGGACGGAGGGCACCAGGAAGGTGACCTCACCTGGGTGCCCGTTCCTGAGGTAGAGGGGAAGTTCGCTTGAGGATGCCCGGCAGTGCTTAGGTGGGGCTGCAGGAGCCCACACACCTTGCCAGTAATGCCCAGCGTCCACCCTTGGGGTGTTTGTACCTGCTTGCGTGTGGCCTGTAGGGCAGAACCCGCGCACATGGCTCACCCACCGGCCTCCCTCGCCTCACCTGTCTCAGTTGCCATCAGCTCTGGCTTTTCTCATGTGACTAAAATCCTCCTCCCTGCAGCTGTCTTCTTCTTAGTCTGGATTCTCTCCCTTACACGTGGGAAAAGGGGTGCCTGTGTTGAGCCCCCAAGGTGTTCTGGGGTCTTCACCTGTAAAACTTAAGCGGTTTTACTACTTAATGTCAGTAATGTGTAGATTTTACATATTGGTGGATTACTTCTGACATAACAAATGTGGAAAGCTAGGCAGTTGAAAGAAGAGGCATTTTTAAATGAGTGAGGATGCCATTGTCTGTTGAGCTGGGGTTATAACAGGCAGGAAGGAATGAGTTGGTTAGTTCACTGGGACAGGAAGGATTCTGGGCTAACCCCCGTCTGAGTGTTCCCGTGAAGAAGGCCAAGGGACAAGCCACAGCACCCCCTGGTGGACCTCACAGTGACCTGCCATCCCATTAAATGTCCACAGTAGGGATGGCCAGCATGGAGTCATCCCCAGTCCCTCTCCTGGTCCCCTGAGACAAGAAACATTCCTTTCCAAAGGACAAGTCAGACTTAGGAATGTGGTAGGTGGCTGTAGACTACTCCAGAGTTGAGTGGCACCCCCTGACGCACCATGGGTGCCGGGGAAAGGGGGTGTATAGTGAAGAAAGGAAGCTTGCCCAAAGAAGGGTCTAAACTTTGCCCTCAGCTACTGGGAAGTGACCACGAGGCCCTTAGAATGTCGCACTTGCTAAGAGTGTCTTTCTTTTACCTGGGGACCTTGAGCCTCCCAGGACAATGTGGTTTACGATGAGGGCTTTGGGCCATGTGGTATCTACTCTGCCTCCAGAGGCATCAGCCATGATGGCAGTTAGCCGTGGAGCCCAGTGGAAACTGCACACCAAGGCTCAGGTGGGCATCCCTGGTGGGCAGTGCTCTGTGCGTATGTGACACACCGTTGTTGGGAGCAGTTAACGCTATTCACAGCTCCGTGGAAGCTCTGCATGTGGAACTTTCCTCGACTTGGCGCTATGCACCTTTTCCCTTGGCTGATTTTAATCTGCATTCTTCAGCTGTAATAAACCATAACTGTGAGTATTACGGCTTTCAATGAGCTCTATGAGTTCTTCTAGTAAATTATTGAACCTCAGGGTGGTCTTGGGACACCCGTACCCCCAGACTTTGCCGTTGGTAATTATACAGTAGAGTAGAATCCTTTACTATATGAGTCTTTTTTAACACTGGCTATGTGACTGAGCTAACTGACCACAGACAGACAGGTTGAACATAAACAAAAAAAAAAATCAAGAAAAAAGTGCTAGAGACACAGGCTCTTAGAGGCAGATGTCACAGCAGTGATACTTGGCTATGGGCCCAGCTCACTGTGTGACGGGCTTCAAGTGTGGATACAAACTGAGATAGCTGAGCTCTCACTGAAGTGCTTTCTGGTGCCAGGATGAAGAGAAATCCCAAGTCAGTATCCAAGGTTAAAGTGTAATTGTGGACCCCAGTGACTGTGCTCCATCTTGCCAGAGGGGACCTCTGATTTCTAGGGTTAAATGAGCATAGCATCTGGGTGGGTTAGGGATGGAAAGGTGGGTTGGTAACAGGAGGGAGAGGAAGAAACAGATGAAGAGTCAGAAGATGGAGATTTGGATCCTAACATTGTTATGGGCTGGTCACGACTTTGGGAAGGTCATTGATGTCGCTGGATCTTTGCCCCATTTGGCATCTTGCAGGCAGGCATTCCTATGTTTGGTAGGAAGATGGAGCTAGATTCAGGGAAGGTAATGAAAGAGAATGTACATTTGTGTACTTTCTCTGTCAGGGGCTGGGTTGGGGCTTGACTTACTATATTAATCAGGGATCTTCATAGAAACAGAACCAGTAGTACACACACACACACACACACGTGCATACCATTTATCTATATATATGTATAGCTATAGCTATATCTGTATCTATCTAGAGAGAGAGAGATTTTAAGGAACTGGCTCATATGATTGCAGGGGCTGGCAAGTCTGAAATGTGTAGGGAAGGCCAGCAGGCTGGAAACTCAGGGAAGGGTTGATGCTGCAGTCTTGAGTCTGAATTCCTTAACAGACTAGAAAACGCAGGCACATTTTGTGTGTTGCAGTCTTGAGGAGAACTTCAGAAGATCTTAGTCTTTGCTCTCAAGGCCTTCAGCTGATTGGATGAGACCCACCCACATATGGCAGGTGATCTGCTTTACCCAAAGTCTACTGAGTTAAATATCAATCACACCTGAAAAATAGCTTTCCAGCAACATCTAGACTGATGTTCACCCAAGCAACTGGGCACCACAGCCTAGCCAAGGCAATACGTAAAAATAACTATCAGCACATTTAATGCTCACAGCAACAGTGCAAAGTAGGCAGCAAGAACAGTGCTGGGCCTGGGCCTAACATGTTTCTGGCTCCATCTTCACGTGTTACCATGTTGTATCTGGTAAATAATCCCTAAGATCTGCCAGCTGGGACATTTACACTCTTTGTAAACCAAACAACAGACTCCATTTTTCCTACTGTTCCCTCCCCCAAAAAGGGCTGCTGGTGCTAACACCCCCCCACCCCCTTTTTTTTTTTCTAACAAGGTAATGGTCTACTAGGAGCCTGGAAAGCTTATTAGTAGACAAAGATTTGTCCTTATGTCCAGACTGTGATACTTACCAGCTACCTCTTAACCTCTAAGTTTGAATCTCCACTGAATGGTTCAGGGAAGGCATCCGTTCATTCAACCAAACTGACAAAACCTTTCCGACGTACCAGGCATTATGATAAGGACCAGGGCTGGAATATAGCCAAGACACAGACCTGTTTGTGTCTCTCAGTCTAGCTGATCTGGAGAAGATTATCATAAGATGAGCAAATGTTTGGAAAGTGCTTTTGATGTTGTAAAATGCTGGCTCTAAGTTTCTGCACGCTCACTATAGTCACTGAATGTCCAGACTTCCCGTGACCCTGTGAAAATGGTAGAGTTGACTTAATTGTCAGCAAGGTAGTGACTAAACATGGCAAGCATTCTGAGTACTTATTTGCATAAAAGTTTAAGAAGTTATCAGTTTCCCTTGTAAAATCTCCAGAACCTCATAAGAAATGCTAATGAAAGATCTAAGCTGAAGCTGACAGTGAGCTTCCCCAAAGAGAGGAAAGAATGAATGGAAATGAAGAGTGCCATTATGCAGGACTGATGTCTTCAAATGCCAGATGTTAATAATTAAACTTTCATTAATGGATAAAAAGAATGAAATAATGCCATTTGCATCAACATGCATGGACCTGGAGATTATCATACTAAGTGAAGTAAGTCAGACAAAAGCAGATATCATATGATATCGCTTATATGTGGAATCTAAAAAAGAAAATGATACAAATGAACTTATTTACAAAACAGACAGACTCACAGACTTAGAGAATGAACTTACGGTTACCGGGGGAAGGGTGGGGGGAGGGAGAGATTGGGAGTTTGCGATTGACATGTACACACTGCTATATTTAAAATAGATAACCAACAAGGACCTACTGTTTAGCACAGGGAACTCTGCTCAATATTCTGTAATAACCTAAATGGGAAAAGAACTTGAAAAAGAATAGATACATGTATATGTATAACTGAATCACTTTGCTGTATACCTGAAACTAACACAACATTGTGAATCAACTATGCTCCAATATAAAAAAAAAAAAAAGAAAAACTTTCATTAATGGAGAACACAACAGAAGGAATGTTACATCAGTGAACTTAAAAACTCTTCTCCTGCCTAAATGACTTGCCTTCCATTTGGGAAAAATACCCTCTTCTAAGGACAATGAGTTAACTAGGTAAGTTCCCATGATTGGAGAGGCACAGGGACAGACTTTTGTTGTCCATTTACCTGTGATGTCACGGATGCGTCATTGCTCTCGGGTGTGCTACACTTGGCCTCAGGGTTGTAAATAGAACTATGTTAGGACTACTGTGAAACGTAATAAGTAAATAATAAAATATGAATCTTACCAATGAAGAGCAGTACTGTTCCTTGACCAGTGACTTTTAAAGCTATCCTGATGGAGAGAAAAATCAGCTTTACCAATCCATGTAGGCTCTGAGGTAAAAGTGACTTGGAGTAGAGAAAGAACCCAAATGGGCCCCCAGAAGCCTAGGTTTTCGCATATGAAGGTCAAGGACAGTCTTATTCAGCTATCTTTTTGGTAACTATTTTAGAGTTCACACTCCTGGTACCATCCAAAAAGCTAGTTACGTCTTCTTCCCTCTAATGAAAGAATGTCTTTAACTGAGCCTTTAAAAACAATTACTTAATAGTTAAGAATGAAAATAAGCTATAAGATAAATATGGTTTCGGTTCATATTCTGCCCCTACTTCTCTCTGGGCCCCAGTTTTCTTAATCTGTAAAATGTGTAGGTTTTAATATATATGGGTTTTGTGGCTTCCTGTTCTTTCCAACTTCCTGAAATCACAGCTCCCCAGCCCTGTACCACTCAGCTGTTCAGGTGAGGGAAACTGGGGAAATTGTAGCTGAAGGGTCATCTCCAGCTTTTCCTTGAAACGAAGCTTTGTGCCCTCCCTCCCCTCCACGGCCCCTGGCTATGGCTAGACTCGCGTGGGCAGGGAAGGGAGGCGTTATTCCTGGGGCCGGGCAGGGTCTAAGGGCTTATTCCATGTCTCCTGAGTGTCTCTGGGATAAACATTTGGTGAGGAGGCAGGGGGCTGTGTGGAAAGGGGGTTGCCATGGCAACCCAGAACTGTGTGCTGCTCCAGACCTGTTGATTTCTCCCTCTCTGGCCTCGTGTCTTTTCTGATGGGAGGGGACAAATACTGGGAGTGACCTGGGGAGTTGAGCAAATTCCCGCAAATCATTCCGCAGCCCCCAGCCTGAACACGATTCACAGAGGAGGGGCCCAGCACCAAGATAGCGCACAGCAGTGTAAGCTCGCTGCGTCCCAGAACCAGCTTCCTCAGGCCACTCAGTCTTCCTTCAATACTCAAAGCCCACCTGCTCTGAGGGGCCGTTGGAGATTACCCGCCATGGCTCTCTCCCTTCTCTGAATTCCTTCAGCTTGTGTGTCGGTGTATCGTGTCTGTAAGTCTTCTTAAGGCTTCTCAGCTGCTAAAGGCTGCACATCAACAGAATAGTTAGCCTTAGGATGAATTGTTTCTGTCATCAACCACATACATAACCTTGCACCAGTAACACAGGAATTGCTGGTGTGACCAGAGATCTGGGCTCAGGTGTAAGGAATAAATAAGCAAGGGCAGGGGATCTCAGAGAGGGACTCACCCAGAGAAGCCAGGCAGTAGAAGGAGAGGAGAGGGGAGGGGCAGGGGAGGAGGGTGGGGAGAGGACCAAAGGGCAGGGAGAGAGAGGGGGAGGGGGCACGGGAGAGAGAAGGAGAGTGCGTGCGTGTCAAGGGATGAAGGATTCGATGCTGTACTGGAAGAGAGGTGAGAAAACTAGAAGCAAGGGCAGGTACAATTCAATTAGGGGGAAACTAACTGTAAATAACACTCCTAGTTACATTAGGGAACCGATTCTGGTTCCAGCTCCTGAGCACCAGGGCCTGCAGGGTGGGTGGATGCTGAAGGCCTTCTCTGGGAGCAGCAGTAAGGAAGGGCCACTTCTGCCTTTCCCTCCCGCGGGCCCTTCTCAGCCCCGGAGCGCCGCCCGCCAGCCCCGGGGGTGCTGGCCGCTGTGGCCAGAGCCACGATGACAGTGTCTCAGGGCCTCTGCTCCAGCCACCGTTGTTTTCCACTTGACTTAGAGGAAGTTAATGAACAAATGCTCGGCGTGGCCTCAACTGCTCCCTTCTCAACCATGAGCCTGTCCACACGGCAAAGCCTCCTGCTGTCTCGGCTGCTCCCCTGCAGCTGTCAAAGCAGGCAGCTGTCGGGTGGTATATTGGTTAACACGTGTGAGCTCATTGGAGTCTGGTGTGCGTGGTACAACTTCCACTCTGTTCCCTCAGCTTTTTTCTCAGACTCCCTGGCTCGGAAGATAGCTCTGGCAAGAACCTACATGTATGATATGAAAACACCATCCCTCGTATGCTATATATAGTTGTGCACAGGTGTTAGATAAGAAGTACATGTGTTATAAGTGTAAAATGTGGTCAGAAGACCCAGATGCAAAAATCTGTTTGTTCACAGCCACAGGCATCTGTTCGCAGATGACCCGCCGGTCCCTGCCCTGATCCAGAGAATTACATAGGACTGTTCAAAATGAACGATACTTGTCAACACGTTCTAAAATCCAGTTAATAAAAAAGGAAAGTGTCAAGTTGCTTCCAAATTGATCTGAGTAGGATTTTTTAAATGTCTGCAATAAAAGTTATTTATAAGACAGATTCTATCAGTTTACACTTAAAAATCTTAAAAACCTTTAATGGCATCCCATTTCCTGTGGTGAACACTCCAGGTTCTGGATGGTCATGCAAGGTCTTCCATAATCTAGACTTAGTGTTATTCATCTTTAAGACTATGACCTCCACTGCTTGTACCACAGAGCTTGTTTTCTGGTTGTATCCTTTTGACTACGTAAAAATATAAATTTCTTGGACAAATATATAATTTGCGATGGTCCAAAGCTAGAAGAGGTAGTGAATTCATTTATTCATACTGAACACCTAGGCTGGGCTGGGTTTGGTTCTAGCACTGAGGATACAGCAAGGACGAAACAAAGCATCTGCTCTGTGGAGCTTGCATGCTAGTGAGGGAAATGGACCAAAGTGTCGGGTGGGGTAAGAAGAGATACCAAGTGGCTTGGGATGGGGGTAATCACCGATCTCAGAGAGGAGCCTCCCTGATAAGGTGCACTTTGAGCAGAAGAGAGCACCAGCTAAGATTGAGGAGAATGGTGTTTTCAGGCCGTGGGAAGAGCAATGCAAAGACTGTCTTGTATGCTTGGAGCGTTTGTACGACAGCAAGAAGGCCACTTGTGGTGGTGGTGGAGAGAGTGGAGGTGAGAATTGTAGGAGGTGAGGTCAGAGAGGTAGCTAAGGCCAGATCTCATAGAGCATTCTGACTATGGTCATGACTTTGGATTTTACTCCAGTGACATGGGAAGCCACTGGAAGATTTTGAGCAGTTGAGAGGTATGATTGACTTAGGAATTACACAGTTACTCTGGTTACCATATGCAGAACAGGCTACTGTGGGGAGTCAAGGGTGGAAGCTGGGAGACCAGACAAGAAGTTATTCTAATAGTCTAGGTTAGGGACAGTGGTGGTTTAGACTAGGGTGTGCATGATGGAGGTAGTGAAAATGGTAGGATTCTGTAGACATTTGAAGGTAGGGTTGTAAGGATCTTCTGATCAATCAGACATGGAATGTGGGAGGAGAGTCAATGATTCCAAAGATTTTGGACTGAGCAGTCAGGAACATTGAGACTAGAGTCACTATTTATGGACGTGGGGAGGAGTTTGGGAAAAGCTAAGGGTTCTATTTTGGATCGATTAAATTTAAGACACATGGGCTTCCCTGGTGGCACAGTGGTTGAGAGTCCGCCTGCCGATGCAGGGGACACGGGTTCATGCCCCGGTCCGGGAGGATCCCATATGCCGTGGAGCGGCTGGGCCCGTGAGCCATGGCCGCTGAGCCTGTGCGTCCGGAGCCTGTGCTCCGCAACGGGAGAGGCCACAACAGTGAGAGGCCTGTGTACCGCAAAAAAAAAAAAAAAAAAAAAAAAATAAGACACACATTCTGTAATTAGAGATATTCAGTAGGCAGTTGGATACAGGCATCTGAAAGTCAGGGAGAAATTAGGACTGGAGAAATAGTGTTGGGAGTGGTTCAGCCTACAGATGGCTTTAGGGAGTGACGGTATATAAAAAAGGGAAGAAATCCAAGGACCCAGCAATGATGGAGGAGCATCCAAGGGGATAGAATGAGAACCGAGAGAGAGGGATTCCCATGAGGCCAAGGAAAGAAAGCATCCCCAGAAGGAGAGATCAACTAGGTCAGATGCTGCTGATACATCAATAAGATGAAGACTGAGACTTGACCATTGAATTTAACAATAAGAGGTCCATTGCTGTGTAGAATTCAGTTTTAGATAGCCCCCGATAGGCCAAAACTATCATGATCATTTTAATAGGAAACCACACATAGGTTCAAATGTATCAAGTTTCATGTGTAGGATTTGGAAGATGTGGGTTAACAACAGTTTCTGAGAAAAAGCCTGGTGGGATTTATGATGCTGAGTGCCATACAAACTACCAAGTGATGGAGATGTCAAAAAAACCACATGGAACTGACTTTGCTGCATAGATGGAAGCAGAGCATCTAGACTAATGGGACTGGGTTCTGTCCGAGAGGTGCACTGCCAGGAGGGCAAGTGTTTCTGTATCTATTTCTGTATAACAAATCACCCTCAGAATGTACTGGTTTAATCCAATGATTTATTATTTCTCATAATTTTATGGATCGGTTGGTTGGTTCTTCTTTTGGTTTTGCCTGGGCTGATATGACTACAGTCCTCTTGTGAATTGACAAGGCCCTGGGTTTAGCTGGGTCCTTCAGACCATATGGTTTTTCATCTTCAAGGAGGCAAAATTGGACTTCCTTGCATGTTGATGGCAGTGATCCAAGAGGGCAAGCCCAAGGTACAATGACTTACCAAGCCTCTGCTTGCACCATATTTGTCCCATTGACCAAAGTGAGTCATATGGCCAAGCCCAAGGTCAAGGTGGGAGGAGACAGTATCAATATATGGATACCAGAGATGTGATTTGTTGGGGGCCTTTTGTATGAAAATCTACCACTGGCAGATTTTGACTTGATATGAGAGAGAAGGTTTTTTGGGTTTTTTTTTTTTTTAACATCTTTATTGGAGTATAATTGCTTTACAGTGTTGTGTTAGTTTCTGGGCAGAAGACCTAAATAGACATTTCTCCAAAGAAGATATGCAGATTGCCAACTAACACATGAAAGGATACTCAACATCACTAATCATTAAAGAAATGCAAATCAAAACTACAGTGAGGTATCACCTCACATGGTCAGAATGGCCATCATCAAAAAATCGACAAACAATAAATGCTGGAGAGGGTGTGGAGAAAAGGGAACCCTTTGCACTGTTGGTGGGAATGTGAATTGATACAGCCACTATGGAGAGAAAAGTTTTAAACAGCAATAGCCATGCAATTAGCTGCTTTATGAAATAGCTACTCCCTGGTGGTGGTGATGTTCCAACTCTAATTCATATGTTTATTCTTCCACTCATTTAAACATTTTATTAAATACCTATGATATGCAAGATCCTAGGTTAGGTACTGTGAGGGGTAAAAGATGGATAGAATAAAGTCTGTGGAATGACTTTTACAGACCCCTGGGAGAAATGGAAAAACAAAAAAATTGGAGTCACTGAGAGATACTTACAGATAAAGAACAGTGGGAAAGCAGAGAAGAGAGAGAACTTCTGGCTGGAGTCGGGGAGTGGAGGATGAGGAGGCCATTGGAGCCTTTACAGAAAAGGTAACATTTTAGCAGAGAGAAAGGAAGGAAACTAATAGTTATGGAGTTCTTCTCTGAGCCAGGCACAGTACTAGGCTCTGTGTGAATGTTTCACCCTTTAATCCTTGTGGCAAGCACACCATTCCCATCTAAGGACACTGGATCTCAGAGTGTTCACACAGGCATTGTCAGGCCAAGAATTTAAGTCTTGGTCTGGCTAGTCTAAAATCTGTATTCTTCACAGGAAATTAGGCTGCCTCAATAAAATTATCATGTATGATAATTCAGATATTTTAAAGTACTTTAAAAAGCTCATTCAAGCCTCACAACAAATATGAGGAAAATATTATCCCCATTTTATAGGTGAAGAAATTGAAGCTCAGAGAAATTGAGTCAGATAGATGTGGCACTTTTGCATTAACTCTTCCCTCTGCCTGGAATTCTGTTTCCTGTGACTTTATGTTGTGTCTGGCTCCTTCCTGTCATTCAGGTCTCAGCTTAAATGTCACCTTCCCTCATCACCAAGTCTGAAGTGGCCCCCAAGTCTTAGGCTCGCATATCATCCTATTTAAATTCTTTGTGTGGCACTTGTCACTGTTCGGATGATCTGTTTTGTTTTGTTTTGTTTTTCTTTAAACTTTGCTGATTGCTGGTTTTCAGTTTCTCCCCATTAGAAACTAAACTCCATGAATGCAGTATTTTTCTTTTTCTCTTTTTTTAGCTTGATTTTATTTTAATCCCACACATCAGATACTTACGTTTCATAGTCATATTTATTTTTATTTACATACAAGTTTACTCTTTCTTATTGCTCACCAGTCCTTCTTTCTTTTTGTCCTTTTTTTCGATATCATTTTCCTTCTTCTTAATGTATATCCTTTAGTTCGGATATTCCTTTAATCAGGGTCTATTGTACTGAATGAACTCTGATTTCGTATGTCTGGAAATGCTGTATTTCCTGTTGTTCTTGAAATATAGTTTCAGTGCTCGTATTTAGTACAGTTCTGAGTTGACAGCGATTTTCTCTCAGCATTTTGAAGATATCATTCTGTTGACTTCTGGCTTTCGTTGTTGCTGTTGAGGTCAGCTGTCAGCCTAATCACTGTTCCTTAATAGTGTTTCCCCACCCCACCCCACCCACCCCACCCCCTCACCCCCCACCCCACCCCCACCCCTCCACTCCCGCCCCGCCGCCGGCTATTTTTAAGATCTTCTTTCTTTGATTTTCTATAGCTTCATTATGATGCGTACTGCTTGGAATAGGTTAGATTCCCTGAAACTGAGAAGTGGTGTCAACTATGGAAAATTCTAAGCCATCTTGTTTTCAAATATTTCTTCAATCTTTTCTCCCTATTTACATCTTCTGGAACCTCAATTATACATAAGTTGCATCTTTTCATTCTCTCATTCATGTATCTTAACATCTTATTTATATTTTTCACCTTTTTGGCTGATGCATTCTGGATAATTCTTTAGCTGTTTCCCCCAGTCTAATAGGTACATTTTTCTTCCTGTGTCTAACCTGCTGTTTAAGTCATCCAATGTGTTTTAAATTTCATTTATCGTAGTGTTTATTTCATGAAGTTATATTTGGTTCTTTAAAATAGGTTTGTTCAGCTTTGCTAATCTTTTGCTCCTTTGGATTACTATAATTTCCCTCATTTCTTTAACCATGTTAAACCTACTTATTAAAATTTTTTCTCTAATCATTTAATACCTGCAGGCTCTATGAGTCTGATTCTGCAATTTATTGTTTCTGTTGACTCTTACTAATATTGGCTTGTACTCCATGTATTTAGTGATTTTGCTGTTCATTTCTGAAAATAACAAGAGGCCTGAGTTGAATTTTCAGAGAGAATTTTCTTGGAGAGAATTTGTGTTTCTTCTGCCAGGTGTTTGGAGCACTGTCCAATTGAGGACAACTTTAAACTAGGTTTGGCACCCTCTATTTTTGGTGTGAATTTCAGCCCTAAATCCTCATCAATATTAGTTTGTGGTAGGAAAAATTAGGGGAATGGTTTTTTTTCCTGCCACTTTCCTACTCTAAGGGTCAAGTCTGAGCCAGATAAATCTTTGATGGGGCAACTAAGGTATCACCCTGTAGGCTTCCCAGTTAATAAACGTCCCATTTTGCTTGGGATCTAGGATTTTTTCCTCTAGTCTCTTATATGTATGGCCCTAGACCAACAGGAAATTCAGAGATTCCCACAAGGAAAATGACTTTGTAGCTTAGTTATCCCCATTGAATTGTACTTCCTTATCTTTATTTCCCCTGATTGTACTCCTTGTTCTCCTGCTAGCTCGGCCACACTTTAAAATACGTTTTATGTTTTATCCAGAATTCTCAGTTGTTCTGTACTGGGAAGGTATTCTCTCCTTGTTTATCCCGACATATTGCCAGAAGCAGAAGCACCTATTCTTTTTCCACGCTACATTACTTGGCCTCAAAGCTTGACGAACACTTATCAGAGATGTAGCAAAAAGTCATTTCTGTTTTGAGTGATGTTACCAGAATCCTGTTCTCCTAATATTAAAAATGTCCCTCTTTCCCCCAAGATCATCTAACCATAAAAGAAAAGCAAAGGTCTTTGTGTAAAATGAAGAGCCAGTGTGGCTGGAACACAATAAGAAATGGGAAGAGAGGCATGAGAATAAGTTGGAGATACAGATTGGAATCAGATCATGAAGAAGTATTGTGGGGAACTGGGTTTTTTCTAAGTCAAATAGGAAATCATTAAAGGTGTTAAACAGGATAGGGATCTGAACTAAGTCTATTTGAAGACTATAAACGAGGATGACAAATTGTTGGAGGGCAGAAGTGGAAAAATGGAGACCTGCTGGGAGACTTTCATTAGCCCAGATAAGAAATGGAGGTGGCTTGGAGTAGCACGGTAGCCAGGAGACACAAAAATGTGTGTAAGTATAGTATCTATTGTTATGTAACTAATTACTCCAAAATGTAGCAACTTAAAACAATCGGCACTTGTATCACCCAGTTTCTGAGTGCTAGGAGTCTAGGAGCAACTTGTCTGAGTGGCTCTGGCTCAGGGTCAATAGTCAAGCTTACATCTGGGGCTGCCTCAAGGCCGCCTCAAGGCCATCTCAAGGCTTGACTGGGCTGGGGAATCCACGTTCAAGCTCACTCATGTGGTTGCTGGAAGGCTCAATCCCTTGCTGCCTGATGGCCAGAGGCTTCTGTTCCCTACCATATGGACCTCTCCAAGGGCTATTCACAACATGGCAGTTTGCAGCTAGCTTCCCTCAGAGTCGGGGTGCTGGTGGGAGAACAAGATGGAAGTCATAGTCTTTTTATATCCTGATCTCTGAAGTAACATATCATCAACTCTGCCATATGCTATTGGTTGTACAAACCAACCTGAGACAGTATGGGAGAGGACTACACAAGGGTATGAATATCAGGAAGTGGGAACCATTGGGGACCATCTTGGAAGCTGCCTACCATAATGCATATGAGATCTACTTTGGCTGTAGAACAAACCAAATGATGAATTTGATGTGAGGAAAGGGAAGAAAATAAGGATGGCTTCCAGGCTTTTGGTTTAGTTACTTTACTACAATTGGAAGAAAAGTGAGGAGAAGTCAAGAGTTCTTCTTTCAACATGTGCAGAAGTTGCAAAGCCTTTTAGATATCCAAGTGGATGTATCAGTAAGAAGTTTGAATGAATGATTCTGGAGCTTGGGAGAGAGCCCAAGACAGGAGATTAAATTTGCAAGTCATAACCTATAGATGAGATCTAAAACATAGGCACTGGATGAGATCACTTAGTTGCAGTTATTCGCAACCTTAGCTGCCCATTAGAATCATCTGGGAAGCTTGAAAAATTGACACCAGGCCATTCTCCAAGTCAACTAAATCAACATATCTGGACATGGCACCCAACCATTGGGATTTTTAAAGTTCCCCAGTGATTTCAATGAGAACCGAAGATTGAAAACCACTGACAAGGGAGAAAATGCAAGAAGGGAAAAGAAGGGAGCCCACGACCCCTGCGTGTACGCGAGGGTAGAGGATGATGGTGCTGCAGAGGGGGAAAGTTAAGGCATAAGACACAGCTTCTTTCGCAGTGCCTGAGAATTGGTTTATTTTGTGGTTGACAAGCTGGTGAGCTGAGAGCAGTTTGTACGCTCCACATGCAAAGGGTCATCCTCTGTGGCTGATAAAGAACATAGGATCACTTTGGAATTTCAAAATGTAAAAAGTTGAATACACTGATTCCATTTCATAATGCAGACTTAATTAGACCCAAAGTATTTACCCACTGTTCCCCTGGCCTTTTTTTTTTTTTTTTTTTTTTTTTTTTGCGGTACGCGGGCCTCTCACTGCTGTGGCCTGTCCCGTGGCGGAGCACAGGCTCCGGACGCACAGGCTCAGTGGCCATGGCTCACGGGCCCAGCCGCTCCACGGCATGGGCATCCTCCCGGACCGGGGCACAAACCCGCGTACCCTGCATCGGCAGGCGGACTCTCAACCACTGTGCCACCAGGGAAGCCCTGGCCTTTTTAATTAGGGGTAAAATTTAAGCAAATCTGAACCCAACACTGTTTACGTATAGAAGACTCTGTGCAGAGATGTGGCTGGATTCCAGTGGGAAGCTCCTGAAGTCAGGCTGTCAGGGAAAAAAGACTAAGTGTCCAGTCTAACGTCAGATTAACACTAACAATGTGCTGATCTTCGTGTGCAAAAAGATCTTGGGACAATCCATTGGTAAGTAGGTGTTGGAGGTGTTTTTCCATCTGTGCGGATCCAACCATTTGTTAGCCCCTCTCCCCAAACTTTTGCAAACTGATGTACCTGAGTGAACAGTGGCTTGCAGCTGTGTTCTCAGCCCTGCTTCCTGAGACATTGACACTGTGACCTTGATCTCATTAATCCATTTTCCATGACTCTTGACCAACAAATCAGATAGGTCAAATTCATAACCCTTGAGTCCTCTGGAAGGATATAGCGCATTCCCTCACCCTATGCCTGCACCTGACTGGGCTCTTTTAAAAACTATCACTTTGTTTCTATTTCTGGCTATCAGGGTCATTAAAGGAGACTTCAGATGCTCTCTGGTTGGAGTCCAAAGTCCTCAGTTCAAGACTGAGCTCTACCACTTGTTGGTTGTGAGCCCTAGGGCACACCACTTAGTCTACTAAGCCTGTTTCCCCCTCTGTAGAATGGAGGGTCCCTGCCTTACTCTTTCCTGAGATCACTGTTTATAGAGAAATGAGTGAATGTAAACACCTTATCTTGCTGATGTAGACTTAACCGCCACCATATCTGCTGCCCTGGGCATATGCAGCGCCGTTCACCTGCCTTGGGCGTCTGCCTCCTTGGCTTCTCACCATCAGGCCTTTCCTTCCTTCCATATCTCATGGCACAGACCTCACGTTTCTTCAGGAAGTCCTTCTGGATGAACCCCATCTCACCTGTATCATCCTTTTTGCTTTTCTCCAGTGCCAGAAGATGGTGTTCTCTTTAAGTACCATTTACTTGTATGTTTCTCTATGGATGTCTTAAATTTGTCCCAAATCTTGAATCTGAATCTGCATTAGATTGTAAGGGTTGGGGGCTTAGGGACTGGAGATTTCTCCCAGCTTTGCAGCACTGATCAATGTGAAAGTTTTACCCATTGATGTGGGCTGCTAACTTCTTTTTATATCTGATTTGTATTCCTCACTGATCTTCACAAATCAAAATCACCCAGAAAGCAATCAAGTTGGGGGTGTTTGTAGATATTTTCCTACATTTATAGTTCAGTCCTTCCCTTGTTAAAACAATTCTTGGCTACCAGAGTCTTACAGATAATTGGGTATCAGCCAATGTGGGCAGAAATGGAAACATCCATTTTTGCCTTTCATTAGCAGCATCATGTCTTCATCAACACACTCCACCGAGATTTCAACATCACTATCCTTCCTTCCTCCCTCCCTCCTTCCCTTCCTTCCCTCCCTCCCTTTCAAGTTGTTCCAAGCCCAGTGACGTTCAAAATGGTGAGTCATTGTCTAAATGCGGAGGCTGGCATTCTGCATGCACAACAGTGTGTGCTTGGGTGCCATCCCAGCCTGCGTGACTTTGACCCCGGGGGGGGGGGCATTCTGAAAATGATCCTCCATGAGCACGAAAGTGGCATAAACCATGACCTCATATTTTTGGAACCCCAGCAGGGATGAGGGGACTCAAGCTGATGTTTTTTGGGTTTTATATAATGAACATACATCGTGGAGTTCTATGGTGCAGTAGAAACACCATTCTTGATGACAGAAGACCTGAATTGGGGTCTTGCTCTTTCAGTAACTAGTTGTGAGACCTTGGGCAAGCCATGTCACCCCTCTGGACCTCAGAGAGGAAGCAGGTTGAACTGGGTCATCTTAAAGTTAATTTCTTTAGACTCCAAGGTTCTGCTGAGGGCTGTGAAATAACGTGACCACTCATCAAGGACTTTACAAATTTTCCTTGCTCTCCTAGTATTTCTGTTGATCGTAGGGAGAGGGGGACTATTCTGGGAGAGCTTTCTGGATATCTACAAGATACATATGTAACGGATGATAAAAGGAGGTCAGAGACTGGAAGATACAAATGAGAAAAAAAGAGGAAAAGGAAGATGTCCTTGTGTTTCCCTTTACACTGCAGTTTTTCTGGTCCAGTAGTAGATTTCTGATCATTCCCAAGGAGTCAAGGGTGGATGCTGATTGCTGTGGACTGAATGCTTCTGTTCCCCCCCAGATTCTAATGTTGAAGCCCCTAAAGCGATGGTATTTGGAGGTGTGGCTTTGGGGAAGGGATTGAGTCATGAGAATAAAGCCCCCATGATGGGATTAATATCTTTATAAGAAGAGAGCTGGCCGTTTCTTACCCTGCCCTTTGAGGATAAAACGAGAAGATGACCATCCGTAAACCAGGAAGAGTTGCCTCCACCAAGAACCCAACCATACTGGCCCCCAGCCAGCCTCCAGAACTATGAGAAAGAAGTGTTTGTTACTTAAGCCCGCCCAGTCAGTGGTATTTGTTATAGCAGTTTGAGCCAACGAAGACACTGATGTCATCCAAGGCACAGAATGTGAACCTGCTTCAGCCCCAATTCAGGGCTGGAGTGATGCCCCAAATCACTCAGGTTCAAGGACAAGTGTCTATGGGGTTTCTGTCTGTTTGTAGAGGTTGAATATACTAACCTTGGACCTCTGGTGCTGAGCGCTACTCCTTGCATGCTTTTAAAACTTTATATAGGGACTTCCATGGTGGTGTGGTGGTTAAGAATCGGCCTCCCAGTGCAGGGGACACAGG
Organism: Stenella coeruleoalba; assembly: GCF_951394435.1. Taxonomy (NCBI): domain Eukaryota; kingdom Metazoa; phylum Chordata; class Mammalia; order Artiodactyla; family Delphinidae; genus Stenella; species Stenella coeruleoalba. The sequence goes on along the minus strand of NC_137155.1, from coordinate 85,295,586 downwards.
TTCGATCCCTGGTCTGGGAAGATCCCACATGTCGCAGAGCAACTAAGCCCGTGCGCCACAACTACTGAGCCTGCGTGCCTAGAGCCCGTGCTCCGCAACAAGAGAAGCCACGCAATGAGAAGCCCGTGCACCACGAAGAGTAGCCCCCGCTCGCTGCAACTAGAGAAAGCCCGCGTGCAGCAACGAAGACCCAACGCAGCCATAAATAAATAAATAAAATAAATAAATTTATATTAAAAAACTTTATATAAAGGTATCATGCATGTATCTTTCTGAAACTTGCTTTTTTTTTTTTTTCTGCCATGGATCCATGTTGATACACGTAGTTCTAGTTGACTCATTTAAACGACTATGTACTTCTCCATTGTAAGAATATATCACATTTATATATCTGTTGATGGACATATATGTTGTTTCTAATCCTTTTTCTATTAAAAGCAAAGCAGCAAAACACATTTTTATGCATGTCTCCTTGAGCCCATGGAGTTGCGGAATTAAAGCATTAATTAAAGCATATGTATTCCTTCAACTTCACCTACTATTGCCAGCATACTCTTAAAGGGGTCCTGCTAATATATACTCCTATCAGCACCATAGGAGAGTTCTTATTTTTCCACCTCTTTGTCTGCACACAGTATTTTCCAGACCTTTTAGCTTTTGCAATCTCTGACATAGTGAGCATTTAATCTGATTCCAGATGTTTAAGGGAATGATTTAAATGTTCTCAGTGCTAAGTAGGATATTTACTATCTATTCTTGACAGATGTTAGTTATTAGATTGAGGAAGTTACTAGCCTTATTTTACTATGATTTTAAACCATGAATGGATGTTGAGTTTTATCAGATACTTTTGTTGTGCATATTCAGAGGTGATCATCTAACATTTTAAATAATCTTCCTAGTGATATTAGACCCAGGTGGCTGGTTTGATGGGAAACTAAGAGATGAGGTAAAGATTCTTAAGACCAATCTCTTGCAGTTTTTCAAAACATCAACTTCCAATGGCGCATCTCAAAAGTCACCTCCCACAGTCAGATGGTTGGGAAGGAATTCATGTATTGTCACGTACCACAAATAGTTCATCATGTGGTAAGTGGGGATGTGCCAGGGTGTTGTTGTAACTAGAGACTATTACCTAGAAGGCCTGCAGAACAGCATGCTTCACAGTGGGTTATTTGAACAATATATGATTATTACAGGCCGATGCCTGGGGCTTGGCTGTACTTTTGTGAAGGTGAAATTTTCTTTGTAATGGACTTGGCTATAGTGGGATTTGATCTCCATTCATCCCACCCACCCGTTCTCCCTCTGGCACCTTTGATAGACTTGCTGCCTATGCAGCAGCCAGCCCAGCTGAGTCTCAGGAGCCAACATGCCTCTAATTTGTAACCAGAAGCTCTCCAACAGGGCTGTCTCCTCATAAGCCCCAGATCTCTTTGATTTACCCAACATTCATCCATCATCCATGGCCTTACTCAGTCTGCTTTCCCAAGGTGTTCATCATCTTACTTCGCTTAGCTCCCTCGGAACCCTCCCAGCCTGTTTAGGTACAGCTTGTGTTTGTCACACATTATGGATGTTATGTTCTGGAGGGTTCTGGGTTCTCACCCCTGGTTAGTGGGAGTGCCATGTCTGTCTGGTGGGGTCATAGTCAGAGGATGAGGCTAACAAGCTTCATACCACAGGTTTTGAATAAAGGCACAGCTGCCATCTGCCTTGCAACAGTGTTTGGAGTTTAATTCATAAGTTTGGTCTAGAAGGAGGGTGTGCAGGATGCAATCCACCAAATCACCACTCCAGCCTACACAATTCAGAGGACATGTCCCATGGGCATTGGTTTTGTTGGACGATCTGGTGCAGATAAATCATTCCTCTTCTCCTGGGTGCTATGTGACGTATACTAAACGTTTGCTATGTTTATTTAATCGTTTTCTTCCTTTGCTTATTCTGTACATAAGTCGATCCTGCAAGAAGTTACAATATGGGCAGTTACTTACGGCATTTCACTTGAGGGGTGAAATGAGGGGGGTAAAGGATCCCCCTCGCCAGACATGTTTCCTCTGCCGAGGTACCCAAAGTCCCACCATTGACGGCCCCTGAGAAAATGTAACTCATGGCTGGGTGATGTAAATTGTTGTCACTCTCAGGCCATGATTAATGAATTAATCAGTTCAGCCAGAGATTTGGGCTGGGCTCACAGGAAGTACAGCACAACATTCATTCATTCAGAAAACTTTTCATAAATAGTGAGCGTGTGCCAATGCTCTGTTAGGTTCCAGTGACTGAAATATACGGTCCGTGCCCTGCTGTGCTGTCCCCCGGATGGGCACAGAGTCACGTGGTGTCTCTGAAAGAGGCCTGGACTGGGGCTGAGGGCCTTGGATTCTTGTACCAGCCGTCTACCAGATCTGAGAGCTGGGTGAACCAGGGAGCCCCTTTGGGCCACAGTGTCCACATCATCAGCTGTAAAATGGGGAGATGGTGGAAGAGCATCGGGGTCAGGCCTGCTATGAGTGGAATAGGTATTACATTCACCTGGTTCAGCCATCAGCAGGAAGTCCTTTTCTCCCTTTCTTGTGCCTCACGTGCCCAGTTCTGTCTTCCTACTCAAGCAGGTCACCGTTGCTGTTAGTTCCTTGCTTATCCTTTCGGAGATCTTAAAAAGCGTCTGTACTAAGTCCATACAAGTCTATCTTCTTTATCCCTCTTTAATTTTTTTTTTTTTTTTTTTTTTTTGCGGTACGCGGGCCTCTCACTGTTGTGGCCTCTCCCATTGCGGAGCACAGGCTCCGGACACGCAGGCTCAGCGGCCATGGCCCACGGGCCCAGCCGCTCCGCGGCATGTGGGATCCTCCCGGACCGGGGCACGAACCCGTGTCCCCCGCATCGGCAGGCGGACTCTCAACCACTGCGCCACCAGGGAAGCCCTATCCCTCTTTAATTTAGCAAAGGATATAGCATGCCATCAACACTGTTCTGCACCTTGCTTTTCCCCAATTAACAAGATATCTTGGAGATCTTTCTGTGTCAATACAGAAAGATCTTTAGTGCTTTTCTTTAATAGCTACATTGTATGCATGTTCAGCAATTTAAGCAGTGCCCGTATAGATGGCAATTTGGCCGCTTCCATTCTTCTGCTTTTTCAAACAATGCCAACATGTGTAAGGTTGTATTTACATCCTTTTGCAAGCTGGCAAGTATTATCAGTAAGATAATTCCTAGAAGCGGAGTTTCTGTGTGGGTCAAAGATGTACACATTGGTGATTTTACAAGTGTGATGTCTTTTTTTTCTGACACCAAATGTATGGTATCCTTTCCAGCACCCATTCTCTGATTCTCTGACAGTTCAACTCAATTCTGACACTGTTTACCTGATTTTATTGTCACATTCCATAGGGTTAAGGTCTCAGTCCCCCAAGACTACCCACCACTTCAGGTACAGCCACAAATGGTGTGCCTACCAACTACAATACAAGTTCAGGGGCTCCCAGGACACCCCCCTCGACCTCCATTTGATAATTCACTAGAATGACTCACAGAACTCAGTAAAGTGCTTTACTACTAGTATTACTGGCTTTTTTATTTTACTTTGCTGCACTGCACGGCAGGCAGGATCTTAGTTCCCTGGGAAGGCAGGATCTTAGTAGCCCTGTCCTGAAGCTATCCAGGGACCCCGCCCCAAGTCACCGCATTAGCATAAACCTGGCTGGTTGACCGGACTGCTTAGGAATAACTGAAGACCCTCCTATCACTTAGAAAATCCCAAGTGTTTTAGGAGCCAGAAACCAGGGACAAAGAACAAACATGTTTTTTATTAAATTACACAAAGGTAGTCAAAATACCCTAATACGTCCGTACATCCCCACCCCTCCCGGCAGAGTGCCTACGTCCCCAGAGCCTTGCAGCCCAGGCTGTTGTTGAGCTTTTGGCCTTTTGCCACCTCGATGGTGATACATGGAATCTCGGAGTAGTTTTAATTTGTATTTTATTCTGAATGAGGCTGAGCATCTTTGCATATATTGGAGAGCCATCTCTATTTTGCATAGATAAGTTTTGAGGGAAGGAGAATGGAAGGGCCAGAACTTGGAGCTCCTCAGGAAAGGCGAGAGGAGGAGCTGATGGGTCCCACAGATGGGGACATGAAGGGTCAGAGATGGGCTGAAGGTCACTGCGTTGTTTCACACACACTTTTCTTAGAGTCAACCCCGTTTTCCTCATCTGCTGCCCACCCCCAGGTCCATCGTGAGCCTCTGAGTTAGTGAGTCGCACTCCTGTTGTTAGGACATCTCAGGTGCCTGGCAGATCCTTCCAGACAAGGTTTCTGGGCAAGGTGAAGTGACCCTGCGAAGGCCCAGCTGTGAGAGCCTGGCACCTGTGTTTTGCTGATCACTGTGTTCAGATGCCCTTTGGACAATCGGAATTCCAGAGCGAGGCGAGCCCTGGCCTCTGGCCTCACCATCTCCTATCTCTACCTTACTGTTGACAGTGAGGGCGAAGCTGTCCTTGGGGGCCGGGACCTTGTGCATATCCAAGAAAGGAAAAGAATAATCCATGAGACTCCTGTCCTTGAAACAGTGGGAAGGAGAGAAAGTTGGTCATGCGTCCCAGGGACTGGTAATTGCTGTCAGCCCTTGTTGGTACAGATCCATTTCTGTCCAGGGGCCCCTCATTCCGGGATGTGGGGCTGCCGACAGGCATCAGGAGAAGCATGGTTCTGGGTTGGGGAGCTTGGAGGTTTTGCCTCTTTCTGGCAGAGTATAGGAAGCAGTCCTAGCCTCCAGGGCTGGGAGAGTGGGCTGTCCCTGGGAAGGGACCTACCCACCCACCCAAGATGTCACACATCTACTCCTTCTAGGGCATGGATGAAGGGCAGGAGCCAGTCCCCTCGAGGGAGCAAGATGCTGCCGGAAGGGTGATTAGCCTCACGTTCAATACCCATGTCCCTGCCCCAAAGCTGTGCCCAATTGCAGCCGTAAGCACAGATGCCTGGCAAGTAAAAGTGCCCCACTCTCAAGGGTTGTTTCCACTCTGTCCATTTAAAAACACTGTTAAGAGGCAGCTGTGGTTTATACCTGTTCCAGTTCTATGGTTCTTGACTCGGTTTCCACATCTGTGAGTTGCTTGTGAAAGTTCCTGTAACATTTTCATCTCTGGGAATCTTGAGTCCCAAAGACTAGTTGCTCAGATCTTCTCCAGGGAGCCAAGTATGTTGTCCCCCAGTGGCCAGTGTCTCCACCTGAGGTTTTTTTTTTTTTTTTTTTTGCGGTACGCGGGCCTCTCACTGTTGCGGTCTCTCCCATTGCGGAGCACAGGCTCCGGACGCGCAGGCCCAGCGGCCATGGCTCACGGGCCCAGCCGCTCCGCGGCATGTGAGATCTTCCCAGACCAGGGCACGAACCCGCGTCCCCTGCATCGGCAGACGGACTCTCAACCACTGTGCCACCAGGGAAGCCCTCCACCTGCGTTTTAATACACCTGAGGCAGAGTGATGCCCGACTGTGATGGATGGAGGCCCCCGGCAGCAGGAGCTTTTGGCAGCCGCCTGCCTGGAGTCTGATGAGCAGCCAACTCAGAATGAAGATAAAGCACCGGTGAGCTTTGATGGACGACGGGCAAAGCTTGTCTTGAAATTGGTCTCTCAAAACCATATAAAACTAATACACAAATCAATGCAAAGTGTTTAAACCACCAGGAAAACTCAGCGCATCCATCACACTTAGGGGGAGGGGGCCGTGGACTTTGGCAGTTGCCTGAGCCCCCGAGGCCCTGGGGAAGGAGACTCTGTCTCTGGGAACTGACAGTCTGATTCAGCATCTCCCTCCTGAGCATGGACCCCAGTATGGCTTGAAGAGGGTAAATGGGAAAGAGTTCCCGGCCCTGGCCATGCATCCATGCTGGACAGGGAGAGCTGCAGCCCCTGTCTCTTTGTTCCCCTACTGGCCACTCACAGAGGGACCCCCTTTGGGGTGGCCATTGTAAAAGGGGCCCTGAGGTGAGCGGTAGCTCCAGGCCTTGTGCTGGTGATGATGCCGAAGAGTCGGTCTCAGCTTAGGGTGACTAAGGGCCCAGCAGCCTGGGGACTTGTGACAGCTCACACTTCATTTCTCACATATGTGTCTTTATTTTTAATACAAGTTATATATACTTAAGGTGTAAAACATCTTGGTATACATATACATGGTGAAATGATGACTACAGCCAAGCTAATTAGCATATGGGTCACCTCACATAGTTACTGTGTGTGTGTGTGTGTGTGTGTGTGTGTGTGTGGTGAGAGCACCTGAAATCTACTGTCTCAGCAAACGTCCAGTATTCAGTAGAATATTGTTAACTACAGTCACTACACTGACATGAGATCTCTAGACTTACTTATCCTACATAACAGCCACTTTGTACCCTTTGACCACTGTCTCCCTGCCCCCGGCAACCACCATTCTATTCTCTGCTTCTAGGTATTCGACTTTTTCGGATTCCACATATAAGTAAGATAGAGCACACAGGATGTGTCTTTCTGTGCCTGGCTTATTTCACTCAGTATAACATCCTCCAGGTTCATCCATGTTGTCAAAGTGGCAGGACCTCTCTTTCTCTCTCTCTTTCTCTCTCTCTCTCTCTTTTTTAACAGCTGAACACCATTCCATTGTATGTATGTACCACAGTTTCTTTATGCATTCATCTGTCGATGGACACTTAGGTCTTTTCCATGTTTGAGCTATTGTCAGTAATGCTGCAGTGAACGTGGGGTGTTCCTCAGCTTTCACCCCAGCCCTGTTCCTCCTACCCTCTCCCCATCCGGGGTGACTCACTTCTTTCTTCATTCTCTGAATAATTACACAGTCTACCTTGGACCGTTTCTTCCATTGAAATCAAGGTCTTAACTTTGTATCAACCTTATTTAATCTAGAAATTTCTTAAATGGTATAGGAAGTGAATAAGCGTAACTTATATTTATAGCAGGCCTTGCAGCTTGCAAAGTCCTTTCATGTACATGGTTGGTAGTTTCATCTCCATTTGACAGAAGAGGAGCTGAAGCTCAGAGAGGCTAAGCACTGTGACCAGGCTGCCGGAAGGGAAAACCTGGTAAAAATGTGGAATTGTAGTTGTGTTACATTTCTCAAACCCTTGATTGCAGAAGCTGGCCTCTGGCAAGGAGACTGTATTCATCCCAGCTTCCACGAGGCTCTGGGGAAGGGTTAGCAACTGCATCCTTTGTGCCTATTGTTACGGTTTCTGACCTCACCTTGGTGGGTGCTGGCCATGCGGCAGTGGTGACAGCAGGCACAGGCATCGGCCCCGGAACCTTAATAGGCCAGGAATTTGGCCAGAGTAAAAGATGGTTACTTTTTAAGAATTTTCTCCCCATGACTCAAAACTGAAAGAATAATCCTATGTCCAGCCATCAGAATAAGGAGGAAGGATTGGAGAGCTCCCAGCAAAGGGGCTATATAACTCACAGGAGCAGAGAGCTCCTAAAGGGTGTGTCACCCATCCCCCCCACCTCGAGGCTGTGTCCACACCATCCCAGCCAGGTGTGCTCCCGACCTACCCTCAGGCATTTCCAGGGAAGGAAAGGAGATGGCCTTCCTCTGGAGCTTATCCTAATGATTTTCAAAGCCCTCGCTTAGAAGTTCATTCTCAATCCCTCCTTCTGTAACTTTGATCCATAGTCTTTGGTTGGTCCATGTTGTGTTATGATGTCTCAGACCTGTGAAGTCATTCCCTGAACCTATGGGCTGTTCTCTGTGCCCGTTTGGATCACCTCTGAAATGTATGGTCATTCCTGGGTGTCCAGCCGTACAGAGGATGTGGACAAACTGGAGGCCCCCCGAGAAAAGGGAGCAGCACGTGGCCTGGATCGGCCACCACGCCACGTGGAGAACAGTCCAGCAGTCTGTATTCTGCGGAAGAGGGACTTATTGATTGGGATTTCAAAGAGGTGCACTTGGGAAAACGCAGGGATGCATGGGGATGGGAAGCACGAAGATGGGGAGCTGTGGAGAGCATGGAGAGAAAGGCAGGGATCAGGGCATGAGACTGAGCGTCACACCGGGGAGTTTGGTCGTTTGGGCAGTGGGGAGCCAGTGAGGGTCAGTGTACAGCAGCAGCCTACTTAGATGTGTTCCAAGGTCAGTAGGAAGCTGTATGCAGGAGGGCCTGGTAGGGCAAGACCTGAGGCAAGGAGGGCCCTAGGCGGCTGGGGCAGCGTCCCCCTGCACCAGAAGCAGGAACTTTGGCTCTCCTGTGGGGCTAGGGTTGCGTGGGCTACTCCTCCCCGTCAGAGGCCCTGATCTCAGAGGAGCTGCAGGGTTGGGTGTGCGAGGTGGAGGGGGGTTGCCTGAAGGAGGGCTCCTGCGGCAGATCACACGGCGTCTGGTCACCTGTCAAACAGCGACCAGGTGAAAGTCCACATCTGCCCTCCTGCTGCTGTCTGGGTGCCCCAGTTATTCCAGCATCTGGGCCCTGGCAGCTGCTGGGAAGGCCAGAGAATTCCAGGTTCCCTTCAGAGGAGAAGCGCCCGGAATGGTTCACAGAGCAGCGAGCAGCAGGGCTTTTCTGAATACCTGCTCCCTGGTTTCTGTGGACAGAAAGAAGAAACCCAAAGCTCTGATTTTCATCGGCGCACAGAAGGCAGAGGCTGGAGCTCATCCCAGGAGAGCCTTTGGGGCAGTGGCACAATGTCTACCCGGTGGGGCCCCGGGAGGCCCAGGCCTGTCCCACCACTAGTTTTTTCTTTTTTAATTGTAGCAAAATATACATCACACAAAATTTTCCATCTTTACCATTTCTCAGTGTACAGTTCAATAGTGTTAGGTCCATTCACATCGTTGTGCAACTAATTTCCAGAATTCTTTTCATCTTGCAGAACTGAGACTCTGTGCCCATGAGATAGTAAGTCCCCATTTCCCCTTTCTCCGGCTCCCGGACTCCCCTTTCTATTTTCTGTCTCCGTGAGTTTGACTGCTCTAGGTACCTTTTATAAGTGGAACCACACATTATTTTTTTTAAATAAGTTTATTTATTTCATTTATTTATTTTTGGCTGTGTTGGGTCTTTGTTGCTGCGTGCGGGCTTTCTCTAGTTGCAGCAAGTGGGGGCTACTCTTTGTTGCAGTGCGTGGGCTTCTCATTGCGGTGGCTTCTCTCGTTAAGGAGCACAGGCTCTAGACGCGTGGGCTTCAGTAGTTGTGGCTCACGGGCTCAGTAGTTGTGGCTTGCGGGCTCTAGAGCACCGGCTCAGTAGTTGTGGCGCACGGGCTTAGTTGCTCCTCAGCATGTGGAATCTTCCTGGACCAGGGCTTGAACCCATGTCCCCTGCATTGGCAGGTGGATTCTCAACCACTGCGCCACCAGGGAAGCCCACAGTGTTTGTCTTTTTTGTGACTGGCTTATTTCACTTAGCAGAATATCCTCAAGGTTCATCCATGTAGTAGGTATCAGAATTTCCTTTTAAGGCTGAATAATATTCCATTGTATGTATACACCACAATTTATTTATCTGTTTGTCTGTTGATGGACACATGGGTTGCTTCCATCTGTTGGCTACTGTGAATAATGCTGCTGTGAACATGACTGTACAAATATCTCCTGGAGACCCTGCTATCAGTTCTTTTGAATATTTACCCAGAAGTCAAATTGCTGGATCATATGGTAATTCTACTTTTAATTTTTTGAGGAACCACCATGCTGCTTTCCACAGCGGCTGCACCATTTTACGCTCCCACCAATAGCCACCGCAGTCATTTTACAACGTGACTGTAAGCCACAGGGCCACCATAGGGCTGTAACTCAGGGATGCAGACTGAGTTACAGCCACGCTGGGCACGTAATCTCACCCTCAGCCACACACAGCGCAGCCCGGGAGCCCTGGGGTGGGCAGGGCAGGGCACGGTGGAATCTGTCAGCCGACTGTAGCTCAAAGTTACTTTGGTTCGGTTTCAGAGCCTTGGGTTTAAAGATAAAAATCTCCCCTAAATGTCCATTTAAGAAACAATAGACGTTTTAAATAAGCTTTTCAAGTTACAGGTTATGTATACTGTACATTGTATAGGGCTAATTGCCTCACGTCCTTTATTCATTTCCTTTTTGTTATGACGAGAAGTGTCAGAGTGCCTCGTTCTATACAGAACCTTTTTTCTGAGGCTCTCCAGAGACTGCAAGGACTGTTTTGCTACTTAGTTCCAGGATAATACCTTGAAGTCAGAAGATGCAAGGACTAATATTCCCACATCTGATGAGATGTGGTGGAGTGCACCTGGGCTGGGGTATCTTCTCAGACTCCCTTCCCGGGGAACTCATGCCCCCTCCTCTGGGCTTTGGCTCCCAGCAGGCGTGTTTCTACTGTGTCTCCCCACCTGCCTGGTTCCTGACTAAAGGATTCACTACTGACCAACACTGAAACCATTCAGATCCTTCTAAAAATTTGGGTTTGTGTCTAAGGCAGGGGTCAGTCAATTAGCCAAATCCTGCCTATTGCCTGCCTGTTTTTGTAAATAAAATTTTATTGAAATGTTGCCAGGTGCCCATTCATTTACTGTAATATAGTCTGGGGCTTCTTTCACCGACAATGGTAGAGTTGAGTACTTGTGCCAGAGACTGTATGGCCACAGAGCTGAAAATATTCTCCATCCGGAGAAGCTGGAAGCAGAGAGGCCTGGAGATGGGGAATGAGAGGAAGAGGGAAAATCACAATAGCCTCTGGGACCTCAGTTCTGTCTCCTTCCTGAGGCTACTGGGATTCATTAGTTTCTTCCAGACCCTTGTGATAAAATCATTTTTTTTGCTCAAGCAAGCCCAGATACGTCTCTAGTTTTGGCAGCTAGAGTCCCAGAAATACTCTGGAGAAGCTCCATACCTTCCGCTACTCACAGATCAGTGGTGGACCAGCACATCAAAGCTTAGTCAGGAGATCCGGCCTTCCCTCCGTCCTTTCCCTGAGCTGGTGAGTCTGTCCTGGCCCTGCCCAGGGAAGCAGGTGTGCACAAAGATTGGAAGCTGATCTGACGCAGAGAAAAAGTTGTTGGTGAGGAGCCCGGGATCAGGGCCCCAGTGTGTGGCCTCTCGCTCTTGACTGACAGCCACTGTGTCCTCCTGGCGGGAGCTGGAGTGGCCTCCATACCTTGAGCACCATAGCAGCTGCAGTCGGGGGAAATGCCAGAAGCTTCCAACCCTGGCCTTTCTGCGCTTGAACACTTTGAAACATTTCTCTCAAATGCATCTTGAATTTCCTTTTGTAACTTTTTAATAAAAACGGACTCAGATGTAATCTTGAGTTGAACACTCCTCACACTGGCAGCCTATTAGAGACAAACACAGTGTTTGGCACAGAGTAGACCAGCGTCCATAGTTCCAGTCCACAGCAGAATTCAAACAAATTTTTGATGAGAACTTCTGGTTCGAGGTAGTAGCTTGAACACATGCTTTCATCTTTGTCACTTCTTAGATTTCACTAGAAGAAAAAGATAAATAATGTCTGTCATGGCAAAGAGACTGGGGAGGAAAATTGTCACCAAGCAAGAAAGTTCAACATTTTCCTGGAAGATAGAAGAAATGGGATTTGTGATGCATGCAACAGTCAAAAAGGCATCACCTGGAAAAGAAGGGGGCTGCAGTGGACACGGGAACCAATAAATCTGGTAGAAACCAAAAGGGTGCTGGACTTAGAGTTTGCAGGCACAAGGGGAGGCAGGAGTAAGAAATGGGGTTCACAGAGAAGGGACGGTTGAGTTGGTGTGGTCCACCTGCCATACCTTGGTACAGGTGAATCTGGTGTCTGCTCCAGGAAGACATATGAAGGGCATATCTTTACATTTAAACCAGCCCTCTAGAGAAGGCGAAGGCATCTGGTGCAGATTCTGATTCTCTAGAATAGAGCCTCCACTTTCTGGCATTTGGGGAGGCCATGGCTTGATTGTCAGTTTCCTTATCCACTCGCCATGAGGCCGAACCTTCCAGCCAGCGTGCAACCAGGCAACATTTCACACCCCACAGACAGCTCCTAATCAGAGTTCCAGAGTAGAGACCTGGTGAAAAAATAGACCTCTTTGGTGCCAGTGCAATGCAGAAAAATCCACATTGGCTGCCTAGTCTCTTATAACTGCAGAATGACAACCAAAGGTCGCGAGAATTCGAGAAGAACTAGAACCCCAAAGAGACAGACCAAGATAAATAGACTTATCCTAGTGGAAATCTGGGTTCATTCGGAAAAAAAAAAAAATCTTTATACACTCAGATTCTTCAAGAGTATATTATATCCATAAAACAAGATAAGAGGTAATAGACAAGGAGCAGAAAGAGAACAAGAGACAGTTCTTAGAGATTAAACATTTTTGATTATCAGAATAAAAAATTCAAAACAGTCTTGAAACATAAAGTCAAGGAAATCTCTCAGAATGTAGAAAAGAAATATAGAGAAGAGAAGTATTGGAGAAAAATATTAAAGCATGAGAATGCATCCTGAGGTCAAACATAAAAGGGAAAAGGATCACAGAAAGAGAAAACGAAAATTAGCAAAGAAACAGTAGAAGAAAATTTCCCAGGGCTGAACGGCTGAATTTTGAAGGGCCCAGGATATCCAGCAAAATAAATGGAAGCAACAACAAAGCACCCCAATGCTTACACACTTCTCTGTAAACTTCTAGAGCACCAAGGATAATTTGTAGATCCTAAAATCTCCCAGAAAGATCAAGTAGGTTACCTTAAAGGAACTGAATTCAAACTCACAACTGGCTTTTCATCTGCAGCCCTCAGTGCTATGAGACAATACAATAATAAGGGAATATTATTATTATAATGAGGGAATAAGACTTAAAAAAATTTCTTTTTTGTTTTTACCCAGCCCAACTGTCAAATAAACATCAGGGCAAAATAAGGGCATTTAATTACCATATACCCTTTTTAGGAAGTTATCTGAGGCTGTATCCCAGCAGCATGGGGAAGTAACTAAGAGAAAGATGTGGAGTCCAGGAGACAGGAGGGCAGCTCAATCCATGAGAACAATTCAGGGATCCCAAGTAACAGCAAGGCGGCAAGTCTGAAGCAGAACCAGCTCTGGAGGATGACCAGCCCAGAGTGGAGAAGAGGGGACTGCTCTGCTGGGGAGAGTGTCCTAGAGAAAAGGCAACTCCTTGTGGTAGGTAATATCATTGAGAGGATGGAAAATCCTCAGGTTTGAAAAATGCCCAAGGGACTTACTTCCCTGGTGGTCCAGTGGCTAAGACTCCACGCTCCCAATGCAGGGGGCCTGAGTTCGATCCCTGGTCAGGGAACTAGATCCCACATGCAGCAACTAAGAGTTCACATGCCACAACTAAGAAAAAAAAAATGCCCATTATTCAAGGGAAAAAATAACGTATTCAGAAACTCCTGGAGAAACAAGAAGCTGTACCGGAAAGTCATTATTCCAAATAGCAAGAAAATGTATCATGATTTTAAGCAATTGCTGGAGTCTAAGAAAGGGAATTCACTGCACTTTATGCTGCTGGCACCATTCTTCTGTGAGTGGCCAAGAGACTGAAATCTTGGGCTTATAGAGGAAGAACTGATACCATGGCCCTACTTGGTTGGGCTGTGAGCAACCAGTATAGGGTGATAAGAATGTAAACAGTGTTAAAAAAAACCCAACAACATTCAGAGTAAAGCTGTGGAAGCTTAAAAGGTGGGGTTGTCGTTGCAGAATGTAAACGTTAACCGTGTCAATTTAACGTGATCACTCACCTGAGGGAGGTTGAAGACGGAAGGGAGAAGGAAGGGTAGGGGCATAAATATTCTCATCTTACAAGGAGTATCAAAGTACTGACTGAAGTTGATGGAACAATAAATGGATATTATGTAATGTTATGGAGGTAACCAAATATATCTATAAAAAATAATGTGAAACCACCAACATTGAGCTAGATCTTAAAGGAGGGCAGCGTAAGTGAGTTTAAATCCTTATATTTTACAGAGAGGAGTCAGTGGATATTGTTTAGCGTTGATAAGCCAAGAAGTGGGGTTATAAACACCAGTTAGATGAAGATGATAGCCACCAGCAGGCACTGGTTTGATCCTCTGGGTCTGCTGTAGGGGCAGGTGGGGCTTAGGGTGGTCGAGCTCCAGGCAGCTCTGGGACCCAGTCAGCCCTTTCTGTGTCCCCTAGTGCACTGTATGAGTCACATCACTTTCTGTCTGTGCACTCAGCAGAGTGAAGTTAGGGAGCACTGTTTTATGAACCTACAGGACAGGACTTGTCCTTTCCCATCTCAGTTCGCAGTCTGTCCTGGTTGCTAGGTGTGAGTTTGCATTGGAGATGGAATACTCCACAGGGCTCCATGCGGTCGGTTGTGGCCTATGGGACACTGGTGATGAGAAGCAGAGCTGTGGTGCCCTTTGGAGCCAGGGAGGGCTTGCTGAGTGCCCCAAAAATGTCTTCCCAGCTGATTCAGGAGCCACTGTGTGCTGCTCTGCTGGTGATGTCTAGCGCTTGAGATGGGCCCGGGTGTCTGTGGGTTTCCCTGGGAGATCCTGGTTTCTACTGCTACCATGGCTCTTATAGTAAAGAGACGGCATACTTTAAGGAGGGAAAGAACTAAATTGCACTGCCCCGGTTAAAGTGTTTTGAAGAATCAGTGAGAAGATGGGGCTAATGACAATGTGAAGTGCTCCTGTCACCTGGGCTGGGGACCAGTTCTCTGCAGTTACAGATGCTGCATTTGACACCACGTAATAAAAACCAGAGCAGGTCTTCACTGGAGGACACAGTAGACTTTCTCAGAAAAAGTAAGCCCTCTAAACTTCCACTTCATGGACTGAGGATGTTTCACCTTCAAAGACGGACACGGTCCCTTGAAGATCATCAAAATTCCTTCAATCCCAAGTGACTGAAGCAATGACAAAACACCTTAAAAGCATCTCAGGACAATGGAGGAGAACTTCAGAAGAAAATAATGGACAGTTTGAATGAAAACACTCATCTTCAGGAAAGTCTAAGAACTGCTTGCCCAAGAAAAGCAAAGAGTGCGGGAACCAAAGGATCAGGAAAAAACACTTGAAAACCAAATGCATGAATGGAACATGTCGTGGATGAGAAAGACAGCTAGTTAAAATCTCTGACTGAAACTGCTGAAGATGGTAGGCTTGCCTGCTCTCCTTAGAGGAGATCACGTGGATGTTGGCAACTTGGAATTAGAGGAAAAGAGTGAAGCAGCAGTTGGAGACCACCTAGTATCTCAGTCAGAGATGATTTGAAGACTCCTTGAGCTGTGTGAATTTAAAAGTGTCCTTTAAAAGACTTGGAGAAAAGCAAAACATATCCAGAAACTTATGTGAAGAAAATCAGATGAATGAAGAGCTCACAGGACAAAAGAAAAGTCTTCAAACTGAGCAGGTCCCTTTGCAGCCTGAAAATCCACAGCTTGAAAGTGAGATTCAGAAGCTGCAGCTGAATCTTGAAGCAGATCAAGAGCATGTCACGCAAATTCAGAGGAAATCAATCAGAAAGGAAATGTACCGCTTGAAAATAGAGAAGAAACGTCCCGAAGTGCATAGAAACACGAACTACACACATCAGGAGGGTCACCTCTGTAGGAAGATGACCGAAGACGTGGACAAAGAATTGGGAAGAATCACTTCCTTTGATCCAAACCAGATTCTCTTCTATGAGGAAGTGCTTGAGGAAGTTGGATGGTGGCTCTCTTGGCAGAGAGAAAGCTTAAGGAGCTGAGATTGATTCATTGAGCTGAGATAATATTGGCTAACGTCAAATTTAAGATCCAGCCTTTCCCAAGTGGCTCTTTCCCTCATGATGTCCCCCACTCATCCCACGGGGCCCAAGAGGGTCAGGGGATCCCCTGGGTATTCAGACCCCCCAGGAGAGAGGAGGGTGAAGCTGTGGGGCCTCAGGGGTCTGGGGTCTCAGGTCCCATTCAACTTTGACAGCAGCTGACCGCAGCAAGACGTTCGCCTATGTTTTCTCCCTGTTAATTTTGATTTATCTCTTCTTAGCTTAGCTGCTGTTACTTAATTGATGCTACATTTGCTCTTATGAAAGTTTGATAGCATTAAAAGAAAACAGAAAAAGGTAATAGCCATCAAAAGAACTGAGAATGGGTCAGTTTTAGAAATTCCCTCTGGGAAGGGAGATGAGGAAAAGTGGAGGGGTCAGGTCATCCAAAGCAACCAATGAGGATGGCGCTGGGGCTCATTTCCTGCCCTCAGGAACGTCCAGTCCAGCCAGGCCCAGCTTCAGCCACCTCTTTGGGGGTGATGGGAGCCCAGGGGACCATGTGCTCTGCTACTGCTCTGACTTACAAATGCTCCCTTGTAATCCCTATATTATATTTACACCACCTGGCACTAGCCAATTATGTATGCGTATTCTTTTGAGAAAAATTAAAACTGTAAAAATAATTTATGGATTTTCTGTTGTATGACAGGCATGATCCTGGGTACTGAGGATAGGAAGGTAAACAAATAATTGGAGGTAAAATTCATTTTGAATGACTGACGATGTAAGATCTGTGTTTCATGGAGCTTAACTATACCACTTACCAGAGGAAATCGGTGATTTTCTCACAACTCAAGCATCCTCCCGTTTTCCCCCCCATCACCAACCTTTGCCTTCCTGTGGTAGGAGTTCCTTGCTAAGGTCCCAGGGTGAGGGCTTCTAAAGTGACCAGACTTTCCATTTGTGTACATCTTTGACGAGCCTTGAAGAAGTCCTGAAAATGGCCATAGACCTGTAGTAATCAGAGAGATTTAAGTTGATGATGTGTGCCTGGGTTTAGGTTTCGTATTGCGGGAGGGATACACAAGATGATGCGGACAGGATTTGGCTTCGCCTTTTTTATCTGAGTGGCTTGCTATCCTTTTAAGCTTGAATACATTTTTCAAAACAAAACCAAAAGCAAAACAAACACACGCAATCCCTACCATTTTCAGTCCAGAAAAGCTGAGTCATTTGGGGCCAGTGGGGCCAAGGTGAAGAATTCAGCCCCTGTGTTCTGTGTCTGGGTATTAGATCCCTGGAGGGCAAGGGCTCAATCTTATTGATCCTTCAACCCCTTGTACTTGGGACAGAGTACATAGTTAGTGCTCAAAAAATTATTGTTAAATAAAAAAAGTAATTTGTACTATATGCTAAAATAAAAGGTGCCAACGAATAACCCACTGAGAATTTTATGTCTCAGACGTATAATTTGGTCCTGAACGTGTAAAATATGTGCTCCATCCCTTCCCCTGTCTTTCCCCCCTAAAGCTGAGTGATTGAATGGATGGGCGAACGGATGCCCATGTTCAGAAGTGAGCGTTTGCTGTGAGAAGGTAGAAGTTTTAGCCCAAACCCTTCTGCATTGTGGGTACAACTACTCCAGCACATTCAGAGGACAGAGTTGCAATACCCCGTATTAAGAGAAGGGCAGCATCCATTTTATTGTCAGTACCACTGCAACAAAATTAATTTCCTTTGGGCTTCTTGTTTCTGTATTTTAATGGTCTAATGTGGTAGTGCTCAACACGTTGAATGATGGTTTTCTTCCTACTCTCATTTTTTCTTTCTGTTTTTTCAGTAAGACACAGATTGATCAGATGTTTCACTGCATATTATCATTTATCCCTCCCCACCCCCAGCGTTCTAATTTTATTCTGTAGGGAGCTGGCTTGAACCAAAGCAAAGAACACACTTACTCAGACCCAGGAATAGGGCACAGGTGTTTGAGGGTTACTTGTGGCCGGCTCCAAAGTTTCTGTCACCAATGAGACCTGGTCCCTAGTCGTCATAGAGAAGAGGGGCTAGAGGCAGGGCAGGTCATGGGTCAAGATGAGACAGCAAGATCAGAAAGGGCTTGGGGAAGGGAGAGAGGAGAGCCACGCTGCTCCATCCTCCTGACTTGCATGCAGTTATCACCATAAAGTGACATAGTTCCTTGCCCATGTTCTCCTGCCCTGATCCCACCCACAAAGTTGTGGAAAGGCATGGGTAGTTCTTTATTACAGTTGAAGAGGAACACTTTTTTTTTGGTCCTTATGGGCTGAAGGAAAAGATTTACCCTCTTGGTCCTCTGTTTTCCTCATCTGTAAAATGGGGCTCCTAATTGCTTACTGAGGAAGGCAAAGAAGTATTCTGGTAAACACTAGCCAATGAAACTGACCTCATCATCCACTACACAGAGAAACTAAAAGCCATGGCAAAGCTGGCTCCCCTCCGGACTGAGGTGTAAACCCTGGGGGAGGAAGCTGCTTCCTGCGCAGAGGAGAACGTTTTAGGGGGATGTTTTATGGGCACTGCTGAAAACATAGGGGATACAGTAAAACACAAAGACACAGCGCTTCGAGCTGGATATCTCATCCATTATGCTTGGCAGACATAAATTACTGACCAGACTCAGGCATTTCCCCTCTTGGTCATCACCCGACGAAGGGGAGAGCTTTTATTTTCTAAATGATATATTGATCCGATAAAATTATTATTACATCATCTCTATTGCCCATCACCACTCAAGATGGGAGAGCATTATAGGGAAAATGAATGCTCCCTCTGGAATGGGGTATAGAGTGTGTGTGTGTGTGTGTCTGTGTGAGAGAGGGAGAGAGAGAGGGAGAGAGAGAATGTGTGAGTGTGCATGTGTGTGTGGAGATTTCTGACTGAGGAAGATGGGTAGTTTCATTAATGTTGGTTGATGGAGTTCCAGCACTCACGTGCAAAACCAAGCATCTCTCCTGGGACCCTCCTCGGGTTGCAGTGGAAATTAGATGCTAATAGGGAAAGGCATGGAAAGGATGTAGTAGAACAAGGCCTTCAGGGCTTAAGGAGTAAGACAAAAGGGCTCTTGTCAGAGGCAATATGTCTTCTTTAAAAGAGGGAGGGAGGGTAGGAGCATCTGCAGTGTGGAAGTCCAGGCATCTGGAATGTGCCCTGCAGGCGGAGGCTGAGGACGGGGGTGGCTGAGTGCAGGACTCTCAGACTCTCTCAAAGCATGCCTTCTAGCAATCTCGGGGGAGGGCCTCCTTCACTCAACAGCTAAGGTAGCTCGAAAAGTCCTGGGAGACTGTCTCCTTCCAAGGCAAGTTATTGGTGGGTTAATCACCTTGAGTCAAGTTGACTGCGTGGAACTGCCCCTCTATGTTGACAGAGGGCTGGAGTGGGGTAGGGTGGCGGGCTTGTGAGTGTTAGCCCAGAGCAGGACGGGCTTTCGCCACCTGGCCCCTGAAGACGGCTGTGTCTGAGTCTTCAGCTCCTGCTCTGGGTCTTAAAGAGCTGAGGATGTTCACAGAGGATTTCTCTGACTTCCGTGGGTTGAAGGGAACAGCTGCAAATGGGGAGTTTTTCTCTCTTGACAAAATGGACTGTTTCCCAAAGCGTCACAGCAGTCTGCCATGGCCTTCCCGGGAGCTCTGGGATAGAGCACACAACCTCACAACCAAGCATCGGCCAGTGGGGAAACAGCTTTCAGTGCTGGGAAATCCACAAGGCTGACTAAGTGTGTGCGTGGCCATGTGCGCGCGTGCGCGCACACACACGCACACACACACACACACACAAACTCTTACAAAAGATGTAGATATTTGTTGGTATAAAGTAGTTATCCTGGGGGGAAAAGTCTGAACCAGGTTGGATTTTCTTACCCTTATGGCTTAGCAGTATTTTGATTTTGAATTACACACGAGGGGACACTTATAATGTTTTTAGTGTTTGGGGCCCTGGTCCATTTGGATACTTTGTACCTGGAGTCCCTAAGTGCAGGGAGCTGTGACAGCTGGCTTGTCCTCTTAGGGAACCTTGGACCCAGTAGACTTGGGTGCAGCTTGATAAGTCATCGACCTCATGGAGACTTTTGGGGTCCCTCATCTCCTAAATTCTCATTAACTCTCCTTATATTCAAGTTTATACTTTTGGAACACAACTTAGTGGAAAAAGACACACCGATATAAGTTTAGGTAAGGAAACCAATGGTGCTGTACTCCCCCTGCCTAGGTCAGTTCAACTTTGCACTTGAACTGTGGCCAAGTCTACATGGCTCTGCCCCTTCGGGATCCTGCCTGCCTGTCAGAGGGGAGCCAAGAGGAGGGACAGATGACCATGGGACCCCTGAGAGCCCAGGAACTACTGACCTTCAAGAATGTTGTTGTGGGTTTCTTTAGGAAGAATGGGGGCCACCAGGCCCTGCTAAGAGGAATCTATATAAAGATGTGATGGGGGAGGATTTGTTCCAGGGAGTATTCATTTTCCAAACCGATGTGATCTCCAGTTGGAAAAAAAGAGAAGAGCCCTAGAACGTAAAGAGAGAACTTTTCCAGACCTCTGTCCATAGGTTACAACCAAACAAACCCTCCTCAACAGCAGAGTTGTCCTATCACTCTTATTCCAGAAAACCTATGTTAACACCCTCATTTGGGCCACAAGCCATATCAACTCAGCTTTCAAGGTTTTACACCTTCTCAGCACACCTTAGCCACACAGTAATGTCTCTATCCCACTCCTGCTGCAGCTCCTTTTGAGACAGTCTTCTTAGTGGCTTCCGTATATGTTGGACTGTGTTCTGAAGTTCAACAAAACTATGTTCTACAGAAGCTCCGCCACTTACCTTCGTTCCCCTGTCCTCTTTCAACTTCAGTTTTCTCGGCTGTAAAGTGGAGATAATAATGGTACCTGCTTCCTTAGCCTAGTACTTGGCCTGTGGTTAAGTCCTTGATCAATGTCAGCTGCTATAATATGCACGATGATGATGATGATGATGATGCGATGTCAGTTGGTCAAAGAGTCCCCTATTGTAGGATAAGTCTACAGAGTTTTTTTTTTTTTTTTGCGGTACGCGGGCCTCTCACTGTTGTGGCCTCTCCTGTTGTGGAGCACAGGCTCCGGACGCGCAGGCTCAGCGGCCATGGCTCACGGGCTCAGCCGCTCCGTGGCATGTGGGATCTTCCCGGACTGGGGCACGAGCCTGTGTCCCCTGCATCGGCAGGCGGACTCTCAACCGCTGCGCCACCAGGGAAGCCCCCCGAGTCTACAGAGTTTTGATGGTGATTCTGGAAGAGAGTGTAGTTTCTGGAGTCAATCACAAATGCGTAATGAAAGAAAACCTCTTTGAATATGCAGACAGACAAGAACCCCTGAATCTGAGGGTGCGCTGCCTCCGGTGTGCTGGACCAGCCAGCTCAGCGGCATTGCTCACGTTGTACACCCTGGCTGTCTATTTTGTGTTGAACATAATCCATCTTATTTTCACAAACCCAAGAATGTTTCAAAAACAGTCTTTGTAGCTGTCTTGGGAAAGAGCGATGTGGTTGTCTGCTTAGCAAACAGTGCAGTGGCCCTTGCTTACATTGCTTCGTTATTTTAGAGTTATCTTAAAAGCTTTGCAGAGATGGTAGGGAAGGAAGGGACTCTAAAAGAAGAGAGGAAAACAAGGGGCATCGAAGTAAGAACTCTAGAAACCTGTCATTACACACGAGCCTTTTCTGGGAAGTCAAGACTTACAGATAGCTGATGTTTTGTTTTGGTTTTTGTTTTTTTCTCCACAATGGATGGTTACATTACAGATGATTTGTGTGGTTGTAAGTGTTTATTTGAGAAAAAAAAAAAAGAGAGAAAACCAAACTCACAGCTCTAATGATTGGATGTCACTGGAGAAGTTCCTTCTTCTGATGTTCCTTGCACCACATCAGTTTCACGGAGAGAATCAGACTTCCAGTTGGCATCTGAGCCTTTGTTCACCCTGTCCTGACTCACGAGGGTACCACCAGGGCTGACCTTGGCAATGTCCAGAAGACTCCCTGGCACGCTTCTGCCAGGATGCCGAGGTTATGTGTTCCTCCCAACTCCTCTCTCAACAGCTGTGGTCAGGCTACTTTAAAAGACACTGCTAAACCATTCATACTGAGGAGTGTGTGATTATCAGTAATTTACGGTTGCCCTCTCCCAGCTATGGGTGCTTTTTAAAGTCGAGGCAATGCCCTCACCCAAGGGAGTGAGTCACATAATTGCAGGATTTCAGGCCTCAGGTGTCTGCTGTGGCAGGGAAGGCCCTGAGGATCGGGTGATCTAGTGCAAGGCTCTTCAGACTCTCTCCAAATTACACCACACAGGTGACCTTTACTTTAAGGATATAGCAGCAATTATAGTCTGCAGAGAGCCTGGTACCTGAAGGAAAAGGGAGGTTTGGAAAATACAGTGGAGTCTTGTTGCTATATACTAGACCCTTGACATTCTTAAAGGATATGTCCTCACATCTTAGTGAATTACTAAATTTGAGAATGACATTAAGTCGTAGAATTCCTACCCTCACAAGGTAACAAAGTATAATTGAAAAATCTAGTGCCTCTTTCAGATCCATGATGATTCCAGAAATAGTGGACTCAGGTCATTTATAAAGCTACCTTTTGGCCTGGACCATCACATGCTTAGACGTCCTCTCTCTCCTCCCCCATGCTCGCTGCTGCCTTTCTTTTGAGACCCAGTTTCCCACAAAGCCCCACAGGCGTCATCACCTCCCACGTGGTCCTGCCTGCAGATGACAAGCAGAGGAGAACAAAGTCCCCAGCCGAGTGCCCTGTGTGTGCGCCAGGCCCAGAGTGCATGATTCAGGTCTGTGCCTTGGCAGCATGACTCATGACTCATCACGTGTCATAAGTTATGGGATCATTCATGAATAGTTAAAACCACGAATGCTGAGCGCTTGAATGCCAAGGGCCTCCTGGGCTAATATAGGAATGACTTTAACACTTGAGCCTGACGCTGTGAAACATCATCCCCGTCCCAGGGCTGCCCAGGGGAGGCCATTCTGTCCTTTCGTATTGCCCACGGCCACCTTTATCTACTGACCCGTGTGTTAGTTTCTTAGGGCCGCTGTAGCAAAGTCCCACGAGCTGGGTGACTTAGAACAACTGAAATACGTTGTCTTGCAGTTCTGGAGGCAGTCCAAAATTAAGCTGTCAGCAGGGCCATGTTCTCTCTGTAGGCGCTGGGGAAGGATCTGTTCCAGGCCTCTCTCCTAGGTTCTGGGAGCCTCAGACGTTCCTCAGCTTGTAGATGACTGTCTTCTTCCCATGTCTCTCTGCATCTGTCCTCTTCTGCATGTCTCTGTCTCTCCACAAGGCATTCATTTTTATGATTCCACCAGTCACTGGGTTTAGGGCCCACCCTCCTCCTGCATGAACTCTCCTTAACTAATGACATCTGCAACCACCCTCCTTCCAAATAAGGTCATGTTCTGAGGGGCTGGAGGCAAAGCCTTCTACCTGTGAATTTTGGAGGGACACAGTTCAATCCACAGCAACGCCATAAACTTCTTTTAGACTCTGCTAATGTTTGTGAGGAAGCCGCTTTCAGGGAGTGATAAACACTGGGTCGTTTTAACACTCAGAAGAGCCATAAACACCTAGTTGGACTTGTTCTTACCCCTCTCCCCTCACATGCATGTGTGTGTGCGCACGCGCGCGCGCGCACACACACACACACACACACACACACGCCTGGGTGCTCTTAAAGAAGTTTTAGCACCGCACAGCCATTGGGATAGCAGGAAGCTGTTCTGGGAAGCGTGTGGGAGCCCACAGCTGGGCACGGAGGGGTTAAACGTGGAGGCTGGAAACTCCCGTCAAAGGCCAGCATTCATTCACAGCCAAGGCCTTAGGGAGAGTGGAGACAAGGACATCTGCCCTGTTTACCTCTGCCCTGGCTTGTTGTGAGGCTGTGTCCTTTGTGAGAAGGAATCTGATCACCCCAAAGAATGAGCACGCCCCACAGACCACAGGGCACTGGAAACTGGGCGCCCCTGCCGGGCAGACAGCCCCATCCACCCGCAGTCTGGCTGGAATGAATGAGCTGTGACACCCAAGCTGTCTAGGCTGCAAGATAACTCTGCCCCTGCCCTTTCTTGTCTCTGAGGCCGAGGGGACAGAGCCTTTCTCGGGGAATCTGTCTAGAGCTGCTCTTCAGAGCTGCGGAGCTGGGCTTGGCCCACTTCAGGGAGCAGAGATGCCACTGGAAGCTCGGCGAGTGCTCGTGCCTCCTGAGACTGTGGGTGAGACGTGGCTGGGAAGGGCCGAGATCTAAGAAACGCACTGGGTGATTCATGCTCTTCCTCAACCGCAAGACTCTGTCTGCCCAGAGGAAGTGGGAGGTTCCTTGGTTTGCCCTCTTCAACTCTCTCATTTCCATTTTCCTCCTATTCATAACTGTGCTACGGAACAGCCTCCAGGCCTGAGACCAACACCTTCTGCAAAGGGGGTCAGGACCCTTGAAGTCTTTGCTCTTTTTTTTTAGAGGAGACCTGCCCCGTCAGGTAGGGATATGAGCTAAGTTGGAGCCAATCATGAGCCCAGGGCCAGTTAAGCAACATTCCCCAAAGCCTTTGACTAAAGCTGCCATTTTTCCCTGTCACAGCCAAGGTGACCGTCAGTGGGCCGCCTACGCTCACTGAGCTCTTTATCTTGTAGAGAGACTGATGACACTGGTTGGTCTACACTCTCGCCCAGCCCCCCTCATGGCTGGAGGGCAGGGAGCCATGGACAGGAACCAATCTGAAGTGCTCGTGGGGGCATCGGACAGAGTCTCAAGAGTTATCTTGATTACCCAGTCGCAGGCGTTAGAGCAGGAGGGAGTGTCCACTGATGGTGCACCTGCTCGGCGCTCTGGCTGCATCAGATGCCGTCACAGGCATAGACTCATTTATTCCTCGCAGTCGTCCTGTGGAGCAGATCTGATCACCGTCAGTTTTACAGAGGAGATTAAACACGACACAGAATCTCTCGGGGGAGCCTTAAAATGGTCACTGACTGCTCAAGGTGGGTGTTAAATTTTTTTAAAAAACCAAAACACTGGTACTTCCCTGGTGGTCCAGTGGTTAAGAATCCACCTGCCAATGCAGGGGACATGGGTTTGATTCCTGGTCTGGGAAGATCCCACATGCCATGGAACAGCTAAGCCCATGTGCCACAACTACTGAGCCTGTGCTCTAGAGCCCTCAAGCCACAACTACTGAGCCTGTGTGCCACAACTACTGAGCCCGTGTGCCACAACTACTGAAGCCCCCACGCCTAGAGCCCATGCTCGGCAACAAGAGAAGCCACCGCAATGAGAAGCCTGCGCACCGCAACAAAGAGTAGCCCCAACTCGCCACAGCTAGAGAAAGCCCGCGCGCAGCAATGAAGACCCGACGTAGCCAAACATAAATAAATAAATAAATAATTTAAAAAAAGAAAAAGCAAACAAACCAAAAACACAACACTATTCTGGGAATCACCCTGACAGAGTTTCTCCCTGGACAAGCTCTAATCAGGCTCCTCTGAACTCTCTTCTCAACTAGGCCCTGACTTTTGAGCTTTTGTGCTTGTCTCTGCATTGTTCAATTTTAGGAAGAATCCTGATACGTCCATTGAGGCAGAACCCACCCCTCCCTTGATATCTGATCACCCCCAAAATCTCATCAGGTTCCTCATCCTCTACCATCCCCCAGGGGATGTCAGATCACCCAGCCTGCCTTCAGCAAGAATCCTGTTAAGTCAGTCTAGTCAGAATTTTCCCCTTACCCTGCTGTTTCCTCTTAGTAATTGTCCATTCACTGACACCCCCCCCCCTCTGCTTCTTGGCTATACATTCCCACTTTTCCTTGTTGATTGGGAATTGAGCCCAGTCTCTCCCCATACTGCAAAACCCCACTGCAGTGGACCCTACACATAGCGTATCTTGATAGTTGGCCTTAATTTCTTTAACAAGTGTCTTGGATAATTCCTTCTTTAACAATGCCAAGGGAATTACCAATGCCTTTAGCGGTAGGAGAGGAGGAGGCACCTACATCCAGGGAAGCTGTTCCCAACATTTATGATCTTCTTGGCCGTTGGAACCTTCTGGAAGTCTTCAATGAGCAGGCCCATCGCTGCCATTGGCAGAGGAGCCAGAGAGAAGGGAAGCATTTTCTGCGCAGTTCAAAGCAGCTGCAGCTTTTGTGGACAAATGCACCGTCTTTGGAGGTGTAACTATAAAATCCAGAGGAAATTCCCGGGTGCTTCTGCGAGGTGACATAGGCAGGCTATGTGCACAGGGCGTCAGTGCCTGAGAGGCAGGAGGAACCAGAGCGATGAGAGGCCACGCTGTTCTCCTCTCTCCCTCTACACATCCTTAAGTATCTGGTTAAAAAGAGATCTAATATTACTTAGACAATCCAAGAAAAGCAATCTGGGCTTTTATTCCTGCTTTTTTTCTTTCCTGAGAGCTTGTGAAGTACCTGCTGTTAGGGGGAGAGAAATATCACCCAGAGCTCTCAGAAAAGACAGAACCAACCACCCCATCATCGCTCTGGGTCTTGCCCTAAGTCTGGCAGGACAGGTTTCTGGCAGTGCCAATGCTCTCTTGTGATCAAAGTCACCGCCGTGTGTAAACACCAACAGCCAAGGGCCTATACTGAGGCTCTGGTGAAACGTGGTGGAGGGACGACGCCTGTTTTGTTGCCCTCATAGATCCAGACACAAGGGTGCAGGGCAGAAGGCAGTAGAATGTCAAGTTCTAAGCCAAAGCAGGAGCGTGTGGCAAGCAGGGGGCACAAGCACGCGCATTAAAACCTCCATACACTTAGAACCCAGAATGTTTGCAGCACTGGCTAACAGCAGGAATTGGCAGGCTACGGGCCCCCGGGGCCAAATCTGACTTGAGGCCTGTTGTTGCATGGCCCCTGTCTCTTTCTTAAAGAGTCAGGAAAAAAGTCAAAAGAAGAATAATATTTTGTGGTAGGTGAAAATGATATGAAAGTCAAATTTTAGTGTCCGTAACTAAAGTTTAATCGGAACACAGAGGGTTTCTCTGCATACTGGCTGCAGCTGTTTCTGCACTACGATAGCAGAGTTAAGTAGTAGCCACAGAGACTATGTGACCCACCAACCCTAAACTATTTATTATCTGGCCCTTTCACAGAAAGGAGTTTGTTGACCCCTGGCTGAGCGGGATTTAAATCCTGGCTCTAACACTTACAGACTGGGTGACCTTGGGCCAGTTCCCCAGTCTTCGTAAACCATAGGTTTCTCCTCTATAAAATGGAGATACAAGTAACGCTTGCATCACGGAGCTGTTAGGAGGATTTCTCCAGACAGCAGATGTAGAGGAAGTACTTAGCAGAGGGCTTGGGGCAGGGTAAGTGCTCAGTAAAAGTTTGCAATTGTTATTCTGTTTGCTAAGCTTCTCAGGAAAGGGGTTTGGCCTCTGTGACAGAGATTGCTAGTTTACTAACCCTATGCGTCTTCCCAGTGTGCTACTTTGAGACTGGAAAAGCGAAATATTTGCTTTCTCAATCACCTTGCATCCAGGAATGGCCATATGAGTTTACCTGAGTGTTTACTTTGAGTGTTCTGGGAAAGCTTCTGCTTTCCTAATACAAGCAATGGCATGGTTGAGCGCCCCTGTTCCCCATCTTCCTGCCTCAACTTACGGATGTGCAGTCTGGAGCTGGGGCAGCCATTTTGGGCCCATGAAAGCAACAGTCAATAGAATTACAGAGACCACTTGCTCTGACATCTCTAAGCTGCTGAGTCAATGTCATCAGCCACCTACCTTCAGACTTTTTGTTGTTGGGGAAAAATAAAACCCCATTTGTTTAAACCATTCTAGGTCAAGTTTGCTCTTACTTTTACCTGAAGATATCTCTGATTGTTATATCCTTTTGGAAGTTGAGTGGAAGGCAGAGGAACCATGTGCCGGAATGGAGGGCTTCTGAGTGAGGAAATCTGAAGTGACCAGTAGGTACAGAGATATAAGTATGTACCTTTTGAGGAGTCCAGTTCAGAGACACAGGCCCCAGAGAAGAGAGACAAGAGCTCAGAGCTCTGGTGAGGCTCAGCCTTGGTGAAGAGAAATGTCATTGTTAGGGCATAGCAGGGACAGGTTAAGAAGGTTATTGCCTTTCTTCTGTAGAGCTGATGGGGAAGAACAGGTTCTATGAGCATTCGTGAGGCTGCTAAGAGGGAGGGGAATTAAAATATATGCTAGTAGCGTAATTAAAATTGACAAACTTCTAGAAAACACATCTGTGTTATTTTCCTCCTTTGAGTCAGTTAGCAGCCTGACGAAAGTCTGCGCATCAGATTCAAGCAACTCTAAATAAGGCCAGCCTCAGGGAGCCCCTGGAGAAGCAGTGCAGGCTGGTTCAGGGAGAGGCAATTCTCCTCCCAGCTGGCCTTGACCCACTTAGATTTACAAGAGTGAAAAATGGTGTGTGGGAGGGGAGTGTAAGAGAAATAGCCTCCGTGGGATGGGAAATAACTTGTTTCCCAGCAATCTTTGCAAGTTGTTGGTCCTCCCTGGGCCAGTCTGGGAAGGCTATGTCAAGGAGGGGAGGTTTTAGTTTAAACTTGTGGCTTCTTATATATTTTCTGTTTAGAGAAGTAATACATGTTCATTATAGAAATTCAAATGATGCAGAGAAGTATAAGAAGAAAGAAAAATCACTCTGAAATGCCTACACCCCCTCCCCAGGCAACCACAGTTCCAGACCTCCTTCTGGGCATATATTCACGTCTAATTAGAAGTTTCACACAAATGGGATCCCATTATGCTGAACACGCTTTCTTTTCATTTTCTGTCTTCTCTCTCTTTTGCATCCTATTTTTCATTTGCAGAACTACTCCTTGTTGGTAACTGTAGACATGCATCATCCTTCACGTCGTCCACATCACATTCCTTTGCACGGCTCCCCTGGGGATGGAACTGGGGGACTGTTTGTATGGTGGGAAAGAGTGACCTGGCAGTTCTCTGGCTGGAGGTGAAACATGGGGATGATGTAGAAAAAGTTCTTGATGGAGTTTCGAGTGAAGATGTGGGTTAAGTTGGAGACAAGGAGGCAGACAGAACAAGGCGAGGGTGAAGACTCCGTGAAGAGCAGAGCAGCCTCCCGTCCTCTCGAGCACAATGCTAACTCATCCCATCTCTGCCCCCGTGAGCAGGCTGCAGCCCACCTGCACCTTGGCGAGTGCTGGTGCCTGTTCTGTTGGGCAGATGCCCCGTTGGTTACCTGGTTCCGCCTGAGATGGTCAGAAGCGGGGTGCACGCCTTGCTCCCCGCAAAGCCCCAGGAGGCTGCATTGCCAGCCAGGAAATGAAGTGGATAAACGATCCTGGCCTGAGAAGCTGCTGGGTGATTTTCTCTGGGCACATCTTCCCTAGTAAATAGGTCCTTTCCAAAAACCAAACGGTAACTCAGAAGCTTGTTTTATGGACACAGAAACAGAGCAAACGGTGTTAGAAAATAATTTCCTAGGTTCTCTACTCAGGGGAGTTTTAATGTTTTGATGCTGCAGTATTCCCCGACTAGTCTTTGAATTTATTTAAATTGTTCCTTCTTACACGTCCTTCCTTCACCCTTTACTCCTTCCCATACGGTCCTCAGTATGGCAGAACGCATCACTCTGTGAGATCGTGGGGTCTGGAGTCCACCTGGCTTCACATCCTGGCTTCATTACCTACCAGCTGTGTGACCTTGGAAAAGTTATTTGACTTCTCTGAGCACCTGTTTCTTCATCTGTACGATGAGGATACGAATGTTCCCGTATCACACGGGTGCTATGAGCATGCCTTTATTTTTCACAGCTTCAGTTCATACTCAAAGGGAGTGTCCAGCGACCTGGTTTCCCACCGTCCTCTCCTGTCAGCGTCACTGTTCAGACTCAGGCAGCGTGAGATCGTGACGGGCCTTCCTCTGTGTAACTGGGCTTATGGGTATGCCCAGTTGAAGGAGCTCATTGCAGTGCTTTGGTTTAAAATGCTTCCTGCAGGCACCATAAGGGACAGAAGTGAACACAACGCAGTGATTCAGGTCACTTCAGGACTCCATCCCCAACTCTGCTTAAATATGTTAATGAGAACCAGAAATAAAATTTCAAAGCTAGAAGTAGGAGGTGGCAAGCAGTGCCCAGGGCCAGTGAAATAATGGACTGCAAGCAGATGTGAGTGGGAGATGAGACTCAGACCTCTCCCGAGCACCAGGGGTGGTGGGAGGGAGAAGGTGCCGTTCTCCACCTCTCCATCTGCCCTGCATGTGGCACGTGTGCCGGCGACATGCCAAGCATCAGTCCAGGCCTCGCTGGGCCGGTGGTTGAGCTTCCTTCCTCCTTGTACAGTTAGACGCTGCAGGAAGAGGGGACCAGAGCACCACAGCTTGGGAACCGGGACACCTGGGTTGGGTTCTGTCTCTCTTTCTTTTCCCCTTGTGCGTTTCGGTGGCCTGACCCGGATATCCAAAAAGGCGGCGCATGGATGTGGAGAAAGAACCAGCCGAGAGGCAAAGCTGGCCAACTAGCTGATCCTCTGCCACCCAGCGCCCGGATTTTAACCAAAGTGTGACTTCCTGCCACCCCAGGATAGTGGGGGGGAAAAAAACCCCAAGTTGCAGTGAATGGTACTTTTAAAGGACAGACTTGGTTCCTGTAAACTTTGGGAAGGAAGGACTCCAACAGATTCAGGGGCTGAGCAAGGACTCCCCTGCCCTCCAACCCACGGCAGCTCATGCTTCTTTGCTGGCTGTTTTGGGGGGGCGAGCACCGGGTGCCCCTCTTTCCCCCCTTGCTCCCCACTTCTCCGTGCCACTCGGAGCTAGACCTCAGGCTGAGGCCTCTGCTGGGCTTCAGAGCTGAGCGTTTCGACCCCACAGCGGAGCTCCTGAGAAGGGTTCTGGCAAAAGAGGGTACACGAGATGTTACTGCTGAGGGCCTGGCTGCTTCTAGTCTGTGGCGGCATGAAAAACACGCTCAGCTGATTTCTACCCTGAGAATGCCAGTCAGACATCATGGATGCTGCAAAGATCCGGCACGTTTCAGAGACGGGGGCCCGCATTGTGGGTGTGGGCGGGGACGGTCAGGGCCGAGCCGCCCTTTTCCCAGGTGACAGGAACTGCAGCAGGACTGGCTATAGAGTTGGAACAGCCCGGGCTAACTGCCACCCAGCAGTGCTTTATTTGTTTTTAAAAAATGAACTTAATCCACTTCAGGATAGAAAACAAGCATTAAACACACCGCCTTATATCCCTCTCAGTTCTCGTCCATGATTTGTCGATAATTATATACCTTTTTATATAGTTGTAATCACTGTGTACAGAGTGTTTTATGTTGCTTTCCCACTTAACATGATTTAAAATGCATGTTTTCTGTGTATTGACATAGTTTCAGTCTTGGATGTTGGTAGCTGTATGACACCCCGTTAAAGTGATACCCTTTAATTTGTTTAGCCAAGCTATTCCCCTATCGCTGGACATTTGGGTGGTTCCCAGTTTTTTGCCATTTGAAACAGGGCTGGCAGCAACATCTTAAGATGGTACAATGATGATAAAGAGCTGAAATGTTGCTGGCATTGTTGTCACTGGCAACCAAATTTAGAGAGAGCCTCAATGTTGCTCCTCCCAAAAGCGGGAGTAATTAAACAGCTGCCTTGAAGGATGGCTGGATGATTTATAGGCAGAGAGATGCATGCAGTGGGTTTGTCAGTATCCTGCGGCATTAAGGATATGCTTGTTAATTATCTGTGGTTAATATGATAATTTAGGAAAAACATCACCTATTAAGAGTTCTTCATTAGGCAAAAGGCTTCTCATTTTTGAACAAACAAAGCCTCCAAAATTCATGATCTTCACCTCTGATCTGTCACTGGGCAGGGATGGCAAAGGGTTCCTTTTCTTTTGAACATTTCCACAGTGCCCTGGGTAAATAGGGGCTCCCTTTTGGAAACTCCTACTAGGCCTTGCCCCTGTCATTATGTTTGCCTCTTTTCAGAGCCACCAAATTAACCATTGTGGGACCAGTTAGTTTTTCCAGGTGTCTCAGGAAACTTTTGCTCCATCAGCTGAATTGAGAAACTTTTACCTGTTAATTTCTGGGACTTCACTGAAACCAATAGTCAGTGTTCTTATTTTGTAGATGAGAAAAACTGAGGTCTCAGGCTCAATGGCTTGCCTGGGGTCCCAGAGCCAGGCAGGGGATGGGCAGGGAGACCCAGATCTCCTGCCTCCCCACCCAAGCCCATTCCAGCCTCCACCCTTTCCCGGCAATATGTTCTTGTTCAGGAGGATCACTCTGACAGGGACCAAGAGCTATAAGGAGATTCTTATTCATCCGGAAGCTTCAAGCTTGTTCCAGTCCCAGAGAGGCAGAGAGTGGGCAGAGAGAATGGGCAGCACATAAGGTGACGCGAGAGACAGTATCTGGAACACCTGAGGAGGAATAACCCGTTGGTACATATCCTCATCCTTAAGCTTCAATAAGTATTGAATGTAACTCATGGGCTATATTCAGTCACTGCTCCCCGGCATCACCCAGTCACCCTCCAGCGCCCAGTCTTCATATTTCATTTTTTTTTTTTTTTTTTTTGCGGTACGCGGGCCTCTCACTGTTGTGGCCTCTCCCGTTGCGGAGCACAGGCTCCGGACGCGCAGGCTCAGCAGCCATGGCTCACGGGCCCAGCCGCTCCGCGGCACGTGGGATCTTCCCGGACCGGGGCACGAAGCCGTGTCCCCTGCATCGGCAGGCGGACCCTCAACCACCGCTCCACCAGGGAAGCCCCTTCATATTTCATTTTGGCCTGGACTGTGCATCCAAGCCATCAAGAATAATGTTTATATATGGGGCCTCTGCTGAGCCAGCACCTCGTGGCACAGAATCCCAATTATCCTGTTGGGTGTTGGGGGGAGGCAGCAATCGGGGGTAAGTTGGGAGGAGGCTTTCCTGAGCTGGAGCCCCCTTTGGGAGTCAGCAGCGTCCAGCACAGCGGCTCCCTGGCTCTGTCCTGTCGGGCAGCAGCAGTCCCTGCTTTAGGGAAACACCAAGACATCCTCCATTGTGTCTTTTTGGAAGAATTAAGAGGAGGGAAGGGATGTAATGTTTACCTCTGTGTGTAGGGTTTTCACTGTCACATTTACCCCCTCGGAATAAACCCGAGAGGTCTGTGTTATAATCCGCATTGAGCTGATGGAGAAAGAGAGGCTGGAAGAGGTTAAATCCATGGTCAAGTTCACGCAG
This sequence comes from Stenella coeruleoalba, assembly GCF_951394435.1. Lineage (NCBI taxonomy): Eukaryota > Metazoa > Chordata > Mammalia > Artiodactyla > Delphinidae > Stenella > Stenella coeruleoalba. The sequence continues at coordinate 85,262,630 of NC_137155.1, read as the reverse complement.
GGATTAAGTTGCAGCGAGATGCATTTAAACGTAGATACTCCTTTCATATGCAACTCTTCCCTTCCCCCACACCCCTTGGTGACTCTGACACTAACCTGGGTCCTCTAGAGGGGGGCGGGCAGGGTGGCATGGTGTCAAGGCAGAAGCCAGAGGGCAGGGGCAACTTAGCGTGCCTGGAGGGACAGCACCTCATGCCCAAGGGGTGTCAGGGATGATGCTGGTTGTGGCCTCTGAGAACAAACGGGGTACTGTCCTTCATAACTTTGCCTCCGTGTGTGTCTGAGTGCCCACTTGGCCATCATGGGGGGCCCTAGTGAAGTCAGAAGAGAGGTGGGTTGGTCTTGGTTTTGAATCCCGCTGCCCTTTAGCTCACCAGGACCTCACTCCAAGGCGTTGGATCCTCAGGCCAGGGTAACGTGACCACACCTCTGTGTGGGATCAGAACACAGCTGGGGGAACTTCCCCAGTGTTCCAGTGGTAAAGAAACTGCCTTCCAATGCAGGGGATGCGGGTTTGATCCCTGGTCAGGTAACTAAGATCCCGCATGCCACAGGGCAACTAAGCCTGAGAGCCACCACTGCTGAGCCTGGGCATCTCAACTAGAGAGCGTGAGTGCCACAAACTACACAGCCCACGTACTCTGGAGCCCGCATGCCACAACCAGAGAGAGAAAACCCGCACACCACGGCTAGAGAGAGGGCCACACGCCACAGGGAAGATCCCGCGTGCTGCAACTAAGACCCAACGCAGCCACAAATAATAAATAAATAACTAAATTTTTTTAAATGGTTAAAAATGTGACTTAAAAAAAAAACACAGTTGAGGAGGAGGTGGCTTTTGCCCTTGTTTCTTGATCTGGCCCTCAAACCCAGGACTCAGGGAGGCAAGAACTATGTCAGAGGAAGGAAACAGGGTGTGGCTGAAAAAGGCTCAGCAGAGAATGAAGAAGGGTAGACACTGTCCCATCCTGGCTGGTGGAGAAGAGACTCTGGCTCGTGCACTTAGCTGAGTTTCACCCCTTAGTCCCCAGGAGCCCCACTCCTTCCAGAAAGCCCTCATCCCCTGCAGACCCTCTCCTGCATGCTGGCCCCACACATGACGCCATCCCCATGCCACCCAACTCACCGCCAACCTTACCTCCCCTCCACCTGCAAGTGACAGGCATATTTCAAGGCTGCCCGGCAGTGTACAGCCCAAGGAAGGTTGATTTCATACTTCACTTATTTCATCTTCCTCTGTGGTTCTGTGCCCCATTCGTCTTTCATTCAGAATTCTCTCTTCACCCTTGACTGATCTGGCCCTCTCCTAATTCTAAAATCTATTTTTTCCTCTCCCCACCTGCACCCTGCCACTGAATTGCATCAGCATCACTGTCTGTTTCTATATTTCTTTTTAATTCAGCCTTTTCTTCCCGTTGTATCCTTTCAGGCACAGCGCTGGGCCTGTGAATGGGGGTGACTGCCCATGCCGGGCCCTCTCCCTCAGACACACCAGGACGAAGGTCCATCTCTAAAAGATGTGTGACCCACCCAGCCACTTTACTTCAGAGGTCCTGGTCTCATCATCTGTAAAATTAGATAATCCGATCATGTCTAAGCCCCCCTGTAGCTTTAATATTAGTCAATTCTATGGTTTGGGGGACTGGGCTGATGTCACATGTTCACTCTATTTTAATTCATGGGAAAATAATCAACTCAGAACCATCTACCTAGAAAGTCTTCGTATCTAATTTCATACCTCACGGTGACTCCCCCAGGTATCTAACCACCACCAGGTCAGTGTGGGCTTAGAGGATGTAAATTATTGGCCTGAACCTAAGAGAAGTCCAAGACAGGAATGACCAAAGACCCAGATGTTAAGTGTTTATTGATTCTTTTGTTTATGTCCCAAGTGTGTGCTCCTTGCTCCCTTTAGGTCTCCCTTGAATCTTAGAAGTAGAGCAGCACGTCCAGGCTCACTCAGCTTGTTCATTAGAGCAGGGACTGGAACTCAGGCCTCAGGCAGGTCAGACTGAATGCTGGTGAGGCAAAGCTTGGCCCTGTGGTGCTGGCAGAATGGACCCATTCTGGGGCTCTTGCTGGCCAATTGGATGTTTTTGAGCAAATTAGAAAAGGCGTCCCCTCCGAATAGATGCAGCCCCTTCCATCGTTCATGACAAATCTCCGTGATGGCCCTGCCCAGGAGGCCTGCCCAAGCCAGGGACCATCGCCATTTTGTCACTGCTGAGAAGGCTGAGTCTTCTTACTTCCCAGAGGTCCAGTAGACCTGGGCTTGCCCTTACCCAGGGGACCGCCAGATGGCTCTATGTATCATGTCCAGCCTCCCTGCCATGAGGACTTCCAGTTTATGCCGGCCTTGGCCTTTGCCCTTTTCGGGGTCACAGGCTTTTATATCCCTTTTTGGAAATTGGTGGGATATTGAAAAAAATACTCTTATAAAAACATACTCTCACCTCGACAAGCACTCACATCTAGAGCCTGTACCCAGCTGTTATGCTAGTTTCCACATGACTTAGAGTTCCTAAGCCTGTTTCTTCCTTGAATCTTGACTCTCCTATTGGTTAAGGGCCTTGAAACACAGGCTTTTCCACTTGAAAAGCCAAATTCTCAAAATGTTGAGTACAGAGTTGAATTCCTGAATGTGCTTAAATGCACTTGGGTTTAGTTGAATGCAAGGTGATCATCCTCAGAGGAAAGGAGGAAGGACGGCCTCGACGTGGCCCTGACCAACCCTCCCGGGGCCCAGGAGAAGCAGGTGTCTTCCTTCTTCCCATCACCCCTGTTTTCTCCCCATCTTCCTCCCGTCTTGGCTCCAACAGTTGTTCTGGGTGTCTTCTGGGGAAACGGTCCTAGGTCTCACTGTCAGTGAAAGTGGAGAATGTGCTGAAAATGGACCCCTCAGACACCTGGCTGACTGCTTTCAGTGTTGAGGACATTTTCCTGATGGAAAAGAAGGAGGTGAATGACTGAGAAGTTTCGTCCTGAAAGGGGCTCTGACAGCCTTTGGAAGCCACTGGAACTTTCCTTCTTTGTCCTTTATCTTCCTGTCAAGAGCCTTTGGTGGGGAGAATGGGATGAGAGGATGGGCTCCAGAGCTGGTGGAGAAAGGCGGGCCGGTGGGGCTGTCTCTGTGTGAGTTGCGACCAGACCCTTGCTCTCACCTCTGCTCTGGGGACCTGGAGCTCCCTGGCTCTGTAAACGCCTTGCCTCTGTGGGGCCGCTGTAGTGGATCCGCTTTAGAGGCGCCTTAGAATCACCGGAGACGGTGGTGTGCTGAGCCAGCTGTCTACTGGTTGCTTGAAGCAGGCCATGCTGAGAGCATTTACACCATTGGAAAATTGGAAAACGCCACAAATCAGAACTTTTTTCTCCTGAGAGCTGGTGTAGCAGCAAGCCACTGCCTAGAGAAAGGAAGGTAATCGCAAGTCCAGACTGCACATCCAGACCAATGAGACTAGAATCTTTGTTTTTGGAGCCAAGGCTCAAAGCTTTTTCAAGCTTCCCAGGCTGCTTCCAACGTGCAGCCAAAGTTAGAATCACTATCCCCATCCAGTGCCCCCATTTTACACAGGATGAATTGAGATTAAAGAGGTAAAGTGACTTTCCCAATTCTAACAGCGTCCAGGGGGTTGGTAGCAATTCCTGGACTTTAGAAAAAGCACCGCTTCCTCTGGAATGAAAAGGGACCTCCAGATGGTAGAGACTCACTTCTGTGCCATTTTTGTCCTTTTTTTGGGCTGTCCTCTCTTCTCCCATATTTCCCTTTTTCTGCCCCTTCCTGCCGGGGACTGAGCTGTGCTCCCTAGTAACTGACACCTAAGATGTGGTTGTCCCCAAGTTATGTGTCTCTGGGGAGACAAGAAGACAGGAAGGGCAGTGCGTCCCCACGTGAGACATGCAGAGTCCCCATATGAGCAGAGTGGCCCAGGACTGAGGAGGACTGTCACTAGAGAAAGAATAGATCCTCCCTGCAAAGGACCTAAATGTCATTTGCATTCTGCGAACTCTGAAAAACCACCTGCCTGGGGTTCCTCAGAGTTAGGCCTGGGGCGTGCCCTTGAAAACTTCCTGGTCCCTCCGTCCCTGGGCAGCCCCTCTACCTCTGGGACAGAGGATGGCTGGAGAAGGCAGTGGGGGGGCCCTCCTCCCAAGAGGGAATGAGTAATAAAAATAGTTTACAGAGTGCTTTCACTTGCATGATCTCATTTGGGTTGATGACCCCAGGCCCATGAATGGAGAGGGAAGTGAGAGACTTGGGAATTCAAATTGCAGCTTCATTGTCTTGGGAAACCCTTTCCGGCAAATAGGAGTCAACAAATCCCCACCTTGCCATCCCTCTTCTTAGGCCAGGAGCATTTAGAACTAATTGAATCACTAGATTAGCTAATGGAGCCTCCATTAGGACGGCAAGATCCCAGAGGAGAGGCCGTTGAAGAGAGCCGAAAGCTCCAGGCCCACCCCGAGCATCTTCCCAGCCCCCAGCACCACCGCCTTGGTCCTTGCAGTCTGAGGAGGGTCCTTGTGGACCCCATGACTGACCCCTTTACCCTGCCTGTGTCTCTAGGATTGAGGACAGGACTGATTCATGCCCTCCACTCTGCCAGGTCTTTATCCTAAGGAACAGAAAGTATATAATAGAGGTTGTGTTATTTATCTCTGGATTTTCTTTTAGGGTCAGATCTTCCAGTTTGGGGGAAATGGAATCACAAAGTAAATAGCGACCTCCCAAAGGTCATGAGGTGGGTTGCTGGAAGGGCAGGGACAAAAACTCAGGTCTTGTGACTAATTTTCTTTGCATCTAACCCAAAAGTCTCTTCTGGGGTGAGGTGGGATGGTAGTTGGACTTCCTTGGTCATTCAGTCCATTTTGGGGGTGCCTACCAGTCCCTGTGCTAACAGCTGGTGGGGGGAGGGTGCTAAGTGAGGCATCATGGTCCCTGAACTCATGGAGCTTACAGCGTGATGGGGGGAGCAGGGGCGCTCAGTCCAAATTTGTGGAGTGAATGAGCAAAGGGGAGTTAGCTGACTTGGGACAAATGCTGCTTTTCTCAGTATTCCAAGGTGAATGGCAATCCCCCCAAAATGGGGTGGTGATGGATGTTGTCTAATGTATTTACTGTTGTGTGTGAAGGCTAAGACCTTGCCCATTCCCTCCAGAGCCCTTCATCGGCATCTTATTCAAATCCTTTCTATCCTCAAATCATCGTTGCACAACTGGTGGACACTAAGCGGGGTCCCTATCTCTTCTTCAAGCCCCCTTCCCCACCCCAGGGCATCTCTGTGCCCCAGGGAAGGCGCTTTGTCTGGCTTTTAAATCCTCCCTTCCTCCACTTTTACCTTTTGTGTTTTCTCTGTCCTTGTCCCTCTGCACTGTGTGGGTTTCTGGGAAGTGACGAAACTTGTTGCTAGAAATGGAGTTTACCATGCCTCCTGGGGCCTTGCTATCAGTCAGTGTTTCAAGTTAACAGTAAATTCCTTCAAAGAGGTTTGATCTTTTTTTTTAAAAAAAAAATGCCTTTGCCTCTTTGTACAATATTTCATTGTGGAAAAAATTAGAAAAGACAGAAAAGCACACACAAAATAGAAATGTCATCTGCCACTATCCAGGAATAACTACTGATTTTGGTGAATTTCTTTCCAACCTTTTGACTGTGTGTATATATATTATAGATATATATATACACACACACACACACACATATATACATATATGTATATACCTATGTTTGTTAATATATTTATACACACATATATTTACATATGTATTTATATCCGTGTATATATATATATATATATATATATATATACACACACACACACACACACACACACATATATAGATATACACAAAAGCAAAACAGAAATGAGGTCAAACATTGAGAGATTTTCTTTCCAAAGAAAATAGTTCAAGGATAAACAGAGAGAACCATTGCCCATGGGGTGTTCTCTGTGTCCAAGGTGCCTCTTTTTGGGCCTGTTGACATTCCAGCTTGCAGGCATGGTGCTGGCCCGGCCGTCTCAGTGAACGTGAGCTGTATCCCCAAGAACAACCATCCTTATGGGCAGTCTGGATAGGTAGACAATCACTCTTGAACTTGTCTAGCCCAAGTCAGGCAGACACAACCTCAGTTTCCTCATCTGCAAAATGGGGGTGTAAGTGGTACCCACCTCAGAGGGTTAGTGTTTCTCTTTGCAAAAAACAGTGCTTAGGACAGGAGTTGGATGCAAGTGGTTTCTTTGGAAGGTGATCCCGGGAAGCAGGAGGCAGCAGAGAGAAGGGAGGCCCTGGTGTTCCGTGCTGCTGGGGCCCCCTGGGCAGCTTCTTACACACTCCGGAGCCGTGTGCCTGAGGACTGGGAGGCTGGGGCATTTTCCCCAGAGCCTGTCCCATTGGTTGAGAGTTACCCCGGGGACATAAACTCCCCTGGGCTTCAGGCTGCTGCCGCTTCTGATCAAGGCCCTGGGGGCAGAAAGAGGCCAGCTGGACCGTTGTCCTGAGGTAGGACAGGTCAGTGTGGGGTGAGTCTGAGCTCACCCTGAACTCTCCACTGCTGCAGGCGCTGAAATCCGAGGCAGGCCAAGCATGTGACGTGGGGCCTGGGCTGCTGCGGCATCCCCCCTGTGGCCTCGGGGCGAAACGCCTAGCACCCATCAGAGGAGAGAAGAGCCTGGCTCTGAGACACACGCAACACCTCAGGAGGAAGATTTCAAGGCAGTGATTTTCTGAGGTCTCAAACTAGGAGGAGAGAGAAAAGAGCTAGGTGGAAGGGAAAAGAGAAAGCCTTCCCAGGCATTCAGCGTCCTGAAAGAGAATCAGACTGCGCTGGGAGGACTCTCCGCCGTCCTCCCCTGCACCTGGCCCTGCCCCGGGAGAAGGCGCTTGAAACGTGGCCTGTGGGCCATGGGCAGGGAAGAGGCTAGGGCTGCCTGTCTGTCAAGTTCCTGAATCTGGCCTGTGCTGGACTCTTGGACTTTCCAGCATGACTTTCCACATGAGGGAGGCGTTGCATCCTTGGCATTCCATGACCCGATGAGGGGGGCAAGGTGTTAGTTTCAGAACTAACGGGCCTCAGTGTGTTCAGTTGTAAAACGGGCGCAAATTCAGAATAACATCACGAGTCACTAGCACTGGTGTGGTTGAGCCCATCCACACCCCAGAGTCCATGGCAGACACCCCTTCCCACGTCTGCATTTGCTGACGTCTTGAAATTGGCCTGGTGCGAGTACTGACACCAGGTGGAAGGGCAGATGGTGCGAACCAGGGCTTTTTTCTTTGGAGAGCCAGAAGTTAAGCATGTACCAGCACACTACTGCGCTCTAGGAACTTATCTATTCTGCAGGGATCCGGCAGCACCTGACCTCCCATTCACCCTAGGGTGGTCCCTAAGGAAGGAAGTGGGGAAAGGGCTCCCCTTTGAGTCAAGGGCAGAGAGATGAGACTCAGTGAGTCACTGGGGGAACCAAGGAATGGAGTCAAGGAAGCTGCTGCCCACTCTTGCATTTTTGCAATAATTTCCACTGTATCTTGAACCCTGCCCTCTCTTGGCCATCAGCACCTCCGTTCCCATCTCAGGCATCTGCTCCTCAGCCTTGGTTTTGTGTCTGCAGGACAGGGGTGATAGCATCCTCAGGAGTCAGCCTGAGAGTTCTTTGGGGGCTCAATGTAAAACGGAGATGACGCAGGAAAGCATTCTATGAATGGTGATGTGCCGTTGTGAGCACAGGGCGATGAGCATTGTGACTGAGATTTTTTGTTTTTTTTTTTGCGGTACATGGGCCTCTCATTGCTGTGGCCTCTCCCGTTGCGCAGCACAGGCTCCGGACGCTCAGGCTCAGTGGCCATGGCTCACGGACCCAGCCGCTCTGCAGCATGTGGGATCCTCCCCGACCGGGGCACGAACCCGTGTCCCCTGCATCGGCAGGCGGACTCTCAGCCACTGCGCCACCAGGGAAGCCCTGTGACTGATGTTGAGGGCAGCGCTGTGCCCATCAGAAGGAGGCAGCATGGTGAAATCTCACCCAGTGGAGTCCCTCAGACACCCTGGTGGTTTTGTCTGTTCCCTCTTCACTTTAAATGCAGGATTCCCAAACACTTAACTGCCTTTTACAGACACGGGCTGAAATGCCCCCTTGGTCTTTTGCTCCTTCCCCGCTTCCTCCAGCCCCACCCGCCAGGAGCCTGCCTGCCACCAAATTGCCATGCCAGCAATTTTCTCAGCCACTTAAAAGGCCATCAAGACAGCATCAAACTGCCTCTACACGCTAAACCCAAATGCGTATGGAGCCGGGCCCGGAGTGGATGCTGAATTGGATTCTATCAAATCAACATCAGCTGCGTGCAAGCCGCTGGTAATGAAAGGCCCCTAATGATGGCGTTCGCTGCAGTACGGAGATGACTGAGAGCTGAGGATGGGTGGCTGCTGGCTCTGGCTGGGCTGGGAAGGAAGCAGTGGGGAGAGGCCGTGGTGGTGGGACTGTCCCTGGGTGGATGCTGGAAGGAGGGAGGAGGCCAAGAAGGAAGGCTCGCCATTCCTAGAATAAGGATGGATGTATGCATAGACATTCATAGTCCCCTTTCAAGTTTACACACAAAAACCCAGAAACACATTGAGATCATGAAGGTAGGTCCAGCCCAGATGTGGATATAAATTCTAAATTCTGACCTGGAACCTACTTTCCCATCACTCCCTGCCCTCCGCCCCCACCTTCCTGAATTCTTCAAGATTGGATAGTGATGACTTAAAGAAAGGAGGAAGGATAGAAGAGGCAGGCTAAGGGTTTGTCTGGGACTCTCATTTCTATTCACTTCTCAACCTTTACTCCAGGTCACATGAGCTGCTTCTTCCGTCTTCCTCTTGGCATGTGTACTAGTTTCCTGTTGCTGCTGTAACAAATTACTGCACACTTAGGGGCTTACAACTATACACGTTTATTGTCTTACAGTTTTAAGCCACAAGTCTGACATGGGTCTCCCCAGACTAAGTTCAAGGTGTGGGCAGGGCTGCATTCCTTTCTGGAGGCTCTAGGTGGGGGAATCTACCTCCTTGCTTTCTCCAGCTTGAGAGGCACCTCCATTGCTTTACTCTTGCCCCCTTCCTCCATCTTCAAAGCTGATGTCGTTGCATCTCGCTGACCCTTATTATATGGTCACATCTCCGTCTGACCACAGCCAGGGAAGGTTCTCTACTTTTAAGGGCTTGGATGGTTAGACTGGGTCCACCTGGGTGATCTAGGTTACAATCCCCATCCCAAGGGCCTTAACCTGAATTACATCTGTAAAGTCCCTTTTGCCATGTGAGGCGACATATTCTCCAGTTCTGGTAGCATGTGGACGTCTTTGGGAGGAGGACATCCTTTTGCCCACCACAGAATGCATAAATTGAAGCCTTGCTCTTCAGATTCCTTTCATTTGGCTGAAATGCCTGGTGACCAGGATGGAACCAGATGCAATCTGCATTCACAGCCTTGGGTGCCATGGCCACGGGCAGACAACACTGTGGAAACCGTATCTGTGAGCGTCACTGCCAAGGTCTGTACCAGCTGGGATGGAGGGAGAGGCCTGTTGGATGGGAGTTATCTTGAGCTGTTTCCTCGAACTAGTAAGCCAGTGATAATGCTGTACATTTGTACGGTGCTTTATGGGTTTCAAAGCATTTTCAAAGACGTTGAAACTGGGTAGTGGGTAGCTGGTTGGACTAGTAGAAATTAGACCCATATCACAGAGGGAAAAACTGGGGCTCAAGATGAGTCAGTGATTTCCCCTGTGTCATGTCCAGGATCCAAGACTTTTCATTTGTGGTCCCGGGCTCATTGCAGCTGGAGGGAGCATCCAGAGATGGTGACCATGGCTGAGCTTGGATGAGAGCTCAGCAGGGAGCAGGGAGCAGGGAACAGCAGAAGCCTCGAACTCCCATCGCAGTTCTCTGCTTCCTGGGCTTCTGGCCCTCTGCCCCAAGATGGGGGTTCGGTTGCTGCCTTGCAGAGAAGGTTGGTGTACCCCCAGTCCCACTGTGCTGCTGGGTCCTCATCCTACAATCACCCACATGCGTTTGTGGGCCACTGGCCAGCTGAGTGTCTGTGGGCTTGTGTTGTGACTGGCCTAGGAACTGAACCTGGAGCCTCAGGCCCACCTTTACCATCCTCCAGCCAGCTGACTCTCGGTCACTGCTCGAAGGACAGCCTCCTCCCATGGCAGAGTGGAGCAGGTCCAGCCTCACCACTAGGAACCTTCCAGGTCAGAATGCACTGACGTAGACTTATACTAGTGAACTGGAGGTATATGTGTTCACAGGAAAGCACTTCGTTACTCCGGGCATCTCCTCCAGCAAGGAGCCAGCCCTGTCTCTGCTACCACATCTGCACTGTCTTGCCCCAGGTGCACTTATATTTTAGTTTGCATGTATCCATGAGCCAGCCCTCGCAGCACGCTCGCGTGTTGGGCGCCCTGCCTGCGTGTGTCCTGCCCTCCAGCTGTCTTGCTCCCCAGACTTACCCTCTGTCCTCACCCCTGTCCAGAGGCTGCAGCTGCTCATGACTAACTAATCCCAAGGAGCTGTGGGGAGGAAGGAAGGGGAAATCGGCTCTGGAGCCTGGCAGCGGTGGTCTTCGGCAAGTCACTTTACTTGTATGAGCCCTGATTTCCTCGTCTGTATAATAGGGCAAGAATAATCGCACGTGTTTGCTGAGTGCTTGTTATTACATATCAGGAACTGGCCTAACTGAAGTTCTATGTAGGTTACAGGCCTAGCTTATTTAATTCTCCCAGTACCATTGTAATGGTTCATTTTATGTGTCAACTTGGCTAGGCTGTGGTGCTTAGCTGTTTGGTCAGACTCCAGTCTAGATGTTGCTGTGAAGGTATTTTTTAGATAAGATGAACATTTAAATCAGTAGACTTTGCATAAAGCAGATTACCCTCCATAGCATGGGTGGGCCTCATCCAGTCAGTTAAGAGAAAAGACTGAGATCCCTGAAGAGGAAGGGCCTGTGCCTCCAGGCTGCCCTCGGACTCAAGTCTGCAACGTCAACTCCGGCCAGAATTTCCAACTTGCCAGCCAGCCCTGCAGAATAAGACTTGCCTATAATCACATGAGCAATTCCTTAAAGTACCTGTCTATCTATCTATCTATCTATCTATCTATCTATCTATCAATCGCCTACATCTCTATCTCTGTCTCTATCTATAATTAACCATCTATATCATCTCCTATTGGTTCTGTTTCTCAAGAACCCTGACTACTGCAGGAAATATTATAATGTCAATGACACAGAAGAGTAAGGGGGACAGACCATTTTCCACCTGTAACATGCTCCTTGATATTTCCCTGCCTCCTGTGTATTGAGATTGGTCATGTGACTAGAGTGTGGGCAGAGTGACATATGTCAGAACTGTACCTGCTTTGGAATTCCCCACCCTCTCTTTGTGCTTTCGTTGGCTGAATGGAGAAGACCCTGTGGAGGCCTCTGAGGAGGACCCCTAGACACCAGGAGCCTGGACCCCACACGACCCCATGGAAGGCCACCTATAGGATTGGACTGCAATGTGAGCAAGAAATAAACCTTTGGGACTTCCCTGGTGGTCCAGCTCCCAATGTAGGGGGCCCAGGTTCGATCCCTGGTCGGGGAACTAGATCCCACATGCATGCCGCAACTAAGACCCGGTGCAGCCAAAATAAATAAATATTTTGTAAAAAAGAAAAAAGCCTTTATGGTGTTAAGCCATTGAGATTTTGGAGTAATTCATTGTAGCAGATGACCCACCCTGACTAATCCACTGTCTGAGATTGCCTGGCCAGCAGGTGCAGAGTCAGGACTCAAACCCAGACAGCCTGGCTTGCTTAGCCACTACCCTGCCCTGCACAACACTGCCTTGTGGCATTGTTGTGAGGGTTAAATGAGATAGCTTGCAGTAGACATGGCACTAGGTAGCCCCCCACTGTGATAGGTACTGATATACCAAGGGTTTTATTAGGGCCAGGGATTTGACAATGCCTCTTGTAGTGTCATTGTGAACAAAATAGAGTAATGTGGGCTGAACGGCGGCTTCCTCACTGGTTGAACGGTTGTCTCCAAGATGTGTTGATTGATGAACCCATGTCAACTGGGAAGTCCCCAGGGCTGGGTCATGGGAGGCTTGTCCATTTCCCTAAAGAACCATACAATGTGTCTGTCTTCTTTGACATTTTATCCTTAGATACATGAAGACATAAGAGACATGATTAACAAATTGATAGATGGAGAAAGCTAGATGGGAGAGCTAATATGTTGGAAGACAGAGAAGATTAAAAAAGAGTCTGGGCAGGCCAGAACAATGGACTAAACCTAACAAGATAAAAAGTAGGAGGGATAAATCAAAGTCCTGCCTTTAGTTCAAAAATGAACTAAAGGAGGGCAGGATGAGGGAGGCTCAATGTAATAGCAGCTTATGTGTGAACGTCCTAGGGTTCTCACTGTCTGTTAGCCTGATATGAGTCAAGAGAATGACACAGATTCTTTTGAAATGCAGAACACCTTAGGTTGCACTGATAGAAGATTTATGCCCAGACTTCAATCATTAACTCAGCAAGTATATATTGAGTGCTTACTGTGTGCTGGACATTGCTGGGGAGAGAGCAATGAACAAGACAGACAAACCCTACCCTCATGCAGCTGACATTTAGGGATGTAATTATCCTGAGCTCTGTTCTAATTAGCTCTGACACCCTCTTCCTTCACCTCCTATAGGCAACCAAATGGTAAAGGCTTTAGAAACCGTGTGATATGGGGAATGGTCCAAGGAACTAGGAATGATGGGATTTAAGAAAGCTTAAAAAATATGAAGGGTCATCCCCTCGAATGAATGCGACGTATTTCAGAGGGAGAGGGAAGACCAATGGCTAAGAAAAGACGTTTGATGCTTGTGGAGCTCTGGGCGAGGCACTGTACACTCACTCTTTCATGTAATCCTCCCAACAGCTCTATAAGGTAAACAGTATTTCACCATTTCACAGATGAGGAAACAAAAGCTTGGAGAGGTTACTGTAACTTGGATGTGCTCATAATGCTGGCAAGTGGCTAAGATAGGATGTGGATCTCATCTGTCTGAATTCAAAGCCCAGTGTTCTTTCCCATTCACCGCCATGATGCAGACTGAACCTTAATTTAAGGAAGAAGTTTCCACCAACTTCAGCTCTACCTAAGTGGACCACAGTGTACTTCCCTCATTGGGAGTGTTTTAGCAGAAGCTGGATGACAGTCTCCTGGGATGCCCCACAAGGGGCTTCTCCGTGGGTGCCTTTGAGGTGGGCAGGGCAGGGGAAGGGAGGTTGGGTAGCACAGCTTCTGTGCCTTTGTCTCTGGCCTCATCTGCTACATTCTCGCCTCACTGGGCCCTGGCAGTTCCTCTAACAGGCCATCTTCTTTCCCAGTCTGGGGCCTTTACACACATCAACCCCATCACCCACTTTCCGTAGCTAACTTTTGCCCATCTTTCTGATTTTAACCCAAACCTCACTTTCTGCAGGAAGCTGTCTCTGGTGCTTGACACTGGAGTAGGTGCCCCTACTAGAGCGTCTCCCGGCCCCCTACCCTCTCCATGGGAGCACTGAGCACCCTTGTGCTGGCTGCTCCGCTGTCAGTCCTCCTTGGTAACCGGAGGCTCCCTGAGGACAGGGGCCGGGACAGGGACAGGGTCTGTCCTGTGTTCTGCTCGATCCCCACTGCCCAGCGCACAGTAGGGACTCCATAATAGCATTTATGACATCTTCTAAGATCTGGTGATGATTCTGGAGCCATGGCAACAGCCAGCATCCATTTGGTTTTCCATCTCGCGTCTGTCTTCTCAGCACTAAGCAGGCCTCGCGCTGGGTCGGGTGGGTTCCGGGTGCGTTGTGCTGTGGGAACGGGGTAGCAGAGAGCAGCAGCGGCCACTGGCTGCAGCCCGGCAGTCTACTCCCTGGTGCTAGAATCCAGGCGAGGTGGTGGCCGTGGAGCCGGGCCTGGCAGAGGATGGGTAGTGAGCTACCCCAGCGACCTCAGCGATTCTCCGGTCCTCTCTGTAGATTCTGGGCTGTCCGGCGCGCTTCCTCTGCCTTGAAGTGTGCCCTGAGCCCCGACCTCTCTGGACATGGGAGCTGCACCTCCTATTACTCTGTTCGTCTGTGTGATCCTGGCTTGGCTTTCTGACTTCCTGCCTGGCAGCAGAGAGAGAAGGGGGTTAACCATGAGCTGGTCCACGGGGGAATGCAGGATGACGTCAGCCAGGGTGCCCAGCAGAGACAAAAGCCTCTAATTGCTCATTTCCTTCTTGTCAGAAGGCTGACTCCATAGTTACTGTAATAAAGGCCTGTGGATTGGGAGGAGGCCAACTAATGAGGGAACCAGTGTTCAGTGGTAAGAAGTGGGAGATGAGATACAGCCCGGCGGGGTGGGCCAGGAGATGCAGTCCCCTGAGGGAAGATGGAGAAAGGCCATTGGATCACGTGACCTGGGTTGGTGGGGCGTGGTCAGCCGGACTCATGGTCAAGTTGCATCTGAAATGCCTTCACTGTGGGAGCAGCTGGTCCCCTCTGTACGGTGACAAACTTCCAGATCCTCTCTGGGCGAAGGCTCTGTTTCTGAAGAAACCGAGCCTTGATGCTTGTGTGATTTTGTTAACAAGCAGAGGTGACTGCCTTCAAGGGGCAGGTTTGAGAAGCCGTTCTGTTTGCAGGGGATGGCCCTGGATACTGGGTCACTCTGTCTTCTCTTATAAACGTGTTGTGAGTGATTTCACTTGAGCAATTCTCCTTCTAGAACCTGCCTTAGAATCAAGGACTCCCAAGAGCAGGAGGGAGGTCTCTTCCTCCATTCACACGTAGTTGCTTTTTGGCGTAATCCAAAGGAACGGGTATCCTTGTCGGGCTGTAGTCCCTGAGGCCAAGGGACTCCACCACCTCCAGGTGCCAGCGGGTCCAGACTCTTGTGGACACCATCGCATGCCTGTGCACAAGCTCCCTGCGTCTGCTTACCCCACGTGGAACCCGCACCGAGCCATCCAGCTTCCCTACCCCCCACCATTCCTCTCCACATCTGGACTGTCCCCCTCTCTTCTTGGCCCTTGTAAACCTCACCTCTGGCCTCCGCAAGAAGGCCTCCTGTCTCCTCTGTCTTCTCTGAGCGCCTACAGAGCTTGCTCTGGATGCCCAACGTTTGCACCTACTGCTTCAGCCACCCACGGACATCGAAGCTGCTGATTTGGGTTTGGAGCCTGGTCTGCTGCCCTAGACTGTGGTCCGTCAGAGGCTCTGCTCTTGTAATTGTCGTGTGTCCACGCAGTGCTGAGAGCTTAGTCTTCAGGAGGTACTTGCTGCACTGAATTAAACTGAATTCTGATCTGAACCCTCACCAGAAATCCAGACTTTTCACTTTGAGTCATCAGAGTGGCGTATGATTTGACAAAACAGGTCGAAACAATGTAACTCCTTATTAAGTGCCCTGGAGCCCCAGTGCTCAGAGCCAGTGCGGAAAAGGCAGATGCCATGTCATTTCAGGAAGGAGGCCACTGAGGATGGGGGATGGGGGAGTGCCAGGGCTGGGTCAGGTCTGTAGGGAAGGGGCTCCATGGTCAGGCGGCTTCGAGACACTGTAGGAGCCAACTTAAACAGGTCTGTCTACAGCGGGGCTTCTCAGATCCTAAAATACAAGTGTGCACGTGGATCTCCAAGTGGCCCTTGTGGTACGTGCTGCTTCCCACACTGGTGTCACGTGCAGTCACTTTCAGGAGAATCCTCTCCCGGGAGCTGGGTTTATGGCTTGCTCGTGGGGAACCCCCACGTGCCGTGGGGCTCCACTGAGAGGATGGAAGGGTCCACGCCCTCACGTTGAGTCCCAGCCCCAGAGAATGAGAGTCCCTCCACCTGCATTGCCAGGTGCCCTCTGGCAGTCCTGTGGCGCACACCGCGGGGGGCTGTGGGCTCTGCCTCTCCCAGGTCAGCCTCGTCTTCCTGGCACCCAGCCCCAGCCCTTCCCACCTGAAACCTCTTTATCTGGTCTTCTGTGCTCCCCCTGTTCCCTTTCTCCCCCTACCCTGGCCGGAGTGCTCTGATTGAATATTCCCGGTTCTCCATCCCCCACCTGCGCTGCTCCCAGCCACGCATTCCATCCGTATTCAGTCTTGCATTATTTAAATCTAGAAAATGTTCTGGGCTTGAAATGAAGAGACTCATTAATACGGGCTTTCTGTATTTATTTCTGACTCACTGGAACTTTAGAGAGCTTGGCAACCCTGATCCTGATGGCTCTTTCTTCAGTTAGAAGAGCCCAGTGGGCTGAGGTGGGTGGCCTTGGCTGTGGCGTTACCACCGAGCAGGGCTCCGCCGTGGTTTCAGAGGGCGCCCGTGAAGGTTGGATGATCTCAGATCCTAGCTTTGCTGCTCACCACCTGTGTTCTTCTAGTGGATCCCTTTCTCTCCCTGGCCCTGGTGTCCTCATCTGTGAAATGAGGGCAGTGGACCACGTGGCCTCTGAGGTCCCTTCAAGTGCACACACGCTACGATGTGCCACCCTGCCCCTTGACGGCACCAAAGGGGAAAAGAGTTAAAGGCAAGCAAATCACACTTGTCGACTTGTATATATTTCAAACACATTTTAAAAGTCACAAAGAGCAGACTTATCACAAAATGGTTTCGTCGTTTGAAATCATTTTGTAGCCATAGGAAACATTAGAATGCCCAGTGCAGAGATTGTTTAAAGCCTTTATATTTATATAGCAGCTTTATTTCCAAAGTGCCCGAATTACATGTTCCTATTTGGCTTTCACAATCTATTTCCAGAAGGTGTGTTGTAGAAAGTGAGTATTCCGGTTTACATATAGGGAAACTGAGGCACAAAGAGGTTAAATGCCTTTCCCTAAGTGACCAACAACGTGGTGATGGGGAACTGGGACTTGGACCTAATGTTTCCTGGACACTTCTCCACGAGGACACCCCCCCAAGCCCTTGGACTTCATGGGACCAAATGGAACCCATGTTCTTTCCCAGGTCTTTTCTTCCTCCCGGTCATCCCCACCTAGTCTCACCCAGGACAGAAATCTGGTAGCCATCCTTGTTTTTGTGACTGTCATGACCTGCGTCCAATCAAGCACCAGCTTACTGTCCTGAGGATTTCCCCAATCCTTCTCCTTCTCTCTACCCTAGAGCGGCACCTTGGGGTCAGATCTCCATCACATCTCATCCGGACGGGAATTTTGCCATAGCTTTGTAACTGGTCTCTTTGCCGCTGGTCTTTCTCCCTCAAATCCATTCTCCAAAAATTTAAAACTGGCTACATCCCACCTCTTACTGCCTCCCCCCTCCCCCCGGTTTGAAATGCTTGAGTGGTACTCATTATTTATTGGATAAAGTCTGTGTTTTCTAGCCTGGTGTCTGGAAACTGTTGACTTCACCTTTTGAATGTATCTGCCCTGTACCTTATACCCTAATAATCCTGGGCCAACAGTTATTCTCCAGGTGAGCCACAGAATTTCCCACCTCCATGCTTTTGCTTGTGTCATTTTCTCTGCCCAGAACAATCAGTGCAGCCGTGTTCTTCTGTGGGCTAATTCCTGGACCTTGTCTTTCAAGACTTTTAACTCCCATTACACAATTCAGCCCCTACTTGTCCTGCGGCTGAATTAGGTGCCCCTCTTCTTTGTCTGTGTAACACCCCATACCTTCCTCTGACATGCTGTCTACATGCCATCTCTATTATAAGACTTGAAGTTCTTGAGGTGATGAACCACATCGTACTCATTTGCATAGCATCAGCGCCCCTACTACAAAGCAGTGAAAAGTGTGGGCTTGGTCTGGGTTTTAGAGGAAACACATCAAACTCCAGAGATGCCCTCAGTGTCACTGTCTCCTTCCCAGCTATGGTGGCAGAGAAAGGGGAACAGAGGGTAAATGCCATTTCAGGGAAGTGTGTGTGTGAGTGTGTGTGTCCGTGTGACACACTTGTTTTCCCTGCTGCTTAAGGAGAGTGAATCAGTGTTAGAACAGAGTCCAACAGCAGACAAGGTCTCCCAGGAGTAGCAATCAGCTTTCCCTCCCATCCCTGTGTATCCATAGGCCTAACAAAGCAATCACTGCCTCTCACTGTTTTAGTCTTTTACTCAATCATTTAATTATTTCTCAGGTCTGGGTGGCATGGCCACCTCGCTGGTTTTAACCCAGAGTATAATTACCTGTTCTGTTCCTCCCCACCTCACCTCTGTTTAGAGCTCTTAACTGGACCAAATTTCACCTGACTTCTTGCTGCGGGCATAAAAAGGACCATGGGCCTCTAATCACTGCCTGGGGCCTCAGAGCAGCTGGCCCTAAAGTGCAATATCGGCTCGTTTATTCGTGTTCCTTCAATTGACTCCAGATTGCTCTGAACGAATTCTTGGGCTCAGAAGAAGCTGTGCAGGCTTATTTTCATTAGCGTGGATGCCGAGCAGGGAGAGAGGGAGAGAAAAGAGGAAAAGAGAAGACTTTATGGCCGGAGTTTCCTTTGTTTCTCGCCCCCTACTGTATTCCCCAGGTCCTCTGCACACAGTCCCCCTCCCCGCCAGTGCAGGAAACAGGCCACTCCAGGTGCCCGAATCTTCCACTGAGGCCCTGGATCTTATTGGTATAGACCACTCAGCCCTGTTCAAGTTATGACTTAATGAGTCCATCATGGGAAAGAACGCTAAACCTGTGCTTCCCTCCAGTAAAGTCACGCTGGAAAGAGCAGATGCTCTGTCTGACGGTTGTTTTATCTCTTCAGGGCGGAGCTGGAGGACCTTGTTCAGGGGAGACATGGTCCCGGTGTGGTCATCTGAGCAGGACTGTAGAGTCAACTGCATGATGACCCTCAAACATTCATCACTTTCCCCTTCTTACCATCAGCACTGTCCTCATAGGACCAACTCATCTTGGCGCCCTTGACCTTTGAGGTCAAGGCAACTGATTTCCCTGCCCTGTGTCCTTCCTTGACTTCCTGCCTTACTGCTTGTACTGTCTGGAAGTTCTCAGGGATGTCTGATCTGAATCTTCCTTATATAAGAGAAGCCTATTTCCTTTTGGTTCATCTTCACCTGGCCATCTCTGTCTATAACTCTTCATAATCTTGAGGTCAGTTAGGAAAGTCTTATTTCACCTCCCTTGACCTCTGTTCTCCAGGCCAAGTCATCCCGATCCAAGAGTCATAGAATCATGAAACTTAAGAGCCAGAAGTCCTTCCTTTACTCAGCTCTCCTCAGCTTGACTTTATTGCCCTTACGCATATGAATGACTTCCTTGAGATCTTGCCCAGTTTCTCAGAAAGACTTTAAAAATATGGGTGGTGAGCTTCTATTTCCAATGGCCCATCAGTTCTGGGCGCTGAGCTGAATACTTTAAAGAGGGCTTCTTGTTCTCTCAAGCTTTCCTTCTAGAATCGTAGGATGGGCAAATATTCACCATCCTTCACTTTTTTCTTAAGGACAGGGCAGAGGGGATGGCTTTGGTGGAAGTATGGGTTGTCAGAAGCCAGTGCCCCCATTTTCGTGTTATGAAGGAGGGCTTCGCAGAGGAGGTGGGGCTGTGGTGGAAAGAATACTGTTTGTATCCAGCATGCTTGGTTCTAGGTCCGATTCTCTCCAGTCTAGCTGGGTAACCACGGACAAGTCACTTTACCTCTCTGTCTATAATATGAGGAAATCAGAGCAAACAAATCCTGAAGTGCTCTCTAGTTCTGGCTTTTGTGAGTGAAGAGACTCGTAGAGGAAGGCTCCGAGAGCAGGGCGTGGACCGGCTGATGAATGATGTGGGGTAGAGGACGCTGGTGATCCGGGACAGTGCTACCGAGGGAACGTGGACAGATGGGGCTCCAGTGAGACAACTGAGACACAGTGATGATGGGGAAAGCTAGGAGAGGCGCTGTCGATTTGGGAGGCTGCTGTGTGCTGTGCGTGCAGGCTGGTCAGGCCCACATGTGCTGGGTTAGTGTAAATCTCCTCTTCGTTCTTCTAGAAGGTGCAGTCCACTTCCACAGTGCTGTTCACAGCACTGACCTCCAAAAGGTGACCCTCCTGTGCCAGCAGCCCGCGTTAGAAGGAGGTTGCTCAAGGCTGTCCAGACGATCTGGATACCCCTGTGTTTTGCAGGGTTCTTCTCCATCTGGTCAGCCAGCAGCAGAAGAAACCTAAGGACTGTGTTCCTCTTGCTGATAGATAGTAACACCTGCTCAGCCCTAAGCCAGCCTTTTCGAACAGAAGGATCCCCAGACCAGTCTCTCCCGCTGCTCCTTTGCTCCTAATGGCATAGAAATGGTGCATTGGATGCAGGAGCTGGGGTGATTTGAAGAAGGATCAACACCGTGCTTTCTGTGTGTGTAAAACCACTTCCCCCTAGTCTTCTTTGACATGGTTGGATGCTTTCATGTCTTGCATCCTGGTGAGAAGAGTGTCCACTGCAGTGGGCTCATCTTTCTGCCTCTCCTGGGATCAGCCCACTGCCTCCAGCTGACAGAGAAAGGCACCTTTCTTCTAGTCATGGAGGCTAGAGCGGGCTCAGAGCCCTGCAGCTTACCAGATAGTGCCGGGCGGTGCTGCAAATCTGAAACCTACCCCACGGGCAAAGGCAGGGGAGAGACCAGGTTGACTCATGGCTGGTTCCCAGAGCTGTAGATGTCCTCCCAGCTGAGCCAGATCTGCCTGGTAAGTCAGGAGCAAGGGCTGGCCAAAGGGCTGAGATGGCATTCCTGTTCCCTGCTCTAAATAGAATGCTCTGGGCATTGGCACTCAGGACTCTTAGGGAAAGCTTCTCTGTCTCTGTCCTCAGTCGTACTTGCCTTCCCTCTCCTTTTCTCTTGGAACCTCTTGCTGTCTGCCAGCTCCTCGCCTCACGGTTGATAGTACCAGCTCCAACTTACTTATCGCCCTGCGTACATGATTGCTTTCTTCATGGTATCTCTTTGAGATGGTCGTTGTTAATTTCCCACCTTACAGAAGAGGATGCTGAAGACCAGGAAACTTGTCATTTGTCCCAGTTCTCACAGAGAGCATATAGCAGAGCTAGGACTGAAACTCCATTTGGTCTGACTCCAAAGCCCATGTCTTTGCCTCCACAGTATAGCAAAGGTGGGAGCCTACACTGCAAGAGACCAAGGCCCAATATCCCCCTGAAGATCCCTGGTATCCAGACTTGGGACTCTCACTGATGTACATGTTCAGCTTCTCTAAGATGACTTTCCCTTTGAAGATGAGTTCCCATCTATCCTGGCAAGGCCAGGTGGTCACTGGGAAAGACCTGGACCACAGGTTCTGGAGACCTTGTATCTAATTCCGGTTCCACTGCAACTCCCATGATGTGTGACCTTGGACAAGTCACTTGATTCTTGTCTTTCTGTAAACTGGGAACAACATCTCACCCCTGGCTGCTGCCTCCATCCCCTCCCCGCATGACAGAGCAGAAAAGATCATGGACCCAGAGTCAGGCAGCTGGGCTCCAGTTTCAGCTCTGCCCCCAAACCACCTTGTGACGTCAAGCAACACTTTCAACCTCTATAACCTTCAATTTCTTCATCTGTAAGATGGGTTTAATAATATTTGCCATGACAGTAGGGTTTCGTTTGAATCACATGAGATAACAGTGCTTTGAAAGAGAAGTCTCAAAAGTCAGGTAGTGCTAATGGTGTGGACATGGGTAGGAAATTTCACATGAAATGTTTGAGTTCTTCATCAGAAAGGATGTGTATAAGGCTGTGGTCATTGGAAGCTCTGTGTTTAGCAAGGAAGTGAGCATGTTAGACCTTCTGTGGTGCTCAGGGCTCCGTGCTCTCATTATCCAGCAGCATCTGGGAAACAATGAATCATCAGGACTGCCCAATCCCTTATCTAATTATTCTTCAAGCCATCCCCATGGAGGCATTTTGGGGAAGACAGAAGTGAGGAAAATAGAGTAAAGTGAAGATTATAAGAGCCATCCAAACTTCTGGTTCCTGGAGGTCACCTCCGTACCCTGGCAACCTTCTGAGTTCACCAGCAGCCTCCCCAGCCTGCCCCAGGGAGGATGCACTTGTTTAAGAACTGGGTCCTGAAAACCGGGTCATGGGTCCTATCTGAGTAATGGGAGTCATGGGGACTTTGTGCTAGGGTTGACCAACTCTGAGCTAATTCACTGGAGAAAGCTTCACATGTTGTGGATATTTCATATGGAAGAAGAACCAGGCTGAGAGTCTGTGCATGGACAGAGTTGCTTTTTAAGCCGTTACTAGCATTATGAAGGCCATGCTGGTGCCTGCCTGTGCCTTGGCATTCACGTGTGTCTTGGCCTGACATATATCACATGGATAGATATCTAGACTATTCTTCAAAATCTTCTGGGAGAGGACAGTCCAAAATTGCCCTAAGCAAGCCATATAAGTATTAGCAAATTTAACAATCTAAAAGCCTGGATCCATGTTCTCTTTCCTTCAATTTAAGAGAATATTCTTTGGTTCTCAGGAAGGGAAAAATAAAGTTTGTTGACCTCTCTCTTTGAAGACACACCATTCTTTTTATTGAAACTTGTTCTCAAGTATATTAATGTCAAATATTGTGGAGGGGCTGAGATTTTACTCTACTGGCAACATAATAAGTTAGCCTGTTTTTGTTTCAAGTTGACAGAAGACATGAGATTCCTGGATCAGAGATGAAAGACTTTATTACTCACAGTAAAGGCAGTAGCCACATTGTTAGCATATGTTTGTTGGCTCCCTGAACCCTGATTCCCACAGGGTGGGAATGAAGATGGTCAGATGACACTGGTACACACAGGGAGTTCCACTGTAGGAGAGGAACCCTGAGCCTAGGGAACCCAAATCTTTTATAATAGGCAGTAAACATGCTGGCCCTTTGTTCTGGACTGAGACCCTATATCTTCCAGGTCTGTTTGCTATGCAAACATTCTTGCAAAGGTGGTCTGGGACAAAGAACAGTCTGTACACTGCTTGCAAGACATGCAAAATTGTGGGAGCCCCGTGGAGAATTGTTTTCCAATGTTTATCAGTATTATTACATTTAGGTGAGCAAATTCCAGTTTCTTTAACCTTTTGGCCTGGGTTCTGTCTCCCAATCTCTTCAGCTGTTAGACAGTTATCCCCTTTAGGGCTCTGGCTCTCTTTGAGTTCTGTGTTTTCCCACCTTCCAGGGCAGACAGAGCTGATACTCTTCTGTAGGGGACTTCCTAGGGACTTCCACGAAAGATGTTTACTTCCTTGTTTGGGGGGCTCCAAGGAAACTGCACCTGGAAGACATATTGCCGTCATCTCTTTGGTTCTTGAGAGATGAAGACAAATTGCAGGCAATTTAGAGACAAATTACTTAGGTGATTAGGGGTGATGTCGGGGGAAAGATGAAAAGAACTGCACATGCAAGCGTCTGCTCAGATTGTGTTGCAGAAATTGGAGGAAGGGGATGTGGGGAAATGTCCCATGTCTGCATGAGTAAGGCTATGAGCGTCTTTCTGGATACAGACCTCTGACCCTGCTCCTCCCTAGCTTGACCTCCCTATGTGTCAGTTTCCTCTTTAATAAAACTGGAATGAAAATGGTATGTTGTTGGGGATTAAAGGACATAATACATATTAATAGAAGGAGCTCAAGCAGCATGTGCTATTTTAATAACACAGAAAATGGAGGTAGAAAGAATCTCAGAGAGCCTTATATTGAACATCTCAGTCTACAGAGGAGGAAACTGAAGCTCAGAGGGAGAGGTGAACTAGTTATAGGAAGAGTAGGACTAACTAGAAGGCAGGTCTCCCCACATCCAATTTGGTGCTAGGCAGAGATCAACTTCTTTTCTGTTGTTTAGTTTCTCAAAGGAAGCTGTAATTTTTTTAGACCAACATTAATCCAAAACATCTAAGACATAAGAATATGTTATGATTGTCTGTTATCTTAACATGTTTTAATTGTTAATGTCCACGCCGAGAAGTAGTTACAAGTCCATTAGGTTTCAAGTTCTCCTTCTGAGTTCCTTAAAAGAGGGTAAGTGCATTTATGACCACTTTCCTGAGATGAAACATCAAGTTCTCCTTTCAGAATGAAATGAACTCCTGCTAAGGTCATTGTCTTCCTTACTTTGGATGTTGACACCAATGGCTTTTCTACTAGGGGCAAGGCAGGGGCAGCCATAAGTTCTCTATTTTCCAAAGTTCTCTTGTAGGTATCTGTAGATGTGGATGAGAAAATTTATTGCAACTTCCCACAAATAAATTGTTTCCTCTTACAGCATAGATTAAGGGTGCCGATGCTTTTCACTCACAAGACATTTTCTCAGTCAGACTTTACGTTGATTAAAGGATGATCATTTCCCAGTCTCATGTTAATTAAAATTAACTGCCAATCAGAGCTTCTGATTTGTATATGGCTATGGCTATCCCACTTGTTAAAATAATTCTAGGTTATAAATTGAAACATGACTTTTTAGGGGGCCTGGGCAGACTTATCTCCAACAAACAATTTCTGCAACATTTTTGGAAATATTGAAAATAGTCTAAAGCTTCCCATTACTGTTTTCTAGAAGCACTAGGAACCACCACCGTTAACTACAGGATAAAGAAGCAGAAGGGATCCTAGGAGTAATAGAGTCCAACTTCCGAATTTACAGAAGGAATGGAGGCCCAGGAATTGGGTCACTTGCCCAAAGACTCTGGCAGAGGCCTCTGGGAATGACTCCTAGCTCTACTGATGTCCCTCTTTTTCTGGGAATGGCTGTAATATAGGGGGAGGCCTGCAGGACCACGTCTGGCTTGCTATCCTATTCTGGTGGGTCCCTCCTGGGTTAGGCCTCAGAAACAGCTACCTCTCAATCCTGGTCTAAAGCTGAGCTTATCAGTCTCTTTCTTCAAAGTCAGATATTTGAAACAGAGCCTGAGGGGTTCTTGAGATTAAGTCCATGAAGGGCAGCACAATTGGAAGGAATCCCACACTCTCCTGATGCTGTCTGCCTGGGGCCCCTCTTGTGCCTTTTCTTCATGTGTCTTGTTCAATCCTTCCTTCCGTTTCATGAAATGCCCCAATGTCCTTCCAATGAATTCTTTCTAAAAAATATAAAGATCATTTATATTTGATTTCTGTGCTGGCAACTGACAGAACTTTGACTGAAAGAGACACAGGATTAGTAAATAGCGATGCTGGCATTGAACTTTGGTCTCGGGACTTGATTCTAATGCTCTTTCTTGTACAACGTGCTACAACTCAAAAAATAATCTATGCATCCTTGATGTAACTCATGCTTTTGAGTAATACGATAATTATTAGACAATAGAAGTTCTAGGAAAAATAGCAACTTTGGGGGGGGAATTCTTCCTGAAAGCTCTTTTTCAAATTGTGAGTTAGAGAAAACAAAAAAATCACACATATATCTGAATACTCTATTACGTTAAAGTAGAATAATGGATTCAGTTTACTTTAAACTGAGATATTATTATAATGCAATCTCTAGGGCAGATTTACCAAAGCATTAATATAGAAAATAGAAACACATTCTCTGAATTTTGAAATATCTTTCACTGGTGTCTTTAATAATACCATTTCGTTTTCTATGCGTTCCTATAGGGATGCAAATCATTGCACTATAGACAAATGAATGTGCTTCTCTTCAAGGTTGTGAAGAGAAAAAAAGGATTTTCTATCTTACTACTGTTCCTGTTGTATCAATAGAGAAACCAGAACATGGAGCTCATTTAATTGCTCGAGATCCACTGAGGGGAGGGAGAGCCAGGGTCGGGGAAGCAGTAGATTGAAAACTCTACTGTGTGTTTGCTGCGCTCAGCATGTGGGCTTACATAAAAAGGAATGAAATAATGCCATTTGCAGCAACATGGATGGACTTAGAGATTATCATACTAAGTAAATCAGATATCATATGATATCACTTATATGTGGAATCTAAAAAAATGATACAAATGAACTTATTTACAAAACAGAAACAGACTCTCAGACATAGAAAACAATCTTATGGTTACCAAAGGGGAAGGCGGGGGAGGGATAAACTAGGAGTTTGGGATTTGCAGATACAAACTACTATATATAAAATAGATAAACAACAAGGACCTACTGTATAGCACAGGGAACTATAGTCAATACCTCATACTAACCTATAATGGGAAAGAATATTTATATGTAAGTAAAACAGAATCACTTTGCTATATACCTAAAACTAACACAGTATTGTAAATCAGCTATACTTCAGTTAAAAAAAAGTGTGGGCTTAGCTTTTGAAGTGTAGTTTGAGAGGAGAAAGGTGGGAGGGATGCTCTGTGTTATTAGTTTGCATGTTATTTATCTTTATTGTCCCAGTGCCTAGCATATGAACAGGTGCCTAATAAATACAGAAGGAGAGAAGAATGGAGGGAGGGATGCTGGAGAAGGAAGGAAGGGAGGGAGGGAGGGAGGGAGGAAGGAAGTCAAGATGCTGCATGGAGGCTATGGAAGAAGCATAATTTGAAAATGGTCCAATGAAGTCCTTGGGACACATGCCCAGGTGAATGGATGAGGCAGACAAGTTGGGAAACCTGTAGCCACCATGACTGAAGTAGAGACTAATCCATGGAAAATGGAAAAGATGCAGAGCAGGAGAGGTGAGGAGGGAAAAAAAGAAATCAAATCAAAGAGGAAGAGGAAGCGGTTGAGGTTGATCCTGGGGAGAAAGAGGCTGGTGCACGGTGGGTTCTGGGCTACCTTCCTCAGTGCTGGACCTTTCTCTTCCATTGTGCTTTTCGGCCCTTCTCCTTGCCCAGGGTGCCCACTGTTCTCCTGTTCTAGATCAAAAACAGCCTCCCGGAAGTGGAGACACTTTCGTAGCTGAGTAAAACACTGACCTCTCTTAAGGTGTCACCAAGACCCTTGTGACTTAACAGATTTAAACCTTGCCCACAGGACGGACTGTGAAGTGATGGGTTTAAGACCACCAGCCAGAGGATTGGTGCCCTGAAATGAATCTCACAGAACGACTCTCACTGGGCTCTTCCTGCTTCTTCCCCACACGTCTGTCCTTTCCCTACTCTTGACTCAACCCTCCTCCATACACCTGGGCATGACTTGTCCATCTGTTCAGTTTCCTCCCTGCCACTACCTGGTTGGTGAGCCAAGCATTAAGGGGTCTAGTCCCAAGCACACACACACAGAAGGGATGTTCGCTCCATTCAAAAGCCGGTATGTACTGTTCATGCAGAATGTGAGGGGTTCCCCCTCCGGACCCCGACTGGGCTTGCTCCTGGAATAAGTGCATTGTGCTTTGGACCCAATGTGACATATGTCCTTCCTCCTTGAGGTGTAGTTAGTGCTCATCAGTGTCACAGACAGACACAGGGCACAATAGGAAATTTTAGGAAAACAGGGTTAAGAAGGGCAGTATGGGGCTAGACTGAAGTGGATGGGAATAAGAAGAAAGAGAGGAGAGTTAACAGGATGAGGAGAGATCCACCTGGCTACAGTGGTTAGATGTCCACCAGAGGCAGGCTCACCTAGTGGGTCCCCATTTTCGTGATCTGAGAGCAGGTGATTAGGATCCAATGGGAATAATTTGAATTCCACAGAAGGCAGTGATGCTGACTGGAGAGCTTTAAGGGCAAGCAGTGTAGTTTAAGGGTATGAATAAACTCTGTGTGTGTGTGTGTGTGTGTGTGCGTGTGCGTGTGCGTGTGTGTGTGTGTTTTCCAAATTGTTGGGAGAACCTGCTATATCAAGAAACTGTGACATTTTTATAAATCCAGGTCGGCTCTGTTCCAACCATGCCGAGCACTCCTCTATGATTCTGAAATCAGACCCTTTAAGGGCTTGTTGTACTAATACCTTCCTCACTTGGTGCCTCAGTTTCCCTCCCAAATGAATATTCAATTTTTTATTTCAGTTTTACTTTGGCCATATTAAGCATATAGCACAAACAATTCAAATTCACACCTTAATAAAATTGCAAGTCACATTGGATGATGGACTTCCTGGGTCAAAATAGTGAAGGTTCAATGTGTAAATGCCAAGGCTGTGTCTACAGTATGGAAGTAGGCTTCCCTGGGGAGTGCTCTGGTGGGGTTCCCGCTAGACTCAGGTCCGTTTAAAGCTCTGAACTGCTCTGTTTTGAGATGAAGGGAAGGAGATTCTTCACGAAGATGGGAATCTATCTGAGAATTCTCCTCTCTTAAGGCTCTGGGGTGCACTGTGGAGACTGGTAAGCCAGCTGCTATGCTTTCCTGCCCTCCTGGGACAGGTCAGTGCAGCTGCAGCGGAGCTTTGGTTGGCTCTAAGAGGGATGCTGGCTTCGGGATCTTAGCGGGGGGATGCAGCAGACAGGGGGAGCCCAGCACAGGATACATGTGAGCCAAGCAGACGAGGCAGCAGCATCTGCGAAGCTGATAAAGAGGGTTGCCGCCAATCCTGAAATCGCTGGAAGTACAGAAGGAGGGGGTGGAGAGGAGAGGGAACCCAGTGTCCCGGTAGGGAGACTGCAGCACTTCCTTTCCTGTGAGATTCCCGTTAAGCATGGCAGACAGGACCATTCAGAGAAAGAGTGGGGGAGGGGAGAAGAAAATCAATTGTTCTTCATATTTATTGATCGCCTTCAATGAACCTCTGTGATCATGGGGTGGGATGGGGACGGAGGAGAAAGGCTTGGCCTCTGAGGGTGAGTGAGTGGCCATCCTCTGTGGCATGGGAATGCCATGAGGCCACTGAGGTCACTGGGCTGGAGCCTACCCACTGTGTCCTGCAGGGGACATGAGAGAGGATCACTCAAGTCTACCCAGGGTTGGGAGGAAGGGCCCGATGATGCTTGTTTCAGTGTTCGGGGCTGGAACCTCATCTAGATGATTGAGAGTTTTTCCCCCTATTTTAGAAAATAATACACATATAATTGCAGAAGACATGGCCACAGAGAAGAGTAATATAATATAAAAGTGCATATTTTCACCAGAGTGCTGTAACCATTCCAATCTGGTCTGTACACCTGGTTTATATAGTTTAAGTAGAACTACATGTCCTATATGATATCCTGCTTTTCTTTTGCTTATCTATAAAGTGCATTTTCCACATTAGTAAAAGCTCTTTAGAGCTGCTTTGAAAAAGAGCTTTTTTGGTATTAAATAATAAATAAACAAATAAATAATAAAATAAAATTTGGAAAAATACAAAAAGTATAAAAAAGGAAGTAAAAATCCTAATAATTTCACCACCCAGAAAATGACTCCTCTTGATATTTTAGTATATTTCATTCTAAGCTTTTTTCTATGCATATGTATAGACACACACACACACACACACACACACATAATGTATTTTCCTCCACAAAATTTCAGTCATGAAGTGTGTATACTTTTTTATGTTCTGCTTTTTTCACTTACATTATGAAAATTATCTTAAATCATGATTTTTAATGTTTGTATAATATTCCATTCTATGTGTCCATCAGTCTTTATTCAGTTGATCTGCTATTATTTCCAATGTGTTGGTATTAGAAACAACACAGTGATGGCTTTCTTTTTATCTGTCTTTAACCTCCTGTCTCTTGGTACCTAGAAAAGGAGATTGGTTTTTTGGAGGTGGATCTGGGTTTTTCCCTTAGCATCAGGGAGAAACTCCCATTATCATAGCCTGCTGAAGCTCTGCTCATACAGAGTCCCTGAACTTGGCTCAGAACTTGCTGGAAGCCCCCAGTGGTGCTGGTCTCCCTCCAAGACACCTCATCTTTTTAAATTAAAAAAAAAATTTTTTTAGTTTAGTTTTTAGAGCCTTGTTGTCTAATGCATTGATACACAGCCACTAACTAGATGAGGCTCTTCAAATTTAAATTAATTAAAATCAAATAAAATCAGAAACTTAGTTTCTTGGTCACAGCAGCTACATTTCAAGTGCTCAAGAGACACAAGGGGCTCATGGCTACCATATTGGACGGTAAAGATACAGAACGTTTCCGTGGTCACAGAAAGGCCTCTAGGACAGCACTAGAGGAAAGATCACCCCAGGCTCTTCACGCCTGGTTTCCTTGTCGTGGGGTCTCCCTGAGTTTGCCACCCCTTTCGAGCCCCTCTCCTCAGAGCATCGATCCTCTCCCACCCTCTTCTTGGGCACTCCCATACTTCAGCCTTCTCTTAGTCTGATTAATAACTCATCTTTTCAGGCAAAGGTGGAGCTTAGAGCAGGTCCTTTTTCTCTCTAGGTGAGTGGGAATTTATCCAGAGACCAGAATGATAAACACACAAGTAAGCTTTTCTAGCGCTGCTCCTGGAAATCTTGAGACTCAGGAAGAAAATGGAGACTCCTGGTTGAAGAGGAAGTAATGGTCCTTAGAGAGTTGGCTGGACCCTTTCTCCTCAGCACAGAGGAGGGACTGTCCTGTCAGTGCATCTGGGGCATGTCTGACAGCAGGGCTTGGGGTGGAGCGAAGTCCTCAGCCATCCCTCCCCTTCCTGTAGGACTAGCTCTAAGTCATCGGACTCCGACAGTGAGTGGCAGGCAAACAGAGACTGAGAGACCCAGTGCATCAAGGGAGACCAGGTGTTTAGGGGTGAGCTGCCTAAAGACACCAGGTAGTTGAGAGGAATAGGGCTGGGCACACAAGACGCACGCCAACTCTTCTGAAAAACACAGCTCCCAGCCATCTACATTCACGTTTCAGCAGTAGCAGCAGCATCTGAATTCCAAGCCAATGACATCAGGCGGCTGTATAGAAAGGCCTACAGGCTTTAATTACCTTGGAGGACAGCCTGGTAGCCAAGGAAAGTCTTATTACACACTGTCTGGGAGGCGGATTCTAGACCCCAGAAGAGATTGTGTTAAAGGCCCGTTTCAAGACTGGCCCCCCTCACTGTCCACTGCCTCTTCTCAGAAGACATTAGCTCAATGCGGAAGAAAATGAGGCATCTCACCTCTGCGGGCCTCTGAGCAGCTGCTAGAATTTCAGGTCCAGAAGAACAAGAGCAAGGACCACGTTTGTCTCGCCCAGTGATGAGTCTCCAGTGCAGACGTGGTGAAGGCTCCCTAATATCTGCTGAATGAATGAGCAGCCGTGATTTTGCCACCCAAATCCATGTGACCTTCATCAGTCTCAATCTGCTCCCAAAGGACAAATACATGTATTTTACAGGAGATTATGAGGTTTCGGACCACAGATGGCTTTTCCTAGCCTTCTTTCTTAATATTTTAATTTTTTATTATATAATATTTAATATATACAAAAATATGTGTAGTGTCTATGTAATAAAGCAGTTAAATAAAGCATGACAATGAAACACACACCGGTGAAGCCACCACCAAAATTAAGAAGCAATGTTTTACCAGTACCATGGATGCCTTCCCCCCAAGAGTGCATGGCCCCTGGTGTCCCACAAAGATAACCACTATTTTTTTTTTAATATTTATTTATTTGGCTGTGCCGAGTCTTAGTTGTGGCATGTGGGATCTTTAGTTGCGGCGTGCAGGATCTTTAGTTGTGGCATGTGGGATCTTTAGTTGCGACATGCGGGCTGTTAGTTGTGGCATGCGGGATCTAGTTCCCTGACCAGGAATCGAACCTGGGATCCCCTGCATTGGGAACATGGAGTCTTAACCACTGGACCACCAGGGAAGTCCCAGATAACAACTATTTTCAATTTTATGTTTCCATTCCCTGGATTTTTAAAAATATCGTTTTACCCCCTCATCTTCGTGACTTATTAAACAATATGTTTCATTCTGTTTGCTTTTGAGTTTAAAAATATATTGATTATAGTCCTCGATGACTTGCCTTTTATTCAATATGTTTCTAAGATTATCCTCGTGGCTATGAGTAGACGTATGGCATTCATTTTTCACTGCTACTTAATACCCCATTTGTGTGAATATACCAGAATTTATGTATTCACTTTCTTGCTAATGGACATTTGGGTTGTTTCAGGCTTTTGATTATAATATTATGGTTGCAAACACCTTGTACACATGCAAGAATTTCTCTAGGGTGTATACCTGGAGGAGAATCAC
The DNA here is from genome assembly GCF_951394435.1 of Stenella coeruleoalba. Taxonomy (NCBI): domain Eukaryota; kingdom Metazoa; phylum Chordata; class Mammalia; order Artiodactyla; family Delphinidae; genus Stenella; species Stenella coeruleoalba. The sequence goes on along the minus strand of NC_137155.1, from coordinate 85,230,700 downwards.
TCGCTGATGGTGGGTACAGTTTTAACTTTCAAGATGTTTCCATATTGTTTCCCAGAATGATTGCATTAGTGTTTACTTCCCACAACAGCTTTCCCATTGCTCCACATCCTCCCCAACACCTGTTATCCTCAGGTTTCTTAATTTTTGCCAATCTGGTGAGTATTGTATGGCTTCTCATTGTGCTCCTCATTTACATTCTCCTGATCATTAATGACGTTGATTGTTTTGTCATATGTGTTTTGTTTTTTCATATTTCCCCTTTAGTGACATTCATGTCCTTGTTCTTTCTCTTTTGGGTTATTGTCTTTTTCTAAATAAACTTGTAAGACTTATTTCTGTGTTCTGGACACTAATCCTTGGCTGATTAAATATCTTTCAAATGTTTTCTCCCAGATAGTACTTACTTATTTAATGATATCTTTTGATAACTCAAAAAATTTTTAATTTTTGAACAGAAGGTCTTGATTTTATTTTATTATTTTTAAAAATTTATTTATTTTATTTATTTTTGGCTGCGCACGGGCTTTCTCTAGTTGCGGCGAGCGGGGGCTACTCTTCGTTGCGGTGTGCAGGCTTCTTATTGCAGTGGCTTCTCTTGTTGCAGAGCACAGGCTCTAGGCATGTGGGCTTCAGTAGTTGTGGCATGCAGGCTCAGTAGTTGTGGCTCGCGGGCTCTAGAGAGCAGGCTGTGGCGCACGGACTTAGTTGCTCCATGGTATGTGAGATCTTCCCGGACCAGGGCTCGAACCCGTGTCCCCTAGATTGGCAGGCAGATTCTTAACCACTGTGCCATCAGGGAAGCCCGGTCTTGACTTTAGAGTTGCCGACATTTATCAATCTTTTATTCTTGTTTCTCAAGAAATCCTTCTTATCTTGAGCTTATAAAGATACTCACCTATTTTATCTTCTAAATGTTTTACTGTTTGTCTTTCATATTTAAGTCTTTGATCCACTTGGGATTGCTTTTTATTTTGGATTGAGTAGGAATTCATATCTTTCCCTCCTCCTCCCCTTCCTTACCTTGGATTGTCACTTGACTAAACAACATTTATTGTACATTCATCCTTTTTCCAGCGACCTGAAATGCCACTTCTGTATCAAGGAAATGGGTCGGCATAATAAATCTTGAAATCTGGTAAGGCAACTCCCTCTACTTTATTCTTCTTAAGGAATGTCTTTCTCTCATTCTTACTGATCTGAGCAAAGATGGCAGTGCCAGTGTCCATGCCCTAGGTCATAAATACCAGGGACTTGGAACTCAACCATTTGTGTGTGAAGCCTGCTTATGAGGGCTGCACTGAGTAGACTAAGGCAAAAACATCTGTCTGTGATGCTGAGGTTCCCTGTTCAAGGCAGGAAATTCTGAATCTCTTTTAGCCTTGGGCTGTCCTTTCAATATCCTTCTAAGTCCGAAATTCCTAAGACAGAAGAACAATCTGACATGAATGTTAGAGTTTACCCAAGGACAAGAAAAATCTCAGCGTTTGGCTTGTAAACCAGGTGCAGTGGATGTGAAAGTCCCAGGTGGGAAGCTGCGTGGTCTCAGGGTGGGTTGTAGACTGTGGTTTGTGCTATCACGCATTAGGGGGAGAAAATGGAGCAGGAACACCCTGCCTGAGATACACTCAGCAAAGCATTTTTTAAATCAAAGCCTCTGCTTCTTGACAAACAGACTCTAAGATTCATCTAGGGAACATCTCTGATGTGGAAAAATCCAAGGGCAGAGACATGTCAGGTGAGGGAAGAATCCATACAGAAACTATCTATTGGGCAGCTACTGTATTCCAGGCCCTGTTCTAGGCACTGGAGATACAGCCCTGAACAGGACAGATAAGGGGCTGACATTCTAAGATGGGGAGGCAGATAATACAAGTAAGTAAACGTGATAATCTTCGACATGGATACGTTCATCTAGAAATGAAAACTGCACGGTACTGAGAGAAGGTTTCTCCGTGGAAGTATGAATGGCAGGAAGGAGCAGCCGTGGGAAGAGCTGGGAGAGGGGGGCTCATGCTCTAGTCGCGGACCAGCTAGTGAACAGCCTGGAGGTGCTGTCTGGGGACTTGAAGAAGACCTGTGAGGCTGGAGGATGAATAGAGGGAGGAAGCAGTATAAAAATGAGGTGAAGAAGGTAGGAAACAGCCAGATCCTTTGGGGACATGCAGGCCAGGGGCAGGAGCTTGGGTTTTATTTTAATTGAAGGGGAAACCACTAGAAGGTTTATAGGGAAGTGATGCGTTCTGGCTTAGAATTGGAAAGTGATGTCCTCCTTCAAAAGATGAGGATACAGGTATGTGGGGACTGTGAAAGACTGAACCGAGAGTGCTCGGCTAAAAAGCATCAGAGGCCTCAGAGCAGGGCCCCCCAGGCCCAGCAATCTTTCAGCGTCCACGTGCTGCATCCAGCTTCATTCCCTGGCTGGTGATCTGGCTCTCTGTTTGACTGGAGGCTCAGAGCAGGAAGCTCTGAGGTTTGCTGAGTCGTCTGCCAGGAGGGGCTTGGGGCTGTAGGAACAGAACCGCTAAAGCTTAGATGGATACGGACTTTGAATGCCTGCGTGTATTATGTCATACTTAGCTCTTACAGAGGGTTTGCTTGGCTCAATTGGAGTATTTATCTAGGAATTGTTCAATTCTTTTAATAGAATTTGGAGTGTGGTTCCCCCTTGTCTGCCTGTCCCTGAACATCCTCTTACAGTGTCAGGGCCATCCTCCCATGGCCTCTGATGCTCCCTGAAAATCCAGCCTCCATGTTTTCCCCTTTCTCTGTGGAGGTAATATCATAGCTGATAACTCAGTCCTTCAACAAGGGCTCATCAGTGGGGCAGCTGGGCTCAGCTGTCAGCACCTCTGGCCCCTTGCCCCGGGGAGGGCTGGAGTTGTCTTCCGCACTCTCACAGGTGGGCCGTCATTCACCAGGGACATCACAACCTGTCCCCCACCATCTTATACCTTCCTGCTGACTGTGGTGACCCGCTTAGGAAACTGTCTGCCCAACACTCCCTCTTCAGAGCTGCCCACTGTATCCTTCCAGACTCATGGTCCAGGCTGTCAGTGGACTCAGGGCTCCATCACTGGGCCTGCCCTTGAGCTGTCCGTGGTACAGAGAGCCCAGGACAGGAAGCCAGGAGACCTGGGCTCCCATTCCAGCTTGTTGGTTGGCCTTGGTTAAGCCTGTCAGGACACACACCTATAAAATCAAACAATCGCCTCAGTGATCCTCAAACTGTTCTGTGGGAACCCAGGTCTCTCTCTGCAGAAGCAGTTTGAATTTTATTCAAAAACTATTTTTATAGCTGTAACAGAAAAACATAACCCCAATGGGATATATGCCAAATAGCAACATATTAAAAACCAACATGTTAATTTGTTTTGCTAGGCTAACTCATATTGCACAGACATTAGAATAGAGCTTTTTCTGCCATCAGCGTGTGTGCGTGTGTGTGTGTGTGTGTGTGTGTGTGTGTGTGTGTGTATGTATATGTATATATACACACACACACTTTTTTTTAACATGTCATTGGTTTGGAAGGTTGTAACTCTGTACTGATTTATTTAAAATTCAGGCCTTGGCATGTGTGCCCCAATAAATAGTACCAGCAAGTATATCACTGAAGCACATACCCTCCATCCCTCCATGAGCAGTTACCCACCAGGCGAGGCTCAGACGCATGGGCTCTAGACATGCTCCTGTCACATGTAACCATCAGTTGTACGAGCCTGAGTGAACATACAACACGCTGCTTTGTGGTAACCTAGGCAGGGCCTGCCTTCTATTTAACAAACATTTTATTTTGGAATACTTTTAGATTTACGGAAAACTTCCCATGATACTACAGAGAATTCCCATATACCCTTCGCCCAGCTTCCCCTAACGTTATCCTCTTACATACGCAGAGTACCCTTGTCAGAACGGGGAAATGAGCCTTGGTACAGGGCTATGAGCTGAATTACAGACTCGATTCAGATTTCACCAGTTCTTCCCCTGCTGTCCTTTCCTGTTCCAGGAGCCAAGCGAGGATCCCACATGGTGCTGGGTTGTCCTGTCTCTTTAGGCTGCTCGGCTCTGTGATACCTTTTCAGACCTTCCTTGTTTTTCATGACCATGACACTTTAGAAGAGTACTGGTCACATAGTTTGTAGAATCTCCCTGAGTTTGGGTCTGTCTGATGCTTGCTCATGATTAGACTGAGGTTGTGGGATTGGGGGAGGCAGACCGCCTGGGCTGACTATTTTAATGCACCGGGGTCTTGCCCACGAGTAGCCAGATTAGTATTTCCTCTTCTTGAGCAGGATTGAGGAGCAGGGAACCACAGAGGCCCAAAACTTGCTTCTGCTTTTATTCCACCCAAAAGATAGGAAAAGGATTGTGTGGAGGAAGCTCCTCATCAAGGATCACTGGGAGCATTGAGCAGTGTTACTGTCAAGAGTGTGAAGACAGGGCTTCCCTGGTGGCGCAGTGGTTGAGAGTCCGCCTGCTGGTGCAGGGGACGCGGGTTCGTGCCCCGGTCCGGGAGGATCCCACGTGCCGCGGAGCGGCTGGGCCCGTGAGCCATGGCTGCTGAGCCTGCGCGTCCGGAGCCTGTGCTCCGCAATGGGAGAGGCCACAACAGTGAGAGGCCCGTGTACCGCAAAAAAAAAAAAAAAGAGTGTGAAGACAGAGGGAAGCCTGAGAAGCAGCTCTTAGTAAAGTCCCTGAGACCTCGGCCAAGGCCCCATGAGAAGCAGCTAGGTTCTATATTTTTTGTCACTGAAAAGTTGGGGAGAGTTGGATAAGGAGAAGGATCTTTGAGTTCCTCATCTCAATAATTAGGAATTAATACTGTTGGAAATGGAAAGTCTGATCAGAAGGACAGTCATGGTGTGTGTGTAATAGTGTGTGAGAGTGTGTTAAGTGTGAGAGAGTGTGAGTATGTATGTGAATGTGTATGGTGTGTGTGAGTGTGTGTCTGTGTGTGTGTCTGTGTGTGTGTGTGTGATTGTGGAACTGGAAATGGGTTGGAAATAAGGATTGAGATTTGGTCCTTGGCCTTGCCTGGATGCTAGTCCTAGTTTCATTGTGTTTAATAACTCTACGTCTCAACTTCTTCTACCCATAAGATGAGGATGAGAATACCTGCCCCTACCAACTCCGCAGAGTTACTGTGAAGAAGAAATACACATAAACATGCTTAGGGAAGATGTAAAGTGACATGCACGTGAAGGATGGTATTACCATCAAGCAAGGTGAAAGGAGGAGCCGGCAGTTCTTGGTCAGAGAGCTGAGGAAGAGAGAACAGGGATCGAAAAGGGAATGAGGATCTAGAAACACAAGCTTGATTAAAAACTCAAGTCTAAATTTTGTACTTGAGCCAGTACCGTGAGTTCCAAAGTCAGAAGTGTTCTGTGTGGATCTGACCTGCTGTCTGTCTTCCTAATTGCTGGCCCGAGTTCCATGTCTAACAGCGGCGCTTGCTGCCGAGATACAGTATATTATAGACTTATTAAGGCTGTTAATGATAAGGGCAATCCAGTAGGTAATCTACGATATCCTGATCTATCTCTGTCACCCACCTCTCATCAGGCCATTAAGGTGACAAGCTTCATAGAACACAGTCATCTCTCCTCTGTCAGCCCCTTGGAGCTTTTCTCCCTGGAAGAACTAGGGACTCTCTAGGGCTGAGTCACGTGAAGATATCGCTAAGGAGCTCCTCTCCATCCAGAGTCTGTTCTACTCATGAGACCTGGGCACGTGGGGATTCTCTTTTTTGTGCTCTGCGCCCCTCCCCCAGTATTCCTGCCGAGGCTGGGGATGTGAAATAGGAGCAAAGGAAGCAATGTTTCATCAGTAAGGGACTGGCTAAATAAATGACGGTCCACGCAAACAATTTCTAGAGAGTCACAAGAAAAGAAGGTGGAACTCTTTATTTATGGATGTGCTCTGTGAGTGCTAGATACAAGGCAGTGAGTATAATGTGGTACCTGGTCACGGTGTGGACCGTTATGGACATCCTTATGGGCCACATTCAGCTCTGCCAGCTAAGCCACCCATAACTGAGAGGGCATTTGGGTCCTCCCTGGTCCACAGGCATTGGGCGAGGTCCTGATTCAACAGGGAGCATCTGGTGGTTTCCGCACATCCTCAGGCTCTTGGGTGCTACAACGCTCTCTCCTTCCCCGGGCCCTGGGTGGGCACGCAGAGTTGGCAGCTGAATTGGGAAGTGTGAGAGAAGGAAGGAAGTAGGCTTTGGGATTTTCACCAGAAGGAGGGACTCAGAACAAACCCTCCGCACTGTTCAAAGGCTGAAACTGGGAACCAGTAGAAGGAAAGTCTTTTCTTCAAAGGCCCAGGTATACAGCACTTTCTTTCACTCTCAGACATTGATTCATCATCCTTAATTTTGGACGGGGACATGCATATCATATATTCTTTCAAACTACAAATCAACTGCCGTCTTTCTCTTCATCGTCTTCCTCTTTAAATCTCCCAGGAAGGAATTATAGTGGCTGGGGACCATCTATTTCCCTGGCACCAAGACCGAAAGGGGGCCAAGGTAACAAATGTCCCCATTAGAGCAAAGTAATGTTCTCTGCTGAATTGAGACGTGCCTTTCCCATCACCTGGCTCCTTTGATGGTCAAGAAGCTGGGAGCTGTGGACCCAGCTGCTGCCTGGGTGGCCTGAGCGGGGAAGCTGAGGAGAAGTTGCTGGTCAGGAGCCCTCTGAGGGCGGCCAAGTCCATGGTCTGCTGGTGGGCCAGGAGGCTTGACAAGATGAAGGGACTATTTCTTGGTGGCGATAGTAATATTCTCAAATGATAGTAATTTCTAAATGTTGACCACTGCACTGAGCACCTTACAGCAATCCCATGATGCATTGCCGCTCTCCACGTTTTACCCACGAGAGACAGTGGCGTGAGCATGCAGGGGACTGGAACTTGTAGAGGTCAGGTTGAACCACTCTTTGCTTGACTCCGCGGACCTTGTGCTCACTTACTTCTCTAGACCACTGGTTTTCAAACACTTTGGGCTGCAACCTGCAGTAAGAAATGCATTCCACCGCGTGACCCACTGTGCATATACATATTTGAAATTAAACATTTGCACAATGCAATACTTACCCTTACTAGTGTGTGATGCATTCTGAGTTTTTAAAAATTCTGTTCTTTTTTTTTTTTTTTTTAAGGCTAGTTGGACCCACTAAATTGATTTCACAACTCACTGATGGATTGTGAATGCTCAGTTTGTAGATGCCTCCTCTGGGCACCTGTGTCAGTGATTTTAACCACAAAGAGCACTTCTCCTAAAGGCGTGTTTCTCTGACCCTGAGGGCAGTCTGGCATAACTAGGAGAAGAGCGGCTCCTCAGCTCGCTTCTGCCGCATTTGTGTTGGGGAGACTCCAGAGGCCATTATGAGGGGAGGGGGTGAACCAGCAAATCTGGTGGCTAGAATTAAGAGCCGCTTTGGTGTATCCAGCACGGGGTTAGGCTCTGTGGAGATTCGGAACCTGCATGTCCAGGTTCCTGGAAGTTTATAGTCTTCCTCAAGGAGCATCCCCATGTGAAATGACTGAAAAAAAATACCAGACAGAATCCTGAAGGAATCTGAAGGAACACGAAGGCCCTCCACCATTATTTGTCCTCACCCAAGCCTTTCCAAAACCAGAGCCGCAGACCCACGTGAGCTGCCCTTACACTTAAAACATCTTACTTCTCCTTTATCATCTTCCCTCTCCTCCTACCCCCATCTTTTTTTTTTTTTTTTTTTTTGGCAGTGGCCGCGCAGCTTGCGGGACCTTAGTTCCCCGACCAGGGATCGAACCTGGGGCCCCGGCAGTGAGAACGTGGAGTCCTAACCACTGGACCGCCAGGGAATTCCCTCCTCCTCCTTCTTAATAGACACTACATTTGTAAGATTCAAGACTTCAGAGAGTCCAAAGGGCAGGCCGTTATAGTTCTCCATTCCATCCCTGTCATTAGCCACCTAATGCCCTATCTGTAGGCAACCAACTTTGCTAGTTTCTTGCGTGTCCTCCCGGAAATAGTCTCGTACCTATAAGCAAGTGTAAATTAATTTTTCTTTTTTAAAAACACAATTTATATTATATTATACTCACTGTCTTGCATCTAGCACTCAGTATATCTTGGAGATCACTGCATATCAATCGATAAAGAGTTCCATCTACTTTTTTTTGCAACTGTCTAGAAATTCTTCTTTGGGTGGACCATCAATTATTTAACCAGTCCCTAATTGATGAAACATGGAGATTGTTTCTAACCTTTTGCCATGACGAATACGGAGGCAATGAGTGGCCTCCTTCCACTTGGTTACGTGTCTAGACATGGTCTAACGACATGGGACCCACAGGACCTCTACCTACATCTCCACCCTTGCATCCTGCCACTCCCTCCCTTGTTTGCTCTCTCAACTGCAAGTCTATCAGCCACCCTCTCGATTGTTCTCTCCAGCCTGTAGGCCCCTGCATGCTGCTCTTCTTGGAATATGTACTCCCTTCTCCCCTGCCAACATGCAATTCACCTCTTGGGTCAGTTTGAGAAATACTTTCTCAGGGCAGCTCTGCTCATCCTCAAAACACTGTGTAATCAATCACTTGATACTGTACAGAATGGCCCTAAAGTCCTTACACAGGTTGGAATTTTAATAAATTCACTTCTATATGTGATATAAACAATCCTCAAGATAAAGCAGAGAGGGAATGTAATCATCATTAACTACATTAATTACAGAAAGGTTGGCTTTCAGCATATTCATTTGGATATAGCCGTTCCTTATAGTAGAGGGTTTATTACCTGGAAAATTAGAGAAAGAAATGAGAACAAATGAATCATTAAAATGTTAATGGAAATCTTGAGTAAGTTCCTTCTCTGTTGCATTTTGTAAATTGTTTACATATTATATACAAGTGAATTTGTTAAAAACTCAAGCTGCACTAGAGCTTTATGGATATCCTAATTAAATTTGTTTTACCATACTTCGTCTCACATATACGTGCTTTTGTCCACATTTAACATTTCTGAAATTGGAATATGCCTTACGGTTAATACTGTCTTGCAGTGTTGTGGACCGGGCAGCTGTTGGTGCTGTTATCATTGTCTGAGCGAGCACAGACTTGGTCATGATTGTTCATACTGCCCTCACTTCAGTTGAGTTAGATGTATTATTGATACTATACGTCTTGGCTTTAATTTATATTTAAAATATCTTCGAAAAGATCACACTCTGCTTTGGGACTGAAGCAAGCAGTTTATGCAGAGAGGCAAGGAAACAGAACAGCAGGTTGTCAATTTTATATTAGCAAGGCAACTTTTTATCATTGGAAAGATAATATTAATTTAATGTATTCTTGCAGTGTAACAACTAAATGCTTTACAAGACTGTAATGGGCCGAATTGATTCCCTCCAAAATTCATATGTCGAAGCCCTCCAATGTGTCTGTATTTGGACATAGGGCCTTTAAAGAGGTAACTAAGGTTAAATGAGGTCATAAGGGTAGGGCCCTAATCCAATATGAACAGCAGCCTCATGAGAAGAGGAGGATATACCACGGGCACACATGCATAGAGAAAAGGCCATGTGAAGACACAGGAAGAAGATGGTCATCGGCAAGCCAAGGAGAGAGAGCGGCCTCAGGAGAAACCAGCCCTGCTAGAAGCTTGACCTTGGACTTCCAGCCTCCAGAACTGTGAGAAAACAAATTTCTATTGTTTAAGTCACCCAGTCTGTCGTATTTTGTTATGGCAGCCCTAGCAAAGTAACACAAGGACCTAAGTAAGAAAGACTCTCACAAGTAGATGAAGCTATGTTACATTTTGTTACTGACATTAGTGTGGAAGTGTTGTCTATCACAGGGCAAGCACAAAAGCATCCAACATCCATTTTGCGTAATGGGTGTCAATGATCTAAAAGAGCCCTGCAGACAGTAGTGGAGCACACTTTTTAAGAAATGCTGTCTCATCCATCATCCATCCATGGGGCCATTTTCAACTCTGAGTTGAAAAGTGATTCAGAAGAGTTGGATTCTGAATAAGAAGTTTTAGGAACATTGTAACAATTTATCTTGATTATATTTCCCTTTTTGTCTGCATAAGAGCAACAACAACAAAAATCTATCTGAATGATTCTAAAAGTCTTCCAGTAAGTCTAAATGTTCCAAGTGATACTAAAGGGTTATATTTAATTGGCAGTGATTTTTTTTTTCCCCTAGTGGTACATGAAATATTGGAGTGTCACAAAGTCTGTGACATCCTGGATTTGAGGAAATATGCTGTATTAGTTTGCTCGGACTGCCATAACAAAAATGCCACAGACTGGGTGGCTTAAACAACAAGAGATTTATTTTTTCACAGTTCTGGAGGCTAGAAGTCTATGATCAAGGTCGCAGGAAATTTAGTTTCTGGTCCTTCTTACTGTGTCTTCACGTGGCCTTTCCTCTGTGCCCAAGCAGGGAAGAAAAACTCTCTCTTCCTCTTCTTACAAAGTTGCAGCTTAGGGCCCCACCCTTATGACTTCATTTAACCATACTTACCTCTTCCAAGGCCCTATCTCCAAACATTTGGGGTTAAGAATTCAACATATGAATTTTGGGGAACACAATTCAGTCCATAACACGTGGTGATATGTATTTATTTGGCGCAAGTCTCTCCTGCCAATCAAAAGATCTTCTTTGCTTGTTAGTTCCATGGTGACATTCAGATAGATGTTTTTCCTTGATCACCATTGTACCCCCAGCATCTGGCACATAGTCTGACACTCAGTAAATGCCCCGTGAATGTTTGTGGCCTCACTGAAAACTTTCTGTGGTCCTCTCTAAGAACTGGGCATGTTTCTGCTTTGGGAAAGAAGACCAGAGGTCTCCCATACATGCTTCAGACACTGGTGTCAAGACCAGCTCCTGTGGGTCGTCATTGCTAATTGTGAATTACAGTGAGCACTAGAACATCAGAGCTTGGCAACCTCAGAAATCGAGCCAAATCCTCTCAAATCACAGGTGAGGAAACTGAGCAAAATCCTTACCCAAAGCTAGTTAGAGGCTGGGCAGGGTGGGAGCTCAGGACTCCTCTGCAATGCCCTTTCCACCTCCTGACTCTGGTCATCAGCCTGAAAATTCACAAATGTCCTGTGAAACTGGGTCCCTTGGCCCTAAGACTGTTGCAGTTTGATGTGTGGGAGCCAGGGAATTTGTCATTGGAAAACTGCATGCAGTTTTCTCACTTTTTTTTTAGCTGAAGATGAAAACTTTAATATAATATTCGGGAAGATTAGTCTTTTGTTCCGCAAGACCCCATGAGTGGCTCCTTTGGTTATGTGGAGCATCACCCACCCATGCTGGGGAAACTGGGCAGGGGGTGGGGGGGTTGGAGGCAGTGTTGACTTAATGCCGATATAAAGCCTGAAAAGATAAATGTTCCTTTTTTTTTTTTTTTTAAAGATTTTTTGTCTGGATATGGATCGTTTTTTAAAGCCTTTATTGAATTTGTTACAATAGTGCTTCTGTTTTATGTTTTTGGATTTTTGGCCCCGAGGCATGTGGGATCTTAGCTCCCCGACCAGGGATCGAACCCGCACCCCCTGCATTGGAAGGTGGAGTCTTAACCACTGGACCGCCAGGGAAGTCCCAATAAATGTTCATTTTTAGGAACATTTTACTGTTGGCGATTGGAGTGTAGGATTCGAGGGGCAGCAGCTGCTGAGAGCGGAGGCTGAAGGGCAACATTTTATCTTACTTTACCTGAGTTCTTGTGTTTTCTTATACAAGTAAATGGTGTTAGAGTCTGTGTAGTTGTGATGGTGAGGAGCTAGGGGAGTTGAGGCTTGTTTTCAGGAAAATGGAACAGAGAGGAGAAGACTCAGGGGCATGAGGTTTGAGCTTCACCTCGGGTTGGAAATGGAAACTGAGGCACAGGCTACCCTTCTATAGAAAATGGACACAACAGGCCTCAGGAGCAGAAGACTGGTCACCGCTGGTTCAGAGGGGGAGACTGCTCTGGGCGCCCAGGATTGGAGATTGGGTCTCAGCATAGAGGCTCTATTCTGGGTTTACCGACCTCAGGGTAACGTCCGGGGTCCCCAGGACAGGGCCACGTGCTGCACTGAGTTCTGATCTCACCATCCCTGGAGGTGAACTTTGATGTGGACCTGGATGCAGCAACGTTCCTGCCGGGGAGGCCAACCCCATAGAACACGTGGGAGGGGTTCTCAGCAGAACCTGGAAGGACGGGACGCAGAGATGCGATTCCTGAGGACCTTAGGATGCCTGGCAACTTGGGAGAGATGAGATGACCTGCTTGTTAAGCAGGCGGGGCTCAGACTGCTATTTGTGCACTGAATGTCAATGAGCATTTGTCCGCCTGGGCTGAGATATTCCAGTTACAGACACCAGAGCATCTCTTGTTCCCTCTTAGCTCAAAATGCTTCCCTCACATCATTCTTCTTTTGTATGATTTTTACCCAGATTGTTTTAGTTAATCTCCAACTGTCCCAGGCCTAGACTTGCTATGATGAGTGTGATCTGCTTGTGACACCATGGGGCAGGCAGGAAGGGGGCCAGGGCTGTGCCTGGCATGAGAGCTCCCCCCGATCGAGGGCCAGACATGGGGGAACCGAGATGCAGTCTCTACCAAGTTTGGGGCCCGTCACTCAGGCAGCACTGCCGTGGATGACAGCGGAGCCCAGCTGGCCATGGGGGCTCCGGGCAGACTCCAGGACCAAAGGAGGCCAGGGGAACCCCTGCTTCGTATCCAGTCTGGGACTGAGGAGTAGGGACCAACGTAGAAACTATAGTGAAAGAAACAAGACAGAGGCACCGTAAGCTTCTGGGGATTGGCTTGGGATCTGGGTAGGGGGTAGTGGGGGGAGCCCCTGTACTCAGCCTATAGGAGAGGGGAAGACAGAGGCAGGGGAATTGAGGGCAGGCCTGGCACTCATGGTTTTGGGGAGTCCTTTTCTATTTCTGTGTATTTGCTTGCTTAGGTATTTGCGGCTAGAGTAATCACAACATAGCAGGGGTCGGGAAACTGAGGTACAGGCCAGGCAGGTGCTAATTCTGCCAAGGGTTTCTCACAGGCTTGGAAGGTAAGCCTGGCCTCTGTTTGTCGGCCTTCCAGAATCTTCTTAGGCAGAAGCAGGAGTGGAGGGTGAGAGGCAGCTGAAGCACGTCTGGGGGCACCTCTGCTAATTTTCTCCTCCCAGTTAAGGGGCACTTCCAGGGTCTCAGAACTCTGTGTGGCCTTCCCCTTGTGCACGGTGTGGAAAATTGCATTCTCGTGTGCTCAAGGCGGCCGAGGAGGGCATGGTTTGTGTGAGGCCCTGTTCACGTCTCTTTGTCAGTTCCTCCGTGACAGCTGCAGCCTCAGAGCCCACACTTCAATTATGTACTCAGCAGGTGAGGGGTGCTTGGACAGGGGCCATCACGTCGAGATCAGGGAGGTAATTCATCCTTTTTACACACCTGCAGGCTGAGGGAGGATTGTGCATACAGAGTGTGGCCTTGGCCTGAGAGCAGGGGAGAAAAGAGGGAGGGAGAGGATGGAGAAAGAGGACAGAAAGGAGAGAGAGAGAAGAGAGAGGAGAGAAACAACAGGGAAACTAAGAGTCAGGGGAATGATCAAAGGGCTCTTAGGGGGCTTCCCTGGTGGTGCAGTGGTTGAGAGTCCGCTTGCCAATGCAGGGGACACGGGTTCGTGCCCCGGTCTGGGAAGATCCCACATGCCGTGGAGCGGCTGGGCCCGTAAGCCATGGCCGCTGAGCCTGCGCGTCCGGAGCCTGTGCTCCGCCATGGGAGAGGCCACAGCAGTGAGAGGCCCGCGTACCGCAAAAAAAAAAAAAGGCTCTTAGGGCAGGGACTTGTCGAACATCTATCTCTGTATTCTCTCTTGTTCATCCCTGTCATTCTGGGCATTTCCACAAAGGACTGTTTGTGCATCAGACAGTCCCAAGAAGGCTTGGGGCGACTGCTTCCTGGGAGGGTGGAAGTCCGCGTTGGGGCTGCTGAATGGAGCGGAATTCTTCCCACCTCACCACCAGTGCCATCCTTTGGGTTCAGCTGGCTATGGTTTTTGTAACCTTCTTCAAATACCAGAGGTGAGGGCTGGCTTGGCTGCCCCCAAGGGAGACCTGAATGATTCAACGCCCAAGGCCAGTTGCATTTTAGGAAGAGACTGAGTCACAAGATGCAACTAGGCTGAGAAGTCTGTTCTCTGCTCAGAGAAGGCCACCTCACCGGGGTGCAGTGGGGGATGGACATGGGTGGCAGCCGTGGGAAATCTGACCCTTTCAGGCTTGAAGTCATCCAGGAGGGCAGCAGGCAGAGCAGGAATTTGGCAGGTGAGCTGCTGCTGCTTCCTGCACTGCGATAGCCTTGCGTTGGAGCCCAGGTGCACCAGGGCGCTTGGACATTTGCACAGCGACTGTGGGATGGAAGCAAGGGTGTGGGACCACTGGCTGCAGAGTTCTGTGGTGTGATTGTTTGGTAGGGTCACTAAAGCTCACAGGTTCCTGGAAAAGTCATTCCCCAGAGGCTCCACGTCTAGAACACCAGACTCTAGGGGGACCTCTCCCAACCCATGGAGCCAGGAGTCCAGGCTGCCAGCACTTCAGCTCCCCTCCCCGACTTCAGGTGGCCCCTTCTCTCCTCTGCCCCAGCCCTGTTTCTCCTGGGCCCCCAGTTCCCAGGCCCCTGCCCTCACAGAAGACTCTCGGCTTACAGCTCCAGGGGAACCTTTCAGAAGAGCTCCCCGGCTTTCCGACTCTGAAGCCCAGTGTGTTTCGAGTTCTTGTGCAAAGCTGAGCCAACTTGGGCCTTAGATCTAAGGCTCTGAGCTAGAGGGGTTTGCCGCCCTCATTTCCCATCCTTATCGCAGAGATGGTGGCTGCTTCTCCTCCCCACACCCCCTGACCTTTGCTCATCAGAGCTCTGCACCCCGAGTTCTGGTGAAAAGGCTGCTCCAGACAGAACCTTGGAGCCCCCTTCTCCCTCCCCCAGGCTCCTGGCAGAGTTGCATTCCATCCTCGCGGCCTGCAGATGAATACATGCCATTCTTCTCAGCTGTGACAGGGCGAGAGAGAGTCAGGGACGTATACACACTAACAAACTAACACTAACAAACGTAAGGTAGATAGCTAGTAGGAAGCAGCCGCATGGCACAGGGATATTGGCTCCGTGCTTTGTGACAGCCTGGAGGGCTGGGATAGGGAGGGTGGGAGGGAGGGAGACGCAAGAGGGAAGAGATATGGGAACATATGTATATGTATAACTGATTCACTTTGTTATAAAGAAGAAACTAACACACCATTGTAAAGCAATTATACCCCAATAAAGATGTTAAAAAAAAAAAAAGTTGCCAGAAACAGGCATTCAACGACTCTTCATTTACCTATTTCAAGTTCAATAACCTGGCACTCAGAAAATTCTTGTGCTGTCAGATGGAAGTGCTGGAGGCTACGGATGCTGTTGCTGTGGTTTGGTGTTGCGGCTTCCTGAGCTGGTGGAGGATTTGGGGCCATCCTGGGGCGAGGTGCAGCTCAGGGGGGTCAGAAAGAGCCAGTCCTGAGGAATGGTCTAGGCATCCCTTCTTCCTCGGTCCTCCATGCATGCTTTCTTAGCAATGTCAACACATGTTGTTTTCGTCTCTTTCCAGTTGCTGGGGACACACTGCACCATGTGTTCCAGCTCTTGGTTGTCTTGAATCCAGCACTCTATCTTGTCTTATGATGCTTCATGCCTGGGGTGGGGCATCTCTCCAGCTAATTTACCAGCTCCTGACACAGGGACCATCTGGTTCTATGTACACGAATATATGGTTCAAAAAGCCTATTTTAACTTCCTGTTCCGCACCATGCACTGTGTTGGCATCAAGGGTGCAGAGGTAGGTATGATATGACCTCCATCCCCAAAGGGCAGACGTGATTTCTGAGAAGCAGAGTGACCCCCATGATGGAGCCATGCACACACATCCACGGGGCCCAGACTAGGCACGAGGTGATGGCCAGGGAGGATCCCTTGAGAAGCTGAGACGTCAGTGAGGTCTTAAAGGGTGAATAGGAATTTGGGGGCAGTCCGGCTAGGCAATCCAGCTAGAACATCCTGAACAAAGGCTCGACTGACTTGTCTGGCAATCTAGAGGGAAGTCTGTATGCCTGAAGTACTGAGTATGAGTTAGGAAGTGGCATAGGATGGCATGGATGAGTTTGTGTGTCTGTGTGAGTGTGTCTGTGTGTTGGGGCCCTGTTGCTGTGTGGGGATGGAATTGCTGTGTGTGCTATTCTTGGAAGTTCTGACTTGATTCTGTTGGTGGCAAATGAGAAGATATTGAAGGGAGGGATGAAGACAGGCAATGCTGCGGTCAGTTTTGCATTTCGGAAAGCCTGGTCTGGAGGAAGACGGGTGGGGATACTGGGAAAGGCTGTTGCCATGGGTGACCAAAGAAATGATGAGCTTGAGCCAGGGAAGCCTCTAGAAAAATGTGAAAAATACTTACCGGGTGAAATTATTAGGACCAGAACCTCACCTTTAGTGACTCGGTTACAGAATGAGTACTTGTTGATGGCAGTCTTGAGCCGAGGAGGGAATAATACGCACAGGATGAGGACATCCAGGCCCGCTGCTTCTCAACCACCATGAGCAAATCGTGTTTGTCCTCCTCTGTTTGGGACGATTAGCTGCCCCTGCCGTCCACTCAGAACACTGGCTGCCTTGATTTGGTTCCTCTCTCTCCATATCCTCGCCCACCTCCCCAGCACACTGGCTTTTCTTGGCCCAGGGGCGCTTGGGCTTGAAGGGAGCATGGAAAGTCTGGGTAGGATGGAGGGAGCCTTGAACTGGACCAGGGACAGGCTTTCCTTCCTGTAATGTTCCCAGGCTTGAAGCTGAGGGTCTGTGTCCCCCATCAAGGCCCCGCACCAGGTGGGCCTGGACACTCGGCTCAGGGTCCTGAGGCAGTGGAGTTCCAGTGAGCTGGTCCCGGGCTCCACGTGCTGTAGAAGGGTCGCTGCGGTTCCTGGTAGTTTCCCCTGGTCTTCCTCAAAAATGGAGACAGCAAGGGGGATGTGGCATTTTTTATAAGTCTAATTTTATTTGGTTTAGATTTTTGCTTTTATCCTGTGATTATGTTCTTCCCATTTTATGGTATTTAAAAATGAAATGATAGTGATAATAGGATTTATTTTTAATGTGCTTATTTGGCAAAATATGAAGTTGGCAATCTTGTGTTGGTCTACCCTCCCCCAAATTATTTTGAAATTTTCTTGGCACGTGAAAAGCCAGAGTCTGGGAGCTGAGGGGACAGATGCTACGTCGCTCCTTTCGGAGCTAGTATAGTGGGTAGGAGCCTGACGGGGCTTGGGATACTCCATCCCCAGTTCGGCACCGTGGCACAGTGAACATTTCAAGCTGAAGGAATTTGAGAAACAACAGGTGCAGGAAGGACTTTATGTCCTCCCCCGAAGCAGGTCATAGACCCTCACGTAAGAGGTGCCCTCCCTGTATCTGTAGGACAGGGAGCATCCTTATCTCCAAAGACAGAGGGATGCCAAGAAGAACCCGAATGAGCAGGCCTCGCTGAGTCTCCCCGGTTTCCTACTCTCAGCTCTAACCCCTTATCCTATCACATCTTCCATGACTTTCTTCTCTTCATCAAACCTAGCATGGAAACACTGAGGCTTAACCACTTCTTTGGGGCTTTATTTCCCTATGAAGTTTCCCAAGTCATGTAACATTTATATTAAATATACTTATATGCATTTCTCTTGTTCATCTGTCTTGTTACAGAGACCCACTTATGATCCTGAATTGGGTAGAGGAGAGAGGGAGATTTTTTCTCCCCTACACACCTAACTCTGGAACCAGACAGTCTAGGCTCACACAAGGCTCCTATATTTACTAGCTATGTGACCTCTGGGCTTTAAGTTCCTGATCTGTGAAATGGGAGTCATATAGTACCTACCTTATCAGGTCGTACGGATTAAATGAATTCATATGTTCTCTGTTATTATTACTTCTACAGATTTCCATTAAAGATATGATTTCCTTGTCCACCAAGGACTTTAATTCCGGAAATTCTACCCAGGAGACTTGGAACGTTTTTCCCCAGCTAATTAATCCAATCTCTCTCATACTCCTTTGTCATTTAGGGCTTTGATGAAAGGAAGGGGTGAAAAGAGAAAGAGATGGAAAGGAGAAAAAGGCGAGAGGGTGATCTGGAGCTATTTGCATGGACTTAAAGTTATGGGACCAACAGAAAAACCTCTTTGAAAGACAGTTTGGTGATATCAATCAAAACCATTTTCTTCCCATTTCACCCAGCAATTCACATCTTGGAAATTATCCTGTGGATAAACTTACACATATGCTTAAAGATATTCGAACAAGTACACTTATTGAATCTTTTTTTTTTTTTTTGCCGTACGCGGGCCCCTCACCGCTGCGGCCCCCCCTGTTGCGGAGCACAGGCCCCGGACGCGCAGGCTCAGCGGCCATGGCTCACGGGCCCAGCCGCTCCGCGGCATGTGGGGTCTTCCTGGACCGGGGCACGAACCCGTATCCCCCGCATCGGCAGGCGGACTCCCAACCACTGCGCCACCAGGGAAGCCCTGAATCATTTTTTTTTACAGTAGCAAAATAGTGGAAACGAATGTCCATCAAAAGTTCTCATTAAAATATCGGACATCGATGTGGTATGAAGTCCTGCAACTTAACAGTAATGAGGCATATCTGTATGGTGATATGGAACAGTCTCCAAGGTAATTAAGTTAAAACATAAAAGGAAAGGAAACAGAGGATAAGAAGAGGATGATTTGTGTGCTGACATTTCCTTTTGTCTTTTATGGGAAAATATATACATATATTCTTGTCCATGCAAAAACTATCTCTGGAAGGATTCCCAAGAAACTGGTATTACTCGCTACCTCTGGCGAAAAAGAAGGAATTTGGGAGAACCAAACGCAGGAATCTTACTTTCCACTGTTTTTATTTTTCATTTTATTTGATTTTTTACCATGTGCATATATGACACTTAAATTAATACCAAAACACTATTAAAAATAAAATAAAAAAATAAAGTTATGGGACCAAAATAAAAGACTCAGAAAGGAGAACCAAAAGACGAGGAAATAGCTGCTTTCTCTTCCTAGAAGCTGTTTAGCACCCTTTTTTTTTGGTACCCCCAGACCTGACTCTTGGCTGTATTGCAGAGTTGAAAACGTCTCTATTAACTCCAGCATGAATTCTTCCCCCCTCAGTGACCTCTAATGTCTCTTGTTGCTCCTAGAAAATAGGTAGCTGCTTGTACATCTAGTCATTCTAGTATGTTACAGACCCCTTGTGGCACCCCTCCCAGGGCCCTTTGTGTGGTGAGAGGACAGGGATGCAGGGGAAGAATTTCTGACTTCGCAGGAGATTGCTAAAGTGAGCAGACTATCCCTACCGTGCTTAAAAGTTGAAGGGTCTGTCCATGTCCCTCAGTGGAAGACCAGCCCTGCTTCCCAGAATATAGCTTCTGGCATTGGCTCGGCCATGTTGCATAGATTTAATCTTACCAGGAGCTATGAGGAGGGGTGAGTGAGGGACGTGAGTGCTGAGAGCATGGGACAGGGAGAGGTTCGGTGGAGTTATATGTCAGAGTAAAGGTACCTCACTGACACGGCTCATCCAGGGACACAGCTACCCTGAGACCTCAGGGCACAATATCAGATATAAGAACATTTGGAAAAGCTCCCAGCCTGGGGTACCACCCAGAGCATACACACTAGACTGTGTTCATTCCTCCCTCTAGAATTTTGCTGAGCTAAATGGTCTTCTTCATATGCCATATGCCCTTCTCCCCGTCCAAATGATACTCTTCCTTCAAGATCATTCAGTTCAGTTCATTCATCAAACGCTTGTCAAGTACCTTCTAAGAGCCAGATACTGTGCTACTGTGCTGGGTACTGGGGACACAGTAAGAATAAGGGCTGGGCCTCTGAAATTGAGGTCTGTGTCTCATGGATACACAAAGCCATGAGGTAAATGTGATGTCTTCCCAAAGCATCAGTTTTACTTGAAGATTGGGGAAAGTAAAGTAAAGCCATTTAAATGCCAATACTTAAAAAAAAATTCTTATATTAAAACAAACAGATCTATTATGGAAGAGGGGCAAATTTTGCATATATTTAAAAAATAAAATGAGATTTCAAAGTAATTGCATGTAAGTGATTGACTTCTTTGGACCACATCCCAGAAACTTGGGAGTTCACATGTTAATTCTCTTCTGCCACTATGAATGCATTGACTGAAAAGTTTCAAATTCCTTACTGCATGTCATGGGGAGAGATTGAAGGGTTTTATGGAAGAGTCAAAATAAAGATTGCAGGTTATTTTACTTTATTTTTTATTGAAGTACAGTTGATTTACAATGTGTTAGTTTCTGGTGTACAGCAAAGTGATTCAGTTATATATATATATATATAATATATATATTTATAATATACATATACTCTTTTTCATATTCTTTTCCATTATGGTCTATTACAGGATATTGAATATAGTTCCCTGTGCTATACAGTAGGACCTTGTTGTTTATCTATTTTATATATAGTAGTTTGTATCTGCTAATCCCAAACTCCTAATTTGGGATTAGGAGTAACTGTAAATTTGTATTCTATGTCTGTGAGTCTGTTTCTGCTTTGTAAATAAGTTCATTTGTGTCATATTTTAGATTCCAAATATAAGTGATATCATATTGTATTTGTCTTTCTCTTCCTGACTTACTTCACTTAGTATGATAATCTCTAGGTCCATCCATGTTGATGCAAATGGCAGTATTTCATTCTTGTTTATGTCTGGGTAGTATTCCATGGTATATATATACCACATCTTCTTTATCTATTCATTTGTTGATGGACATTTAGGTTACTTCTACGTCTTGACTACTGTAGATAGTGCTGCAATGAACATTGCAGCGCATGTATCTTTTTGAATTAGACTTTCCTCTGGATATATGCCCAGGAGTAGGATTGCTGTATCATATGGCAAATGTTGCAGTTTAGAAATGTCACTTTCAAGGAATGAGAGGTATACTTACAGGTCAGACACTTGCATTTATTTCTACTCCCTCCCATCACAGAGTTCACATTCTCCCCACCCTCCCTCCATTCCCATCCCTGGCTTCCTCAGGCACCCAGAAGAAAGGCCATGTTAGGAGACACAATGAGAAGGCAGCCATGTGCAAGCCAGGAAGTGAGGTTTCACCAAGAACCATGATCTGGGACTTCCAGCCTTCAGAACTGTCAGAAAATATATTTCTATTGTTTACACCACCCAGTCTGCTATGGCAACCTGAGCTGACTAACACACACTGAGGCACATCATGAATTTTCAAAATGCCATAGAAAAACAGCCTAAAAGCTGAGAGAGACAGAGAGTAAGAGGAGAGGGAGGGAGAGAGGAGAGAATATAAAAGAGCAGGAGTCAACATGGTGGGGTCTTCTCATCGACAGTATAAGAAGTTAGAAGACCATAGGGCCGTGACTTCAGAGTTCCTAGGGAAATTGTTTTCAGAACAAGAATTTTATACATAGCCAAACTACCTCTAGTATGAGGACATGTGATGGTTAATTTTATGTGTTAACTTGACTGAGCTAAGGGTGCCTAGATAGTTGGTAAAGCATTGCTTCTGGGTGTGTACGTGAGGGTGTTTCCAGAAGAGATTAGAATTTGAATCCATAAACTGAGTAAAGAAGATTGCCCTCACCAATGCAGGTGGGCATCATCCCATCCATTGGGCAAGGTAAAGGAAGGGTGAATTTGCTCTCTTTCTTGAGCTGGAACATACATCTATTCCTGCCCTCAGACACTAGCATTTCTGGTTCTTGGGCTTTCAGGTTTGGACTGGAATTACACCACCAGCTTCCCTGGGCCCCCAGCTTGCAGATAGCAGATCATGGGATTTCTCAGCTGCCATAATCATGCAAGTCAATCTTTCATTTTATATATATATATATATAATATGTATGTGTGTGTATATATATATATCCTATTGGTTCTGTTTCTCTGGAGAACCCTGAGTAATATAAGATAGAATAAATTTTTAGAAATGCAATTCTTAGAAAATTATCTCATGTGTACCCTTTATCAGGAAGCTGTTAGAAAAAGTATTCCATAAAGATGAGGGATAATTGAGCAGGATTACAGAGTTTCAGTCCATATTAGAAAAAGAGGAGGGAGAATTTCAAGAGGGAAATCTCCTAGAAGAAAAATACTAAATGGATTGATTATCAGATATCTTTAAAGATATCCAGAAGAGATATTCTGGTAGAGAGTTTGGAGAGAAATTAGTGAGGGGCGCATAAGAAACTAAGCAAACAAGAAGACATGGCAATTATTTATTCAAGGAAAAACAAAAAACCTGTACAGGAAAATAAATGTAATCATAGTATACTACATGGATCAGTTTTGAATAATATTATAGTGTAAAAACAACAAAAGCAATGAAAATTGTGATATGACAATCTTGGGAGAATGAAGACTGGGAAAGTGTGTGCGTGAAATATGTGTGTGTGTGTGCGCGCGCACGCGTGCATGCATAAAAGACCTAAACCCTCATCTTCCATGGTAGGAAGTCAGTAAATATCTAAAAGCCAAAATCATCAACAAATAGAAGCATAAGCAGGTTATTTAGAGTATAAAAGTAGGGACTTCCCTGCCTGCCAATGCAGGGGACACGGGTTAGAGCTCTGGTCCAGGAAGATCCCACATGCCACAGAGCAACCAAGCCCGTGTGCCACAACTACTGAGCCTGCACTGTAGAGCCTGTGAGCCACAACTACTGAGCCTGCGTGCCACAACTACTGAAGCCCACGTGCCTAGAACCCGTGCTCCGCAACAAGAGAAGCCACCACAATGAGAAGCCCACACACTGCAATGAAGAGTAGCGCCTGCTCGCCACAACTAGAGAAAGCCCGCGCCCAGCAATGAAGACCCAATGCAGCCAAAAATTAATTAATTAATTAATTATTTTTAAAAAAATGTAAATACCAGAAGGTGATGGTGCTGTGTGGGGAAAGGGAATATCATTCTTCATTATAAGCCTTGAGTAACATTTGATTTTGTAAACTTTGTAGTGCTTTGATAAAATTAAAGTTAAATTTAAAAAGTCAGAAATACTACTTCTCTAGGAGGTGGGTCAAAAAGGATCTTGCTGTGATTTATGTCATAGAGTGTTCTGCCTATGTTTCCTCTAAGAGTTGTATAGTGTCTGACCTTACATTTAGGTCTTTATTCCATTTTGAGCTTATTTTTGTATATGGTGTTAGGGAATGTTCTAATTTCATTCTTTTACATGTAGCTGTCCAGTTTTCCCAGCACCACTTATTGAAGAGGCTGTCTTTTCTCCATTGTATATTCTTACCTTCTTTATCAAAAATAAAGTGACCATATGAGTGTGGGTTTATCTCTGGGCTTTCTATCCTGTTCCATTGATCTGTTTTTGTTTTTGTGCCAGTACCATACTGTCTTGATTACTGTAGCTTTGTAGTGTAGTCTGAAGTCAGGGAGCCTGATTCCTCCAGCTCCATTTTTCTTTCTCAAGATTGCTTTGGCTATTCGGGGTCTTTTGTGTTTCCATACAAATTGTGAAATTTTTTGTTCTACTTCTGTGAAAAATGCCGTTCTAAGAAACGGAAATGAAAACAAAAATAAACAAATGGGACCTAATGAAACTTAAAAGCTTTTGCACAGCAAAGGAGACCATAAACAAGATGAAAAGACAGCCCTCAGAATGGGAGAAAATATTTGCAAATGAAGCAACTGACAAAGGATTAATCTCCAAAATATATAAGCAGCTCAATATCAGAAAAAGAAACAACCCAGTCCAAAAATGGGCAGAAGACCTAGACATTTCTCCAAAGAAGATATACAGATTGCCAACAAACACATGAAAGAATGCTCAATGTCACTAATCATTAGAGAAATGCAAATCAAAACTACAATGAGGTATCACCTCACACCAGTCAGAATGGCCATCATCAAAAAATCTAGAAACAATAAATGCTGGAAAGGGTGTGGAGAAAAGGGGACCCTCTTGCACTGTTGGTGGGAATGTAAATTGATACAGCCACTAGGGAGAACAGTATGGAGATTTCTTAAAAAACTAAAAATAGAACTACCATACGACCCAGCAATCCCACTACTGGCATATACCCTGAGAAAACCATAATTCAAAAAGAGTCATGTACCACAATGTTCATTGCAGCACTATTTACAGTAGCCAGGCCATGGAAGCAACCTAAGTGTCCATCAACAGATGAA
The DNA here is from genome assembly GCF_951394435.1 of Stenella coeruleoalba. Lineage (NCBI taxonomy): Eukaryota > Metazoa > Chordata > Mammalia > Artiodactyla > Delphinidae > Stenella > Stenella coeruleoalba. The sequence goes on along the minus strand of NC_137155.1, from coordinate 85,206,424 downwards.
TGGATAAAGAAGATGTGGCATATATATACAACGGAATATTACTTATCCATAAAAAGAAACGAAATTGAGTTATTTGTAGTGAGGTGGATGGACCTACAGTCTGTCATACAGAGTGAAGTAAGAAAGTGAAAAACAAATACCGTATTCTAACACATCTAAAAAACAAAAAATGGTTCTGAAGAACCTAGGGGCAGGACTGGAATAAAGACACAGACATAGAGAATGGACTTGAGGACAAGGGGAGGGGGAAGGGTAAGCTGGGACGAAGTAAGAGAGTGGTATGGACATATATACACTATCAAATGTAAAATAGATAGCTAGTGGGAAGCAGCCGCATAGCACAGGGAGATCAGCTCGGTGCTTTGTGACCAACTGGAGGGGTGGGATAGGGAGGGTAGGAGGGAGACACAAGAGGGAGGAGATGTGGGGATATATGTATATGTGTAGCTGATTTAATTTGTTATACAGCAGAAACTAACACACCATTGTGAAGCAATTATACTCCAATAAAGATGTTAAAAAAAAAGAAATATCACTTTTGTAGATATTCGGAGATGAGATTGGTGAAGGATTAAGTGGCAGCAGAGAAGGTAGTCAGGAGCCAGTGCAATTATCTGAGCATGCAGGGCGTTTATTGAGGAGGACCCTTGGGATCAGCACCTGTGGAAGGGAGGGGCCAGAAGTGGGAATGGGCAGAGGAAAATGTCCTTCTGCGATGCAGGCCCAACAACAGCCTCAGCTGACCCTGTGGGGAGCTCTGGAGCTAGAATAGCTCTTCAGATCTGTCCTGGGTTGGGCTCTGATAGGTGAGCCTTGGATAAGACAGCTCTCTGCAGCTGAAGCACCTCCTGTGGGCTGGGCACCACCAGCATTTCCCAGAGCTGGGGCTGAAAGTCCTTCACAGAAGGAGAATCTAGACTGTGCATGACAATGTCCACTCCTTACGTTGCTACTGGAGATAAGCAATGACGAAGGCTCAGCTAGGTTGTGGCAGTGGAAATATGGAGGAGGGAACAGATTTCAGTGGTAATTAGGAGACAAAACCTATGTGACATGTGGATAGATTGGCTATGGTGAGTGAAATGAAGGAGAAGTGAATTAGGACCATCTGGTATACCACCAGGTTTCTTGCTGGGTGGATTGTGATGGTGACTGGATTCACAAAGACAGGGCCTCTTATGTAAGAGAAAAGATGATACATTCAGTTTGGGATAAGCTGATTAGGAGGCCTGTGGGGGAGAAGGCCTCCTTGAAGCTTCTGCATCAGCTCACCCAGATCTCTTCTCTTAATTACAGATGACTTTTATTTTCTGACCTTCACAACCAAACCCTGAATTATATTTCCTGCTAGAAGGTCAACCTTCTAATACAAAGGTATTTTTGTATTTTTGTCTATATCCCAGTACCTAGAGCAGACCCTGGTATTGAGTATGCAACACATATAGATATTTGCTGTTGATCCAGTGTACCGTTCCTATGATTGCCTCTTTGTGTCGGGCCATCTCAATGAGAGTTCAAGTCTTTTGCTGCCTAACATCACAAATTATTTAACTTCTATACACCCCACAGCACCCAGCGTAGTGCTGGGCCCCAAGAACACACATGCCAAATGCAACTGATTGATGAGCAGCCAGGGGGTCTCAGGTCTCTGTTTAGGACTCCACACCCCCCACTCTGCCTCCCAACCTGTTCCCACCTTTTGTGATGTTCTCTCTGGTGCTTGGATATAACAGATGCTCTGCGGTTTCCATGTGAATGGCGTGAAAAGATGGTGTCCAGAGAGGGGAGGAAATCCATTTAAAATATCGTAGAGTTAGCCGGTTTTGTTGGAGATGAGCTCAGATGGTGTGCATTAGCAGCACAGGGAGGTGGTTTTCTTAGGGCCACAAAAATTGGAAAGGTAGAGTTGGACCCCCTGATCAACGTAACTCTGCGTCTTCAAGCTTTAGTCTTGTGCTGGGATGGCGGGAAGGCAGAAGGGGAGGTCTTTTATTATGTGGTCGTATAACCCTCAACCCAGGGAAGCTTGATTAAGCGCCCTCCGCTTCTCCCGGGCGTCAGTCATTGGTCTGTACCCCATCAGGGAGGTTTAAGTTCTTGCAAGTTGCCTAGCCCTCACTTGTGAGACGGAAAAAGTCAATAGAGAAGGAACCTGAAGAACAAAAGAAGGAAGGATCTTAAAGGCCAAAAACACTGCTTTATGGTCAGACCTCAGTTTTCTGCAGGTGAAAATGCATTCATAGCATTGGCCATTCTTGGGAAGGAGTTATTTTACGTGTTTCATACAAGGAGAATAAACTGAGTGACCTAGAAGTAGAAGAAGGTCCCCTGGCTTGGGCAGTTTGTTCCTCTCCTACTCGGACCCCTCAGTATGCGTGCTTACTGCTCATGCTTGCTCGTGGAGTGACTTAGAGGCAGGGGAACATCTCAGGGTTTACAGTGAAGGTGATTCTAAGAGTAGTGGACAGGCTGTGGAGAGCTTCAGTAGAGTAGCCCTCAGCGATTTGCTGGTGGGGACTGGTGTTTAATCTTTACATCACTAAACACCAGATCGGCAACCTGTGAGTTATCTGGCCCACGTTCATGACTTAGACCAGGACATAAGAATTGTAGCTTCCAGTCTCATGCTTCCTTTACCAAGATTGAATAACTCTCAGATGCGACTTGCCATGTGAAGTAGGGCTTGGAGTTTGAATTGGTTTCCAGGTCATGCAACCAAATCTGTATCCCATGTTCTTCATGCCCCTGGGGAGCCCTGGTATGAACACTTAGGACGACTATTTGGTGTGGGGTCTGTGATCTGTGCTCGTGGGGCAAGAATCGCCTTTCTCAGTGTAAAGAGACAGAAGCTGCAGCCATGTGAGCTAATCAGCAGGCTTTGCTTATGGTCAGGGACTGGAATCTTTACATGCTTTGCATATTGCTGTGATCCTAATGACTACTCCAATGGTTACTGCCATTATGGTGGGAGCATCTAAGAATCTCAGCAGTGAGGTAGTAGAAAGAGCATTGGCACTTGGAGCCTGAAGATGTGGGTCTAATCCTGCAGCTGCCCTTGACTAGCTGTGTGACCTTGAGCATGTCACCTGACTTCTCTGAAATTCAGTTTTTATTGAAAGAATGAGAATCAGTCTTGATTACATCACAGTGGGTTCTGAGGATTGGAATAGACAGTATAAGGGAAAGTGCTTTGTAAACTGTAAATTGCTATGTGGCCAGTATGCTTTAATGGTTGCTGATTGCAGTGCAAAGACGGAGCTTCCTTATTCTCTCATTCTCTGGATATTAACACATTCTCTGCTATGTGTCTGATGCTAAGCCAGGTACTGGGAAGACAACAGGCAAAAAGCTACGTAGTCTCCAACCTCATGTCCTTATGGCCCAAAGTTAGGATTCCCACATCCAGAAATGCTGGTCTCCCACCTTTGGACATGCTGTTGCACACCCTGAGACTTGCTTCCTATGAGACCTTTGGATGGGTGGGCCATGTGGAAGGGCCTTCAGAGAGGAGCTTTTCAAACTATGCTCTGGGAGCCCAAGGGCCCCAGGGAGAAATCACACGGGGGAGGGGCAGAGCAAGCAGGGGGCACGCTGAGCCTTCCTCGCTGCCTTCAGCCAGGTTTGTTCCTCTTTTCCTGGCGTATTTCATTGTTTGAAGACTGCTCCTTTGGTGGAAGAAGCTGGACAGCCTGGCTCCTTGATCTCTTCTAACTTTTACATCTGACTCATGGGTGAGCCTCTTTCCAAGTCTTTCTTTTCCCAGTGGTAGCAGAGGCAGAGACGGCTGGTTGCCATTATTGGGATGGAACCAGGATAGGATGACTTTAATCTAAATACTTATATAGAATGGGAAAGGGGCTGGGTGGGTGATAAGTTACCTGGAGGGGTAGGGAGGCTTCCTTTCATAGCCACAGCACAGCAACTGGGACGGCCATCCAGCTGGGACTGCCGTGCTTCACGAGAACTGCTGGGTCTGACTCTACCTAAGGCAATTTCTCTTCTCCACAGACAGGGATCCTCAACAGGTAACCTGGTAATCATGTGGTGGCTTCACCCCTGGCGCCTAGCTCATGGGCAGCGTTCTAACAGCAAATGGCATTCTGAGTCGTCTTTGACCTTGGACGGAACAATTCTGCAGTGTCTAGGCTCTCTGCGGTGATCGACCCTGAGAGCTGACAGGACATTTTAAGGGCGCAGAGCCCCCCAGGCCAAGTGCTGACCAACAGCCAGAGTTTCCCCAGTAAGTGGTCCTTCTCAGGCTACAGTGGGAGCCAGAAAATGGATGAAATCCTTTTGCTAGCCAAACTGCGCAATATTCCAGAGAGTTTTGAGGGGTTTTGTTTGTTTTTTTGGTGTTTGTTTGTTTGTTTTTGCCTTCAGATAGCTCCTAATTATTTAGAGATTTTCCAAGATGGAATGTTCTGCCCTGGGAAATTGCCCCAAACGCTTAGGAAACTGTTCCCTGATTTTTAGCACCCACGATTGCTTTAATGAGTCAGTTCTCGCTACGTTGTATTAGCATACTGATGGCTGCTGTGATAAACCCCCAGATGCTCAAATATGCTAGAAATGTGTTTCTTGTTCACACTAAATCCAAAACAGGCTTGCATTGGTAGTTGCCTCTTCTCCAAGCAGTTTATTCAAGGACCCGGGCATCTTTCCTCCTGTGGTTCTGCCATCGTCAACATGAGACTGCTAGGCTCACCAGGCTTATTTGCATCCAGCCAGTGGAGGGGAAGAGAGCCTGGAAGATAGTGGGTAGACAGTTTTTATAGGCCAGTCTGGGAAGTGGTACATATCCCTCCACTTATGTTTTCATGGCTAAAACCCAGTAATAAGGCTCTACCTAACTGCAAAGCAGTCTGGGAAATGTAGTCTAACTGTGTGCCCAGACAGAGAGATTTGGTGGATAGCTAGCAGTCTCTGCCACTGCCATCTGCTGAGGTTATGTCTCTCTTTACTGGGGAGGCAGGAAATAAAGCGGAGCGAGGAAAACCTGTCTTAAATAGCAGCAACGTGGTTGACCTTCCACATTCAAAACACTATAGGGCAAAGTAAAACAACAGTAGGAAATTATTTTCACGCGTCTTGTCAGCAGTCATTTTAAAGTTTGGTGATGGCAGCGTTGTACAGAAGCTGGTTCTCTCATACAGTACTTGTGGGAGAGTAAATTGGTGCAACCACTTCGGAGAGTTATCGGTCAGTGTTTGTGAAAATTTAAGTGTTCATACCCTTTGGCCCAGCAATTCGATTTCTCACTGTCTTCTCTAGAGTAGGACTCTCATAAGTGTACAGTGAAGCATAAATAAGATGCTGATTGCCAGCGATGCACATAAACCAAAAGATTAAAACCATGTCAGTGTCCAGCGGTAGGGGACTAGGTGAGTAAGCTATGGTATATTTGTGTCATGGCATACTATGAATGGTTAAAAATATAAGGTAGATTTATATGGACAGACACGGAAAGGGCTTTAAGACATATTCCAAAAGAAAAAAGTAAGTCACAGAGCACAAGTAACAAATTGTACCATTTATAGAAATAAAGACAAGATAAAACTATCAATGTCTCTAGGTACATATACATTTATATGTAAAAGTGTAGAAAAAGATCTGGAAGGATACAAACCAGGGAAAAGTTGTTGCCTTGCAGGAGAGGATGGGTTTGAGGTGGTAATCAAGGGGATTATGGTTTTTATTGGTGGGATTTTAAGCACTGTAAAGCATCATTCATATACTACTTATGTAATTAACAATAAATTAATAAAAATAAGGAAATGAATACATAAACTAAGAAAACAAATTTAAAAACCTAAGTATATTGGACTTCGCAAATATAAATAACAATGTCATTTATTATCTTTTTCATTGTTATTGTAATGTTTTAAGGTCTTGAACAAAGAGACAAAAACTAAACAAAAGAACAAGAATCCTCTCACAAATCCTACTCAGAATCAGGCCACTTATCCAGGGTCACTTCCAAAATCACAGGAGTTCTTGGGATTAGGACCTCGTGCATACTGAGCGTGTCATTCAGTTTTTCAGGACCAGCAGGAGTGGCGTGGCCCTGGAGCCTTGAACACATTTACCAACAAAAAAGAGCTTATCAAGAAAACCTGGTGACAAGGAGCATTGCAGTTATCCAGCAGTTGTCAAATTAGCTCCAGTTGGAGTGAGAGGTTCCGTGGTTAAGATGAAAGAGCTGGTCACACATATTTGTTTCATTTCTAGAAGATGTCAGATACTGTCCTAGGAACTGAAACAGAACAAAAATCAGACAGTCATTGACACTTCCCCTGTGGAGTTTATGGTCTAGAGATATCCTCCTAAATTACAGAAAACATTAAGGCATAGAATTTTCTCCATGTTCGGTTTTGCTCCCGTAAACTTTCCCTTTGATTTTTGATATTGCTAATGTAACCAGCAAGCACAGACAGTCGCAGTAAGGATGAGCCAGTAGCAAATGAGTATTAACGGGGAAATTCAGAAACAGTTTTTTAATGTTTAATTTGACAACTAATCTTTTTGGACATGTATACCTGGATGTGGTATTATATTTCATACACAGGCTATACATCACATTGTCTCCTACTAAAATTGTTGATTTGTAAAATAGAATTAAAAATATAAGTATCTTACGGGGCTATACAGAGAGCATCATAATTTCTAGGCTTGGTACTACCTGAAAATGTTTGAAGACCACTGATATACGCTTGGGTCTTTTGTAGAGTTGTTTATGTTTCCTCAGGATCCAAAGCAGGCAGAAATCATTGTGAAGGAGGCTTTCTGGGATTTACACTTCCCTGACATTTTCCTGTTGTTCTGAGTCATTTGCTTCTGAGCCACAGCTTTCCTAGTCACCAGGCAGTGTCTGGGTCATAGAAACACAGTCTAACAAATTTAAAAATGTTCCAAATGGATTCTGTCCTGTCCTTGCATTTCTTAATGCCATGATGCCCGCAGTGATACTCCTTAAATCTACTTTTCTTTCCTGGCCACTTTGCTCATGCAAGAGAGTTACTCAAAAACTGTCCTCCCAACCTCAGGCTTCTGCTTCTTTTCTTCCTCCTCCATTCCTCACAACGGAGCATCACAAAAGCTCAAAGCACTGGTCTTGCCAGAGTGAGCCGGGCCTAGAGGAGAGGAAGCAGAGACCAGGAGGCAGGCAGAGGTAGGCAGAACTAGAAGGGCAGTAGGGAGGGAACAGTAGAGAACAGTCGTAGCTTAATAATTACTGTCCTATCGTATGATCATCTGTTTATTTACTTGGTTAAATACTTACTGAGCACTAAGTGCCAGGATGTGGGGATATGAGGGTAAACCGGAGGAATGCAGCCTCTGCTTTCATGAAGCTTTGCCTAGTGGGACACAGAGAAGAGTACCTGGGCATCTGCAGCACACTGGGATGAGTGCTCTGGCCAGCAGTGCAGGGTGGTATGGGAGCTCATGGGCTAGGGCAGAGGTGGGAGGAAAAGCTTCCCACATAGCACAGCAAGAAGCCTGAGGCTGCTAGTTGTCCACTGATATTCATTTTCCTCCTCTTCCTTTGATAAAAGCATGTCTGAAAGCATGCTATTTAGCTGGTCGATGCCTGCCCAGCTAGAGACTACCTTTCCCAGGGTTCCTTGCAGCTAAGTTCAGCCATGTGACTAAATTTGGGTCATGAGATCCGAGCAGCAGTGATGTGTGCAACTTCTGGTTTATGCCCCTAAGATGAAGGGTGTGGCTTCCTCCTTGTATTCCTGTTGTCTGAAAAGTGGTGGTAACTGGAACAGCCATCTTAGACCATGAGATGGAAGCTCAGTGGTGAAGGCGGTGGAGGAGAAAAGTAAAATGAACCGGAAACAATGTTGGGCAGCAGAGTTGCCCTACCAGCCCAAGACCTGTAGACTACTATGTGGGAAAGAATTAAAAAAATATATCTGGTGTAAGTTACTGTTATTTAGTCTCTGTTAGGACAGCTGGACCAATATATTAAGCCATATATCAGGTTTAAAAGTTTAAAAGGTTTAAAGGTTTAAAAGAGTTCCAAATTCCTAATCTCCTCTTCTTAACCACTTGGGATCCCATGGTGTAATTCAAGAGCAGTCCTTGCATCAGCCAATCTGGGAGACATTTGGGAAATGGGCTGTTTAGATCCAATGGAGAGGCAGCTTCAGTGATATAAGGACTTTTCCAATTTAATTCCCCAGAAATTTTCTTAAAGACAAAGATCCACTGCCTTAGGAGCTGAAAGAGTTACTTCAAGGAGGATTTATGTATTTGGCCCCAAACTGAACTCCTTTTATTAGGAAGACACAGGACATGCAGAAACCAGGAACACAGAGTCATTTTCACTGCCTGGCTTGGAGGTCTTCAGGCCAGAGTTCAGGGAGGGATTTTGGGTTAGAGGGGAGACTGCCCCTCAATTCCTGGGCAGGTCTGCCCAGATGGCACCTTGTTGGTCTCCAGGTGTGCTTGTCACACTCTGGGCCATTTCTTGTGTCTTGACCCCTTCTTAGTCCAGTTCCCTATTCTTCCTTCCTCCACGGCCCTATGTCTGGCTGTCACTACCAAGGAGAACCCTCTCAGCAATGCAAGTTGGGAGACACCAGCCCTTAGAGAGAAACTCAGGACAATGATGGCATCTGGTTCTTTACAGAGAGTATCAGTCAAGATAAGTTAGGTTGTGCTGCAGTAACAAACAAACTCCCAAATCTCAAATCCAACATGGCTCAGCAGTGTCTGTAATTTAACCAGTTGAGGGTTCCTGGATGACCATGCATGACACCACATTTCAACATGAGGCTTCAGGCTTTTGGGGGGGCAAGAGAAGGGAGGACATGGAGAATCATAGCTCCTGATGCTCCCAAGCAGAAGTGAGCCATTTTTTGGATACACAAGTCGCAGAGCTACTCCTACCTTCAAGGGCTGGGGGGCTGCCATCCTCCTGTGTGTGTGTGAAGGGGAACTGGAAATATTGGTGAGCAGCAGCAATGCCCACCACAGACATCACACAATGAGAAGGCTGATGGGTGAACAGGGAGTCTGCAAAGTGGGCGTGCACCCTAGGAGGTGCACACGATGATCCACTGGGTGAAGGAAGAACATAGTGGAACTTCCAGTTATACTTATCCTTTATCCTCTCCTTTTTAAATGTCTATTTTTTGAGTATGTCTGTTATACCTATTAGAACGAGTATGTCTGTTTATAAGGTGCATGATGTATATGTCGTGGTACGTGATTATAATTTATGACTAAATAACTATGCGTACACTGGAGGTGGATGCTCAGAAATGCTTTATGGATGGGCGAGCAATCGAAAATATTCGGCGACTACTGGACTAGAAGATAGGACCCAAAGACCCCGAGGCTGTGAGTACCAAAGGCTCTTGGAAAATGGGGCCTGGAGCCCTTAACCCCAAAGTGACTCAGTTTCCTTGGCTGTGACAGTTCAATTATGATTATCTTTTCAGAAGCTTCTAGGATTGATACCCAAAAGGTCCTTAAAGAACAGAGGCTGAGGCAGGGTAGAATTAGATTGAAAACCTTTTCACCTCTCTTGCCGGTAGCCAGCAAATGCAAAAACAGCCGCAGTGCTTTGCAGAAGGACTGCAGAGAGGCGATGTGCATTCATGACGAACGGGGTGCACAGTGCCTGAGGTGGGCGCGCTGGGTGTGTGGTGGTGATTGGTGTCGGGTAGAGAGTGCTGCCTACGTCGGGAGAGCCGGGGAAAAAAATTACAGGGGACTCCACACGTTAGCTGCCATCGCTTTCCCTGGAGAGGCTGAAAATCTTTGAGAGGTTCACTCTAGGGGGAAAGTGTTACTGGATAAGTCTGGCTGATGGAGACAGAGAGAGAGCGAAAGAGAGAAAATAAATGCATGTATGTGTGTGCGTTTGTATGTGTGCGCATGTGTGTGTACGTGTGTGCATGTGTGTTCTGTGTGTGTGTGTGTTTGCTCACGTGTGCGTGTTTATATATCTGTTAGTTTTTCTTCCTCTGGTTAAAATAGGGTACCCCAGCTCTGGGACATGAAAAGAAGGAAGAAAGACCACGGTGGGCGAGATTGGCACAGGGAATAAGGGGCAGGTGCCAGTGGGAGAGGTGTGGAGAGAAAGCGTCAGAAGACAGATCTGAAAGTAAACAGCAGAAATGACTATCTGTTACAGCCAAAGCTGGCAGCAGACCAGGAGATGAAAGCCTGTAATCCGGACGCCTCAGGAGACTTTTGAGATCAGGGTATCCCTGGCAGCCTGCCGGTGGACAGGAGCAGCCCCAGCCCCTGAGTCTCACACAGCCGGGGGCACAGGCTGTCCCATGTCTCCACATGCCCAGCAGGGGCAGGGAGGCTGAGAACTTGGTGTCTGTGCATAATGTTGCATCACTTCCCCTTGGATAACTGCTTCCCCTCCCATCCCCCTCCCACCTGTGGGAAGGACACCAGCAATTTTCCAATCGTCCAAGGTCAAACCCTCAGCCGTCTCCCCAACACCCACTTCTCATTCAATCAGTTGTCGATCCTGGCAATTTCACCTCCCACGTGGATCCCCTTCACTTCCCCCCTGTGCCTTCTCCCCAGGTCAGGAGGGAAAAAAAAACCCCCAAAACATTACATGTTCTAAAACTCTGTACTAATAGTATTTCTCAGGACTGCTAAAGCTTTAGTTGCATGGAACAGAAACCAGCATTCTACAGGAGAAGAAAGGGAGAGGAAGAGAGAAATTTTAGTTTGGGAGTAAGGGACACGCTGAGGGCAGGATTTCAGGGGAGTCTCAGAAGAGTCTTGAAGCTAGAACCTGAAAGCCAGTGGGACCCAGGCGCCCTTCTCATAGCCGCTTGACTCAGTCTCTCCCTGCACATCTGCTTCTCTCTTCTCTCTGCAGCTTGCTTTTCTCTGCTGCTCAGCTTGTGGTGGGAGGTACCTGCCCGCATCTCCCCAGTGTTTACATCTCCTCCATTCAAGAGGTCAGAATGAACTAACTAGTCTCAGATTCCCTTGGAAATTTCTTATTAGCCAAGTCGGGCCAGTTGCCTCTGTCCCATAAGCGTGGCCAGGCAGACGGGTCATTATGTACAGTCGTGGCTGCATACCTGTACAGTCACAGGGCCATACCTGTGACCTCCAGCCTCGCCTTGGTGCTGTCCCTGTGGGTCTCACATTTATAACCTCTGTCTTTGACCATGTTCCCGCAGTCTTCTCTACCTCCCACTTTCAGGCTTATCTTGGTAACTCACGTTATGAAAACCCTAGTATTAAATATTCCCGTTCGAACTTCACACTCTGTCTGCCACATCCTGTTATCTTCCCTGGGTGTGTCTGCCCAAGCCTGCCCCACCTGAGTGCACTAGACCTGTCCGATACTGTGGCCTCTGGCTACCCATCACTACTGAGCACTTGAAATGCGGCCAGTCCAAACTGAGATGTGCAGTAAATGTCAAAGACACACTTGGTTTTTAATGCTAAGGAAAAAAGAATGTGAAATATCTCATCAATAATCATTCATATTGATCATATCTCAGAACGGTAATATTTTGGATATACTGAGTTAGATAAAATATAATATTAAAATTAATGTCACCTGTTTCTTTTCACTTTTTAAATATGGTTACTAGAAAATTTAATATTACCTATGTGACTCATATGTCATTTCTGCTGGACAGCGCTGGGCTAAATCACAGTCTCGGGAAAGGCCTGGGCTTTCTCACTCGCTGCCTTTATTCAAGTTGTTTCTCCCTCCAGGAAGGTTTTTCCATCTTCCACTACCCAACTCCTACCCATCCTGCAAAACCTTCCTCCAGTACTGCCCTGTGAAGCTCCATGTCTACAGATACTTCTCTCTGTAGCTATTTACCTTCAGAACTGTTGAACTTTTTTTTTCTTTTAGTTTTACTTTTTTGTATTTTAAAACACACTTTGGGCACATTTAACTTTCATTATAATCATTAGTCTGTGTGCCTTATCTCCTATATTCTGTTGTAGGTCCTTGTGGCCATGCTTCATTTATTTGTCTATTCCAGGTATACACACTCAACAAATGCCTGTAACTGACTGGAAATACGAAGTCTGTGAAAGAAAATCACTCTTGCTACAGATCGGTTATTGTGAGCTCAGGTGAGGCTTTGGTCCTGGTCTGTGTTCCATTTCTCCCCATCACTCCCTCCCCCACTCCCTAAGGCACCTCCGTTACCATCTTCATTCAGTCGCTCGTTTATTCATCACATATTTAATGGCACTTTACTGCGCCAGGTGCTGGTAAGCACAGGTGAATAAAGAGACATGGTCCCTGCCTTAATGGAAGTTCCAGTCTAATGGGAGAGTGATAAAAGTGAACAAGAATGCACTTATGAGCTGTGATATGGGGGATTCAGAAGAGGAACCAGGCAGTGGGGAGGGCAGGTTGACTTTGATTTGTGGTCAGTTTAAGGCAATGACGTTTAAGCAGAGGAGTCAGCTGTGCCCAGAGCAGCAGGATGGGGAGGGAGCCCAGGCAGAGGGAATGTGGTGGCGGCAGACTCAGGGTCAGAGGAGAGAGCTGCCTGAGGCCAAGGGACAATACCTCCACAGTTCCAAGCTCTGGACAAGGGACATCACCTCCACAGTTCCAAGCTCTGGACAAGGGACATCACCTCCACAGTTCCAAGCTCTGGATGGCAAGAGGAATCACTGGTAGGTCGGTTTCCTCTCTGTGTTCTGAGTTTACTCTTTAGAGCACTGTGAGCTTCATAGGGTGCACTTGACTCTTAAAATCTCTCAAGCTTTTCAACAAAGCATAAAGGTTAATTCCATTTCTTCTCATAGTGTTACCCCTAGGTGAACAGGGTTCAAATTCATACTCTTTCTGTATGGAAGTCATGCCTATCATCTCATTTTAATGCCCCTCCCTTTTTTTTTTAAGCTTGAAACAACATAATCTTTAATCTTGTCGGGTGCATTGAATGATGCACATATTCCTTATTTCTCTCTTTGTTGAAGACAGAGTTTAATGCCCTTTTGATATACTTCGGTGGTTCTCACCCAGGGGTGAGTTTGTCCCCCTGGGGAATCTAGTGATGTTTTGGAGACATTTTTGGTTATCATGACTGCTGAGGGTGGCGGTGGTGCTGTTGGCATCTAGTGAGTAGAGGACAGGGATGCTGCCAACATCTTTTAATACACAGGACGCCTCCCATAACAAAGAGTTTCTGGCTCAAAATGTCAAGAATGCTGAGGCTGAGATATTCTAATGTAAATATAGGCAAGATAGACATATTCTTTTGAGAGAGGGACAGCTGAGTCTATGGCCGAGGCTGCCAGTTGCCACCTCATATTCAGTGTTCCCTCTGTCCTTAGCAGAAGAAGCCCATTTTTTCCAAGATCACAATGCACCCAGCTAAAGGGCACTATTTCCCAGTGTCCCATGAAGTTAGGTGTGGCCATTATTCAAGCTGTTTCTCCCTCCAGGAAGGTTTTTCCCTTCAGGAAAAACCACCTCCTCCAGGGTGGCACCCTGGGTTGTTTAAGGAGTTCCCCACATTTGAGTGTATGTTATCCTGTGGGCTCAGTGCAGTAGCCCTTCTTGTCCTCTGATCCCTCACATGAGATGCTCAGAAGTAGTGAGTGAGCAGGGACTGAGGGATGGGCATGGGGCCGGCCCTACGTTGTCACTTTTGAAGTCTGCAGTTCTGTGCCGAAGTTTGGATTTGGAAGTGCTGAGACATGCTTGCCAAAGGCTGGAGTTTTGATGTGGGGTGGAGAAATAGATGTTACTTTGAGGGGGAGAAAAACACCTTTCATTTCTTTAGGGAAAGATGATAAGTGATGCAACTTTGTGGTTTCTCACTTTGGATCTTCTGGAGAGCAGATGTTCCTTGAGGAATGGCTGGTCCAGAGGCGACGTATTTAAGTTCGCAAACACCACACATTCAGATGTTAGACATTTCAGTGTTGCTAAAGAAAACCACCAAATTAAACAGCCAACTTTCCCTCTTCGTTTTGTCAAAGAGACTTTTTAAAGTGAACTTGGCTGCTGGTGGAGAGAGGCTCATTTGGCAGTCTCCAAGATGGGGGATGAGGTGACCGTGTGACTGGGGCGGGGGGAGAAGCAACAGGAGGAGGTGAGGGTGAGGGAGGTGCCTGGACGCACAGAGATGCCTCGTGCCCTTGTGGGGCGGGCAGGGAACCGCTCCCATGGGCCATGCGTACCCTTGCTCGCCTGCCTCTCAAGTGGCAAACCTCTGCTCTTCCAAGAGGTGGTATCATCACACTGAAGGGGAAAACCTCCCCTTTGCCATGTGGGTGGTTATCTCCCAAAAGATCCAAAAGGGAGGGAGAAAGTGGCAGGAGAAGACAGCCTTAGGTAAATGCATGGAAAGTATTGCTTCGGAGGAGAATGAATGATGCCGGGGTTTAAATGGTGTGCTTTGGGCTGGGTAACTTGCTTCCCTTAGCTTGCGACCCTCATCATTTCTGCCCACTTTAGTTTTTAAGACATGGTGGGGGCTGGATGTTGGGAGAGGCGGTTGCAGAGAGCAGGGAAGTGGAGCCTCGAGCAGCTGGATCTATCCTAGCCATGGCATGAATACGATGAAACGCAGCCTTTTATTTTTAGAGGGGGTGGCGAGGCAGGGGGAATCTTTGATGCGGGGATTGAAGAGCTGCTTCTGGAGGATGAGAATGAGAAGGTTGGGACAGTCCCTCCAAACGCCCACCCGAAGCACCAGAAGTAGCAGCAGCAGGGGCAGGCCTGCCACACAAACAGCAAAGCACTTCTTCCTCTTCCTGGGGCCTCCAGATGCCCGTGTCCTGAAGGAGAAACTGAGGCCCAGAGAGTTGCAGTGGCTGGTCTCCAAGTGCCCAGCAATTCCCTGGGAGGAGCAGGGCCGGCCCGGGTCCCCTGGCATCTAATCTAAGGGTTTTGTCTGTGTGATGGCTTCGGCTTCATAATATCACTTTCTTCTGTGGTACTTGGATGTGTTCCATAAATGCTCTGCCGTGTGAAGCTCTTTCTTAAAATAGGAAAAGGATAAGCTCATCTGAAGGGCTGGAAGGACCTTGTGAAGAGAACTGGGCATAATTACAAGTCACCCGGGTTTCACTAGTTCAAGCAGGCAGATGGTGGATAGAACCGAAGCCAGACAATTTGCACTTTACCAAATTAGCACCCGTCTGTTAGTCTGCAGAAATGGGGAAAAAAATGGGCATCTCTCTTTTCACCATATAAGGTAAATAAAAGCCAGTGCTCACAGAGTGTTGGTGCTACAGGATGCAGAGGCAGTGTTACCCAAGCTGCCCCTCTATCAGCCGCGAGTTCCTCACTTCCACTGTGAGTGGGAGGCAGCCCAGAGTGATGGAAAGAACTCAGACTGTGGAGTCAGCCAGCCATGGGTTCAAATCCCAGCTCTGGTACTTACCATAGCTAGTGTGGCCTTGGGCAGCTTAACCCCAGAGAGGCTGTTGTTTGCTCACCTATAAAATAAGAATAATACCTATTAATTCAATTAAGTAAATGAAAGTAAAATGAGCAGTGCAGAGTAGGCCTTCTATAGTCATAGCCCATTAGTGATGGCCTCCAACCACACTCCGACCCCAGCTAGTCTTCACCTATATATGACAATGGACACAAGGCTAGTGGCTGAGGGGACCAAGAAGTGTGTCTGGACCAGAGTAGACTCCCTCTCACTCCAAGACACACCCACAAACCACATGCCCTGACCTGGCACCGGGGAGACTGACCCTGCCCTCAAGGAATTCAGAGTCTAGGAGGGAAGAGAAGTATTCAAGCAAATAATGATGATAGAACTTTAAAAATGCTATAATCTAAGTGGGATGAATCCTACCTGGCATGAGGAGGAAGGTGTCAGGAGAGGACACTCATGTGGACACGGAGCCAGACCATTGGAAGGCTGGGGCTTTCGTCAGGTAACCAAGGGGGCAGAAGGGACAACATGTGAGCAAGGCTTTGGGCTGTGGCTGTGCCTGGCTCTCCTGGGGAGCAGTGAGCCCTGCAGGGTGATAAGTGCCAGGCCACCCCAAGGTGTTGGATGTGAGCTGCTGAGTGAGGCCCCATCCCACCCTGAACATGGGCCTGAGATAAGGCGGGGGGCGGGGGGTCTTTAGTCAGTGGAGTAAGTGACACCTTCGGGTTTGCCTTTGGAAGATGAGTTTGCCTGGGCTGGGGAGGGTGGACCATGAGAGCAAGAGTGGAGGCAGGGAGGCTAGTTTGGGGATTATTGCAGGAGCCTGGAGGGCCAGAGCCAAGGCAGCGGCAGAGGGACTCGAGGAGAGAGACTGGCGGCCTTAGTGCTGAGTTGGACGTGGGGGATGAGTGACGGGAGGCTGAGAATGATTCCCTATTGTTTTCTTGGGTAATTAGAATTTGGGGCCAACTTTCTCTATGACACTTAACTTATAATGCTTGCATTTATTTTTCTCCTTTGCCCTTCGACTGGGTGTTCCTTGAGTGCAGACATTTTCCTGTTCATTCCAACTGTACCCCTCATGCTAATATGGAATAGAAGCCCAATGCTGATGAATGAATGAATGGAGGAATGAATGAATGAACTCTTCACTCTGCCTTGTACTGCACACCTCTGTGGGGGAGAGCATGTGCCAAACTGGCTTATTACAGCTCCCGGCCTGGGGTCTCACAGATGCCTGTCATACCCCGTGGGATGATGATGGTGATGACGCCATTTTGCTCACCTTCCCCTTTCCAGATGTAATGCTTCCGAGCTTCCCTGGGAAACGCAGGAGGCCTAATTAATCATGTGAGCAAAGTGTCCTGATTGGAACTTCGTGGCTGGAAGAAACCACAGGCTCAGGGGACATTTCCATTATAGAGTGATCACTGCTCTCTTAGCTTGCAAGGGGTCCCGTTAAGGCTCTTCTATGAAAGGAAGATAAAACTCCAACCCCCTAGCCTGGTTATCACACTTCGGAACTATCCACCTCTCCATCTATAACATTTTCCCTTGATTCCTTATCTGCTCAATATAGATTTGCAGCTGCTGCTCTGCTGCGCTCTGTGCTGCTGTTGGCTGGGTAGGGGAGCTCCCAGGTGAAGCAGGAAGAGATCAAGGCTTGGTGGAGGAGGGAAAGGTGGAGAGAGGCCGCTTCACCCTAGACAACTGGAACCACCTGAGCAATATCTCCAGCATTTTAAGCTGTGATACATCTTATAAGCTCGGAGGGCACGTCTCCTGTGGGCATGCGCAGGTCAACCTCTGCGAACTGGCATGCTTGGAGCACAGCTTTTCTGGTTAACTGAGGATTATAAAAAACGCTGTTTTGGTTAGCCTTCTTAAACTCTTTTTCAGAGACTTCGGTCCATTTTCCTTCCTTAAGCTATTTGAGCACGGCACACTGTTTACTCTTGATTTCGTGATTCAGAACACACTCAGGATCAGTATTCAGAATCCCTGCGCTGAAATGCCAATTTTTATTACGTGTAACCACGGGTGTGGGAGGCTCAGGGACTGGGTGAATCTCATTCCGGGACGCATTCTGGATTTTACTTGGCTAACTTCCAGACATCAGTTTGTTTCTTGCGATTGGGAAGACAGATAATTCTAAATGTATGAGGGTTCCAGTTGCTTTCTATCTTTTTGTTTAACATCTTTATTGGAGTATAATTGCTTTACAATGGTGTGTTAGTTTCTGCTTTGTAACAGAGTGAATCAGCTATACATACACATATATCCCCATATCTCTTCCCTCTTGCGTCTCCCTTCCTCCCACCCTCCCTATCCCACCCCTCTAGGTGGTCACAAAGCACCGAGCTGATCTCCCTGTGCTATGCAGCTGCTTCCCACTAGCTATCTATTTTACGTTTGGTAGTGTATATATGTCCATGCCACTTGTTGCTTTCCGGTTAATGAAAGTTTTACCACGTGTCAGAGACTCCCTATTTTTTTTCTCAGGCTAAAAGTGAGATGTGTCCCTGCCAAGTCAGGAGAATTTAGTATAAACTGTGTCCGGCCCTCTTGTTAACTCCCTATGGGAGTTTGGATATACAGTGAGTTCTGCTATGATGCTTGTTTTGGAAATGCAAATTTGTTCCAACGCAATTGATGTCTTAGGGAACAGTTTGAGCATGACACAAATTTCACATTTACCCGTGTGCCATTCAGCCTGCGGATCCAGAAAACTGCACACAGCTGAACTGGACAGCATAAGAATGTACGGAGTGCACACACATGCCCCGAACATCTACTGGCCACCTCAGTTCACCGCATCTTAGCATCTTGGAAGGCACGCCATCCACATCTGTTGTTACAACTCTCTGTTGACTTCATGTTATAATAACTCACAAGCTGTAAGCTTTCTGGTGCCCATTTCCGTAAGCAAACATCAGAACTTTTTCGGGGTAAAGTATCATAATTATTGTAGTATTTGTAGAGTTCTGACAAATTGTACACTTGTCAGACTGTGCTACCATTTTTATTAGATTCCTCTTCCTTTTTTTTTTAATGTGTCCTTGATGAAGTATTTGAGTGTTCGGCCTCTCACCTTATTTTTTCCATAAGCCCTGTGGTTTTTATCGAGCAATTTTGCACATTGTGGTGGTTTCGCATATGTTACATTATAGCAAACCCAGCTGTAAGTGGGGGGCTCTGAGCTTCACTCTAACCAGCTGGGAAAGGAAGATAGTGTTCGTCTTGGAGAGAAGGGACCTTATTAGATATGTGAGTAATATTTGATCTCCTTACCACAGGCCACTTCCTTTGCTCACCAAAGATACATAACTTACAAGGAACATATCTAAAAGGTTGAGGATATCTTCCAGTTTACAGAAATGGAAAACTGAGCAAAACTGAAACATAGATCTATAAGGTGGTATCACTTCAACGTTACTTTCATGGTATCCAAAGTATAGAACACATGTCCCCCCAGTTATAGAGTTACACATGAAATTACTTTGTGAAATGAAAGAAGTGCTCAGGGACATACAAGGAGCAGAACTGGCACGCACTGAGGCTTTCCTATGGAATAGACGCACTATGTACATCATCTCATTTAATCTTCATACCACCCTGTTTCCATATTGAACCCCTGCCACGTATTGGGTGCTAATCCGGCCATGGGGTTGTATCAGGGGACAGAACCCATTGCTGCCCTCCAGGGGCTGAACTTGTAGTGGAGAGCCATAGACAGTAAGCCAACAAACCAACATACCCTTGGCCGTGGGGTGGTGAGTGCTATGGAGAAAGAGTGCGAGGAGAAGTATTCGGGGCAGGGGGAACAGAAGGGACATCTGAGGTGGCACAGCAGCACTGCCATCTTCATCCTACAGGTGAAGAAACTGAGCTAATAGAGAAAGAAGGGCCAAGTGGCTCTGAGCCTTCAATAGGACAGTGGGGAGTTGAGGAGAGGGAGGAGAGGGTGGAATGTATTCCTGGTCTACAGGTAGAGGTAGAAAGTCCAGAGAGGCCTGGGCTGGGTCTAATTTTACTTCAAAGTCTATTTTCTTTCTCTGCCTTGGAGCAGTTTCCACTGTTTAAGCTTGATCTTCCTGAAACATGGCTTCCTCGTGTTACCCAAGTCTTGTTCAAGGACCTGGGAGGTTTCTCTGATGATGCCTGTGTTAGTTTCCTAGGACTGTGTCTGGGAAAAACTCAGTGCATTTTTCTTGACTCTCACTGTTCACTTCTGACACCAGATGTGTGGGTTTTCCTGCAAGTTAAGGGCTCAGATCCTGCAAGTTAAGGGCTCAGTCCCACAAGTGACCCCACTTCAGATGCCAATCGCAAGTCCCAGCTGTCACTTATACTTCTGACCAACCCACTGTAAATCGGGGTTCCTATGACCCCCCTCCCGGGCTTCAGTAATTTGCTAGAGTGGCTCACAGGGCTCAGTGAAACACACCTACCAGTTTATTATAAAGGACAAAATAAACGATACAGATGAGCAGCTGGGTGAGGTACGGGGAAGGGACGCAAAGCTTCTATACGCTCCTTGGGTGTGCCATTGCCCCAGCACCTCTGCGTGTTCAGCAATCCGAAAGCTCTCTATACCCCATCCCACTGGGATTCTTATGGAGGCTTCATCATGCAGGCAGCATGGATTATGAACTCAATCTCCAGCCCCTCTCCCCTTCCTGTGGGATGGGGAGTCAGGCTGAAAGTTCCAAGCTTCTAATCATGATTTGGTCTTTCTGGTGACCAGCCCCACATCCTCATGCTACCCAGGAGCCCACCTTCATTAGAACAAAAGACACTCGTATCACCTAGGAAATTCCAACAGATTTAGGAGCTCTGTGTCAGGAAGTGGGGTTAAAAACTAAACATTAGGGGCTTCCCTGGTGGCGCAGTGGTTGAGAGTCCGCCTGCCGATGCAGGGGACACGGGTTCATGCCCCGGTCTGGGGAGATCCCACATGCCGCGGAGCGGCTGGGCCCGTGAGCCATGGCCGCTGAGCCTGCGCGTCCGGAGCCTGTGCTCGGCAACGGGAGGGGCCCCAACAGTGAGAGGCCCGCGTACCACGAAAAAACAAAGAACAAAAAACTAAACATTAGAACAAAAGATGCTCCCAGTATTCCTATAAGTTAGGACATTACAAGGGTTTTAAGAGCTCTGTGCCAGGAACCAGGGCTAGAGATCAACATATATGTTTCTATTATTTCATAGGCTGATATAACAAAGCTTCACAAATGAGGTGGCTTAAAACTACAGAAATTTATTGTCTCACAGTTCTGGAGGACAGAAGTCAGAAATGAAGGTGTGAGCAGGGCCATGCTGCCCCTGAAGGCTTTAGAGGAGGATCCTCCCTGCGTCTTCCCACTGTCTGGTGGTGGCCAGCAGTCCCTGGTGTTCCTTGGCTTTTTGCAGCTGCATCTTTCCAGTCCCTGCCTCCGTCTTCACGTGGCATTCTTCCTGTGTGTCTCTCTGTGTTCCAATGTCCCTCCTCTTATAAGGACGCCAGTCATATTGGATTAGGGCCCACCCTAGTCAAGTATGACCTCATCTTAACTTGAGTATATCTGAAAAGATCCTATTTCCAAATAAGGTCAAACATTCCCAAGTACTGGGAGTTAGGACTTGGAGATATCTTTTTGGGGGGCTACAATTCAACTTATGAACAATGACCAAACCAAATCCTAACTCTCTGCCTGGCTTCCTGTGTCACCAGAATTGACCCAGATCTACCAACGTCACCTGCCTACTTCCTAAGAAGCCCACCATACACAGTCACACCTCTGGGCCTTTGACCTTTCCACCATCTATCATGTCCCCTACCCATTCTCCAGGGTCAAAGTGTAGTGCCTTATCCCCAGACCCTCTTTGATGATTCTGTCACCGTATCAGCCCACACTGAATTCCTTCTCTGAATTCCTGCAGCCATCGTTCAAACATAACATTATCTGTAGTACATTAAAAAAAAAAAAAAATCAAAGGCTAGCTTGAAAGTTCTAGTCTAGTGTGGTTAAGAGGTACAGTGCACAGACCTTGGGGACACAGTGTAGATTTGAATTTAGCTCTGCCACTTCCTAACTGTGTGACCTGGAATAAATTACTCCCCCTCTCTGTGCCTCAACTTCTTTGTCATTAAAATGTGGATAATAACAGTGCCAATCTCATGGATTGTTGTGGGAGTTAAATGAGATGATTCCTGTGGACTGCTCAGTGTGAGGACCTCACATTAGCTCTTTTTATCGTGAGCACGGGGAAGCTTGCCTTTGAAAAGTGCCTCTTTCTCGCCGGGTGCTGAGGCTGGGCTGCTGTCAACAAAGGAAGGGCCATCAAAGGCTGGGACAGGAGGGAAGTACGGGACCACACGGGCTGGACCCCGGGAAGTCGCCATGGCCAGGCAGGGTGCAGGTGGGAGTGGGCAGAGTCTGATGTGAACAAGGTCATGCTCAGGGGGCAGGGATGAGAGATGTGGCCATCTGCACACGGACACAGAGGCAGGTCATGGTCCCTGCCCTTGTATGGAGAAACAGCTTAGCAAATGGACAGGTTATTGAATAATGATAAGTGTGGGTCAAAGTTGTTATAGAAAGAGATATAAATAGGGTGGGGCTCCCAGTAAATAATTATTTCAAGGCAGAGAGTGGGAGCATGGGGGAGAACCTGTGGCATCATTTGGCCAATTCTGTCATTTTCTATAAGTTGGTATTTACTGCTTATTGGATAACAACTGTTTACCAGATTGTTAAGACTCTATTGCAGGTAACAAAAACCAGCCAAGCTAACTTAATAAGAAAAGAATTTTATCATGAGGTTGCAGAGGTGTGTGTTTCATGGAGCCCAAGGGCAGAGATGAGCTAGAGGCTGGGAATGGAGCGTTGCCTGCATTTCGTCTTTGTTCTCTGCTCTGTGTATGTGTCCATCGTCTCTGTTTCCGTTTGAAGACGAGCTTCTCTGGCTGTTCCAGGCTGCCTGGCAGAGCACCAGCTCCCCATCAGCTCCTGAGCTCCTGGGTGCTTGTATTCTTCTGTCTGTCTCAGTACCTATCCAATGCCACATTTGGGGGGAGGGACTTGTATTGAGCTGCCTTGGGTTAGGTGCCCACCCTGGACCACAGAGTGGCAGTGGAGTGAGGTATCCTAACACCCGTCCCTGGGACTGTGCCGACTGGAGACACACGGGGATTTCTCCAAAGAGGGCGGTGCACAGTGACGGACACAGCTGTGCAAGTAACCCACACAGAGCCTAATACAACCAGATAGTCTCCTGTGCACTTTATGTGTGTTATCTTTTACAGTATTTTTTGTTGTTGTTGTTGGGGGTAGGAGTTTATTAATTAATTTATTTATTTTTGCTGTGTTGCATCTTTGTTTCTGTGCGAGGGCTTTCTCTAGTTGTGGCAAGCGGGCCACTCTTCATCACGGTGCGCGGGCCTCTCATTATCGCGGCCTCTCTTGTTGTGGAGCACAGGCTCCAGACGCACAGGCTCCAGACGCGCAGGCTCAGTAGTTGTGGCTCACGGGCCTAGTTGCTCCACGGCGTATGGGATCCTCCCAGACCAGGGCTCGGACCCGTGTTCCCTGCATTGGCAGGCAGATTCTCAACCACTGCGCCACCAGGGAAGCCCCTATATGTGTTATCTTTTAAATCCTCATCACAACCTTGCAAACTATGCATTAACGTTCCCGAGATACTGGTGTAGAAACTGAGGCTCGGACTGATCATGTAATTTGCTCAAAGTCATCAATAATATGTAATGGATGCAGGGTTTTAATTTAGATCTGTGTGAAACTAAGGCTCAAAAGTAAGTGATCTGCCCAAGGCCAGAATTAGTTGGTAGCCAAAGATGAACTCAGTGGTGTCATATAGTCTAAAAAATACAAAACCCAACCCAAGGGAAACGTACAGACACCAGCCTCGCAGCTGGGAGTCTAGTGAACTTGATGCCAGTTGGCTACCCCATCTCCCAAGTCCTAGTGTGGGCTCTGCCCTCCTACATGCTGTAGGAGCTGGGCCCTAGGGTGTGGGGCCTCTCCTGGAGCAGAGGCTATGCTTTCAGCAGGGACTTCCCTACCCAAGATGTTTACCTACAAGGTTGAATCCTGGCAGGTGGTCACGGAGCTGGTGTGTATTGGGGCTGGGCTCCCCCACTTCTTCCTGCAGCCGAAGCTGGTACCAGAATCCTCTTAGGGGAGGTCAGTGAAGCTTCTGCTCAGAGACCAGACACAATCACTGTCTGGATTGTCTGCAACTCAAGGCTGCAGAGTAGCTGG
Organism: Stenella coeruleoalba; assembly: GCF_951394435.1. Taxonomy (NCBI): domain Eukaryota; kingdom Metazoa; phylum Chordata; class Mammalia; order Artiodactyla; family Delphinidae; genus Stenella; species Stenella coeruleoalba. Next base: position 85,182,786 of record NC_137155.1, on the reverse strand, counting down.
GCAGAAGTGATTTACAGAGGAATAATTCTCGACAAGGGATTCTGGTGACCTTATAAACCAAGAGACTGAAACTGCTTGGCTTCTCTCTTCCCAGGGTGGAATTAATTCCACCTAACTCACTGCAGTCCATTTGAATTTTGGTTTTTCAAGAAAGAGAATACAGATCCCAGTGGTCTGTGCTGTTTCTTTGAGACATTTAAAGTACCAATTGCATTGGTGTGGGAACTACTTGAAAGAAGAGTGAAACCAGAAAACTGGCTATGAGAAGAATAAAAACATGGCATAAAAAGAAAGGAAAAAAATAAAATTTTATTTCAAGGCTAACAGCTCTTTTCTGGGTAGTTGTGGGATTTTTTTTTTCTAGTTTTGACTGATTGACTCTAAGTGGTTGATGGGCTTATGTATCAGGAATTTGGGGTTATGGTAAAGGGAGAGATTCTCTTACGTTCTCCATGTTTCTTTTGGTTTGTAGAATTGTACCAACACTCCCTGATAGTATCAGGAAGAAGCTTCTATCTACCTCTCACCAACTCCTCCAAGGGTGGAGGGAGATGCCACTGACAGGTGAGATGGTGAGAGTCTGACATTTTTTGTCCATGTGTCCCCATGGGGCAGGATCTGTATCAGAGACTGATTCCCATGTCTCTGGTCTCTCTTGGACTCTCTTCCACTGTCTTTCATGATAACCATCCTGGTGCTGGGTACATGTCTCCTCTGCCTATTCTGCCTCCTCAACGCCCCCTCCCCCCTGCCTAGTGCGCACGCCAAGGTTGGGACTTGGGAAGAAAGGGTAGGAAACTTGTCTTCGTCTTGAGTCTAAACCGTGTCCTCTACTTTTGCCAGTAGAAAACCCCCAATATTTTTATTCCTATTTAACTCCTGTTTCACTCTATATCTCAGCTGATTATGAAGGCAGAGGAGAGAGGGTTATGATCAAGTGGTCACGTCCTCAAAGGACAATAGTCCACTCACAGTCAGTGCCCTAACTACTAACCATATTAGTGACCCAGATGGTAAGTACTCTTTTCATGAGGAGTGCTAAATTGTGTCTAGAACAATCAGCTAGGGAAGGGTCGGCTTTCTGGAAAATGTCTGGGGCAAAGAGCAAGGAGGTTGGAGTTAGATGAACCTGGATTTGAATCCTGGTTCCTCCACTTATTAGCAGTTGAATTGGGGAAAGCTATTTTAAGTCTCTGACTCTAATATTCTGTAACTTTGTTCCATAACTTTATTAGGGGGCATAGTAAAGCCCATTTCGAAGTGTCATGGTGATGATTAACAATAATAGCCTAGAAGCTGTTATTGAGAGCTTATTATGTGATGGGCACTGTTCTAAATACCTTGATTATATCAACCTTATGAGGTAAGAACTACTTTACCTCCCTTTTGCCTGAATCCCAGAGAAGTTAGTCACTCACGCAAGATCACATAGCTACTAATTATGCTTAACCATTGCACTATATTGCCTTTTACCTGAACAAGAGATTCAGTGAGAGATGTATGTGAAAGTACCTGCTACAGTGCCTGGCACATAGAGAGCACTCTTAGTAAATAATATGTCTTCTTTTCCTCTTTGCTGGTGAGATGTGTGGGTCAGAGGCTGCCCTCCATCCAGCTCACTTTTGAGAGCATGAAGCCATCCTAAGTCTTTTGAACTTCCCTCTTCCCCGTCAATCCCCAAGGGCAGAGTTCAGCTAAGACTTTGGATTCTTTGCCCTACATACCCAGGCCATGGGGTCCAGGAGCTATAACCCCTTCTCTGAACCTAGAGCCGTCTGTTTCTTTTCTGTAGAATTCTGGGATCGATCCAGGGCTGATGTTGACGGTGGCCATTGATAATGATGCCACTTAAGAGAGAACCCTCCAAGAATCCCCTCGTCACCACAAGGAGACCATATAGACATAACGAAGTTGGCAGTGAGACAGAGGCGACATGGCCATTTGATTTTATAGATTACAGAGCATGTAGGTGTCACCCATGAAGCTTGCTCTGGAGTGTGCAAAGCCATGCTGAGTGTGCACCCCAAACCACAACTCATGGAGAAACACACAGAGCAGCACTCTGAGAGTCAAGGTCATTCGCCATGTAGAGGGGACAAGGCTTTCATATTTTGATTTAGTTGTGTTTAACCTTCCTGAAGGGGACTGGGAACCTGATTACCTAGTAAGCCAGGGAGTCAAGCCTGAGAAAAATCATACCAGAGTCTGAGAAATGGAGGTTTAACTGGAGTTTACCCAGGGAATCACTAGGGCAGAAAATTATTGGGAGTTCATGTGAGAAACCCTAGATTCTTCTGTGATTAGGACCTTTGGAACCAGCCCTCTTCTAATTGATTTAGTTTAGAAGAGTACATTTCACCAGAAAATTGAGATCTGAGTAAGAATGAGAGGTGAGTCTAATTCTCAGCTCCCCCATTGCTTTTCCCAGGTGGGAAATGGGGATTTTATCATCACCGTCTTTCTGAGGTCTTCGTTGCGTGAGGAGAGACGTGCTTTAGAAAAGGACTGACATGTACCCACTGAATCAGTTACTAATCTAATTCTGTTCTAATTAGTTAATACGTTCAGCTACATGTGACAGAACTCCCCCTCCCCCCTCCCCCAAGAAAAGGCCCCAAACAGCGTCTTAAACAAGATAGGAGTTCTCTCTCTTGTAAAGGAGTCCAAAAGCATTCATCTGGGGCCGCCACAGAAGCTTCCTGGTATGAGGAGGCCAGACACTTTATCTTGTTCCTCTGTCTTGTGGGCTTCTGTTCCCAAGGTCACCTCCTGATCCATTATAGCTCCTTGAACGGCAGCCATTGTATCCATGTTCCAGAAAGCACAGGGAAAGAGAAAGATACATCTCCTCCCTTGAAGTACACTTCCTCAAGTTGTACCCGCCATTTTCACTTATATCCCATCGGCCAGAATGTAATCATTTGGTCTTTATTCCAGATGGTTCTGTGCTTAGCTAAAATTAGGGGTTCTATCACTAAAGAAGAAGAGAATAGAGGATCACTAAAGTCACTAATGGTTGTCTTTTCTTTTTTTAAATTAGAAAACTCAGTTAGATGACCTCCAGAGGTTCCTTTAGGGAGGAGTATATTTCTTTATATTAACAATTCCCTCGGTAGATATTCTCTCAATACTTACTGAGGCCTCCCATGTGCTAGGTGATGTCGTAGGTGCTTTCAGGACTGTGAAGATGGATAAGACATATTATCTGATCTCAAGGTATTTACAGTTCATTCAATTATTCAGTAAACATTTGATAAAAAGCTTCTGTGTACTAAGTATGTGCTCACCTCTGGAGATGTAAAGCAAAAAAGCAGTAAGCCACTAACCCAAAGAAACAAGAATAAATGAAATAATAAATATAAAAGAAGAAGTTAGAAATTGAGAACAAAAAAATAGAAAAGATTAACAAAATCAAAAGCCAATTCTTTGACATCATTAGTTCAATAGTTAGACCTCTGAAAAGACTGATCAAGACAAAAGAGAGAAAATACAAATAAATAAAATGTGGAATGAAAAGACAAATAACTACAGACAAAGCAGAGATTAGAATAATAAGCAAATTATGAATAGATGTAATAATGTAATGGATACATTTTTAGGAGCTATAAATGCCAAAATTGGTACAAGAAAAAAATTAGAGAACCTACTTAGAACATAAGTATTAAAAAAATTGGAATGATAACCAAAGACCTCTTATCCCCTCAAAATCCAGGCTCAGATAGTTTTAAAGTTTCATCCCATCAAACTTATAAAGAACAGTGAATTTCTACCACACAGATGAATATATATATGTATATTATTCTAGAAAACAACATGAAGCCTATGACATTACATATTTATGTAAATAAAAATTCCATGTACATAAAAATATACAAATTTTATAAGAATGCATAAAAACAAAAGAACTTCAGTAACTTCACTAGAATGGTAGTCAATGATCAAGGTAACAGCATTGAGAAAGGGGAATTAAGGGAATACGTAAGTACGAGAATGAATGAATGAATGGAGAGAGGCCATACAGGAATGAATGTGTCATGAGCTAGGAGTATGGTTGATTCAATTCTCTGACCTAAGATCTAGTAGAATAGAAAAGAAAAAAGATGATCAAATTATGGTCATTAGGGCTTACAGTTGAGTAGAAGGAGATAGACATATTTCATTTGAAAAGTGGAATAAAGTGATTAAGATATTTTGGAACAATTCTGCTCATGGTAGAGTGGGGATACAAATCATGGTGTTGTAACTTCTACCTGGGTGGGAGCTGGGGAGGTGAGATTGTAGCAGCTCAATGGCACACCAGAGGAAGAGACGACATGGCATAAATAATGTAATTCAGAGAATAATGGAGGAAAAATTAAAAGTGAATGTTAAAAATAAATCCAAGGGGAACGCAAAGGCAAGGGGTGATAATCCTGTATAAGGAATAGAAGAAGGTGTCTTGATACCTGAGCTGAGCCCACAGAACTGTGCAAATGACTCAGACAGTCTGCCAGTCTAGGGTTGCATCTAGCTTCAGAAGCGGATTCTTATGTTGGCTCCAGACTCTCCATGGAGCCCAGATTAAAACTCTGCACAATCATATACCACACATGATTAGTGTGACCTGAGAACCTATCAAACAATTAGTAATAAAACATCAACTCTGACTCTGCTTCGTCAACGACGAAGTAAATCCCTTTAAACCAGGTCCCAGTGCTTTTTTTTTTTTTTTGGCATTTAGATTCTGCCTCTAAATTTGCAGATGCAATAGGATGATTTATCATGGAAAATTATTGCATGATCATCAAAAAGTAATGAAAGTTGTCACAGCCTCTCTTCTTAATGGTATTTCTCACTGACCTCCTTCCCCCTAACCTGAAAATGAGCTCTAGGGGTCTAGCATGGAGCCAGCCTGGGGATCTGATGCTGTTTAATTCAGGCAGGCAGTCAACCATGAACACGTTTTTTTTTTTTTTTTTTCCAGCAGTAAAGACAACTTCTGTAACTTTTTAATTAAAAAGCTTAAAAGCCCTTAATTAAAGAGACATAAATCACCGAGAAACCTTTAAATCTTTGTAATCTTTTGTGGCACTGCTTGTTTGTTTCCAGCTGTGTCCAGGGACCTCCGAGGCAATAGGGTGTGGAGAAGGGAGAGCACTGCTGTGCAGTGGTCCTGGAGCAGTGGCTTGGCAGGACTGAGCATTCCATGGCAGTGCCATGGTGGAGATGCTGGTATGGAGCCTGCCCTTGGTGGAAAGAGAGATCAGGGGACTGTAGAACAGGACCATCCAGCCTTGTTTCCATCTTAGCTTAAATTCACAATCAGAGTTTTTGGTAGGTCAAGATGGCGGCCGCCTCTAGGGGATAGAGGGACAAGTCACACAACACCAGGAGGAAACAGACAGTGTGAGAACGGAAAACATTTCATTTTTGAGCCCAGGATCCTCAAAAAGTCAGTGTCGGCTTCCCTGGTGGTGCAGTGGTTGAGAGTCCGCCTGCTGATGCAGGGGACACGGGTTCGTGCCCCGGTCTGGGAGGATCCCACATGCCGCGGAGCGGCTGGGCCCGTGAGCCATGGCCGCTGAGCCTGCACGTCCAGAGCCTGTGCTCCGCAACGGGAGAGGCCACGACAGTGAGAGGCCCGCGTACTGGAAAAAAAAAAAAAAAAAAAAAAAAAGTCAGTGTCATGAAAGAAAGGAATTAGAGGACTCTGCTGAATTAAAGGAGGCTCAAAAGACACAGCAAGCAAATGCAGCGTGTGAACTCTGATTGGATCCTGATTAGAAACCAACAAAACTGTGAAAGACATTCCTTAGGGTGATGGAAAAAATTGAATGTAGACTTGATATTTGATAATATTATGGAATTATTATTAATTTTATTACGTGTGATAATGGTATGGCAGTTAAGTAAGATACCGTTTTATTCCCAAGAGAGATACGCTGAAGTATCTAGAAGTGACATTTCACGATGCCTACGAATGTGCCTGAGGGATAATGACCGTTGGGCAGAGAGTGGAGGGTATCTGTGTGTTCACTTCAGTAATTTTTAAACTGTTCATGTATGTATGAAACAATTTTGTAACAAAACTTGCAGGAAGAAAGAACAGCAGCCTCTGTTTCTTTGTCTCTTGGAGATCTCCCTCTGCGTGGGAGTCACAGATCTACTGATGCAGGAGCAGAGTCAGGTCGGGCGAGCGGAGCTGGACAAGTCTTCCTCTCTGCTGTGACGTGGAGTCTGGATGTTGTGAATGCACCCCTTTTTTCCAGGTTTTAAAATACCATAGGCTTCAGGAAGGAGATAGCTCTTTGGATCTTCAACTGTGGCACTTAACGGTTTGTCTGCCTGGATCTGAGGATTCAAACCCAAGTGGCACAGTGGCTCCCATTTGCATGGAGCTTGGGAGACAGATAGTCGGTCAGTCCCCACAGCATCATGACGTCACGTAGAGCCTTCTAACGTGTGTGCGATCAGGTCTGGCATGGTGCCTGGTACCCCCAAATATTTGTGACATCATGATCTTTCTTCCTCTGTTTAAAGATAGAAACAAAGACATCACATACATCTCAAAGGGGTATATATTGTTCTATGAGGCGTGGGACATGGCCTCTGGATACTGGGGATTGATGTAGGGAGAAGAGGGAGTGGTAGGTCACAGAACCTGCCGACTGGCTGGATCAGGGTCTAGAATGGGATGGAGTCTCCAGGATCCAAGCCCAGCAAAGATGTATGTGTCTGAGTGGACATGTCACTGGACTAGACCAAGAAATCTGCAAACTGGATGAAGTCGCCTCATTTTCCTAGGGCTCAGTGGCTGATAAAGCAGGGCGGGTGTGTGTGGAATGGAGACTGGCATGGGGCCAATTAAGGCACTAGCTTATCCACACAGCTAGAGAAAAAAAATGCCCCTGGAACATCCTTTCCAAAAATTTGAACACTGCTTTGTCCAAACTTAAAAGGGCTTTAATTTAGAGAGCGCTGGAGGGGGTTTGGAGATCACCTGGCCTCTTAGTTTTCAAAGGATGCTGTCAAGAACTCCTAGGACTCTGAGGAAGTTCAAACTCAAGTCAAGACTCAGTTTGAAAGTCACAAACCAGATCCAACCCACTCCCCTTACAGAAGCTGAGTGCATTAGCTTCCTAGGGCGACTGTAACAAAGTACCACAAACTGTGTGGCTTAACAGAGATTCATTGTCTCACAGTTCTGGAGGCTAGAAGTCTGAGATCAAGGTGTCGGCAGGGCCAGGCTCCCTCTGAAGGCACTAGAGAAAGATCTATTCCAGGCTTCTCTCTTAGCTTCTAGTAGTTCCTTGGCTTGTGGCAACATAACTCCAGTTATGGAGAGCATGGCATTTTCCCCATGTGTCTGTGTCCAAATTTCCCCTTTGTATAAATTATTATGCATTAGGGGCCCACTCTACTCCAGTGTGATCTCATTTTAATGAATTACACCTGCAATGACCGTATTTTCAATTAAGATCAATTCTGAGGTGCGGGTGGTTAGGATTTTAACTTACGTATTTTGGCAGGGGCATAATTCAACCCATAAGAGTGAGCTAGAGGGAAATGGACTTGCCTCAGCTCAGACAGATCTGCCTTAGCACCCAAGCCTAGGTCTGGGTCTCCTAATTCATCCTTAAGAGCTCTTTTCATTACTGCAAGCTGTCTCCTACTTGACGTCAGACTAAACAAGGGGTCCCCAGCATGTTTTTCTCAGCCCTAGTAAAGGAGTCACTTGCCAGTTTGGGGGTGCCCATCATTCCACCTCTTTTCATGAGCACCTGATCTCCCCCTTGGAGAGTTTCCTATTGTGTGGTACTTCCTTGGAAGATAGTATGTGTATCCCATTCTCCGATCTGAAAGGGCGGACCCTCCTTCTATCTCCAGGTAGCCAGATAGACACACGCCTTAGACTCAGCCCGTCAGACCCATTCTCCTGGGCCTTGTCCCCTGAGTAAGTGATGCCATGACGCAGAGGCCGCAGCAACACTCCAACTAGCCTGTTCCTGTAGGCTGGCCTCACCGGGTCTCTTCCTGGTCATCCTCCAGAAGCCCCTGGCATCCCACTCCTATGAGTCCCTGATATTCTTCCTGTAAGCCCCCTGTTTGTGTAAGAGAAGCAGAATCCACTTCTGTGACTTACAAAAATAAGCTCTGGATGTCACGGGTTCCTTAGAGAGGTGTCGCTAAATTCATTTTAATCTTAGAATGAATCAGGACACATCATGAGACCCCAAAGAGGACGGATTACCATTATATGGAGTTATTTGTTTTTTGGACCCAGGTCCGAGCTGGGACGTCAGACCCATGCTCTGTGAGCGTCACTAATACCACTCGAGGGGAGCAGGGGTGAGCAGGAAGGAGGTGACCACCAGCCGCTGCCACTTGCTAATCTATATTCGTAACAGCCCCTGTTGCATGTCAGTTATGCGGTAAACAGCTTCACCAGGCAGATCACAGGGCCCAACAATTTTATCTTATTTAAAATTGAGCCTAAACAAAACAGATAAGCGCCATATCATCTCCACGAATTAATCCACATACAGTTTATCTTCTGAGAGGTTTGCCACGGTGTCATTTACGTCACTGTAAACACATGTTGGGTGGGTGGCTCTTACTAATTTAATTTGCTTCCAAATGTGTGTGTATGTGGGACCTCCCCTAAACCAAATAATTTGGAATAATAGCAGAAAGGGAGTGAAGTAATATATGTGGCAAATCAAGGCCTTGGGTTTTTGTGTTTTGTTTTGTTTTTGTTTTTTTAACTCTGAAGGAAAAAAAGGGGACATGCAGGGGGTTTATTTTTGATTAAATGCCTTAGCCTTGCTTTGGTATTTATCTTCCCGTGGCAGCCCCTGATCCAGTCACAATGTGTAATTCCATTAGCATTATCTCTCCATTCATTTGAGAGGGCCTTCAGCCTGGACAGCGGCAGCATAAAGGACTACAGTGTTCAGGGGGCTTACTGCTTATTTCTTCAGCAAGTTTATTCCTTTATCGGCAGCTCGTTTAAAGGGAGCTAAAGGGGAGCTGGTCAAATCGTTAAGTGAGAGCTTAGCGTGGGTTTTTAAAGGCAAACCCAGAAGCTTAGAGGGGAAGAAAAGGTTAAATTAAATAAACAAACAATGCCTGCACTGCCAGCAGAACTGATGGCCACAGATAATATTTAAGGACCTCGTATTTATAAAGGAAGCTTTATCTTTGTACTTTTAATGAGAAAAGTGATTTCAATCGGCTGTCATGACTCCTGGGTGTATTCTAGCTGAACCACTAAGTGACCTTGTGACTTTATTTCTCTACCCATGCCCACCGCAGAGGTGATGTTCAGGGCAGGAAAGAGATGTTCTTCCTAAAGTGCCCGGAGTCCCTGCAAAGAAAGTTGAGGGTGGATGAAAAGGAGATACGGGCATTTCTCATTCGTCCATGCTAATGGGAGGCAGGGTTCACAGGGAGAGAGGAATTGCACAGAATATTCGCAAACCCCATTTGAGTTTTAATTGTCCCCTCCCACAGGGGCCTTTTCCTTTTCCTTCCCCTGCCGGCAGGTCTCATCCCCTGGCTGGCTTGGCTTCCCCTCCTCCTTGCCTTTGTTCACCCCTTCACAGAAGTGCCCACCTGGCCAAAGAGAAGATGCCAGGGGTTGGGGAAGCTACACGATAATGGCTCCTGGGAGCCGCTGGCGTGGTGCGTGGCTTGTAATCCTGTTTTCTGGGAGAGGGATTTGAGGTGGCAGAAGAATACATGATGTGCAGCATTTTGAGAGCGGAGTTGGGAGGGACTGTCACAGATGCCTGCTCGTGCCAGTAAAAATCGCAATCCCACTGCATCTGAAAGGCAGCTTGGCCACCAGCCTTCTCTGAAGGCTCCATACATGCCCAGTCCTGTGCTAAGTACCTTATACGCATTGTGTACTTTAAAGAAGTGTTTCCAAACTGTTTATTTTAAAACACTGGAGGCTTATCAGTGAGTTTTTTGAGTGGTCCCAACATATGTACATTTATTGTAGTGTAGTATGTATATTATATGCATATATTATGATATATTATTTATATAGTATGATATTTATATATTATGCACTATTATATAATATATAACAGTATATATTGATATGCTTAAGGGCTGAGAAGAATAAATAGAAATGGAAATTACTCTAATACTTTCTCCCTGCATCCCCATAGAATCTTGGGAACACGCTAAGTACTTAACAACCCACTCTGACAATTTCTGTTCCTCACAGCCTGCCTGACAGGTAGGTGCTGTTGTCACTTCCATTTTATACATGAAGGAACTCTGGCTGAAATTGGTTTGGGTAATATTCCCAGAGGGGGGATTGTAACCCATGTCTTCTGATTCCAGATCTTGGGGTCTTACCATTACTCTATACTCCCTCCTTCTCCCTTCTTACCCTGAAAAGGGACCCCAGTGAATGGCCCTGCGTTCCTATGACCCGCTATTCTCTCCTTCGTCTGTTCCAAGGCTCTCCACGTTGATCCAATCTGCAGGGGGTGACTCCTGGGATCTCGATTAGTCCAAATCAGTGTTAGTAATCCTGTTCTTTGCCAGACACTCATTTCACAACCTCCCTTGCAGCTTGGAGTGGCTCTGTGACCCAGTTCTTGCCAGTCAGGTATATGGAAGCATTCTGAAATGCTCTAGTTGCTGTTAGAAGGGAGAGCAACACCAGAAGAGCTTTCTGGCACTGCTTCTTTGCCTTTCTTTGGGGCTTAAGTTAAGTCTAAGGGCAAAAATGCGACTTGCCAAGGATGAGACACAGATGAAATAGAAAGAGGCTGGATCCTTGGTAACCTCAGGGGGTCCCTGCACTAGACCAGGAACCACCTAACTCCAGGCTACTCATGTGAGATATTAAATGTCTTTTAAGCAGCTGGATGTGTATGCTGTTCTGTTTGCTCGTGTGTTTCTAAGGGCTTTTGCTCCATTTCTTTCCCTTGCAAAGTTCTGCCCACACTGACTCTCGCATGGTTCCCAAAGCTTGCCTTCTTTGGAAGTGAGGATTATTCTTCCTCTACATTCCACCTCAGGGCCCCTGTACTGACTCCTTCCTCTCCCCACGTCTTCCCCTGGCTGGTTGCTTCTTGTCTTTCAAGCCTCAGCTCAGAGGTTACCACCTGAGAGAAACCTTTCCTCACCTCACAGCACCATATTCTCTTATTATTCATAGAACAAACCACTACCTGAAATTACCCTGTTCATTCATTTAGCTGGTTCATTCTTGCCTTCATCCGCAGTGCACGCTGTACAGATCAGGGACCTACTGTCCTGGGCTCCATCTTATCCCCAGCCCTAGAACTTGGCACCTAGGAGGAACTAGGAATATATTCATATAAGAAATGAATCAAAGAAAGAATGTATAGGGAGCTCCTTTTTATCTGTTAAATTGGGTGCTGTCTGATTCATAAATCACTGAATAAAGCCAATAAGATCTTCAACATTAAAAAAAAAAAAAAAACAATGAATGGATATGAACTACCTGCCCACGTGAGTCCTTGGTTTTATTCCCTGGGGGAATTGTTCAGTATTTATGAAACAGGGATATTAAAAGATAAAGTGATCAGCACGTCTATGCAAGTGCTAGGTAAATATTGTACCATCATCAAATGTCTATAATTTAAAATTCTGACATTGAAGAACATATACTTTTTTTTTCTTTCACCTGCATCCTTTGCAACCCTTCTTGCTTGCTGACCCTTATTGTTCATTCCTACCCTCCCCCTGCCCACGCCTCAAATGTAGCTTCGTACTCCAAATCCTCCTGATTAGAACGTATGTTAATGTTGTTATTATTTCTCACTGAGATGAGCCTTATTTTAAAAATATTGTAACAGCAGAGGCACTATTAATAAGAAAATGAATAGTTATAATTTCAATGTGGTGTTATGATCAGAATCAAGAAGAATTGCTTTCTGAATTGACACTCTCTTCCTAATTCCCCTGTTACTTGGCGAATACTTCTATCTTAGCATCGATAACATATTGCTGCACTGATTTGCTTACTATGTTGTCTCCCATTCACCTGAAAACCCCTAAGGTAGGGACTATGCCTGAAGCAGCTTTGATCCGTAGCGCAGTGACATATGGCAGGCACTTCATAAATGTTTATTGAATGGATGATCCTAAACATGATATGAGCTGCAGAGTGTCCCCTTGGCCTATTTCACTCTACAGTCAACATGAAATCTTACAGAACCTTTACAGTCTCATGAAAACCTGTGATATCTGGCTTTGGTCTTTGGACGAAATCCTTATCATTGTCACCATCATTATCACTCACTCCTTCTTTCTTTCTTAAGATATATTCTCTCTTGCTGTAGCTTTATGCCTGATTAAGCATGACGAATCAGGAAGGGAAAGTATGACCAGGCCCGAAAGGCGCTGATGAAATCACTGGAGCAGAAGCGATAGGATGCTTTAGTTTTATTTACAGAACAAACGATGAGGTGTCAATAATCCTGTTCATATGGGAGGAAGCATAATTAGGAATGACAAAGGGAACAGACTGAAGGTTTGGAACTCCTGCAGAAGAAGCCCACAACACTCCTTTACAGAGAGGCGCTTTCGACAGTGGAATAATTTCCCCCTGGGCGTCGGGGGCGGTGATGAGAATGCCATTGTTCGGATCATTTAAGACAAACTAGAGGATGAAGGAGCAGTCATTACAGGCTGTTGAACGCCCACAGTGTAGTCAGATGTGGGACAAAAACCTGTCCAGTCCTCAGGTTACAGTCCCTGCGACCAGATGACACAAGCTGACCCTGAGCCCATTACCTGTGACTTCTCTGAGACACTAGGATCCCTGGGCTGGTAGTCAGGCCCTTGGTAGCCATAGAAAGCTTCTGAGGTTAAAGGGGTAGGAATAGAAGAATGATAAGGATCCCCCACTGGAGTAGGAAGAAACTAAGGGAAAGGGGGAGAAAAGCAATGTGGGCGCCCAAAAAGAAAGACTGGGGACCTGGGGAGGAAGGAATGGAGTGGGGGGTAGTTTGAAAGCCAAAGGAAAAAAATAAAAATTCAGAACTCTGGATTTTATGAGTGTTCAATGAGTGAATGATGGAAAATGGTTCCATACAGGCCTGTACCGGGCAAAAGACGGTGTACCTGGTGAATGAGGTGTACAGCTGCAGAGCGAGGAAGAGGCAGGGTTTAACGTAGCTGTGTGTCTACTCATGCCCTTCATCTCACTCTCTGACCGACTTCACCCTTGACTCCTCTCCTTGGTAATGGTTGGGGCTGGATTTGGTTATCTTCCCTAGATGTTACCCTCAAATCATTGCAGTTTAATTCAGTAAACATTTACTGAGTCAAAGCAAAGCCCGTGGCACTGTGGAGGATACAACAATAAACACAAAACAACTAAAACCTCAGACCCTTAGAGACATCAGAGGTTATTTCATCCAAACTCCAGTCTTCACCTAAGCAGCCCCTCCTTCCTGTCTGAATACATCAAGTGATGGAGAACTCACTACCACCCAAGAAAATCTGTTCTGTCTTTAGAGAGCTCTATTAGAAAGGCATTCCTTATATTGGGCCAAAATATCTCTACATAAGATAAATTCTATTCATTGATCCTACTTCAATATCTTGAAGTTATAGAGCTAATTCAGCAACCCTTCCCAAATATTTGAATCTGTCATGTTTCCTTGATCCTTACTTTCTTGAAGCTGGACATCACCAGCATCTTTGATTGTTCCAAATATAATAGGATTTTAAGTCCCTTTTGGGCTTGACCACTCTTTTAGCTGCTCCGCGGCATGTGGGATCTTCCTGGACCGGGGCACGAAACCATGTCCCCTGCATCGGCAGGCAGACTCTCAACCACTGCGCCACCAGGGAAGCCCGGGCTTGACCACTCTTGAAGCGTGGGGCCTGGAGCAGTAATTCAGGTGTGGTCTAACTGTCTCAAAGCAGAGCAGGGCTGTCACCGTCCCCTTTGGGACTCCATTCTCTAATAATATAGCTTGTGATTCCATCGACTTTGGCAGCCTCTCACTGTTGAGTCGCATAGAGAGCTTATTGTCAACGTTAGCTTATACTTTAAAAAAAAATGTGGTCCCATCTCCCTGATCCTGTATTTGCAGAGTTGTTTCCTATGCGCACATATAGAACCTCGGTCGTATCTATATTACATTTCATTTTGTTAAAAATTGCCCCATAATTTCAGCATGCAAAATTATCTTCGAATTCAGAAAGTCTATTTTATGCTGAGGGGCTTTGATCATGCACTTGTAGCCTGAATAAAACGGGGTCTTCTTGATTCTGCCTTAAGATCCATCCCAACTTGACGATATATCCAAAAGAAATGCAAAATCAACCTTTTCAAAGCATTGACAAATTGCAGAGTTTTCTACTGATAGTCTCTTGAGGAGGCATCAAAAGAAGGAATTACATCATGTACTCTGAAAGGCTTCCTAAAAACCCCTTTCTGTGACCGATGCTCACGTCCCTCTGGGGTCCCCGTGCTCACAGCCTTCCTCCCACCTTCTTGCCACCCATCCTCATGCCCCCTTCCCCCACAGGGTGCTGCTCCATTCTTTCCCCCGGCCACATCCTTTTTCTTTCTGGAGAGCTCCATATATTTTCAAATGTAGGTCAGTTCAGCTTCTCTCACTTTTTCATTCCTCAGCATGGTGCCCCCAGGTCAACATCAAAATGCCTTATTAACACCAAAAATGCCCAGTGTTAAGCAAAGGTTTCTTTCTCCTTAGCCAGGGGAGGATTGTAAATACTTATATTTATTGTTTTTTCATTGCAGTCATAGGCAAATTTGATGATTGTGTCTCTTCCATCTTTATCCAAGTTATTAGTACATTTGTAGAACAGGATTAGTTTGAGAACAGAGCTCTGATACAGATCCCAAGAAAACCTTCCTCCACGCTGTCTTGATGCATTGAGGACCCTCTTTGGGGTCTCACCATTCAATCAGCTAATCCTTCCAGCCCACATAACCCCATGCGCTACAAGGGTCTTATTAAAGAGTCCTTGATGCAATTCAGATATTCTCTCTTATACTTCCTTGATGTGAAAGCGTCACCACTTCGTTGAATTAGAAAACAAGACCAACCTGGTAGGGTTTGTTCTTGACAATGCCAGGCCTTTTCTTAGTGCTCACCATATCATTTTCTAAATAATCATACGTCTGCCCTTTACTGAGCCAGTGGTCAATATCTGGACCCAGCTCATTTGTTTGTAGTTTTCAGAACTTATCAATACATTATTCTCACCCTTCCAAACTAGAATGAGGTTTGCCTGTCTCTAGTCCTTTACCTGCCCCTACACTGTTCCTGCTGAGATCAACAACTCAGTGTGGAGCTTTTTACCTGTGAATATCTAAACGCCTCCTGGCACCATCGTATGTTCAGCCTGTACCATTTCTGGGTATTAGTGTCCATGAGTTTACTGACCACGGTGGAGAAGAAAACTGCCTTTGACTTGCTCTAAAGTTACTTGCTTTAGCATGGAAAGGATGTTCTGCATCATTCCTGGAATCTCCTTCTAATCAACTAGTGCCAAACAGAAGTCCTCAGGCCAAGTAGAACGCTGGCTGGTCTTTAGGAAATGAGAGATGAGAACTTCTCTGGGATGTTTACCCCATCGTGCTGGGCAGACAGGCTGCTCTGTACCTTCATGGCAGCCCAGAGAAGCGTGGGGCCTGGAGCAAGATGGAGCAGATAGTTGGAAAGTAGAACAAAAAGCAAGCTTGGATATGATACAGATGGGATGGAGGAGTGGTTGGCTGGATTCGAGGAGAGAGAGTGGTGTGATGAAGATGCTTTTAGCGGCAGTATTTTTTTGTTCCTTTTAAACTAGCTTTTTTAAAAAATGGAGAATGTAATACTTGCACAGGGTAAAATGTCAAAAAGAACAAAAGATATACAATGAAACAATAAAATATATGTCACCCTGGCTCCCACTCTGAGGTTTCTGCTGGTAAGTGTTTTTTGTATCCTTCCAAAATGTTCTGTGTATATATAAAACTATATAGATATGTATGCACTATTCTCTACATTCAAAAATATGCAAACATATACACAAATACCTTTCTGCATTTTTTTTCAGAGCATCGATTACATAGATTTACTTCATTTGCTTGAGATCTATACTGTGTTCTATTGCATGGGTGTAACGTAATTTTAACAGCAGTGCTTTGAGGGAATGAAAATAGAATTGTTGCCAAACCCAAGGTATTCATCTTAAGTTTGAAGTGGAGAGAGTAACTGACCGGTGCACAGGTTTACATTTCAGATTCCTGTGTAACCTGAGATGTGTCACTTCAACATCCCTTGCCTCAGTTTGCCTAGCAGGGAAAGGACATCACTTTCTTTCTTGATTCTAGTGTCAAAAAATATGAGACAAGGCTCCTTAGACACAGGACTTGGGAAAAACAACTACTAGAAAAGGTATGTAGTAACATTTTCTCACGATCTAGGGGTGGGGCATGGGCGGAAGGGAACCCTCTCTGCCCAGAGCGACACTGAATTGCGCCGATGTGGGTGCTGCGTTTGCTGGGCACCCATGAACAGTCATCTGAGCAGATCAGCAGGCCTGGTCTGCACTCACCTGCTTTATCTTGGCCCGTCGCTAGCCCTGCCCAGTGCTGTGTTGGGAAAGGTTTAAGAACTGGCTCTCCACAAAGATAAGAGCCCTGGTTTGCAGTGTATGCTGATCCCCCTGGTGTAAATATTTCCACCATGGCTGGTTTCCAGCTATCAGCATAGTGTCACTGAATGCAGGGTTGGGGACAGATGCACACAGTGGGGTCTTTCTGGCTTTTTTTAAAATCTTATTTATTTATTTATTTATTTATTTATGGCTGCCTTGGGTCTTCGTTGCCGCGCGCGGGCTTTCTCTAGTTGTGGCGAGCGGGGGCTACTCTTTGTTGCAGTGCGCGGGCTTCTCATTGCGGTGGCTTCTCTTGTTGCGGAGCATGGGCTCTAGGCACGCGGGCTTCAGTAGTTGTGGTGCACAGGCTCAGCAGCTGTGGCTCACAGGCTCTAGAGCTCAGGCTCAGTAGTTGTGGCACACAGGCTTGGTTGCTCTGCAGCATGTGGGGTCTTCCTGGAGCAGGGCTCGAACCCCTGTCCCCTGCATTGGCAGACGGATTCTCTACCACTGTGCCAGGCAGCTTGTTAAAACGAACAAGCTCCAGCCCTGCTCTGCGCCTCCGTGTGGGGTGTTCCTGAGGCTGACACGCCAGAACTGCGCACATCCGCTTCAGGTGAGCACGACTCTACATTCTGTGTGTTGTGCCTTCCAGCCCCCGGCTGGGTTTTCTCATTTTCACTTCACGTATTGAGATATGCTAAGGGGCTCTGTAGGGAGTTCCTGGCAGGGCACATCCTGGTGCCCATTCCTGCCCAGTATAGTCAGTATCATGCATCCAGCATGCCCCCCTCTGTCCTTCTTATTCTAAAGCCAAGTGGGCTCAAAGAATAAGAGTTAGCGGCTACTGAGGCCAAGGTCAGAGGAACGATTCCCTCTGTAAGTCACTATATTTTTAATTATCTCTGGCTGTGTAACCAATCACCTCCAGCAACATCTTGTCTCTGCTCCACAATGTCTGGGACCTCAGTTAAAAACACCCAAAGCTGGAATCATCTGAAGATTTGACTGGGCCTGGAGGACCCACTTCCAAGGCGGCTCCCCCGTGGGATGCCAAGTTGTGCCAGCTCTTGGTGAGAAGCCTCAGTTCCTCTCCTCAAGGCTGCTTGAGGGTCCTCACCACATGGCCGAATACCCCAGAGCGAGTGATCTAAGAGACCAAGCTGGGAGCTGACACGTCTTGGATGACCTGGCCTTGGAAGTCACACCCTGTCTCTGATTCTGTGGGCGGGGACTGCAGGACGGCATGAATACCGGTTGGCAAGGATCACTAGGTTTATTTTGGATCCTGGTTATCACAGTCTCTTAGCAGATTATACTCAGACAACCTGGCAATCATCTTGGAAATGTGTGCTACCAGATAAGGTTTTTAACTCATTAGCACAAATCCATCTTCAGTACAAGGAAAACAACTGAGGCCTTTGTGCTCTTTGTACCCCAGTCACAGAGGCCAAGTGACTAACTTAAGCTACTTGGCAGGTGAGTGGGGCAGAGGCAAGACGGAGCCTTCATGTGGAGGCCATGAATGGCATCTGGTTCTTGGAGTTCAGGCGTGCTGTAGGACCTCACGCCTCCTGGGACTGAACCCCCAAAAAGGGTCACACGGAAGTGTTTACATTTTCTTGTTGTAGCCAGATATGGAGTTGGCCAGAGCTGGGACTCTGCTGTTTCTGGCCAGTTGAGTTAGGTCACATGCCTACCCCACCCCTTGCATCCTCCCATTTCTGATCCCTGCAGTTGAAAAGACAAGTTTGCTCATTAGTTGGAAGAGAAGGAAGAATGCTGGAGAGAGGTGGTAGGTGAAGGCGTCTGGGGAGGAAGGGGATTAAGACTTAGACCCCGGGAGGTGTGGGAGCTGCTTCGGGGCCCAGATGACCAAGATCCATACGGTGTGTGAGTGGGGGAAGGGAGCGAGCATCCCCCCCCACCTTGGCACCAGACCCCTGGTGTGGCCTGGGAAGCCACAGCAGAGCGGTGGGGCTGGCCTTGCCCAGCGGTATAGGTGGGCAGAGGTGATGCAGAGGTGTCCTTCCATCACGTGGCTTGTGGCAGTGGACTTCCATGACGAGGCCTGTGAAGAATAACACGATCACACTTGCCGCTCAGCACAGCCACCCTTGGGGGTCTCTGACACATGGGAGGAGACAGGGAGGGGGCTATCAGTGGAGGCCAAGTCTGCATGAGCAGGAGAAGGCTGAGAGATGAGATTCAGATGTGACCATCACTGTGTCCTCGCTAGCACCCACAGGCTGGAGAAGCCTGAGATGGTTTGGGTCTACTAACAATACCCAGCCACCAAGGTCAAGTACAATCAGGAAGTGGGGTGACATAGGGACGCTCCTCCTCCACCCTCCTCCAAGGGCAGTCGTTTCTCCGTCCTGTTTTTACTATTTTATGGCCTGGAGTCTTGGAAATAGAACGCTTGGGTTAGAGGCTGACTTAACCCCTTAGGAAATAGGAAAGAATAAGTTTGTTTCAATAGACTGAGAATCTTGAGAGCAGCTGCGCGTACCACGAAATGGCAGCTTTCAGAAGGCTGCAGCCCGCTGGAGTGTGTGGTGGACATCTGGTGACACACCTGGAAATCAGGGGTCAGTGGGGAGTTGGGCCCTTCTCGCTGTCTGGAACCCTGGCCTTCTGTTTCCAGCGCAGGGTCACGGAGGAAGGCTCTTTCCTCCCAGTCTCTGCTGAGTTGGGATAATGTTGATATTTCTACTCTCCTGCAGGTGGCGCCACAATTTAGGTTTTTAAGCCGCGGACTGCCTGTCGTTTTTCATCCAGCACCGGGTGCTCCGTCTGAAACCCAGCCATGAGGCCAGCTATTGGGGGGGAAAATTCTCTATAGTACCACCAGGCTCTGGTGATTTATTTAATGAGCAAATCTGGCTTTTAATCAACTTAAATAGAAGTTCTGTTCCTAGACTAATCAAACAGTGGTGGCTAAGTGAAGGAAAACGTAAGGATTTCTTCTCCTCTCTCCTATTAAATCTGGCCTTTTATTCAGCCTGAAAGATGAGCCAAAACTCTACTCCTCAAACCCCTCAATAAACTACCACCAAATTGCCACAAAAGTAGCCTCCTTAGAACACAGGACTTTATGAAGCAATGCGCCATTTAGCTTCTCCCTCTTGTGGCCGTAAGCCAGCCAACGACCTACTCAGCGTCCCCGGGTGGGGGGGGGTGGGGGGAGGGGGTGACTTACAGACCCACTGTCAGCAGGAGAAAAGCTCGTGTCTCTCTTTGCCGCTCCACAGCCGGTGGGATTGGGGGCCGTGTGGGAGCTAGGAGGGTTTGTACCTACTGCAGAAACCTGCTTTGAACCAGTATGGAGGCTGCCTTTCCTAGTGTGTCTGACCACCGAGAATGGTCAAGATGGCAGAGGACCTTCCAGCCCTCACTGTGTGGTGCTATTTAAAAAAGACGTGGTCTTTGAAAAGCAATGCTGATCCCTTACGTGTGTATCGCACTTACCTTAGAGTTTCCAAGCGCATGAATAGATAGTGTCTCCCTTGAATGTCACTATCTCCAAGGGGTAAATGGGGCAGGTGAGAAGACAGAGTGTCACTGAGAAAGTCTGATCTACCCCCGAATTATGGAGTTGGCAGATGTCAGAGCCAGCTCAAGGACCCAGGTCTTCTAACTTCCGGTCTAGAGCACTACTCATCCCAACCCATCTCCCAACTCTCCAGCCTTGAGAGAGCAAATCCAAGGGGCCATCATAATTAAAAAAAAAATCAGGTCCCACACTGTTGCTAATTTGACTGCTCTGTTCTTCCTTACGGAGACATTATAACTGCCCCATTCAGCACACCTTTCACCTGGTTGTTAAGTGGAAGGGGAAGGAAGGAAAAGACCGTTGGCCATTCAGCCCCACTGGCGCCCCTCACCTGCCCACTGTCGGGCCAGCTCTTTGCCTCACTTCTTCTCTGTCATTTGGCTATGCCAGGCACCACATGGCATTCATTTCTCTGAATGAAAATAAATGACGCCACACACTAGGCAGGAGATAAAGAATAATAAATACATTTTATCTGCTACCGCTAAAAAAAAAAAGATCTTTGACTTCCCATCCATCCATCAGAAAATGGACCTGTGTCTTACCAGCAATAGTCACACACACACACACACACACACACACACACACACACACACACACAAGCTACAAGTGAAAAAATCAAGTTGTATTAAAAATACATGCTAGATGGCTGAGAATGGAAGCAGAGCTGTTTTTCTCACTCCCTCTCCCCCTCTTCCAGCATTTTTATGGCATGCCCTGAAAGCTGAGTGGCAAACAGACATTTGAAAGGATCCCCCCTCCCTCCCACTTTTATGGAACTGTATTCCATAAGTAACCCATTAGGGTTTTTCATGGGGCTGTCTGGGCTGTCACCTCTGGGAAAGGCCTGAGATGGTCCCGTGTAGCAATTTTAGAGAAGATACCTCACAGTGGGACCACGACCAGGGTGAGGACAGCCTGACAAGAAGGAGCCCTGAGTGTGAGTGCCTCCTGGGCGCCTGGCTTGTCTGTCCCTAGTCTCAGTCCTGCCTGGAGACACGTTTGGCCCTGGGCTTCCTCAACTCCGGATGGAGGTCCAAGAAGCAGCAGCATCGAGTTATTTCGTTATGTTTCTCTGGACTTCTGAAACTAACCTGATATCGCATGCCTTATCTAGAGTCTGGCATCTGGGGTTTCTGAGAAGAGAGGAGCCGGATCAATGTATTAACGCAAGCTAATAAGATCACTCCTTGCTTCTTTCTGTGCCCTGCGATACTCAGCAGAGGACCAGAGGCTCTCAAGGCTCCACTCTGTCTCCTGGAATACCCTTCCGCCAAACAACCCAACGTCTGGTTTCATCCTCAGTCTGGCGTGGCTCTCTCCTTCTCGTCCAGGCAGCCACCTCTCCAAAGCAAAGCTTCAGCAAGGCCTGTCTAGGTGGGCCCGGCCTGACCCGAGTGTGCCGTGCACCTTGGGGCTTGTATACCCTGTCAGCACACAGCTGGTTTCAGTCTCCCTGGTTTACAACTCTGATCTCTGAAAATAGAAGCCCTACAGGAAGGCATAGAAATGTATGCTGTTGTCAGTCATTTCCACCTAATAAGATTCCCTTAAGGTGTCTTGATGGGAGGACAGGAATGGACAGGAAGTTGCTGGCTGTGGGGAAAAAGGAAAGTGGACAGCCATGAGGGAGGAAGCCAGAAACCATGGGCTCCTTTCGAGGGTCATCCTTGGTGGTTGCCCATGGGGTGGGCACAGTTGATGGTGCCATTTTGGGGGGCTGTGGTGTTGCGGGGATGAGTGAGGAATCCGTGGAAGTCTGGGGCTAGATAAGTGTGGGAATCCCTTCAGTTTCTCTTGGAGGATGGGCACAGTGCTGCCTAGGATCTAGGGTTTTGGAGAAGAGAGGAGCCGGTCGGCCTCTTAGTAGAAACAGGACTAGACGAGTCAGGTTACCCAGCGAGCTCTAGCGCCCTTGGCCACCCATGCTATCTCACCCAGCCTCCCCGTCCTCAGGTCCTGTGTGAGGGTTCTGGGGCGGGGTTCTGATTCGGCATGGGTGCCTGTGTCGGTGTCGGCTCTGAGCACCTGCGGGTCCCTCCGACCGTCGGCGCCCACATCCGGACCTTCCGAGGCGGCTGTGTGCCTCACACAGCCGCAGGCAGGGTCGCCCGGCGGGTGTCCGCAAACGTGGGAGCGGAGAGCGGGGGCTAGGCGGGCGGCGGCGGGCGCGGGGTGCGGGGAGGCGTCCCCTGCCCCCTGCCCCCTCTGCCGGCAGCTCTCGGGCGGTCTAGCTGTCAGCCGAGCTCCAAGCCAGCCAGCACGAGCCAGGGAGAGAGCGGCGGCGGTTGGCGGGCGGCGGGCGGCGGGGAGGGGCGGGGGCGAGGCGAGGGAGGGAGGGAGGCTGGGAAGCGGGGAGGGCGGGAGGGAGGAGAGGAGGACCCAGAGAGCGCCAGGCAGCTGGAGTTTTTGCAGCGCTTGGCCGGGCTTCAATGCACAGCAGCAGCGAGCCGCGGCGGCAGCAGGCAGCCCGGGAGCTCCGGCGGCGGCCGAGCCAGCGGCGGCCCCGCTCCCTGCCCCCTGCAAACTTTGCAAGCAGCCCGCCCGGGGGGCCGGGGGACGCGCCCGGGAGGCCCGGCTCGGCCCGCGGCCGCGCTCTCCGCTGCCGCAGCGCCGGCGGCCGCCGCCGCCCCGCGCCTCCCCGGGGAGCAGCCGGCGGCTCCAGCGGCCCCCCAGCTCCGGCCCCTCGGCCCGGCCCGGCCCGGCCCCGGGTGGAGGCGGGGGCAGCTGCGGCGCGGCCGGCCGCGTGTGGCCGGGGGGCGGCCGCCGCTACCCAGGGAGGCGCGCCGAGGCGCCAACAGCGCTCCCCGGCGGGTCCCCCGCGCACTCGCCTCGCCCGGGCAGCGGCCCGACCTGGCGAGCATGGGCGGCGCGGAGTGACGCCGCCGTGCCCGCTTGGCATCAAGGACATTCAGCCCGCGGGGGTGGGGACGAAGGGGGCGGCCCCGCGTCGCCACCGCAGCCCCCGAGAGCCGCCGCTACTGCTCGGGCTCCAGGGCTGGGTGGGTGGGGAAAGGGGTGCTTGGAAGCGAGCCGCATTTCCCGACCTTTTTGTTGGACATTCTGCCCACCTTGGACGCCGCCAGAGGAGCTGTCAAGCCCCGTAGGCTCTGATTTCGCCCTCCGTTTCCCTGGCCTCCCCCCGGGTTCCCCGTGCCTCGGTGGAGTATTCGCGTTCGTTGGTTCGGGGCTGGGGCTGGAGGAGGCAGCCACACGCGCGCACACGCACACGTTCAGAGGAGGGCGAGAGGCAGCGGCACCGGCACCATCTGCAGTGTCAATGCGGCGCTCCCGCTGAAGCAGGCAAAGCGGCGCTTGCAGGTAAGGAGCCGGCCGGGCGGCCGAGCGGGCGGGCGAGGGCAGCGCGGGAGGAGATGCCGGCTCGGTCCGGAGTCCTCGAATGCCCCGGAGCCAGCCCCCTGCACGCACGCACACACACACGGGCGCACACACATATACACACGGGCACACGCCATGCACACGCACCTGCCCACGTCCCACCTGGACACCCACGTAGGTGCCGCGCGGCCGGATCAGGTATTTCCCATGTTCTTTCTCCTCTGACGCTCCCGGACTCAGACTTCTCTAACCAGGACTTTCGGGGTGGGATTCTGTGTATTACTGCCTCTCCCTCCCACCTGGCTACGTTGAGGGAGCGATTTTTTTCAGTTCCCAGCCGCTGGCATCCCTGGCTGGTTTAAAAAACAGGAGAAGTAATGGTCTTGGGAGACCCGCCCAATGTAATCTCTGCTCCGTGGCCTTTGCGCACCGTGGGATTTTAACGCGAGACAGACCGACAGATACTCAGACAGATCTTTGGAGAGCGTGGTGGCCCAGCGCGCGGGGAGGAGGCCACAGAGGCGGATGGGGCGGCAGTTCTGTAGGGCGGTGCATATGGAACAGACACTGCGTTTCCCCAGTAAGAGGCAGCACAAACGCCTTTCTGAAGCGAGGCACTGCTTTCCCGGCAATGCGCCTGGATTTCAGGCAGGAAGGGGCTTAAGCATGGCTTTGGGTGTGTTGTTTGTCTAGGGAGAGTGTGTGGGGTCGGATCCTCCATAAAACGTCTAACCTACTCACGTCTCCAGTCTGTGGACAGCAGCAATCTTACACGCACTTGGGTGTCCCTAGCCTCTCTGCACTGTGCAGGGAAGCGTGGGGCTGCTTCCCCTGTGCCCGCGCCTAACACCTGCCACATGCCTTTCCGAGCGGTGTGTCTGAGAAATAGAACTAGAAGGGGGATGGAGGGGGGTGCAGTGCAGGAAGGGAGGAGGGTCCCCCCCCATGACCACCTCAGCAGTGTCCACCCTACAAGAAGGCCAGGCATTCCTGGGTCTGGCAGCATCTCCCAGAGCCAGGCTGCTCTTGACGTGGAGAATCACTCTCCAGAGCCTGTGGTTCAAGCTTCTATTTCCCTAAAGCTCGTCCTTTCTTTTTCTCCCCGGCTGGAGTTTCACAGGCTGCTCATTTTCAAACTTTTTCTGGAGGAGGTGGGAGGGGGTGGGGTTCCAAAAGGGGTTTTTCATAGTTCCCACTTTGCGGGGGGGTGGCCAAAGGCCAGTTCATTCAGGGCTCAATTGTAGGGAGGAGAATGTGAGACCCAGGTACAGCATTATTTTGGAGTTGAATATAGATATAGCCAAGTTCTGCGTTTCTATAGCTGTCCCTTTTGGCGTAGCTTGTTGGGCAGCTTGGCAAGAAATGGAATCAGCTTGTGCTCTCTATACAAGATCATGTGTTCAGAGTGTCCTACAAACCCACCAGTGGGAAAAATATGTTGGGAGTTTTCCAGAACATGAGGAGAAAGGAGGCAACATTCTTTTGAACAAGTGGGCCTCAGTGCTGGGCACAGGATTTGGTTAATTCTGTAAATCCTGAAGATGGGTGCTGAACTAAAGGGCCCTCTTCGTACCCCCATCTCTGCTATTTCCAAACTTTTTTCAGCTCCTGAAAAGGTCTTCGGCTAGGCTGGGGAGCAAAGAACCAGACGTCCCCGGGAGGGAGATTGTGTTCCCCGCTGTGCGCTGTGTGAGCTGCCCTTTGATTGATTGAAAAAGGGTAGATGGAATAAAGCAAAGCTCTCACAATGGGGAGAACCCAGTCAGGGGAACAGACATTATTTTCTTTTTAAGAATGGTGGTTGTGTGTACACATACCCAGATATGCACACGCCTTCTCAAAGAGCCTTGCTGTATGTGGTCAGCTCGTCCATCCACATGTGACAACAGGACCCAGCTCTGTCTTTCGGGCTGTGGAAGAACCGGAACACTTTGCTCGCATGCCCTTTGGGTGAGTGGCCAGGGAGATTCCACATACGCGTGGGGCGGCACACGGTTTTCTACAGAAATAGGGAACTCCAGCGACAGTGGGTGGCTCCCAGGTAGACGTTTCCTCACGGGACCTTGAAGGGGCAAAAAGGTGCGGTCCAGAGCTGCCTGAAATGGCTGTGCGTCTTCCTCGTAGACCTCTGCCCCTTTCTCTGCTTCCTTCCCCACCTTCTTTCCTTTCTCGGATGTTTGCAGGCTCAGGACCCATCACATTCACGCTAAGCCAGCAGTCATTATGCCGGTGATAAGCTAAACGTTTTTTAGCGTGGGTCAAAAAATCCCCACACTTTCCGAACTTAGTGTTAGGTACCAGTTTGGTTTCTAGGACAAAGCAGGCGTTAATTAACATATGTAAAGCTGGCTGTACATCTCATTTTTTCCGGGTTCTCTGGCCCAGCCCCGGAGCATGTCACGTTGCCACTCTCCCTCTCCACCACTCCTCTGTGACCTTCCTTTTAAGTTCTCTGGGGTCTTCCTCACTGCTCGGAAGGGAATCAAACTGGAAAAGCCCCAACCGCGAAAGCTTCTTTTCAGCAGACCCTCGCTGCTGCCGGGCTGTGCTCCAGGCGCCTCTGCTGTGAGAGCGCGGCCTGGGTTGCCCACGAGCCGTTCTTTTTGCCCTATTTGGTACTCCCGTGCTCTCCTCTGTCCTCCCAGCACTTCATTCTGGATGCCCACCGACACACTCTGCAAACGTTTCCGGAGGAATCTGAGGCCACCAACTTGTTTCCTTTTTGCTTCTCTGCACCTCTCCCTCGCCCGCTGCTTCTGCCGCAGCCGCTGCTCCCCGCAGACAGGGAAATCTGCAGGGCAGAGTCTGCCTACACCTGGCCTCGGATCCTTTTAATCACAATGAGGGCTGCTGGGAATTAAGTGGGGGCTTTCTAGGGAGGCAGCAGTCCTGAAGTGGAGAGAGAGCTAAGGGGGTGGGGAAATCACCCCCGCTTAACTCCTAGTTATCACCAAGCTTTGATGCAAAGAAACGGCTGCCGATCGCTCTCCTCCTAGCCAGCGAGGGGGCATTTTTTCAGTCGTTTCTCCCCCCTGCTCACCCGGAGAAACCACTGCACAGAGAATGCCACCTCGGAGACCTGTTGCGGTGGCTTCAGCAATGGGCTGTGACAACAGAAAACCGACCCGCGCTCTAGGCTGTGATGAGTCTGTGCAACAGATGCGCCAGTCCTTCTGGGCTCTCTTCTCCTCTTCTTATTTGTGTCCAGCGCTGCCCAATGTGAAACTGGCTCAGACCCTCCGGCAGTTGAGCAGGGCTCATTTCTCTCCCTTGACATCCCCTCCTCCTTCCCACCTCCCTTTCCTCCCATCCCTCCCCCACCCCCTTGCTAATCCACCTCGTGGCCTTGTGCATACATCCACCGGCCCATTCGCCCTCAAATTTGTGGCACTCCAAGAAATCAATATAACATGAATTTAACGACAGCTGGATGATTAAGTGTTATTTATATTTAAAAGCGGCATTTTAAAAAGATGGCGCACTAATAAATCAAACGACTGTTGGGGAGATGCACGTGACTAGGGTAATTGCCCGATAGGTTCTGGTGATCGAGGCTGGGTCCACGTGCAACCCTGCGGACACTAGCTTCCTGTTTAGTAGCTGTGAGTCCCACTGCTCCCTACCATGCACCGCCACCTGATCCCCTCCCTTGGTCTGGACTTGACCCCCTCTTCCTTCTTCCCTCCTTACTGTCCAGACTGGAGCCTTTTAGTTGTGGCAGGAACGTGGAGTCAGCAGGGAGACGGAAGGGGGCTCTGCTGTGAAGTGGTAAGAGATGGATCTTGAAAGCGGAGAAAGGCAGGGGGTCCTGATTCCCAGAACAGAGGCCTTGTTCCAGAAGGAGGAGGCTGCTTCCCTGCTTGGTGTGAAGCAGCTTGGAAGAAAAGCTTCCCGAGTCCCAGGGTGAGTCTGCGTGAGCCCCAGGATCCCCGTGCTTATGGTCAGGTGGCATCAGCCTCCCCAGGGAAGAGGTGGTGAGGACGTTGGTATTTGTCCTTGTGAAAATAAGAGAGTGGAAAATAATAATAATTAATGATGACGACGCTGGCTAGTATTTATTGAGCACTTACTTGGGGGAGGCATCATTTAAGGGTTTGCACAGGTTGGCCCCATGTCTTCCTTGTAACAGCCCAGAGAGGCGCTCACCGTTACTTTCCCCATTTCCTGGCGAGGAAACTGAGATGGGGGGAGGTGGGGGGTAGGTGAGGATATTGTCCAAGGTCACACAGCTGGTAGCGGGTGGAGCCAGGTCTCAGCCTAGGCAGACGGACCTCCCTCCTTGTTACTATGCAGTTTGCATCCTTAGCAAACCCTGGGGAGGTTTGTGGGAGAGTGGGCTGGGGTGAAGTTTAGAAGATCTGGTTTCTCCCTTGGACCGCCTCTGTGACGCCAGGCAAATCTATTCATGTTTTGAACCTCGACTTCCCCCTTCATCACATGGGGCCGAGCCTTATCCTTGACTGTCGTTGGTTGTGAAATTGCGAGGATCATTCTGGCAGAGTGCTCGGTTTCTGAGGGTGACTCTCGCCTCATTTGTCAGCTCCTGTTTCATCCTGGGAAAAAACGGAGGAGGAGTGAATGAGTGTGTCCCGCTCTCTGCTTTTCATCCTGTGAGGCTCTGAGTCTTGTGCTGGTAGGAGTCTAGCTCTCCCAGTGGCTACTTCCAATTTGCTGGCGCTGTAGAAACGGCACTCTCTCACTTAATCCTTCAAATCACCCTGTAAGGTGGGGATTGTTTATTCTCATTTTGCTGGTCTGGGAACTAAGATGGAATGAATGCCCCGGGCTGCTACGCGGTACCTAGTCTCTTCGTTCTTGGGGAAAGATGCTCATAGTAGGTGCTCAATACTTGCTGGCTCATTCATTGATTAGCCCTAGGGTTCCAGATTTTGGAAGACAGAGGCAGGGAAGGAATCTTTGTCTGTGGATGTCATGCTGTGCTGGGTGCCTGGACCATATGGTGTTGGAGCAGAGATTCACTGGAAATCGGTGGAAACGGGCTGTGGGTGAGGAAGGTCTTTGTGCACACTCTTAGTTAGGAATGACATCCCGATTCTGAGAGGTATGGGCAGTGAGGCCCTGCTGGAGCCCGTGCGCCTGGATGGGTGCTGTCCCACCTGAACGTCGGGCCTACTGAGCTGCCTGACCTGACCTCTCTGGCCTGAACACGTCAGGGAGCATCGGCAGGTGCTGCAGTTGGTTTGGTTTTTCCCTCTGGACCACAACCTTTTATTCTGCACGTTATTTATTTGGCTTCTCCTCTACGCTGAAGTGAATGAAGCTTCTGCCAAACTTGAGGTGGCTGAAAGGGTGCACTCGGATTTCATCACCACCCCTCCGGGCAGCAGCAGGAATGGCTGCCACCGTTGGCCTGCTCAGACTCGTGCCAACAGGTGTGTGCGAGACCTCAGGCATCCTCTCTTTGCCAGCTAAGCTTGGCTACCCCCCGCCCTCTCCACGGCGCGTTCTCCGTGAACCAGGATTCGCAACAGCAAATTGGATTTTGGAATGTTTTGTCAATCCAACACAAAACAGATCACTAGCTAAGAGGATATCGTCTCTGCAGTCGATGTGCTGAACTCAGACTAGCCGAATCAATTCCCAAGGTCTTCCAGGGACAAGGATTTTCATTAGGAACCATGAGGAGAGGAGCTGTGGAGGAAGAGGTCAGTGGAACCAGAGGAAAGGAAAACCGGAGCTGGTCAAAGGCTTTCCTGGTCTTCACTCAAGATCGGGTTCCCACTTCACATCCTCATTGAACTTGTCTGCTACGAGCCCAACTCATGGATTTCCTTCTGGGTAGAGTGGGGTCGGGCACCAGGGCGTGAACAAACCATTCTTTGGCTTTGGCCCAGAGGTCAAGAGGAGGGACAGGAAGCCGAGGAGAGCTGGACGATCGCTTCTCCTCTCGTGGAGGGAATAGACAATGAGAGGAGGGCCTGGCAGGGCGGCAGCCCCTGGGATGTGTGATTGAACCAGCCTGCGTGGAACGTCAGCTAACTTTGCAGAGAAGGTTAGCGTGGATTTTCTTCCTCTCCATCTCAGTCCTGCTGCCCGAAGGTGATACCTACAGTAGAGCAGAATTTCACAGAGCATATTCTGTGACTAGGTGGTACACATACACAGTTTTCACGGTCAGAGAAGTTTGAGAGGGCTTCCCTGGTGGCGCAGTGGTTGAGAGTCCGCCTGCCGATACGGGGGGCGCGGGTTCGTGCTCCGGTCCGGGAAGATCCCACATGCCGCGGAGCAGCTGGGCCCGTGAGCCATGGCCGCTGAGCCTGCGCGTCCGGAGCCTGTGCTCCGCAACGGGAGAGGCCACAACAGTGAGAGGCCCGCGTACCACAAAAAAAAAAGAAGTTTGAGAAATCCTGAGTGTAAACCAGAGAGAAAGAGGTTCTTTGTTGCAGGACTTCTCAGAGCCTTTAAGCACTAGAATGTGGATTGGTAAAACTACAAGAAGTAGGTATACTGTGCAGTGGCCCTGGGAACCCCCCAAGAAATGCTGGACTAAAACAAGCACTTTCATTTGCCTGCTCCCGACTGTGAGTGAAGGGGTGGAGTCTATAATAAAAGTTTCAGTTGAATTTTCACAGTAAGTACTAGGTTCTGGTGATTATATAGATACTGGCGTTACAAGCAGAATTTTGCCAGGTGGGTAGACAGTTCAACTCCAGATTCAGTGTTTGCCCCTTGTCCTTCCAAGGCAGCCGAGAGGTTCTCAGACAGGAATGAGATCCAGGAGGTGTGTATTTTCTCAGGTTCCTACGTGATGCTGGTATGTCCCCCTGGTTAAACAGCACTGGTGTTGTGGGAAAAGCTAGCTTTTGGAGACAGATGTAGATGATTCCAGCTCTGTCACTTACCAGCAAAGGGGTCTTGGGAAAAAAAATCACCATATGTTTCAGTATTACCATTTATAAAATGAGGGGATTGGTCAAGATGAGTGATTTAAAAAATACTTATGCAGTGGAATTCTCTATTCAAATTCAATTTTACGTGGAATTCTAATGCACAGAACAGAGGCAAGATGGACTGTTCTGGTGAAAGTGATGGAGGAGCCCAGGGCCTGACACCCTTGCCTGTCCCGTCACCCCGAGTCTTGGCCTGGGTTCCCTAGAAAGCAGAGCCCAAGGCAAAGGCTGATGTGGTAGCACTTTGCTGAGGGGTGGAATCCCAGGGCAGCAAGACTGCAGGAAGGAGGGAGGAGAGGGAGGGAAGGAATGCACAAAGAATGATGTATCACCAAGCTAGCCACAGCTTCCCGAGGAAACACTGCTGGTGGCTCAGGTGCTCAGGACGTACCGGGAGAAGCCTGATGGGAACACGGTCTCAGAAAAGTCTGGAGGACGGGTACGGCCGGCATCCATCCTCCTGCTGGGTTCTTCCTGCTGCAGCTCCCTGGGCACCTTTTACCCCACGAGGCAGAAACTCCCCCGCCCCTTGGGATCGTGATGCCAGGTCAAACTAGAACCTATGGGGTCAGGCCCGGGGGCTGGGGCTTCCATGGGGCTCCCCCGAGTGGGCCTGAAGGTGTTGCACCTGCAGGACCCTGACCTTTGCCCCTGAGGGAAGAAAGGGAGCAGGAACTTTAGGAGCAGAGGAATGAATGGGGTGCGGTGTCCCAGGGGCCGCTCCAGCTGGGAGCAGGGCAGGGGGTTGAAGCCCAGAATTGGGGGTGGGGTGGGATGTTTGGTGGGGTTGAGCGATCTGGGCAGGTACGTAAATTGAGGGTCTGTGATAATGGGTTCCATATAAGGAAGATATGGTTCTTCAGAACAGAGTCAGCGAACCACAGCAGGATGCTCCAGTAAGGCCTCCTTCAGCCCCCAGCATTCACGACTCTGGCCAAAATAGCCAACTACACTATGGATCGCCCAGTTTAAACCCCAGAGGAACCACGTGAAGCATGCGTTCCAGCCAGGTTTCCTATCTTGTAGGGCTCATTGACTAAAGGCATGCCTTCCACGTGGTGGTATGTGAACATCTCAGACACTTCTGTTTGTGATGGCAGAGGGGCACAGCTGCTGGGAAGCTGGGGACAGATGCAAATGACCTTTGCCCCCTTTCAGTTTTAAAAAATTATTGTAAGCGTTGAAATACAAGGCAACAGGGGACATTTCTGCATAAAATATTTCCCATAGGTCATTGCCTGGAGTCAGCACCCCTCCTTTTTTTTTTTTTTTTTTTAAACAACTCTTGTACTTTGAAGCTCCTCTAGGGTCAGGTGGGGCAAAGGACTGATGGTCCCACTCTGCTTGTGACCCCTTTCCCTGCTCTCTTTGTCATTAGATACTGACCCCTGTCTTCTTCCCCTAAATGCACTTGCCCTTAACTGGTGATTGTTGCCAGCCACTCACTGACTTTGAGACGTGTCTGCATTAGCAGGGCTGCCTAAGGTTTCCTGCTCCCAGAGGCTCAGGGACCAGCCCCTGCTTGAAGCAGTCTATTGTGTAATCAGGAACTTAATTCATACTTTTTAATGGTGCTAAAGAAGCTGCTGCTGGCCATGATGCCAATAGCATTGAAATTACTTATTTATTTATGTCTTTAGACGACAGGGACCGTTTCTTCCTTCTCTTGTATCCTTGGTACCCAGCGTAGGGCCTGTCTTACTGGAAGCAATCAGTAAATATGTGCTGAGTAAAAAGAATGAATGAGTGGAGGAGAAGGAGAGGAGATGAACAGTCTGTAAAGGAGAGAACTAGGAAAGAGTGAACCAGCGGTCTGGCAGGGGCTGGCTTCGAACCACATCAAGGCTGTGGCTGTTTCAGAGGATTAAGATGAACCAAGACAAGCGCAGGCTGAACCCATCAATCACCCTAGAGTGTCCTGGGTGATGGTGGTTGGGGGGCAGGTAGGGGCCGTGGTCTCTTCATGCTGATGCACACGGAAATGAATTCTTGCTCTTCATGTAAAGCTCACTATGGGTTTAGATGCCGATAGATTGGGAGGGATGACCAAACTGCATTTCCCAGAGGATCCCAAAGATGAGCCCCCCCCCACACAGAAAAGGCGTTTGTGGCTAAGTAAGTCTTGCAAACACTTTATGCCGTGTCCTCCTTTGGAGATTCAAGATGCACATTAAAGGCAAAGAAGTTTGGCTACAGAGAATTCTGGTTAATTATTTTTAGCAAACCATTTTTTTCAGTGGAGGGATCCCTTTGTGTGGGTGTATTTAAACCTGTTGACATTTCTTGGAACAAGTGTTCCCCAGAAAGCATTTTAGGAGATGCTGGCCTTCATCTGGAAGCTTTCAGGTTTGAATGTAGTTTGGAGGAGAAGAAAACAGGAGAACAAATGTGCTGTGCTCTTAAAATAGGGACTGGTGAGGTGCAGCTTCCAGAGGAGCTCAGCTTCCTCTTGTCCTTGTCATTTGCTTTAGGGAATCTCAGAAATGGCTGTGAATTGCTATGAGATGTTGGAGACCCTGGTGCCTTCAGATGTGTATTTTCTAAAGGGACCATTTTAAGGAGTGTGATTGCAGTTCTGACAGGTTTGTGGAAACGTTTCCAACAAGTATAGCACTTTTCGGTCGCACGTAATAGATCGAGATGGATGTTTGCAAGATACGTGAGTAATGACATTCACCTTCTCAATATATTTTTTCAGCTACACTTACTGAATAAGAGACTTCAGTGTAACTGGCAAAGATAAATGTTCTGAATTAACAAAAAAGGCGTGAGTTATTAAGATACAGCTCCCCAAATGTTGGATGGTTTAAACAAATTTTCTCTCAGGGAAGAAACTTTGCTACCCTAGAGAGGTCAAACGTTTCTAATTAGACTGTAAATTCATGGTTTCTACCGTTGGGTAGTGATCCAGAGAGCAGAGCTAGGCATTTCCCATGGGAAGCTTTTCACTGCCCGGTGTTCCTCCTGCCTAGGTAATGATGTGTGTGGGCATGGACGTGTGTGTGTGTGTGTGTGTGTGTGTGTGTGTGCGTGTGTGTGTGTGTGTGTGTGAGCTGGGGTGGGGTATCACCCCCATAGTACTTGGATTTGGATCACCTGGGGACCCACGTGCCTAATTATAGCGCCTCACCATGCTTTGCCCAAGCCCTGCGTTCCTTTTCCAAAGTGAATAACAGTTGCTAACACACACTTACTAAGAAAGTTCCCCTGACGCCCATTCATAAAGCATAGCACTGGTGATTCTAGCAGCATTAAACTGTTTGGCGACTGAGTTTAGAATTATAGGAATCGGAGACATGAATTAGCAGTAAATCAAGTCCCGGCTGAGTTTGAACCCAACTGCAGTGAGTTTTAAATTTAAAATATCTTGCTATGATGAAGCAGTTGTAAGTCAAGCACTGGAGCTCTGTCACTCTTGACTCTGGTGGAGTGTAGCGGTCACCCTTTGAAAGGAAGACCCTGACAACAGCTTGTATGGTTCCTAGGCATGCTGGGAAATTGCCACTTCATTTCTTCTTCATAAACTGTTGGCTTTCATTTAAAAAAAAAAAAAAGAATCCTATTTGCGGGGACACAGCAGAACTCTGGGAACAGGGCAGGTGGGAGAGGGCTCAGGCCCAGGGGGGACCATTCAGAGCCTTTTCTTTGGTCCCCCTCAGGAGGAGTCATGCAGAAGGGGAATCTGGGTCTGCAGGTGCCGTGTGGTTTGTTTTCCTCATCGGACCATATTTGATTCTTCTTTCCGGGGGATCTGTACAGAAAAACAACAAAGAGAACACTTGAAGAAGGCTGCAGCACTGTCATGTTGCAGTGACAATGGCGGTGTAATAGGAAATCATTTATGTAAGTTATGGTGCCCTCTGAGTGGAGCTTGTCAAAAATGTGGCAACAGCTTCTTGAGGCTTATTTTTTTCTCTCCTGCAAAATAATCCTGAGGTTTTCATTTTCGGAGCAATTGAAGAAGTATTATGTGCTGGCCAGGGAATCAGGAGACCCGGCTTCTAATCCTAGGTTTGCTGAATCTCTTTCAGCCAAGTTCCTTCTCTGGGCTAGGCCTCAATTTCTCTTTCTTTCAAGTCAGAATAAGCCCTTGCTGTTCCTGACCTGAAGCTCAGGAGGTGAGGATGAACGTAGCTATGCATATTAAAGGACCAGGTGAGCGTCAGAAGGAAGGTTCTATTTACACGCAAGGTTAGAGAAAATCAAGTAAGAGAGAATAATGTTTCAGCTTAGGCCTCTCACCATTGCACCTTTACCAGCTCCTGTGTTTGCTGATCTGGTGAAGAGCTGTAAGTGATAAAAGCAGCTTGCGGAGGGTCAGAAGGGAGAATGCACATGGGATAGCAGGAAACCGTTGGAGGAAATGGTGAGTGCAGGAGTCCAGAGGCCGGGGCAGGAGGGGGAGTCCTGATCCTGGCAGTAGTAGGTTAATGGGGGCCTGCGGGGAAAGGAAAAAGGTCTTGATTTCCTTCCGTATCTACCATTCACTTTGCTCCATACATATATATTTTACATAGTTTAGTTAGGTAGATGTGAGCTAAGGAATATTTAGCCAATGAATTGATCGATCCATCAATTAGTCAGTAGTTATTGAGGGCCTACTATGTGCTAGGCACGATGCAAGAGTTTGGCTGTACAGGGATGAAAGCCCCAGTTCCTGCCATGGGAGAGCCCACAGCTTGGTGTGGCCACAGCGCACACGTTTATAGATAATGAAACACGGGGTGGTAAGACGTGGGCTCTGTGCAGGCAGAGGGCCTCCTGAGAAGGTGTAAGAAGGGGCGCCTGTCCAGATACGAAAGGCAGGATGTGGCGAAGGTCTTCTGGAGGAGGAGGGGCCATCACTCGGAGGTTTGAATGGTGTTTTGAAGGGTGAGTGGGACTGGCCTTGTGAACACATGGGAAAGAGGTGCCTGGGGGAGGAAGCGGCATAGGCAAGGCATGGAGAGGTGAGCGCCCACAGCAGAGGTGGGAAGTGGGACCAGGCGCAAACACCCCTGGAGGCTGGGCCAGGACCAGGACCAGGAGAAGCGTCCAGATAAGGGTTTCATTCGGCAGGCAGTGGCGAGGCCTGGGGATCTCCAAATGAGGAATCAATGAGACCAGCTTTGCATTGTGGAGGAAGAATCAGAAGTGAGGCTATTATGGTAATCCAGGAGACATGGACGAGGGCTGCCCAAAGTGGTCGCAAAGCAGAGAAAGGGACAGATTTGACAGGTCCCTGGGAGTTAGAGCTGACAGATGGTGGATATGGTGGGGAAGGGGGTAGGAGGGAGGGGCGGGGGACTTGGGGATGTCTTGCAGGTGTCCAGCTTGGGCAGCTGGTGGAAGGCGACACCCTTCACTGAGCTGTAGATTGCTAGACCGAGACTGGGTTGAGGGGCGGGGATGTGGTCTTTCTGGACGTGGTGAATTGAGGTGCACGTGGGAAGATGTGTGGGTGGAGGTGAGGCCAGCGCACATGGGGCGCTTGTGCTGTTGGCAGCAGCGTCTCTGTGCTTTTACTCTGCTGTTTACTTCTGGCCCCGCTGGTAGACAGAGGAGCTCCTTTTGGGATCTGGCAGAAGCTTGGTAAAGAAGCAAGAAAACCCACATATAGATTTTACATTTTTCAAGTGCTTCATGTTTTGAATTAAACATACTATCTTGAACATTTTGCTTGAGATTATTCTGAAAACATCCAGACATTCACCTTGCCTTAGGAGATCTCTGTTATTTTCCAATGGAAAGAGCGTGGTTCCGGAAGGTTGAGTCATTCACAGACGATTACAGAGTAAGACTGGAATAAAGGCAGAATAGAATTCAGCAAAGGAGAGTGACCAGGTCTTCGTTCTGGGCATTAGCTTGTTCCCTTTCATGGTGTGTTCACCCCATTTTCAATGTGGACACACTCAAAACGGTGTGGTTTGGGGAAACGAGCTCCACCCTGAGCTGAGAGATGGGGATTAACATTTTGATCTCGCCCTTTAGAAATATAACATCTCGTTTGTCTAATTTTGTGTCCTGGAGTAGGGGCCAGTCTGTGCAGTCCGGGCCTGCAGGTAGGATCTGGCCACTTGGGAGGTTTTGCTTGGTCCAGAGAGCCTTCAAGAAAAATCTGTATGATTCCCATGATGGGACGTGGTGAGACGGTCCGTCTCCAGGGGGCCGCAGGTTCCATTCGCTGTAATCACACTTTGCTTCACACATTTATGGTGAAAGTATTTGAATTAAAATACGAGCAGCCTAGCACCTAGTAGCTACTCAAGCAGGGTTCCTTCCCCCCTCTTTGCAATATGTGGGGAAAAAATGAGTCAGCATCTCAGTGTCCAGTGCTTTGCATTCTGCAGGGACGCTTTGTCATGTGGTGGTCCCCGTTAAGCCCAGGAGATGTAGAAGTGGCTGGTGGCAAAACTTTTAGCCTCTTGTGCTTATACTGTGGGAACTTTAGAAAATAGGCCATTTGTCTTGAGCAGAGTTTGGAGAGAAAAATATCTAACTCCTTCAAGTCCACCCCCAGCCCCGCTGTGCTGCTGCAGAAGGTCACCAGGCTCACGTGGGGCTGGGGGTCTGCCGACGGGCCGAGGTATCCAGCTGGCATGGACGCAGCTCACAGCGGCCCTCTCGAATGAGGGATTCTGGTAGTTCAGCCCCAAAGGGTCTCTTCAGCTGCAAAATTGCAGTTCAATTTCAAGGGAAACAATGGGGCTACTCTCTTCTCTGGGTTGCTCCTGGGTGTCGCAGAGCAGCTAATCAAAATGGCTTGTACTGTGGTCTCTCTTGTGGAGGGGGAACAGTGGGCAGGGTAGGTATTCTTTATTTATTTATTTATTTATTTATTTATTTATTTATTTATTTATTTTGCGCGGGCCTCTCACTGTCGTGGCCTCTCCCGTTGCGGAGCACAGGCTCCGGACACGCAGGCCCAGCAGTTGTGGCTCACGGGCCCAGCTGCTCCGCGGCATGTGGGATCCTCCCAGACCAGGACATGAACCCATGTCCCCTGCATTGGCAGGCAGATTCTCAACCACTGCGCCACCAGGGAATCCCCCAGGGTAGGTATTTTTGAGCTCTAACCTTCTCAGAGCGGTACAGAGATGACAGGGTTTCTGCTCTTCCGGCGCCACGCCTCTGTACCCAGCCCTTGTACATGTTATCAGCTGCACTCAGTACATAATGTATTTATGTAGCTGTGCTGCTGGTCTCAGGGAGCTCAGTAGTTTTCCCAGTTTATCTGGTGGCAACTTGTTTCCCTAGTAGGGGGCAGAGGGCAGGGCCCGGGGTCCTAAGAAGGGAAGTAATTTAACCACAGTGATGTGTGGTTAGGACCAAAATAGACCAGTTGACATCACCCGGGGCTGTGCTGGTGGCATCCTCTACGCCTGACTCTGCATGCTGGGAGATGGGGTGGGGGGCGGATTGCTGAGCCCATTCCTCTCCAAGGCTGCCTCTGAGTCTGGGATAGAGGCAGGGAATCCCCACTGCTCCTGCCTTTCTACCTCGCTGCCCCCTAAGTGTCACTGTAGAGACTTCCCACTGACCTGTGCTTATCAGATGTCAAAGCGGCTTCTGGTTCTGTGGTCAGATGAGAAGATCCAAGAAAGGTGCACATACTTGAGCTGCCGACTGTGTGTGCAGTGTCGAATCGGACAGCGGGTCTGGGTGTGGCTGGGCCCTGGGCTGGGTGCTGGGGGCAGTGGGGGAGAGCGAGCTTTGCTAAACCCAGGCCCGATTTCACGAGGACGTTGCTGCTGTTCATTCTAACCTCCTCATTCCTTCTTTTAGGACTCGATACTAGCAAGACCCAATGCTTCGCGGCAAATACTTCAAAACAGATGAATTAAGTATTTTTTAAAACCTGTAATTATATGTGTGGCTGCCCTTATTAGGCGAAATGGTATCTTGGCATCTAGGATTGGGGATGCAATAGAAGTTCTCTTGCTTTAATTTGAAGATGCCCATGTTTGGAGTGTTCCAGAGAGCTTGAGTGTAAAGCTTGAGGAATATCATGTGGCCAGAGAGAGAAAAGTAACTCCTAAAAATATCAAGCAACATTTCCCCAGCACATATTGTTTTGAAAGAATGGCATTTATATTTGCAAATTTTAAAAAATCTTTAGGCCTGGAAGAGTTTTTCCCAGCTAACAAATTTTGCACGTAGCCTTGTCTGCATTCCAGATGTGAGCCAGCCCCAGGAATTTTGTGTCAAGATAGCAGCCGTATAGCTAGAAACTCTCTGCAGATTCAAGCTGCCAAGAATTTATTTGTAATATACGATCTATTGACTTGTATTTTTAGCATTTACCTCTCATATTTCCCCTTAATTGAAAGCTTCTTGAAAGCAGGCAACTGTCTCATACCTATTTGCAGTTCTGTTGGCCTCCAATAATAGGGTGGCTTAGTTTCTTTCTTGATATCCTGAGCTTAAAAAGAGGGGTGCTAGAATGGTCAGACGGTAGAGGGCATCACACGTAATGAAACCACTGCGAGTCCACAGGAAGTGGGAAGTAGCGTCACAGGAAAGTCAGCACGCAGTGGTGGCTGTGTGCTGGTGTGTAGTCTTCTATTTAATCGTCATTGCGCAGTGGTTGTGAATAAAGCATCTACTGAGTTGGAGTCTTGATCACAGACTTACTGTATTGCCTGGGAGGACATAGGAACTGCTGTTACTTGCTTTCTGAAATGAAGACCCCATTAAACTTGGCTGCCTTCCTGTGGTCTTAGGCCAGAAGGTTCTGAGGTTTCACAAAAGTGAAAAAAGAAAAAAGATGACATCAAAGTGAAATTCAAGGAAATAAAGAGATTTTTATTCAGGGGACAAATGATTGCCCCTTGGTAGTTAATTGCCTGCTTTTATGTTCCCCCTTTCCCCCTATTCCTTCCATCTTGTGTGAAGAAGATCTTAAATTCCAGGCTCTTATCAACTCTCCTTCCACTCTTTTCTCTGAGCCACACATCTAGGCTGTGCTGGCAAGTTGGACGTCTTTGCGGGGGATGCAAGCAACCCCGTTTTGGTGGCACACAATGGGTTCTTTCTCTTCTAATGACCTTGCCAGGCAGATTGAGAGCTCATTGCCGCCATGCGTGGTTAGGTCTGACTCCACGTCTGACTTTGAGACTGATGTGTGGAGAAGGTGGGAGTCTGGGAGGCGGGGCGCCAGATCCCAGTGTCAGGACTCCCCTGTGGCAGGGTTGTTTGCCAAAGGCTTCCTTACAATCTAGGGGCAGCTCCATCCCACTGCTGGTCCATAACCGGTGGATCTGTATACGCCTCCCACACTCGTACTTTATGTCAAATTCTGCCATCTGGTACTTCATCCAGGCATATTTTTTTGAAATGGTTATGGTTATCACATTCCATTTCATTTCGGAGTCCAGTTTGGACCCTGTCCCAGCCTGATAAGATAGTTTTGAATTGTGTGTCATTATCACCAATAGGGACCACATGACTTCTCCCGTAGTATCTCATTTGACCTTCACAAGTCCTCGAGTTTGTCATCTGCAAATCTGATAAGTGTCTTCATTCAAATTACTTATAAAAATGCGAAACTGCAGAGCACCAAGGACAGAACCCTTTGGCATGGCGTTCCCTGGAGAGCTCCCCTTGTAGGTTTGACAAATAACCATTGATTAAGCTTCTTCGGGCCTGAGAAACAATGGAGCCACGAGGACCCTGCAAAGACTTTGGAAGCAGACAGACCTGGCGTTGCAACCCGGCTTACGCCAACTTGGCCATTCCCAATGAACAGATTATTTGGGGGTTCAGTTTCCAATGATTACAAATAGATGAGAGCTGTAGGCCTCCTCCCCCTACAACCTCCCAACAAAGCAGGTATCAGACTGGTTTCCACCACACGTGCCCATCTTTGTTGGTGAGGAGACACAAAAGCAGTCACCTGTTCTTGAAGCGCAGGGAAGACCCTGCATTCTTCCCAGCTAGTATGCCAGGGATGGCGAGTTCCTTCAGCCCTGCTGGCGGATGCATGGAGTGTGCAGCTGGCAGAGCACCCAAGCCAGCCTCTCTAGCTCCAGGCTGTAGTACAAATATTATCATTTTCTGTGTGTGTGTCAGGAAGTGAGAGAGTTTGGGAAACGCTGACTTAGTGACTGTCTTGGTCAGTTTAGGCTGCTATAACACCCCATAGACAGGGTAGCTGAAGCAGCAGACATTTCTCACAGTTCTGGAGACTGGCAGTCCAAGATTAGGGTGCCAGTATGGTTCAGCTCTTGGTGAAGATTTTCTTTCTGGTGTACAGATGACTGTCTTCTCCTTGTATGAGAGAAGTGGGGGGCACTTGTTCTCTTCTAATCCTACTCAGGAGGGCTCCACCCTCATGACCTAATTACCTTGTAAAGGCCCCACCTCCTAATACCA
Source organism: Stenella coeruleoalba (assembly GCF_951394435.1). Taxonomy (NCBI): domain Eukaryota; kingdom Metazoa; phylum Chordata; class Mammalia; order Artiodactyla; family Delphinidae; genus Stenella; species Stenella coeruleoalba. The sequence continues at coordinate 85,142,031 of NC_137155.1, read as the reverse complement.
TCACATTGGGGATTAGGATCTCAACATAGGAGGTGTGGGAGGACACAAACATTTAGTCCCTAACGTGACTCTGAGAGGTTTATTTAAAGGAAGGTTTACTTGAGGCAGATGCAACAATGTTTTGGTTGTAGGTTTCAGCTCACCTTCTAGTGGGATCAGAGGACAGAATCTTTTGAAAGATGAAACATAATGGGAGCCCTGAGCCAAGACGCAAATGCTCCGGGCTTGCCAGATTCTTGTACCATAGGGCGGAGGTCCCTGGACAGTATTCTATCCAGTCGTCTGTCTTTGACACCGCTTAATTTCCCACTGCAAAATTGTTTCTAACATCTCTTATGCTTTTTAACAAACCCAATGGTGCTGATCAAGATAGTGTAGTTGAAAGACTCAGGGTAGACTCTGATGTGAGTCTTTCAAAAGCCAAGTCAGCAGCCCTGGAGAGTGTATGCATTTTTCATGTCAGTACTTCAGATGTTGACTAACCATCCTTGGGCGTAGATTAAAACTAACTTCCGTACATTATACCACACTGTTGACTGTTTTATTTAAAGTAAGTTACAGACGTCATCAAAGCCTAGCTCCTTGGCTATGTGACATTGGGCATGTTACCTATCCTTTCTGATGTTCAGGTTTCTTATCATTAAAAAGGCAAAGTAATACATGACAGGATTACTGGGACAATCAAGTGACATAATACACACTGCTCAGCACATATTAACTGCTCACAATGTTGCTGAAAATTATTGCCTCCTCTTCAGATACCTAAAACTTGTTAGTTATGCTTCTTGCTACTCTGCTGGGTTAAAGCACTTCAATTTTCTTGGTTTATAGATAGTCACGTCTGTTTCTAACACTGGGCTCCAGTGTGCCTGCCGCCTTGAGGTTCCGCATGCACATGGGAAGAACAGAGGGGCGGGTGGCTGGTCCCATGGATCCTGGCTCTCCTTCTAAGTATGGCCTCTTAAAAAAAGATTTAAAAGCATATGTAGGGATTCCTTCGTTTTTGGAAGATCCAGCATTTGCCTGGAGTTTAAATTTAACACCCATGTGTATATATTCAGTCTGTGCTCAGTTCAGCCATCCGTCTTGCCAATGCACACCTGTAAACACACGTTGTTTTTATGTATGTTTTACCTTCAGTGGTATCTTAGATAATGTGCTTTTCTTGCCAGGCGGTGGCGATGGTTGCTCTTTTTTCAGGTTTACCACCCAGGCCCCTAGATTTGGTTTAAGGGAGAGCAAGTAGGAGACTCTTGGCTTTAACTCAAGGCAGTGACTAACCGTTAATGGGTAATTATTGCCTGGAGCCTACCTGATAATTACGTCAAGCACTGCAGGATGGGGCATCTGCTAACGTCTGCCTGCTACAAAGTCATAAAGCTGACATGGTCCATTGGAGACCAGAGAGGTGGGTCCAGTGTACATGGAATTGGCATACCTGGATATATTCACCTGCGTCCAATGGGAGATACTTACGGAAACAGCCCATCTCAGTTGTCTTCAGTTCCAGGCCCTGATTTCCTGGTAAGATAGCCTTAAACTAGACAGTAAGGGCCTCTGGGATTTTCCTGCATGGTTTTCACTGCGTGTGTCCAATGATCCAGTCAGAATCCATTGCCCTGTGACACCCTGGTTGCCAGAGCGCACCCAATTCCTCCCGGCCCCTCAGCTCTGAGAGCAGTAGAACCTCTGCGTGTTGACGAACTATTAAGCTTGAAACATTGCATTATTCCCAGCAACACTGTAGCTGAGGGAGGAAGGAGCCACTGGTTGACTGTGGAGAAAGGTGATTAGCCACTGTGGAGAGGGAACAAACGCTTGGGGAGTCTGGGAACTTCCAGTGTGTTGGTGGATTTTAAAGATGTGGGGCCTCTGTGAACAGAGGCCAGCTCTGAATGAGACAGTCCTTCTACTGCAAACACACCACGGAAAGTCCTGTCACTTCTCCTGTGTCCCTGAAGGAAAGGAGGCACCCACAGGCACAGTGTCACCCCAGGAACCTTGTCACAGCCATGCTCCGCTCTTTAGCCTATCAGTAGTGACCACGGGCCCCAGATTTACTAGAAACAGACTTCACTTCAGGTATTCTATACCATTGCCAGGGCTTGTGTCCTGGTATTTTTGGTTTGAAAATAGTCAGTATGTAGATATAGATACAGATACAGATATAGGTGTGGGATATGGGTATATCTGTATGTACACACACACACACACACACACACATATACATATGTCTATTTGTCTATCCCTATATCTCCAAAGGGTGTCCTTGGACAAAACTGGGAAGTAATTGCATTTTTCCCTCAGAACTCCAGTCCGAGTGAAGCTGCTTCCTTTCTGCCTGTCCTTCTCTTTCTTCAGACAGGGCCTCTGGGGCTCTCGTGTACCCATGACTCAGGGGTGAGTGAGAGCTGCCATTTTGCCCATGTCCCACCGGCCAAGCTTTGTTGCATCTCCTTGCTCAGGAAAGACTTGTCTTTTTCTTCCACCAAGATGCCGTCCGCCCACCAAGCTGGGGCTGACCAGAGAGGATGCTTTCCCTCATTCTCACCAAGTAGCCTTATAGACCAGTGGGACCCTGCTGTGTGAACCCTCTCCACTCCCCTCTTCTGCCTAGTCCTGAGTCCGCTTGGCCACAGGGAAAGGGAGATGACGGAGGAGCCACGGTAAGGAGTGGATTGTGGGAAGAGAGAATGTAGTGCTTGACCCAAAGAAACAAAGTTCCAATGGAGGCATTTCAGGCATTTCAGTGGAGGGGGTAAGATGCTGGTTGGCACAGGGGAACCTTTCTAGAACCTCTCATACCAGACAGAGAGGCCCCTGACCACCAGCTTTAGGTGTCTGTGTTTGAGATCGGGCCTGGGGACAGTTGTCTCTGGCCCCTCCTTCTGCATTTTCGTGGCCCTGTCGGGAAGCGCTTCCCCTGAGCTGATGGCTGTCACCCTTTGGCTTTTCTGATGGGTCTGGGGAGGAGATCCTTCCAGCAGTGTTATGAGCCTCCTGGGACGAAACACCATGAGTAGTCATGTGGAAAATAGCTTAAGAACGGCTGCGAGCTGCCTTCCCCCCATGTCCCCACACTTCCTTTTTATCTGTCTCCTCTCTGTCACTCCAGGAAATGCTGACCTCAGGGTGAGCAGGTCACGGGCCACACCTGGGGCTGGCAGAAACAGACCTCAGGATGTAGCCTCTGCTTCTAGATTGTCGGGTGTGGATGTGGGTGCTAGAGATAGGTGTTCAGAGCCGCAGGATTTCTGCCTGTGAGGTAGCTCAGAGGGATGGGCTTCTTCAGGAACCAGAATCAGGAGGCTCCTCATCTTCACGGCATGGGGGGGCCCTGTGGCGCCCCGGAATCCTGGGCCACGCACTCCATCCAGGGCTAACAAGCCGACCCCCGACTCTTGTCACCACCTCTAGGGGGCTTGTCGTGGGCCACGCCAGACCCAAGGCAAGATTTCTTCTTTTTGAGTCTCTTTCATCTGAACACAATTTCCGCTTCACCTAGTATCCCTTAGTCGGTGTTGGGGAAGGAGCTTCAGGCGCTGAAGTGATTTTGTACAGAAGGGTCTGACTCCTGTTATTAACCTCCAGGGAAATGAAAACCTGGGTTTCTTTATTTCAGAGTTTGGGGGCCCAAAGATATGTGTCTCCAGATGGAGGGAATGCAACTAGGGTATCGGTGCTAACTGGAGCTCCAACGAGGTGGGGTGGGGTTTGTAGGTAATCAGATCACCACGTCAGCTGGAAACCTCATACCTGTGAAAGAATTTCCCCTTCTCACCTTCCTGAGCCTTCCTGCTCTGAGGTGTGCTCCAGGAAATTGAGGGCTGACGAAGGGGCAGGGTCTGCCCCATTCCACCCCCAAGGCTGTCTCGAGCCCTCCAGACCCTTGGCCTCCCAGTGCCCATCTCCAGGGGCCGAGGTACTTCTAGCTCCTCCTTATGGACCAGGAATTTGGAAGGGGAGCAAGATCACTCCCATCATGGCTTCTTTTTTAGAGCAAGTGTTTGCTGAGACAAAATCAACCCTCCTAGCTTGTTATTTTTCAGTATTTTAAATAAGGGTCTAAGAGTCAGATCTCCAGCCCTGAGGTTCTGGGTAACTTTGCCAGCTGTGATCTGGACATGATCTCTGAATGGCTTTTCCAGCTCCGATTAACGTCCACCCTGCTAGTCCCATTAACTCTCACCAGGAGCTTTCTTGTCAAAGCGGGGAGGCGGGCAAGCACTTAGCTTTACGCACACCGGCCACTTGGGCTGCATCTCAGTTGCATGTGGGACATTGATTTTACACGTTCCCCTCCTCAGCAAACCTGCTAATAAGATTCCTTTCCCTCCCTCTCCCTCCCTCCAACCCCTTTCAACCTGGCCCAACTCCTGGTCAGACCTTGATTACATGTCTCATTGATTCCATTCAGCTATTTATTAATACACTAATTAGTATGTTCATTTAAGGGAGAGTGACACCGCTTTTTAAAAATAAGTGTACAGAGGTGCAGGTTAATGGAAATTTCTGTTTATTTAACATTGACGTCTGGTGTGAAGAGGATTAGTTTTGGATGTTAAAAGGACACGGAGGTTTTTCCAGGGCTTAAATCACTTTTGCTGACAGTCTTTGAAAGGTGACACCTAGAATCATATTGCACTTTCCTTAGGTGATCACAGGCTCTCTCCACTACTCGGGTAGGGAAACTCGAGGGTGGCCGTGAGGGTGCGGGGCTGGCTGTACACAGTCTTTCACAGGAGGCTCTGATTGTGTATGAGGATGGCTGGTACATCCTCATGCACAAGGGTGAGTCACACCCACTGCTCTGCCTGTAGGGCTGTCAGGAATTTTGTAATTCAAGGTGATGAACGGATGGACATTGCTTTTCTATTGTAGGCTTGTTCTGTTTGTTCCTGAGTTGCTCGTGAATGGTATATTAGTCAGGGTCGGTGATTTCTGTAACAAACAACCCCAAAGATCAATGGGTTTACACATGGCAGTCCAACATTCGTTTGTACGTGGGGGGGATTTTGCTCTGTGCAGTCATTCAGAGACCCAGGTTCCTTCCATCTTGTGGCTCCACCATCCCTAGGGCTTCTCAGTTCCCCCTGGCACTTCTGCTGAGGAGAGGAGGAAAGAGGAAGTCACCGGGCTGGTACGGGAACCCGGAGGCACCCGGGCTACGGTCTTCAAGACCAGCAGTACTGGGACTGGCACTGAGAGCATCTCTCTATGTACAGGAGCCAAGCAGACCAGCCCAGAAACAAAGCAGGGCTAAGAGAGCCTCAGGACACTGCCCATCCAAGAGAGAGCGTGTGCAATGTGACGTACTTTAGATCAAGATAGACTTTTCTTAAGAAATCTTTTCTAAACTGGGTGGACAACAAAAAGGGGTTGGAAATTGAAAAAAGGAAAAAAGAAAGCAAGCCGAAGAGAAGTTCATGAGATTCCCAAAGGGAGCTGACCTGTGTTTCAGAAGCCTCTGGGGAGACATTTTTCCCTTTGGTTGGCAGGTGCTGGGCTTCTTGCACTGAGGCTAAATGGAGTCTTTATGTTACAGAGAGGAAAGCAGAGTGATGCATATGGGATGCTGGGAGCTGCTGGGAAAGCTCGTTATTATGGGATGGATTGGTTTGGAAAGAGAGGAATTTTGAGAAGATTCAGCATTATTCATTTTTCATGCCCCTGATGTTAAGGACTGAGGCTTGGCCAAGGGCACCATTTTTATGGCATGGGGGCCCTCCCTTCTGCTTTTCTCCAGTGACCTCGTCCTTCTACTTTTCTCCATAGCCCGTGGCAGCTCAGTATATAGTTCTGGCGTCCTCTGTCTCACTCCCAGGTCATGCATGCCGTATACACCCTGGCTGCCTCTGATAGCCTCCCTTAGTAAGAGGGCATACCTACTGGACCACTGTCAAGGGTTCAGGCCACTTAGGAAGGTGGCACTAATTGTGCTGGGAGTCAACTGGACTTCCATGAAGAAGGCTACAAAAATGCACCCTGTGATCTGCCAACATCTAATAAAACAAGCAATTCCTGCTTCTGAGAATATACCTCTTGGAAATAACAGTACTAATATGTAAAGACGTATGTACAAGGATGTTTATAATGGCATCAATCTTTGTGCCAAAAGCGGGGGGAAGGGCTAGAGAATGCCCATTGATAGGAGAAGGGCTGAATAAATTATGGTACCTCCACACCATGGAATAACAGCCGTCCCAAAATTAAATCGCAGCTAAACCAGGTGACTTGGAGGGTTTCCAAGGGAGGGAGAAAAGCATGTGTAATATAGCTCCGAGAGTGTGTTTGATTCTATGAGTGTGGAGAGACTCATGGATGAATACTTGGATGTCAGCATTCTCCTGGAGAAGGGAGGTGGGAGAAGTGGGGGAAAGGGGAAGGGGGAAGCCAAAATAAAATAGGAGTTTCGACTTCTTTCTTGCTCTAGGATGTGGATAGCTATGGAAGGGGTTGGACAGGGAAGAAGCCTAATTCAATTTTTTTTAGAAAGGTCCGTCTTAGGGGTATGGCGGGTGGCCTGGAGGTGGATGAATCTGGAATCGGGGAGTCAGTTAGGGGCTATTCCTGCCTTCTGGGGAAGAGGTGATGAGGGCACTGGGCTGAGGGTCAATGGGAGGGTGGGGGGGGGCAGAAGTGGGTCAGAGGTTAATGAGCAGGCCTTGATGGTCATTGGATGAGGCAGCTGAGGGGCTTGGAGGACCACCTGGGTGGCACTCCTCCCTCAAAGGCAGGAGAAGGAGTAGGTTTAGAAGAAACGAAGGGGCTGGCTCTTGATGAGCTGAGTTTGAGGTGCCTGTGACACACTGAATGGAGACGTGCAGGATGTGGTGTGCAGGTGATGTGGTGTGCAGGTGACCTGGAGGCCAGTGGGGAAGAGGACTGAGGTCCAGATGAGAGATGGGATGAGGGGCTGGGGTCAAAGATGTGGTCCTTGCCGCCCAGCAGGAGTGTGTGAATTTGAGCCTTGGGCCGAGGTGGATTGCTGGGGTCCCATCTCCTTCCTCCTCTCAGTGAGTCTCAGACAGAAACACTGGGGGCAGGAGGAAGTAATTGTGCACAGCAGAACTCGGTGCCTTTCGATACAAAATAAAGTCACATTCTGGATAAAACCCAAACTATGATGTTTTTGAAACTAGTCAGCTGCACTCAGGTCTCCTTTAAGTGTCCACTAGTTGCCCCCTGCAGCTCAGGAAATGCCAGCTGACTTCTCATTGCTGTGCGCCCCGTGAATCAGGCCCGGACGAGGCCCGTCCCCCAGCCCCTCCCGGGAGGAGAGATGAGGCCGGAACTCTGAGTGAAACCTGTCTGATGGGTCAAGGTTAATGATGGGAACAGGAAAGTAACACAGAGAGGAACTTACACTGTTTCTCAGTGGAAGGGTGGACCCCTTACTTACGAGGTGCCTCAGGCCTCATTCCCGGGCAGCCTGACACCCACCCCGCCCTGCCCCCGCCGCCAAAAGAAGGGCAGGGTCTCCTTATGCTGTGGGATCGGGTACTCGGAGCGCCAGTGCAAGACCCACCCTCACATTCTAGGGAATGTGCACTCCCTTCAGGGGACACCCCCTTGGGTACAGGGGTGGGGTGTGGCCTAAAAGCACCAACAGGGCCACAAGAGAAGAGCAAGGTTGTCTAGCATCGGTCTGGTTCCCAGAGTCTGGGTCAGTGCTTCAAGCTGCACCTGGATCCGGACTCAGCTGCCTGCCTGTTCTGTCTTCCCTTGCTCCTCCTTTCTCCGCCTAACGCTTAAGCTGTAACTCACATGCTTCGCCACGAAAATGAGCCGAGCGTTCAAAAATCATTTTAGGAAGAAAATCCCAGGCCCCATGCTGCTCAGCAAACAAACAAACAGAAAGCCAGGGTATGTTAGAGCTGTAGCAGGGACTCAACCCAAATTGCAGTTTACGTGCCCGCTCAGGACACCTTCCTGCAGTTAACGTCCTTTACCATTTTCCAGAACACCAAAGAGGGTATTGGTTCAGGCAAATTCCTCCCAGAATCAAGGAAGTCGGCCCCCAGGGTCACTCACTTTTAAGGTTTTTTAAGAGTCTGTGGTTCCAGGTTTCCAAATCTTAGGAGGGACCAAATGTACCAGAGTCACCGGGGCTGGGACCCAGGCATCCCGTGTTTTAAAGTTCCCCAGGTGATTCTCATGTGCATGCAAGTTTAGAGCCATTTCCAGTGGCTGAACTGAGTTCTGCTCTGCCTGAGACGGAGGGAGTAAGTAGTTACTAAATAGTTTGTGAAAGGGAAGATTAGGTTTTCTGAGATTCCACTTTTCCTGGGTGTGGTAGTGATGAGGGTGCATTTTACTCATGCAAATTAGGGAGAAACAGATGGGTGGTTTTGCGCCCCATATCTAGCTTGGAACAAAGCTAGGTTGGGTATTTATTGGAAAGCACTGTAGAATTCTTGGTCTTGGTGTTTGGCGAGAGCACGCCCAACGCTGAGTCAGAATAGGCGTTTCTGGGATGGGTGGTGGGAACAGAGCCCAGATTGCCCAGCGTCCCTTCACCTTCAGGCTCGCCCACTGTTGGCAATGTTGTCTATTTCCAGTCTGTCCTCCCTCTTCTGGACTCTCCCTGTTAAGCAAAACCCCCAAAGGTATACAAAATGATGGGACATTACAAAAACAAATAAATAAGAACCTCCCATGCCCTTGACATGGCCCTAGGCTCATCAGCTTATCAAAAAATCCTTTCTCAGTCATCTTGAAGTTAGAATTACACTCTACCCTGAGTTAATTTTGCATTAGGCTTTAATTTGATGAAAGACGAGGGCCAGGCGAGCCTAGAACTCCACTTTCTACTCTGACAACGAAGTGCTGTTCAACGCCCGGGGCTCTCCAAACCCCTCGTAAACCCCACCGGATTTGGGACGTGGCATTCCTAGAAACTCTTCTGAGCCTTTCCAAAGCGAGGCTTTGTCTTCACGCTCTTCCCATCCACGATTCTGGAGCGAAGCCACCAATTCAAAGGGCTCTGTTTGGCTGGGTGTTTTCTTCGGTTTCACGTTTTGTTCGACAGCATTAGACGTGTTCACGCTCAGACTCCCTGGGGCCCCTGTGTGCGTCAGTGACGGCTTTCTGTCCTCATTTGGTCATGGCGATCTTGGGATCTGTACTTGTGGCTACAGAGAGAGGCGCTCTCCAGTTTCTTGTCATCCCCAGGGCTCATTTGCAAGCCACTGCATAGGCTGAGATACAGAGCAGCCCAAAGAATAGAAATCCAGGCGACCAACAGACTCTCTTGTTATCTTCACCTCTGATTTGATGCTCCTGGTGGGTGTCTGTAGGGTCCTGATGGCTTTTACCCCTTCCCTGTCTCCTCTGTGGTTCAAGAATGCCTGTCCTTTGGTTCTTCTGCAGGGTAGACACATGAGTCAGAATCCCCGAAACAGCTCATCAAGCAATCCCAGGAGGAGCCCTATATATAGCTCCCAGCCTCTCCTCTTGACCTCTGTCACCCGCTGCGCCTGCAACCGTGACGGCCTGCCTTCAGGAGGGCCCTGACAAAGCGACTGAAGGAACTGTATTGGCGTGGAGGGGATGTTTGTTAAGTGACGTTCAAAGATCTAGGAACAAGCAGAGATGTAGATGTGGGAAGCATGAAGGAAGGAACAGCTTGCAGACTTAAAGGTAAAGGCTCTGGGGTCAGATGTAGGTACAATTCAGTCTTCCCACTTCCTAGCTTGGGCAAGTTACTTAAGCTTCTCTGAGGCCACCTCTTCATCTGTAAAATGGGGTCATGATCATTTCCTTACAGGGTTAAGTGAGATGATGCATGTAAAGTGCTCAGCACCAATGCCTGTCCCAGAGCAAGCAACGTCCAAGAACGTGGCCTGGGGCTTCCCTGGTGGCACAGTGGTTGAGAGTCCACCTGCCGATGCAGGGGACACGGGTTCGTGCCCCGGTCCGGGAAGATCCCACATGCCGAGGAGCGGCTGGGCCCGTGAGCCATGGCTGCTGGGCCTGCGCGTCTGGAGCCTGTGCTCTGCAACGGGAGAGGCCACAACGGTGAGAGGCCCGCGTACCACAAAAAAAAAAAAAGTATTTTTCAGGCCCCTTGTAAGGAGTTGGCAAGTTGGGGAGTCCCTTTCCTTGAATAGTAGAGCCAGATGGCTGGTGTGGTAGTTGAGCTGCGTATTTTCATTTTGTGAATCTCGTGGGTTGACCCCTTGGTTCCCAAGCCCTGCTTATCCTAGCATTCACCTAAGGAGTTTTGAAAGATTATAGATTCCCTGGCCTAATCCCAGGCTGATTGAATCAGAGCATCCAAGCGTGTTGGGAGCGAGAGGGTGAGGATGGAGAACCTTCTGGAAAGGGTTTCGAGAAGGACCTGATGATCAGTCAGTTTAGGAGGCCCAAGGTGAGATCACTGTCCCTGGAGTGCAGGCACTGGAGGGGGATGTGCTGTAGCCATTCCCTTCGACGGGGTTCCCTCTCCCCTCTGCTCTCCCGTGTCTCCTTAGACAGCTCAGCACTCAAGGGGCTATCAGTGTCTGCCTGCTTCTGTTCCTGATCTAGGTGAGTGACTGGCCCTGAATCAACAGTTGCCCTTTTGGGTGACAGTGATACCAAATTCTGGAGATAAGCTTACAAACGGCTTCCACTGGCGCTGGGCTTTCATTTGGGCATTTGAATCTGACCTACGTGTTGGATTCCTTTCTCTTTCTGTTCCTACACCCCGCAGTGTTGTGTGGTGAACCCACTCGGGCTGACAGAGGGGGATGGAAGATTAAGACCACCTCAAGCAAATCCATGTCAGTGTGGTGTCCTGTTTCCTCTTCCCTCCCTCTCTCTTGTCTTCAGACCTCCTTGTAAGGACCCTCCCCAGCTGTGGCCCCGGGGAGGTGTGAGGGGAAGAGGAAGAAAAGCACGAGATTGGGTGCGGGTGTGGGTGTCCCACCTTGACCCTTCCTCGCTTCTCTTCATTGTTCTGCTCGGGCCCTGGTGCCCAGGTCTCCCGCTAAAGCCAGAGCAATTGCTCTCAGCTGATCCTCCCAGGAAGACGCTTCTGGAGGGTTTCACTGATGCCTCTCAGAGCCGCTGCAGGGAGGATGAACTCTAGGAAATACACTGGGTTATTTTGTTCCTATTACCTTTCCTGCTTCTCAAGGATGGGCTTTAGGTGTTGTGAGGGACCATATTTCAGAATCATGTCAGTTTTATTCCTCTTATAGAGTCTGGGAGCTCAAGGGAGGGATCTAGGAGCCTGAAATCTGTGAATTTCCAAGGATCTGATGGCCTCTGGCAGAACAGGGAGGACCTCAACGAGGCAGTGAGTGCCCTGAGCCAGGAGGTGTGCCTCCTGTGATGGGAGCTGTGAAGCTGCCCCAGGCGTGACGGTGGGAAAGTGAGACTGCGTCCCCTTGAAGGGTCTTGGAAATGGGGATCTTCTTCCTCCTCCCTGGAAGGGACCAGAGGATACACTCTAGTGGACTAGATGGCCACCAGCTCCTTCTGCATCTGAGGGTCGATTAAGATAGGAAGTGGAGGGTCTTTCTAGGCATGGCTGAGAAACGTCCTAAAGTTTAGTGATTCTCAGATTGGTTCTAGACCAGTGGTTCTCAACTGTGACTGTTAACCGGAAACCCGTGAGCCAAAGCACATTTGTGTTCCATTTAGGTGCATGGAATATTTTGCTGTGGCCAACATTTAAAGATCGAGAGATTTCACGTAAAATATAGTTTTTACGCGTCTGTAGAAATACAGGCATATCTGAGAACACAGAGCCTCTCTTCCCACATGGCAACCATGGGAGGTGGCTAGAGGCTGCTTCCTAGAGGACACACTCTCCAGCTTGCAGAGCTGTGGCGGAGGCCCAGCTCACTATAGTCTTTGTGTTATTTGCCTCACTTTCCTGGGGCTCAGGTTGTCGCTTGAGTTTGGGAGCCCTGCCAGTGCCTTAAGAACCACCTAAAGATCTATTATGTACATTTCTGGTTCCCTGCACCCTCAGAGGTTCTGATTCCATGGGTGTGATTCTGCTGCAGGAAACTACACTTGGAGAAACACTGGCCTAGAGTTCAAGGCACAATTTCCCGTGAGGCTGAGTGGTGACCACAGAGAAATCCAGGCAAATCCCACCAAGGAAGGTGGCCTCAAATCTCCCCATCTATTCAAAGTTAGAAGCAGATGCAAAGGCATTTCATCCCTTTTTCTCCCCTGGATCCCAGGGGTCTTGGGTGGGGATGGAGCATCTGTCACACAGCTGAGTTCTGTTTTTGCACCTGTAGGTGTGGGCTTGAGACGGCCGCCTTCTTTGTGGCTCTGCTTAGTAAACAGAACTTGCCTCACTGAGGCTTCTAGGAGAAACAGAACAGCCACTCATTCCCCACTAACTGTTCAAAATGGAAGCCCAGCTTCCCAGACAGCTGGAGAGTGATTTCTGAAGAATCCGAGAGCTGAATCCGGAATGTAGTCCAGCTTGGACCAGAAGCAAGCAATGGAGGGTTGAACAACACATAGAGATTCACTGCTTCCTTCATTGGCCAGGAACTTCCAGAGGAAATCCTAAACTCTGTCTGGGGTAGACGGATGAAAATAGAGAGAATTTCAGGGCCCAGAGGTGGGAGGAGCTGAGAGAATAAACCGTACTATGGGGCTCTCTAATGCTTACGCGCTCCTGGATGCTATAATTTTTGTGGTCCTGGAAGCACCCGTTTCCACATATCTGCCTTCAAACCTTTTCTTTGCTGTGCCACCATTGCTTTTTATTCCAAAGATCAGCTTTGGAAGTAGGCAAGGTACTAGTCCTAGAGTTGTAGCTATAGAGGACAGGCACCCCGGTCCTTGGGTGGTGGCCAGAACATCACAGGGAAACTGGACATAGTTCTGGCTCAGCCAGGTGAACCCTTCTGGAGGGCCTTGTCTACTGGGGACAGTTGTTAAAGCCACCGTTGGACTAGCTAGTGATGACTGGGGTTATTAGAGATGATTGGCCACTCAGCACTATTCAGTTTCCAGGGTTGCTGGGTTACTGGTGGCCTCCTTCCCATGTCTCCCACCTTAGCTCTGAATAGGCAAAGTTATTCCATCAGTTAGCAGGAATATACCCAGCTACCTCCTGCTGGGTCCTTACCCACAAGTGCTGATAGCTTTGTGGTGGATGGTGTCAGCCACTCAGCCAGCGTTTCCCCACCGCAGCCACACTCTTGACTTTTCTTAGCCTAGTCTGTCCTGTTACACTTCTTAGCACCTTCATCCCAACTTAATCTTATCCTCACCTTCTTTCCTTTCCTGCAAAAAAACACAGGAAAGTCACATAACCCTCCCTTTCTCAGGAGTCCGGAAATCCAACTGCTTTTTTGCTTTCTAATGGAATGAGACCTTTGAGAGGAAAAAGAACACATTTGCAGGGGGAGGGAGACCCTCCTTGGAACTATGTAACGAAGGAGTTAGAAAAACATTGTGTCAATCCATTGCCTTGCTCTCAGTTGGCAAAATATTCAAGAATTATTTGAAGAGAAATGATGCCTGGCTTGCTTTCCTCATCCCAGCAATCTCAGTTCAACAATTCTGGTATTTATTGAGTGTCTCCTTATAAGCCAGGTATGGTGCCAGGGGCTGGGGTTCAGTGGCGAGTCAGCAAATATGGCCCCAACCTCGGGGAGCTTATGGTCCATCCCTGGGGCATCTTTGCTCAGGCCTCACTCTGCCTCAGTCGGTTTTCCAACACTCTAGCACACCTACATTCTGACTTTCACTGGGTTAAGTTGAAGCTGCCCACAGGAGCCAAAGTTGTGATTGCAGGAGGTAGGGTCCTTTTGGGAGAATTAGTGGGAATTTTTTGAGCCCAGAGGATATTGGGAGAGAGATCAGCATGCTCTTAACTCCCAGATCTGAAGAGGGAAAGGAATCCTGGGCCAGGACAGGAAGAGGAAAGTACATTTGCTTTCTGCAGGTCTCATTGATTTGATGCAGACAATTAATAAAAAAGGCAGAACAGACAGGTTACGTATGCGTGGTGAGCTTTGCCTACGTGGCTGTCCTGCTCTCCTCCATCTGTAGCACAAGTTCAGCTTAGATGGATGCCAAGCTCGGTCACTTATTTATGAAATTATATAGCCCTTCCTGAAGTAACATTTTATTTTTATTTTATCTCCCAGATCCCCACAGTGGAAGCAGAAGTTATTTCCTCACAGATGGCTACCTTTTTGACACTCATTCATATAAATGGAAGGGAAGATGAGGAAAAGTATCTGTAGTACGTGGCAGACATGTAGGCCAAGAAAGACATGATGATAGTTTAAAGGTTAACATTTCCATTGGATTCAGTCTCTACCTGGGAACCTGGGACGTTAACCCTAGTGGGCACTTTTTATCACTCAGTGGAACCATGATGACAGTCCTGGGAGTCTCTGAGGACCACCTGTCACATAGTGATAGGTCTGCACCTCTCACCCTCTGCACACTTAAATCCATTTCTGTGCTGTTTATTTACTACGGAACTTCCTGGCTTGTGTTCCGATGTCCCTGTTAACAAAGGGCCCTGAGAGCTTTCTCCTTGCCCCAAACAAGAATTGTGCTGTCACCTAACATCACTTAGAGAATCTCTGAAATCACAAAATGGGGTGACCTCCCTCTTGCCACGAGCTTGTCCCCCCTGCCTGATCACGTGCTGCCCTGAGTGGATGTACTCCAGTGGCAGGTTCTGTAGTCTCACCTGAAGTTCTCTCTCCTCTGGGAGTTTTCTGGGCTGGAGGGTGGCCACCGTCACTAACTTCAAAAATCTTTCTTGGAGCAGGACTACAGGGAGGATGGGAGAGTTGTGGCTTAGATCCCCTATTCTCTATTCCTCTATATTTGTTTTCTTTTAAAAAATTTATTGGAGTAGAGTTGATTTACAATGTTGTATTAGTTTCAGGTGTATAGCAGAGTGAATCAGTTATACATATAGCCACTCTTTTTTTTTTTAAGATTCTTTTCCCATATAGGCCATTACAGAGTATGGGGTCGAGTTCCCTGTGCTATACAGCAGGTTCTTATCAGTTACCTATTTTATATACAGTAGTGTGTATATGTCAATCTCAGTCTCCCAATTTATCCCTCCCCCCCTTATCCTCTGGTAACCATAAGTTTGTTTTCTAAATCCATGACTCTGTTTTGTAAATAAGTTCATTTGTACCTTTTTTTTTAGATTCCGCATATAAGTGATATCATATGATATTTGTCTTTCTGTGTCTGACTTACTTCACTCAGTATAACAGTCTCTAGGTCCAGCCATGTTGCTGCGAATGGCATTATTTTGTTCTTTTTTATGGCTGAGTAATACTCCATTGTATATATGCCACATCTTCTTTATGCATTCCTCTGTTGATGGACAATTGGGCTGCTTCCATGTCCTGGCTATTGTAAATAGTGCTGCTATGAACATTGGGGTGCATGTATCTTTTCGAATTATGCTTTCCTCTGGGTATATGGCCAGGAGTAGGATTGCTGAGTCATATGGTAGTTCTATTCTTAGTTTTTTTAAGGAACCTCCATACTGTTCTCCATAGTGGCTGTACCAGTTTAACTATTCCATTATATTTGAGTTCTTGTGTTCAAAACCCCAGTGGCATCTTTGGTTCTTCCTTCTCCTTTAACCCCAGTCTCAGTTCATGACTAATCATATTCTATTTTCCTCCTAATTTCTTTCATCTGATGTGTTCTGCACATTCTAATTCCTATCTGTGGCTTCTGGTCGGTGTGCCCCACTCACACGGGCTTTCCACCTGCCCTCTCTTCCAAGTCTCACCACCTCAACCCTGTGCAGATATGTTTACCTCTTCTCTACGAGTTTGATAAAGCCTGTTCACTTTCTTTCCCGATTTTGGTCTCATTCCCTCCGATCTGTTTGGCACTTAAGTGCCCAATCCATCTTCTTCAAGTATAGCTTTCGGGTTCCCCCTCCTCTGCTCAAGAATCTTCAGTGGCTCCTTAGTATTGAGTATTTTTCCTCTTAAACCTAGCACTCAGGGTTATCCGTGTTTTGGAATCAGCCTATGATTTGGCTGTATCTTTTACTTCCATCCTAACATAAATCCAATGTTCTAGCCAAATCACGTACTATTTATGGGAACTTTGCTTCTAGTAATGGCAGACTAGGTAATGCACACTGACCCACCTACTGAGGAAAATTTACAAAGTAGGAAAGATATTTTCAAAAGTATCCTTGAAGACATACAAAAGCTAACACAGTGATGAATTTTACAGGGTCAAATTTTAGAAGAAGATGGAAATCAGGAGGTGAGTTACCAGCAGGGGTAATACTTTTTGCTGGTTTCTAGAGAGGCAGCTGGGGGTCTAAAAATTTTATTTCATAGCCTCATGGGATTAGGGGACAAAAGCTGGAGTTTAAGGCCTATCAAGGTGGGAGTATTTGGGGTTGAGACTATAAGTAAACCAGCCCTTGCAAGTTCTGAAGTCCAACTTTGAACCACTTGAGTAGCTGAGAAGAATCTCAGTTCCTGAAATGGGATTAATGTTATACTGTATTGCAAGATAGTCACCTGGCAAAGCATTAGAATACTGTCTCAAGGAAGATAACATTATCCTAGTTATCAAATTATTCCTACAAGCAAATCTTTGAGTACAATGTTCAGCATACAATCAAAGATAAGCTAGCACACAAGGAAATGTGTAAACATGAACAAGAGCCAGCAGAAACGGCAGACTTACAGGTTTTCTGGATACTGCAATTATCAGGCGCTAGCTTTAAAATAACCTTGCTTACTATTTTCAAGTAGAAATAAGACAAGATTAAAAAACCTGGCAGCAAGCTAGAAACTATAAAGCATATATAGTAGATTTGAAACAAGAACCAAAAAGATATTCCAGAGCTGCAAAATACAGCAACTGAAATTAAGAACTCAACGGATGGGTTTTAAAAGAACTTAGACACAGCTGAAGAGATAATTTATGAAGTAGGGGACGGGGAAAAAGAAACTATCCAAAATGAAAGATAAAAAGTACAGAAAAGGGGGTAAGAGACATAGTGGATTCAATGAGAAGGTCTTACCTATTTAATTGGATTTCTACAAAGAAAGAGATAGAATGGGAAAACACAGATTTAAGGAGACCTACAAACTCCAATCAGGATGAATAAAAAGAAATGTACATACAGACATGTCATAACATATGTGCAAAATATTGAAGACACATTGTTTTATTTATGATTTCCCAAGCAAGTCTCCAACTTTCTTGTACCTGTACCTTATTTTACATACTGTTCCCTACGCCTTCATCTTTGTCTGTCCACATGTTACCTATTATTTATCAAGCTTTATCTGATAATCCTCCTTTTCTTACCACCCAACAGATTAAAATTATAAAAAATTATTTCATGTCAGCAATGTCACTTCTACTTTCTTGACGACTGCTGTCATTATGGCACTGTTCCAGGCACTGTTCTTGGTGCCCATCATACACGAGCTCATTTAATCCTCCTAAAACTCACCAGGGGTTTCTACACAAGAAAAAACTGAGGCCACCCAGCCCTCCTCTGAACCGATAGCATTTTACCTATACCATTTTTCCTTGAACTACTGTAATTTCTATGCAAAGCCCATCTCATCTAGGGGAGGATTCTCCTCTTCTTTTTGTGTCTCCCACCGTGCCTAGCACCTAGCTTTGCACGTGCATAGCAAGTGCCCATTTACTTGTTGAATGAGTCTTGCATTTGGCTTGTCCCGGAAATGCCTTAAGTGCCTGTAGATTTGTTAGAAGTCTGAGCAGATGCACCAATGGAAGCTGTGAGCCTGTCCCCACACCTTATCATCTCTGCCTGCCTCAGCGGCTGCCGTTCACATGTTAAATTGAAAGCAGCGACCGATGTTCTATTTAAAGTGTCCTCAAAAATGGTACTCAAGTGTGTAACACAGCTATTTCACTGACGTGGGCAAGGTATTTATGGAGAGGTTGTTTTTCCTTTGTATAGGAAGGAGGGTTTGTAACCAGAAGCCATTATAGGATAGGATATCTATGTGGATGTCAAAAGGAAAATAATGAAAAAAAGCCCCCAAACTCCTCTACTTGTTACCTCCATCTCTATCAAGACAGCATCTCCCTGGTTGTTTTCTACATCAAGTCATGTCTCTTCCGTCAGCATCCAGAGATCACAAAATGTGACCCGGGGCCACTAAAGTTGAAGCAGGAATTGTCCAGAGCAGGAAGAGAAATTGCAGTGTTTGCTCTTAGCATTCCAGCTCTAGTTCTCTCTGGATTTGCTCGCCACCTGGCTTGACAGCTTAATGGTTTGCGGGAGAAGAAACGTTTTAGTACAATCAGTCTCTGCCCCTTGGGGGGAGGGGTAACTGGTGAAAGCACTGGGTGAAGCCTCTCAAGGAAGGGGGCGGTGTAGGGGAAAAGCGGTGCTAAGTTAGGGGCAGCGGCCCACTTCATGAGAGTCACACACTGTTCCTGCTTCAGGCAAACCAGTGATCTGTGCGCGCTGCTGCTGCTACCCTTTCCCTCCCCCGCCCTCTGTCTGAGCACCTGTTCACTGGGCATCCTTTAAAATAAACCTTTATTGATTCTACTGATTAAATCCACTGCTTGCATTTTTGACAGCCAGGATTTTTTACAGACATTCTACTCCCTTTCTCTCCTCCTTCTCCCTTCCTTTGCGGGAAATACTAAATAGCACAAAGTTTTTAAGACAAGTCCCCACCATATCATCTAGTCTCTGGACTCAACATCTGTTTCCGGTACGAGCTTCTGGAGAATCTGCAGTGCCCCAGCGCTGGACAGTGTCTGCCTGGGTCCTGGAGGTGGAGGCTCCCGGAGGTTCGGTGGGAGGCTTTGATTATTGCGTGTCAAAGTGAGAACAAAATGTCAGAGAGTGAAACCGAGCTCTCACCACACCCGAGGTGGGAGTCCTGGGGGCTCCAGCAGGAGTCACGTCCCCTGAACCTTCCAGCCCTTCACTGCAATGACTGGGATTTCATCGCTGGGTTCTCCAGGCAGCCTCTGACACTGAGTCCTGCTCTGTGTAGCTCTGAACCCCTGGGGCAGCCGATGTTTCTTGATGGAGGTGCCGACGGGCCTTTGGTCAGGACAGTTCTTCGTTATGGAGGACCATCTTGCAAAGTGCAGGGTGAGCGTCCCTGTCCCTCTGGGTGCTAAAAGCCAGGAGCACTCAGTCAGCCAAAAAAGCCTCTATGCATTTCTGGATGCCCCTGGGGAGGGGGCGCCTCTCCAGACTGAGAACTTCTGCAAGTCTGAGAGGAAGAAGAGCGCGCGCGGTTCATACCGTACCTGCACTTGACACCTGTGCCTCTTGCCCGGGAGACGGGCTCTTAAGATATCTGACAGCTGAGGGACCTTGAGCACATCACTTCAGAAACTCTCTGAGACCCCAGAGAGTGATCATAGCAGAACCCATCTCTTAAGATTTGGGAGGAAAATCAATATTAATGAACATTTAGGGGTGCTTACAATGTGCTAGGCAATTTGCTAAGTATGTTACATACAGGATCCCATCTAATCTTTGTAACCAACAGCCCAATGAAGTGGTACCCTTAGTATTCCCATTTTACAGATGATGAAACTGTCTTTAGTCCCACCTTAGAGATGCAAAGACTCAAGATTATGCAGCTAGATAGACTATAACTTCGGCCAGTGGTTCTGAAACCTCAGCGTGCTTCAGAATCTCTTGGAGGGCTTGTGAAAATCACAGATGCTGGGGACCTACCACCTGAGTTTCTGATTCAGTAGGTCTGGGATGGGCCTGAGGAACTGCTGGTTCTACTGCTCCGGGGACAACATGCTGAGAACCACTGACTTAAGTCTTCCAGTTTATAACTCCCAATAATTTGCAGTGTATTGTAAGCTCTGAGAAGGCGGGTGGAGAGTATGTCCCCTACCCCCATGCACACACAGAACACCCATCCACATATCAAGGGATTTTGTATGTTCCATGCAGCCTTGGAAGGGCTCAGTCCCTAGGGCAGGAGACAGAATCTCACTTGGGTTGTGTCTTCACTGTCAACCTACTGAGGCCCCACGTGTCCCTGAGCCCTGGATGGAGAGGCAGGGTCCTAAGAAGGCTGTAATGGAGTCCTTGAGCCTTGCAGTAGGAGAGAGAAGGGGAAAGTGGGTGATGGGGTGACAGCGGAGACAGGCAGGGGCTAGGAGCTTGGGAAGCCCTCTAGGATGTGTCACTGCAGATTCTGAGACCTGTGCTCAGGAACCTTAATTATTTCTATTGTGCTTGTGTTTTCTGTGACTCTTGGGTTGTTTTTTTTTTTTTTTTAAAGATTAGAAAGAGGGAGTGTTCTTTTTATTTATTTTTAAAATAAATTTATTTTTTTTTTTAATTTTTATTTTTGGCCACGTTGGGTCTTCGTTGCTGCACGCGGGCTTTCTCTAGTTGCGGCGAGCGGGGGCTACTCTTTGTTGCGGTGCACGGGCTCTAGGCGCGTGGGCTTCAGTAGTTGTGGCCCTCAGTAGTATGGCACACGGGGTTATTTGGTCCGTGGTATGTGGGATCTTCCTGGACCAGGGCTCGAACCCATGTCCCCTGCATTGGCAGGCGGATTCTTAACCACTGCGCCACCAGGGAAGTCCTGACTATTTGATCTTTATTCTCCTCTCCTCACAATGTCAACCTGTGCACAGAGGAAACAAGGAAAGCGATTTTCTTTCCTCCACCCTTAGGCCAGGGTGTTAGGAGGGGAGCAGCATCTCCCTGTGGCCGGTCATGATGGTGGCAAAGCGAGGGAAACCCGAAGAGAGGCGGACACTGGCGGGGCAGCTGCCAGCAGCATCCAGGCTTGCCCTCCCTATCTGGGGATCCTTCCAATAATAATATTATAACCACCACTCATCGTTGCTGACTGTTTACTGTGTGCCAGAGCTTATGCTGAGCACTTTATAATAGCTGTGGGGTTGGATCCTATTTTCGACTTCATTGTGTGGATAAAGAAAGTAAGTTTGCAGATTCAGAAGTTTGCTTAGGTTCGCGTAATGAGCAAGAAGCAGAGTAAGACCTGGGGCCCAGGGCTGCCCGAGGTAAAGCCCATGCCCTTAACCCCTTCACACCGATGCTCAGTTAAAACCCCGGCACTTGCTTTGTCTGAATTAGGGAAGACTTCCCTCACTGCAGGGACGCTTCTGTTCCACTCACCCTACCCAGAAGCACGTACTCCGTAAGTCTTGTGGAGCTGGTGATGCCTCGGGCTTCAGACCAGGTCCTGCCTGTGAACCTGAGCTGGTCCTACAACCTCACTGGCCTGAGTGTCTCCCCTTTGTGAGTGGCAGGGCCCCTCTCCTCTCTCGTGGGGCTGCTGGATGGATGGCTGATACGTCCGGGCTGCTGGGAGGAGAGGTGGTGGCGGTGTCCTCCATCCACAGCTGTGCAGGGGCTGTCTGTCCCAGGGGGCTCCGGCTGCCACTCCTCGTGGCCACCAGCCTCCCACACATTGCCTGCTTCTCCGTGTGACAATCGCACGGGGAGAGCTGGAGAAAGGAAGTGAGAGGGGACGAGACTGTCTGATGTCTTTTCTAGGAGGAATTGAAATGCAAGCAGGTCCAGGGTCAGGGCGGGATCCCGCAGAGGAGTTGCTCTGTGCTGGGGGATTTTCCCCTCTGCTGATTTGATAAATGATCCAGGGTTGGGTGTCCAGGCCAAGCATGTGGGTCGTGGTGGCCCCTACTGCCCGTGCACCTCCCCATGAAATTGACAACAGAAGCTCCTGGCTTGATCAAGATAAAGACTCTTTTTTTTTTTCTTAAGCTACCATTCTTTCCAGAGGTTTTCCTGTCATTGTGGACTTGACGCCTCACTCTCCGAGGGCCTTGGGCCCTTGTTTCTTTCTTCCCCAATGTGCCTCCCCCTCCCACACGTGCCCCTTGGTCCTCGGGTACCCTGGCATTCTCTTCCAAGCCGTCTGTCCCAAACTGGGGAATCTCAGTGAAAATCCTTAAAAAGGGTCTTAACTTTCTTGAAATAGTACTTTGGGTGCTGAAAATGGTCTCATTCAGGGCAATAGTGGACTTGAAGGGTTAAGATCCCTTCCAGAAAGGCTGATTTTATTAGCTTTGGCCGAAAAGAACCATAACATCTTATCACTGGATTCACAATTACTATAAAAGCTCTCCTAGGCTGAGTGCTTAGCAGGTGCTGGATGCTGCTAAGTGCTCGTTTCAGCATCACTTCGTCCAACCTTCTGCCTCTGTGCACAACATCCCTGCCAAATGGACACCTGGCTTCTGCCTGAGCATGTCTGGGTGGCCAGTCCATTGCTGGACTGGTCCCTTGGACTCAGAGAGGATCGAAATCTCGCTCTGCCTTACGACCTCTGCTCCCAAGGTCCTATTTCTGCCCTTTGGAGTCATCCTGAAAGCTCACTCTCTCCTCCCAGTGGCAGCCCCCAAGTTCAGCTGAAACATCCCCAGTCCCTTCAAGACTTCCTGGTCCTCTGTAGCTGCTTGTTTTCCTTTTCATCTTTTTAAGCAGCCTGATACCTCTGAGAGTACAGTCAACTTAGTAACTCTCCTTTGCAAGAAGCAGTGTGTGAGACACAGAGTGGGAACTCCGCAGTTCATTCTCAAAAAACATGCTTTTCTTCGGAAACACTCCTCTCATGAGTATCTTCCACCCGCAGCCCCCCGCCCCCCTGGCTAACTTCTTGGAACTAGGACCTCCGACGCGTCAAAGTCCCCCATCTCCGTAGGGCGGCTTCTCCTCATTTGGGGGATGGCTTATGAGTCCTGGTGCTGCCGCCACAGCTGCTGGACGAGGCCACTCCTTGGAAAGGCTCTGGGATTGCAGCCTTCCAGCATCTTTCAGCATCTGCCTCATGTTGGGTCCTCTGGGCTGATTTGCCCAAGGACTGGCTGCCTAATTAGTCTGGTGGCTAGAGCCCCGGTGCAGCAGCCTGTATTGGGTGGACTTTCTCGGAGGAGAAGGCTGGCTGTGCCAGGTGGGGACCCTGCAGGGGCTGAAGGAGGCCTGGTCCAGAAGCCCTCTCCTTCTTTCTTCTGCTCTGTCCACATCCTGGTTCCTTTGGTCAAGACCTGGCTGTGGCAGGGGGTGTGTGAGGGGTGAAGGTAGGAGGGGAGAGTGGTGGTTTGGTCTTTCCCCTCTGTGATCTGCAGCTGCTCCTCAGGCCTGGCGCAGGAGTCAGGAGTGGGATAAAATGCTAAGGATTAGTTTCTCATTGGGAATGAAAAGAGGAGGGACTGAGCTTCCTGGGAGAGCAATATAACCCAAGAATTATGGCGGTAATAATGGTGAACACGGATACGACAGCTGTGTGTGCTCAGCACTTTTCAAGGCATTTATACCTATTCACTCATTTAATCCTCACAAAAGCCCCATGTGGTATGTGCTATTAGGACCCCGTTCTATACATGGGAGCCTGAGGTTCAGAGAGCGACTTGTCCAAGGTCACAAGACAGATGCAAGTTTTTCTCCAGGCTTGGCACTCCTGATCTTGAGAAGCAGGGACAGGTGGGGAGCAGAGGTTCCGAGCCTGGGGTGGAGTCTGGGCTCCAGTGCTGAAAACTGCCTGTCTTCTGTGAACCCCAGTTTCTCCCCTTGTCAAAGGGCAAGAGTAAGACCTACCTCGAGGGGCTGTGGTGAGGCCTACCAGAGGTGACAGGGTCAAGCATACAGCCCAGTGCTGGGCATATGGCGAGGGCTTGGTAATTTTCTCTTAATATGAAGGGGAAGATGCTTTGATTTTCAATCACAGAGAAAATCTCCTGGCTGTGAGGCCTTCAGAGAGGCTTCCATCAAGTAATAAAGCAGAGGCAGGGAGCAAAGGGACCTGGGTCCTCATTCTCAGCATCACACTTCTTTTGGCTCTCTTGGGTGAACCGCTGGCACAGTGGGGCGTGGGCCACAGGGTAGCTGCCATGAAGGTAAATGAGATGAATGAAGTGCTTGAGTAGGAAGGGACCCCTTCCCTTTTCCTTCACGGCCCCAGCTCTGCGGATGATATGAGGAAGAGGGTGGGAGGAGAAGTGAGTCAGCTCGTTGGTCTCAGCCCAAAGGCCTTTACAAAGAGCTGGCTCTTGAGATCCATGAGAGTGTAACCCCACTCCTTCCTCATTCTCCCACTGAAGCCCACCAGCCAGATCACGGGCCCTCCCTGCCCTGGCCCACCCAGGGCCCCCCTCTGCAGAGCGGGGCATGGACTATGGTCTGCCATGTTTCGGCACACGTTGTCATCCATAATGCAGTATCTCAAAGTAAATCAGCACTTATGGGGAGGGTTAGCGTTCATGATGCATTCATGACGGTGAATATAAACCCAGGTATCAAAATAGTCTTCCTAATAATTTTGATTTTTTTTTTTTTTTTGAGAAGAGAATGACTTCCAGTCTGGTTAGTTGACCCTGTGGCTTATAATGTGGATGACGAAGGGTTGGTGCTGGGAGTAGAAGGATCATCTCTTCATTCTCTTATTGCTTGCTAGCACTTGCATTATTTGCATTATTTTCTAGCTATATTCTTCTTATAGGAATCTTTTAAAGTCACTTGCCCATTTTAAAAAACACTGGATGGTTAAAAAGAAATAATGCAGTACATCATAAAACCCCTTAGTTAGCACAGGTAAGCTGCAGCATCTTGCACATACTGCTGGCAAATTAAAGTGTGACGGGACCACCTCAGTCCTTTGGCATTATGAGGGACCTACTCTGCCCTCAGGACACCTGCTGTCCCCTGCAGGACACAGGCCTGTTGATATATCAACCCCAGGGTCATGCCGGTTCTATATATCGAATATTAGTAGTAGAGCCCTTAACTTTCATTCTTTTGAGATAAAAATATATTTAAATAGAAATTCTAGTATTTTCTTCCCATATCTCCTTATTTTAGAGACCACTAAAATAAAAGACCTCCCACGCCAGCCAACCCGGTATCTGTCCCATTTGCTCTGACTCCTGACTCTCCTGGAAGATGAGATGCTCCTTCCTTACTGGGACCCCTACAGCAGGAGTGAGTCTAATGGTGGGAGGAATTAGTAGGACAGGTGACCCTGTGGCAGGTCAGCTGAGGAGCCCTAGGTTAGGGTCAGGGAGGAATAAGCTTGCTGATGGATCTCGCTAGGTGTCCCTGTTCCAGCCAAGCAGAGAGAAGTATTGCCTCCTTTCTTTGTTTATGCTGCCCAGTTATCCATTTCATCGTGAGCGCCTGCTCCCCTTTCCTTTACACACCGCCCACCCCCCCGAAACACACATCACGCTGTGGCTTCCTCTTTACCGGCCATGTCTTCTGAGTCAGCTCAGCCCTGGGAGTCACCACTGAGTGGCCATTTTGTTTCCCAGGCTCCCTTTCTTCAACCTTTCCCCTCCCCCAGCAAAGGAATGTCCTTCAGTGTCATTGCTTCTGTTGTTTGGTGAGTTGCCAAAACAAACAGGTTCCCTCAATCTGTCCTTTAGAACAACCCCACAGGGGTTTGGTTCTGCAGGCAGTGGGACCAAATCAGAGTTCTGGGGTCCCAAGATGATGTGGCTTTGTTCAAGGAGCTGGTTGCTCTGGGGTGTTGGTACCAGGGCTGTGAGGCAGGCAGCGAGCGGAGGAGAGGCGAGGTACTGGCAGCGGGCGGGGAAGGGAGCCTGCTGGGCCTGCCACCTGTGTGCAGAGGAAGCTCGCAGACTCCACTGAGTCTGAACCCCCCTAGGTGGGCAGGGCAGCTGCAGCTTCATAGACTAGCAGAGCACAGGGAGAACAGAGGCCGAGAAGCATCAAATGAGAGAACAATGGTTTTCTTGTGAAGCCAAGGGTTTTTTGTGTTAAGTAAGCACGAGGGACTCCTGATGTGGAAGGGAATCTTTGAATTGTTGGAAGATGCTTTGGGGGTAGAAAACTGGGCTGAGGCTGGCCTCTGTGGAGTTGGGGGAACTCTTTGAACAGGGGTGTCTGGAGACTCTTCTCCAAAGCTCAGCGACTGGTTCACAGGACAAGTTAAATCTTTTCATGTTGGAGGCCTTGCACCCATCTGATTCCTGAAGTTATGTCCTGCCCAAGGATTTGACTACCTCTGATGGGGCTGAGAGCACTGGGAGGGGCATTCTAGGGTCCATTTAAGGTCTCATGAAACTGATCGTATGTCCTTCCAACTCCTGAGGGCACTTGCACTGGGCTGAGTGCTGAGCCCTGTGCGTTGAACTATACATAAGAAGCATATCTTCACCTCAGTAGGGCTTATTTAGCTGCCGGGTGAATACAGGATAAACGTCTCGGCAAATGCAAAGTAGAAAGTGATAAGTTCTGATATTTGCACCCATTGTTTCGGAAATTCAGGGAAGGCGAGAGATTCCTTTGGCTTGGAGGTTAAGAGGGGTTTGTGATGGTTCTAACCAGTTGCACAGACTGCTTCGTTTTTTCCTACTCTCATCCCCATTTTATGGTTGAGGAAACTGAAGCCTAAAGGGAATAAGTAATTTGTCCAAGGTCGAATTTGTTAAGTGTAGTGCTAGAGGAGGGAGGAGGAGAGGGGAATCTCAGGCAAAGGGAACAACTTGATGAAGACATGAAAGCAGGAAAGCACAGGACACGTATGGGCAGTGAAGAGGAGTTCTGTTTGAGTGGAAATGATGAAAGCCAGACGGAGGAGGTCTTTGAATACAAAGCTGAGTCTATCCTTCTTTCTGTAGTCAATAGGGAGCCACTGAAATTTCCTGAGTAGGAGAGTGTCATCGTCAGAGCAGATAAGCTTTTAGGAAAGAAGAGAATCTGATGTGTAGAGCATTAAGCAGTGACTCTTATAGAACGTGTGACAGGTGATTCACTGTGCCCAGAGGCATATTACTTTGGACAATGCAAGGAGAGAACATTTCTTTTCATTTTGTTAAGAGGTAATTCATTTCATAAGAATGAAGGAAAAATGGTCCGTATTTCAATTCTTTCCAACTCCATCTACACATTTGTGCCTATTACCTTGACCCCCAAACTAGACTCTAGTCATTACTGCTCCATCCTCTTTCTGTCTCCTTACTGGATTTCTTTGATACCAGTGCCAGTTATTTTCTAGATCACCCTTACACCATTTTATTGGAATGAATCCAAACATCTTTTATGCCTTCAGACACTTATTGACTTTGAGGGAGGTGGTAGGTGACTGCAAAGAGCACTGAACTCAGGTTCTAGGTCCAGCCAGTAACTCCTTGTGTGGTTCTAGGATGTGTGATCTTTGATTTTGAGTTTCTATAGCTGCAAGATGGGGATTATAATACCGAAGCAAGTGAGAAACATGAGATGGTGGTGAGGGAAACCAGAGTCTGTGTATCGGTGGTCCTCAAAGTGTGGTCTCCAGGCAGCAGCTGCATTGTCACCTGGGAACTTGTTAGAAATGCATGTTACTGAGCCCTGCCCCAGACCCACCCAATCAGAAGCTCGGCGTGTCTTCTCCAGGGGATCCTGTGATGTGGAGTCAAGTTTCACTTGGGCTGTTCCCACCTTTTGGCCCTTGAACACTGGCTAAAATGAACATTGGTGTATGTATATCTGCTCGGGTCCCTGTTTTCAGTTCTTTTGGGTATATACCTAGGAGTGGAATTGCCGGATTGCATGGTAATTCTATTTTTAGCTTTTTGAGGACCCACCCGTTTTCCACAGCAGCTACACCATTTTACATTCTTACCAACAGTATTCAAGGATTCCAGTTTTTTCACACTATTGACAACACTTGTTATTTTACATTTGATTTTAGCCATCCCAGTAGGTGTGAAGTGGTAACGCATTGTGGTTTTGATTTGCATTTCCCTCATGACGTCTTTTCATGGGCTTCTTGGTAATCTGTATATCTTCTTTGGAGACATGTCTCAGCAAGTCATTTGTCCATTTTTTAAATTGGGTGGTTTGTCTTTTTGTTGTTGAGTTGTTGAACTTCTCGATATTTTCTAGACTTACCAGAAGTATGATAATTGCAAATATTTTCTCCCACATTGTAGGTTGTCTTTTTTAGTCTATTTGTTTAAAAATTCAGTTTATTGAGGTATAATTGCTATAGCATAAACTGCATATTTAAAGTATACAATGTAATGAGTTTTGACATAGGTAAACACTTGTGAAACCATATATTCACAAACAATATATTCAATAATAAACATACCTATCACCCCCAAAAGTTTCCTAATGACCCTTTATAATTCCTTCTTCCTGCCTTTGCTTTCTCTGTTAATAATAGTGCTCTATAAATACCCTGCTGTTGACACTGAAGCATAATGGGAAGTAACCTAATCTGGGATTCAGGAGTCCAGACTGCTTGTGTTCTGGCTCTGTGGGTGGTGGACGGTGATGTCCAGTGGCCCGTTCCATTCCTTGGGCTTGCTTCCTCACCTGCACAGGATCAGCTGTCAGCAGTTCTCATCCATTCTGGCTGCATATTAAAATAATCACTTGGGAAGCAAGTGATTATTGCTTTTTTAAAAAAACAATATTTTAATAATAATTTTATAATTAATTTTAAATAATTGTTGCTATTTAAAAAATACCGATGTCTATCCCACATCTTTTGTTTCTTTTTTTTTTAACATCTTTATTGGAGTATAATTGCTTTACAATGGTGTGTTAGTTTCTGCTTTATAACAAAGTGAATCAGTTATACATATACATATGTTCCCATATCTCTTCCCTATTGTGTCTCCCTCCCTCCCACCCTCCCTATCCCACCCCACCAGGCGGTCACAAAGCACCGAGCTGATCTCCCTGTGCTATGCGGCTGCTTCCCACTAGCTATCTACCTTACGTTTGGTAGTGTATATATGTCCATGCCTCTCTCTCGCTTTGTCACACGTTACCCTTCCCCCTCCCCATATCCTCAAGTCCATTCTCTAGTAGGTCTAGTAGGACACAGTCTTTATTCCTGTCTTACCCCTAGGTTCTTCATGACAGTTTTTTTTTTTCTTAAACTCCATATATATGTGTTAGCATATGGTATTTGTCTCTCTCCTTCTGACTTACTTCACTCTGTATGACAGACTCTAGGTCTATCAGCATCATTACAAATAGCTCAATTTCGTTTCCTTTTATGGCTGAGTAATATTCCATTGTATATATGTGCCACATCTTCTTTATCCATTCATCTGATGATGGACATTTAGGTTGTTTCCACCTCCAGGCTATTGTAACTAGAGCTGCAATGAACATTTTGGTACATGACTCTTTTTGAATTATGGTTTTCTCAGGGTATATGCCCAGTAGTGGGATTGCTGGGTCATATGGTAGTTCTATTTGTAGTTTTTTAAGGAAACTCCATACTGTTCTCCACAGTGGCTGTATCAATTTACATTCCCACCAACAGTGCAAGAGGGTTCCCTTTTCTCCACACCCTCTCCAGCATTTATTGTTTATAGATTTTTTGATGATGGCCATTCTGACTGGTGTGAGATGATATCTCATTGTAGTTTTGATTTGCATTGCTCTAATGATTAGTGATGTTGAGCATTCTTTCATGTGTTTGTTGGCAGTCTGTATATCTTCTTTGGAGAAATGTCTATTTAGGTCTTCTGCCCATTTTTGGATTGGGTTGTTTGTTATTAAGCTGCATGAGCTGCTTATAAATTTTGGAGATTAATCCTTTGTCAGTTGCTTCATTTGCAAATATTTTGTCCCATTCTGAGGGTTGTCTTTTTATCTTGTTTATGGTTTCCTTTGCTGTGCAAAAGCTTTGAAGTTTCATTGGGTCCCATTAGTTTATTTTTATTTCCATTTCTCTAGGAGGTGGGTCAAAAAGGATCTTGCTGTGATTTATGTCATAGAGTGTCCTCCCTATGTTTTCCTCTAAGAGTTTGATAGTTTCTGGCCTTACATTTAGGTCTTTAATCCATTTTGAGCTTATTTTTGTGTATGGTGTTAGGGAGTGATCTAATCTCATACTTTTACATGTACCTGTCCAGTTTTCCCGGCACCACTTATTGAAGAGGCTGTCTTTTCTCTACTGTACATTCCTGCCTCCTTTATCAAATATAAGGTGACCATATGTGCGTGGGTTTATCTCTGGGCTTTCTATCCTGTTCCATTGATCTATCTTTCTGTTTTTGTGCCAGTACCATACTGTCTTGATTACTGTAGCTTTGTAGTATAGTCTGAAGTCAGGGAGCCTGATTCCTCCAGCTCCGGTTTTCGTTCTCAAGATTGCTTTGGCTGTTTGGGGTCTTTTGTGTTTCCATACAAATTGTGAAATTTTTTGTTGTAGTTCTGTGAAAAATGCCAGTGGTAGCTTGATAGGGATTGCATTGAATCTGTAGATTGCTTTGGGTAGTATAGTCATTTTCACAATGTTGATTCTTCCAATCCAAGAACATGGTATATCTCTCCATCTACTTGTATCATCTTTAATTTCTTTCATCAGTGTCTTACAATTTTCTGCATACAGGTCTTTTGACTCCTTAGGTAGGTTTATTCCTACATATTTTATTTTTTTTTGTTGCAATGGTAAATGGGAGTGTTTTCTTGATTTCACTGTCAGAATTTTCATCATTAGTGTATAGGAATGCCAGAGATTTCTGTGCATTAATTTTGTATACTACTACTTTACCAAATTCATTGATTAGCTCTAGTATTTTTCTGGTAGCATCTTTAGGATTCTCTATGTATAGTATCATGTCATCTGCAAACAGTGACAGCTTTACTTCTTCTTTTCCGATTTGGATTCCTTTTACTTCCTTTTCTTCTCTGATTGCTGTGGCTAAAACTTCCAAAACTATGTTGAATAAGAGTGGTGAGAGTGGGCAACCTTGTCTTTTTCCTGATCTTAGTGGAAATGCTTTCAGTTTTTCACCATTGAGGACGATGTTGGCTGTAGGTTTGTCATATATGGCCTTTATTATGTTGAGGAAAGTTCCCTCTATGCCTACTTTCTGCAGAGTTTTTATCATAAATTTGTGTTGAATTTTGTCGAAAGCTTTCTCTGCATCTATTGAGATGATCATATGGTTTTTCTCCTTCAATTTGTTAATATGGTGTATCACGTTGATTGATTTGCGTATATTGAAGAATCCTTGCATTCCTGGAATAAACCCCACTTGATCATGGTGTATGATCCGTTTAATGTGCTGTTGGATTCTGTTTGCTAGTATTTTGTTGAAGATTTTTGCATCTATGTTCATCAGTGATATTGGCCTGTAGTTTTCTTTCTTTGTGACATCCTTGTCTGGTTTTGGTATCAAGGTGATGGTGGCCTCGTAGAATGAGTTTGGGAGTGTTCTGCCCTCTGCTATATTTTGGAAGAGTTTGAGAAGGATAGGTGTTAGCTGTTCTCTAAATGTTTGATAGAATTCGCCTGTGAAGCCATCTGGTCCTGGGATTTTGTTTGTTGGAAGATTTTTAATCACAGTTTCAATTTCAGTGCTTGTGATTGGCCTGTTCATATTTTCTATTTCTTCCTGATTCAGTCTTGGCAGGTTGTGCATTTCTAAGAATTTGTCCATTTCTTCCAGGTTGTCCATTTTATTGGCATAGAGTTGCTTGTAGTAATCTCTCATGATCTTTTGTATTTCTGCAGTGTCAGTTGTTACTTCTCCTTTTTCATTTCTAATTCTATTGATTTGAGTCTTCTCCCTTTTTTTCTTGATGAGTCTGGCTAATGGTTTATCAATTTTGTTTATCTTCTCAAAAAACCAGCTTTTGGTTTTATTGAACTTTGCTATCGTTTCCTTCATTTCTTTTCCATTTATTTCTGATCTGATTTTTATGATTTCTTTCCTTCTGCTAACTTTGGGGTTTTTTTGTTCTTCTTTCTCTAATTGCTTTAGGTGCAAGGTTAGGTGGTTTATTCAAGATGTTTCCTGTTTCTTAAGGTAGGATTGTATTGCTATAAACTTCCCTCTTAGAACTGCTTTTGCTGCATCCCATAGATTTTGGGTTGTCGCGTCTCCATTGTCATTTGTTTCTAGGTATTTTTTGATTTCCTCTTTGATTTCTTCAGTGATCGCTTCGTTATTAAGTAGTGTATTGTTTAGCCTCCATGTGTTTGTATTTTTTACAGATCTTTTCCTGTAATTGATATCTAGTCTCATAGCATTGTGGTCAGAAAAGATACTTGATACAATTTCAATTTTCTTAAATTTACCAAGGCTTGATTTGTGACCCAAGATATGATCTATCCTGGAGAGTGTTCCGTGAGCACTTGAGAAAAATGTGTATTCTGTTGTTCTTGGATGGAATGTCCTACAAATATCAATGAAGTCCATCTTGTTTAATGTATCACTTAAAGCTTGTGTTTCCTTATTTATTTTCATTTTGGATTATCTGTGCATTGGTGAAAGTGGGGTGTTAAAGTCCCCTACTATGAATGTGTTACTGTCGATTTCCCCTTTTATGGCTGTTAGTATTTGCCTTATGTATTGAGGTGCTCCTATGTTGGGTGCATAAATATTTACAATTGTTATATCTTCTTCTTGGATCGATCCCTTGATCATTATGTAGTGTCCTTCTTTGTCTCTTCTAATAGTCTTCATTTTAAAGTCTATTTTGTCTGATATGAGAATTGCTACTCCAGCTTTCTTTTGGTTTCCATTTGCATGAAATATCTTTTTCCATCCCCTTACTTTCAGTCTGTATGTGTCTCTAGGTCTGAAGTGGGTCTCTTGTAGACAGCAAATATATGCGTCTTCTATTGTATCCATTCAGCCAGTCTGTGTCTTTTGGTGGGAGCATTTAGTCCATTTACATTTAAGGTAATTATCAATATGTATGTTCCTATTCCCATTTTCTTAATTGTTTTGGGTTCATTATTGTAGGTCTTTTCCTTCTCTTGTATTTCTTGCCTAGAGAAGTTCCTTTAGCAGTTGTTGTAGAGATGGTTTGGTGGTGCTGAACTCTCTCAGCTTTTGCTTGTCTGTAAATGTTTTAATTTCTGCATCAAATCTGAATGAGATCCTTGCTGGGTAGAGTAATCTTGGTTGCAGGTTTTTCTCCTTCATCACTTTAAATATGTCCTGCCAGTCCCTTCTGGCTTGCAGAGTTTCTGCTGAAAGATCAGCTGTTAACCTTATGGGGATTCCCTTGTGTGTTGTTTTTCCCTTGCTGTTTTTAATATGTTTTCTTTGTATTTAATTTTTGACAGTTTGATTAATATGTGTCTTGGCCTGTTTCTCCTTGGATTTATCCTGTATGGGACTCTCTGTGTTTCCTGGACTTGATTAACTATTTCATTTCCCATATTAGGGAAGTTTTCAACTATAATCTCTTCAAATATTTTCTCAGTCCCTTTCTTTTTCTCTTCTTCTGGAACCCCTATAATTCGAATGTTGGTGCATTTAATGTTGTCCCAGAGGTCTCTGAGACTGTCCTCAGTTCTTTTCATTCTTTTTTCTTTATTCTGCTCTGCAGTAGTTATTTCCACTATTTTATCTTCCAGGTCACTTATCCATTCTTCTGCCTCAGTTATTCTGCTATTGACCCCATCTAGAGTATTTTTAATTTCCTTTATTGTGTTGTTCATCATTGTTTGTTTCATCTTTAGTTCTTCTAGGTCCTTGTTAAATGTTTCTTGCATTTTGTCTATTCTATTTCCAACATTTTGGATCATCTTTACTATCATTATTCTGAATTCTTTTTCAGGTAGACTGCCTATTTCCTCTTCATTTGTTAGGTCTGGTGGGTTTTTATCTTGCTCCTTCATCTGCTGTGTGTTTCTCTGTCTTCTCATTTTGCTTATCTTACTGTGTTTGGGGTCTCCTTTTTGCAGGCTGCAGGTTCGTAGTTCCTGTTGTTTTTGGTGTCTGTCCCCAGTGGCTAAGGTTGGTTCAGTGGGTTCTGTAGGCTTCCTGGTGGAGGGGACTAGTGCCTGTGTTCAGGTGGATGAGGCTGGATCTTGTCTTTCTGGTGGGCAGGTCCACGTCTGGTGGTGTGTTTTGGGGTGTCTTTGGACTTATTATGATTTTAGGCAGCCTCTCTGCTTATGGGTGGGGTTGTGTTCCTGTCTTGCTAGTTGTTTGGCATAGGATGTCCAGCACTGTAGCTTGCTGGTCGTTGAGTGAAGCTGGGTGCTGGTGTTGAGATGGAGATCTCTGGGAGATTTTCGCCGTTTGATATTATGTGGAGCTGGGAGGGCTTTTGTGGACCAGTGTCCTGAAGTTGGCTCTCCCACCTCAGAGGCACAGCACTGACTCATGGCTGCAGCACCAAGAGCCTTTCATCCACACGGCTCAGAATAAAAGGGAGAAAAAGTAGAAAGTAAGAATTAGTAGAAGTAGAAAGAAAGAAAGAAGGAAGGGATGGAGGGAGGGAGGGAGGAAGGAAGGAAGGAAGGAGGGAAGGAAGGAAAAAAGAAAGAAGATAAAGTAAAATAAATTAAGATAAAATATAATAAAGTTATTAAAATATAAAAATAATTATGAAGAGAAAAAAATGGACAGATAGAACCCTAGGACAAATGGTGGAAGCAAAGCTATACAGACAAAATCTCACACAGAAGCATACACAATCACAAAAAGAGGAAAAGGGGAAAAAAATCATAAATCTTGCTCTCAAAGGCCACCTCCTCAATTTGGGATGATTCGTTGTCTAAAGAAGGGAAGGAAGGAAAGGAAGAATGAAGATAAAGTAAAATAAAATAAAGTTATTAAAATAAAAAGTAATTGTTAAGAAAAAATTAAAAAAAAAACAAAAACGGACGGATAGAACCCTCGGACAAATGGTGGAAGCAAAGCTATACAGTCAAAATCTCACACAGAAGCATACACATACACACTCACAACAAGAGGAAAAGGGGAAAAAATCATAAATCTTGCTCTCCAAGTCCACCTCCTCAATTTGGGATGATTCCTTGTCTATTCATGTATTCCACAGATGCAGGATATATCAAGTTGATTGTGGAGCTTTAATGCGCTGCTCCTGAGGCTGCTGGGAGAGATTTCTCTTTCTCTTCTTTGTTCTCTCAGCTCCCAGGGTCTCAGCTTTGGATTTGGCCCCGCCTCTGCGTGTAGGTCGCCGGAGGGCGTCTGTTTTTCGCTCAGACAGGACGGGGTTAAAGGAGCAGCTGATTCGGGGGCTCTGGCTCACTCAGGCCGGGGGGGGGGGGGGGGGGGGGGAGGGGCACGGAGCGCGGGGGGGGAGGGGCACGGAGCGCGGGGGGGGAGGGGCACGGAGCGCGGGGGTGGGGGGGAGGGGCACGGAGCGCGGGGCGGGCCTGCGGCGGCAGACGCAGGCATGACGTTGCACCAGCCTGAGGCGCGCCGTGCGTTTTCCCGGGGAAGCTGTCCCTGGATCCCGGGACCCTGGCAGTGGCGGCCTGCACAGGCTCCCCAGAAGGGAGGTGTGGAGAGTGACCTGTGCTCGTACACAGGCTTCTTGGTGGCGGCAGCAGTAGCCTTAGCGTCTCATGACCGTCTCTGGGGTCCGCGCTGTTAGCCGCGGCTCGCGCCCGTTTCTGGATCTCCTTTAAGCAGCGTTCTTAATCCCCTCTCCTCGCGCACCAGGAAACAAAGAGGGAAGAAAATGTCTCCTGCCTCTTCGGCAGGTCCAGACTTTTCCCGGGACTCCCTCCCGGCTAGCTGTGGTGCACTAACCCCTTCAGGCTGTGTTCACGCCACCAACCCCAGTCCTCTCCCTGCCTCCGACCGAAGCCCGAGCCTCAGCTCCCAGCCCCGCCCGGCCCGGCAGGTGAGCAGACAAGCCTCTCAGCCTGGTGAGTACCGGTCGGCCCTGATCCTCTGTGCGGGAATCTCTCCGCTTTGCTCCCCGCACCCCTGTGTCTGTGCTCTCCTCCGCGGCTCCGAAGCTTTCCCCCTCAGCCACCCGCAGTCTCCGCCCGCGAAGGGGCTTCCTAGTGTGTGGAAATCTTTCCTCTTTCACGGCTGCCTCCTAGAAGTGCAGGTCCCGTCCCTATCCTTTTGTCTCTTTTTATTCTTTTTTCTTTTGCCCTACCCAGGTACGTGGGGGGTTTCTTGCCTTTAGGGAGGTCTGAGGTCTGCCAGCGTTCAGTAGGTGTTCTGTAGGAGTTGCTCCACGTGTAGATGTATTTCTGGTGTATCTGTGGGGAGGAAGGCGATCTCCACGTCCTACTCCTCCGCCATCTTCCCGGAAGGCTTATCCCACATCTTTTGGATGATAGTTTCTGGAGGTGGGATCCTGGTGTCTGTGCTTTATAAAAATCTCCCCTAGTGATTCTGATATACAGGAAGTTGAGCTGATTCCCCACACAGCCTTCTTATCCAAAGTACCATGGTTTATATATCACTTTGTTTTCATATTGATTTCATTTTACTCTCAAAAACACCGTGAGGTAGGTAAGATGTAGCTTGTTGAAAGACAAGGACACAAATACATCGAGTGGATAAAGGACTTGAGTGGATGTGAGGTAGGTGGGGCTGGAAGGAAGCATGTGTTTCCCATCATTCCCTTCAATTGCCATTAAACAAGGTGACGCCAACATGCAGGCAGCCAATGGCTTCCAGGTAGGGTCTCCCAGGGTGGGGTTACCATGGACCAGGGTCTGCCTTGCCTGTGTATCCAGAGATGGACAGATTCTCAGGACTAACTCACTCTAATTCTCTGGGATATTGATATTGAATGTAAAACGCCATTTATTGATTGTAGTGGAGTCTGTTCCTATTTAGTTAGTGGAAGAATGGTGCTTGCTCTCCTAGACACCCTTCTTGGCTTCATGGTAGCAGGGTATCTGGAGATCACCTTTGTAACCTGAAGGTTTACTGGGTGAGTCAATGAGATGCCTTCAGCTGCTGTTACAGAACCCAAGAATAATGTGAACAGTAAGTGAATGGTCGTCTCACATGAGAAGACCACAGGTTGGTGCCTCCAGGATTGGATCGTTCAGTCACTCAACAGCATCCTCATCCCCCAGGGGCCTTCTTCTCTCTGCTCAGCCATGGTGGCTGTGTTGGTAATGTCTCCTCATGGTCAGGAGGAGCCTGCAACAGTTGATGACATGAAGGGTAGTGGGCAAGTGAGGCAGAGTGGTACTCCTCCACATGAAGTCCCCAGCAGGCTTCCCATTTGGTCCAGTGGGCCAGGCTTGAGTCTCATGGCTGTTCCAAAACTTACCACTGGCAGGGGGAAGGAGACCCCCATGATTGGCTTAATCCAATCATGATTACCCACTGGGGCTGGGATTCACTGGCTTATTCCAGTTGTGATTGGCCCCCTTCTGAGGTGGGGCTGCATATGGAGGGTGTCCTCCTGAATAAAGTTGGGGGATATCCCAGCAAGAAAGAATCGGAGGGGGTGTCAGCTGGCTCACTGGGGGAACGTGGAATTGCAACCGAGAGTCTGCTGGTTTTGAGAACCACGTCATCTGTGCCGTGGAGAAGCCTGGTGACCAACTGCTGTCCCTCCTCTGAGCATGCCTCCTGGTGGGCGAGCCGCATACTCATGTCTGGCAGCCACCACCGTGCTCTCTGTCTCCCTGGTTGGGGTGAGATTAAGACTCAGCTGTTGCTGCCGTTTTGCTCCAGGCCAACCACCCCGAGTTGGCTAATGCCTTTTTTATTCAGACTGTTTAGATTACAGCCTTCTTGACTTACATTCTCGTCTAGTGGAAGAAACCATGTCACCCTGAGTAGGCTTTGGTTCCCTGCTCTTTCAGTAGTGATTTGGGGACACTTTGCCCTTGTAAGGTGGCTTCTGCAGATATCTGGTGCTTCCGTGAGGATGTCTTGATTGGTACTAAATTAACTCTCAGAAGGTGACCTTACTTCCTTGTTTCAGGGGCTTCTTTCTGTAGCCTGTGTGTGCAGACTCCATCAGCTACCATTCAAGGGCTGTTTGAAGATGCTGTTCAGATCAGTGCAGGGGAGGTGCCTAGGTGGAAGTTAAATCTGGTACCCAGGCAATACGCTGGCAGGTGGCATGGGGGTTGGTTTGGGCAAATACAGACATGACTGTGATGTGGTCGGGTGTCAATTCAGGTGGGAATACGGGTCACTGGTCGGTTGCTTCATCGATCTTTACAGGCTGAGCATTTTGCCTCATTGATTTTTCACTGTAGACTGAATCTTGTTCATTGTTCACTTAGAGATTGCTTCATTTCTTTTCAATTCATTTTTCTGTGCCCGTTTGACACTTTACCACATTGCGCTATCCTTCCTCGATGTGGCTGCTGATCACCCCTTTCCTGGAACAATCTCTGTGACCTTGGGAAAGGCCTTTAACCCCTCTGAACTCTGTTTCCTCATCTGCTAAATGGAGATGATAATTCTTGCCCGAAGCATCTAGAAGTCGGGGAGGCAGGCATGTGGGTGTCCGGGAGAGTAGCTCCTGAGAGGTGATGGCAGGGTTTGCTTGGTCAGGGAACGATGGCCTTGCTCAGACTTGGCACTGGAGGAAGACCCTCCACTTGAGGAGGGGCGCTGAGATCCTGCAGCCTCAACCCTCACCCAGAGATTGGGATTTCTCCTGCTAATAACTGCAGCTTCGGCCACATTGGCTCCCGAGGACGGAATGCATCTTCCTTAGAACCTCAGCCCGAGAGTGCGTTTACAACTGCCCATTAATATCTAATAGCACAGTTGAGACAAAGCTGGACATTTTAGTAGGACTTTGCCTGGGGCCTGGAGGTCATAAAAGGAAAATAAATAGAGTTACTATAACAAGTCAGTGTGATGTCCAAGTTATAGTTTATTTCACTTCATCTATAGATGAAGCTCCAGTTTAACACCAGCTGTGCTGCCAGGACCACTGTCCTTTTTTGACCCCTGGCTAGACTCTAGAGACCCTTTAAAGTTTAGGCATAAAGACTGAGGCCCAGAGAGTGATGGGAGTCCCCCCTCCCACCTGTGAAATTGTGTCATCTGTCGACCTGTTTGGGGGGCCACCTGTTACCCAGATGACTGACGCAATGATGGTCACCCCTTTGTGAGCATAGCCTTACACCGTAGACCAGGACGGAGGCTCATTATCCCTCAATAAAGCAGCAGCTCCCACGGGGCACCAGAAACACCTGCATTACAGACAGTGAGGAAATGAGACAGCCGGGCAAGGTGCCTTGAAGTTGAACCCGCTCTTTGGGTGTGAGGATGGAGGGGCCTTTGAGCCTGGAATTGAGTTAGGAGTGGATGAAGCAGAAACCCCTGTTTGTTCAGAGAGGCACATTTTATGCATCTTCCTTTGTCTATGTTTATTCAGTTTTCCCGTCAGATTTCATATAATCATAGAGAAAATTGCAGCCTCTCTCAGCTATGGTAAGAGGAAGCAGGAGAAGGGGGTTACAACAGGCGGGCAATCTTCTGCCAGGAGGTTAAAAGGAGGGATGCTGTGTGTTCTGGGGCTGTGGCGATGGTGGACAAAATGTGTTACGTGAGTGGGTCTTTAGCAGAAAGAGGACATCAGGGGGACAAAGTTTAGACCACTTGTTGCAGATGCTTCTCTCACCTGGAGATTCTCCTTCCAAACATAAATCTTGATAGCTTTGGGGTTTTTTGTTTGTTTGTTTGTTTGTTTTAGTAAGTGAAGCAAATCACCTTAAATTTCTCAATCTACTTGACAGAATTTTTATAAAGACTAAGTGAGAAAATAGATGTAAAAGAATTTTGAGGAATGAAAGCCAGCATACCAACATTTCCCAAAGTGTGTATCATGGAACAGTGTTCCTAGAGATATTAATAGGTGTTAAGCAGTGGAAGGGTTCTTTAGTCAAACATGTTTGAGAAACCCTTGTTAATAATCCTTCAACAGGTGTCTTTATCAAAAGAATTCTCTGGACTTCCATTTTTTATTTTTTTAAAATTTATTTATTTTTGGCTGCATTGGGTCTTTGTTGCTGTGAGCAGGCTTTCTCTAGTTGCGGTGAGCAGGCTTCTTATTGAGGTGGCTTCTCTTGTTGTGGAGCACGGGCTCTAGACGTGTGGGCTTCAGTAGTAGTGGCACGCAGGCTCAGTAGTTGCGGCGCACAGGTTCTAGAGTGCAGGCTCAGTAGTTGCAGTGCACAGGCTTAGTTGCTCCATGGCATGTGGGATCTTCCCGGACCAGGGCTCGAACCTGTGACCCCTTCGTTGGCAGGTGGATTCTTAACCACTGTGCCACCAGGGAAGTTCCAGGACTTTTAATAATAAGCTAATGTGCATCTTGGCTGTCCAGGAGGGTGACTGGTGTTTCCCAAACTTGCTTCATCAGGAACCCTTTTCGGATACAGCTTTGGGAGGCACTGATGTTCTTCTCGGTGCTCTGACGATATAATTGTGTGGGTTGAAGTTGCAGGTGGTAGAAAGGGGTGTGCTTTCATTCAGTAAGCTTTGATAGGCATCTGTCCATCACCTTTTCTCATTTCAACATTTCTTCCCCTTCTCACCAGCGTCCATGCCATGGCAACTGTGAGCAGGAGTTCCTTAGAATCCAGAACAGTTTGTGGGGGAGGGAGTCCACTTTTCAAAATTAAATACTGTCTTACTCTACATTCTACAGCATGGATGAACCTTAGAGACATCATGCTAAGTGAGATAAGCTGGACCCACAAGGACAAGTGCTGTATGATTCCACCTATATGAGGTCCCTAGTCAAATTCATAGAGACAGAGAGTAGAGTGTTAGTGGCCAGGGACCTGGGGGGAGAGAGGTTTGGGGAATTAGTGTTTCAGTTTGGGATGATGGAAGAGTTCTGGTGATGGATGACAGTGACGGCTGTACAACGATACAAACGTGTGCTTAGTGGTATTGAACTGGACACTTAAAAATGGTTAAAATGGTTATATCACTTATATGTGGAACCCAAAAAATGATGCAAATGAACTTGTTTACAAAACAGAAACAGACTCACAGACATAGAAAACAAATTTATGGTTACCAAAAGGGAAGTGGTAGGGATAGATTAGGAGTTTGGGATTAACAGATACAAACTACTATATGTAAAATAGATAAACAACAAGGGTTTACTGAACAGCACAGGGAACTATATTCAATATCTTGTAATAACCTATAATGGAAAAGAATATGAAAAAGAATATACATATGTATGTATGTATGTATATATATGTATATATAAAAAACTGAATCACTTTGCTGTACACCTAAATCTAACATAATATTGTAAATCAACTATAGTTCAATTAAAAAAGAAGAAAAATGGTTAAGATGGTAAATTTTTACCTTATATAGATTTTACCACAATTTTCTTAAAAGTTAATATTAAAAAGTCTTGTCCTTAGCCTGAGTTCTTTTGATTTTGGTCTAATTTCTTTCAGATGCTTACTTTTAGACCTTCACTGGTTTGCATAACTGGGTGCCCAAGATTCTCTTTGTAACCTGAGTGAAGAGAGGGCTCCTTGCTGAGAACTAAATAACTGATGCTGAATATCCTTTGCCATTTCCGCTCTTTTAGTATTATTAATTTTGGCTCTACATTTATGAGATTTACAAACTAGCCTGTACTTCATAAGCATTTGCAATTTCCCTTTAGTAAAATTGAAACTTTGATGTGATAGTTTTGCTTTCGCAAAAAATAAGTGTAAAATGCTGGGTCCCTTAGGAAAATATTTTAGTTGGCGTCCCCTTCCTCCAGCCAAGGTCCCCTGGTGCAGCCTCTGCCTCTCCCGAGGGCTGGCACAAGCAGAGGGCGCTGATGCCTCTGGGGCTTTCTGCAGGCTTAGGTTCAGATCTTAGCTTCACTTCAGGTTAGGTACTGAGAATCAGTTTCTCATCTAGAAAGTAAGGATACCATCAGCATCCTCTTGGAGCATTTAAATGAGATGCTTTCTGCAGACCACACAGCTAGCTTCTCTGTGAGCCACTTCCCTCCATGATTCCCTCCCGTACCAACCCTGGCAGACTCTGCAGACAGCCCTGCCCTTGATGTCCCAAACTGGACTCTTGACTTCTTTGTTGCCCTGCCCTGTTCCTCCCTAGCCTCCCCCATGTCAGTAAAATGACACGACCATCCACCCAGGTGCTCAAGCCAAAATCAAGGAGGTGTTATGAATGTTCCTCTCATTTCCATATTCACAGCAAGCCCTACTAGAGCAGTGATGACCTGTTTTCACCTGTGTCACGTGAGCCAGGCCGCCATCACCCCTCAAGGAACTCCTGCAGGTCTCCTGTTCCACCCACAAATCATTCTCCACCTGGAACCACACTGAGTTTGTCAATGATAAACTGATCGTGTTACTTCCTTGCTTAAAACCTTTTCATGGCTTCCCATACCGTTTGGAATGAAATTCCCGTTCCTTCCCCTGGATTTGAACGCCCTCTGTCATCTACCCCCCACCTTTCCCTCAGACCCCATTATTCACACTTCCCTGCTCGCCCAGTGTCTTCCGGCTGCTCAGCCTTCTGCCTTTTCCGTGCCAAGTCTGCCCCCTCCTCAGAGTTTTTGCACTCACTCTGCCTTTGCCCTAGAATGCTCTTTCCCCAAATCGCTGCGTAGTTGGCTTCCTCCTTGTTTAGCCTCCCTGCGAGCCTCAAGACACCTCTACTGGCCACTACAGCTAGGGAGTGCCCTGTCCCCGCAGTTACTCTGTATGAAATGAATATCCTTTTTTTTTTTTTTTTAAAAGAACTTACCCTATCTGAAAATAACTTTTTCCTGTTTACTGTCTGTCTTCTCCCTATTAAATGTAAGCTCTGTGACATCAAAATCTTTTTGTCTTAGTCACTGTGCACCCTTGGAACATGGGTTCCTGATATTGTAGGAGCTGAACACGTGCTGTTGAACGAATGAAGGGATGAACTTGGGTCACCCTCCCCGCTTGCTACTTTGCCCCTTATGTCATCCCTTGGCCACCGAGAACTTGTCCAGTTGTGCCACCTCCTTGGGCTGAAGGAAAGGGTCCTCTCCCAACACATGCAAAACATCAAGGTAAATGGAGGTGATGACAGTCCAAAATTGTTTAGTTTTTATACTGTAATAGGCTAGGAGGCCTTCCTTTCCTCCCAGTTAACCACTGCATTGGTCATGGGGTCTTCTAGACTTATCCCCCATCCCGCTTTGACATACGATCTTCAGTGATGACTCTGATGGGTGGCCTTGTGGTTTACAAGAAAGTGTTGGGTTCATCAGAAGACCTGAGTTGTGGACATATGAAGAGCAGAGCTTTGGACAACTTAATGAAATTCTCTTGAGTCTTGGTGTCCCCATCTGAACAGTAATAATAATGGGTTGGATGGGGATAGATATATTTTTGGAGTCATGAGTGTTGACTGCATATGAAGGAGCACGTGGAAGGCAAGATATAACCCACAAACAAGAGGTGGTGGTGGTGGAATTTCAGGCCGTGTAAGAGGCTGAGGTGGCCAGAGTTGGCAGGTGTTTTCCCCTCTGTGTGGAGCATTGCGTGTTTCCGTCCACTGAGTAATGTGCAGAGCAGACTCATAAGAGCTGCAGAATCTACTTCAACGTCTCCTGGGTCTCGCAATGGATTCGACACTCTGTCACGCCTGAGATTCATCTCTTGGACTCTTGTGCCCCCAGTGACACAGCTTCTGAGCAGGTCCTGAAAGGAGGTGTCAGCAGCGTCCAACAGGATTCCTTCCTCTGCCTGGCCTTGCCCCGGGCCCTCCAGCATTAGCACTGGCTCTGTATTCTTGTCACCTGGAGAAGGAGGACGGCATGGCCAATTCATAGGGTTGCTATAGGAGGGACTTAGTCCCGGCAGGAGTGCTGGCGAGAGGCCCCGGCATTGATGTGGGGCAGAGGTTGTCTTGTTGAGGACTGTGCTGTGTGGTCTCTTTACAGTGACGGGCACCTTGGAGAATGGTCTTGGAGGGCCTTCACCATGGTGGCAGGATGGGGGTTAAGATTTCCTGCTCCCTGCTCGTATGTTGCTGGCACAAATACGGAAATAGAGTGAGGTCTCAGCAGAATGGAGTGGGTTGGGCAGGGGCAAAGGAGTTGGGAGATTGGAATGTGTTAGTTAATCGAGATTCATTGCCAGAAACCACACGTCTCCTTGGTCCTTTGATTCATAGGTGTGTGCCCAGCAGGTGGGAAAGGTAGGATGACAGGGTGGCACAGGTCCCCACTGGTAGGGACCCAAACACTTAAAGCCCATGGGAATAAGGAGGGGATGGGGAGCCTAGAACCACCTCCTTAGGAGGAATGACACGTTATACTAGTGTTACTTGATCAATACTAAGTGTTTTTAAAATTCAGTGTTGCCACGGTGATGGAGATTATTTCCAAACTTTAAGATATAAAATACCCTATTCTGCTAGCTCCTTGCATATTTCCAGGTAGTAGTGCCTGGCCCCCAAACTTTGTTGCAGTC
Source organism: Stenella coeruleoalba (assembly GCF_951394435.1). NCBI lineage: Eukaryota > Metazoa > Chordata > Mammalia > Artiodactyla > Delphinidae > Stenella > Stenella coeruleoalba. Next base: position 85,097,932 of record NC_137155.1, on the reverse strand, counting down.
GATTCTGAACCTTTTTTTTAAAGGAGTGAATATAGCTCTGTTCTGCTTCCGGCTGCAGGGAAGATTTCTGCCAAGATTCGCGGCACGCAGCTGAAATATGTTTTGTATTTTCTGAGCTTTGGCTCATCGTGGAATTAAATAGCACTAATTGCATGAATATAGACCAGCAAGGGAGACAACTGTTCACTTCCTGATTTTCCCAGGAATTGAAAACGAAAGGGAGGGGGTAGAGGACAAGTAGGGGACAGGGGAGAGGAAGAGCCTTCCCACCGCACATCAGATGACAGCAGAAGTGTGATTATTTGGCCCAGACGTGCCCCAGATAGCCTGTTCCCTCATGGTGTTGCCATTTGGTGGCATCACCAGCTTCCCTCAGGAAGACCCTGTGGGCTGGAAGGCAGGAGGCCGGGCTGTGGGAAGCAGGTCTGCTCTGCTGGGGGTGGCAGTGATGGCCTGGGGTGGGGAGGCATTTTGGGAGCAGAGTGGTACCCGGGAGAGATGCTGAGTGCAAGGATCTGAGTGCAGTGGGCTCCCAGCTGGGTCCCCCTATCAACCTGCTTCTAGCATCCTTTCCAAACCTGTTGACCTTTTTTAGTCAGAAAAGTTTACTTAGAGATTTCTACCAATCTAAAGAAGGGAATTTCCATTCCTTTTAAAATTCCTTCTCCTGCTAAAGATAGGAGGTGGAATAGGCAGGATCACCTTATCATGGGTTATCAGTTAAGCCCTTCAGTGGGTGGGATGACTTCAGAGCTTGGAGGCCTCCTGCTGATTCTTCACTCAACTGTCGAGTGTTGGGGGCCTCAGAGGCCGGAAGCAGCGAGGGCCCCTCCTTGAAAGGTTAACTTGCTCCCCAGGCTCTGACTCAGTGAATGGGCCAACGCCTGAGCGGACCAAGTGTGTCGTGCTCCAGCAGTCCTTGCTGAGAGAGAGAAAACAGGTCCAAGGAGTGTGGTGGAGGCTCACTTAACAGCTGCATGCCCCACGTTCTCTGGGGGCAGGTGGTGGAACTAGACCGCAGTGGGCTCTCCCGAGGCTCTTCACAACTTAGATTTCAGCCGCTACAAAGCCAGTTGAGGGGAGGATGCAAAGAGACTGGAAAGAGAGGCTTCAGCACCAGCCTTGTGTTTTGCAGTGAACACACCCTCCCCGGGTGTTGTCATCCTCACCATTTCATGGCAAAGGCCATTAGTGGAACCCTCCCCACACCAGCGTCAGCCTGTGCTCCATGAAGCCTGAAATGCTTCACTCTCACTCCTCCTAGATTTAAGCCCAAAAAGAAACATAATGATCTCCCTTGACTCATCACCCTATTTCCAGAAATGCCATTTTACAGATGGGGAAACTGAGGCATCAAGCAAGCAGGACCCTTCCTGATACCCGTAGCATCCTTGCTGCTGTGATTCAGAGAGGGGAGGCTCTTATGGGTGCCTGTGGCCGACACGTTAACCACTGTGCACGAAGGATATCCTCCCTCTTCCCACGACCGTGGCAGGAGAGAAGGGCCTCGAGAGAGAGGAGCTCATTAGCCTGAAGCCCACGTGACGTGGCTTTGCTTTCTGGTGCCATGCTGGGAGTCCAGGGAGAGAAGATGGAAAGGCCCAGGGGAGTGGTGGATTGGGTGGCTGGGAGAGCGGCAGAGGGCCTCCTTTCCATATGAAGATCAGTTAGCAAAGCAAGTCTTCCATCCACTTCACCCTGGGCCATACGCCTGAGACGGGGCTGCACGGATAGATGACTGTCCCAGCACACGGTGGACCCCAAGCCCCTTCTCTGTGACGCGAATGTCCACCCAGGTCTTGGGGCAGCAAAAGTGACAACAGATGCTGCCTTTGCCACAGCTTTGGGGTGTCTTGAGCGTCTTCCCATGATGTGCCTCCATTTCCGCACCTGCAGAGGCCAGTGGGGACCCTCAGAAGATACTGGGAGCCAATCCCCTGGATAGGGCATTTCTCACCGGCCGGGCCAAGGGCTAGGGTGGAAGAGAGTGACCACACTGACGCCAAGACGGCTGGTACATCTGCCCCCCGGTTCCTGGCTGGCTGGTTTCTTTAAATGAGACGCTGGAAGGAAGCTGACGATTCTGTCCTCCCAGCCCAGGCTGCTATTGAGAGCGTTGTGTTTTCAAAGCCTCACAGCCAGACTTGGAGGCTTAGCGACTCCCCTGCCCGAGCACAGTGCCTGGAGTATAAAGGGCTGCCGCAGTGTAATAATAGAGTTCCTTCCTGGGCTTCCTGGGCTCGCTGGAGCTCCCACTCGGTCTCTGCTGGGAACAGCAGACTTGGCCAGGGAAAGGTGGTTCTGCACCCTGGGGGGCTCCCTCAAGGCCAAGGGTAGGGAGGCCTGGGGGAGGGGAAACCATAGATGGGGGCCTCAGGGGTCCGGCGTGGACCTAATCTCTGAATGGCAGTGGCTCACTGACTCACCCTCCTGCAGAAGCTCCTTGCAGGCTGGTTGCAAAAGCTCTGTCCATGGTAATCACGTCCCCCCAGCCCTCTCTAATAAACTGGAAGGTAAGGATTAAGTAGCTGAGCTTGGTGCTGAGTTTCCCAGGGCCCAGGCTGGTTGCCTGGCGGCTGGACGCTAAGCCTGTGCCCGGCTCCCCACGGCTCCCTTTTCCCCATCCTTTATGCCCTTCTCCAGCCCTTCCTCCGACCACCAATGTCACATTTCTCATTGCTCAAAAGAGCAGAAGCAGAGGGAAAGCAGACTGGAGGGATTGACTCCTGGGCTTATGGACCTGCCCCAGCTGTGGCCGCCTTCTGCTTTTGTGCTGGGTTACGGCCAGGCTGACCCTTCTGGGTCCCCGCTCCTGCACACAAGACTGTCCAGTCACAGTGCTGTGGCCTCCTCTTGGGAGGACAGTTACTTTGACTTGATGTTTCCCCTAGTGGTAGCGATGGGTGGCACTGTGACACCCACACCCTGGGGCACTTTTCCTCTTATGAATGTGGCAGTCATTTCTGAGACCTCAACAGGGAGGAGGGTGGCAGCCAAGGCCAGGACTAGGTAGTGAAGCACACGTGGGGCTGCATGCCCGTCGTGGCTTCAGAAGGCAGGCACAGATGTTCCGTGTAAATATAATCCTCCAGGAAAAGAAAGAAAGTCACAATTCATGGCTCCTACTTCTAGAAACCAAGAGTTTCTAGTGAGAAATGCAGACAAGAAGAAATACTGGTTACTCACGGAGGATGCTCTTCTGAATACGTAGATTTCCCATTGGAGTAGGAGCCCGCAGAGGCCTCTCTCCATTTTGCCGGCTTGGATCAATAGCTGGCTGGCGTTTCCTGGATGAAATAGAAAGGAGACCTGGGCTGTGTCCCCAGTCCCCTCACTGCCCTTAGCTGCACACACACAGTGCCTCCCTGGTTCCAAACTTCAGAAGGACCCCTTCGGAGGAACATGAAGATATTTCTCCCCTGCAGACATCGGCATGGCCACCTCCCACCTCTCTGGGCTTGGCAACTTGCGGTCTGGCTTTGGGAACAAGGAGGGAGCTACTGACACGTGAAGAGGACTTTCCCTGGGGTCAGCCTGAGGCACTGCAGGAGTGGAGCCCCACTGTGCCCGGCCTCGGGTTAGAATCCGGCTCTGATAGGCGGCGTGCTGGCTGCGTTTCTGCCTGTGTTCGTTAGGGTGGTGCCAACTGCTGGGACACACAAGTTCACCATTTCAGAGCCTTGTCCCAGGACTGGTTTATTTCTTGTCTGACCTGGATGTCTGTGGTTAGTGGGTGGGTCCTTCCATCTTGAGGCTCCACCATCTTGCAGGGCCTCAGAATTCTGTTTATCCAGCTGGTAAAAGGATCTGTAGAGAAGACATATCTATTTCTTACCTGCTTTGGGATGGAAGCGTCACCATGACACTCCTTCACCAGTCATGCGGTCACACCTGGAGACTGTGTGGAAACGGAGAGGCCGAGAAGCATAGGCCATAGCTGGTAGCCATCTCTTATCAACAGCTTTACACCAGCAGCTGCATGGGTGGGGAAGCACACAGTTTTGGTGGATAGCTAGCTTCCTGTCCCCTGGCCTCACCTGCGTAAGAAATGAATTACCTCTAGTGCAGCCCAGTCGGGGGGACTAAGGGGAATGAGGCTCCTGGTTTCTAGGAAACCAGGAGGGGTTGGGAGGTGGAGCTCGGAAGAGCTTGCCAGTGACTATGGCTGACCTCAGAGGGGAAGCTACAGGACCCAGTAAGAGACCTCAGCCATTGGAGGGCAGGGCTACTGTCCTCTGCTTTGGAGTGTCTGTAGCGCTTGCACCCAGCTGAGAACCCCTCTCGTGGTACGTGATCCATCAACACTCATTGGCCGGATGAACAAATGCATCCTGACTTCCAGCAACTGGGTCTCCTGCGCTGTTTTCCTTGCTGCAGTTTTGTTTCCAGGCCCACCTTCTTCTCCTCAACGTAGGCTGCGCTGATGTGCTCTGCTGAGTAGGGCCGTGGTTCTCAAGTCTAATTTGTGGATGCAAGGCAACCTGTGATGCTATTCCAGCTGGAGGACCGGCAGTTCTCATTGTAAATTGTGTCTGAAAGATGTAGTTTCCCAGTTGCCTTTGAAGTCATGCTTTTAATGGGCAAAAGTGGGTATTTTAAGTAGCTACAAGCCCTGATTAGAGCAGGGTAAAATCAGCATTGTGTGCTTGGGCTCAGTGGCTCAGCACCAAGGTTTACTTGGTACTTCAGCTGTGGGTGATCCCAGCTGCCACCTCATCCACTCTTCTGTGAGGTCGTCATCCGTTCCTCGTTTAGTCATTCTTCATTCATTCATTCATTCATTCATAATTCATCCATCCGTTCCTTCACGTATTCCCAACATACCGACCATATATCAAGCTCTGGGCTTGGAACTGAAGAGAATAGTGGTGAAAAATACATAGTAATTTCTGACCTCCAGAAGCTCACATTGTTTTAGATGGCAGGGAGCATCAGTGGGCAAATATAGCAGCGTTTGTGGAATGTGAGACGCTTGTGGTTGTAGAATGTGAGACTAACTCGAGTTCCTGGACTGACACGCAGTGGGGGCTGTCCTAGACCAGGGCCAGGGTCAGACACGCTTCATTGGAAGGGTGAGGCCCTAGGTGAGGGAGTGGGGTGGTCATCGTGGGCAGGGGAAACCACCTGTGCCGAGGACACGGAGGCATGGCCAGGTGGAGAGCATCCCGGGAGACTTGGCAGCACAGCCCTCGAGGCAAAGGCCCAGCAGACAGGGGAGCATCGTGATGGATTATGAAAGTCAGCATGCACACGCACACACACGCACACACACGCACACGCGCTCACGCACGCACACACACCCAAACTCACCTGGAAAAAGCCGCACTATTTGCAAAATTCTAGTTTATCTCTGGGGCAGTGGGACACTGAGATCTCTTTGGCATGCTTCTTCTTGTGAAAGAACAGTCTATTAGGGAGGATGTGGTGAGAGACACCTTACTCTTTTGGCTGGAAGGCTGGATTTTTCTGTGTATGGGTCAGGATTCTTTCATTAACACATGCCAGAGCCCTCACTGGCTTATGCAAAAGGGGAATTTTTGGCTCACGTAGCCAGGAAGTATAAGCAGAGAGGTGGCTTCAGTGCACGTGATCTAGACATCTGTGTGATGTCACCAGGACCTGGGACTCAGGACTTTCTATGCCCTGGCTCAGCTCTGCTCTCTTCGTACTTAACTTCCTTCTCTTCAGGCTCCCCTCCCCCACTCCCACTCCCCTGGTTACAAGACGGTGTCCGCAGTTCTTAAGCCCACCCCTCTCCAAGGCCACAGCCAATGGAAGACCTAAGACTTTTTCCTCAGCACTCATCCAAAGTCTGTTGCCTCCCAGAGATTCTGATCCAACCAGGTACCCATCCCTAAACTAGTCACTGTGACCTGCACTTGCTCTGTGCTGATTGGTTTGGGCCCGGGTCATGTGTCCTCCCTTGAACCAGGGGTGGAGTCAATTTCCCCAGACGCTTTTGGGCTGAAAGGGGGTGAAAGGGTGGATTCCCAGAGGATAAATGAATGGTAGCAAAAACAACATCAAAAACAACAGGTGTCTACTATCTCTAACAGTGTCTTCCTTTTTAAAAAAAAAATTTTTTTTTTTTGCAGTGCGCGGGCCTCTCACTGTTGTGGCCTCTCCTGTTGTGGAGCACAGGCTCCGGATGCGCAGGCTCAGCGGCCATGGCTCACGGGCCCAGCCGCTCCGCGGCATGTGGGATCTTCCCAGACCGGGGCACGAACCCGTGTCCCCTGCATCGGCAGGCGGACTCTCAACCACTGCGCCACCAGGAAAGCCCCCATTTTTTTTTTTTTAAATCATGACTGTATTAGAGTTTTCCAGAGAAGCAGAAACTACACATATATATTGAGAGAGAGAGAGAGAGAGAGAGATTGATTTTAAGGAATTAGGTCATGCAATTATGGAGGCTCCAAGTCCAAAATCAGAGTAGGACCGCAGACTTGAGACTCAGAGGAGATCCCATGTCATAGTTCAAGTCCAAGGGCTTCTGCTACAGAATTCCCTCTCCCTTGGGGAGGTCAGGCTTTTGTTCTATGCAGTCTTCACCTGATCTGGTAGCCACACACTTATATTTTAGGGGAGAGTCTGCTTCACTCAAAGTCCACTGATTTAAATGTTAATCTCATCCAAAAACACCCTCACAGAAACATCCAGAATAATATTTGACCACATATCTGGGCACGATGGCCCAGCCAAGTGGACACATCAAATTCACCATCACAGTGACCGACAGTAAGAAGTACACTGACATCACACTCGTGCATACACATACGTGGCTGAAACAAAAGCCTCACAAAAGTCTCATCCTTCCTAAATGTGACCTACTCTCATTTTTCTCTTCTATTTCATTAAAAAAGTACCTGTAACCTGCGCAGGTTACTAGACTGATGCTGGATTATGACTTGTCTTTTGAAACATCATCCTAGAAGACATTTTCTGGGTGTTCTATCATCCCGTGGCAAACGTCCTGAGGAAAACAGGATTCTGTCCAGAGGGTCAGGGAAGGTACCGTGTGCCACCGAGGGAGACCCGAACAGATTGCCAAGTCACACTCTCACTGGATGTGACCCCAGCCAGGACCTGTCCCTGCTCATGCCTCCGTTTCCTTATCTGTAGAGGCCGTATACTTACAAATGCCTCTTCTACCTAACAGCATTGCCACGTACAGTACAGTCAGAATGAGATAATATATATGAAAACACTTTGTAAACTCTAAAGTAATTTCGTGAGGTCATTGCTATTTTTAAACTACTGTATAATAACTTTCTTCTCTGCCACTCAGGAGTCTGAGAAGATGGTGCTATTTCACGAAAATTAGTTTGAGCTCTTCACCACTTGCCACACAAAACAAAGCCCCAATTTCTCTAATCAAAATGATGATCAGCTTCTAAAAATGAGTCCCATGTCCCCTGAGATGATTCAGAATTAAAATTTGATTTCAAAGAGGGTTTGGGTTTGATTCAGAGACTTTCAGTTCTGTCTTCCCGTCCCTTTCCCACCCTACCTAGTTCAGTGAGTCCTTCCGGGCCCTCTTGGGGTGACTCGGTTACATTACGTGCCTTGAAGAGTCAGAATTGGGCTGAATGCTACCTCTGATTCTTTTGTTTTAAAACCAGATGAGGGACTTCCCTGGCGGTACAGTGGTTAAGACTTTGTCTTCCAGGGCAGGGTGTGCGGGTTCGATCCCTGGTCGGCGGGTTAAGATCCCACATGCCTCGCGGCCAAAATACCAAAACATAAAACAGAAGCAGTATTGTAACAAATTCGATAAGGACTTTAAAAATAGTCCACATCAAAAAAATCTTAAAAAAAAACAAAACAAAACACAAAAACAGCTGAATGATGACCTGAGAGAGAGATGGTGGATGGCATCTGGAATCTCAGTGAGGGTTTCCTAGGTTGAGTCATCACTTACATGGATAGATGGAACGGACACCACTGGAGAAGTCCAGCTTTGCCAGGACGGAGAGCCTCAGGCCGCCCTGGAGGGCAGGGGCAGGCAGCTCTGCTCACCTGTGGGTCCCGTGCTGGGGTAGGAGGGCTGCAGCTGGCTCACCATTGTGGCAGTGCCCGGTGGGGTCTCTGGTGAGGCAAGCTGAATCCCACATCCCTGCTAGCTCCCCCTTCTCTTCCATTTGTCTTGTTTGTTTGCTAATCCGTCTCTCTCGTGGTGTGTAGAATGAGAGGCTGGTTATTCCCATCACACGTCATCGTTTTCTGTGGGCTCCCCCTCTCCAGGCACAGTAATTTCGCCGTCCCCAGATGAGGGTGACGAGTGTTTGAGATGCATAACTGTGTCTCCTTTCAGTGCCTAGTACAGGATGGAGAATGAGGCCTGGCACCTTTCTGCTCAGTAAATTTATAATTACAGGCTTCCTCGTCTCGCCTCTTGCAAAGCAGAGAGCTGTTGATTGGCTTGTGGGTCCGTGAGTGTGTACAGCGAGGCGGGGTGTGGCAGGCACACTTTCCCGGGGCTCGGCAGGTTCCAGTACAGGGACGGCCGTAAGTTCCCTCCAGAGGGTCGGTGGCTGAGGCCTGACGCGCACCTGCCTGTCTGGAGTGAGGATGACCAGCCCTGCTGGAGTGCGGTTGCTGGCAGTGGTGTTCTGAGAGCTGTGTTAGGCAGCAGAGAGTATGGCACCCAAAGAGCCGGCTCCTCCCGACAAAGGCCAGGGAGCAGGTGCTGAAGCGAGTTCAGGTAAAGTCATGAGACATGGGAAGAGCCCGGGATTAGGAGTCCAGGGACCTGAGCTTAATCCCATCCCCACCATGAACTCACTCTGCGACCTCCTGCAAGTCCTTTAACTTCTGTGGATCACAGCTCCCTCGTCACTAAAATCAGGGACTGGGAATCATCAAACTGGACCATCTCTTTCAGCTCAAAAACTTCTAGATTCTTCTCTGATATTTAGATTTGCACAGGCAATTCATGATGAACCAGCCCGACCTCCTGACCCCTCATAACTCTAATGGAGATGATGCCATCGGGCATTTCTTTTTTTTTTTTTGCGGTACGCGGGCCTCTCACTGTTGTGGCCTCTCCCGTTGTGGAGCACAGGCTCCGGACACACAGGCTCAGTGGCCATGGCTCACGGGCCCAGCCGCTCCGCGGCATGTGGGAACTTCCCAGACCGGGGCACGAACCCGTGTCCCCTGCATCGGCAGGCGGACTCTCAACCACTGCGCCACCAGGGAAGCCCCATCGGGCATTTTTTGATCCTAATCCTTTCATCTTCTTTCACTCTTGTCAACACCAACAACTCTCACTTAAGAAGCACTTACTTCAGGCCAGGAGAAGCCCTGTGCCAGGCACTTTCTAGCCCTTTATGCTTTCAGAGGGAAATAGTTGTGCCCGTTGTGATGGGCATGACCTGTGAGGTTATGCCCTGGGAGTCCCCAGGGGCTTTGCTGTCCTCCTGTAGAGCTGGTATTGCCGGGTGATGTCCCGGGATTTCTGTGTGTGGGAACTTACATGGGTTAAACTGGACTTCTGAGGGCTCTGGAATTGTGCTTTCTTAGAAATAGGACGGGCTTTGCAATGATACAAAGCTGGGTTTCAACCCCAGCTCTGCCACTTACGAGCCATATGCTCTTGCAGAGCTAGTTTCCTCACCTGAAAAGCAGGTCAGACACTCCTGACCCCAGCGAACAGTTGTCTGAGGAGTGAGGTAATGGGTGTGCCAGCATTTGCCTTGGGGCCCGGGGTCCCCTGAGTGATGCACAGGTGCTGATGCTTCTCCTCGCCTCCAGCCCCTCTTCCTTCCACTCAGGAAAGAGTTCTTGAGTCTCTCCTCCATGTCAGGTGTGGGTCTAGCACTGTGGACACACTAGCAGGCAAGGCAGCCCCCCCACTACCCCCACGGAGCTCACAGGCTTCAGCTCCAAACTCAGCTCTTTAGGCAAAGGCTAAATCGACAGGAGCGCGGAGGCTCCTCCCTGGGAGCGGGGGCTGAGCTCTTTGCCTTTAAGTTTCTTCCCTCAGCACTGTGCATTTTAGTCTCGACCTCCCAGGGGCACCCTGACGAGGTCCTGGCTCCCTCTCCAGCCCTATCTCCTCCTGCTTTCCAGACAGAGTCTTCCTGGCGTGCACCCTGGTTGAAATGCCCTTGCCGTGGCTCCATGGACCCCTGCCCTTCCTTTCCAGCTCTGCGGGTCCTCTCGAAGTTCATGGCTCAGCCCAAGTGCCATCGCCTCTCCAAGGCCTCCCACAGCCTTCTCCTTGCTCCCTAGCCCGGGGTTAGAGGTCAGCTGTCTTCACCCGAGCTCTCGAAGGCCGTCATGTAACGTTTCACCGTCTGAGTAATTAGGTTCTGGCAGTGTCTGCCCCCCTGACTCTGGGTTTTTCAAGGGCCTGGTCCAGCCTCGGCCATCCTTGGATCCATGGTGTGTTGCTCATTTGGAATGTGCCCTAAGCCTACGTTTGCCATGTCGGGGAAGAGATGAAGGCCCTCCGCTCACAAGACTGCTGTCGGTCCGTGGGTGTGCCAGTTTCCCTCCTCTGATGTCTTCTTGAGAACGTTTGTGGTTTTCATTGGGAATGAAAACGTCAATGTCAATGTCATTGTTAGCTGACAATGTCAAGTGTTTGTTTTGCTTTCCTTCTTCTTTCTTCTCTTGGTTTCCATCTAACTTTGTACTCTCTCTGCTTGTGGGAGGGGCAGATAGGTTTCTTTGACTCAGCCATCTGCCTCTTTCCATCACCTTGTTTCTGAGTTGTTTGGGAGGGGGAAATGAGAGAAATTCCACAGAGCTGAGATGTCTCCGAATAAGATGTAGGCCATTCCTGCCCAGATTTCTGCCAAACTGGAAGAAATATGAAGCCATCCTCTGGAAACACACGCAGAAAAGCATCTTGCATAGAAATGAATGAGACCATTAGGATGGAAAGCTATTTTGTTCCATGGGGAGTTATTTATTTATGTATTTATTTACTTGACCACTTTTCTTAAAGCATTTGTTCTTTGCCTTTAATGAAAACCTCTCAGAGGAGGCCTCACCCTGGGCAGCGGCCAAGACCTGCCTCATTCAAATGATGTCGGGGGACTTCCCTGGTGGTCCAGTGGTTAAGACTTTGCCTTCCGATGCGGGGGGTGCGGGTTTGATCCCTGGTCGGGGAACTAAGATCCCACATGCCTCACAGCCAAAAAACCAAAACATAAAAAAAACCAAGAGCAATATTGTAATAAATTCAATAAAGACTTTAAAAAAATGAAAAAAAACAAAATGGGGCTTCCCTGGTGGCGCAGTGGTTGGGAGTCCGCCTGCCGATGCAGGGGACACGGGTTCGTGCCCCAGTCCGGGAAGATCCCACATGCCGCGGAGCAGCTGGGCCCGTGAGCCATGGCCTCTGAGCCTGCGCGTCCGGAGCCTGTGCTCCGCAATGGGAGAGGCCACAACAGTGAGAGGCCCGCGTACTGGAAAACAAAACAAAACAAACAAACAAAACAAAACAAAAAAACCCAAAATGACATCAGGGCTCAGACCTGGGCAGTGCACCCAGAGGACCTGGTGGCTGCCTCCGAGTAAAGGGATCCGGGATGTGGGTTGTTAATTTGGCCTCATGCGCCGTCCAGCAGCGGGGAGGTGCAAAGGAGAAGCTTCCCCTGCAGTAGGTGCAGACCCAGAGGGCCAGGGCTGTAATGGACAGCCCCCAAAAAAGGGTTGTTTGAACTAGTCTTCTGTGCGTAAACAGTCACTGGTGGACGTCCCCGTCTGTGCCTAGCTGGGGTAAACTGAGATGTTTTAGCAGGACGGCATGAGAGTCTGCCATGGACTTGGACAGTCCTGGTCCTGGTTTCAGTTGGTCTCTAGGGCTTTTAGCTGTGCAAACTGGATTACTCCCCTCAGCTGGAAGGTGGGAGTGTCAGTAGTACTTATATCGCGAGGCTGCTAGTCAGGGTCCCAGCAGGAAGCATTGTACATACAAATCAGGTCATTTGTGCAAAGGTTAATAGAGGGGGTCTTGACACGTGCCTCCTTAGAGGCAGGGCAGTGTTTGGGGGCGAGAACGTTGAGGCCCGTTCCCTCCCCTAGGACCAAAGGGAGGCAGGCAGGAGGTGGTTCACCTGCAGCCCCCCTCCCCTCCTCCTAGCCTCTCCCAGTCCCACTGGGCTTCGGCTGATTCTCCCCACTGGCTGCACCTAACCAGGCCCCAGGGCAAGGAGCCTGCAGAGGTATAGTCCCTACAGGTCAGCCTCCTGGGCATGGAGAAGGGTGGAGAGCAGATCTGGAGGGGCAGGTGGAAGATGCCCCGCACTGAAGGGTTTGTTGAGATGAAATGAGGGTCTCTGGGAGGTGCTGGACAGCGGCTGATGCAAAGTCAGCCATTCTGGGGGCATCATCATCATCATCACCGTTACCATTGTCGTTACTGTTGCTAATATTATTACTAGTACTATTACTGAAGTGCCCTCCTGCTGCCCCCCAGCTTGGGCACTCATACCCACACACTGGGAACTGGCTCCCTTGGCCCCAGCGTCCCCCATTGCAGGTCTGTTTCAGCGTATGCAGGATGCTTTGAGGGCCCAGCTAGACAAGCTGTGGGGTGAAACTAAGCCTCGGCCTTTGTCAACCAGCATCACGTCTTTCCTTTCCCCCCCCGTAGGGAGCCTGCACTCCTCCCTCGACACTGCTGTGCTGAGTGTGACTGTGACCCGAGGACACATCTCTGAAATGAAAGCCATGCCTTGGAATTGGACCTGCCTGCTCTCCCACCTCCTAATGGTGGGGATGGGCTCCTCCACTCTACTACCCCAGCAGCCACCCCTGCTGCCCCAGAAGCGGTCTTTTGTCACGTTCCGCGGGGAGCCCGCCGAGAGCTTCAACCACCTGGTGGTGGACGAGAGGACAGGGCACATTTATGTGGGGGCCGTCAATCGGATCTACAAGCTCTCCAGCGACTTGAAGGTCCTGGTGACCCACCAGACTGGGCCGGACGAGGACAACCCCAAGTGCTACCCTCCCCGCATTGTCCAGACGTGCAACGAGCCCCTGACCACCACCAACAATGTCAACAAGATGCTCCTGATAGACTACAAGGAGAACAGGCTGATTGCTTGCGGGAGCCTGTACCAAGGCATCTGCAAGCTCCTCAGGCTGGAGGACCTCTTCAAGCTGGGGGAGCCTTTTCACAAGAAGGAGCACTACCTGTCGGGGGTCAACGAGAGTGGCTCTGTCTTTGGGGTGATCGTCTCCTACAACAACCTGGATGACAAGCTCTTCATTGCCACGGCTGTGGACGGGAAGCCGGAGTATTTCCCCACCATCTCCAGCCGGAAACTGACCAAGAACTCAGAGGCAGATGGCATGTTCGCATATGTCTTCCACGATGAGTTTGTGGCCTCGATGATCAAGATTCCTTCGGACACTTTCACCGTCATCCCCGACTTTGATATCTACTACGTCTACGGCTTCAGCAGCGGCAACTTTGTCTACTTTTTGACGCTTCAGCCTGAGATGGTGTCTCCCCCTGGCTCCACCACAAAGGAGCAGGTTTATACGTCCAAGCTCGTGAGGCTTTGTAAGGAGGACACGGCCTTCAACTCCTACGTGGAGGTCCCCATTGGCTGTGAGCATGGCGGGGTGGAGTACCGCCTGCTGCAGGCCGCCTACCTGTCCAAAGCTGGGGCCGTGCTCGCCCGGACCCTCGGGGTTCGCCCAGAGGACGACCTCCTCTTCACCGTCTTCTCCAAAGGCCAGAAGCGGAAAATGAAATCCCTGGACGAGTCGGCCCTGTGCATCTTCGTCCTGAAGCAGATCAATGACCGCATTAAGGAACGGCTGCAGTCCTGCTATCGGGGCGAGGGCACGCTGGACCTGGCCTGGCTCAAGGTGAAGGACATTCCCTGCAGCAGCGCGGTGAGTCCGGGGAGGGCCTGTGGGCCGGGGTGGCACGGTGTCGAGACCTAGGCTGTGGCCTCCATGGGGTGTGAATCATCTGTCCCATTTTGTAGATGAGCCAAGTATATCCCACCTCTGGGTCTCACTGGACTCGGATGATCACCAGCTCAAGCATGCTGTGACCATGGCACTGAGCTTATAAGAGTCAGAGCTGGAGCTAAATGTAGATTTCCTGTCGGCGCTTTCCTCTATTCTGGTTGGCTCACTGGCTGTAAGAGGAGGGGCTGGAATAGGCGGGAACTGTGTGCCGTAGATGCCGCGTGCACCAGCCGTTCTTGAAGGCTGCGCTGTCGTATGCGGTGACTTGAGAGGTGTACCCACCTGCTTACCAACCATGCTGCAAGTCACTCTCCTGGGAGCTTAGAATAAAAACAATAGGTGGTGGAGGCAGAGCTTAGAGTAAAACCAGTACTGGGAGTAGGGAGGCAGTCATTTTACACTTGGGGTAGATGTAGAACTTCAGGAGAGGTACGTTTTTGGCCCCTTGCGTATCCTTAGGTCATGGGAAAATAAGGTCAGAAGAAGTAGGGTGAGAGTCCAGTGAACAGAGAGGGGAAAACAGTTTTCTAAGCTTGCTTAGAAAACTATTTATCAAGTATCTTCTGTGTGCACAGTCTCATGGAAGAAATGTGTCCAGAGCAGCCGTGGAGCAGTGCTGGGTGACAGAGGGCTGAAGGAAACCAGGGGGCGGGGAGAATGAAGGGTTGGTTTAGGAGGCCTGCCCAGGGCCTGTGAGCCCTGAGGGACAGACCGGACCTCAGAACTGCTGGGCAACCACCAGTGCCACGGGAGACACAGCCTCCTGCCTCTCCCAACATAACTCACTTGTGACCCAATGTGAAAAGCACCTGCCTTTCTGTGGCTTGACTTCTGTTCATCTTCATTGTTTTTTTCTCAACCATTCTTAACGTGACTTGGAAGGTTCAGCTCTTGGCATCTTCTATGCCCTGTGTCACTTTCCTTTCCCTTTTTCTTTTTTATTGTCCAGTTGAAAAATTATGAACCTAGTTGGAGAAAATCTATCCTATAGTCTCAATGTAGGGAGAAGAAAGGACAATTCAGTCATCAGGTAGAAGTATGCACGTGCATGGATGTGATTCTTGACTCCTAGTCAAACTTTGGTGGAATTCCATATTAGGAAAATGTACTTGGATTGATTTAAGCAGTGCAAGTTTCTTTTCATGCCAAGCAGACCTCAGAGGGCACTGGCACCCACACCTCCAGCACGCGGTGAGGCCATTCCTCCGGGCAGTGGGATTTGGGGGAGGGGAGAGGGAGGAGAAAGAAGGAACTCACTTGTGCCCCAAGGTTTCTCTTTGGTGCCCTAGCATTTAGGCTCAGGCTGTTTTCTAGTGATGAGTTTTCCAGTTACCTGGGCTGATACTAAAAGATGCCATTTCTTCTTGGGGGTTCTGGAAAGCCAGGAGACCCCTAGTGTCACAAAGGAAATGGGAGAGGCACCAGGCGCCAAAGAAGGAAGCAACACGTTGACCATCATTTCCAGGCCAGGGAATTGAGGGGAGTCCCCTGATTCTGCTGAGCCCTAGCAGGTGACATATCTTTTGGAGGCTTTGGTTTGGGCAATAGGTGATCCACTCAGGAGAGTCTGTGAGACTAGTTTATGAACTTGGGGGTCATGCACTGCTCCCACATGAAGGCAGTGAATGACAGGCCAGGTGCTGTGCTTTGTGTATATATATTACACACTCAGACGTAGGTCCCTGGGGAGATGCCCTAAGAGTGTTGGCATGGGGAAGGTGCCCAGAGATCCCTTGGTCTTTACCTTCATTCTGAGGCCCAACAACTTGAATGAGTTGCCCCAGGTCATAGAATTTGTGAGTGAAGAGCAGAGACCGCATTTGAAGAGAACCACCCCCCCCTTGCCTCTCACCACCACGCTTGCACACATGCACATACATACACACTCCTACACACATGCATGTGCACGTACACAAGAAATACCCTCACAAGCACTCACATATACACCTGTGTTAGAAAATAGCAAGTTGATGCTGTGTGCTTACTAAACAGCTAGTTCTTTTGAGACCAGAGAGATTGGCTATTTTTGCTGCAGAAAACTTGCTCCAATCCTGTCTTTTCGGGCAATGCTTTTGGGAGTAAAATCAGCTGCGGAGATCAGCCTGGCTGCCCATGGGCAAGCATTTGCTCCCTGCCACAGTACAAAAAGCAAAGTTCATCACGGGAGTCTGCAGAGCTGCAGGTCCTAACATCCGCCTGGCGGCCTTGGAGAGAACAGAGGGAAGGCAGCTTTGCAAGACAGGCTAATGCCAGGACTGGGAGTAATGGAGCCAGATAACAAGCTTTTGATTTTTCTTTGGGCTTTAATTAGCCTTTTCAAGTTCGAGGCAAGTTCAGGGCTGAGAGCAGAAAGGAGGAGGCCAGAAACTCCGCACAGGGCTGGGGCTGTCTCCCCAGCCAGTCTAAAAGGCCACACCAGCTTTTAATGCACAGTATCAGTTTCCTTTGATTCAGCCCACACTCGAGTTAGTCTGCTCTGGGGCTTGGCTACGGTTCTTTTGGCCTCAGCTCAGACCACGCAGGCCAGGCTCCTGGATGTCCCCGTTGAGGAGCCCTCACAGGCACAGTGTTTGCAAACCCAGCTTTTCCTGCACTCACTCATTCACAAGACCGTAGGTTTCCTTTCCTTCTTGCCTTCTTACCTTGAGGCAGGGAGGGGTGAGATGAATTCTAGAGTTCTTTTCTGCCTCTGAGTCCAGGATTCCCTTGAGGCCTGGGAAGGGGAACCGATTCTCAGGTGGCCTCTGTCCTGCGGCGTTTCAGCTGCAGGAGAGTGGGGGAGGGGAGCATGAGGCCCAGGAGGCTGACTTTAGGACTTGTTTTTTGTAGGGTTGGGTGTCCCTTGTGGGTTTTGTCGTAGTTACAACCCAAAGAGCTTGAAAAGTGGTTCGTTTTAAAACTGAGATATAATTGACATGTAGCACTATATTAGTTTCAGGTGGACGGCATAATGGTTCAGTATTTGTATATATTGCAAAATGATCACCAGAAGAGCCTGTAGTTAACATCCATCACCATACATAGTAACACATTCTTTTGCTTATGATCGGAACTTTCGAGATCTACTCCCTTAGCAACTTTCAAATATACAATACAGTACTATCAACTATGTCACCATGCTGTACATTACATCTCCAGGACTTATTTTGTATCCGGTAGTTTGTACCTTTTGCCCAGTGACTCATTTTTATTGTGCTCCTGTTGTCCTAGTTCCCTAAGCTAGAATGCTTGTTCCATGGTGCTCTTCAGGCCTTTCTGGTCTCTTCATTTCCTGGGATTCACATTCCTTCCCCTGAACTCATGCCTCCAGGACTCCGAGCAGGTAGTAGTATGAGCCCTGAGGCTCCACCCCCTCACCAGGTCCCAGCTGTGTTTGGCTGTGTTCAGGGAAAATGGGGTCGGAGCCTGCCATGCATGGGGCGTTGGTGGAGCCACGTGGTGGCCCACAGCCTGGTGACCAGCTGCGGGGAGAAGCTTTGGGCTGGGAACCTGGAGCCTCGGTCTGCAGGCCCCCAGGGAGCAACCTGTTGTCTTTATTCCAGGAGAACCAGAGAGGCTGGCTGAGCCCCTATCACAGATAAGGGCCAGCCGGCCAGGAGTGTCTTCCTCTTGGGACTGTGTCCCTGTGAACATCAGCGCATGTTGCAAAGGAAAATCCTGGAGTGGGCGTTGGGTGTAGAGGCTGGGGAAGCAGCCCAGGTGTTTGCTGGTGCTTGGGGGAGGGGGGGATGGAAGCAACTTCTAGTTTTGCCTTCTGGGCCTCTGCCGTTGCGGAGCACAGGCTCCGGACGCGCAGGCTCAGCAGCCATGGCTCACGGGCCCAGCCACTCCGCGGCATGTGGGATCCTCCCGGACCGGGGCACGAACCCGTGTTCCCTGCACCTGCAGGTGGACTCTCAACCACTGCGCCACCAGGGAAGCCCTACCATTCTTTCTTGTGTTCTGTTTTTTCCCAGCTTGGATGGAAAGAGGTATCCAAGAACAAATGGGCTGGCGTCTGAAAATTACTCTAAGGACCTCAGGAGGGCCTGTGCAGAAGGAGGGTCCTAGAGGGATCAGCCAGGGCTCCTCCAAGTGTGTCTTAGGACTTGGGAGACTGTAGGTCAACCTAAGGCCTTTTGCTGGTGAGCATCCAGGGTGGGCATCAGAATAATGATGTAATTTCTTTGTTTCTGCTGCTCCACCCTGAGATGGTCTCTATCTTTGGTGCCTTGGAAGGCTGCTATCCGGGGTCCCCAAACCCTCTGTCTGCAGAGCAGTGACAATTGAGACAAGGAGCTCACAGCCTGAGGCCCTTGTCGTGTGCCACGGCCCTGAGCAGGCCAGGGCGACAGCTCTCAGCCCCCTTCTGGGAGCCCCGACACTCCTGACCTGCAGTGGGACTGCTGGGCTGGAGGCTGTGCTGTTGAGGCCCAAGGCTCTTGTGTTCTATGCGGGCTGAGAGGCCCGGTGTCCTGGAGGCCCCCGGGCATGGCTATCTATATCTCCTCACCCTTTCTTCAGCCTTTGGGGTCACCTCACAGGACACTAGCCCTTCTGCCTCCAAATGAGTTAATGAATGGATGAAACTCTCATTAGGCCCTTGGCAATGTACCCTCTCCTGGTTGGTGCCAAGAATCATGACATGACATCAGTCTCCAGGAGCCTAGGAGTCCAGGAGAGGGACGCATCCAAGCGGGTCATTACAGCCTGTGTGACGGGAACGAGGGCTGTGGCCATGAGAGTGGCTGTCACTCACGCCACTTAAGTCTTCCCTAAGTTTGGAACCAGTTGAGAAACGGATGTAGGAGTCAGGCAGCATCAGCTTTAGTGCTGAGAAGCCTGGATGAGCAAAAATCAGCTGCTTAATCGCCCCCTCAAGACTCGAACTTGGAACTTAGAAGATGTCGGTCCGTGGGACGGAGACTGTCACCTGAGTGACCGCCTCACACCTGTCCAGCCTCGGTAGCGGGGACAGAGGGTGGTGGCCTCCGAGCCGCCCCACAGTCCCCCTGGGGAGTCCGTGTGGTGCCTGACAGTTGACAAAGGGCTTCATTGCCTCCTCTTCTCTCAGCAGTTCTCAGGATAATAGGAAAGGCAGACATCCTGTCCAGTTGAGGAGGTGGAGAAACGGAAAAGTCAGGTATTTCACTGAAGGTCATGTAGTTGGTGGACTAGAGCCTTCTCTGCATCCTAATTCTCAGCCAGGTGCTCTTCCCGCTGGTGTTTCTGCATGACGCAGCGGTGGCACCTGGGCTGGGATGACTCACGGCGCGGGGCCGTCTGGCATTGCAGGGCGTTTGCCTTGCTGGGCCCTGCAGCACGAAGTACCAGTGGCACTGGGCTCCGCAGTCACTGCGGGAACTAGGAAACCCCTCACATTTCCAGAAGCCCCTGACGGAGAGCCATTGCCAGGCCAGGGGCCTGCCTGAGTTCAGGGTTTACTCACCGGCCCTGCTCAGTCTCGCAGGGTTCACAGAGGCACCCGGGACCGAGCTTTTTGTCGGGGAGTGGGAAAGGAGAACCCCGTTTGTGTGTGCTGTTGCTGTGACTCATACCCATGGCTCTCCGGCAGGGCAGCCCTGGGAGGAGACAGGGTCACCCCCTGGACGCGGGCTGGCCTCCCAGCCCAGCCTGGATGGTCACGCCGTTCGGTCTGGCGCCTGGGATCCTGAAACTCCACCAGAGTGCGTATCCGGAATGGCCAGGCAGCCACCCCAGGCTCCGGGTGCCGGTTTCTGCCCGTCTGCTCGGGCTGTTTTCTTTTCCTGTCAGCAGGAAGTGCAGCTCTGACTGGATGGGTATGTCCTGTTGTTTGTGGCGCGAGGCAGGCCTTTCTCTTTCTGCTCAGCGGCAGTCCTCTCTCGGACCAGGAACTTCTGCTCCTGTCTCCCCCATCCCTCCTTCCTCAACTCCAGTTCACTTCACACACCACGCACACACGCGCGCGCGCACACACACACACACACACACACACACACACGGCGGCCATTAAACATGCACCGCATACACCACACTCAAGTCCCAGTGACAGCACACATCACAAATCTCCTTCCACATCAGCCCAAGCCCTCACCCCTCACAGCCCATTGACCCCACACTCCAGACTTGTGTTTTAGCGGTGGGTTGGGAGGTGCTGCCGTATCACAGACCCTGTCTTTATTCAAGTTCCCCCCTCCCCTTGAGACGGCTCCTGTTCCAGGTATTCAGGTGGAAAGGACACCCACCTCTTTCTCTTTGGCCCGCAGAATTTGCGATTAAAGTTGCATCTCAGCCACACGTGGTGCTTTGGGGTCCAGGATGGTGGCTGAGCCCTGGGTGATGTGCTGGGCCTGATGAGAGGAAGGGCTTGAGGCTGGCCTCCTAGGCTGGGCGTGACCTCCCAGGACACCACCCTGGAGCCCACTGGGCCAGCAGGGAGGGTGACGAGACCCAGGAATCACATCTGCAGACCATTAACACAGACAGCTGCCACGACCTCAGAGCGGGGTTTACCAAGCAGCGCTTAGGATGTGAGGCCGGTGATGCCGTGTCCTAACACCTAGAGAACAACTTCACGAAGCCTGTGCACAGAGGCGTGCACCCCTATACACGCACCCACGTGTGCACACGCATCCTCTCTGCTCTGGATATATGAATCACTTTCTCATGGTGTCTGTTCCCTGTCATTTCTGTCTGTCTGTCGCTCTCTCTGCTGTGTTTCACTCTCTCACTTACACTCACACTCTGTGCACAGTCATCCCTGAGGCTCCCTCTTTCTGTGATTTATCCTCCCTCACTACACACAGCAGCTAACACAGCGAGATTTCTCTCCCGTGTACACACACGCTCGCGCACACACACACACATCCCGCCCCCGCCCCCCCCCGCCCCAGATGGTGTGCGACAGCCCAGCCCAGATTGGCAGCCAGGCCTCTCATTCAGTCAGCACACAGACTGGCCTGACTTATCCATCCAGATCTTCATTTCTGGGCCTTTCCTTTAATTCCCGTCATCCTCACAGGGTGGCGTCTTGGCTGGGATGCTGGCCTGGGAGCTTGGGCCTCTGAGTCTCAGCCAGGTCCAGCTCGTGAGAGATCACTGAGCTGGTGAGCGGTTTCCTTTTTGCTTTAAATTATACATTTCACCTTCTAGAAGGAGGTGATAAAACAATATCCCTTTAATAAAGTCTGCTGAGACTCCTAGGGAAAGAGAAATACAGAGACATTAATAAATGATGATTGTCACAGAGCACCTTATATTTGTAGAATACTGAAACATCTCATAGCATCATCAATGTGGTCTCCTTTGGTTACAGTAACCACCTGATGAGACAGAAAGAGACTTAATAATATTGCTGTGATTTCATACTGATATTTTTTCTTCACCAATACCTGCTTTTGAGAGATTTGGGCTGTACCTAACCCAGATGTTATGTTCAGAATCCCAGGCCTGGAGCGTGCCCCATCCGCCTTCCCTGCCATCCAGCACGTGTTATGAATGCTAAGTTAAGGCCTTTGAAGGAGAGGATACATCTCCAGCCAGATCCTCCCTGCTGTCACCTTCACGTGCCCCTTAGTTTTTGTGAGACAGAAGGGAATGACTACACGTTGGCACACGGCGCTTGCTTCATTTCATTAACAGAGTTAGTGGAGAGCAGGAAAAAAGACAACTCGCGGAGTTCTCCACTCGGCCTCTCAATTTACATTTTTTTCCTGGTGGATGGGGCCCCGCATGCTGTCCATGTGTTTGAAACGGGATCAGCGGGGGAGAAGAAAGCCCACATCTTTTCCCAGTCTCGGTATCATTACTGTGTCTCTGTCAGCGTTCCAAAATATAATGGGATTTGTTCAGCTGATTTATCCTGCGTGCAGGCAACATTATCCAGACCCACACTCGGGCCTGAGGAGCAAAGAGGGGAAGATGCACAGCAACGAGAGTGGGGCTAATAAAATTTATTCCTGCTAACAAGGGAATGACCTACCCCATAATTCAGCCTGGCCATCGGGACCACTGTTTCCCAGTGCCCGCTAGAAAACACACAGACTTAATCATTGTGGTGTGCCCTGCTCCAATTACAGTCCTGGTGGCAGCTGAGTTTGTCTGCAGTAGACAGGGAGAGAAGTGGGAACGTGGGATTGATGGGCTGGGTGGGATTTCTTTGCCCTTGACAGGCAGCCACTGGGGACCTCTGAAGCTTAAGGTACAAAAGGAAAGGGACGGCACCCGAGTGGGTTTTGCTTGGAACCATTCCAAGGCCTTCCCTGGTCTTTTCCAGGGGCCCAGCTTTGGCTTCTGGACTAGTCCCATCATGGAGGTCACCTGCAGAACTGGGCTAGGGAATTTTCATTCCTGTTTCTTTTGCTTGGCCTGCCTGTATCTCCAGTCATGGTGTCGTGGCCCTCAGTCCTCACCAGAGGGAGGAACGCAGGGCTCTCGGCAGCTGAGCTAATGAGGAGCAGGTCAGGGGTTCAGTCCCTGGGATCCTGTGCCCGCTATGCTCAGCATCTCCTAGGAACGGTGCATGGCTACGGCTCGCTACTGGTTACACTCTGGACTGCAGAGAGGGTGCTGGGCTTAATGCCCGTCTCTTGGGAAAACAGCTCAAATTAGTGGCATTAGTTTCCTATTAGAAGGATAGGTTGTTATCATGATGAGTGAGTGACCACGTAGATGACCTGTATTTTGGTACCCACCCTTTTGAGTTGCTTAGAAACAGGGCGCGTGGCTCTTGGGAATCTTGGGTGCGATTTGTCGCGTTCTTTCTCCAACCCCGAGGCAATTTTCATGAAGCCCCTTCAATAACATGTTGGTCTAACTAGGTTACTGTGGCTGTGGTCTGCTGGCTTCCCCTCTCTGTCTCTGCACACTCATTCCCCCTACAATCTCATTGAAAAAGACACAATAAAGAACCGTTCTGAGATAATGCATTAGTGATTAAGTGGAGGAGGCCTCCTTCCCGCTCATTTCCTGACGTCTGGGCTCACAGCCGAGGTGTAGGGCCGACCTTCACCTCTGTCGGGGCTTCTCCATCTTTGAAGAGAGTTCAACCACCTGGGGTCAGCACGGGCCATGGGCAGAGCTTCGGGGAGGGTTAGAAATCATAAGAGCGGGAGGAAAGTTTATGCAGGACAGTGAAGCAGTCAGAGGGTGGTACCGTCCAAGTTTTGGGATCTCTTTCTCTGTTACAGAAACGAGCACTCAGGCACGTGGGACTATTTTATGGAGTAACAGGCTTTCTGATGAGAGTAACCTCAAGCCAACCAGGGCCTCCCCACGGGGTTCCTCCCTCCCTGAAGGCTCTCTCTGCTTCCCTCCTGCCCTGCCGTCAGACGGCACACAGAGCCATACACAGTGGGCATCAGACCCTGGTGCGTTGATGAACACCTTGGGGTCAGCGGTTCTATTTGACATCTGGCCCCAATAAGTGGGAGATCATTATCTTCCTGTACCACAGAGATTTACATCTGGGGTCTGTATGTAGACATGAGCTACTACACTTACCTGATCAATATCTCCCTTTATAAAGAAATCCCATATGTGAAATTCACTGCGGAGGTCTGCTCTGGTCAGCTCCCGGTGTGTGTGTGTGTGTGTGTGTGTGTGTGTGTGTGTGTGTGTGTGTGTGTGTGTGTGTGTGTGTGTGTGTGTGTGTGTGTAATTAATTAGTGGGAAGATGTTTGGGACATGAATCTAAGGACTGCTGAGCATGAATCTAAAGACATTTTCTTTTCCACGTCAGCAGGCACCTCATGGGCTTCCACCTTCTTTTTCACCTAGCTTGTATTTCTTTTCTAAACTTCAGCTCTCACTTTGCTTTGGGATAGGTCAGCCCAGGAAAGGAGGAATCCCACTCTGATGACTAGCCAAGGGCCTCCTTGGGATGGGAGAGGTAGTTCCTCCCAGAGATCACAGAAGGGTGGAGGGCTTATCCTGGACAGAAGAAAAGGAAGCAGGCACTGTCCCAGAGCAGCCTCTCATCCTGACAGTAGGTTCCCTGATCCTGGAATTGGTTCCTTTGGGGCCACCCTCTAGCAACTTGGAGGAAGCCTCCATGTAATGCCAGTTTTTCCATCTAGTCTGGGAATGTGATAGGTCATGAGGGGTCATTTCACTCTCTAAGCCTCAATTTTTCTCTTCTGTAAAATGGGGCTGTTGAATTCTAAGATCTTAAGTCATTTTCCTCTGAAATAGCACAATGTGTGAAAGCTTGGCCATGCACTGTCCTGGACAGAGAACCCAGAATTGAGCCCCAGTGTCGCTTCTTCCTCGAAACGCTGCTGCTCCCCTCTGCAGTTGTGGCCCTGCCCTCTGTCCCCACAGCGCCAGGTGCATAACTGAAGCTGGGCATACACGGCCTCGTCTCGTCATGGACCCGGTCTGTCTCCCCCACTGAGAAAGGGACAGAAACGGAGATGTTTTCATCTTTATACTGTTGGGTTCTCACCTGGTGCTTGGTACCTAGTAGGTCCTTCTAAACATTCTTAAGCGAAGTAATAAATGAAGAACAGTAAGTAGCGTTGTCTTCATTTAGTGCTTCAGTTTCCCCTGATGGAAGCAGGGAGTTCCAGTAGCCTAAGAGACCAAAAGTTTGATGGAAAAAGGCCCAACTGAAGGCCCCACAGTGGGTGAGCTCGGAAGGTGTCTGATGCCTTCTCCCCCCATAATGGTATGACCTCCCAGCTTCAGGGGTGGGCGCAGGGGTGCTCAGGACTCCTCTGCATGAGGCTGGATGCCACTTTTGCCTTCAGGGAGGGCTGGAGAGCCTGTTTGCTCCCTGATGGAAGGACTCCTCTCTCTTCAGGAGCTGCCCATGAGCAGTGGGAGGACCAGGTCTGACTTCGTATTTTCCATCCTGGGCTCAGAGGCTGCAGCTGCCGGCCCAGAGCAGTCGGCGGCTGCAACCCCTGTTGGAGGAGTCGGCTGCACTTGTCCATCCCTGCAGGCTCATCTGGTTAGCCTCCTTTGGATCAGTTTGGGATATTTGCAAACAGTGGATGCCGTGGGTGAGAGGGGCAGCCTGTGGCTATGGAAGAGACCGGGTCCCGGAGCTGAGCTAATTGGCCCACAGGGGGATGGACCTGGTGACCTTTACCTCATTAGCGCTGCTCTTGGACCACTGAGCTCTGGCCAAGTTCTGATCTTTCCATAATAAGGACTCCATGTGGGGTTTCTGCAAAGGTGGGGCAATGAAGGGCAGGGCTACAACAGCTCCACCTGGCACGGCGGGTGCATCAGGAACCAGGCTGGGGGCCACGCTAGATGGGAGGAGGAGTAATCTCAGAATCAGTTTCCTGCCCCACCTCATCACCCAAGGCCTACAGGATGGGTTGGCACAGGGTAGGAGGGTGGTGCCCTCATTGTCTCCCAGGTCTGCCCCCTTCTTCAGCCCTTCTCAGAGGGTCTCCACAGAGACCACCAGACACTGCGGGGGCCCTCGGGTGGCTGCTTTGCAGCTCTGCCCTGGAGCCCGTGGAGACTGCGGAGGAAGGATGCTGGCAGCATTTAAAATCCCCTTTCCGTGGAGATGATAGAGCTTTTCAGAGTGCCAGTCTCTCTGCAGAGTGGGAGCAATTTCCCTGTAATTGGTAAAGTAACCGTAACTGCTCTGTCATTTGAATGTAGCGACACGTAATTGCATGGTAACCTTTGCCGCGAGGGAAGCACGGTGAGCTGTGAGATCGTAATCCGGGGTGTCAGCTCCGGCTCCCCACGCCACCTCCACCACGACTGCTTGGCTCGGGGGGCTGCCGTGGGCTCCTCCCCCCAGATCCAGTGGGTCCTGCTCCAGTGGTTACGCTTGTCACGTGCCGTTCTCTCCTGGGCCGGTCTGTGGCACCCTCAGCAAGGAAGGGACGCCTGTGGTGATCTAGGAGGGTGCTTCTTACTAAAGCGCTGGGAAGGGGTTAAGGTACAGATCTCTGAGCCCCACATCCAGAGTTTCTGATCCAGTAGATCTGGGGCGGGGCCCGAGAATTCGCATTTCTGATGAGTAGCGCAACTCTTCTGGATCTTAAGAGTATTTCTCTGCTCCTTCATTCAGCCTCATTGGCCTGATAGATCTCTAGGAAGTACCACCTTTGCTATTTCATCTTGGTAACATTAGCCCCTTTAATCTTGATCACACCTCTACGAGGTGGATATCATGAATTTCCCCAAAGACGCTAAGACTCACAAAAGTTATCTGAATTGTCTAAGGATGTGACCAACAGTAATAAGAGCTAACACTCTCTTAGCACTTACTAAGTGCCAGACATTGTTCTACATGTATTAGTCATTTGCTCCTCACCACAGCACCAGGAAGTATATGCTATTATTATTATCCCTATATTACCCATGATAAACTGGGGCACAGAGAAGTTAAATACCTTGCCCAAGGTCACACAGCATTAAATGGTGGAGCTGGAATTCCAACCTAGGCATTCTGACTCTAGTTCCACAGTGCTAGCCACTGTGGGACTCAAGCCTTTATTTAGTCATCCATCCATCCATCCATCCATCCATCCATTATCCATTTAACGTGTATGTCTTAACCTACTGTGAACTAGGAACCAAGCTAAGGATTCAGACATGGGTAAAACATAGTCCCATCCTTGAGCTTATGGTCCCTGGAATCCAGTGGATCACCAATCTTAATTTATGAGCCAGGTTCCCCATGAGGACATTTATGGAAAGCAGATTTGGGATCTTCTCGATGGGGCAGAAGGGACCCCAGAGGGTGTGGCCCTGTCTAAGGCCTTGAGGTCTATTCACAGGGTTGCCTACCACATATATTCCCATGCAGCAGACCCTAATTTCTTTCCTTGGTAAGAATGAAGCTGCTGTCTAATGAGTAAGCACTGTAGCAGTGGCCGTAGCTCATCCGTGGGCATTTGTGGAGTGGCAGGGGAGAGGTGCAATCTGGGCCTGTGGGCCTGGTGGGCCCCTGCTTACAGCGGAGCAGCTCCTGGCTCCTCTGGCTGCCGCTCTAATCTTGCCGTTAAGGGGCCCAGGGGAGGGCTCGGCCAGGGCCAGACTCCCCCGTTGCCCAGGGTGGTCAGGAATCTGCACCAACCCTTACCCGTGGAAGGCTTTCGTCCATTAGCCTTCCCTTCCAGGGGCCTGGCATCTGCTCCCTACACCCCAGCCCCCGAGGTCTGCGGGCCCTGCGGGACTCTCCCTCCTCTCTCCTCTGCTCCCAGTGCGGTTATTACTCTGTGGCTTCAGCTCAAACTCAGTGGGTGGTGTCCTTAGAGAGCTGGGCTCTGGCCGGGGGGGTGTGCAAGGGCCACTCCCTGCCGCCATCCTACTTCTGTTCTGGGCAGGATTTCCATTAAAAAAATTAACATGAAATCCCACCTTACCTTAATGAAGGGCTCTCCGGTTCAGCCGGTGTCTTCACACCTGATATCTCACCTAGGCCTCGGGATGGGCCCGTCTTGCTATTTTACCGTCAAGGAAGGTGAGGCCCAGAGGACAGGAGCAGCTTGTGCCAAGATGTGCGGCTGGGAAGCAGCTCAGCTGCCTGTGAACGCGAGACCTGTGCTTTCCCCGACTTCAGTGTTAAAACTCCCTCCCCTATGACCCCCGCTTTGAGGAAACGAGGAGTAAGCCCCTTCCCACCCCACGCCATAGCCAGGGGACCTCAGCATCCACGCAGACCCGGGCTGCTCCTGGTCAAAGGCCTCCATCACGCCTTCATCACCTGGGGCCCCGCTCAGAGGGAGAAAATGAGGTACAGATGAGGCTGGGCGAGAAGCCATCGTCCCTGGAATCTCGGCCCCATGGTAGGAGCCCCAGTTGTCCCCTTTGCCTCATCTGAGCCTGATGACAATACCACGAGGTAGGCAATGCGGGGTGTACCTGTCAGGTACAGGTGAGGAACCCGAGACCTGCCTCCTGATGGGGCCTCGCAGGGAGCTGTCATGAGCTGAAACCAGCCGAGCCCTAGCTGCCAGGCCACCAGGCTGAGCTGTCCTCACTTCCTAACGATGAAAACATTCCTTACTTGGCCCTTTGACATGCAAGATGCCCCAGTGGCAGAGACTTGCAAGTCCCTGACTTTCTGCCTCTGAGCAAGCAGGGATTTAATGTGGCAACTGGCTGAATGCACACTCTCTTTTTGTACGTAGTTGGTTTTTATCTCGTGTTCTGCTCAGTGAAGAAGAATGGTATTTGGAAACTGACCACTCAGAAATGTAGTTTCGGGGGGCTGAGCGGCCTGAGCCTTATCAGGTCAATGAGGCGTGTATTTGTGCCTCGCTCCCTGCCTCAGTATCCCCTTGTGCGGAGCAAACAATCATTTGGTCTCACCTACTTGGAAAATGGGTTGTAATGGGTGAGGTCCTTTTGCTAATGGCAGAAGTCCCAGCAGCACAGTTTAGGGCCCAGAAAGTCCAGGATGAGGACTCCTTCTGAACCAGAGGCAGGAACATGCAAGGCCATGAAGATTCCTCAGCTGCCGTCTGAATGCTTGGCAGGTCACGGCAGTTACATCCAACAGGGAGAAAACACGGGAGAAAACACTGTCTGCCCTTGATCTGGATTTTTCCTTCCTCTCTTCTGTCCATCTCTTTCTCTCTCCACTCTGTCTCCCCCTAGCCCCATTTCCTCAGTTTAGGAAAGAACCGTAAAGATCAGACTAGACCTTGAAAGTTTCCTCCCACCTTTGACTCCTATAGTTGTTTTTGAAGGGGTGGGGTGTGTTTGGTCCGGGTTGTGGGGCCAGACCCTGCAATAGAGGCCAGAGGCAGTGCCAGCCGTGGCGCAGTCGTCTGCTCTGCACGTGGCCTGCACGAGCCCGCCCATGCTCTCTCCCTCCCTGCCCTGGCTGCTCCCACCACGATAAGAGGGAGTGTGTCGGTGCTCAACACATTGTCTTCCCTGAGATGGACAGCACTGCTGGGAGAGAGCTGAGGGAACCCCCGCATCCCTGGAAAGCGCAGAGTTGGCCGGTTTCACGCAGCTCCACTGGCAAGAGCCTGCCTGCTGGTTCTCCAGATGCCTCTTCCTTTGGCTGGATTGAAGCCTTTAAAAAATGACACCTTGTATTTTATTTCACTCCTTTCTCTGCAAAGTCCTAAGACGTTTACAGGCATGAGCTCTATAGGCTTTATGGAAGCTCATCAAAAGGCAGAGGTTGTTTCCTTCATCTTTATAGAGTGGAAAATAAAAGCCCAGGGAGATGGAATGAGTCTTCTAAGAGCACACAGTTCTTCTGAGAAAAAAGGGGAAACCCAGTGCAGGATCCTAGCACCTCGGGGAGATCTGTGCCCACCCAAAGCTGCTCAGTGGAGGGCTCTGGAGGCCCCTCCCCAGCCATTGTCAAGGTCTTCTACACTCCCCAGTAGGACTCCCTAGCTGTGACCCTCTGCTTACATGGGGGTCCGGGAGCCTGGAATAAAACAGGGAGAATTTCAGCTAAAACACTGGGGGGTGGGGGTGGGCAGGGAAATGGGCCAGAGGTTTTTCTTGTTTCTTCCCTGACTGCTGAAACTGTCCCAGAGTCAGAAGCAAGAGTTGGGTCAGTGTGTCCCACAGGGTACCTGGGAAAACAGTCTCTTTAAGGGATGCTAAGAGGTGTTCCGGTCAAAAAAGTGGTTCAGGGAATAAAATGCTGAGAGAACTTTAAACACATTTCTTCCTAAAAAGACTTTACAGACCCTTCTTGTAACAATTAGGAATGTCTTACATGGTGTTAGAATGCACTGCGTTTCACTACGTCTCCCAAAGTTATTTGCCCAAAGAGCCCGTTTATGGTAGAATATCTTGTGGGACTGGGGTTCCGGTGGAAGACACTTTGGGAAATGCTAGTGAAGGTATGACAAGGTCAGGCTGCCTGCCCTCCTTTGGCGTGTTCTAAAAGAAGCAGAGAGCCTGAAATGGGACACAGTGAGGCACCTGCGGCCTGCTGAGTTCATCCACAAACCTTCCACTCCTCCTTTCCCCAACCGATTGTCTGTACGTGTCTCTGCCATGGTGTTGTCGCACATGTGTTAACATTTCTAGTTCTCTGTTCCACACGTTCGAGTCCTCGTCTGTGTGTCTGCTCAACAGTAAGTGTGTGGATGTGAAGACCTCGCCCCTCTCACTCCCCAGCAAGGCTGTCTGGAGCCCATGCTCATGGGTGCTGGCCCAGTGCTTTCCCAAGGGATGGTGATGATGGGCCATCTAAACTACCAAGATGGTGCCTGGAGGGGTTGGAGGAGGGGCAGAGAGACCACGGCGCATGGTGTAAAGAGACTCCAGGGATCTGTGACTTTTTGCCATGGTCCTGCAACCTACTTAGATGACTGTTGACAGGTTACCTAGTTTCTCTGGAGCTGAGTTTCTCATGTAATAAAGGAGGGATTTATAACAGGTGATCCATCTGTAAGGATTCTTCTAGCTCCAGAGTTCTCTGACTCAGTACCTCCACCCATTGCCCTGGTGCTCGCTTCTAATTTTTCTCCTCCTTCATTTTCAGCTCCTAACCATTGATGACAACTTCTGTGGCCTGGATATGAATGCCCCCCTGGGTGTGTCTGAGATGGTGCGTGGCATCCCTGTCTTCACGGAGGACAGGGACCGCATGACTTCTGTCATCGCATACGTCTACAAGAATCATTCTCTGGCCTTCGTGGGCACCAAGAGTGGCAAGCTGAAGAAGGTAGGACAAGGTGTAGTCATTTTGGTTCTTGTGGTGACAGCCTGTCCCCGCCAGGATGGATGTTCTCTTGCATTCTTTTACTACCTTGGGCCTGGTTGGCAATGATACAGGTTTGAGCTAAGGGCTGTGTTGCTGTTGAGGTCGTCAATGCTACTCTTGTCCTTCACGTGCAGGGTTGTCGTGGGACTCACAGCGGGTGAGTGTGTGGACCCATCTCTTGCGTTGGGCTGGTGTGCTCCTGAGAGGTGCGCGTCTCCAGGTTGCCAGGCCATTCTAAATATGGTGTATTCTGTCCAACTTGGGCTCATGCCCCAAGGCAATAGCTTTATGAGGCCTGGGTGGTTGTGGAGGATGGACAGGGGCAAGGGACATGCCTGTTCCTCCTGCTTCAGCCTTTCTGGCTGGTGCGTCCGTCTGGAATCCATTCAGGGAAACCGACAGAGGAAAGTGTCGTACCTGCTGGAGTCGCTGTTAGGGCTACGAGCCAAGTCACGGGGCGGGGAGACCCTGGATGTTTCGGGGGCACAGAACTGCCCTAGGGGGAGTAGAACCGTGTGATCTGGGGACGTGAGTTTTCCTCCTCGTTCTCCAGAAGCTTGCTGGCTTCAGGGGCACTGGGTGGCCTTGGCCCGTCCGCCGTGTTGGGGGCCCCTACCTATCCAGAACTATTTTCTCGCCCACCTCTGCTTGGGTTCTCGTCTCAGTGAGTTGGTGCTGGCCCCATAGGGTGCCCTCCTTGTTGGAACAAAAGCCTTTCCAAGACTCTAGGCAGTAGGTCCTGTTTTCTGTTGGCTGATAATCATACCTGAGTCTTTTCCCTGGGAAATATTGATGACTCCGTGTGGAGGTCCTGCTTGTTTTAATTGGGCTTCCCTTGGAATTCACTGGACGTTGTGTGATTCACATGGATAAAGGGGCGCTGCCTGATCCGAGACTGAAGTTTGATGGCTGCTCTTCTCTTTGCTGTATTTGTGGGTGTTCGCTGGATGGTCAAGGGGAAGTGCTCTCTGCAAATCTAGGGACTGTGCCTGTTCTCCCATCCTACTGTGTGACAGCCCATTTCAGCACTTGTTTTTTTCTTTAGAGTGTACGTCTCTGTGGAACAGGCAGTGGGGCTGGATGGGGAGAGGTGGGGAGCAGAGGGTGTGGGGGTTGGGAATGTGCGTGGAACAGTTACATGCATAGCAGCTGGAAGAAGAAACATGTGTTGGGGAAACGCCGTGGCACGCTGCAAGGGTGATGCAGGCAACATGCCACGTGTCTGGGATTGCCCACCTCATCGTAGTGTGCTGCCTTCTGTGTCAAGTTAACAAACAATTTAACCATCATCCACATAGCTTTAAGAATTACATTTTATGGTCTGCCTTCTGTGAAGAATATATTAAACACAATTGAATGTTTTCTTGCCGCCTTGATCTTCTCGTTTAGATTATTACTCACATGTTGAACGGGGTTCGCGGACGCCCGGGGAAGATGCTGGGAGGTGTAGGTGTGTTGTGTTTGATCGCTGTAGCCTTCCCGGCTCTTCTTCTAGCGTACCGTGTCACTCAGCACTTCCAGATGCTGCCAGGAAGTACTGGTCCACATCAGCGCCTTTCTTCCTCCCTCAGTCTGCGGCTTCCAGCTTTCAGTGAGCTAGGAAATCAGATAACCAAGCTTGCTGAAATTGTGTCTGATAAGCCTCAGTATAAATCGAGGAGGGAAGTCCACGGGCTGTAGAGCAGGGACCGCGGGGACGTTTCCGTTAGCTGCTCAGATGACTTCATTCTTCACTAAGAGTCAAGGAATTTGATTTGCTGGCAAAGCGAAGTCTGAATACCGACAGCCTTCCCACATGCAGTTCACACAGTGAAATGTCTTGACCTGCTTTGCTTGCCCTGATGGGTGAATAAGTCCTGTTGAGGGTAAATACGTAAGAAGGAAATTTGGGGTGCTTTAGCTCTTGTCTCTACGGAGCCCAATCTCAGTGCAAGGGAGAGGTGACTTCCTGCAATGTGCTGAAACATGCCCACCCCCTAAACTTCCTACCAGGTGCAGAGGATCCTTCACTTTCTGGCCAGACCGAGTAGACCCTGTAGGTTTTTTTTTTTTTCCCTGCTATTGTCTGAGCAGGTTGGTATATGGTGTCAGTGAAATAAACTTTGAAAATTCAGTGCACACAACAGAACAGAAAGTTGTTTTCTCTTGGCGACGGGGGGGAAGATGTTTCTTGGCCGTGGCTGCATCGTAAACCCAAGACGGTCGACTGGCAAATGTGTGCTCTTGGTCAGAGGGTGGACAGAGGCTCATGGGGGCTGGCTCCCTCTCCCCTGTGGAAGCCGGCCTCCTGATGGGAGGTGAGAGTGCAGCCCATCTCCATGAGTGTGGGCTGAGGACACCTCCGGGAGCTTGGGCAGGCCAAGTGCACACAGACATCCCTCATGGGGCAGGCTGTGGGCAAAGCCTTGCCTTGAAGTGTCCCCAGAGGTCAGCCAGGCCAGCAATGACAGGCAACCCCTGAGCGGGAGCCTTGGGACTTTATAAACCGTGGGCTGGCCTTTCTCATCTTCTACTTCGCGGGGGTGGGAGGGCTTATATAAGAACAGTTCTGTTTCAGCCACCTGGGACATTACATTTAATTTCCAGAACTATAGTGGGAGTGGTGAAGCATAAACATTTGAGAGGTAAGACCAGAGGGTCACGTGGGGGCGGAATGAGCCAGTGGCCCTCCCGGGGAAAGCCAGGCCATCAGGGCAGCCAAACTTTCTGCTCCACGAGCTCTGAGCGGGAGCCTTTTTAATAGTTTAGCTGAAGCTCAGCTACCCTCCTGCAGACTCAGCACAGCTGGCCCAGGGGGACAGTCTGAGTTGGTAAAGGAAAGCCGGGCCGCCGAGTCTGTTGTTTGAAATAATAAAAAGCGAAACTGGCCAGTTTATTTATTTTTTTCTAAACAATAGAATTTCCCAGCACCCTTACTCGCTGAGCACCACTCCCCTTTCCTTGTAATAACTCTGCCTTGCTTTTCCAAGAGGTTATCAGGACCCCATTCACCTTTTGGGCAGAGGCCCAGCCATGAAAAGCTCTGGGACTGCAGGAGGACTTAGCAGGAAGTTTTGTGAGCTGCTGAAACCAGGGGGCGAGAATAATGGAAATCACACTGTCGCCGTAATTACAGAGCTGGTTTCTCTGAGCCCTGTAATAATCTCCCGTGTGTATCAAGGGCCTCGCGGAAGTTCTCTGCAATATGACAAGGGACTCAAGGTGGGAAGGCTGGGTGGGAGGGGGTTGGGAGGTTTGCTAAGAGTAAGGGAGTTTGCTGTGAGTTTCAGGGGTCCGGGAGCTAGACTGTAGCTATCCATGGGCTGCCTTCAAAATTACTGCCTTTTCATTTTGTTTGAAAGGTGTGGGTCCCCATCGTTTGCGACCTTGTCTCTGATGACCATAATTTCACTCCTTTAGTGCACACATCACATGAGGCAGGGGGAAAGGAGGTGAGGAAAGTACCAATTTGGACGTCTTATTTTTTCTGATGTGTGTGTGCCGCAGCTGGCATTGGCATCCTTTTCCATGGGCTGTTAAGAAATGTGGCACATAAATGCTCCAGTCATCAGGAGGTGCCTAGGAAGTTAGGAATAAGTCACAGACTATTGCAATTTCAACTATAGGGAAAACTCTTAAGGCAAACACCATCCTGATTTGCTTTAAGATGTCCGTTTAAATCTGGAAAACTTTGAACCGGCTTGGGCTAACGAGGTCAGTGTTGCCTCAGAAGGACGAGACCTCTTTGCTTGAATATTCCAGCCAGAAGTCCACCCTGCTTTCTCTGTCTCTGTTACATTTTTACCACTAAGTGATCATATTTTATGGCTGCTGTTCAGCAGTGAATTACTGCCTGACGTTAGGGAGAGAGTAATGTTCATTGTGAACCAAAACATCATAAACTTCTACTTGAGGTGTGCTTGCTCCTTTCATTTTGTGATTGCGTCTTTCCTGGGTGTTTGGTTAGGTTGAACTGCTCACACGAAGGGGCAGAACGCTTGATGGGTGTTGGTTAAGCGGAACCCTGGCTGGCCCTGCTAGTGGCTTGTCGTAGGATGCGCGTGTGTGCACATGTGAGCACACACATGGGCAAACCACGCCATACCAGCCCCTCTGGATAGGAATTGGGTGTGTGTCAGCATGGAGGGTCAACAGCAGTAGATGACACAAAGTCATTCTTCTTGGGACTTGTCATGCAGATTAATTCAGTCTTCCTAATTTTTTTCTCTTGAGCCTCTTTGAATTATTTTTACGTTTTGTTTTATTTTATTTTATTTAAATATAGTGGATTTACAGTGTTGTGTTAGCTTCAGGTGTACAGCAAAGTGATTCAGTTATACATATCTATCTATCTTTTCTTTTTTCAGATTCTTTTCCCTTACAGATTATTACAAAACATTGAGCGTAGTTCCCTGTGCTATGCCAGTAAGTAGCTCCTTATTGGTTATCTATTTTATATATAGACATATGTATACACTAATCTCAAACTCTTAATTTATTCCTCCCCCGCCTTTCCCCTTTGGTAATAATAAGTTGTCTATGTCTATGGGTCTATTTCTGTTTTGTATATAAGTTCATTTGTATCCTATTTTTAAAAGATTCCACACATAAGTGATACATATGATATTTGTCTTTCTCTGTCTGAGCCTGTTTGAAATGGATCGGCTCATGTTCTGTAGGCCCTGACTGTGGGTCCAGAAAGGCAACCAGCCAGAGGTGGAGGGAGACCCACCTGAAGCTGTGTCGTTCTGAACATAAGTTCTCAGGAATGGGTGCTGTGTGTATGTGTCTCTGTAATGCTTGAGTCACAGAGCAATACCAGATCAGAGATGCGTGGCCCCTGCCCTGCAACGTCCTCAGTGTATCTGAGAATTCTCCTTAACATTCACCTGGAAATTTAAATCAACTTTAACTAAAAAGAAATTCATGCCCCATAAGGCTCTCCAGATGGCTGGAGGCATCACAAAACCCAATAGAGATACAGCTGGAACTCCAGCTTGCCCAGGGCCCTGCCATCAGAGCAGAGGCCAAGTGTACCTGGTGTAGGGTTTGGTCAGTTTGCTCTGACATGTTAGGAGTTTCTCAAACCAGAGCTGCTGGCCAGTTTGCATGTGTTTAGATACCCAAGCAGAAGAGAAATATGGAAGAATCAATGCTGGACAATTTCCATTATGGGAGGAGTCCATCAAAGCTTCTTTTTCTTTTCTTTTTTTTTTTTTTTTGATTATTTTCATCGTGTTCTGTTTTTGCATTTCCCACCCCTGGTTTTGCAAGTAGTAAGCCTGTATAGATCTTAACCTGTGAGTTAAGTGAGTTAAGCCTCAGCTGAGGCTGAGGGTGTCGTAGACAGAAGAGCACAGCAGATGTTCCAGGGGGCCCCCCTCCTTCCTCTGACTTCACATCTGAGCAGGGACAGAGAGACAGCTGTTGGGTCCTCAGTCCTTCAAGCCTGGGGATCCTGGGACTGGCCTTCAGACCAGCTTCATCTTGTGCCTACCCGTCCACATCTCACGGTCCTCCTCCCACCTCGTTTCAATCTCCTCCGCTAGGTCGTAGGCCTTTTTGTCCGTGTTGTACCCAGGAGATACGGAAACCAGCTAAGCTTGACAGTATCCTCTTGGGTATATCTTATATTCTTGAACAATGTCAAGCCCTCACTCAACCATCCTTTTTGCGTAAATGTGTCCTCACTGGCACTATTTTCTTATCCTATCCTACTTTTCACTACTTGGCCCTGAGGCTCACCCACTGTCCCTGCAGGTCCCTGGTAGGGATCCCAAGTGGTCACCAGTGCTGACCTGAGTGGGGTTGGGGTGGTGTCCTCCCAATTCCACATCTGCTGCAGACCCTCCCAAGGCAGTTCGATGCCAAGAGCTGGGGCTTAGACTCATTCTCCTCCTGGTGTCCTCTTGAGACACACTTTGAGATCCCCAGAAAATGCTACCCTGGGAACATTTGTCATCCTATTTTCCAAACGATCATTGCTACTGCACATGATTTAAGGAGATGGTTTTAGGTGAGCTTTGCCAGTTCAAGATTAATTGATACATGTGTGCCATTTTTTTGAATCATATGTGCGTGTGTATATATATATATACATTTGTGTAGAATGATCCTGACCATAAATTAAAACGCAGACATGAAAATTGAAGAAGGTGCTGCAGGAACACCCCAAATCATAGAGCACACTCAGTCAGCTGATGCTCAAATGCCAGATGCGCTGGAGGAATTCATCCAGTCACACATGCGACTGAAGTAAAATATTGTGCTTTACAAGAACGTATCATTAAAATGAAAACTAGCGGCATATCAGGAGTCTGGCCATGTAACCAAGACAACAAATATGGGAAAGGATAAAAGACATGATGTACCAGAGGAAGAGGGAGGAAGCAGAAAGCAAGAGCAGGAGGTGGGCCCCCAGCTGTAAATGGTCCCCTCACTGTTGGGCTCATAGCTGATAGACTCTGGATGGGAAGAGAATAGAATCCAGATGGTGATACCAGTGGCAGCTCTCAGCAAGGACAGGACCACGGATGGGGAAGGCAGTGGTAGCCAGATTGACTCAGAGCCCACCAGCTGAAGCTCTGATTAGGGGTCTTCTTATAGTTCCTACTTGTTCTCAAGTGACTTCCTGTGAATGTGGCCACTGGGCTTACTTCCTGGTGGTGTCCTGGTGCTCTTTCCGGCAGCTTTGGTTTCTCATAGAGGCGTTCACAGTGACTTCTAAAAGAGCTCCTCGAGTCTCCTGCATTCACTCCATGCCTTCTATCCTGTCCCCAGGGGACACAAATGTATTGGTTATGGATTGATGTGTAACAGATGACTCTGAAACCTAGAGGCTTAAAACAACACTTACCTCACAGGGTCTGTGGGGCAGGATTCCAGGCCCGGCTTAGCTAGGTCCTCTGGCTCAGGGTTGCGCACAGACTATAGTCAAGGTGTTGGCTGGGGCAGCCACCATCTCCAGGCTCAAGGACGGACTGGGAGAGGATCCTCTTCCAAGATCAAGCACGTGGCAGTACAAGGCCTCAGGTCCTCACTGGAGACATCAGTCCCTTGCCATGTGGGCCTCTCCGTCGTGACGGCCGCTCGCACCACATGGCAGCTGACAGAGAGAGAACCAAGAGACGGCGAGCATGATGACAGCCAGTCTTCTTGCTAATTTCAGAAGTGTCATCCTATCACTTTTGCATCATCCTGTTCACTAGAAGCTAGTCACATGGTCCAGCCCACACTCAGGGGAGGGGCGTCCACAAAGCAGGAATACCAGGAGGCAGAGGTCATTGAGGTCATCTTAGAGGCTGCCTGCCACACGAGGGCTTTGTTTCTGGACCATCAGGGATACCGGAACCAATATTTTTAAAGTTCAAGTTGAGTTTTAGTGATATAGGAAGGGGCACAGCTCTGCTCAGGAGCCAAAGTGGCCCCAGCACTGAATCCTGACTGCTGGCTCCCAGAGGTTTTGGTTGACATAGTAGAGAACCCAGAGGATGAGCAGGAAGGAGCGAAGTGGCCTGCCACTCCCACAGGGCCAGAGAGGGCGCCGCACCATCCTCAGCAGGAGGTCTGGGAGCATGTGGGGACCGTCCTGGGGGCTCTGCTGATCTTATGGAAACAGTGGTGGTTTATAAGGGTGGATGAGAGAGACTTACGTTTCAAGTCGGGAACTGATGAGAGCTCTGTGTGCATGGAGAATCCATGCCTCCTGACTGATCTCTTTGAAGGATCACCTATTTAGGAAAGGGTCATTTTCCTGTGAATTAGAGCTGGCAGGAAAGAGGATGAGAAGGGAACTCTTCTCTTGTTGCAGAGCACGGGCTCTAGGCACGTGGGCTTCAGAGGTTGTGGCTCGCGGGCTCTAGAGTGCAGGCTCTGTAGTTGTGGCACGTGGGCTCAGTAGTTGTGGCTCACGGGCTCTAGAGCACAGGCTCAGTAGCTGTGGCACATGGGCTTAGTTGCTCCGCAGCATGTGGGATCTTCCCAGACCAGGGATCAAACCCATGTCCCCTGCATTGGCAGGTGGATTCTTAACTACTGCGCCACCAAGGAAGTCCCGCCCCTCACATTTTGAGTCTCAAGGGTCCCGGCTAAATTGAAATACTAAGGAAGAGGCTCCCACCTAAGAGACTGTGGGGTTCCCATCTACACAGCAGCTCTTGCGTCACCAACCTCCCTCCAAGGACAACTTCCCTCTTGAGGGGCAATTATGCTGGAGCCCATCCCACAGCAGAGCGGGCAGTGGCCTTGGGGAAGGGCCCGAAGTTTTCCGGGAAACAAGTTGTGCTTTTCCACTTACCACTGACCTGCCACCCAGGACTCATTTGGGGTGTTTGTCTTTGGGGTTCTCACTAGAATTCTCTCTCCGAACAGCCTGTGGGACTATGTGTAGTGGTTCTTGATTCCTTTTCCTGTTGCTGCTCGGCCAACATCCCTGTCTCTTCTCATTTGCTAGACAGCTGCAAACTGAGTCATATCCCATAACTGCTTGGCAAGTCCTCTGCAGCTGAGGACCTAATTATACCGTCTCCTTGGACCCCTGGTCATTGTAGCACCTACCTCCACCAGCCCCTCCAACCTTCCTTTTCTTTCTAAATGCCGGTCTCCACCCGAGCCTCCTGGCTTTTCTCTGTCCTGGACCTACTCACCCCACATTTACTCTCTCAGCTCTTAACCTTTGCTGCCTGTCGCTGTGCAGCATTGGACTCTTAACACAGACAGGTCCACTCTCAGATGTTATCTTGACCAATTACCCCGGATGACTGTGGGGTAGTAAGTCACGAGGCAGCTCTGGCTCCATGATTTCTTTATAGATTTGGTGGCTTGAGGGACACTGTGATCAGATGGTTTACTCTGTTGACCTGCTTTGCCCTGTTGGTGCCCGTGTGAGTCTCATTAGGAAAAGTGGGCCAACGAGTGGATCCATGAGCAGTGGGTGTTGGCTCAGGGGTCCTCCCCCCTCCACAGGCTCTCCCTTCCTTAGGACCACTCTCTGGCATCCCCAGTGCCTCCCCTCATCCTAGTTTTTCTGCTGGGACCTCCTTTGAGCCCCCTTCCAGAAGGTTCCTCCCCCCTCTCCCCCAAGACTCCAGAGGCCTTGGAAGCAAGCAGGGTGGAAGGGAAGACATACAGGAAGAGGCTCCCCCATTCCACTCTCGCCAGGGAGATGGACTGTCTTTCTGCTTAACCACTCACTTCTCCCACCAGATTGAGAGTGTGCCGGGGCTGGGGGAGCCGAACTTGAGAGTGCCCTCAATGAATGGTTGGACTTGAGAGACCAGAACGATGCTGAAGCCACCTTCTGACCCGCTCTCATCACTGCATCCACAAGTTACACCAAATCTTGCTGCTTTCCAGGTCTTCCCCGTGGGAATCTCAGTTGCCAAGTGTTGTTTCAGGCAGGATTATACCTAAGATCTCATGGGTATCTTACAGGCTTGGTGGTTTCTGGTAACAGTGAAGGTGGTTAGATACGTTTGGTTCATTCTTAAAGATCTGTGAGTGGATAAATTCTTTAACTTGGTCCTTCTGCTAACTTGCCAGCATTCCCCGCAGTGTTCACTCAGCTCCTTCCCTTTCGTCCTACCTTCCCCAAAAGAGCACAGCATTTATCCATGCTTTTCTACCAGATACAGGATCCCTTTACAGATATTTTCCATGATGGGTGCACAGGCTTTTTGAGAAGTTGTATGTACTCATAACCATATTTTAAATGCTTTAGATGAGCATGCATAGAATGTCTTATATAATCTTTATGATTAAAGCTCTTCTAGGTCTTCCCCCAGACATACCAGGCTTGAGAGAGGAAATTAACATTTTAAACCTCATTCACAGAATCCATCTTTCTTAGATCCCATGAGGTTTAATCAGGCAAGATCAGCTGAGGCCCTGTATGGACCTGAACTTGCACGCTGTTGGCCTCAAGTGCCGCTGTGGCAGCTGGGGTGCTAGACTCCTCCATGAGCTTGGCAGGGTCAAGGCCACCTTGATGCAGGTAGACTGACTGCTTCATTGCCTCAACTAGGTTGTGGGCTTCTTAACCCGATGGAAAGGTCACGGGCTTAAGAGATACGAGTTCATCAAAGGAACCAATAAATCCTTTTCTAAACTGAAGAATCTTTTCTAAAATTAATAGCCTCCGAATGTATCTATTTTACCAACTTGAGTTTTTATTCAGTCACATTTTGATTACCCAGAAATCATAGGCAATAGAAGCTTTCAAAATCTGAGAATTCTTCCTGAGAGGAATTTGTTCATTTTCTTCGCATAAAAAATACATTTATTAACACATCTGGATCTTTCCCCCAGCGTGTCTAAGCCTTTTCCAGTTAGAGATAGGTGCCCAGCACAGCGCTTTCCTGAAGGTAACAAACGCTAA
Source organism: Stenella coeruleoalba (assembly GCF_951394435.1). Classification (NCBI taxonomy): domain Eukaryota; kingdom Metazoa; phylum Chordata; class Mammalia; order Artiodactyla; family Delphinidae; genus Stenella; species Stenella coeruleoalba. The sequence goes on along the minus strand of NC_137155.1, from coordinate 85,057,010 downwards.
GTAAAAAATGTATTTGAAGATTGACTCTTGGGTCTAAGGGTCTTATAGTACGTGTGTGTGTGTGTGTGTGTGTGTGTGTGTATAAGTGTAGGTGTATCAGCTAGCTTAGGCTAAGTCATGCTGCAGTAACAAATGACCCCCAAATTTAAGTGGCTACAACAACAGCATGAGCTCGTTTCCAGCTCATGTCCATGTCCACTCTGGTTTGGCAGCAGCTATGCTCTATGTCATTTATTTGGGACAGAAGCTGAAGACATGCCAATCTCCTTCCTGGCAGAAGGAAAAGAGAGATGGCTGTTAATGCTGCTGCTTGGAAGTGGCACATGTTATTGTCCCTCACATTTTATTGGCTAAGCCAAAGGGAATGGTGTGGAGAGTGTATCCTCGCCACAGGAAGAGGCCTGGTGCATATATGTGTGGGGAGATGGGAGGGAGGGGCAGAGAATATTTTGTCAATAATACAGTTTACTCTAAGGATTCTTATTGTGAACATCGCACTGAATCCAGACATATCGACTTGGCCCATCCGTAATGTGTTAGGTGTTTCTTGAGTTAATGAGCACATGGTGTCTTCTTACTTAATATTGGAGAAGAGGTATGAAAACTACAGGATATGGCTGATTTTACGTCATCAAGCCCAGACATAGTGTTGGAGATTTTTTAAAAAATGAAATCCTCTATCAGCTTGTTTTCCTGTGATTTGCTTTTTCTTCTGAAACTGAAATTAGAATTGTTCAGATCGTTCCATTCGTCAGGCTCTGGATGTTTGTGTTTCCCTGCATCCAGTTTTCCTACAGAGTGAGGGTACTTTTCTACTTAAATACAAAGATTAGATTGTGTTCAGCAGATGTCTCTTGGGATAATTAAATTATCCAAATTTATTACATCATTTCTCTTAACTACAATTAAATGGAGCCTTCCAAATGAATTTTCCCCATTTCTTCCAAATTAATTTAACCCCCCAAAATTCTCCTACTTCCCCTCTGAATTCTGCTTTTCTGACTGTGAATTCCAAAACATTCACTCTGGACATAGGCAGGACCTCTGGCCCTTGAAATTCATCCTCCAGGCAAGAAACCCAATCTGGGAATTCCGGTTCCAAAGCTGACTACTGACTCAGGACCAGCTCACAGACCTCCTTGTCAGGGTTCCCCGCCATCTGCTCCTCTCTGGAAAAGGCAGAAGTGCAGAGCTGGAATCCTGAATGGAGGAAGCCGTCCTGCAGATTGGTTTGAAAAACATTGATTTTTAGCCCTCAACCTCATTCTGTAGATTGCCAGTTTTTTGGCTGACATGTCTTAAATTTACATCACACTGATGATGTCTGAGGAGTCATTGAGCATCCGTAACTGGGTAAAATGATATGCATTTTCCTGGCTGAGCTAGTGACAGCGATTGGAAGGGCCTTGGCAATCACAGAAAGCGGTTGCCCTGCTGCAGCTATGCTAGGAGAAGCCCTCTGATCGTTTCCCAGCTCTTCACCTTCTATTTTCAGGTGGGTAAGAGATATACCCACATATGCGTGACTGTGAGCCCTCTCCCACACATGCATATACATTCATGTCATAAACATGCACATGTACTTAATCCCATGCATGCTGATGTGTGCACACACACTTAGGAACCAGACCCTTCTCTTTTAAAAAACATTTTTTTATTGAATTACAGTTGATTTACAGTGTTGTGCTAATTTCTGCTGTACAGCACAGTGACTCAGTTATACACATATATACATTCTTTTTCTTATATTTTTTTCCATTGTGGTCTATCCCAGGAGATTGGCTACAGTTCCCTGTACTACACAGTAGGACCTTATTGTTTATCGATTCTAAATGTAATACTTTGCATCGACTAACCCCAAACTCCCAGCCCATCCCACTCCCTAACCCCCCGGCCCACCCACCTGGCAACCGCAAGTCTCTATGTCTGTGAGTCTGTTTTTGTTTTGTAGGTACTTTCCTTTGTGCCATAGTTCAGATTCCAGACCCTTCTCTTTGCGCTCAAGCCCGGGGCTGGTCCTCCCTGGGATCTGCTCTCTTGGACTGAGCCCCACCCACCTCCCTCACGTTCTCTCTGGGAAATTAGCAGCATGCCATCTAATCAGTTTACCTCTGACTCGCCCACTTTGGCCTCGAGATGATGACAGAGTGGAGCTATTTAGCTGTCAAATGCTGTGACTATCGCCCAGATGGACAGCGCCTCAAATATCAGAGTGGTTTCATTCTCGTGTGTGTGTGTGTGTGTGTGTGTGTGTGTGTGTGTGTGTGTGTGTGTGTGTGTGTGTGTTTGGGGGATGTGTGGGTAATGAGTCTCCCAGTTGCTTTTTGAAGTGCTTCATGCATCTGCCTTTAATTTTAATGCCTCTTGCCTGCTGACCTCGCTTCCCGGCAGCCAGCCCCAGCCTAAGTGTGATTCCCATAATTAGCTTAGTGATAATTTAATCTCCATGCTTTAAATCTGATTGTTTTTGAGGGACTTGGGTCTGAGGACAGGGGAAAGGGGAACATTGCTCCTTGTTTGACCTTTGTTTTTGTCTGGACTCTTTCTCTGACCAGGGCAGGATCAGAGGGAAATAGCTGGGTTGGGTGAGGGGACACAGGGAGAGAAAGGCTCATGGCATTATGGGTAGATTCTAGAAAGGAAGCTAAAACAAAACTCTCTTCATTCCCTTTCTTATAAGGGGTCCCCTGTCTTTGTCCTCATTTCTCCCCAGAATATGAAGGCATGTGAGTGAGGGTGCACAAATGCTTTAAGATGCTTTGGTGAGGAGTAGCTTGAAAATGAAAAAGTGATAAACTCCCTCCGTGGTCATGGCAGCCATTCTCTTAAGCCAGAGGAAGGCAAGAAGCGGCAGAAGGTGCCATTGGATGCTACCCTACTGCCTCCCACGTTCGCTCCCAGGCATCCCCACAGGCTTTGTGCCCAAGCATCTGCCCAGGTCTGTATCAGGGGTTGTCCATGCCTCTTAACTGCTAAAACCAGACCGGCATGTCACATGAAGAGTTGGAAGCAACAGCTGGGAAATCTCGACTTTGTTGCTGGCTGCACTCCTGGTTTTGGACAAATTGTTTGCCTACACATATTTCACCTTCTGAGCAACTAGCATATTAATGTATGCACCCACCATCTCTCGTATGAATGAGCTGAGGATAATAGTACTTCACATCTGGAGAGCATTACTTGATTCAGTAGGATGAAAAAACAAGTAGAAAAGATGGTGAGGACCAAATGATTTTCTGTGCTTAGTAAACTTCTAAGGAGAGTCTTCAAACTCCGTGGATGTCACTCATGTGAACCCAGGCATGGTAGAAGAGCAGAGGGTAGAAGATCTCCAGGGGAACCTCGGAGGCTCCATATAGATGCACTAACCAGTCCTTGTGGGATTTAATTTGTGTGTGTGTGTGTGTGTGTGTGTGTGTGTGTGTGTGTCTGGTGTGTGTGTGCACGTATACGCTCAAGATCTCTTTGGAAGAACTTCAGGAAGCCACCCCTGGCTCCTCCCTGGGCTGCTACTACACTGAAGTGCTGTAACGGGCGGGGTGCCTAATGTGGGTGAGGGAAGGGGGCACAGGGCATGCTCAGATCTGAAAAGCTTGGGATTCCTCCTACCACCTCCTGCAGCCTGGAAACAAGGTATTTGATTTATGAGCTAACTTTTAATTAAAAGAACAGCAGGAAAAAAATCTCATTTTTCCTCTACAGGATAAATGGTTCACAGTCTGAACTAATTTTGTTCCTTCTCCGAACGCCCCTGTGCTGTAGGGGCGTGTGCCTGTGTGTGTGTGTGCATACGTGTGTGTGATGGGATGCTGGCCTGGTGCTCTGGGTCAGACCCTCTCTAAGGATCCTTTGCTCCTGCGGCGGACCCTGCCTCTACCCTCTGGGTCTTGCTATGTAGCCCCAATGCCGGCTTCTTGCCCTGTATCACAGTTTCTCTTTGCAGCTTTTTCTGACGTCTTTACTTGAAGAGATGCTGTCAGTTCCATTTTAAATTGCTTGTAGAACTTTCCTTCCTTCAACCACAATGGTGTCTATGCTGTGTTTGGCGGAAGGAATTTTATTTTGGTGGTCACCCCGAATTCTCAGTATGTTTTGATTTATTTCTCTGACAGACCCTCATTACATCCCATTGGCACTTCCCAATATGGAATTTATCAGACTCACAGCCCTTCTTCTCTGGGAGTTGATGGTCTCTAATATGACTAAATCCGACATGGAACTCACCTGTGGTGGGTTTGGATATAAACCTGGCCTTTCTTATCTGACAGCTTTTATTTTCTATCACTATCCATCACCTTTAGCAGTGTGAGAGGGACCACTGTCTTCTGTGTGTCCTACCTTCTAGAAGTACCAACGTTTATTTGGTATTTAGAAATGTATTTCTTTCTATTTGCGAGGTATCCAGACCATTCTCTTAGAATTTTCATACCTCCCTTCATCAGGAAGGACCGTGGAGCCCTGTCCCGTGGCTGCAGAAGCAGGAGCCAGGGGTCCTCATCCCAGACAAAGGGCCTGCCCACCACTGCCCTCCTGGGACTTTTGGGGCAGCATTGGAGAGGAGCCACTGTGGCTTCTCTGCTCTCGAGGGAGAATCTGCCTGTGAAACACACTGAAAAACCTCAGGAGAACGGACCAGCGGAAGTCCCCAGCTAAGATAAGCTAGGAAACCAACTGGGGGACCACAGAGAGGGAGAAATTTGGGTTTGCCCTCAGTGACAGATTCTCATCCTTCTGCTGCTGGCTCACTTCGAGGGACACGGGACAGTCATCCCTGCACCCCCTGCCCCACCTGGCCCTTTGCAGGGCTTTGGTCTTATTTGCGGCAAACAACAGAGGGAATGAGCTCCAGCCCTCCCCCACCTTCTGCCGCTGCTGCATTTATGAATCCCCTATCACAGCATGTCCTGGTATAAGCACGAGTGGAGGTTTGCAGGGATGTGAGCCACCGGCTTACAGTCAGGATGTCTCTTACTGCTCGCTGCTCACCACAAAGCGCCTGGTATTTGTGGACTCACCGTAAAGCACCAGCTCACAGCACCTGGGCTGTCCAGGCTGGGGTGGAGCAGGGTGGCAGTGCTCTAGGCCTCACCCAGCCTGCCCTCTGCTCCCACGCCCTGGCGTCATCTGCTCCTGCTCCTCTTGGGTGAGCCGAGGGAGGGACCCTTGTGCCCTCCACCTACGTTATGGGACCAGCAGTGACGTCCACTTTCCAGCTTGTCAAAGTGATGTTTCCCAGAGCACTTGGAGGCCCTGGGGGTGTTCTGCAAGATGAGATCATTGGTGCTAAATCTGTCTTTGCTGACAGCCCAGAACCTGGTTCTAGGGCCCCTGGCAGGCTTCGAGGTAGTCGGCTGCGGGCGAGTCCCACATGTGCCCCGGCTCCCGCCACCACCTCTGTCTGGTGAGAGGTGCTTCCTTCTCCTCTGACAGTTCTCACCTCTGCTTTTCCAGATTCCCTGTTCTAAAGATTTGCTTTTGTGCGTATGACCCCACCTTTGTCCTGAGCTGAACGATCCTGCATAAAAACCAGCTTAGACAGTGTGCCCAGACTCAGGAGCGATGGCATGCCGCTTCCTTGTTTGTCCTCGTGTGTGGACAGTTGTCTTGCATCGCAAGCACTGATGGTTGATGTTTTCCAAGTCCACCTCTGGGGACGTGAGCCGAATTGGGTACCAGAGCATCCTCACCCTCCCGCACGTCTGTGATCTATCGTTCTGACAAATGAGCTTGGAACTCGAAGGGTCCCAGGGACTATTGTTTAGAAACAAGGCTTGGGAGTCCCGTTAAGGAAGCAGGCCCATCTGAAATTGGAGGAGAGGACAGACTACTGCTCTCCTGGCGAGGGGTCTGGGCCAGAGCTCCACAGAAGTAACAGGAGACACACAAGCTTCCCTGCTGGGAGGACTCAGTCAGCAGCACCTTCAGAGGAATCAAGCCCTGGGGGAATGTAGGGGAGGGAGCAGCAGATACGTCACCAGGTATTAGAAACAACACAGACTTATTGTCTTACAATTCTGTAGCTCAGAAGTCCCACACTCACTGGGCTAAAATCATGATGCCAGCAGGGCTTTGCTCCTTTCTGGAAGTTCTAGGGGAGAAGCAGTTCCCTCACCCTTTCCAGCTTCCAGCGGCTGCCCATATTCCTTGGCTCACGGCCCCCTTCCTCCATGTTCAAAGTCAGCAATGTGGCATCTCTCTGACCTTTCCTCTAGTGCATCTCCTACTGACCACAGCTGGGAAAGGGTCTCTACTATTAAGAATCCGTGTGATTGGATTGGGTCCGTGTGGATACTCCCGGATAATCTCCCCAGGTCCTTAACTTCATGAGACCTGCCAAATCCCCTTTTCCATGAGAAGTAACATAGTCTCTAATCCTGGAGATTAAGATGTGGATGTCTTTGGAGGGGCTATGATTCTGTCTACCACAGTAGAGATAGCTCTAACATATCTGCAAGATTGTTGGGGAAAGAAGTGTGAGGTTGAAAAGTTAGGGAAGCATACTGGGACCAGATAGGACCAATGGGAGGCCCATATCCAAAGAGAAGATAGGGAAAGTATTTAAAAAGATTGAAAATCCCATCAGACTTTGCCATGGCTCCCAGGCAGAGTACTTCAGCTTCTCCCATCCCAGCCAGATGGGGTGAGGACAGTCCTCCATGTTCCTGAGCCCGGGAAGCCCCACTGGTCAAGACAGCTTTGGGCTTTCCCTCTTGGACATTGGAATGAGAGGGGCCCTCTGTGAACTTACCAGTTTCAGTGACTTTATTTGGGGTCTCATTATGTGTAGGTTTGCTTTCCCTTGGTTTCAGAAGAGCTTTTGGGAAAAAAAAAAAAAGGAAGCTTCTGGAAAGCTCATCTGTGTCTTAACTTTACGAGGTAAAGAAGCCTTTGTCTCCTGCAGCATGTGCAGCAGCTACCAAAGCCCAGTGGGAAGATCTGGAACGAAACCTGTCAGCACGCAGGCCCAGTTGTAACAGCTGCGAACAGCGTCCCCGCCCCCAGGGGGAGTCACCATCGACCTTGATTATTTACTGGTTGGGAAACCATGATTGGCCAGGCCCATGTTTGTGTGTCTGTTTTTGTGTCCTTCCTGTAATTTCCCAGCACCACGGCCAGCTTCTACTAAGGTTTATTGTTGAACAAGATATGATTTTGGCATTATGAGATGATCAAACAAAAGAAGAAAAGGGCCTTTATGTCCTTGGTGATTTTAGGTGGGCAGAGCAAGTTAGAGTGGGCTAATGGATTCGTTAGAACAGACTGAAGTTCGTCTTCAATCTTGTGTGTACAAAATAGAACTAACTTCCAGCCACTGGGTGAATCGTCAGTGAAAGCTGGTTCTGCTTCGAAGGTGGAAACCACTGCTTCATCATTCAGGGTTGGGGAGGGAAGACAGAGGCTGGAAGATGAGAAAAAAGTGAGCAGCTACTGTGTGCTGTGTCCTTTGCTACCCATACCTTACAGTGAACGTCTAGGGCTCTCACAGCAACCCTGCATGGTGGGGATTTTTGCTGCAATTTTACCCATGAAGAAACTCGTATTCAGAAAGGTAGGGTACTTGTCGGCACATAGACTCCCAAACCCATGCCCTTATAATACATTGTTATCTCCGCCTTTATGGATATAAATGACTTCTTTTGTTCCTTTTGCCTGTGTGCATTTTAGAGCTCAATTTGGCTTCCCCGTCAAGTATCCAGTTCTGTGTAGGGGTGAGGCAGGGGCATGTGGGGAGTTTGAGGCTCCAGAAAGTAACACTTGGTACTAACATTTCCGGGTAGCTCTCCATGCTGGAAGCCTCTAGGCATTCCAGGGCGTGTGTTCTGAGCCTCAGAGAGAGTGGGCCTTTTCTCTCACTGCCTGTAGAAGTCCCTGGACTCTCACCACAGGCTTCTATATTGCAGGACTGATCTCAACTGGGTTTGTGAAAATGAACAGCTGATGTGTTATATAATTCCTTTTCTCTTCATATGTGTGTGTAACAGTACGTACATAAATATCGTGTGTGTGTGTGTTCCTGGAAAAGCGGAAGAGGACCTGTTTGCCATTTTTGATGATTTATTCTAAAGCTTGGCTCGGCCTTACTTCTCATTCTGCTTCACCTAGTCCTGCAGGAAGAGGGAGAGAAGTAATAGGACAGCAGGCATAGAAAGGGACCCTGGAACATTGTGTGGGCCTGTGACTGCCACTTCTACTTTCTCACCACGAGGCCAGGGCTTCCCTGTCTGACCTCTGCTCTTTGGGTTCCTGAAATGAGGCTTTTTTCCCCTTCACAGTTCACTGGGACTGAGTATGCCAGCTAATAACACTGTTAGGAAAAACTATTTGTGTAGAGTATGTGGGGAGTATGCATAAACATTCATTTACAAAATGATTAATGGGGACTGTTTCTAAATAGAGTCTTGTTAATGTGAATTATAAGTTTTCAACAATACCCTGTGTGTGGGTGTGTGTATCAGTCATTTAAAGCCTTACAGTTTGATGCTCTGTGGTGACCTAAATGGGAAGGAAATCCAAAAGAGAGGGGATATATGTATAGGTATAGCTGATTCACTTTGCTGTACGGTAGAAACTAACACAACATTATAAAGCAACTATACTCCAATAAAATTTAAAATAAATAAATAAAGCCTTACAGTTTGAAAGTAAAAATTTTCCTAACTCCGTCGTAATTACTTCAAACTTATCTAAGCCCGGTTGATACCAGACTACAGAGTTTTGGGCCGGTCCTTCCAGAGAATTTAGAAGGAGGGGCTCTTCCAACTCAGTCCCGCCAGGGTTGATTGGGGAGCACACCCAGGTATACCCAGGGAGGCAGCCAGAGAGCCAGTTGGAGGCTGGGTGTATATGAGCATGTGAGAGCCGTGTGTAATTACCTCTGATGGCGTTAGAGGGGACAGGTGTTTCATTAAGTTTGAGAGATTTGGAACATTTTAACCCTACCGTGGTGGGATGCTGGCATTCCAAAGTGAGCTAGCAAGGATCCCACTGCCAAGAAGCTGTGTTTCTCAGCAGCGCTGTCATCCAGGGATGGCATATTTGGCCACTTGGACACCACTGTCCTAGATGATGAGCTTATTTAAAATATTAGAAAGACTCGGAAACAATATACGCCCCCACCACTTATGAATGCTCCTGTGGGCCGTCACGGGAATAGACTGGAAGTCTGGTCCCTGGTTCACCGCTTTGACATTCTGTGATCTTGGGCAGTAACCTTGGCCTCCGTGTGTGTTAATTTCCCCAGTGTCTTTTGAAAGCCAGAAAACGAGCTAGTGAAGCAGACCTTTGAGGAAGCCCTCGATGAGAGCAGCCTGGGAGTGGACCAGTTTTCCGAGCCCAGGATTGGTGGGCCAGGTTGGCCAAAGCAGGGTAGTAATGAGGCCAAGGTCTTTCACGTGCCCCCCTACAGGGGGACAGCAAACAACTCTGGCTGGTGGCCTCAGGCAGAACCCTGAGCTCTTGCCTAATGGGTCACCTTGACCACAAAAGTGTGTGACTGATGCAGCTCTGGAAAAATAATGCAAGCCCCATGCCCTCCCCATTGTAGGCCGTGAGCCTCCCACCTCTTTTGGCCCAAGACCAGCCACTCTGCAAAGCTAGGGGAACGGCTTCAGGGAGTGAGGCTGGGAGCTCCTTCTCTTGTGTGGTTACTTATGAATCAGGAGACAAGCGAGCAGGCAGGAGAATCAGGGCCTGTGGGACCCCGACCCTTTCCCCACGAGGATCTTCCCCCACCAGGAACTTCTCGGGCTGTCTTGCAGCTTTCCCATGTGTGAAACAAGTGGTAGGTGGTATTACCTGATGGGACTCTTTAGGGAGTTGCTAATGGCTACTATGGCCAGCTCAGGGGGCCGGGGGTGACAGTGCAAGTTTCTCTAAGAGGCTACAACGCATTCCAGGCAGGTGACATCCCCGCCCTCCCCGGAAGTCTCCTACTCAGAAAACTGAGAATTTGTGAGCAGATGACGGCATCCAGGACCATACTCTTAGGCTTCTTGAGAATTGGCTTGGCAGTTTGACTTTATGAAAAGAGTACAGAAAATGTTTACGAAACTACTGAAGGAGGGAAATGGAGGGGTCGGGGAAAGGAAAAGATGGAAGAGATGGCAGTGGGGTGAAGGCCCCACAGGAGGGCGTTGCGCCTAGAGAAGATTGCCGTTCGGGTGCTGTTCACATCCTGCTGCCATGCTGGGAGCCTGAGTTACGCACCCCATGCTCCTCAGTTAGTGGGGCTGAACCCAGCACAGGGGGGATTTATCGTCTGGCCAACATTTAGTGCGTGCTTGCTAAGCGTGGACATTGCTCTGGTAACGTGCACCTATTCATTAATTCAGTCCTCAGGACTGCCCTACAGAGCAGACATGCTTGTTATTGCCAAGGACATGAGGAAACTGAGGCCCAGAGAGGCTCAGTGGCTAACCCAAGACAACGCGATTAAAGCCGTGGAGGCAGGATCCCAATGCAGACTCCTCAGAGCCCATGCTCGTGCCCATCACGCTTATTGATCTCAGGCTGAGCACACCGTGGTCATCCATGCTGCCTGCAGCCTCCCAGAAACATCAGATGGTACCCTCTGCTTCGTATCTGTCCCTCAGACTGAAACAGGCCCTCTCTCTTGCATCCTCCTTGCCCTGAGATCTTTGGTAGCTAAGCAGTGATGGATGACTTCTCCCTGCCTATCTGGTTGATGGCTTCAGTATTTCCATGTCCCAGGGAGAGAGGCGGAGCCATGTGGCTCCCACTGGCTGACCTCCTGATGTTTCCCAAGTTGAAGCCCAGCCCCCGGCCGTGGGGGCACCCGGGACGGTGGCCTGTCATTGCTCGTGTGCTTTCTACTCCCTTTGAAAGGGATGCTCTCTGGCTCTAAGCTGGCATCTTTGCTTCCCGAGCCTCCTCTTTTTCCAAAAATGTGCATTTCTAAGGAAGCAGATGGGCTTACGGGGGCTCTTCCAGCCCCTCTCTCCTCCAGCTCCACAGGGAGTTTTCTCCTCCTGGTTTTTCTGCTTTCTTTCCTTCCCCCAAACCTTCTGCCCATGTCCCTTTCAAGTCTGTGAGAGCACTTTGCTCATTTGGGCTCATTGGCCTGAGCTGACACCCCCGGTGGCCATGGTCCTGGTACCACAGCACAGGAGAGAGGAGGAAGGGCTTTTTCTGTGAATGAGACAATTCCTTGTCCTCAGGCTCAGTAGCCACAGGTCCAGGGAAATTCTGGATGGTGTTACTGTTGGACTACGTTTTCTCACTTAGAAAACATTGTCATTATTTGGGTGGGGAAAGAGGCCCTTAGGTGACTTTGCTCCAGTCCAAGCACCAAGATCCTCTTTCCTAGACTTCTTATGAGACTTTAGAGCAAAGGTTTTGAAGCATTTTAGAGAACTTTTTTTGTTGTTGTTTGTTTTTTTGCGGTACGCGGGCCCCTCACTGTTGTGGCCTCTCCCGTTGCGGAGCACAGGCTCCGGACGCACAGGCTCAGCGGCCATGGCTCACGGGCCCAGCCGCTGCACGGCATGTGGGATCCTCCCGGACCGGGACACGAACCCGTGTCCCCTGCATCGGCAGGCGGACTCCCAACCACTGCACCACCAGGGAAGCCCAGAACTTTTTCTTTGAATAAAACCTCATAAGGAAGTCAAACATAAAATATAAAAGTCAGGTCAGGTTGAAGTTGGCAGGGTAGGTGAGGGGAAGGGGGACATGCATTCAGAGCTTGCCTCTTTGTCTTCCCACTGGCCCCCAAGACTCCTAGGATACCTCATGGATTGCAGGAAGCCCTACGGAGTACAACAGGGCACCCCCATCCTACACAGTTGCCTTGTGGGTGGTCTGGACTGAATGATGAAATTGTCCTGGTGTCTGGGCTGTGTCCTGTGTCCCCTGGGTGGACCTCCGGAGAATGGGGGAGGCATGTGTGCGAGGGGATGAAAAGAGGGAGGAGAACTTCCACTGATTCACTGTCACACCCTCACAGTAGATGGTACCTGGGCTCCCTGGGGCTGCATCAGGCTCTGAGTGACTTACAGGGAAGCCAGCCCTCGAGAAATGTCTTGAATGTGATTGGGCATCGTCTCTCTCAGCTGCATACCTCAGGGTTATGAGGACAATGGCTGTTGGCCAGGCCACCTTTGTCTTGAGGATGAGATGTTTCCATCTGAGAAACATCCTTGAAGACAGGTGCTGGCCCGCATGCCAGGTCAGGAATGGTGTCTGAGCTACTAGTGTTCTTTTAACCCTGTTGAGAACGGTGGGGCTAACTCGGGGCAATTTTCATTTTGGTAAGCAGTAAGAGTTGTGTTGGCAAGTGTCACCTGCATCACTACCACCACCAGATACTTAGGGACCTCCTCTAAAATTTGTGTCCCGTGTTATAATTTGCAAAGCCCTTTCATATGTTACCACATTTAAGTGGTGCACACATACCTGTTAGCGGCAGGGTGGGGACTCAACCATCACATCTCCGATTCCGAGTCCAATGCCATTTTCACTCTTCCACACGTGCCTTCAGTGGGCACACCTGGCGGCTCAGGTCAGAAGAGGAGCAAGGTGCAGAAAGGCGAGATGAATTAAGGAATTCTAGCAGGTTCTCTGCAATCCCCTCCAACATCTCCCCTCATATTCCTGCCTGCCTCCCCCTCCTTCCTAGGTGAGACGGACCTGGGCTCTTCCCAAGCACATCCCCATTGTTATTTTCCGCATCTCACACCACGTGTATTGCTATTTTTATCCTGTACTAGAAACTATCGAGTGGGGGAGAAATGTTAATTGGTACTATTACAGCAAACTGTGTCCTAGTAACATCGCAATTCAGAGGTAAGCTCTCCCCTCCCCTCCCCGCCTTTTGGGCAAAGATAGGGGATTTTATTCATTTGGCTAACAGCCAGCATGGTTTCTGTAGCTGCTGCTGAGCTTGTGTGGGGACGGATTCAGGACTCTGGCATCTATCGGCCAGGCTGCCGGGCCTCCGCGGTGTGGTTAGTTTATGCGGGAAGGACTCGAGGGTGGGTGGAGTTGTGATGAATTTGGTTCTGTTTTGTCCCCCGAAACTAGACTGGAGGGATAGTCTGTCTGCTCAGGAAGCTCTCGTGGGGTGTGGCTTGCAGGGTCTGGGGGCAAGAATCCGGGACATTTGTATTCGAGGTCCAGCTGAATGTAAGTTGTGTCCTCCTAAGCCGAAGCGAAGAAGGAACCGATTAGAAAAGAATGGCAATGAAGTCAGACAAGTTTTGCTCAGCTTCCAGAAGAAAGGAAAGAAAGGGCATTCAAAAAACAGGCTGTCCGCTGGCTGCCAGGGTTCAAACCCTGACAGCTTTCCTTCCCAGCCATATATCCTCAAGCGAGTCTCTCCTCCTTTCTGGCCTCAGTTTTCTCATCTGTAAAAGGGGGGGGGGGGCGCTAGTGAAGTGTGCCCCGCTGGGCTGCTGTGGGATTAAAGCACATGGCACAAAACACATAGTAAGGACTCTGAAAAGTAAAGCTTTCATGGTGAATTTTTTTCTCAGGTGCCCTGAAACTCCTGAGGGCTAAGAGTGCAGGAAGGCAGTGGGAGATGGAAAACCCAGATTCGAGCCCAGTGGTGTCCGCTGATTGCTCAAACCCACCCACGTGGATAATATCTTCCAACTCCTCTTGGCCCCCCCCTTCTCTGCGGTGGGAAGAATAATCAGTTTGATTTCATGGTACCCTAAAACTTACTTTTTATAGTTCTCATTGCTTTTTAAAAATTATTACAGCAGTCTATATTGTTTGTGGAAAATGTAGAAAAAGAATAAACAAGAAAAATGAAAAATCACCTGAAATCTTACCACCTTCAGAAAATGACTACTGACACAAGAGTGGATTCTTGTGTGTTTTTTTCTGTAAACATGTACCTTAAATATACGCATAGTTGAGATAACATAACATATATAATACATACACATTTTTATATCGTGCTTTTTCCCCACTTTTCATTGTGAAGATATCCCCAGGTGATTAAATATCTTTCAAACGTGATTTTTAATGACAGCCTAATATTTTGTAATGCAGTCTTTGCTCTTCTGTTCTGTATCTTTAGGCTTTCTGGCTTCCTTTTTAATGCATTTATTTCCTGTTTCCTTTTTATCTGTTACTTTTTGCTCTGTGGATTGGATTTTCTCCGCCTTCCTTCCCTCTGGTGATTTGGAAAATATTCACCCTATTTGAACTTAATAGCGATTACCCTTAGGCTTTTGAAAGCGTATTTAAAGCCCATAAGCATCAAAGTTAAGAATTAAACAGTATGGTTTTATGTCCTTCCCCTCCCCCAACTTTCCAGTTTTCACTAATATGACCTAGGTTTTGAGACTCATACTAATATTTTTACATTATGATCATGTCAGTATTCATTCATCCCTTTCAAACATTGTTTTTGGCATTTCCACTATTGAATCATTGAAATTACACTAAGTATTTAGCTAACTTGAACAGCTACTCATTGCTCAAGGGTGTGTCACCCTGCAAATTCCCCACCTATGGGTTCTTAATTTTGATAGGTCTTTTGGTAGATCAGCATTAGCCTTTAAGACATGTTTTTTTTTCATGAAGGAAATACTGGTAATGTGATTTTTAAGCCCTTGAATGTCTGAGAGTGTCATTCTGTTGACCTTACGTGTAAATGGCAACTTGGTTGAGTATTTTTCTTTCCTCAAAGTTGTTGAAATTACTTCATTGTCTCTGAGCAATGAACACAGGAGAGAAGCCCAAGGCCAATTGGATTTTGATTGCTTTGTAGGTTTTTTCCTTTTACTTGTCTAAAGGTTTATAGAATGTTCTCTAGATACCAAAGAAGTGTTTCAGGATGTGTATACGTGTTGATCTGATTTCTTTTGCCTTATATTTCAAGATACTCTTTCAACTTGCAGCCTTAAATTTTCAGCTCAGGAAAGTTGGTAATGATAATTGTCTGCATATATATGTTAGGTCTCCTGGTTGTGTTGTCCAGGTCTCATTTTTTTCCCCTTACTATCATCCAGGTTCCGGGAAAGCTTTTCAAGTGTGTCTCTACTTCTTTAACTTGATTGTTTGCAATATGCCTTCTGCTGCTTTCAGTGAGGTTTTAACTTGGGCCCTGCATCTAAACTTGCCTGACCTGAGCTCTTCCCTTCTAGACCAGAAGTGGAGGACAAAGTACAGCTGAAGTCTAGATCTGTGCCCTGCATATTGTCTGCTGGTTTTGGGAGCCAGCTTGAGTAGTTGCGGAAGTTGGATGGTTGCCAAGGAGACCGTGTGGCCCTCAAAGCCATCACTATTTACTCTCTGGTCCTTTAAAGGAAAAGTTTGCTGACCCCTGCTCTAGATACTACTTACTTTGATTTTTTTCAGACCAAAGTCCTCTTGAATCTTCCTGAAAATCAAATAAGAAAATTTCCCAAGCATTCTCTTTCTCTCTTTTCTCTCATAGCAAATCTCTCTCATAGGAAGATATTTCTTATCAGTCATTGTTTTTTATTTTTATTTTATATCCTTTCTGTGTATTTTTTCTGTTTGTCCAGCCTTACAAAGGGAGGTTGTGTGGGCAGGTATGATGGGTCTACAAGAGAGCGATGTAGGCTTTGTTCTGAAATGTTTAGGTTTCCAATACCTCTCTCTCTCTCTTTCTCAATCTCTCTCTCTGTGTTTGTTTTTCGCTGAAAAACCAAATTCACCCTCATAGTGAGTGATATGTGAGATTAGCAGAGGGTAGGATTCATTCTTCCCATTTTATGCAGTAAAGGAAGGAAAGAGAGAAACCCAGGCACAGGGAAGCTTTGACAAGATATATACAATTTTGAGTTTAAACACTGCCTTCTTGCTTTGAAGCCCCCAATCTACTGCTAAGGTGGCAGCCCACCTCCAGGTGTCCTGACTTCATTTGGCTCCACCTTGGTGAAACCTCACCCAGGGCCCTTTGACACCTGAAGCTCTCGAAGGCTACAAAGCTGTCATGCCAGGGGTGGACTTGATGGAGACCCAGGAGGGCGGGGTGGCCATGCAGCTATTTTTGAAAATATTTGGCCAATTCACGATTTGAATTCTTTTTATGTTGTACATGAACTGTACGTAGTCATAAGTATTCTTGCCATTGGCTGCCATCTTGGAAGTCCCACACCTGGACTTTCAGAAGCAGAAGGTGAGAATGTTTACCTGCACAAAGCTGGGTATATTTGCTAACTAACATAAAATATTGTGTGAGAGTGGTACCCCTCCACCGTGCGTATCCTCAGAGGCTGGCAGAGTGACTGTATTGTGTGCGTGTGTGACCCTCAGAGGGGGGAGGGGGCAGAGAAGGGGCAGGGTGTGGGCGCACTTCTTTGTACAAACGTGAGTTTGAAAACCAGGCATATTTGCAATTTAGTCAACTCTAATTCTCTGTACTTCTGGAAGGGAGACGTGATGCGGATAACTGCAGCCAGCAAATAATTGAAAAATGATTCCCACTTTGTTCTGGGATAGTTTATATTAACTGTGGAGGAGCCTCCCACGTCATGTCAGGCTCCCCACCACCCTACTCCCACGGGTCTACCCTCTGTTCTGTGCTAGCTTGGGCTGGTGGTAAAACAAGCCCAGATTTTCCAACACGCTGACCATTGGCCCGAATGTCTGGGGGGAGTGGAACTATGAATTGAAAATTGCCAAGGGGAATAAGGCCACACAAAACCTCGGGACTGGACCCCCATCCATCTTCTTCCCGTGGCATCACTAACACCCTCTTGGGCCTCACCTGAAAGAATCTTACAAAATCAAATTTACTATAGCCCACTTACTGCTCTTTACTCTGTCCCTGGCTTTCCTCTCCGTACTGCCAAGGAAATATGATTGGTCCACTTCACATTTGCTGCCCTTCAGTTTGTTTCCAGTGTCTCTCTCTTTTTTTTTTTTTTTTTTTTTGCGGTACATGGGCCTCTCACTGTTGTGGCCTCTCCCGTTGTGGAGCACAGGCTCCGGGCGTGTAGGCTCAGCGGCCATGGCTCACGGGCCCAGCCACTCCATGGCATGTGGGATCCTCCCGGACTGGGGCATGAACCCGCGTCCCCTGCATCGGTAGGTGGACTCTCAACCACTGCGCCACCAGGGAAGCCCCTAGTGTCTCTTGAATGATAGATTATAACCAAGGAGGTTGAATTTCAAATAGGAAAAGAAGGTGGGGAATCTCTTCCTAAACAAAAAGTCATATTGGTGTTAAAAACAAGATCTTAACTTAAATTCTTGCCCTGTGCTTTTACATGCAATGTTTAAATTCGGGATTCTGTCCCAGAAGGCTGGGAATTTGCTCCCAAAGTCACTATCTTTGTTCAGATGAACAGCCCAAAGGGTCCAAGAGCCTCGTGGCTGGATGGCAGGAGGCAGGTAGAAGCTGGGCTGTGCTCTGGCTTGGTTATACCGTGTGAGTGGACCCCAGGCCCACGGAGACGTATGCGTTCATGCTTACTAAGCTGCATGTTTCGGGGCTGTAAGTGCATCCCATGTCCCCACAATATATGGACATGAAAGGAAAATGAGGGCTTTGCACGTTGCAGAGATGTAATTATGGTAATAAGCAGACCTTGTTGGCTGTGTGTCCTGTTCGGCATTTAACCCAGCTCTCTGCTGCAGCAGCCTGGGGAGTGGAGGGGCTTGGTGGGGGAACCATTTCCCAACTTGGGTTTCTTGGGTGACTTTTTACTGAACTGTCATATTCATACAGGAAAGGGCGAACCTCCTAAGTGTATGCCTTGATGAGCTTTCACTCACAGGACTCCTCCATGTACCCAAATCAAGAAACAAAACAGTCCCCATTTCCCATAACCCCCTAACCCCATTCCGGTCACCACCCCTACCCTCTCGAGGGCAGCTACCCTCTGAACCTCTCACAGCGCAGATTAGCTTCTCTGGTTTTGTACTTTATACAAATGGAATCACGCGGCACCCACTGTCTCGTGTCTGTTCATTTTGCTCTCTTTCGTGTTTATGACATTGATCTCTATCACTGCATGCAGTTGCAGTTTGTTCATTTTTGTGTTTGTATAGCATTCCTTTGTGGGACTATACTAAAATTTATTTTTCTGTTTTATCATTGATGAGCATTTGAATGGTTTCCCATTTTTGCCTTTTATGAAGAGTGCTGTTCTTAAAGCTCTTGTGTATGTCTTCTGGAAACCATACATCCACACTTCTGCTGATGTACCTGGGAGGGAAATTGCTGGGCCATTGCCTGTATGAATTCAACTTTAGTAGAAAATGCCAAAGATAGACTAGATATTTTTAAAGGGCTTTTTAGTTGTGGGAGGCTGGTTAACATCCTCACCAGAAAATGGCAGAAAGGAGCTAGCTTTGCTTTTTCAGACGGCACAGTGTAGTGGTTTTGGAGGGAGATAAACCTGGGTATATCAGTTCAACATTGAGTGTCCACTGTGTTAAGTGACAGTCTGTATTAGTTTCCGAGGGCTGCTGTAACAAGTTACCGCAAAGTTGGTGCTTAAAACAACACAGACTTATTCTCTTGCAGTTCTGGAGGTCAGAAGTCCAAAATGGGTCTCAGTGAGTAGAAATCAAGGTGTCAGCAAGACTGTGCTCCCTCCAGAGGCTCTAAAGGAGAGTCCATTTCCATCTCCTTGCCTTTTCCGGGTTCTAGAGCTGCATTTCTTGGCTCACAGCTCCTCCCTCCACCTTCAAGGCCAGCAGTGTAGCAGCTTTAAATCTCTGTTCTGTCTTCACATTGCCTGCTCCTCTCTGTAGCCAAAGCTCCCTCCACCAGCCTCTTATAAGGACACTTGTTATTGCATTTAGGACCCACCCACCCACATAACCCAGGAGAGTCTCCCCATCTCAAGACCCTTAACTTAATCACGTCTGCAAAGTCTCTTCTGCTATGTAAGGTAAGTCCCAGGTTTCAGGGATAAGGGCCTGGATGTTTTTGGGAGCCGTGACTCAGCCTTGTCTCTTGAGTTTCACCATGTCATCCATAACCCCCACCTTCATAAAGCATTGTCACCCTACCTCACAGGGTTGCCGAATTGTTCTGCTGCTCTCTGTGATTCTTGTTGTGTTGTGGGAAAAGATCACTGGATGGGACCAGAGAAGTGTATTTAAAGGATAGACGATGATTTGTTTCATCAGATTGTTAATTTATCTCCAGTGGTAACAAAGACTGTCAAACGGATAGGAAGGAAAATATCAAAATACAAGACACCCGAAGTGCAATGTGGGATCTTGGATCGGGTCCTGGAACAGAAAATGCACATTCGTAGAAAAACTGGTGAAATCCAAATATAAGCCTATAGTTTAGCCGATTTTGTCTTAGGAATTGTGCCGTGGTTCTGTAAGATATTAACGTTAGGGGAAGCAAGGTGAAGGATATACAGGAACTCTCTGCATGATCTTTACAGCTCTTCTGTAAATCTAGAATGACTTCAAAGTAGAAAGTTTAAAAAAAAAATGGGGGACACTCAGGTACCAGTGGAAAAGCTCCAGATTCCATCTGTTTATGTGACATGAGAGACAGGGGCCATTGTTGGCGAATGAATGTAGAGATCCAAACAGTAGTGATGAAGTTTAAAACATATATAACCATTTACGTGTAAATGGAGATCGGCGGGGTGTGCGACGAATAAGGTGCGTTTGTTATTCTGGTGGGAGCACATGGGTCATCTCCAGTCCCACCCAGGGCTCCCTGGGGGAGCGGGGCTGAGGATGGTCCTCGGGTGTGAATGGAGAGGAAGTCCTGCCCTCGGTCTCTGATTGATTCATCAGCTCCTCTCGGCCCTCCCCCCGGCCCTTCTCCCCTCTCTTCCTGGCCCCATCACGAGCTCAGTCTAAGGGCTCCCCAGTGGCCAACCGCCTCACAGCTGAGTTGTTATCTTGCCGTCACACACTTACCTGGGCACGGTTAGAGCTTCCTAATAAAATTTGTCACTGACTGTAATCCTATCACTGTCCAGACCCGGTTGATTAGCCCCTCTGGTTGTTTTGGCTTTGCTCTGCACCTCCAGCCTCTTCCGAGGAAGCTGGCAGAGAGAGGATTTCAGAGAGAGCTCTTGGCCCTATAAAAAGAGAACAGAGAAGAAGCAAACCAGGGCCACCAACTACTTCTACAATAATTAGATACAAATGGCTCAGCCCCGCTCCTGCCACCCGGTCAGCCCTACTTCAGGCCGCCAGGGCCAGAAGCGGGAGAGGGGCTGCCTTCTCTCGTGGTGCCGGAAGCTGCAGACTGGCCTCGCCTCCGCGCTCCTGACCGCTCCGCGTGCTGCCCGCACTCGTCCTCCGTCTCCTGAGATGGGGAGAGGGGATGATGAGGCGGGGCGGAGGCGGAAGCTTCTCGTCCGCTTCCTGGGAGCCATGCCACCACACCCCACACTGGCTGTGGACTGTCTGGGCCACACTCCCATCCCCTCCGCCAGGCTCCGCGGAGTGTCCTAGCAGGGGCTCCTGTGACTGTGTAACTCTCTCCACAGCTGCGTGCACACTGGCTGTGGACTGTCTGGGCCACACCCCCATCCCCTCCGCCAGGCTCCACGGAGTGTCCTAGCAGGGGCTCCTGTGACCGTGTAACTCTCTCCACAGCTGCGTGCACACTGGCTGTGGACTGTCTGGGCCATACCCCCATCCCCTCCGCCAGGCTCCACGGAGTGTCCTAGCAGGGGCTCCTGTGACCGTATAACTCTCTCCACAGCTGCGTGCACACTGGCTGTGGACTGTCTGGGCCACACTCCCGCCTCCTCCGCCAGGCTCCGCGGAGTGTCCTAGCAGGCTCCTGTGACTGTATAACTCTGTCCACAGCTGCGTGCACGCTGGCTGTGGACTGTCCGGGCCACACCCCATCCCCTCCGCCAGGCTCCGCGGAGTGTCCTAGCAGGCTCCTGTGACTGTATAACTCTCTGCACAGCTGCGTGCACACTGGCTGTGGACTGTCTGGGCCACACCCCGTCCCCCCCCGCCAGGCTCCGTGGAGTGTCCTAGCAGGGCTCCTGTGACTGTGTAACTCTGTCCACAGCTGCGTGCTTGATGCACAGCCCGGAAGCCCAGAAAGAGAGAGTATGTGGAGAATGCAAAGGGGGGCTCCTCCGAGGCGCACCTTCACTCAGCAGCTAGCTTACGGTGCCCGCCAAAGCTGTACAGACTGTGACTGGTGCGGGTGTGCAGGTGTCTGCGGGAGTGCGCTGGGATTTGCCGCGACTCTAAGTGTCCATGCAAACGGCCACCCCCCTCAGCTGTGTGTGTGTGTGTGTGTGTGTGTGTGTGGTGTACACACCGGCACGCTTGGCTCTGCGCTGGCCCTTTCTCCCTTCTCTCCAGCTCTGCTTTGCCGCACAGCTGCCACCTGCCTCCCTTCCGCTCCCTCCGCGCCATCCTGGGAGCCAGCTGCCCCTCCCGGCTCCAGACGCGACCCTGTTCTCTGTGAGTCTCCCTTTATCTCTGGACGTCTCCTTCCTCAGCCGTCAGGGCTTCGTGCTCTCTCTTCGGGCACCTGCCGGGCAGGAGGTAAACACCAGAACGACCGGAGTAGGTCCCAGCCACGCAGGCACGGGGAGCCCAGGTGAGGCCGGAGACTGGAGGCGGTGCTGCCCCTCGGAGCCCCCTGTCCCCCTGCGGTCGTGGCCCCTCCGTGGTTGGCACCCCTGCAGCCTCCAGCCCCCGCCCAGGGCCAGGGTGCGGGGCCCCCGCTCTGCCGGCCAGCATCAGGCCCAGCAGGGCTGCGGCAGGCGCTGTGGGAAGGCGGACAGCTCACGGTGGGGACAGAAGGGGGTGGCCATGACACAGGACCATAAACTCCATGGCTTACACAACGGAGGTTTATTGTCGCATGATTCTGGAGGCTGGAAGTCCAAGATTAAGGGGTCGGCAGGGTTGGATCCTTCTGAGACTTGTCTCCTTGGCTGGTGGATGTCTGTCTGTCTTCTCATGGCCTTCCCTACGCACCTGTCTGTGACCATATTTCCTCTTCTTATAGGGATGTCAGCCATACTGGATTAAGGCCCACCCTAATGACCTCATTTTAATTTAATTACCTTTTAAAGACCTTATCTCCAAATACAGCCTGAGGTGCTGTGGTGAGGACGTCAACATACGAATTTTAGGGGACACCGTTCGGCCCATAACAAGGTCCTCTCTGCCTGATCTCTGTAGGGCCGTTTCCCAGCGGCTCTGGCTAGAGCCAGGACATGCCCTTCACAGAACCCGAGCTCTTTCTCTTGCATGGCAGATGAGAGAGCTTTTGGTTTTGTGGCTTGCAAATTCATTGCAGAGAAAATGGAGGGTTTGGAGGGGGGCTATGCTTTTAATAATTTTGGAGGAGGAGAAGGCAATGCAACGTAGTGGCACGAATAGGAACTTTGGGAGGAGACAGTAGTCGTGTGGCCTCGATCAAATAACTTCGCCCCTCTGTGCATGTTTTCCCATCCACACCACGGGGCTGTGTGAGGATTAAGTAGGATGCTGTGTGTGAAATACCCAGGCACACAGTAGGTGCTCAACACCTGCTTCCTTCACTTTCAGTTTCAGTACTGATGCCACTGCCACCCTGCAGACAGGACAGTGTGGTGATGGCAGACACCCTGCACCCAGTGGGCTACTTGTCACATACCTGCTGTTCACACAAAGGAGCTGGGACAAGGGTCTGCTGAGTGCTCGGGGCAAACCAAATTCTGCTGCTTCTGAAAAAAACACACTCGAATGTCATTTCTGCGGATGCGGTCAAAGACAAAAATCTCTGTACATAAAGTGGTTATATTTTCATTGAAAGCAATGTCCAGCCTCAAGGGGTGGTTTGAACACAAACTTTGAAAAAAACTCACTGGGGGCAAAGGATGGAACCCAAAAACACGCAGGCTCAGCGGCCATGGCTCATGGGCCCAGCCGCTCCACGGCATGTGGGATCTTCCTGGACTGGGGCACGAACCCGTGTCCCCTGCATCGGCAGGCGGACTCTCAACCATTGCGCCACCAGGGAAGCCCAGAGTGGTTCTTAAACTTGAATGTAATTCAGAATCACCCGGGAGGCTGGTCAACACACAGATTGCCGGGCCCCAGTTTCTGATTCAATAGACCCAGAGTAGGGCCTGAGAAGTTGAATTTCTAGCAAGTGTCCAGGAAATGCTGACGCTGCTGGTCTGGGGACTGCATGCAGAGGAGCAGCACCCCACAGCATTAGTGCCTGTTAAGGTCTGTATTACCTTTTTCCCTCCAGCCTGTCCTGTCTTTGCTGTCGTCCTATCTGCCTGATCTGAGTTTCCTGCTCTTATCCTGGGCATAGGGCAGGTTCGTTGCAACTGCTCCATCCTCTGTCTGATTTACCTGTTAGTGGGCAACTGTTTCTTTGGCCTTCTTCTCTTTTTTCCTCTTTTACTCTCTTTTTGTATTTGGGCCTCCAGGTATGTCATCATGACCAAAGAGTAGACCTGACCCGGGGTACAGCTCCCTCAGTGATGCCTGTGCTGACCCCAGTTAGGAGGAGTCAGATGCAAAAAGAGCATCATTCCCATCGCCATTCCTCATCTTCTGTACCCCCGTGTGCCCCTACCCCAGCACACCAATTCCCTGGCCCCAATTCCCTAATCACTTTGCCAGAGTAAATAATTGCTGGTGTGTGGTGACCCCAGGTCATAGCCAACGGAGGAATGTAATTAAGGCCTTCATTTCCGACCATCTTGGGAGCTGTCTCCCAGCTGATACTTGTTCCTCTGGTCCCCTGCGCTGGTGCTTGTATCCTCCCGACCCTTCCCCTTCTGAGGCCAGAGAGCTTGGGTTGGAATAGAGTTGCTCATGTGCAGATGCGGGTGTTGCCTTCCTTTGTGTCCTCCCTCGCACGGAGGGAGAGGGCAGAACATCCTCTTCCCGGGGGCTGGGAGCACAGCCTCTCACGCGACACCTCATAGTGTGTGCGTGCTCTTTCATGACCGTTTCCGGGAGGGATCTGAGCCCAGAAACTTGCTCTGTGCCGCATCTTTCTGGACTCCTCAGCACCACATGGCCACCATTGCTTTTCCAGCGTTAGACCATCTGATGACATTTTCCGCTTGTGTCTGGAGCCCTGCTAATTCGTGCTTGCTGTGGATGGGCCTGGGTGAGCTGCCCTGGGTTGAGAAGGCCTGAAGGACTTGGAATGTGTCACGGTGGGTGGGACCCTAACATGGGAGGCAGAAGCCTTGCCTTTCGCTCGTGCCTCTTCCATCTCTCGATCCATACTGATTTCCCTTTGTCTTAAATGCGTGGTGCCTGCGTGCTTTGTTGGGGGAGATGATGACAGATAACTGCTTTTGACTTCTTTTGGAAACATTCCCCCTGGTCAAAGCAGGGGAAGAAAACATTTTCTTGCCTTTACGCTGATTCCTAAAGCTTAACCAGATTTGAGACAAAAATAAACCCATGACGACTCCAAGAGAAAGGCCAAGAATCACTTGTGTGTCCTTCCAGCGTGCCTTTTTTGGAATGGCAGGGGGGAACTACTGGGGAAAAAAGAGGGCAGTCAATGTTATGTAATGTTTTGGTGTCTGATGCCTGGAGCCTCATTTTGGAAGAAGGTCCAGTCTAACCTTGAGGGAAGCAGAAATTTTACTGATTTAAGAAAAGGAGGCTCATTGGCCGTCATCTCTAGGAAGGTCATTGCTGCAGTAAACTTGCACAGCCCACACGTTCTACCCCCGTGCCTGTGTGGACCCCAGCCTGGTATGCCTGGTCAGTTCCGGGCCACTGAGGCAGCTGAGGGGTGCAAGATGGCTCTCTCTGAGTGGGCCTGGCATGGCCTTCCCTTCCTGGCATCCCATTGGGCCCAGGAATCAAGCTCTCGGCTCCTTCTCCTCCTAGAAAGCTCTCCACGGGCAAAGATGTGTTCTTGACAGCTCACAGCCCACTGCCCTTTCCCCGCTGGACACATCAGGCACAGTTAACAACAAAATGCAAGGGGGCCCAAAAAAGGAACGTCCTTTACTTGCTGGAGATCAGTGCAAGAGAGCCCTCTTTAAAAATTTTTGCTTGGGGGTAGGCTTCTCTGTGGCTTAATGTTTGTGTTTAATGTCTACTCCCATGTGTCGGTAGATCCCCCACCTGTCGGAGGACCGGAACGGTCTGCCTTTTTAGACTCTCCACTTCAGCCACCTCCTGAGCTGTTTAGCACGTCAGTTCAGGTTGGTGGAGGTGATGCTAACGGGGAAAGCACTGCCACTGCATCCAACTCCCTCCCTGTGGAAACCCCCAGAAACCTCAGGGTGGGGACACAAGGAGCCCAAGCAGACCTCAGCCGAAGGACGCGGAGGTAGGAGACAGCTGTCCTCCTCGCTGCTCACCAGGCGAGCACTTCCGGGCCAGTGTGGGTAAGGCGCTGGCTGTGAAGGGTCAGCCCTGATTCCCTGTGGTCTGGGCTTCCTCCACCTGGCCTGTCACTTTCCTTCTGTACATGGTCTCCTGTAGGTATAGGAGCCAATCACCATTTAAAAGGAAGGGGGTGGGGGCTTCCCTGGTGGCGCCGTGGTTGAGAGTTGGCCTGCCAATGCAGGGGACACGGGTTTGTGCCCCGGTCTAGGAAGTTCCCACATGCCGCAGAGCGGCTGGGCCCGTGAGCCATGGCCGCTGAGCCTGCGCGTCCGGAGCCTGTGCTCCGCAACGGGAGAGGCCACAACAGTGAGAGGCCCGCATAACGCAAAAAAAAAAAAAAAAAAAAAGGAAGGGGATGGGTCTTGCTAATAAGGGCCTGCCCTGAATTAGCAACCAGGACCTTTGAGTTTGTACAATCCCTATTTGGAGGGATGGATACAGAAGAGAGTGTAATCCAGGAATAGTCCTCAGGCTTGAATCATCTTCTGTCTGAGGCCTCTAAGATTTGGCTCCTGCTGGGGTCCTGAGCCATGAAACAAGAGGCCCAGGGACACATTTACCCACTTGGGCCTCTTTGGACCTCCAAATTGCCCAGAGCAGCTCCAGGTCAGAATGGAACAGAGTCCTTACTCATGGACGTGCAAGAGTACTCTGGAGGGGCAGGAAGGGTCCTAGCCTTTCTGGCCTCCCCAGTCGACTCCCATCCCTGCAGCTGCTGGTGGGGAACAGCCCTCCTCAGGAGCCAAGTGGTTGGAAGAGTTGGGGAGGGGGAGTGAGGTGAACGTGTCCACTTGTTGCTGATGGAGCAGGACTGAAATTAATGGGCTCTTATTGCTCCCCCATTGATGCTGGCATCGGCGGTGTGTCCGGTTTCAGTCCTCTAGATGTCAGCCCAGGACGGACAGAGCTGCTCTCTTGTCCCGCCTAGTCTGTGCGGAGACCTACCTGCTCCCCAGGAGGGGCACTTCCTTCCTTTTTGAAACCCTTTGGTGGGAACTCCTAGATAAGGAGAAGTATACAGAAGGCCCGGGTTTTGATGTGGTTGTTTCTGAGATCTACGGACACTGTATTACATAACAGCATCATGTAGCTGCTTTGAGCACCAGGGAGAGCCTCTCGGACCTGCGTCCCAGTCCCATCCCTCTTAGTAACTTACGGTGTGAGCCCGGGCCTCTTCCGTAGCCTCTATGATGTCAACATGTTCATCTGTAATTTGGAGGGATCTCATGAAACAGTCCTCTTCCTTCCTGGAGGGGGCAAGGGATTTGAGAGATGAAAAAGAGGAGCTGGTGTCCAGGAAGGAAATGGACGATGTGAGTAGGAGAGCCATTTCACCTGGTGTCCTCAACCTGCAGTCACTGGCCTGGGGCCCCCAGCCGAGCTTCTGGAGGCTTATGCACCCTCTGAAGTCATCTGTGAGCACAGTGAGTGAGTGAGCACTTATCAGAGCCTTTGAGAAGATTCTCAGAGCACTCTTGGCACCCACAGGGTGAACACCCACTGGCAGCTGTGGGTGGCAGCAGCCACTAGGTGGGAGGGATGGGCCTCCCCTTAGAGGCAGCGTCTTGATCAGCAACTTAGCCCCTTGTCCTGGGGACCGAGGTTCACCTTGCTCCTGATTCTGGGTGAAGTTTGGGAAAGGCAGAGAAGCATGAGAAGTGGAGGCCCTCAGGTGTGACAGGGGAGTCAGAGAAGGACAGATTCCCAGCGAGGTGCATCCACACCCTTTGTGGGTACAGAGCTGGGACTTGGAGACCAGGATATGTCCCTTCAGATCCCTGGGCACTCATTTCCCTGAAATGCATCAACTGTGGGAAAAACACTGATCAAGCAGGACGTTTTCGGGAAATGGCTTCTCTAGCTTCTGAACCACTTTGGATGTGGACCTTTGTTCCCTTGGCCTGACTGGACTTTGGGTTGCTCTTATCTGGGGATGTTCCCGGTACCTAGTTGAATATTATCAGGGACCAAGGTGGTAGCTTACTGAGAACCACAACCTCAAACTGAATGGCTCTTAACAAGAGACCAGAAGCCCAGGAAATGGTGAAGAAGGAAGACAGTCAACTGGGAAAATGGAAATGAGGTGGAGCCCCAGGCATGGGCTCAAGTGAAGCTCCAAGTTCAAGATCATGTATGACCTAGTGTCTGTCTGTCTAGCCAGCAGCTAATTTTCACCTCATTAGAAAAAAGGGCTCCGATAATAAGCCAGTGAGTGGTTTGTCACGAACTCAGTTCAATTCAAAGCAATTCAGTTAATAAACCAAATATTTGTGAGTTACCTGTTGTGTCTTTAGTACCTTACCAGGCACCGTCAAGGACATGTAAGAAATAAAAGACACAGTCTCTGCTTTCGATGAGCTCATCAGTTCGCTGGGTAGAATAAACATTTATACAAGAAGAGCTGGAGAGAACCACGGCTAGGCTTCGTATAAACGTGCATCTAGAATTCCGTCTCTGGTCAAGTGCTGTTTGCTGGTTCTTGTATCTCCAGCTCGTGGCTTTTGAGAAATGATAGAATCCAGGGTCTCATCTGTCTCTTCCGCTTTTCCCATTTTAGGTCTGAGAGCTTGACCAGTGATAGTTTTCCTGGGAAGAAGTAACATCGATGCAGAGGGAATGAGCTTGTACCTGGTTAGGAGATGAGAAGGAGGGATGATTGTTAGATTAAAGGTTGTTCTTTCCAAGAGGGAGTATGGATTCCTTGACTTGCCTCCATCCCTTCCATCCTACTCACCCTTTCTTTGACTTCGGCCTCTGTGTAAGCTGACCACATGACTGGGCACTCTGTTCAATAAACTCCTAGTTCTTCAGGGGGAAAAATGCCCTGATTTATAGCATATGCCAATTTCTGTGATGTAACTGTTCCCACCATGATGAGCTCAAGCCACCAATGGTTTAACAACCAGAACACAGAATCCCTAAAATTTAACAGTCGGCTGTCCTGAGCTTGTGCACCACTGCGAGTCCCCTCCCTGTTGAGCTGGTCACCACTGACCACTTCACAGAGCACTGGGTCCAGATCTTATTGGCAGAGTGGTGGCTTCCATAAAATACCAGGTTGGGTACCCACTGGGTAGCATCCCCTGGGGATGGGAATTTCAAGAAAGAAAATGTAGCTCCATTTAGTACCTAGTATCCCAACAGAATGATCAGAGATAGAAACTGAAAGTTGAGAGAGACAGAGAGAGAGAGAGAGAGAGAGAGAGGGAGTCTTTGTGGCTGTTGGAGTTCTTAAACTTAGGAGAGAAGCTCATCTTTCTGAGCTATGCTGTGTGGCCTGGAAGGAAGACTGACTTAGATGACCTCTGAAGATTATTAAATCCATTTGTAGAAAGCTTACATGAAGCCTTCTGATGGGTTAGGGATCAGGACCCCTCTGTTTTGTGTGTGTGTGTGTTTGGTTGGTTGGTTGGTTTTTGCGGTACGCGGGCCTCTCACTGTCGTGGCCTCTCCCGTTGCGGAGCACAGGCTCCGGATGTGCAGGCTCAGCGGCCATGGCTCACGAGCCCGGCCGCTCCGTGGCATGTGGGATCCTCCTGGACCGGGACACGAACCCGTGTCCCCTGCATCGGCAGGCAGACTCTCAACCACTGAGCCACCAGGGAAGCCCAGGACCCCTCTGTTTTCAAGATGGTATCCCGTCACCTTTGCACCCTTTTCACTGAGCCCATCTTCCTCATACCTTCTGATCCATTTTGCTCCAGGGTAATCCCCTTCATCATCGACAAGATGTCAGATTACCCAGGTCTGGTTGAAAACATCAGTACTTAAGAGGTCAAGGCTTACCTGGTCCTACGTCTCAGGGATGTGCACTTCCTACAGTTTCCCCCCGCCTCCCCTCCACGTTGAGATCCCTGATGGGATCCCTAATGGGGTCTGAGAGGAGTGTGTGCCCATCCACTAGGAACGATGGGAACAGAGTCCAGGCGGCGCTGAGTCTTGGTGCCTGTGAGCAGGGAAGTGGGTGGGGGGAGAGGAGGTTCACGTCAGCTTCTCCAGGTGATGTGCCGTTCCATCCAGGCTCCCGTGGGAACCTGGCGAGCCAGCTGAAGGTCTCTAAGGCGAAATCAACCAGAAATGTCAGTCAGGCAGTGGAGCGGGGCTAGAAAAATCAATGCTGAACTCCAGATGCCAGGAGGGCAGGAGAGGGGGGACGAGAGGACAGAATGAGAGCATTTGTTTGCAATTCTAATATAACAAATCAACAGATCACTGGGCAAAGATGCCTAATGAAAATGCACATGGTGGATGTGGGCAGGCAGAGACAGGAAGGGAGGGATGGAAAGTCCAGGCACGGGGCCTGCTGAGGAATTCAAAGGTATTGTGACCATGGCAGTCCTGCTGCCAAGGGCAAGGGTGCCCAGACCAGCTAGCCTTGGGCTGGAATCCTAAGTCTGCCACTTATTCATTGTGTGGCCTTGGGCCCGGTACCTCACCTTCTTGGTCCTCCATTTCTATAAAACACAGACCATGTAGGGGTTTTGTGAGGATGAAAGGAGATAACCAGGATAGCCGATCCCTGCTTTATGGAAACAGCTTTTTTCTGTTTTTAAAACACATACTTTTTTCTTATTTAAAACAGATAGTGACTGGGCATAAAGTTAATTTCCTTTCCCTTCTGGAGGCAGTTTGAAGGCCTTCACCAGGTTTCCTGCCTGGGCCCCTCTGGTGGAACTGGCAAATCCCACGCTTCCCTAGCTCTGCTTTCAGATCTTTTTCTAGCTGTGCAACGCGGGGCAGATTTTAATGGCACGGGGTCTGCCCTTCCTCATGTGTGAAGTGACGGTTACAGTGCCCAGCTGTCTGGGCTACTGTGAGGCTGAGATGCAGGGGATGTTGGTTGTTCTTACCTCACCTTTACTGCTGAGCATGAAGCGCAGTCTCTGGTCTAAGGATGCTACATGTAGTATCTCATTTAACCACAACAGCTGTAAGCACCTAGTCCTGTTATTCATTTACGGCTTAGGGAGAGGGGAAGTCCGTCTGACTGATTACGCCCAAGACCACACCTGGCTACCTCGGCCTCAGCCCACTGGCCTCCCTGCCTCCATCTGAGCTCTCGCTAACATGATGCAGAGCTGAGCTGGGCCTGTCAGGGAGACGTCAGCTCAGCTTTTAGAGTGGGGCGAATGATCCCCTTCATCAAGAACTTGTGAGTTTTACCCTTTAACTGTGGCCTTGATTTTACCATCTGTCATGTGAGCCCGAGAGGCTGTGAAAAATGTGGGTGTGAAAAATGCCATTATCTATTCAGAAGTGAGTGTCACAGTCGTGCAGGGGTGACCGTGTGCTATAGACTGAATGTGGGTGTCCCCCTAAATTCATATGTTGAAACCTAATCCCCAGTGTGATGGTATTAGGAGGTGGGGCCTTTGGGAGGTACTTAGGTCACTAGGGTGGAGCCCCCATGAATGGGATTAGTGTCCTTATAAAAGAGACCCCAGAGAGTTCCCTCTCCTCTGCTGCCATGTGAGGCCACAGTGAGAAGACGGCCGTCTGTGAACCAGGAAGAGGGCTCTCACCAGACACGGAATCTGCCGGCACCTTGATTTTGGACTTCTCGGCCTCCAGGGCTGTGAGAAATAAATTGCTGTTGTTTACAAGCCAGCCAGTCTGTGGTATTCTGTCACTGCAACCCAGAGGATGAAGAAAATGCAATAATTTCTGGTCTGCACCAAGGAGATAGTCGCTCGTGCACCATCCCCCTAGGCAGCTGGGTGCGTCTGTGTGTCTGTGACGTGCGGTCTGTGGGCACGACCCCACAGTGGCACCGACAAGGGTTGAATGAGTGGACACCACACCAGGCACGCCCACCCAGCTCCAGTGAGAAGGCTGTGAAGACATCAGGATGCTACGGATGGGAGTTACCTGAGACAAAACTCTGCTCTTCTGCTTCGTAGATGCTGTGGAAGAAGGAACAGGTGGCAGGTGTGGGAGAGTGGCTGCCGGTGTAAGGGTGGCAGTGGGGAGGTGGTTTTTCTGGCCAGATCAGGAAGTTAATGGGAACCCAGCTTAAGGAGATACTTCTGGAAGGGCCCAGTGGTGCTGCTGTTCGCCCTGTGGGAGTGGGAATGGCCACTGTCAGCTGCTTCTGCACTTCCAGAAAAATGAGGTAGCGTGTGTGCGCTGCAGGTGTGGTCGGCGGAGTCCTCGATGTGTGTGGCTGGGGGCTGCACACCCCTGGATAGGCACGCCCTCAGACCGCCCAGTCCCTCCCACCCCACACCAACACCCACCTCAGCACAGCTGTGCACCAGGCTGCCCGTTGGTGGGGGTGGGGCTGGAACTTACAGCCCTGTAGTTGCCACCGCTCGTCAGCATACTCCAAGCACAGAACGTGGTCCGCTGTGTCCAGAAGGGAGGTGATTCCTGATGACAACACCGGAGGAAAAGGCATGGTTAAGGGGGTGAGAAGGGGTGTGTTTGGTTTGGTTGCCTAATTTGAAGGAGAGAAGTAAATGGGGGAGAGGATTTCAAAACAAAACTGTCAGATTCTAGAAAAGACTATTAAGAATAGTAAGTCTAAAAAAAGAAAATGAATAGTAAGGCTTAAATTTAGCAAGATGATGCTCTTAAGGTCATCTAAATGTTTTAGGTCTGGCTCAGCGTATAAGCGGGGTGTTTGGAGAGGAAGAACAAAGTACCCCCAAGGTCACAGAGCGGTGCGTGGCCCCGTTGGCACCTGATTTAGTATGCTGACCTATACTGAAGCCGATCGGTTCCCTGGTCCTCTCTGCTTATTGATAGGATCGACCTATTATCGTGTTTCCTGGATTGGAAGCCCACATTTTTAAAAAGAAGCCATGCCAGAGACGTTTTAGTTTGAGAGAAGGGCCAGTTTAGAAAATGTAGGGGAACCCTGGAGATACCGGTCTTGGGACGTTTTCTCCGCTGAGTCCTTCTGTGACCATATTTTCCCTTACATGTAACAAAGAAAGGATACAGACATGAGGTTAATTAAGAGGGATGTATCTAAAGGAGAGCTGAGTGCAGAGCAATCCAGGGGGAACGCGGCCGTGACCACCCGCGGCATCGTCGTCACTGCCCTTGATCCCTATCGACTCAGGACGTGCATGGAGACAGACCGAGGGCCCACTGGCAGCTGCTCATTGACTCTAGAAATGTGCAGGGTGAGAGGGCCTGGAAGCATGGTCATGAAACCACCAGTTTCTCTTATCATCGTTCAGAGGGAAGAAACAGTATGCAGGGTGTCAGCAGAACTGCGTCCTGGGAAGAAAACGCCTTGGTTGACTTTACCTCCAGGGAGCACGACTCCTCTTTGCTAAGTCTTGGGACTTGAAGATGCAATTGCGAGCAGCCCAGAAGACGGAAGACTCCCTCCAAAGAGAACAGGGTGTAAAAAAAAGGATGATGTCACTGATGGGATTTGCCTTTGCCGTAGGAAGAAAGCTACAGAGAAGGGAGAGGCTCTGAGCATCAGTGAAGGACTATCTTCCAGTTGGGCAAAACGTCCGGTTCCTGCACAGAACTTGAGGGCGCTGGGCCTCGGGGGGTGCCAGGCGTGTGAAATGCAGTGGAGAGGCCCGCTTCCCTCGGGACCTCGGCCTCCTGTGTGATGAAGCCCAGGTTGGCAGTCAGGTGCACAGCTGGGACAGCATAGACCCTGCCAGTCAGAACCAACACTGCTTGCAAACAGCCCATCGGACCCTACTAGTGCCACCCCGCTCGGTGTTGCCAGCCTTGGGCTCACGTAGGGGTTTGACTTCTTAGAGCCATGCGAGTCCCAACAACCCATAACCTTATGTCTATCAGACCAGGGCAAGGGGAGGCAAAGGGACTCCAAGAAGAAGCCATACAGAAAGTCAGGAGGCAGAAGGCATTGCTTTTGGGGACAACC
Organism: Stenella coeruleoalba; assembly: GCF_951394435.1. Classification (NCBI taxonomy): domain Eukaryota; kingdom Metazoa; phylum Chordata; class Mammalia; order Artiodactyla; family Delphinidae; genus Stenella; species Stenella coeruleoalba. Next base: position 85,023,874 of record NC_137155.1, on the reverse strand, counting down.
TGATTCCTTGCTTAACACCCTCTTTCATACTAAATTGTAAGCTCCGGGAAGCCTGGGACCACTTTTTGTCTTAGCCACTCTTCCACGCACACCTGATGCTTAGCCCAGGGCCTGGGGCACAGTGTGTGCTTCATAAGTGCTAATTAAGTGCATGCAATGAGTTTGCAGAGGGCGAGCTTCTCTGAGTGACAACTTGGGGAGGACAAAGTTCAGCATCTAAAAGAAAAATGGAAAACAGCAGGACGAGTCCTCTGGAGAAGCAGCAGGGTGGAATCCAGAAAGCAAGCGTAGGTAGTGGGGAAAGCTGCCCACTGGGGAGAAGTAAGGTCTTGAGGCATTCCCAAGAGAGAGGGGGCGGGAAGGACATCTGCTAGAACTTCTGAATATGGGTTGGGTGCTGGGAGGATGCTTCGTTTCAATCTTTCCAGGTTTTTTCCCCTTTGTTTCCTGTTTCTCTGCTTACTTACCTGCAATCTTACGTACAACCTGCAGGCTCACCCCAGCTGCTGGCATCTGGGACCTCTGTGGCCCCAAGATCCAGGCTGGTGACACCAAACATGTTCCTTTCATCACCAACTCTTTGCTCCCGACCGATAACTTTTCTCCACCTCTTCAGATGTGTCTTGGACGTGCCCTTGCTTTTGCCCCTGGGTCTCCCAGGCCAACCCCGAAGGCAAGTGCGATCATTCAGGGCTGGAGCTCCTCCCCAGACAGAATGAGCTGATGGTCCCCGAGCCTCGGCAGATCTGGGGCCTCCTTTCAGCTGACGGAGTAGTGACTTGAGGCCAGGAATGTCATTCTTGTGTGCGATTTTCACCGAGAGTTTTGGTGACGTGCTACTTTGCAAAATGATTGGCCCTCCTTGCCCTGAAGGTCCCCTTTCCAAACACAGCCCCGTTAAACCTCTAGCCTCATTAAGCTGGGTCTACCTTTGGGATCTCCCACCTCTGACATTCAACCTTTGCTGGCCTGGGGCAAATAAATCATTCTTTGAGAGACCTTCATTTTCCCAACTGGTGGCCTAGCAATAGTATTATTATATGACTGAATAGGTTGTTTAAATGTGGTAGATTCAGGATATCTTTATCTTTATATATATATATAGAGAGAGAGAGAGAGAGAGCTTAAAAAGTAATTCCATTCATTACTACCTAGAAAGGTAGAGCTTAGTAGAATAAGCACATGGACACACTGTCGTTTTATAGCCTTGGGATCCGCGGGCAGTGTCCCGTGCTTGGAGACATCAGTGAGAGATAAGCAAATTCTACTGTCCTCAATTCAGTTCAGTGAGTAGGTATGGAGGATGCAGTCTAGCCCAGGCACTGTGCTGGGTACTGCAGACCCTGAAAGAATTAACCATGGCCTGAGGAGCTCCCAGCCCCACTTACAGCTCAGTCTTCCAAAATGCTGTAAAAGGAAGCATCTTGTCCAAGATCTCCTATCAAGTTCAGTGACAGCCAAGTTTAGAAATCACTTCTGGAATTTGCATTTTGTTGCAATTCAGGCGAGATGCAGTCTCACGGGGCAGAAGCTAGCCGGGGAGAGCGTCTGGGACCAAGTCAGGAGCTCTGTCCCTGATGGAAACTCACCACATGATTGTAGGCAAGCCACAGTGTTGTGATTTACATTGGAAGGAACCCAGGGTCCACTATTCCTAGGATATGTTTAAGGAGGCTGAGTGAGTCTTTACTGCTCCAAGCCTTAGATTTTTCTGTATACTGTATAAAATAGAAATAATAATGGGATACTTACCTTCCATGCTCCCTTACATGGGTTTTAGGAAATAAAATGTGAAAACAGCTGTCAGAATATATTTGAAAAATAAGAAGTCCGTAAGGCATCTGGATTCTGCCTCTAGAAGCAAGCGTCATCCTGCTTAGCAACCTTCTTTGCTCTTCTTTCCCTTTTCTACCAGGTGCCCTAGTGAAACCCTGCCCAGCACGGTTGCAGCAAAGAGAGTCAGATACAATTTTTAAAAACATTCTACTTATGGGCAAAAATCCCTTAGCAGCATCTGGGCCCTAACCTATGCAGAGTTGGCTCTTTCTACAAACAAGTTCCTGATAATCACCCTTCATGGTGAAATATTTGATTTATTCGATGGAGGTTCACTGGAGGGCCTTTCGAAGACGAAATTGTGTAATAACATTTACTAGGAGCTTCAGGGACAGGGAGGAAGGAGCAGAGAGCATTATGACCACACACCCCTGGAATTGTTACCATATTAAACCTGTGTTCCATGAGTGGATGGATTTTCTGATGCAGTGGGGTATCTTGCCTCTGGACAGTGAAATTGCTATCCTCTGCCACAGAATAAATTACCTGTCAGGCTCTTTTAAGTAGTTTCAGGATGGTTAGTTTGAAGACAGCAGCACACGCCGGGGAAGGCAGGTGGGGCTCGGGGTGGGGAGAGCTTACTTTCAAAAGTTGCCGGTTGCGTGTCATAGTGTTATTTGCTGTGTCGTGTTGATCTGGTGTGATGTGACAGCTGCACGTGAGAGGCAGAACCTCAAAGACTTGCGAACTGCCTGCCAGCTGTTTGCACACCTTACATCTGTGGAAGGCAGTGGAGAAGGTAAACCAAGGCTCCCTTTTTTAAACATAGGGATCCTGGCACTTTCCTGCAGTTTGAAGCTCAAAACTTTTAGAGTGGCCTTGTTGTGGGGAAATGGGAGGATGTAAACTAACTGACTCCTGTAAAAATAAAAGTGTGTTCTGTGGCAGCAATGCACAACCCCACACAGACCCATGCACACCTGCATGCATGTGTGGGCGCGCGCGCACACACACACACACACACACACACACACACACACACAGAGAATAAGGTTTTCCAAGTAGCTAGCCAGAGCGTGTTATCCTAATCCCATAAAGCTTCAGAAAGTACGTACTGTTTACTTAATTTTAGGACAGTTTCTGGGGTCAAGAACCAGATGCTTTTCACCCTGGTAATCCCCCGGCCAGCAGGGCCTCTAGGATCACAGGTAAAAAAGGCAACTGTATTAAAACATTTGCTAGTGGCTTTAGGGAAGGGGAAGGGAGGAGAGAGCAGAAAGAATTACTACCACGGACTTTGGTTGATCATCTATCACCTGATCTGAGTTCAGGGCTTGCCCCCTTAACCAGTGGTTTGCAAATGTTTTGGTTCCAGAAGCTGTTTGAGCTGCAGAAAATGCCTTTCCTTCTCCCACAAACATCCCTGGCAACTGTGTCACCTGAGGTGAATAGGAAGTGTAGTTATGCACTGATATATGCATATGCATGGATTTATGCATATGTATGTATACGTATTATATATGTATGTTATGTTCATATGTGTATGTATGTGTTTGGACGTGTATATGTGTGTGTGTGTATACACATATTATATGGATACCCACTTATTCATGTATTCTCAAGTGCAGATGGTCATCCCTTCTGGGATACCTGTCTGCAGACAGCCTGGAGCATTTTGTGAGGCTCCCAGAGATGATTTCTTTCTCCAGGGCTGGCCTCCATGACTGCCGAGCCCGGGCGAGGTGGGCTGCAGCATCTGTGGTCCATGTGTCTGAAGCCCCGGCATCTGCCAGCTGAGGTGCAAGTGTCAGGGCAGCTGGATCTGGCAGAGACTATTTTCTGCTTCTCAGTTCCCTCCAGGCCAGAGATAAAACAAGAAGTGCAGTTTCTGAATGAACCAGGGATGTTTAACGTTCTGGCTGATAGTATAGCACGTTATACATTATACGTGGTAATAACAGTGAGTTGATACTTGCTGCCTGGGATAGAAGGTTTAAAAGGGGCATGACAGTTTGTCTCAATGCTGGTTGAAGAATTAATACATCCACGTGCTTCATAGAGTCATGGCCTGTTAAACCTTTGACACCATCATGTAAAAGCCTTTTAACAACTTATTTTCCAGCAATAACCAGTTGATTTGAACAAAACTTTTTGTCTTGATATGCTGACAGTTAGTCATAAAGGAGATTGAAAAAAAAAAAACAACCATGAGGTCAAGAAGAGAATTGTCAATATAAAACACATTTAAAACCATGCGAAATTATAATTTTTTAAAACATCTATTGGGGGCTTCCCTGGTGGCGCAGTGGTTGAGAGTCTGCCTGCCAATGCAGGGGACACGGGTTCGTGCCCCAGTCCGGGAAGTTCCCACATGCCACGGAGCGGCTGGGCCTGTGAGCCATGGCCGCTGAGCCTGCGCGTCCGGAGCCTGTGCTCCGCAACAGGAGAGGCCACAACAGTGAGAGGCCCGCGTACCAAAAAAAAAAAAAAAAATCTATTGGGCTCTTAGCAGGTGCTGGAAAATGGGCTAAGCCAGGCCAATTGCTAGCAAGTGGTAAATATGGGATACTACCACAGTCTCCTATCAGAGTCCTTGCTTTACCATGATGCTATATGACATCTTTAAATGTGTTAGGCTAATACTGAGATTATCTGGCTAGAATTATCATCTTAGGCTAATATTCACTGTGTGGTTAGGAGGTGAGCCGTTCCATGTGGGTAACGAGAACAGTAGCTGTGCTGCAAATAACACCATTATGCATCTAACACCCCTTTATTTTTGCTGTGTCATTTTGGACCTTTGACAATGGAAGCCTAGAAAGTAGCAATAAAAGAGATGAATGTTTATCGAGTGCCTACGACATGCCAGGCACTGTGCCCAGTGCTTTATCTGTGGATTATGTGATAAAAGCAACCGACCATCACTTAATATTATCTACGTCTCATAGATGAGGAAATTGAAGCTCCAAGTGATCGCATTTCAACCAGAGTCTCACCCTTTAACCTCACGTTACCAGCATGTGCTTTTGGCATATTGTGTGCAAACCCGTTTACGTGCTTTCATATCCGTAAGTTGTGCTGAGACTTTCCCGCAGGGAGTGTACCCAAGACAAGCTTCTCAAAGCCACGGCCAGTTTCCGCCAGAGTCAGGACGGACTCTTTGTCAAAGAGATGGGAGCCATCCTCCTACCACTCCAACCACGTGCTGAACGCGGCTCCTGCCACTTCTCACTCCCACCCTGTCCTTCAACTCCTGTCCTCAGCCTGCTGACACTGCTCGGGTGACGGTGTGCACCCTCATCATCGTGGTCCCCACCTCTGGGTCTTCCTGTATTTTCAGGTTGTGGGCACTTAGTGGTTTGCGTCAACCTGGGGAGGGAGAAATGAGGGAGATCTCTGCTTACTTTGCACTGGGTGAGCCAACAGAGGGAGGAGCTGGAAGAATCAATCAGGGCGCAGGGGGCAAAGGATCTCGTGGTTCAGATCCGGCAGCTTTGTTTTGCATCAGGTGCAGCTCTCCTCTCATTCCTGATCCTGAGCTATGCACGGTCACAACTCTGACACCCACACACCACCGATTCTTGCGGCTTCATTTGTAAGAAATTGTGCGTCTGTGTTCTCCCACACACGCACTGTGGCCACATCCCTCCCTGCTAGACTTCTGCCCCTCGAGATCCAGTTTCATCAGGGCCTTTAACAACTTCAGCTCCGGACCGTGAAGGGGAGGGGCAGGGAGCCGCCTTCTGACAGTTGGCAAAGACCTGGATGTTTTAGGACCTGACTTTAGATGCTCTGTGTCCTGACCGTTGTGTTTCTGGAGAGGCTCTTTTGAGAGTGAAACAGACACCCAATGCTAGTCAGTGGGTCCCCTGGATTGGATTCTCTCCTCCACAGAGTCAACTGGTAGCCTTCCTCATCTGAGGATTCAGGGAACCCAGGAAGGGGACCTAGAATGGAATTCCCCAAGCTTGGTCTTCGGTACCCATAACGTCAGGTCCAAAGTCAAGAACAAGTCATGCTTGTGTGACGTGGAACGTCCCTTGGGCACTGGAGCCAGGAAGCCCAGTCAAATCCAAGCCCGGTGGCCCCGCACAGCACCTGCAGTGGTGGAGTCCAGGTGTCCTCAAGCCCTGAAATGCCTGTCTCCTTCGGTGGAGTATGGCGGCTGGGAAGCCACTGCATGGACCCCATCCCAGCTTGCGGCTGGGGGGGGGGCGGGATTTCAACAGTCATTCCTAGTGTGTGGCAGACACCCTTTAGCCTCTCCCTTCTCTCTCCTGTTCAGTAACCTTCTCACTAATTTCTGTCCTTGTACCGATTTCAGATCTCCCAATGTCTTTGGATGGTCAGCCATCAACTAAAATCCAGTGCCCCGATTCTCCTTGTAGCAACTTGGAGAAGGTCGGAATGGGAACTTTTCTCTGGGACTCTCCTAGGATTGGAAATTTAGGGGAAGACAGCCTTGCTTTGACTGGGACCTTCCACCCCTCTGGCTCCTTCTGCTGTGTTTCCAGTGGTGGTGGCAGCCCTTGCAGCTAAGGTGCAGGTGGAGAGCTGGCACTCCTGGAGCGGCTGGCTCTGTCCCCATTGCTCATAATCTATGGGACAGGCCTTTCCCTGTGTCCCTCTCCCCCGGCTCCAGGACGGCAAGGCGGCATAATTATCTTGGACAGCTGAACCGTGTTCATTGCCATGGCCTTACCTCATCAGTCCCCTGTTTTTCCCTCTAGCTGCTTAAAATATAAACCAGATCCCTTGTCCCCCGAGTCCGACTCCCTTCAGAGCGGGACGGAGTGCAGTGTGTCATATGTCCTCTGATTTGCAGCGTGTTTGGGTGATGATGCCAGATGGGCACGGGGGAGGGAGAGGGCGGCTCGGAGCGTGCAGAGGGAAGGGAATTCAGTTTTTCTGGGGCACCAGGCCCAGTGGGTGACTTCAGTGAGCTGTTTGCCTCTGAGGCCCCATCTGTGGATCAGAGGGAAACCTGTAAGTCACCGGTCATTTTCTGGGAACTTGAGGAGCCTGGAGTCTGTGCGGAGTCCCTGAGCCATAAACACTTCACTGCAGTGTAGCTCTGGAGAACGTCGGGGCCACTGCCGTTTCCATCCCCAACACCATGGAGCTAGGGTTGGAGGCTGCAGTGCCTGTTTCCTGCTGGGCACCGACCCAACCCTCGCCTCTGCGTCACAGGACTTATCCCTGGACTTCGGGGCTTTGCGAGAGACGAGAGAGAAGAGAGAAGAGAATATCCCAGGGCACCGGAAAGGGGGAGGGGGGTGTGCGCAGGCTCAGCTGACGTGCCCACAGGCAGCCATGCTGGTACACTGGCCAGTGCCCTCACGTGTCCCGTGGGCGCCCGGGGGTTGGGTGACCAGATCCCAGATAAGCATTCCTGACACGGGCAGTCCCAGCACACACTCGGACACAGATGACTCCCACACTTCTGTCAGACTGTGACTCTTAAGTCTTCCTGCCACTTTCCACTTTCTTGGATGCCCCTCATCTTCCTTCCGCCAACAACAAACCTCACCCTGTAAGCTCCAGCCTCCCTTCCCTTATAGGATTTGGGGTAATGGGAGGGTGTTAGTGGTCCTCTTGCGGGGGAAGAGCCGGCCCGAGTGGGGGCCACCACGGATGGGATTGACGGCTCCATCAAGAGCACTGATTAGAACAGGCTGTGGTAAGATGGAGCGTTGTCATGGAAACCAGCTCTTGATGTTGTCCAGATTTCAGAATCTCTCTCCTCTCCCCACCTTGGTTTTTACCGCAAGGCTATGGCTACATGTTTGGCAGGAGTTTGTGGGCCCACAGCCTCCTCGGATGAGGACCTCGGATGTCAGCCAGCCTCTGCCACAAAGCTGCCCTTCTAAATGGGGACGTGGCCCTGCGTGGCCAGGAAGCCTGAGGCAGGGCCCACGTACTTCTGCCGTGATCCTGAAGATACAGCTGGCGTATGCGGATGCCAGAAGCAGAGTCTGAGGCCCTGAGATGTGCCCTCTGTGCATGGAGAGGGGCGGGGGAGAGGTGGGGAGGGCTGGGAAGGTGGACCCCAGCTCCACTGCCCCGCAGTGTGGCCCCAGAGGAGAGAAGCTGGGAGGAGGAGGCGGGCATGGGGTGCACGTTGCAGGTGAAAAACCAGAGTGTGGACTTGGGTTATCACGCGGGCCAGAATTCAGGCGTGGCTCAAGTGTTCCGCCTGCACGGGGGGCTCATCCTCTAACTCCTCCATACCTACACCCACCCAGGGTCACGCTCGTGTAGCCAAGGGTGGTGAGAGCGGAGCAAAGTGTGACATTCTGACTCAGCACATCATCATTCAAACCTGTGTGCCTCAGTGTCTCCAGACAGCAAAATGAGGATCACGTCCTTAGGTCTGACCGCATCCATCCAAGGATGGTATCAATCTAAAAAGAGACAGCAGAGGGCAAGCTCTTTGGAGAGGAACAAGTCTTATACAAAGTAAAGAAGTCATCGTTGTCGGGAATTTACCGTGAGATGGACTTGGAACCACAGGACTTAACCGAGAGCCCCAGGCTGGCCTTTGTCTTGGAGAACCTGCATGTCTAAGTTTGAGTTTTGCTAAATTTCTGGGAGAGACACTGCACAGTGCCTACAGCACGTTCACCCACCTGTCCTCCCTCTTTGCCTCCCCACCGTGGGCAGCAGGCATGGGCATGGCAGGCAAGCCACCAGGCTGGTTAATGTGGGCTGGGCCCCAGCTACAAGTGAGGTGGGCACCCAACTGTGCCAGAAAACCGTGCAGCTAGGGGTTGGGTGCACACTGTGGCCAAAGGGAGCATTGAAATTCGACGCTGGAAGTGCCAGGTCTGGTGCCAGTGAGGGGGCTGGGGTTGAGGACCGGGAGACAAGGGCACAACGTCAGGAGCCGAGGAAACGTGGGAGCAAGGCGAGGAGAGACCAAAGGCAGACAGTGTCCTGGAGTCGGGAGGGGCCGTGAGGTGGGCGGCCAGCTGGGGTTAACGGCGGTTACCGTCATTGCACTAACAGGTGCCGAACCTTCGTTGATTCATTGGCACGGGCCGTTGTCAGTCCCTAGGGATCTGGATCCCCAGTGTTTCTCTCTGTGTATCCTTAGCCTGGGTTCTGACATGGGGAACATTTTGTTTCTAATTTTCCTCCTCTGCCTTCTCAAGTGAGTATAATGAGGGTACAGAGGGACTTCCCCAGTGTGGCAGTTCTTTCCAGAATCCAGGGAGATGCAGATGAGATATTAGGAGGACAAGGGATGGCCTGAATCCCTTCATCTCACTTCTCAGGAGGTCTGGGGTGTCCCAGGTGGGCTCTTCTGTCTGGGGGCCTCTCCTTCCAAGCAGTAAAACGAGCCTCGCTTTAAGGAAGATGGTAAGAGGTGAGGTGGTATCCAGCTGATTCTTTGTTCTGAGAACAGAGTGGCAGCTTCAGATGCAAGCCAGCCACTCTCCTCTTTTGGTGGTGTCCGTACTACACATAAAACCCAGAAAAACATCCTGTTTCGAATGGCTCTGCTCATGGTCACGTGTCCTCTCTCAGGTGTGTTTTATTTGCTGTCCTTTTACCTCAAGCTGCCTGCTTAGCACTAACTAGCAAGATGGGCACCGAAGCCTTTGCTGGTGTTTGTTTTAGGATGGAAGGTGTTGGAGGATGTGCCTCGCCCACTTTAGGGACCCAAAGGCATGTTTCCACCATCACTTCGGCCATGATGATAAAAGGGTGACATCAAACCAGTTGCTGTAGTAACAGGCAACATCACATAGTTGTCAAAAGTGATGAATGATTTTCACAGTCAAAAATATTGATTCTTTTTTCAAAAATTTTACTTTGGTAAGGGGATATCCGTAGAACTTCGGAAATGAAATGTAGCTCCTAAATTTGTCAACCCAGTCGAATACTTTAACCTTGTCGTTTTGTCCCTGTTGCCGATCGAGTACTGGTATCAACCAGAGCTCGAGAGAATTACCTACATAAGAGCAAGTAGAACGATTAGCATTTACAGTGGTATGATGGCAACACGTAGAAGAGACATGATAACTCTTAAGAGCGTATTATAATTCTTTGCAGAGATGTTATGGGAAAAAAAAAAAAAACACTGACACGGAACTCAAAAGCCCCAATTCGAGTTTCAGCAATGCCATTTCTAGCTGTATGACTTTGGACAAATCGTTTAATCTTCCCGGCCTCATCTGTAAGAGGATGAAATGAGCCTGCCTCCCAGGGATGGATGGTGTGAGAAGCAGATGCAGCAGATACGTGAAAGCACCATCACCTGCCGATCACTGTTGACAATACTCTCTGCTCATGGGCAGTACTTTACAGCCTGCCGCTTCTTATGCCTTCCCTCAGTTTTTCCATCTGTTAAATAGAGGCAGCAGTTTAGTCCTTGCCCACCCCTCCCCCTGCATGCACACTTCCTCCCCACGTCTCCCCCATGTTAGTGAAGAAAGAATAATAGATGTGAAAAGCTTTGAGTTCCTTGAAACCAAAGAGTGGGATAAATACTCTGTATTGATTAAGATGATTATATCTGGGACCAGAAAAGTAGGATTGCCTGGTTGCCAGTGGCAACCGGCTGGCAGTGCTGCTGAGCTGGGCTGTGTGGAGAGGTGCCCTGGGAACTGAAGGATGTTTTTTTTCTTCTCTTTTTTAAAAATCCCCATTCCTCCTGCCTTGGTCTGGCATTCCTGGTCTTAGGAGACGTGGTCAGTCGTCAATGGGATTTGAAGGGAGTGGCAAAGGGGGCTGACTCCGGGCATCTCTGGGAACGGCTCACGAGTGGCTGGCAGGCGAGTCTTCCGTCAGAGTTACGTTTCCTTCAGATGCAGAGATGGGAGATCCAGCTAGTTGGAAGGGAGGGGGGTGGACAGAAATTGGACCAGGGCAGAGAAGAGGCTGGACCATGTGCAGAAACACAGAGCCCCCAGGAGGATAAGGGGCCATCTGAGAGTGGGTGGGGTGGAACCCACAACTGAGGCCCTGGGTTGGGTACGGTGCGGGGAGGCTTGGTCTGAGGCATGTGTTCTCTGAGGGAGGAGAGGCCTCATCCCCGTCTCAGGTGGTGAGCAAATCCTCAGTCTTGGCCCTGAATTCCAGACTCCTCTGCCTTTATGCCAGAGGTCCCAGTGCTGGACTACAGTGTGTGCTGAACGCGTGTCACCTCACGGACCCTCACTTAACGGCTGTCCTTGTTTATATAGTTTACACGGCAGGGAGTGGTGACATGCAGATCCCGGCTGCGGCCGCCAGCGTCGTGCACACCTGTGCTCTGTCTGCCATGATGCCGGTCATTTTCCCAGCAGCTCGGAGCCTAACAAGTAGCTGATCACTAATCTTGAGGCATCCGAAAGACAGGCCTGGCATATGAGAGAGCCCCTAGACGCGCCTGCTAGCCAGAGGCTTTGGCTCTGTGTCCTAAGACAAAAGGCCTGTGGCCTGTGGGTCAAGACTCCCTCCCTCCCCCAGTGGTGGGGTCTGGGAGCTTTCTGTCGAGCACGACTTTCCTGACCCAAGTCCTGTGAGGGGCCGTACCTTTCTGGCTGCTGGCTGCCACTAGCTGACTCTGGGGGGTGACCAGGGAGGTGTGTCAGCTTCCTGAGGGTGTGGTGAGAGCCCTACGGTCCAGGGTTTGGAGGGTGAGAGAGAAGCAGTGGGGACTGTAGAACGGTCTCGGCTACCCGCCCCTCTGCTGAAAAGAAGCTGCCCTGGTCCAAATGTGACTCCTGAACAATGGGCACAGTTTGACCGCGGGTCACATAGGAGTATGTAGTACATATCGCAGCCCTCAGAGAGCGTGTTTATGGGTCATGAATTTACCTAGCGTTGTGGAGTCATTCTGGTGTAAAAGTAGCAGGCAGCTAACGAGTACTGAGCGTATGTAAGCACTTCACGTGTGTAACTTCATCTACACATCACAACGATCCTACGAGGTGACTGCCCCATTTTCTTACATTTATTCCATTTTACAGATGCGGAAGCTGGGTCCCAGTGAGGACTGACCATTTACAGTGAGTCAGCGCTGGTGCTGGACTTGAGCCCAGCTTCTCTGACTCCGGGGTGTGTACTCGTAACCACTAATCACGTTACGAGCACCGCCCCCCCACCCCGCCCCGTCATCCCAGGCCACTCTTCTCCTCCTCCCACGAGTGGCCCAGCCCGCCTGCTTCTTCTGTCTCCTTTGTTTATTCCCGTCCTTATGTACTTGGCTGCCATATTAATTTTCCTAATCTCATTGCCACCCAACCACCTCTGTTAGGAAGACTCAACACCTGTACGAGTTTAAGCTCCTTTGCCTGCCATTCTGGGGCCTCCGGCGATCTAGAGGAAGCTCACCTCTGGGCTCCTAACCCTCACTGTCATTCCTCTCGCTGCATGCAGGAATCAGCAGGCTGAACTGTTGGGACTCTTAGATGCCAGCACGCCTGAGGCCCTTGCTGGTTATTCCTTCTGGCTGGAATTTCTTCTCTCCTCTCTCTCTAGGCCCCAACTGTACACACCCAGATCTCACCCATCTTGTCAGGCTTAGCTCAGCTGCCTCCATTGTCATTGGGCCTTTCTTGATTTCCTCAGCTGGGCACAAATTCTCCCTCCTCTCAACTGGCATAGGGTTCGACGTGTCTTACGCCACTCACCATTTCCCTCTTGCGCATCCATTCATTTACTCATTCGTTCAACTTTTTCTGAGCCTCTCCCATGCAGTGCTGGGTGCTGGGGATGAAAGAGGAATAATAGGTCCCAGCCCTTAAGGTACTAAGTGCATGGAGACTTGGTACCAGTGTGTGCCTGACATCCTGTGCCCGATTCTCACCTGGCATAGTACCGTGGAGGACATTCAACACAATTGCTTGGAATGAATGAAGGTGCTTGATACTCTCTGATGCTAAAAGGAGAGGCGGCAGGAGGACACAGTGTTAGGTTGGGATGTGCTGCATAGAAAGCCAGGAGGTTGGTCCTTAAAGATCTTATATGCCAGGAGACCTTCTCTGTCTTATCTAGAGAGGGGCAAATTGGAACACAGCCCCTCTTCGGTCCTCTTCTGAGGAGGAACTGCTTGTCTGGCAAGGGAAACCTCTCCTCCGCTTGCCCAGCTTACTCCTGGGGACCAGGTGTTCACAGATGGCAGGGATGTCTTGACCAAGACTAGTAGGGTGATTTCCTGAGGGCTTCCTGTGGTTAACATGTCAGTGTGACCCAACAAAGACTGACCACCATGACCTTCCAGACGCCGTGCTGAGTCCACAGAGTCATGTTTAGGCTCTGGGTGTGGAGCAATTAGAGCAATACCAACTTTTCTAGCAATGTTTTGGAGCAGGGGTCAGCAGACTCCAGTCCACAATCTGGCCGGCCACCTGTTTTTGTATAGGCCTCAAGTGAAGAGTGGTTCTTCCATTTTTAAATGGTTGGGGAAAAATATCAAAAGAAGAATAATATTTCATGCCATGTGAAAATGATATGAAATTCAAATTGCCGTGTCCATAAATAAAGTTTTGCTGGAACACAGCCCTGCTCATTTGTTTATATCTTGTCTGTGGTTGCTTATGTGCTGTAACGGCAGAGTCGAGGAGTTACAACAGAGATGACTTCGCCCACAAAGCCTAAATATTTATTCTCTGGCCCTTTACAGGATAAGTTTATGAGCCTTATGCTAGAGGATGAAGTTCTTTCTATAGCCATCCTCTTTGGTTAAGAATAAAGGACTTCCCGGTCTGCAGGGCCAGTCAACTGCTGGCCTGGGGATCAAAGGCAGGTGTTCAGGGTCCTGCAGATGGACAAAGCCTTGGCTTGGGGTTTGGTATCTTGAGTTCTTGGGGGTGAGACCTTTTCTTCTCTAGGTCTTTGGTCCTCATAAGTTTGGGCTGCATGGCACTATGGAGAACAGTAGGGAGGTTCCTTAAAAAGCTAAAAATAGAGCTACTATAAGACCTAGCAATCCCACTACTGGGCATATACCCTGAGAAAATCGTAATTCAAAAAGACTCATGTACCACAATGTTCACTGCAGCACTATTTACAATAGCCAGGACACGGAAGCAACCTAAGTGCCCATCGACAGATGAATGGATAAAGAAGATGTGGCACATATATACAATGGAATATCACTCAGGCGTAAAAAGGAAACGAAATTGAGTTATTTGTAGTGAGGTGGATGGACCTAGAGTCTGTCATACAGAGTGAAGTAAGTCGGAAAGAGAAAAACAAATACCGTATGCTAACACATATATATATATATATGGAATCTTAAAAGGTTCTGATGAACCTAGGGGCAGGACGGGAATAAAGACACACGTAGAGAATGGACTTGAGGACATGGGGAGGGGGAAGGGTAAGCTGGGACAAAGTGAGAGAGTAGCACTGACACATATACACTACCAAATGTAAAACAGATAGCTAGTGGGAAGCAGCCGCATAGCACAGGGAGATCAGCTCAGTGCTTTGTGCCCACCTAGAGGGGTGGGATAGGGAGGGTGGGAGGGAGACACAAGAGGGAGGGGATATGGGGATATACATATGCATATAGCTGATTCACTTTGTTATACAGCAGAAATTAACACAACATTGTAAAGCGATTATACTCCCATAAACATGTAAAAAAAAAAAAAGTTTGGGCTGCATGTTCTCTAAGGGCCCATCGTCCTCACAGGTGGTTACACTTCTTTGGTCTACGGGCCCTTTTCTGTGCAGTGGTCCGCACTGCATGAGGGTGGCTCTGAGCCTCCCAGACTTGTCTTCTGAGGCTTTAGCCTGGGGAGCCATAAGGGCCCCAGCTTGGCCAGCGGGCGGACACAGGAGCTCCCTGGCTGCTCCCCCGCCCAGGGTCCCAGTCCTTGCACGCCCACCGCTCACCAGGACCACCATCTTTTTCCTCACATTGATCCCTGTTTGGACTCAGTGTAGCCTTTTTGTGAAGCACCCGAGATCTAGGCGGACTGTAATTATGTAATTCATCCTCGTTATCTTTTCTAATTGTTCTCTGAAGCTGTTTCCTAAACTGGCTGGAAACAATTGCAGACCGGAATGGAGTGGGGAAGCAGGCAAGGAGCTGGCGGCTGGCTGGGGCCAGGCTGTGCGCTGGAGGCCTCATCTGAAGGGGTGGGCCCAGGGTGGGGGCAGAGAGGGCCGCCCCTCAGGAGCCCCTGTGTCTGGGGGTGGGAGTGGCAAGAAGAAGCGTTCGCTGAGGGGCTGGGAGCTTTGGTTTAATCATTCACAAATGACAACCCTCCCTGCTGCTCCCGGCTCCACAGACCGGCTGTTTGCCCTTTCTCGGCTGCCTCTGTGATGCTGGTAGGGCTCCCTGGGGATTCTGCCAGTCAGCAGGGAGCAGGGCCCTTCCCTTGCGGCTTCGAATTGTTTGTGCTTTATTGACAAAAAAAAAATAAAGCAACTTGAGCCATCCATCACCCCCAGAAAGCCAGCGAGGGCCTGTGGAGGGAGAATGGGGGGCTTCCTGCTGATTTGGGCCCGGGTGGGTGAGTTGGGGCTCTTGGTAGTGTCTCCTGGGGGGAGCAGCCGGGGTGCCCCCTTCTTTGGGCCAGAACCCCAGGAAAGGGACCCAAATAAATGCTTCCTGCAGGACCTGCTGTTAGGAATGTGTTCCCTGGGGGCACAGCGCCTTGTGGGACCAGGCAGAGAACAGCACATATTGGTGGGGGAGCATCTGGGGCATCTCTCCGCCCCCCGGTCTTCCTTAAGGTGTGCGACCTAGTCTGCGACCGTGACCTCCTCCCCTCCCCGATTCCTCTCCTCCCCTGCCTGCAGAAACAGAATGAGACTGCTTCCAGTAAAAGCGCTGAGTTTCTAGAAAGGGCAGATGAGCTGGATGCGGCAGAGCCACCTGCCCTGCCTGGTGCTTGAAGAGACGCCCGCCCTGGCAGGTCATCAGCGCCATGTCTGTTAACGTTCACAGAGCCCCTCTGAGCGAGGGGAGACCGCGATGCGATGCCCCTTTTCCTATTGGGAAAAGAAGGAGTAAATGATGTCACAAGCGGTCGAAGCACCCATGTGTGACAGGTACTAGAGGAGGCGTTGGGCACAGAAGATGGAGACAGGTAGAGCCCATCCCCAGGACCCTGACTTGCCAGGTGCCATGATGTCGACACCATGCTTGAAGCCACGTATGTCTGTTTCCAAGCTCTTCCCACCAGACCGAAGCTGCCCACCGAGGCGGAGACCGGTCAGGCGGAAGCTGCACCACTTGCTTGGAGGATTCAGCCCAGGGTCACTTCAGGTGGGGTTGGGACCCGAGGAACCGTCACTGGTGCGTGTGAGGCGGGGGTGGGAGGCACAGGTGTCCTTCCTTTGGCTGACACTCTCTCTCTCTCTCCCCCCCCTTCTTTTCCAGCCTCTGGAGCCAGAGAGAGGGGAAAGGGGGTGTGTGAGCGGTTCCCATGGAGTGCTGGGAACCCAAAGTCCCTCCCTCCCCCTCAGTCCTTCACCCCGAGCACCTAGGCTCCACTGGCCATGTTCAAGGCCCCGAATCCTCTTAGCCCCACGCTCCATTCCTGCCCCAGCAGGCCACCTGGCCAGTCCAGCTACTACCCCATCTCTCTTAAGGCTTAAGGTCTGGGGCGAGGGGTGGGAAGAGGCCCCAGGGTGTTCTGTGTTCTGGAAGCTCTTTCCTCTGACCTGGCAGAACACGTAGTGTTGCAGCATCTCCCACAGTTGGCCCACCTGGTACTGCTTCAATCCCCAAGACTGCTGGCACCTCTAAAGCTTGGGATTGCCTTTGTCGGGACATCTAGGGTTCCCTGATGTGTCTCCGAGCAGAGCCCGCTCCTCTGCCCCATTTCTCGTTCAGCCAGCTGAGGTTGATCCCCGGGGGGCTGGGTGGGCATCGATGGATCCAGCCTGGGTGGCCCCTGCCTAGGCCAGCATTTCTCAACCTTTTTCTCCTTATCACCTTCCTCCACTAGGAGAAAAAGTAAACTCATTTAAAATTCTTCCAAATGCGAACGTATGCTAAGGTGTGAGAATTTGAGCTTCGGAGGGCCACAGACGGTTGTACTATCCAAGAGGGTTGTTTGCCCTCCATTTTCACCCTCCTGGGGACGCTCTTGCCCCCTTGGGAACGCATGCTGTAGGCTTTCCAGAACACAGTTCCAAGCTGGGTGTCATTTCTCTGTGATCTCCTTTAACATATAGAAGCAAGGGGGCTCACGAGGGAAGAATAGCGTTTCAAGGACTGAGGCAGACGTACAGATCTGCCACTGGAGCAAATGGTTTCTCATGTCTGAGCCTCACTTTTTCCATTAATAAAACTCAGACACCTGCTTCTGCTCCACCAGCGAGGAGGTCACACCCAGGGTCAGGCACACATGACACTGGCCACACATGTGGACCTCACCGTGGGGTCAGGGGTCGGGGAGCCCCATTCTTCCCTTAGCTTCTGCCCCACGGCCCAGCCCAAGGAGCGGTGCCCCGGGCGAGGGGGGCCCCGCTCTCACCCCCTTGGCTGGCAGCTCTCCTGGGTGTCACTGCGGGACAGCGGAAGGCTGGCGATGGGCTGGCGCTGGCGGGTGGCGCTGCAGGAGAATTGGGGACACTGGGGGGGTCACTCTTCTCCTTGGCCTCCCTTCTTTCTTCAACCCCGTTTGTACACGGCCTCCCCTCTGGTGGGGAGGCCTTCTTGCCCCTCCCCCAGGAACCAGAACCCCATTGTCCTGCCTTCCCCCTGAAAGAGGCACCTCAGAACCTCTCGCCTGCATGTTATGAAGCGTGTTCTCAGATTCAGGGCCAGGCAGTTGGGGGCCACCGGGCAGGATTTGCCTGCAGGGAGCCAAAGGGCTGCAGAAGCCCATCGGCCTTCAGTTTGGAACAGGCTGAGCAGGTCACCACGTTCACGTGCTGCCCGGGTCCCACCCGGCACACGATGCGGTGTTTAATGGGAGGGCGCAAGTGAGAAACAGGCTCCTGGAACCTGCCCGTGCCTCCTGTCTTTTCTGTTCCTTCCAGCATCCCTCTCCTCTCCCTTTTTCTCTTCCCTTTGTACCTCCTTGTATCCATGCCTGGCTAGGTGTCCGCCTGCTGGCCTGCCTGTCATTCAGCTGAAAGGCAGGTACCCCTGACCAAGGCAGGACTTGAGGTGGGGATGTTGAGGAGGAGGGAGAGGGGGAATGAAGAGAGGCCCACGCATTCCAATAAATAGAAATTAACCCTCCCGGCCCGGGTCAGACCTCTGTGTCCCTCCTCTTTCCCACCCAGGTCATAAAATCCGCTTCTAACTTACCAGTTCCCCTGTTAGTACCAGAAACACACAATTAGCTTTAAAAGTATGGCTCCAAGCTGTGGCCAGTTAGAAATTTATGACTTTTTTTTTTTTAAAAAAAGCTTTCCTTTAAAGTGGCTAATTAGGTGTAGTTCCCCAATGGTAATTTTAAAAAATGCGAATTGGTCTGCACTTTGGAAGGAGGAGAAGAACTCTCCCACTTTATTATCTTGGCACTGGGGAGGCACAGAAGAGACCAACACAACCCGAGCGTTTGCGCAGCCTCCAAGGACAGGGGCCCGGCGCCGGCCCGTTTATGGGTTTGGCAGCGAGGGGCGGGGGGGTCGGGGAGAAAGGTTTTCTGTGTTCCGGACGGCTCCCTTGGGAAGGGGATGTGGCACAGCGCGTCTGGAGAGGGTGGCCAGGGAAGGGCAGGGGCCGTAGTGGTTCACTCACCTGGTGCAAGACACCGGGCCCTAAGGTGGGCCTGAGAGATGCCTTCACAGTGGCTTCCAAGGAGGATGGATGGGTGGGGCGGGTACGTGGAGGGCTAACCCCGAGCAGGACTCGCACCCTGGCCAGGCCACAGCCCCAGCACAGAGCTTGGCAACCACACGCCGGCAGGATGCGCCATTTGCGGGTAGGCTGTTTATTCCAAGAACAATTCCAAGTTGAACCTAAAGGGGGCAGAGCCCAGGCGTGTGGTGTCCTCACAAACGCTTGGCTCCTTGGCTAAAGGGCGTGCTCAGGAGACGGTCCGGGTCAGTGCAGCCCAGGGGGTCGCCGTGGGTGTTGCTCCCCGTGGCCTGGGGGGTCCAGGGGAGAGCGGTGCACCCTCCTGGGGGGACGTCCCGTTATCCCCTTGGTGCAGGCGCTGCTGGCTCTAGTCCTTCCGTCCCCGTGCGTTGCTATGTGAATAACACAATTACGAAGACACAGAACCGGGATAAACAGAAAACATCCAGCAGCCGAGAAGGCGGGAGGGGGGACCCGTCACAATCAGATATTTTGTTACTGGATCATTTCAGGGAGGAGTAGAATTGTTTAAAATGCTGTGCTATTGCAGAAGGGAGGAGTGATGAACAATTAAATAGATTACTCAGTTTTATTTTTCAACATTAGCTTTTATCAAGGCTTTCTCCCAGCTCACCTCCTCTCTTTGGCTCCATTACCATCTCTAGGAAAGCCAGATAGAAGTGTGACTGGGACTGTCTAGCCCCGAGTCTGCAACCACTGCCCTGCTCTGCTGATGGACTCAGTTTTACCCATCAGTCAAATGGAAGGTGGGGCTGCCCCTGCAGTATGTTTGTGGCAGAGGACAGATTGGATAGAGTGGGTGAGCAGGGTCTGAATCCTGGCTTTACACTTCCCAATTGGGTGAGCTTGGGAGGATCGCTTTATAAGCTTTGGTCTGTTGGCAGCAATCAAATGAAATAATACACAAATTGTGCAAAGTGGAAATAAAGACTTGGTATTACTGCTATAAAAATGATTTGAGGGCTTCCCTGGTGGTGCAGTGGTTGAGAGTCCGCCTGCCGATGAAGGGGACACGGGTTCGTGCCCCGGTCCGGGAAGATCCCACATGCCGCGGAGTGGCTGGGCCCGTGAACCATGGCCGCTGAGCCTGTGCGTCCAGAGCCTGTACTCCGCAGCGGGAGAGGCCACAACAGTGAGAGGCCCGCGTACCGCAAAAAAAACCAAAAAAAACAATTGAGATCATGGATGCAAAGTATCTAGTACAGTGCTGGAAATGTGCAGCCCTCTGGAGGGCAGCTTCTACCATCTGACTTACCCTTCTTGGATAATTCCGTCATGCCCACTTGGGAGGCTAGAGAGGATGAGCGCAGCTCAGGCCTTGTGTAACCAATCCGAGCCCCCTCAGGGGGCTGGAGGGACAGGAATGATAAATGACCCACTTTCCTTTTCCCTGGGTCTCCGCGGCTGACGAGGCAGGCAGGCTTGGTGCCCTCGGCTATGGGAGGGTTTGCCTGAGGGTCTCACCTTCAGAGATTTCCCGCGGTGCTGGACCACCTTGTCTGTCCGTCCACCTTCTGGGTTGTCTAGAGTTACTTAACCTTTCTGACCCTCTGTCCAGTGGGGTAATTACCCACTTTACAGGGTTATTATGAAGATTAAGAGAGCTAATGTGTGGCCAGGAGTTCCTGGAACAGGGCCGGGGTCTTGGAAAGCACTCAATGAATGCTACTTCCCTTCCCTCTGCGAACCCAGTGGCCCATAAATTGGCCACTGGATGTTGGACTGAGCACATCACCAATTAGCTTGAGCCATAAAGGAGACAGAAAGGGAACAAGAGCCAGGCCATTAGATAGCACCAGTGTGAATCCATCTCTGGATGGATTTATGATGGACATTTAGGATTGGTTCTCATTAGAATGGCTGCTTGGAAGAGTGGAAACTTTATAGATTTTGGAGGCAGACAAACCTGTTTTTGATCTCAGCTTTACGAGATACCAGATGTGTGAATTTGGGCTAATTGCATATGCTCACTGTGCTTCTTTCTATGTGCTCATAGATGAGAAGGATTAAATGTCATTGTGGGTGTAGAATACCTGGTAGAACACAATAGATCCCCAAGAGATGTTAACTTTCTCCCCTTCCTCCTCTCTGAGGTGGGTGATCAGTTTGGTCTGGATAAGGCACCCGTTGTTCTACATAAGTCACAGTCTCTGGATCACACACGTGCACAGCCATGCATGTCGACGGGTACTGGGGTCACTAGTTCATCCTTGTTTCCCAGCCCCTTGGATGGGTCGTGGCATAGAGTGAAGACTCAAAGCATTCAGGGACCAACTGGGTGAATTAGTTCCCAAAGTATTAGCATCTGTTGTAACCACAGGTATACATTTGACAGTGACCTCCCTAGGAAAAGCTCAGAGCCCTTTGAAGACATTGCCTCATTGTGAGCAAGATTTTAGAGGCTTTATTTGTTAAACTTCACAGAGAAGGAGGCTGGGGGATAGAAAGACGATGGCTTGCCCAGGTCACAGGAAAGCAGTGGCGTATTTGACATCTGAGTCCCAGGCTCCGACTGTGGTACTTTTTGTAGCAACTCACTTGGCATCTCAAAAAAGAGGTTCTGGGCTTCCCTGGTGGCACAGTGGTTGAGAGTCCGCCTGCTGATGCAGGGGATGCGGGTTCGTGCCCCGGTCCGGGAGGATCCCACATGCCGTGGAGCGGCTGGGCCTGTGAGCCATGGCCGCTGGGCCTGCGCCTCCAGAGCCTGTGCTCCGCAACGGGAGAGGCCACGGCAGTGAGAGGTCCGCGTACCACACACACAAAAAAAGAGGTTCTGGGATTTTCCTGGGGGATCTCCAGGGTTCATTTAGGATATTAGGAACCAGACTGTGACCCTGGAAATGATTAATTGGGCTAATAATAGTTATAGTTTTGAGTACTAAGTTCTAAGCTTTGTGTTAGATAATTTGCTTTTCATCTCATTTTTTTACAACAGCATCACATATAAGGTGGGTGTTTCCATTTTACAGATGAAGTTCTGGTCAAAACGTTTAGCTAATATGGCGAAGAAGCAGCTGAGATTTAAATCTGGGAATTTCAGCCCCAAATAAAGGCTGCTCTCCCTGCCAGCACACTAAATATGAGTGAGAGGGTGAATCAGACCAGGGAGTGTTCTAAGAACAGAGTAATGACGTGAGATATGGCGTGGCATCCAACCTCGCTATTTCTGGGGGGAAATATGAAGAGAGTTTGTCTTGAAATTTGTATTAAATCTGGGAAAGGCCCAGCTATGCTCTCACTTCCTAGGAAAATTTGGAGATCCATGTTTTAAAATCAAGTGTTCTCTTATTCAACTTTAAGAAGGAAGGAAACTCTGACATGCGCTATGACACGGATGAACCTTGAGGACATTACGCTAAGTGAAATAAGCCAGTCATAAAGGACCAAATACTGTATGATTCCACTTACATGACACCTAGAGTAGTCAATCCAGGGAGACAGGAGTCAGAATGGTGGTTTCCAGGAGATGGTGGGCGGTGCGGTGGGGGAGAATGGGGAATTGTTTAATGGGTCCAGAGTTTCAGTTCTGCAAGATGAAAAAAGTTCTAGAGATTGGTTGTACAACAGTGTGAGTGTGCTTATTGCTAGTGAACTCTACACTTAAAAAAGGTTAAGGTGGTAAATTTTAATGTTACGTGCATTTTACCATAATGTAAAAAAAGAGGGAATGTTCTCATTCCTACTCAGGTACGTGGAAGTGAAGAGCCTTTTGTTGTGCTGGGGCATCTGGGGGGCGCCTGGGGCCCCTGTGGCTTTAGATTAGCTGGTGGGGCTGAGGTCAGCTGAAGCCCGAGAGTGGAGAAGCTGGGAATGAGTTCCTGAGTAGGTTGCCTCCATGAGCCAAGAAAAGGCTCGGGAAGAACAGAGGCTTTCCTGCCCTCCCCTGGACCCGCAGCTTCTGGGGTCTACCGGCTCACAGTCTCACGGAGAAGATAAGCAAGCAAAGAGATGTTTCAAGACAGTGTGAGAAACCCGTGACGGAGGAAACACACTCTCTCTCTGAGAAAACTGTTCAGGGGAACCGTGACCATTCATTGAATATGTTAGAGCTCAGATTCTCACACAGAGGCACAAGATCAACATGGGCTTGACCCTGACTAAGGGCGGCTGTGGCGTGGTGTTGCATGGAAGCCTGAACCCTTGGAGAGAAGGATTGGCAGACTCACCCCAAGCGCTGGTGGACATCGTGTGCGCTGGGGGCTGGCAAACTACGGCCCACAGGCCAAATCTGGACCACCCCCTCATTTTGTACAGCCCGCAAGCTAAGAATGGTTTTTACATTAGTTAATGGTTTTTAAAAAATCAAAAGAAGAACGATATTTCATGACACGTGAAAATTCTATGAAATTTGAATTATAGTGTACATAAGGAAAGTGGTGTTGGAACACAGGCACACTTGTTTGTTTACTCATTGTCTGTGGCTGCTTTTCTGCTGCAACAGCAAAACTGAGGAGTTGTGGCAGATAATATGGCCTGCAAAGCTGAAAGTATTTCTCACCTGGCTTTTACCGAGAAGTTTGTTGACCCCGGTCTAGTCCAATATTTTTTCAAACTAGACTAGTTGTGTGTTGTGGGATCACAACCCACAACTCAGTCATGAGTCAACTTAGTGGAACAGGATGGTCAGCATTAAAGATTAAAAAAAAGACTAGAAGAACGGGCAGAAAATATCAGAGTGCATCGCTTGTTGTAAGGCGATTTTTCTCGTGAAACATTTTTCTGTTTCCTTAAGCTTTTATTTCAGTTAAGTAGGCATGTGTGCACTCAGTCACGATGGGAACTGTTTCTCTTATTTATGGGTCTTTGTTCACAATGTAAGAAAGCTACCGGTCTAGGTGAACTTAGGAAATTTACTGCTGTTCACCTGGATATTGGGGATAAAATTTGGATGAGTGTCTCTGAGCTATGTCTGCTCAGGGTGTGGTTGTCTGTTCCCGAAGCCCAGGTTCAAGCAAGGTGGGTGCAGGATTCCCTGCTACATCTCCCTCCCCCAGAACACTGTGGTCCAAGATGGCCAAGATGCGATGCCCGACCCCAGGTAGGGCTGTTTCCTTGTTTCCGCCCATTATTTCTCCCACTTGAAGGGGGAGGTTTCCATTTTCCCAGAGGGCAATGAACGAGGAATGTTTGCTCTTTGGCATAAAGAGAAGAACAGGCAAGGTCCAGGACCAAGGACGCGGAGCTCCCTTCCTGACCCCTTCGAATGACAGCTGATATGAGAGTGACGAAGGATGGCTCTTGTGCAAGGTGACAAGAGGCAAGATCTGAGAAGGCTTTGTGTTTACAAACATATTGCCAGAAGTGTCACAGATATAATTGAAAAACATCAGTAGCAATCGATGGGAACAGATTACTGGCCCCAGCCATTAAAACAGAGCAGAAATCAGGCGTGGAGGAAACGAAGGGGAAGCATGTACAGAGGATAGAAACACAGAGGATAGAAAACCTCCCCCTTGCTTCTCCCCGTCCGCTTCCCGACCTTGCTCTTCCTCCTTTTTCCTTTCCCTCTGTTCCTCCACCTGCTCGTCATCACCCGTTTTTCTTTATGCAATGGAAGGAAAAGCATTGATTTGTCCAAGAGCATTTGCCTGTGTCTTCGAGGCAGAATTAGAGCAGGGCTACCTGCTTTCCCCCTCTTTTCTCCCAACTGTGCCCAGTGTGTCTGTTGACTTTAAAATAGTGAGTCTATGAACTGGTGCTGAGCCAAGCTTCATATTCTCAAAGCCGTTTATCATCAGCATCCTCCATAAAGGCCTTAAACAATCAGACAACAAAAGCCATTACGGTGGGCTTCCCTGGTGGCGCAGTGGTTGAGAGTCCGCCTGCCGATGCAGAGGACGCGGGTTCGTGCCCCGGTCCGGGAGGATCCCACATGCCGCGGAGCGGCTGGGTCCGTGAGCCATGGCCGCTGAGCCTGCGCGTCCGGAACCTGTGCTCCGCAACGGGAGAGGCCACAACAGTGAGAGGCCCGCGTACCGCAAAAAAAAAAAAAAAAGAAAGAAAAGCCATTACGGTACAATGTGCTTTGTTGGAAGCAGACTATTCCAGGTGTTAAGGGCTAAGCTGAGTTTTGTCCATCTTGGTTCTGGAACTTTGGGAAGGTCAAGCGGGCATGTTCAGCAGGAAGCTTTGACCCTCACATCATAGTAGAGAACAGATTGCACGATCCTGTAAGGAAGAGCAGTTCCTAGGTAAGGATTCCAAGAATTTGAGGTGAATATGCCTTTGCAGTCCAAGGGACTGGGGTAGACACCTAGGATGGAGAACCCTGGGGCAGGATGAACGAACCTTGATAGACTGTGAGGAGAACCTTTCTTAGGTTCAAGTCACTTTAGGACCTGAGAACAGGTGTGATCATAAAATAAAATAAGATAGTAAAATAAAGTAAAATAAAAATAATAAAAGAAAACCGACGGCAGCAGGATGGTTCTGTATGGGTGACGGGGCTGCAGAGGAGTCCAGGAGGACCCAGCCAACCAGAGGGCAGAGTTGGCTGGGTGCTTGATGACGGATGATCACCAAGACCCTTTCAGTGCCCAGAATCTCTCATAAATCAGCTCAAAAAGTCTTAAACACAAGGGACACTGGATTAGGGGAATTTGATCCCAGTAAACCAAAATGACCTAGGAAGAGAGACTTTAGAGGATGAGAATCAGGCAATTACAGAGAAAGCAGCTTCACCACAGAACTGAAGGAGGTAGATAGGGGACCCAGCAAGAGACAACGACCAAGGAGCAGGCTAGCCTTGCTGGGGATGGAACAGTAGCTGACCGGGTACCAGCCAGAGGACCAGGGTCAGTGCTGATTGGGGTCTCTCTCAGCCTCTCTCCCTGTCTCTCATTTATTCATTCATCCATTATATTGGTGGTTTATTATATGCCAAGCATTTTCCTGCATGTTGGGAATGCAGATTTAAAAGATACAGAAATAAAATCTCTGCCCTCAAGGAATTTGTGAGCTAAAGCATTACCTCATTCCTTATCTACCAGACAGAGTCTGTATCCTGAGATTTCTCATTTTGTTTCAAAACAGTTTACTCATTTAAATGGCTGAATATGTAGTTTGAGGGAACACCATGGAACGTGGGTCTGGAGAGACAAAGGAGGCAGCCCTGATCCCGAGCGCAGGCCCTGTGAAGAGGGGATCAAATGCGCTTCTCTGAGGAGTGGAGAAAACAGTGCCCAAGAGCCTTCAGGCGAGGGGCCCCTTCTGCCACTTCATCTCTGGCTGTCAGAGGCTCCCCGACAGACCTGGTCGGTAAGTGAGGTGTCAGGAGGATGGATTGGCCTCCCACAGTGAGATAGGTAATGATCTTCGAGGCCGGAAGGGAAGCAGGGGTCCCCGTAGAGTGGTCATGCACTTAGCCTGGAGAGAGTCTGTGGATTCCTAGTGCAGGCAAAACGGCATCCGGCAGCATTCCTTTGCAGAGACATAAACCCCTTCTTTGTCCTGATATCATCAGTAGGATTACACCCACTGTTTAATATTGGGCTCGGCGTTGCAGTTGCATTTGTTCTATGTTCTGAGGCTTGTGGAGAAGGACCCGTGCTTGGATGAATAGCAGTGGGGTGCGGTGGGGGGGGCTATGGCGCCGGCCTATAAAGTGGCCAAAGGACTTTTACACAGGTGTCGTCCATCCATTCATCTACCCACCCCGCCAGCCACTGGTTTACTTGAGAAGTGTTTACTGACTTCTCCCAATGCGCCCTGATCCACACCCTAGGGACAGAGCAGAGAACAGAGTCCTGCTTGGCAGCTCCCCAAGCTCCAGGTTTGCCGTTTATCTTTCCAATGGCTTCCCTTTTACAAAGGCCCAACTTTTTCATTCTTGAACAGCCCTGTGTCATCACAAGAAGGGAAGGTGCAGCCATAGGGATAATGGCAGTTATTGCTCCCAAACAAAACTGACCTGTTGGGGGCTTCCCTGGTGGCGCAGTGGTTGAGAGTCCGCCTGCCGATGCAGGGGACACGGGTTCGTGCCCCGGTCCGGGAAGATCCCACGTGCCGTGGAGCGGCTGGGCCCGTGAGCCATGGCCGCTGAGCCTGCGCGTCCGGAGCCTGTGCTCCGCAACGGGAGAGGCCACAGCAGTGAGAGGCCCACGTACCGCAAAAAAAAACAAAAAAACAAAAACTTACCTGTTGGGAGTCAGAATAGTGTGAGATCGTTATGAAAATCGCCTCTTGTGTACATGTCTCCAGAGGGATCAAGAATGAGGACGATGGAAAGGATCCGGGGTAACAGGCTGGGTGGGATGGGAAGAGCCCTGGACTTAATAGACTGTGTGCCCCAGGGGAGTGGCTTCCCGAGTGGTCACTGGGCTTATTTGTAATGGGAAGGGGTTGGGCATGTGAATCCTCGAGATCCCTTCCTTCTGTGATGTTGAATGAAGTCTGTTGATCTGTGTCTCACTCCCTCTGCTCTCTTCTTTCCTGTTGCCCTGTTTCTTGTCCTTTCTGGATCTGACCAGCTCACAAGTCGATGTAATCCTTTCTCCAGATGTTTTTCCTGCAGGGCATTCCATTCCACCAACATCTTGAATTACCCTCTCACCCTCTATTGTCCAGTAGAACTTCCAGTCATGGTGGCCGTAGTCATATCTGCACTGGCCATCACAGTATCCACAAGCCACATTGACGATGAGGGCTCGAAATGTGGCTGGTGTGACCTGGACCTCAAATTTTATTTAATTTTGATACATGTATCTAGTACACACAGCACAGCTCTAACCTCATTTCCCAATGCTCTTTGGTAGTTATTGTGTTTATCTATTTATTTCTTCTGAAGTCACTGGTTGAGAGCTCTGTATCTGTAGTCACACTTCCTTAGCTTGAGCCCCGTATGACCTCTCATTAGCCGCGGGACCTTGGGCAACTTACTTAACCTTTCCAAGCGTCAGTTTCCTCACCTGTAAAATGAACGTATTGATACTAATAATCCTACCTGCTGGGATCGTTGTGGGTATTAACCAGGATAATGAACGTAGAGCATGGAGGAGAAGGGGGAGGAGAAGGGATATATTTCATCTTTTCTCTTCTGTTAGAGTGAAGTCTTGGGGACCAAGACAGCATAACCTTTATTTATTACCAATTAGCATATGGAGACCATACTGTCTCCTGGGCCTCACATAGGTGTCCTTTTTATTTGATTCCCATTCTCTTTGCTCAGCTACCAGCTCTCCTGGGTAGATGCCCAGGTACCTCTGTGCTCTGCACCAGGGCAGATACAAGCCTACTACAGTGCCCACCCTGATGTGAGCTGAGTGACTGTCACCCTGTCCTCACACATGCATGCATGTGCACACACACTCAAACTTCTCAGAAAGCAGGTGGACCTAGGATTTCATTCCTTCAGACACATATGTGTCTCCTGTGCCTCGCTCCTCTCCTCTGGGCGATGGGGAACAGGGTGATAAACCCATTAATTCCAGGCAGGCCCTTGTCGCTCTGCAGGTCCCCAACCCCCTTCAGACCTTCCCTCTGGCCAACTTGATCTCCCAAGTGACATCTCTCAGTCCTGCCCCAGGAATCAGATGTCTAAATAGCAAATGAAAGATTAATGCCAGTGGCCAAGATTGGGGTGTGAATAATTTAAAGGGCAGAATAAGAGCCAGCTCCATTTACCAACGGGGCTGCCTGGGCAGAGGTCAGGGAGAGGGAAAGGGCCATCTCTGGACCAAGGATAGGAGGTTGTGGATTCTAATGAATTGACCTGGGAGAGGATTTCTTGTCGTTGGCGTTGGGAGGAATTTGTAGTTACAACCAGAAAATGGGTCCTTTGGCCTTCTTATCAACCCAGCGATTGTGGGTTTGACGAGTGTGGGCAGTTTTCAGCTGGGTGCCATGTTTCCGTGGGTATTATAAGGCCAGGGACTGCCCATTGGATGAGCATCCGGTGCCCCTCACGTCGAGGACCACCTCTCGCCAGGATCTGTGTCCTTGTGGCCACCTGGAACCTGTTGGGCTCCAGGAGTCCACGTGACTGGGTTATTCGGTGGAAGGCTTCCTGGGGGTGTGGGATTCGATGCGACGAGGGGAGAGCAGCCTGATGTTTGTGAACTGAGCAGATATTTTAGTCAGTGCGGCTCTTGTCCAGGCAGGAAACCTCTGTGTGGATATTCTCTTCCACTCTTCCCACCACCTTGGTCACCTCCCTGCTACCCCAGCTTCCTGTTAGGTTTACCACAGACTCTCCTCTGATGGTTTGGGGTTCGATAAATATTTTCCCCTCCGGAAGTCTTTAGCAGTGCGGCAAGAAGGTTACATGATGGATTCTCCCCATCACTTAATTGAAACCATAAAAAATGAAAGGAGAGTCTCCAATAAACCAAAGCATTATTCACTGGTGGATAGAGAGGGGATCCCAGAACCGGTCCCGGGAGGCACAGCTGGGAAGCCCTCCAGCTGACTGTCTATTATGATTATTAATCACAAAGGCAACAGGGCTCATCTGCACAGAGCTTCTTAACGAACTTGGACCCATGTCCTTACAAGGTTGTAGCCATTATAGCAACCAGGGCCTTTTGGTTTCAAATCCCTGAAGGCTTAGTTGACTGGGATGGATATCCGAGTGTGTGCATTTGTCCTGGTGCTCCCCCAAATTTTAAGATACGTGTGGTTGTGTCTAAGCCCGAACAGTGGAGGGGAGGAAGCTCCATTTGCTGTGATTGGGAGACTCAGGTGGTGAGTTAGGAGTATAAGAGCATAGCTGGTGGCTGGTGCATACTCTTATGTGTGCGTAATATTTATGTGTATGTATAATGCAACCGTGGCAGGTTAATGGTTGCATGTTGTGTATGGGGTAGCGAGAGTTCTGTGTGGTGGGTCGTCAATATGGGGGTGGGAATGAGGCATTTTAACAGTAGTGGGTGTATATACTCTAAAATAGCATCATCTCTATGGGGATTCCATAACATTTGGGTTTCCAGGTGCATTACAAGTAGGAAGACCCTAGAATTTGTTGTCCAAATGAAAAGAGTTTTAAAGTAAAAGGGGGCATTATTAATATTTTGCCTAGACGACTCACGTAAACCAGGGTTGTTCCAGGCTACCAGAGACGTGTGGGAACTCCACTTATAAGCCACCATTGACTGGCTTAGATGTTTTTTTCCATTGTGTTTGAGTTTACATTGAGGGTGAGTTTATGCTGAGGGTGAGTCTGGCCAAGTTAGAACTTAGAGGCATGGGCAGAGGGTTGCCTCTTGGTGGCATCTGCCCTGATTTCTGCCGTATGGTGGGAAAAACAGCCCCCTGGACCCTTCCTAGGCTCACTGCTCCTGTTTCACAGATGTCCTGGTGGGGTGCCCAGGTCTTGATACCTGACGGACTTTGGCACACACTCTAGGACCCCTGATTCACTCGACATGGAAAGCACGGCCGGTGAGCCTGTGAGCTGCAACCTCACTGCCCTGGGAGAAAGTGAACCAGCCCCTGTCCGGGGACTCTTCAGAGTCATGATCTGGGGGTTCGCCGTGTGTGCCCTGGGTCACGGTGCTGTGAGCCAGGAACCAGACTCTGCTCTATTGTGGTTGGGTCTGTCCTTGACTGTGCCTGGGCCTCAGTTTATCTCCGTGTGAAACTCAGGGAAGAAGAATATCTATTAACAAGAGTACTGATGTTTGAGACAGCGTTTAAGACGAGCTGTGTAAGAGAAAAACACCCTTCTCTGTTTCCCTCCTTCCTTCTTTCCCTACCCCTCAGCCCTGCGATTCTTTTGTGTGTCAGGTGACTTTGCCTCTAAAACCCCAGAGTTTTGTTCCAGGGAGTTTCTCCACCTCAGCAATGGCACCTTTGAGGTTTGGGAGGGAAGGAGAGGGGAGCTCCACCCAAATTTGGGCCAGTGTTTCCCAAGTGGAGGTCCCTCCCCAGTGCCCCTGGTTTTCTTTCTGGCTCACCCTATGACCAACAGCAGGTGATGTGCTCCCTAGAATATCACCTAAAGGATTCTGTCCGGGCTGCTTTCTCCAGAGGCCCTCTCTCCCACCTTCTCCCTGAAAACCAAGAACTCCATGCCACAAGCAACTAGATGTAAACAGAAATTAATCCATCTGCAAAACCTCAACATGTCACCTGATCCCTATCAGGGCCTCATAATCGCCTCCAAGGAAGATCTTATTATATTAGAAAGCAATTGCCCTCCAAGCTGGCAGCACTAATAGATTTTCTGTGATATTTAGACTGGATTTAGCTTTCAGCTTACGAGATGCCATTCCCTTCCTTCTGCCTCTAAGCCTCTTCGTTTTTGCATAAGCCTCCCACAATTTCAGTTTCCCACAGGGCCTCTGTGTGCAAGATGATAAGCTCCATGAGGGCATCTGTCTCGTTGAATGCTGCATCACCAGTGTAGGAAGAGTGCCTGGCATGTGGCAGGCGTGCAGTTTCATCCATCCATCCAATTCATTCATTCATTTGTTCATTCAACAGTTGGAGCCAAGGTCTAGAGAGGGAGACAAGACAAAAAACAAACAATAAAATAATAAGTAATAAGGGCTTTGAGAGAAACAAATAGGGTGTTGAAATAGAGGATAATCAGGTGGGGGGCTCTACTCTGAATGACAGGAAGAAACACCCACCCTGAGATCTACAGGATGACAAGGAGCCAGCCATGAGCAGAGCAGAGGGGAGCGCTTTCTAAGCAGCCGGAGCAGCTCTGTTGGGGGTATTAGGTGGGGGGAAAGCTGAGCAACTCTGAAGGCTTGGGAGAGGCGCCCTGAGGATAGAACTTTGTAAAAGAAGTTGTTTATTGGATTTGGGGAGGTCAGGAGGAGCTAGACCATTTCAGAAATGTCTGGGGTGGTCAAGACACTCAGGGATGTGACTGGTGGAGGAATTTGGAATCCCTCACACTCTAAGCATAAGGACCTACATGATCTAGAGAAGAGGGCCCTGGGAAGTCTGGGGTGTGCAACTGAGAAGTGGAGGTGGTGAGGGGTGTGCTTTGAACAAGGGGTGCTGCTCGGCAGTGGGTTGGATGCCAGAACTTCTGGGTCTCCTTTTCTGCTCACACTTCAATGGACACATTGTTTGCCTGTGTCTTCCGTTCCTCTGTGTTTATAAAGATCGTGTAACTCTAAACAGCACGTCTGGACTCACGTGGCTCTTGCTTAGATTGGAACAGAACTTGAAAGCAGGGCCTCGCTAAAGCCTTGTGATGAGTTGACAAGACCCAAATTTCCAGAAATACCTATGAATGTAGCAATGGCAGTAACAGCCCGTTCTTACCTTCCGGGCCCTTTGGTGTCAGTAACTTGAAAGCAGTTCCAGTTTGAGAAAGATTTGGTGGCAAGAGGCAAAGCCCGTAAAATACCCTTCACAGGTTCTGGTCTTGTCAGTTAAGCATCAGAACTAGTTGTTGATGAGGGATTTCAGGGCTGAGGCTCAAGCAGGGCAGGGAGACGACCGCACACGATTCGATTGGTGGGAGTTGCCTAACGGAGACCAGGGAAATAGAACCTGTGCAGAGCATCACCCGCTCGAGGTGACAGGGCCTTCATCTGCGGGGAGGGGAGAGAAGGGAGAGCTGTTTGGACAAATGGAGCAGCTCATTAATTAGAAGTTAAACGTCCCTCTTCCTCTGCCAGATCGCAATACATTCAAGTGAAAACATATGAGCACAAGCTTGTTCCTTTCATTCTCTCTGTTTCTAAACATTTCCTTGCATTAACCCCCCCCAAGTTCCTTTCATCCTTGACAGCCAGATCATAGCATGGGGCGAACATAATTGGGATGACGGCCAAGACACCAGAACTTCTTCTACAAGACACTGCTGAGGACTGGGGTTTGCCTCGGGGCTGTTATCTCCTGGGGCTCACATCTGAGGTTTTGGCTGTCAGTGGCATCCCTGCCCAGGAGGGATGCTAACCTGCAGTGAGGGGATGGACGGACGGGCAGAAAGGGCAATACCTGCAGTTCAGAGAGGTCCCTGGCATCTTCTACATCTCCCAGTGGAGATTCTGTGAAAGTATAACATGATGGTGGCCTTTCCCACCAGGACCTGGGGGTGGGGTGAGTGCTGGGGGAGGGCAACCCAGAAAGACAAAGGCTTTATTATCAAAAGGCAGCACTTTGGCCCCTCCTCCCTCCATGAAACCAGTCCCTCTGGCCTCCATCTCGTAACCACCTCTCCCACTTATAGAGAACAGAATGCAGTCCCACCAGAGATCTCCTCTGCCGATCGGAATGGAGGTGGTAATCCCACGATCCTCCTGTGGAGGGGAAAGGGCTAGGCTGGGTCTGTTCCCAACTGTCCGTATGATAGACGAGGTGACCTGAGGCCACCTGCTCAGCATCTCCATGCTTCCCCTCCCCTTAGAGCCAGGAAAAGCATCTCTGCTTCCTTCTGCCTTCTCAAGGTGCCAGGTGGGAAAGGCAGGGACTGCTCAGTAGCTGCCTGAAGAGCCCAGGAGGGAGGACCGTGATGCCCATGTGATACTACAGTGTCTCCTCACTCAGTAGGACCTTCAACCCTGTCTGTAAGGAGGAAATGTGAGCCCTACAAAGCAAGCAGGAGCGCGGGGCAGATGAACACAGCCCACGTTCCCTCACCTGTTTGCCTACCACTGTGCCCCCTTCCCCAGCTCCCACAAGCAGTAGGGACAGCTAGGCGATCCAAACCAAAACTTGTCCTTACTACTTTTAAACCATCCCGGCTATCACATACAACTCTCCCCTCAAGGACTTACAGTCTTAGCTTCTCTCAACCCAATAGACTCAATTCAGGAAGAGGGAGCTGGAGAGGCGAGACTCAGAACATTTCACCACCAAGGGCATAAAGCTTACTGCTGGGTCAAGATCCCAGAGGTCCCCTGCAGGGCCAGGCAGGCCTCCTTAGGGAAGTCCTTGAGCAGTATCCTAGGAGAAGAGGCTGGGCTTCTGGGGCAACAGGGAGTGTCAGAAGGCAGTGGCTACTTAACAACCAGTGTGGAAATATTTCACTATTTTATCTTCCACCCTTCCTGGTACATACTGGTCAGGTATCAGGTCTAGAAGCAGGTCCTTATTTTCTTTGAACTGTGAGGAAGATGGCCAAGGTCCAGAGGAGAGATGCAGTCTCCCGGCCCTCTGTATCTGTGGATGTGGACCTGTGGATACAGGAGGTCCACTGTACTATGCCATTGTATATAAGGGACTTGAGCGTCCATGGATTTTGGTACCTATGGGGGTCCTGGAACCAACCCCTTGCAAATCCCAGGGGACGACTGTACAATCACATGAAATTATCCAATTGTGGAATTGCACCTTGGAAGAGACATGAGAGATTCATTCATCCTCTTGTCCAGGGTAGGAGGCTAGTTTAGTATGTGGATTCTCCTCATTTCTCCTCCCCTGTGAACCATCCAGGTGAAGTGGGATTATCAAGAGAGGGGCAGGGCTTCCGTGGTGGCGCAGTGGTTGAGAGTCCGCCTGCCGATGCAGGGGACACGGGTTCGTGCCCCGGTCTGGAAGATCCCACATGCCGCGGAGCGGCTGGGCCCGTGAGCCATGGCCGCTGAGCCTGCGCGTCCGGAGCCTGTGCTCCGCAACAGGAGAGGCCACAATAGTGAGAGGCCCGCTACTGCAAAAATCAATAAATAAAAAGAATAAAAAAAAAAGAGAGGGGCAGACCTCAAGGGATGCCAGATAAGACCACTGAGGAACTGGGACTCAGAGACATGAGACAGTCACACACTGTGAGGAGGTGCCCCATGCTCAAAACAGACAAAAACATCCCTGGTGTTTGGTCAAGGGGGGATGCTGGGGGCTGGAGCCACCAGAGGAGGTTGTAGGATGTGAGATTTGTCCTGCTGTCCCAGCATGCGTCATCATGCCGTCTGCCCTGGGCCCAGGAGATTAGCTATAGCCGGGCTGGTGGATGGAGACTCGGGGCTGAGGCTCCACCTCCCCCAACCGCCATTCCTGGCTTCACAGCACAGCTGCCAGCAAACCCCTTCTTTCGGGTGTTTGGCTCCAGATGTCCAAACCCAAGGACATCGTGTCAGCATGTTTCTCTGCTGACTGTAAAAGAACAGCTGCATCTTCTAGAAGACCCTTCCAAGTCCATCGCTCGTTAGGATGATTATAGTATTTTACTCGTAAGCTGGTTACGCCTCTTGGGCCCCTTTTTGAGATTCCACTCTCAAACACAGGGGGATGATATTTTGAGACACAGAATGTGAGAGCAGGATGGATTCTAGAGATCATGTGATCCTACACACTCATTACAGAGATTGGAGGGAGGGGTGATGGGTGGGGGAGGGAGGGAGGCAAAAAGGTCACGTAACTTCCCTGAGGTCACCTGCACATGTGGTGGCAGAGATGTGACTGGTCTTTTCCCTCTATAACGTACTTTTCTGTTCAAAGTTTTAAAAAGAATGAATTTAAAATGAAAAGTTTTAGTTTTCTTTGGAAAATACAGAAATGGATAAGAAAGATAAAAGGCAATACATACCCAGAGTGCTACCTCCATAGCCATGGTTAATATTGATATTTCCTTCCCATTTTTATGTCAATTATTTTCCATAATTAAGGTTCTTATGTATATATGTCTCTCTCTCTATATATATATATATTCACTGAATGGGCTGGAAAGGAAATCATATATAGATATATACATGAAACCTTGTAACTCTAGTAATTTCCCCACTTGTAAACCCTTCATAAACGTAATTTTAAACATGTGCTTAATATTCTATTACGTGCATATATCATAATTTACTTACCCACTCCCTTACTGTTTATAAAATTTAAGTTATTTCTCATTTTCAAGTGATAAATAATGCTAATATGAAAATGATTGTGCATAAAGGTTTTGCCTTGCTTTTTTTTAATCTCTGTATTTCAGGCTATTTCCTTTGGCTAGATTCCCAGAAGTGGTGTTTCTAGGTCAGAGGTATAAACACGTTCAAGTTTGGCTATCTATTACTAAATTGTTTTCTAAAAGTATTGTTCCAATTTATGTTCTCACTAGAAAGCTATGAAATTTATTAAATCTTTGCTAATGTGGTAGACAGTCCTCATTTCCGATGTGAAAAATCTCAGTGTTCTAAGTTTAAGGGTGGCTGTGAGACAGCCAGGGATTGTGATATGAATAAACTGTTTCATTGAGCATTTTT
Organism: Stenella coeruleoalba; assembly: GCF_951394435.1. NCBI lineage: Eukaryota > Metazoa > Chordata > Mammalia > Artiodactyla > Delphinidae > Stenella > Stenella coeruleoalba. Next base: position 84,988,282 of record NC_137155.1, on the reverse strand, counting down.
GAAAATTCAACAAAGCCCTGGATCCACCCTAGAAAGCAAAGAATTGGCCCCACTTAGCTCAGTTGGCTATGACCTGCCCCACAAACAGAGGCCTGCACCTCAGACCAGGAGAGAGGTATTGATATAGCCCCAGGAATTTTTTTTAAAGTAGATTGGTCCCTAGGAGACATGCTGGAACATAGGACCTGAACAGTCCGTGTGCCTGTGTGCATGCGTGTGAGTGTGTGTGTGCGTGTGCACCACCAAGAAGCATCTCCATTCCTGAAAGAAACCAGAGAGCTGGACCAACGGGCTCGCAAACATGTCTCACAATAGAAAACTGGATTGATGCGCTGTCCTGTGGAAATCACCAGGGCGGCTGTGATCCACGCCAGTCCATCTCAGCCCTGCTGTTCAGAGAACGGCCCGGTCCTGGGGGTGGGGTATCCCAGCAAGGGTCAGGCCACCTCAGCCAGGCTCGGGGAGGGGAAGGCCGGCTGAGATAGTGAGCCCCTGCTCATCGCAGGGAGGTCTGACGGGGAGGGACCACTCAGAACAAACGAGAGTGTCAATATCTGTCTCTCTAGATCCACAAACCCAGGTCTGTTAGCGCGGGTATGGCTAGAGCGCCCAGCCCCCCAACTTCACATGAAACATAAGGATGCTGAGCTGATTGGTCCTTACAGAAGCAGATATCCCACTTGGGCGTGCTTTCCTTCTCTTTAGAAAAGGGGGAAATGAGGCCTGGAAGGTTGGGTTTCCCCCACAAATCATCACCCACTCCATTTCAGTTCTCTTGAGACGCCCTCAGCCCTCTCTGCTAATACAGCAGAGGGTAAACCCAGGAGTATCGGAGACTTGGCCCTTCTTACTTCCGTTCGTGGAGAGCTGTGTGGGGTGCTGGGGCCGGGGGACAGGTCATCTGAACTCTAGCCCTGACTCCAGTCATCCATGTGACTCCAGGCAGGTCACCACCTTCTCTGCGTCACGCGCTTCTCGCCTGAAAATAGGAGTCTGGGCCTTTTGGAAAGTTTCATGAGTTTGTCATATGATAAAAAATCGAGTGTGCCTAAATAAGTGACATCTTGGCAAGAAGGAAGCAGCAGCTGTGAATCGAAGAGGCCAGAGGAGCAGTCCTTTGCCCCATCTCATGTGGTCAGGTGGCTCCTGGGGGTCCTTTAACATCAAAAGGCAGAAAGAAGAATTAAAGGTGAACAGCGGGTGAATTAGAAAGGGCCTGAGATACTGCATTCCTGAAAGTCTCAGAAGCAAGGGAAAGCCTCAGGTGGAGTAGCTTAGTAACTGCAATTTCTAAGAAGTTCTTGGAGAGCGCGTGACTTACCTAACGCAGCTTCCTTCACGGCCCACAAGGACAGCGCGTGGAGCCCCATGGCAGGAGGAATGTGCCGTCCTTTCCGAATGAGCCAGCTGAGGTCTGTGCTGAGAGCTAGTCATTGGGGTGATACGGAAGTCCTTCTCCAAAGTGGCCCAGGCCTCCGGAAAGTCCTTGTCACCCTGCAGTTTAGCCCTGGGGCTATTCAGTCACTGAATTTGTCAGGCATTCTGTGCTTCCAAAAAAATGGGGTCGTGGTGGCCTACACTGCGGCCATGCGGAATCACGTTCCTGCCTCTCAAACAGTGCTTTCCAAACCAGGGTCACAACCTCTTAGTGGGCCATTAAGTCAATTCCGTGGGCTGGGACTGATATTCTTAAAAACGGAATGGGATTAGAAAATATCAGAGTGCATTGCGGGAAGCAAGAGTAAGACTTGTTTTCCAGAAAAGTATTGTTTGATCCTGGGTTTCGATGTGAGTGAGATCTCCTGAGTAGGTCTCAATCAAAACCGGTAAAACTGCTCTAAAGAATGGGGAATCTGAGGAATAAGGAATTCAGAGGCTCTCTGTACATCCTCATAGTGTATATTTCATGCCAAGTGGGCATGTGTGGCTAGAATCCAGAATCGCACCCGGGCTGTGCTAGGGGTGGGCTGTGTGCCGCCTGGGTGCCTCCACTCAGCCCATTGGCTCCTGGCTTTGTGGCCTGGGCTCTGGACCCTGGAGACCTGCCTCCTCTCCCGGAAGGACAAACACCTGTCACCAGTCCTTTCAGGCGGGCAGGGAGCTCTCCATCTCCCTTTGTCCCTGCTCCTCTGGCTGCTTTCAAGACTAAGGAGGTTGAATGAAGCAGGAGTAAAGTCAGAGAGAAAAAGGAGTGAGCCGGGCATCTCACGGTGAGTCAAATGTGGCAGGAAGGAGCCGCAGAAACAGCCTGGTTCTGCCCATCCTTTTGCAAAGGAACCTGATACTCAATGAAGCTGTGGGCAAGCAACGTGTAGTAGGCAGTTTAAAACCCGGGTTTTCAATCAGCAAAGCTCACACTCTGTCCCCTCTGTGTGCTGTCCTCATCCTGGCTGGAAAGCCCACATTTTTGCAAATGGCTCTGAGAGCTTTGGGGTGAAACATACACCCCTCGGAGGGGAATGTAACACCACCCCCCCACACACACACGCACGTGCACCTCCAGCTGCCCTACTCTTACCTTCTCCAGAAACATCTATCTTCTGAGGTTCTCAGAGCAGAATGAGCTCCCACCCCAACAAGGAGGGGCCCAGCACCGGGGTAGCCAGTGGGGGAGCGCGAGGGTGACAGGAAGGCCTCTAGCATCCCTCCACGTGCATTGCTCCCTCACACAGACTCTGGAGCCCCATCATCCCATGCCTCCAAGCTTCTAGTCTCAGACACAAGAGAGGATAATAATAATGATAATGAATAACAACAACAATTGTGGCGATCGGAATAGTAATCATAGCCCGTACCAGGCACTCCCCAGGCTTGGCGCCGTTCCAAGCACTTTACGTGAATTATATCAATTAATCTTGTACCTCTATGATGTGGTGCTTTTGCTCTCACCCTTTGAACAGTAGACGAAACAGGGCACAGGGACGTTAAAGACGTCGCTGTCACACAGCTCGTTGGATCCCAACCCAGCGGACTGGCTCTGCAGCCCCCTCCGTAGCCATTGCCCTATATCATGTGGCCCCCCTGTTGCCAGGTTCACGCCGGATGCAGCGTGACAGGGCCTAAGCGGCCTCGGCTGAACCCACGCACAAGCCACGCTGGCCAGGCAGCATCCTAGTTCTGTCACCCGGCCAGTGACACCTGCCCAGCGCCTCCCTGGCTTGGAGGCCTGTGAGAGTGGGTTTGCAGCAAACGGGGAGTGGACTGGATGCAAGCGCGCTGCTCCCATCCAGCCTCTTCCTCTGCGCCAGGAGGCTGGGGGGCCAGCGCCTCGTCCCCCAGGGGTTCAGTGGCGAGGTCACTGGGATGCCTGTCTCATGGCTCAAGGGAGAACTGTCAGAAGGGTTTCAGGGACGTTACCTGGGGTTTTCTGGAGCAGGACATCACATGCAGCATCCGTCAGCCTGCGGGAGGGTTACGTAAGGCATGGCTTCCTGGGGAACTATTTAGGGTCAGGCCTCCAGGTGAATTCCCCGAGGAGATCTGACCCATACTGCGTCACAGAGGTGCTTGGGGACCCGTGGACACAAAAGAAGTGAAAGATCTTCTCTCCCAGCCGCCCTCAGAGCCCGGGCCATCCTCGCCCCAAGGAGTGACAGGGATGACTCCGGGCCCCTCTGCCAGCTTATCGGGGGCGTGAGATCTGTTCTCCCCATCGCGCTGCTTGAGGCCAGCCCCGCGGGAAAGGAAGTGTCTCTGAAGCACACTCACTTGGCCGCCCCAGGAACTGAGAGGGGGTTTGCCTTGGAAGGGACACTGGCCAGTGAGAGTCTGCAGGGTGGGTCCAGGTGGCCACCTTCTCCCTCCTGGTCACTCAGCTTCTGTCCCCCTACGTCGGCGCCCAAACACCCTCTTCCTTTTCTCTCTGCACACACCCGCCCCCCGCCTGCAGAGTGAAGCTAGAAACCTATCTTTTGGAGTTTGCTCTCCTCTGTCATCGCTTTCGGTAGGGATGTGGGTGGGGGAGGAGGTCGGAGAGAAAGAAGAGAAAAACCTAGGAGGGAACCGAAGTCCCCGTTTAACCCCGGGCCAGTGCGGGAATCCGGCTGACACAGCAGGAGAGCAAGATTAGTAACAAGTGAGAGGGGGATGATTTATGTTTGCGCCTGAGGATCCACGGAAGACTTCCAGGTGTCACCCAGGCTGCCTGGCGATCTTTAGCAGCAATTAGAGCTGCAGACTGTGCCTGGGCCCCCTCGCCTTAGCCGCTGCCTGGTTTTAGGCTAATATTTTCGCCTACTCCTGTGTGCACGGGGCTTCTAAAAGCCTCTCGTCCCCACCTGATTTCTCTTTCTCAACTTGCACCTTTGGATGAAAGCAGGACATGGCATCCTGAGAGCGCACGTGACTGGGGGCTGGGCTCTGGAGGAGGACAGTGCGTTGCCTGCGTCTGGAGCCTCCGTACCCCTTCCCTGCCACCCCTGGGGCTATGTGCTTGCGTCCAGGCCTCGCAGTCCAAGGCAGTTTGGCAGGAAAGACCCGTCTTCTCTTCTGTCTCCACTCTGAGTGCTACTTTCTGGGATGGGGATATGAAGGGGGCACTGCCCAGCCTGCCTTGCCTCACACGAAGAGCAAAGGTGATGCAGCTAACCTAGGAGACAGCATCAGCACTGAGGGGAGGAGAGTGCTGGTTACACATCTGCACGTTGGCGTGGTGGCACTGGGTCAACCAAGCGGTTTGTGTTTTGCTAACAAGCTCGTCTATACTAGTCCCCGGATGGTGGGTCAGTGGGCAGCAGTGCGCAGCACAAGAAAGGAAGCAGCTAGGACACAGTGTTTCCGACCAAGCCGGCGTTGGAGTTCACAGCCAGACCATCTCATGCAAAGGGACGGTTCCCCAGTCATGATGTGAGAGGGGCTCCTCCTGGCCCTCTGATGCCTTCCTGTTGAGCCCAATTGACCTAATAGACTGAACAGTTTGCGAGCAGCCTGCCCTTTGCTCGGCGTGCCCTGGGAGGGCAGCAGTGGGTGCTCCAGGGAAGAAAACAAGCTTCAGGGTGGGCACTAGTATTTTGGGCAGAGGGCGTTCTCTAGAATCAGGAAGGCTAGCCAGCTGCCCCTCACCAACTGGCATCCTGCAGGCAGGACACAGTCAGTCACCTCTGTATATACACTGGACAGATGAATAACGGGCACAAGGAAGAAGCAAGGAGAGGCTCTACAGGGCTTTTAGAACTTGGGCTTGAGCATCTTAAAGCTCTTTCTTTACCTCTACAAACAGAGCCCCTCAGCCTTGCTGAGGTGGCCTTCCTCTGTCAGATGAGCACCTCAGGTTACTTTATCTAAATTTCTGTCTCCCCTCTGCTGTTGGGGTGTCTGTCACTTATCACTTGTCACAGTTGCCAGTGATTGCTCATGTGTTACCCGTTTAATTTTGTTTTGAAATTTTCTGTGCACTTGGAAAGAGATCATCAAATTTAGACTTGTTTGCAAAATAAGAATAAAAAGGCACTGAGTGAGTACTCCAGGGACCTGCTGTGTCAAGCGCGTTAGCTTTGGTGTGTAGGCACTGAGGTGTTTATTTTAGCCACTCTCAGGCCATCTCTGGTATTTCCTGGCACTCGGCTGTGTTCTGTGCTGGGGATATCTAAGGCCAGCTGAAGGGCAGGTAGATAAGGTGTTTTGAGCCACGATGAGGACTGCTTACGTTTCCACCCATTGGTACTACATTCCGAAGCCCCTCCAGGTTCTCTACGTTGCGGTTACCCAAGAGAGGCTGTGTGTCTTCTGGAGAATTGTCTCTGCTGACAGTTGCTCTTGGCAATTTGCAAGGACTTAAAGCTGGTTCAAGTGGTCGAGAGAGCCACCTGTCCGAAGGCAGGGAGAGAGCCAGCTTATTATTACCACCTTCATCCACCCTCACTCCTCCCTGTGCCAGATTCAATCCCCCTCCCCCTCTTCCTCTGCCTCCCCCTCCCCTCACGCCATCTCCAAGCCTTTCCTTGCCCACCCGCAGTGCCCTTGCCCGGGTCCTCCATCTGAATTCTCCACCTCTGTCAAATCCTGGTTGAATCCCACGGCTCCGCAAAGCCTTCCCTCATACTGCACCTCGCTCTTTCTCTGAACGCCTGTAACACTTTACGCAGCTGTTGAGCAGTTCATTTATTTATTCAGCAGGTATCCGTGAAGGCTTCGGTACAGAAGCACATGTGGATGGTTTCCCAATTTCACGTGTTCGTCTTACCTTCCCAGTCAGCATCTCCACTTCTGGAGCAGCGGTTCTCAACCTTGGCGGCACACGGAATCGCCTGGAGAGCTTTGAGAACTCTGGAGCAGAGGCTGCACCCTAGACTCATTAAATCAGACCCCAGCAGCACGTTCTAAAAACTTTCTATTTTGAAATAATTGTGAATTTGCACGCACTTGCAAGAAATTATACAGAGGTCCCTCATACCCTCCATTCAGTTTCCCCCCACAATAACATTTTTAGGTAACTGTGGTACAACATCACAAGCAGGAAATCGACACAAGGTGCCATCCACCAGAATTCCCCATTCGGATTTTGCCGGTCGCTGTGTATACTCGTGTGTGTGTTTATGTGTGCGCACATACTCAGTTCTACGCAATTTTATCCACGCGTAGATGCGTGTAACCACCTTTTGATAGCATTATGTTTCAAAACTCCCAGGTGATGATCTCAGTGTGTGACCGAGGTTGAGAACCACGGCTCTGTGAGCTACACCCCGTCTGCATCCGACAGTGCCCAGCAGCTGACGCTCTCCATCATTTTTGATTCGGTGTTTTTTCTCCTCAGCGGACTCACCCGACCCTCTGTGGCCCGTCAGGCTGCTCCCACCCTCCCAACTGCACCCTTTACCTCTGCACCCAGACCCCGAGCTGGGATCCGTGTGTCAGGTTGCCAGAGTCCTCCTCTGGCCTCCTCGCGTGGATAGCTATTTCCAGGGCTCGGGAATGAAATTGAAAATAGAGCAAACAATGTGACAGTTTTCTGCTGCTATTTTTTCTCCCATGAACAGAATGTTCAGCATTATTTTTTTCTCTTTTGTGCAATACTTCAAGTAAGAAATAATCTGATTGGAATGCTGGCTTATGCTGTTTCGAAGCCCGCAGTCTCCAGCAAGCTGTGCAGAGGGAGCTTTCCCAGGGACCCTGACGGTGAGCGTATTGGCAAGTAGTCAGCTCCGGGCCCCATCCAGGTACTGATTAGGCCAGGAAGTAAATGGGCCACATGCATATGGATGGTCCTTCCTGAAGCTTCTCTTTGCCCTGGAAGCCTTGTTATGCTTTTGCCTGAAAGCTATTAAGGAGTGGCCTGGCTCTTCCACACGGGGAAGGATCTGGGAAAAAAGCGTGAGGGTGTCTGAGGTGGGAGCACATTTTGTCTCAGACGTTGTCGCCTGAATAGCTTAGGGGACAGATGGGCATTCTTTGTGCCCCAAGTCTGCTTTTCTCAAGACCCTGGAATTTGAAGCCTGCGATGGCCTGGCTGTGGAAAACGCAGTCGAGTTCAGGGCTGGGGGCGGATAACAGGAAAATGCTCTTTTGCATTTTGCTGGGGCCTCCCCTCCAGTCCCAAGAGAGGGGACAGGAAGTTTTCATGATTGTCAGTGTCATATGGGAGCTTAGGGAAAGCGGAGTTCATCATTTCCATGAGACATTAGTCTGAGTGTGTTCGTTCTTTCCCTAATTTAAGAAACACGAATGGACATCTGCTCTGCGCCATGTAACAGGCTTGGTTCTGGGGATATGAAGATGAGTAACACAAACCCTCACCAGGCATTTGTCTCTCTAGATATGGTTTAATTTTATTTTTTCTCCTGGGATGGGAGAGTGGATCAGAGTTGGGCATGAGAGGAAGTTGATCATTTTGAGTTCTTCCCATCCACAAATGCCCAGAAGATGTAGGAACAGAACAATTTAATGTTAAATTCCTTATTCTTCAGGCCCCATGGAAGTGTCCAGATCTTGATTAGGATGTTAGTTACACCAGTGAATGCATTTGTCAAAAGCTCATCGAGGGGCTTTCCTGGTGGCACAGTGATTAAGAATCCTCCTGCCAGTGCAGGGGACACAGGTTCGAGCCCTGGTCCAGGAAGATCCCACATGCCACGGAACAAGTAAGCCCACAAGCCACAACTACTGAGCTTGTGTGCCTAGAGCCCATGCTCTGCAACAAGAGAAGCCACTGCAACGAGAAGTCCGTGCACCACAACAAAGAGGAGCCCACGCACAGCAACGAAGACGCAATGCAGCCAAAAATAAATAAATACATTTATTTTTTTAAAAAAAAGCTCATCGAAGTGTACACTTAAGATCTATACATTTCCCCGTGTGTAAATTTTACCTTAAAAAAAATCAAAAAAAAATCACATTCTAGAAAGAAATGGAAAGGAAACAGTGAAGCCACAGTTAAGAGAAGACAACTTTCTTGAGGAATAAAACCCTGCTTTTGAAATGTCACCCTAATAACATTTTCAGAGGCAGGAGTCCACTGCACATCGTGGCCCCAACCTCTGCCAGCTGAAGCGCAGACACGCGCTCTTCAGGGGACTCACTCTACCTCGGCCCAGGTGTGCCCGCTGCTGCTTCTGGAACATTCCTCCCACACTCCAGCAGGGCCAGGTTGGTCCTGCCTCCCCCATGAAGCCTTTCTCCATCTCTCCAGCCAGTTTAAGTGATCTTTCCCATTTCTGTTTCACCTGCATTGACTGCCTTAATGTAATTCGACATTGATTACTCAGTGTCTTTCATTTTTAGTTACTAAGTTAGTACATTTAAGGAGCTTAGAACAGTGCCTGGCACATAATAGGTTCTCAATAAATGATGACCATTACTGTTGTTGTTGTTATATTTTACGCTTCTGAACCATCTCCCTAGGGCCTGTGCTCCTGAGTGACAGACAAGTCCTGCGGGGGCTAGACTGTGTCTCCTGGGTGGTCAGCATGATGCTGGGTGCTCGTGCTCATTGAAATCTGCACAGATGTATGTGAACTCCGGGCAAACTCTAAGCCCATGTATTTGGGAAATCTGACTATACCACAGACGTGACTGAGGAACTTTCTAGCAGACTTCTACACTTAGATGCAGCACCAACCAGGTGGCGTGGGGAGGGAGGGCATGCCAGGATTCTCAAACCTCTCTCCAGCTCCAAGGTTGAGAAACCTTGAAAAAAAAAAAAAAGGCCAGGTCCCCAACACAGCCCAGGGGCAGAGGGTGTGGCCTCAGAGTACCTGCTCTTTGTGGATGGTCACTTGAGTCTCCCATGGCACCCCAGGGTGGGGTAATGAGATGCCACTTGATGACAACAGTCCTGCCTTTCAAAATGACACTCAGCAAAGGGGCAGCATGACAATGACACCTGCTCATCAGCCCCGCTCACCTGGAGTCTGCGAGGGCTGGGCCACCCTGCCCGTTAGGTCGACATCTGTCCCCATCGGCCTGCCTGCAGCTGATGCTCATTAATCCTGGAGCCCCGAGCCTGGAGGGCGGACAAGGCTGAGCTTTTAGAGCCATTTATGACAATGGGCTTGACGAGGGCTGCTAGACTGATTTATAATTGGGCTGAGGGCCCCCTGCGTCCCTGGAGCCCAAGCTCCCAAACTGGGCCAGTCCAGGAGGGTGGTTTGTGCTCATTGGTTTCAGGCAAAGGACCAAGACAGGGTCCTGCCAGACCAGCAGAGCAGATTCCAGCACACCCTGGGGCCTCCTGGTTTGAGGGTCCTTGTTTGGGAAACTTAACAGAACCTGCCCTGGTCCCCTCAGGAGGGCAGGACACCCGTCAGGGTCTTCACAGGCCGACTTTGGGATCAGCCTTCTGAACTCACAAGAGTTTTGCAGGAAAATAACGATAAAGAAAACATCACGTGATACGTATTGACTGCCTACTATCCCCTTAGCCTTGAGCGAAAGGCTTCAAATGTACTGTCTCATTCAATGAGGTGTAAGAACCGTTATCAGGCCTATTTTGCAGATGAGGAAACTGAAGCACAGAAGGTTAAATAACCTGCTCAAGGACACCCCTTAGAAGAGGCCGAGCTCAGCTCTGGACCAGGTGGCCTGGCTCAGGGATTTGGTGCCTCTGCCTTCTGTTGCACAGGACTTGGCACAGGACTTGGCATTGCCACCTAAGCCTAAGCAATGGGTCTGATGGGTGCCAGAGATGCTGGGAGCCTCCGCCATGAGATGCGAAGCCTGGGCCGATGGAAGGGAAGGTGGCTGGGAGTCAGGAAACTGGGATGCCACCTTCACTCCAGCCACTCAGCTACCGTGTGACTTAGGTGTGTTATTTCTCTGCTCAGTGCCGTCAGGCACGCTGTCATTATTTGTTGTTTTTAAATAAAGATCTCAGGGTGCAATACCTGTGAAAACACTTGGAAAAGAAGTTAATAATGGCAGCAGTAACCATCCTTGGCCCAGCAGGAAGGGCCCCACCATCGGGAACCCCTACTTGGAGCAGGGCAGCGCACTTCCGTGGTAATGCTGTCTCATCCTTCCCCTGGGCAAATCCCCCCATCTGTCTTCCTTCTCTTCCGAGTGCTGTGATGTGGCCAGGCTTCCAGGAAGCTCCCGTGTGCCCACCTTCCCTCTGGGTCTCTCCCTCTGGGAGTGGCTTTCCTGAGCGTGTTGGATGGAAGGCGTCTTATCTCACTCCTGTCCCCCCAGTTCTTCCTGCTACCTTGTCTCCCTTCTCCTGGCCTCTCTCTTGTTCTGCTGGTTCACGATCATCAAAGACGGATCTCAGTTTCCAGACTGTGAACCCAACTGTCTCCATTGCTGCAGGTTTCAGAGCAGCTGTGTGACGGTGGGTTGTTTTGTTTTTTTCTTTTTTTTTTTACGGCACCAGAAGCTGCTGATGCATAATTCAGCAAACAATCCAGAAACGCGTCCGCATTCAAATTACTCACATCAGAGGGATCTGGCTGTGATGCAGTGTCTCTTAAAAACCCACTCCATTCATGACGGTCCCTGTGCTTTTATCTTCCAGTATTTGTAAAATTTTCAGGAAGACTGGGCTACAGATGGGAGTTTCAGCCAAAAACTGATGGCTGCGTAGCCCTGTGGAGAACGTGGTGGTGTGAGATCCCAGCCCCCAGCCCTGGCCAGCTGTCTGAGTGGCAGGTGCTGGGTCTTGGGGTTGATTCCCCCAGGCCCCAGGCGGGTGTGGGCCAGGGCTAGCCCTGGAGTCCCTAGTCTTTCTAGCAGGTTCACCCCGACAGAGGCAGGCCCCTGCCCTGAAGAAGGCAGCAGCCTACTTCTCTGTGGAGAGGCTGTGCCGCGTAGCAGTTAAGAACACAGGCTTTGGAAGGAGACTTCCGTGATTCAAAGTCTGGCTCTGGCACTAATCAGCTGTTTGCCCTTGAACATGTTACTTAACCTCTCTGTGCCTTCCTTCCCTTATCTATAAAGTGTGGAAAATAATAGTGCTTATCTTACAGTGCTGTTGCAAAAACTAGAGTTAATGCATGTGAGTGCTACGTAAACGTTGGTTATCATTATTATTCCAGAAACTTCCATGGATATCTAGGGAACCCCTGGGTCTCCCCATTCCTTTATGGGATCTCCAAATTTCAAGGCACTCTGCTGCCCCAGGAGCATAGCAGGGGCCGCATAACCAGACATGAACTGTATAGGTTGGAAATGCCTGGCCGCCTGCAGTACTGTGTAAACGACCCCGTGCCCCCAGCCCACTGCTGCATTCCTCAGATTTCTCATGGCCCACCCACTTCATCAGCGGGACTCTCTCTGGGGTCTTCTCTTCCAAGGTTTTTATTTATTCCCCCCTTTCATAGGGCCTCAGAGTCTGAAGAAACTTCCCATCCATCTTGCCCCTCACCCCATATCCCCCTCTGCCTGGATGGCCACCCACCAGCCCCAGCTCTCAGCCATGCCCACTAGCCTCCACGGACCCCACTGCCCAGTCCTCTGGCAGCAGACACACCTGTGCATTTGCTAAGAGGCTGGAGGGGCTGCTGTGGCCAGCCTGACCTCAAGTCCAGACCTGAATGCCTAATTGCTGTTTCTCTGCTCTTTCCGTGAGTGAAAAGTGGGGTCATCTGATCATTAGCCCTCGTGGATGCTTCTAAGCCCCTGTGGCTGTTATCCATGTGTTGTGGGGCTGGGGACAGGCCCAGCTTCACCTCTACCGAGTGTGCAGCCAGCTCCGCCTGCCCCTCAAAGGCGGGACCCTCTTTGCGCGGGGTGAGAACTCGGGTCCCTGAAGGTGAGACTTCCCAGAGGTGGTCCCAGAGCTCCCTGGGCCGGCACATCTGAGCCACAGATGGCCACAGAGGTTGCTGGCTAAGTGGAGGGAGATGTGTAAGTGGCGAGGAAGGGCGGGGGTTCAGAGCAGGACCGAAAACGCGGCAGGTGGACCAGCTCCTTCCTTGTGACTGGAAGCCCAGGGCAGGGGCGGTGGCAGAAGGTGGGGAAAAGCACTTCACGGATCCGCATGGTCTCTTCCTGGGTTCAGTGGGACCCTTGCTTTATGCCAGCTCAGTTTTAATCCCATGCTGTATGCCATGTGGCTCATGGCTGTCTTGAGCACAGAGAAATGAGGGAATTTACCCAACATCATACGGTAGGTTAACGGTGGAGGAGGAATGAGGACCCAGTTCTCTTTTCTTTCAGAACAGCATATGCCACCGTCCTGATGGCTAGAATCTCGGATTCAGACAACAGGAACACCGAGGCTCAGAGAGGTGAAGCGACTTGCCCAGTGTCACACAGCTCATTAGTGGCAGTTAGGACTAGAACCCAGGGTTCCTAATTCTTAATCTAGTGTTTGTTCCACTTCCCACCCCTGATCACTTTCTCCAGTCTCTTCGCCTGCTCCCCTCATTAGCTAGGGAGGAGAGGTTCTCCCAGGGACTGGCATCTGCTGGTACCATCTGCACAGAAATCGGCCTGGGTGTCTCAAGGGACTAGGACAGAGGCAGCCCTGGTGCCTGGGCAACACTTCAGAGGGAAGCCGGCCCCATCCCGGCACAGGGATTGAATGGAAGAATCGGCTTTGCACAAGCACAAACTGCTCGGTCCCCCTCCTCCCCTGCCCCGCCCCCATGTGTTGTGGGTGTCAGCCAGGACTTGGAAAAAAATAAATTCTGGATGGCGGCTAGCCAGGCAGACACCCAGGTTGTCAGGGGACTGGGGAAGGTCAGACAGGGATGCCAGTTAGCATGAAGGAAAAGAAAAAAAAGGGTGGGTGTAAATTAGTGGCCTGTGTCTCAACAGCTCTGTGCCTGGAATCTGTAACGGGCCTCCCCACACGTTGGCTGGGGACTCTGGTTCCTAACGCAGCCCTCCTTCCGACGCGAGCCTGTCTGTGCTGCCTCGCGCACGCTGAAGACAGCATGGCTCAGCGTCCACCCGCCCTCCCAGATTGATCCGTACTGAGCTTGCTGTAGCCTCTACTGCCTCCAGGCGCTCTCTGCTCCCACAGGCAGCCAGGTGCCTCTTCTGTGGATCTGACAGCCCCTCTGCTTCCCCTACCACGTCTGTTTCCTTTTCCGTCTCTCCCCCTGGTCTCAGGGTCTCAGAGGATCAAGGCTGTACCTTGTTCCCCTCTGAACTCCTCGCGCTGAGCACACATAGCAGATGCTCAATAAACATTTCTCAGCTGGATGGATGAGTGAGTGTCTAGCTAACAAGACCCGGTCCTGAGAGATGAGCTAGTTGGGGCCTCCAGCAGCAAGCAGCCCTGTCCCAGCTGATATGTGGTACTGTGTGCTCTCCACATGTTGGGCTGACATCCGGGGCAGAGGCAAATACACCACCTCGAAGCAGCCGCATAGCACAGGGAGATCGGCTCGGTGCTTTGTGACCACCTAGAGGGATGGGATAGGGAGGGTGGGAGGGAGACTCAAGAGGGAGGGGATATGGGGATATATGTGTACGTATAGCTGATTCACTTTGTTACACAGCAGAAACTAACACACCACTGTAAAGCAATTATACTCCAATAAAGATGTTTAAAAAAAAAAAATACACCACCTCTGACCTGTGGGCCCCTGAGGCTAAAACCCATCCAATAAACTCCTAAGTGCCAGGTGCCGTCTCAGGTGCTGGGCTGATAATGAGATGAAAAAGATGTTTTTCCTGACCTTGAGGGGATCACAGTCTAGTGGGGAGTACAGCACAGAAACCACAAAGCTACAATGGAGGGACTCACCACCTGCTGTGGGCGCCTGGAATGGGGAATGAAGCTTTTTCTGGGGAGGGGGCGCTGCGTGAGGCTCTGGGGTCAGTGGTGATGGAAAGGGGTGCTGAGAGAGAAGGGGGGCCGTGATCCAGACCCGGAAGGGTAAGTGAAACTTTCCAAATGAAAAGTGGGGGACGGGCGGGGAGCAGCCCAAGGCAAGTAGGAGAGTAAAGGGACAGCCTGTGCGGGGAGCTCTAATGGCTTTATTTGGCTGGCGTGTGGGCTCAGGAGGGATGGGTCTCAGGGCCGGGCTGGAGAGGGGCTCGTGAAGTGGCTCTGTGCCAGCCCAGCAGGAGCGCCTTCCCCGGACCTGACCGCTGGGCTGCGTGCTCGGACAGATGCAGAGAGGCAGCGTGTCCCCGGGCTGTAGGGTTTGGGGAATGACTGTGTCTCGCCTGCTGACCAGTCTGGGCTCAGCGGGAGGCTAGCGTCTGGGTCCACGCCCTGGTTTGAGGCACCTGGACCTCTGCCGTAGGTGAGGTCCTACGACCCTGGTTTACAGGATCACCGCAGCCTCTGCCAGCAGGGCTCCGTGGGACAGTCTAGAGGAGGCTGAGTGCTGGCTGTGGCCACAGTAACTGCCGAGCAGGGCACATGGCAACACGCGCCGCCTGGCTCCCCACCTCCCCGCAGAAGGGCGCTGAGGCCGGACAGTGGCTGCCTGGGCCTCTGGGGCACCTGCCGCCTGTCCGGCGCGTCGGCTTCCCAGGTGAGGCTCTTTCCAGCTTGGAGTATCATAACTCTGCTCTGCGAGAGACCTGGGAGGCTCAGGGAGTGTTTTCCCTGGGAGGGGTCTCAAGAAAGGCCGGGAGAAACAGCTTCATCCATGTACGGGAGAGGTTGTACCCTAATGACAACCAGGTTCACATTTAGATGCTGTATGAGGGCTGGTCCGGTTTGTTTCCACCCTTGGTGCCATTCCTTCCTGCCCTCATACATCTACTTGTTAGTGTAATAAATATTTACTGAGTGTTCATCGTGCCCTGGGCACATAGACCCTGCCCTCAAGGAACCTGGGGTCTAAAAGGAAGACAGAAATGTAAGAACGTAACTCCCCCGTGTCCTGTGGTGTGTCCCTGTCCCCTGTCTTTTGTTCATGCTCCATCCCCTGCATCCTCTATGAACTGTAGGGATACCTCCGTGGCTCCTTTGCCTCTGACTTCCGGTTGCATTTTGGACAGTAAGGACCAGAGGAAGGAGACTGGGGTGGAAGAGAGAGAGAGTCCTCCCATGTTCCTGGCTGCGGACAGACTCACCTTTCTGGGATGCTGACTCTGTTTTGAATGGGAGCAGAAACAAGACCTGTCATCCCCTTGCTTGGGTCAGAAGGAGGCTAGGGCAAAAGGGAAACGGGTCACCTAAGGCTGACCGGTGATTCTTGGAACAAACGACTCAGCCCCACTCTCCACGTTCCTTCCCGCTCCAAGGCCTTCTCTTTTCCCTGGCTTTTAAGTCATCAGAAAAGAATCTCCCTTCTTATTATAAGCATCGTTTTCCAAGATTCAAAGCACAGAAGGAGAAAGAGCGAGGCTTTGCCAGTCTCATGCCCAACCAATGTGAGGGAGTAAAAGCTGAACTCAACTTTCGAGGAATCCCAGGCACATGCTGACATGCTGGGTGTGGACAGGCATTTCTCAGAAGACGCTGAGGATGGCGTGTTGCTGGCGAGAAAGGGGGTGAGACCGCATGGGGCAAAACGCTGGGGTCGAGCTGCGGCATGTCCTGGAGCGCACTCTATCGAAGGGAAAAGTTAGCGATAGCCGCATTTACAGCTGCCCTTTCCTTCTGCAAATACTGTCACTTGCAGCCCGAGCTCGGGGAAAGCCATTACCTCTGCTCCGAGCTGCTTGTCACTGCTTCTGTGACTCTGGTTCCTCTTATAAGACTTGACAGGAAGAAACCTGGCTTTGAAGCATGTAATAATAAGGCTGATGCTCCCTAGAATCTCGCAGAACTGGAAGGGATGAGGGAAGGGGGAGTGATCTGGCTTGAGCGGGTCCTAAATCCCACAGCCCAGAGCTCCACACCGTTCCTGCTTTGGCCACCCTTAAAGCCAGCGTGGCGCCAGCTTGGGCCCTGAGGCCTCTGGGGAGCCCCTTAGAGAAGTAATTGGGTGAAACTCCTTGTGAAATATTCTCCAAAGGGTTGGATGGCTGTACCCTTTAGTTGGGTAGGTGAAAAATAAATGGCCAGGACCAGAGGAGACACGTGAATGAGGATACCATTTTTTCTGAACCCAAATTGAAGGTTGGGGTGGATTATTATGACATAATATTGAGTACAAAAATTGTCACTGTGGTGGAATATCTGGGGGCTGGGATTAATATGAGTGATTGACTCACAGATCACCGATTTTCTTATATTATCTTAGGCAGCAACACAAACTAGCTGGGTAACTCTGGGCAAGACACTTAGCCACTTGGGACCTCGGTTTCGAGGGTCTCCCAGCTCCATGTGTTGATGATTTTTGCTGGAGGAGGAGAAAACTTATGAGGGTCATATAGAAGGAGAGTCACAGTGCAGGTGGGCCACAGAGGGGTAGGGTGGCACTCAGGAAAGGAAACCCAGTCTGCGCCCAGAGATGGGGTCCCCGGTGAGTCAGTGCTTATCCCTTGCGATTTCCTTGGGCTGGACTAATAGGGCTGTGGCTTCTCCCGCCCTCGTGTGCAGGTTCGCTGTTTTAATTAAGGACCCAGGCTGCTTCTCAGTGAGAATTGATGGAAAGGGGTCTGCAGCCCCAGATAGAGGCATAGCCACGCTGGAGGAGGGGTACAGGGAGCAGAGGCTGCCAGCCTCTCTGGCACTCTGCGGCAGACAGAGCAGGGCACAGAGAGCCCTTAATGGTCACGCAGATCAGGAACACGGTTCCGGCTGAGGGCACGGAGCCCTGGAGAATGAAAATCAAACTCCTTGCAGCCACTCAAGCAGCTAAGCAGACAAGATCTAAATAAACACGCTTCTGTCTCCAGTCGGGCGGGCCCCCCTGTCGGTGGTGGAATCAGGTTGTCTGCTCCAACATCCTGACCTTGGACTCCCTGCTTGACCCTGGTGAAGTGCCAGATCTCCCGACAGCAGATGCACAAACCTCTCTCCTCCTCTGTGCTCACTCTGGGCTCGCTTTAGATCTGGCGAACGCGTGCCGTCCTCCTTAGGTGGCTTCTGAGCCATCGAGAGCTACCCAGCCACAGATGGGCGGCTCAGCTCCCGTGAAGTATTTCAGCCTGAAGACTCTGTTGAGTGTTTCACCCCCCTCCCACTCTCCTGCATGGTCGAGACGCATCAACATTGAGTATCTGCTTTATTCAGAGGCATTGTAAGGGTTGAATATGGAGAAAACGTTCCTGATCTGTTAACGTGCAAGTCTGGTCGGTCCCAGCGCTTCTCAAACTTGACCGTGCACACAAATCGTTTGAGGATTTTATGCAAATGCAGGTTGCAATTCAAGCGGTCTGGGGAGGGGCTCGATACCCTGCGTTTCTAATGAGTTTCCAGGTGAGGCTGATACTCTGGGTCCTTGAACCGTAATTTGAGTAGCAAGGTCTAGGTCACTGCTGTTCAAAATGTGGTCTGTGAATTGTTTGTTAACGGTCTGCAACAAGATACGTCGTACAGACACCGAGAATGAGCTTTTAGAAATTTGTATAGTAATTTGACATTGCTGCAACATCGCAGAGCCTGGTTGGTGAATTTGCATTTTTTTTTTTTAAATTTCACTTTCCTAGTAATTTGTTTTTGTGGTATTTGACAGAAGCGTCCATCTACAACGGACTGCAACTTTTACAAAATGGCTCTTCCCCACGGATAGAGTGAGCAGCGAGGGACTAGGTGACTTCCGGCATGCTTTGCAGGCTCTGAGATTCTCTGATTCTCTGAAACTCACGTACAGAGGTGTCCTGTCCGTGGAGGACAGACCCTGGTGGTGTGGCATGTGATCCCTGCGGAGGATCCCCGGCCAGGTCCTTGGCATTTCCTCATGTCGCCTGTTTTCCAAGCTCAGCGCAGTGTTTCTTTCCCAGGCAGCATTCTGGGTATTTCAGACAAAGGTTGAACGTATCAGAGGGAGTTCAGCCTCTGCTGATGCCAGGAAGTGCCAACTAACAAGAGAGATTGCCAGACGGAGAGCCTTTGAGCGCACAGCCTCGAAGGCGTCCACACCGGGTCTAGGCAGCCATGTCCCTCCGTCCCTGGTCCCTGAGCAGGATTTGACTCCACTGAGGCAGCCACCTGTCCCACTGCTGAGAAGGAATAAGCCAGGCTGCAAAACAGGCCAGTGAGAAGGCTTCCTGCCTCGCGTGCCCCACGGGGGAGGGCTGGGTGATAATGAACCAAGTGCAGTCACAACAGGAATGGGGCCAGCTGGAGCCCGCCCACGTTTGACCCACAGTAGTTTGGCAGGACCCAGACTGCTGGGGGAGTGGTCAGAGATGAAAACAAGTCCAGCCTTCCCCCTGCAGTGGCGGTCTCTGTTGTTCTTGGCCCCCGGAGGGCTGTCACACATGCTGGACAGGGCTGGTGGGGATGACCCTGGGCATGCAGTGTGGCAGGACCCATTTCAAATCTTGCCTTCTTTCTTCTACCCCCTGCCCTTGGTGCCTGGTCCAACACTGGGCAGCTGTGGGTCCCCTTCCATCAATGCCTTTTCACAGGTTGATGGTAAATGTCCCCTGTTCTGAGCTAGAGGTATTCCCTTAATGATAGAAGCTCTATAGAACACCTCGTCATCTATACTAAATGCTAATTAGGTTGGAAGAATCACAGAGAAAAGGGCTTGATACTGAATAACCGTGTGTTAAACGATCTTCATACATCCTTTGGAAATCAGCCACTCCAGTGTTCAAAAAGGATATGATTTCAGCTAAGCCGGATTTAATTGAGTGGTTAGATTTTGATTTGTGCCTGTGATTTACTGGATGACCTGACGCCGCTTTACCTTTCAACTGGGGTAATTCGTTAACGAGGTTCTAGTTTGGCTGCAGGAGGACTTGTGATTGAGAATGTATCTAAGTGTGTGCGTGCTCACCTTTGTGTAAAAGGGGCTGCTTGATCAGGCGGGACTTCGGAGTTGTTCTTCTAGGGATGGAGATGAGCCAACCTGCCCTGGTTGTTCTCCCTTGCTGTCTAAGACAGAGGCCACCGCACACCTTCCCGAGACAGGTGTCTGGGGCTGGGGGTGGTGTCCATGGCCAAGGAACCAAAGCAAAGCTATTTGGTCAATCCAGCATTTGGATCCCTGACTGACCTTGTTAGCCCTGTTCCATAGCTGTTGGGCCTCTTGACACATTTTGTGAAACTGAACTTGAGTACAGGTGTTTACTGACAATGGGAAGGAAAAGAAGGTCTTTTGTGGCTACATCTGTGTACCATGGTCCAAGTCTATTAAGACACTAAAAGGATTCACCTTGATTAGATGCCTGGTACTAGCCTCTTCCCTACCCACCAGCCACAGATGGCCCCCCAGATTGCCTAGAACCACAATTACTCTGCAAGTCCTGCTTTCTAGCTACAGCCAAACTAAGATAAATTTCAGAGCGGCAGGGACCTGTTTAGTATATAGTCTGCCTCGGATATTGGAAAACAGAAACAGAGGAGCCGGCATCTACTCAGTGTGACGCAGCCGGACATCACAGCTCAGAGCTTGCCACCCCAAGTCCCTAGGGAAAAAAGACTTCCGAGAATGTCTCCCCGCTTAGCTTGGTTGGGTAGTTGGTCTTTTTCCCCTTCCCCAGGCACCCTGTGGGCACCCCTGGACACTGGATTTCAGGGAAATCCACTCCTGTCCACTCTTATTGTGTTATCACTTGTGAAGTTTAGCAAAATTGACTCTGCGGTCAGAGCACAGCTGTCTCTTAGACCTGGTTCATATCTTCCCTGATAGGGTAGGATAATTTAATTCTCATTTGTCCACTTTTGCAGCTAGAGTCACCTGGACACTGTGTGTGTGTGTGTGTGTGTGTGTGTGTGTGTGTACACAGGACAGAGAGGACACCTTATTGTAACCTCACGTAATTAACTCACTGCTCAGAACCACAGCAGCATCTGCGGTAGGAAAGAAAGGGGAAGCTGGAAGTGCTCACTGTGGCCGATCATATGTGCCAAACCCCTGTTAGCATCTGAGCAGGAAGGCCCTCCAGGAAGAGTCAGTGTTGTCCCCCCTTCTTTCCTTAACACGAGGGGCGATGGCTGGGCATGGCGGCTGTGTCTCCTGCATGACCAGTATCTGGTCCAATTCCATAATGCTCAACAGGAAAGCCTGAGAGGAGGAAGGTAGCAGGGTAGGAGTTGAGAACACTTGGCCTCATGTGCTCCCATATTTTTTACTAGTTCACTAGGAAATAAAATGTGGTAAAGAATGCATGAAGGCAGAGCGTAAGGTTCGAGACTGATGTAGTGACCTGATTATCTGAAGACAAGTGAAAATGCTCCACATTCATTCTGTTGCACCTACGACCCCTCAGATGATTCCTGTGGGATATGCATCGGTGCAGTTCTTGTTAAGGTGGTCTGTAGGTTTCTGTCCCATGAGAGGTGATGGGCCAGGGGGGTGCTTATGAACCTTGGTCTGGGTGGTTGCTCCAGAGTCGGGGCTGGAAATTAGTTCCCAAACTGGAGATTTTATTGGAGGGACTACCTGCTCTGTGCCAGACTGTCTATATCTGGCGGGGGTGGGGCGGGGTGGCGGTCCGTAATGGGCCATCTGAGCTGCACAGGGACAGGTAAACAAGGACTCTGAAAGAGTCGAAACGCATTGTAAATAGTTCTTCAGAAATGAGTCCCAGGAGTGTGCTATGAAGCTGGCTCTGTTTGCATTTGAAGCGTGGCTGCTGGGAATTCTAACTAGTACAACACTTTGGGAAGACAATTTGTAACTATTTAGCAAGAACCTTTAAAAGATTCAGGTCCTTTGAACTAGAGATAATTTTTTTATAGGAATCAATTCAAAGTTCAAAAAATGATGCTAATCACCAAGTTATATATTTCAGCATTATTTAGCTGAAGTGGAATTAATTTAAATACCCATTTGCAGAGGGATAGGGAGATAAATTTGGCATATTATGAAGCCATTTAAAATTTAGTTTATATGGGACTTCCCTGGTGGCGCAGTGGTTAAGAATCCGCCTGCCAGTGCAGTGGACACAGGTTCGAGCCCTGGTCCGGGAAGATCCCACATGCCGCGGAGCAACTAAGCCCACGTGCCACAACTACTGAGCCTGCGCTCTAGAGTCCATGACCCACAACTACTGAAGCCCGCACACCTAGAGCCCGTGCTCCGCAACAAGAGAAGCCACCGGAATGAGAAGCCCGCGCACCGCAACAAAGAGTAGCCCCCACTCGTCGCAACTAGAGAAAGCCCACGCACAGCAACAAAGACCCAAGGCAGCCAAAATAAATTAAAAAATAATAATAATAAAATAAAATTTAGTGTATAAAGGCCAATATTCTAACCAATTCTTGTACAGTAACATTAAGTGAAAAAGCATGATACCGTTGAAACTTTTTACAATGCATAAAAAAAGAAATCCACCAAAAGACTAATAATAGCCATACTTGGAAAAAGGGACTAGATGCGATTTATTTATTTTTCTATTTAGCTACCTTTTTCTAAATTTTTTAAATGAGCATTCATTGCTTTTATAGTGGAAAAAATAAACTTTTGAAAATAGAAAGAACCCCAGAGAATTGTTTAGATAGCACTGAGGTCTGAGAACAGAGAGAGAATACCAGTAGTCAACCCCAAGGTCTTCAGCCAGCCAACCAATTACCTCAGCAGTGAGGGGGTCTTTCTCCGAGTGTGTTAATGGGTTTGCTTGGTGGCTGGACCATCTCATGACACATGCTGTGAGTGGGCCTCAGAGAGATGGCGTGTGAGTGGAGGGACCGACCAGCATGAGCCTTCCCTCACTGCTGGGATAAACCAGAATTTATTAAGAGCTTCTTACGAAGGATGTACCCTGTTTTGAACTAAGGATGATACAGAAGTGCAAAAGAAAAAAGTTGCCCCAAAGAACTTGCATTCTTATCTAGGGATACAACACTACTCAGACATATACACATGAAACAGTTCATGAATGTAACTACATTTATATACATATACTACATTATATATTATATACATGTAACTACATTTGCTTGTGTATATATTTGTGTGTGTGTATATGTGTATATATAAATATACACCCACATATGCACATTCACACACACCTACATACCACTCTCTCTCAAATATATTGGTAGCTCGGACAATATATGGTACTTGTGTGGTGGAAAATAAGCACTTACTGTACCGTGTTAGTAGCATTGTCTCTGAATACAAAGGACGGCATATCATTGCAGATCATTTCAGTGGCAATGACAATGATTCCAGACCATGCCCATCTTCTCTCTTACTCATGAGCGGATGCTGTAGCGATCTGCATTTGCAAAATGCCACGCATAGCAATTTAAAAATCTTGATCATTTTGCCAAAACTGACTAGGCATGCTTAGGGTGAAAAGCTCGTGGTGGGCTTAGGAGACCCTGACACAGGTGTCTCATGTTTGGTTCTCACCTGGGTTCCTCCAGGTGCGTTGGAACAGCCCTCTTTGGGTTCCCGGGGAAGGCCCAGAGCAGGGAGCAGGCTGTGTGACAGACGGGAACCAGCAGCAACATGAATTTTGCTTCTATGCTGTGCTTCTCAGCTGGTCAAATATCACCCAGGCAAACAACCGCCGAGAGGCTCTCGCTCAAGCCGAGGACAGCATTGTTCTGACCCCTGAAATCCGGCCATGGTCTGAGCTCTCCTGCTTCCTCTTCTTGGGGCTTTAGGGAATGAAGGAACCTCCAGCCTGTTTGCTCAGTCCGAGAGGACAAATGCAGGCAGCTCTTTAGAAGGTGCATCTAGGGGTCCTCCCCCTACACCCTGCACAGGAAAGAAACCCCGGCGTCCTTTTCCCCTTCTCCGTCGTCTTTTCAAATCCCCGTGACTTTTTTCTTTTTTCTCCCTCAAAGCAAGCCAACAGATAGAAGTGTGAATAATTGATTGAGAGAAGCTGCAGTGACTAACAGTTCTGGTTAGAACCTCTCTCTCAGGAAGCCTGGGGAGGTGCAAGGGGAGGTGATCTGAATGACAAGCAGGCCCCTCTGTCTCCTGCCCTGGAGGCGCTGCAAGGGGGCGCCTGGAGCCTGTGACCGCCTGGCTGGGTCTGGGTCCTCAAATAGAGGCCTGTGCACTGGGTGGAAGGTGCAGGATCGCGGTAAGTTCTTCTCTGTGCTAATCTGATTTGGATCACACCAGGCGTGGTCTACATGTTTACTCCAATATGTGAGTGTGTGCAAAGTAGAATATGGGCTAGTGGTGTAAATTCTTTGCCTTATTAATATTGACGCCAGATGTTACCAAACTGTGTTCTACACAACTGTATCACTTGAAATTTCAATAGTTGTTTTTGAATAAAAGATTCTCTGGTCGGGGCTTCCCTGGTGGCGCAAGTGGTTGAGAGTCCGCCTGCCGATGCAGGGGACATGGGTTCGAGCCCCGGTCCGGGAAGATCCCACATACCGCGGAGCGGCTGGGCCCGTGAGTCATGGCCGCTGAGTCTGCGCGTTCGGAGCCTGTGCTCCGCAACGGGAGAGGCCACAACAGTGAGGGGCCCGCGTACCGCAAAAAAAAGAAAAAAAAAAGATTCTCTGGTCAAATTGGGGAAATGCCCTCTAGCCTTCTCTCTGAGATTCACTATATATGTAAGTATATTCAAATACCCTAGAAGTCTGGCAGTACATTCTTTGTCTGCATTTGCTTTCTCCAAACTTATTTGACCTTGATCACATTTTGGGTCGCTCTTTTTTTTTTAACCATCCTGTAAGGCACTGACCCGTAGTATACAGTTTAGGAAAATACTGGTAGGTGCAGCTCTGCCCTCACCTCATTGCTAAGAGACATGGTGGGACTAGAGTTGTGCGTTTGAATCCTGTTTCTGCCTCATACCAGCTGAGAGGCTTGGCGGGAGTCTCTGAGCCTCAGTTGCCTCATCTAAAACAGGGATAAAAACCAACCAAGCCCCCAGTTTCATGTACTATTTTCTGTATATACATACAGTACATAAAATAGGTGCTGTTACCGTGCTCGGAGTGTAGGAGATGCTCTGTAATCTAGTAACGGAACTGAATATAAATATAGCTGGTGGTAGGTAAAATTACCTTGTAGCTAAGCAGAGCTGATCCAGATCTGTTGTGGAAACATGAGTATCCAGCTCAAGAGACTTCTGCACTGTCCCCAGTAACCTGATCTCCCGCCTTATTCCAAACCTTCACTGTGGGAAGTTCTTCCCGGTATCTTGCCTAGTTCATGCTAGTTGGAATTAAAGCCATTTCCCCGTGTCAGCGGCTCCCATGCCAGCAGCGTTAGCATCACCTGGGAACTTGTTAGACATATACATCCCAGACCCAGACTTACGGAGTCAGGGACTCCAGAGTTGAGGACCAGCCATGGGGTTTTAGGAAGCTCTCCAGGTGATGCTGATGCTTGCTAAGCTTTGAAAAACACTGCCTTAAAGGATTGTCTCTATTGACTTAATCAAGAACTCTCAGAGTTCCCTCCCACATGGCCCTTCTCCTGATGCTTTAAATCTGTCCTATCTCCCTATGTCCTATCTCCTCCCCACAAAGGACAGCTGTCTATTTCCCGGGTTCTTGGAATGTTGGCAGGTTTCTGAAAGTCAGGCTTATGAAATTCTTCAAGGCTCGCAACCCTCTATGCTTAGGCAACAGACTAAGGGATGCAGGGCCACATCACCTCATCTGCTCCTTCTACGCCTCCCTCCGCATCTCTGGGCAGGTCCTCAGATCCACCCATCTGCTTCTAAGTGCTGCGTTCCTGCCAGGGACTGGGTGGGTTGAGCCAAGAGGGCCACAGTGTTGCAGCGGAGGAAGAACAAACTCTCGGGGGAGAAGTGCTAGCTGAGTGTGCCTCCCGGTCATTACTGTGGGGCCTGGTGCTGCCCTGTGCACGTGACTACGTCGCTGCAAATTCCACAGGCTGCTGTCTGCGGGGAGCTGGGCACTAGATAACAACTGTCCAGAGGGTTATTCCTTGGGCATTTTTGTTCATTAAAAAAGTTGTCTGTCGTTCCCAGAAGCCCCAAGGGGAGGGGCTGCTTCTACTCCTGGAATCCCATATGGGGCCAGTTTCAGCAACTCTCAACCAATTCTCAAGCCATAAGTAAGTCAACACCTTATATGATGTGGTGAGCCTGCCTCGGGGGTACGTATATAGAGGAGATAGTGGTGGCTGGCTCCAGGATCATGTGTGCAAGTAGCAAAGGTCAGGCAAGAATTAATTTAAAAACTGGGCTCCAACCCAAAGCCTTGAGATCCAGTGTGTAGGCTAAGAAGGACGATCTACTGGAGGCTATCTTGCATTGCTTGGGAAATTCTCAGAGTTAATATGAAGAGCTATATACCCTAGGTTTTAGGAAGCCTGGGTTCTAATGTTGACTTTGTCACTGATGGTTTGTGACCTTGGGCAAGATTGTTTCTTCATTCATTCTTTTATTTGTTCCTTCAACATTGGATTAACACTAATTGTGTTCTTTGCACTATGCTGGTCGCCTGGGGATACATCAAAGAGTAAAGTACATCCCTTTTCAAAAGTAGCCCATGGTCTGAGGAGGGTTACAGAGCCAGGGCTTCCACGGAGGTACTCGCAAAGTCCAGTGGGAAGCTGGAGGACAGAGCCATGGGTGCTTTTGGAGAGAGGAATGCTTCTCTGACAAAGCTTTGAGATGCTCCCTCCATTTCTTCCTCTCCTCCAGTGATTTTTTTTTTTTTTTTTTTTTTTTGGCCACACCAAGCGACATGTGGGATCTTAGTTCCCCAACCAGGGATTGAACCCATACCGCCTGCAGTGGGAGCACAGAGTCCTAGCCACTGGACCGCCAGGGAAGTTCCTCCTCCAGTGATTTTGTAAAAGCCAGGTCTCATCAGTGTAGTCCAAGTTCTGTCTTGTGTATCACAGGCTCCCAGCGTGAGAAGGGAGATGAAAAATTGCCTAGTTTAACCACCTTTGGATGCTTCCATACCTCCTCCTGTAATATACCCCTTTCCTTGCCTACACACAACCACTCAGCCAGGTTTCTGTCCAGCCTACATTTGAAGATCTGCACCAAATTTTATGGACATCTGTTACAAACAACAGAACTAATGGCCATGTCAGAACTTTTAAACAAGAGGACAGATACCCATTTCAGAATTGTGTCGGCTGCCATGTTGGTTTAAAGGAGACTCAATCCACCTAGAGGTATATCCTGATACCCTTGAGTGGAATTCCAAATTTCAGTGGCTCCAAGAAAATCAGAGGTGGGAGGGAATTTTGAATATTCTAAGTCATTCTCATTCTCTCTTTCCTTAAACCCCATTTTACAAATGAGAGATCTGGGGCCAAGAGAAGAGAAATGCCTGGCCCACGATTGCAGTTTGTCGTGGTTGCTATTCATGGAACTTCTTGGAATGTCTGGTAGTTTCTCAGGGAATGGGGAACTTGTAAGGGCACTGCTCTGGCCGCTGGTAGTCGGGGATGGGCAGAGTCTACAGCAATCCGCCAGTGTAGGGGAGTCAGGATAGCCCGACAGCGCTGCATGCTTCATGCCTTCTCCTCAGACCACCCTGATGTCCAGTGGTTGCGCTATATTAGAGAGGGTTTGCGTTAACCAGGACGTCGGAACTCATCACCCAGAACGTGCCACACCCCAGCCATATGCCACAAGTGGTAAGAAGCTGGAACTCCGAATTAAGTACTCCTCCTCTTGGCTCTAAAGCACATCTCCAATCCTACATGGGAAGAATAACCATTCCCATGACTTGAGAGCGTTCGACCTCTGACACGTAAGAGAAAAATCACTTCTGCGAGGTAAGATGACGCTGAGCTCTGACAGTTAGTGCCTACACGCAGAGACTGTCGTGACTCCTGAGAATAACTTAGGTGCTTCTGACAGAAACAAGATAATTGGAGAACTTTAGGCATGGCATAGATGGTTGTACCGGGAGCACATGATGTTGGGGCCAGGGATGGAGTCACCTGGGTGTTGCCCCGACCTTCCAGCCTGCCATGCAGACAAGCAGGGCTGTGTTGGCAAAAGTTGGTGGATTGCTCTGAAGGCCCCGTGAGCCCCTCACAGGGTCTCAGCTCCCTCCTCTCAGTACCCAACATGCAGTCCTGAAGCCTGAGTGTTTCCCCTTTCTTTTCTGTCTTCCCAGACAGTGTTGGGAGAAACAGTGCTTCGGCACGCCAGTCACCTCGGCCCTTCCATCTACTTGGCCCGGGTCTCTCGCATTCTAATCATTACCACCAGCCCGCTCACAGATGTCTCCTGGAAAGCGAGGAGTGATTTTCAAGCAGAAAGCAGAACATACTCTGCTGGTTCTGTGCTGGTGGCCGTGAGGGGCATGAGTAAATCAAATGGTCTCTCCAAGCAGCGAAGCGCTGAGGCGAGGAGGGGGGGTGTGATGGGCAGAAAGAGCGCAGAGGCTGGCTCTGCGGATGCCATGAGGATGGAGTGCTGCGCCTTGGGTGAGATGCCTGGCGCCCCTGTCTCATGTGCTGTGTGGGTACCACAGGTGGGGAAGAAGTCACATCTTGTGCCTCAGTTTTCCTCCCTACGCAGGGCAGGACTGATCCTGTGTCTGGAAAAGCTCTGTGCTTATCAGAGAAACGCATTCTTTAAGTGCCATCTTATGAGAGTCTATAAACAGGAAGCAGAGGGCGTTCAGCTTGGGAAAAAATGATCTTTAGGACTGAAAGTTTTTGAAACGATTTCGGTAAGAAGAGGAGAGAACTTATGTATTTTTGGACCTGGCTCTTTTCCAAGTGGGTCCCAGTAAGCAAGGCTACTGGGTGCTGTTTAATAACATAAGCATGTCATATTCACCAGCTCTTCCTAAATGGCCTCTCCTAGCCAGGGGAGAGAGAGAGAGAGAGGTATTCTCTCATTGTCTCATACAGAGCATCTGGGGAATACTGTGTAGAATTTTTTTCCTGTGTTTTGTTTTTTTTACAAAATTCATGAGGCCGGGAGTGGAGTTTTTGCTGGCATTCCTGTTTGGTGAAGAGAGAGCAATGCAGGCAAGATAAGTTTCTCCATAAGCAAACATTGCTCAGGGAGGGATTCAGCTCCCCCCACTGAAAGCAGGGAGGTGATTAACCCTGCTTCACACCCAAAAGCCAAAGGTTGACCTAGGGGAACAGAGGCGCAAGGAAGCTGGGGTGCAGGTGGGGCCTGGCTGGGGTGACGGTCAGCCTGTGTTCTTTCTAGGATAGTCACAGGGACAATGTCTTCTGATCCCAAACCCAGACCCGAGTCACGGGTGGGGACCAGTGGGTGAGCTCCGAGGCGAGGGGTGCTGTCTCCACTGCAGGATGGAGATGTTAGGAGGCTGGACGCCGGCACAGAGATTGATCCGGGCTCCTCACAAATGGTTATCACTGAGCAAATCGCTTCCTGTGAGCGGAGATTTCACAGCTGTAATTTCGTTTCCTTATGGTTGCTTCTTGCTGAAAGCGCCTTGCCTAACATCACTGTTGATAGTCATGGAGTTTGAAGGGCCTTCAAAAAAAGTACCGTATGGGAAGGTATTTGGGAGAGCAGAGTCGAGTGTAAATGAGGAGAAACAGCCACTAAGTTGGGATGCGGTGGGCGTGGGACTCGGCGGCAGGGCCCTGCGCAGAGCAGCCGCAGAGCCTGGGATGCCCTCCTCCCTCCCCTCCCTGTGTCCGCCTTTGCTTGTGCTCTACCTTGTGGTGCAGTGGATCCTTTCCCCCCCCCGACCCCGGCTGTAAACCCCAAGGGCTTTTGCAGGGACTTTGAACAATCCCTGGGCTGAGGTTCTGTAAGTGTCAGGCACTTGTCTGAGGTCATGCCTGCAGACCTGCTGTCCACGCCTTTCTACCACATGAACTGGAAGGAAATACCGCTCCCTGCCTCCCTTGGTTCCTGTTAACCTTTTTCTTTTCTAAATTGCATGCAAGGTCCCGCCCACTGCATACACGTATATCCCAGCAATTCTAAGTTGTGTTTTGCTCTGTTTCCCTGCCTCCCTGCTAAATACATCTTGTCTTTTCTGTCTTCAGCATCTTTCCCACCCTTTTGACTGTTCTGGGAGCTCCTTCGCAGCTCAGATGTCGCCTCCTCTCTGAAGCCTTCTCTGATCTGCCCCTCCCTCCCGCGTCGCCCTGGAGCAGGACAAATCACCCCGTTTCATGGACTGCTGCTGGGCTCCTCAATATTCCCAGGTTTTCATAGCTCACCTTGTTACGGTCATTTGATCAAGTGTCTGTCTGCTTTTCTTCCTGGGCCCTGTGTGAGATGCTGTCAGGCAGGGGCATTGACACCTGTGTGGTCCCCAGTGCACGCAACAGGAGTGCACACAGCATTTGTTTTTGGTGAATGGAGTTGAGGGCTGGGGAGCCCTGTCCACATGGCATTTTTCTCGAGCCTCCAGAGACTTTACCACTTCCTGGGGGACCACCAGACTTCTGAACCCTCAGGAAGATGTCTCTGTGAGTTTAATGATGTTGTTCTATAAATTTATCTTTTTTTTATTTTTATTTTTAATGGCGTTGGGTCTTTGTTGCTGCATGTGGGCTTTCTCTAGTTGCAGTGAGCGGGGGCTACTCTTCATTGTGGTGCAGGGGCCTCTCATTGCGGTGGCTTCTCTCGTTGCGGAGCACGGGCTCTAGGCACGCGGGCTTCAGTAGTTGTGGCACGTGGGCTCAGTAGTTGCGGCTCGCGGGCCCTAGAGCGCATGCTCAGTACTTGTGGCGCACGGGCTTAGTTGCTCCGTGGCATGTGGGATCTTCCCGGACCAGGGATCGAACCCGTGGCCCCTGCATTGGCAGGTGGATTCTTAACCACTGCACCACCAGGGAAGTCCCGGTGATGTCCTAAATCCTTCTTAGGGCTGGGCCAGGTCAGAGCTGGGGAGTGTTTGAGTCCCTGGAGGATGCTCAAAGGCAACGACCAAGATGACGTGGATCTAGATGAGTGAGTCTAGTCAACACCTGCCTAGAGAAGTCTCTGCCTGACCAGGCGCCTTTCCTACCGTGGCCCCACCCGGGCCTCCACCAGGACTCAAAATCCCAGCTACACTCTCTGCTTTGGAATAAGGAACACAGACAGGATGGGGGCATCCACATCAGAGGCCTTGCTAAAGGGAGCTTGTGCTGTCCAGGAAGGAAATGGGGAGGGCAGGGAGCACGTCTGCCTCTGTCGGTCTTTTCCCGTGAACTCTTTTTTTTTTTGGAGTATAGTTGCTTTACAATGTTGTGTTAGCTTCTGGAGTGTTTCTCTGATACCTTGAAAAGGACAGAGAGTTCGTTCTGGGCAGAAATTAACTCGTCAGGTAGTGGCCGGAACTGACTCTTGGTGCCTTGCCACCTCATGTGTTTTTTCCCTGGAGAAAGCTGGAGCACTTTTGTGGATTTAAGAGCAAGCGTGCCTATTTGAATGGATATAATAAAATTGCTAGATGGAAGTGATATACTCCTTGTTGGTGCAAGTGCTTCATACAGATTTGTCTAGGAGTGAAAACCGTGTTGCTAGGCATGATATTTCTGTTCGTCTTGGGGCTAGGGTTCAAGTGCTTAACAAGCAGTGCTCCTTTTGCAATAGTGGAATAAAAACCCAGAACCAACAGCAGCTCCCATCACTCACAGAGACGCTGGGCGTGTTCATCTCTGCGGATTTCTGATGGATGCGTTCTGATACCCACCGGTGACTTCTAATTACCAGCTGCTCACGCTTCCCCTCCCTCCAGCCTCTGCTGGCTCAGGCCTGGCATCTCCCAACAGCTTCACCGTTGGCATCCTGCTTGTCTTGTGAAGGAGTCTGTCGGGTGGTATTAGGCGTCATGGATCAGCCCCTCAGAACTGAGGGTGAGACCCCTCCCCCCGATGGAATTGCACGTGACAGGAGAGATGAATTCACCACCACGCACAGGTCCGAATGAACACAGTCACCCAGCGCTGATGGGAACCTTAAGGAATCAGGCATAGATTAAAGCCACGGAGCCTTTCAAATGCAGATGCCCCCTAATGAATCACATGTTGGAACTGGTCGACTTACTCTTTGGGTCCCTTCTTAATAAAGACCGGCATGAGCTTCTCCCTCCTCAAAGCAGGAATGCACAGGAGCCAGGCTGCCATCTTCGTTTGGCCCAGGTCAGCATCAAATGGCCCGTGATTATTGTCTGATGTGCAGCGGCTCGCATGTGGCTGGACCAGCAGCTCTGCAATCAATCCCAGCTGCTGGGCTGGAGGGTGGCCCCAGCCACCTGAGCCTCAGGTTGGAATCATCTCTTATATCCCCATTAAACTCTGGGCCCCTACCACATGGGAGAGTTTAAGGGGAAAATGAGATTTTATTAAAGCCAGGGGACCTCCCTGACTGAGCCGAAAGCCTAATAAGAGCCGTAAGGGTTTCTTATCGCAGATGAAAAGTTTCCCATTTTCCCAGATTCCTCCCGTTTGTTGCTGCTGTGTGGCCTCTCCCCGACCCTGCATTTCCATGGGTGCCTCATTATTTAAAGCCATGGCTAAAATGCCAAACAGCAGTTAGTAACCAAACCATCCAGCAAACCCTTTTTCTCCCCCTGGTGAAGGCCAGCGGTTTTGTGTGTACGTGGTTTATAGTCTGAACACAATGACTTCAAAAGGCTCCTGAGTTTCAGAGCGATAAGGTGATCAGGATTTCCAGGGAAAAATAAGACAAGCCAGAAAGGTGTGTGTGCCTCTGGAGCTCTTGCTCCTGGAGGTGTCCGTGACCCAGACACGGCAAAACTGCCACCGTGGTCTCAGCGACTCACTCTGAGTGCATCTAGAACTCGGTGGCCTGGCTCCAATCATAGAATCCTAGTGTGTAAGGAATGGTTGCCTTTTCTTTCCCATCCTCTAGACTTCTCCTCCAGACCTTGGGGAGGACATTATAAGACTGAGCATGGCCAATGGCTGGGTCACCGGTCGCTGGGTCTGGGGATGAAGTTGGCAGTGAAGTTCAGCAGGACTCGCGGGTAGCCAGGGCTGGTCCACCTGCCCTACAGGCTTTTCATTGCTTCCACTGTCAGGGCACGTCATGCCCCAGCCGCTTTCAAAACTTGGAATTGCTGTTGCCCGTTTAAAATGGGGATGATGATACTTAACCACCCGCATAGCGTGTGGGAGATTAAAAGGGATAATGGATGCTGAGCCAGTAGAAAAGTGCCCAGCAATAGTAAGTACTCAGTAAGTGTTTAGTATTTTATAATGGCATTGCATCAAAGCATTGTATGAGTAGACGCTTATGAAATGTCAGTTTCCTTAGCACTTTCCTCCTCTCCATGCCAAGCCCTCTACTGAGCCCACAGACATAGATTATTTTCTTTAAGCCTCCCAACTTCCCCTATTTATAGATAAGAAAGACAGGCCTTCAAGAACTTATACAAGATGTACCGCTGGTGAGTAGCAGAGCCAGAATTTCATTTATCAGATATTTATCAAGAGCCTGCTGTGTGTCAGAGACTCTTGTAGGATCTTGGACTTGAGCCTTTGTGGGTTTGATTCTAAAAGCCTCCATCTTTCCTACTCATCAGGCTGGTCTGTGAGCTCTGGGAGGTGATGAGTAACATCTCCCGACCTAGGAAGTATTTAAAGATAGAGAAGACACAGAGGTAGGCTTAGGAGCTTCTGCGCCTGCTGAAGGCGGGGGTGGAGTGGCTGAGCTGATGTCATTAGGAGGAGGGATCTGCCATGGGCCCGTCTCACCTCTTTCAGAAGAGCAGCAGCTACACGTGCTCACGGAAGAGGAGCCGCACAGGTGTCAAGAGACCCCTTCAGTGAGGAAGAAACTGCTTGCAGACACAAACACACACTGTGCCTGTGTGATCAGCGTGGTGATGCTGAGTGCCATGTGTTACGGGGAAGCATACAGCTCAGAATGGCAGAACCGCTCAAGGTGATCGTCTCTGACCCAGCTTAGCCATTCCGTTCTGCTTCTTTTGGACTGGAAAAGTTAAGCTCTTGGCTGGCAGGAACTGTGTGCTTGCTCAACTCCTGGCCCTGCAGCCCCTAACGCGGTGCCACGCGTCATGGCCCATGGATGTAGGCTTTTTCCAAAGCGTTTGCCTGTGTCTGGTCACATGGGCTCACGGTGAGTTGATGGATAGGAGGTAAGAACCAGGCCGGGGCAAAAATAATATGAGTGTTAATCTAGCGGCAACGATCCACGTTAATTAAACAGAGCGGTGACACAGACAATCAAAAGATGGTGTCTTTTTTGGCTCCGGAATGCACAAGGAATTGCTGGAATTGCTCCAGGTTGAACTTTTCACCTTCCCGATCGTGTCTCCCCAGGGTTATTCCTCAGGCTGTTTACATGGACTCAAGCACTCTTCAGTGGCTGAGTGTGTCCCAGACCTTGTGCGAGCAGGGGTCAGGGCGTGGGGGGGTGTTGGAGGGAGCAGATCAGGAGGCCGCAGCCATGGGCTGTGATCAGGGCTCACTGTCCTGGTGCCTGCTCTTGACTCCTCCATTTCAAGGACCTCTGTGACAATCCCTCACCCCCCCACCCCACCCCGATCTGAGGCTCCCTCCCGGGGTCTGCTCCGCTCCCCTCACCGCCACTTTGATTCCGGCCTTCAGAGCTCTCAGTGCTTTGGTTTTATGAAATCCTCAAGGAGGACTAACTCCCCATCCCAACACAAATAGGCTGGCCCATCTGAGAGGTGCTGAGGTCTTCAGAGAGAAATGTCCCAAGAAGTGATTCAAGACCCCACAGGTTAGTAACCGGCAGGTGACGATGATGGCCCCCTTTTCCTTTGAGGGTCCCGGGCCATCCCTGAGGGGCTCCTGGGGCAGGTTTCAGTACATTTGTTTTTCTCATCCATTCAGATGGCCCTTGTCTTAACTTCATCCTTTCCTTCTCTTGTCTTCCCTGCATCCCTTCCTTCCCTCATCTTTGTGCCTACTGTAGACATAGCATGCAGCCAAGGAACATATGACCTGGTTCATCGTTCCCTGTCCCCCAGCCCCCCGTTCCCTCTCTACCCCAGCCTGCCTCTCTGCCCCGACCCCAGAGGCACATTCCTTTGCAGCCCAATCCTAAGCCCAAGGCGTGCCCTCCCCCACCCCATGTTCTCCTCCCCTGGGATTTCCTCTCCACCCTCCTGATCCACTCCCACCCCTCCCTCTGCCCACCGGTGTCCACACGTAGCCGACACTCATTAGGGGGCCCCTGCAAACCAGCCAGCAGCTCTCACTACCTGCCACGGGCATTGTGCATTCTCACTGGGGACCCTCAGGGCAAAAGTGAGCTGTCAGCTCCCTGGACAGTTACGTTCTTTTGGGAATGTGCTTCTCCCTAAATGCAGCGGATGGCCTAGCTCCGTCATAGCACCAGGGGCTGGGGCGGGTAGGGAGAAAGGCTCTAAACATGAGTCATCAGAACCCAAGGAAAGCATCTGCTCACGGCTCCACTGAGTGAATTTGCTTCCTGCAGGCATTTATTTATGTTCTCTTGTATTAGTGTTATGAGAGGAATAGAAATGGGCAACACACACACACACACACACACACACACACGCACACACACGAGTCCAGGACAGTTGGCGTTGCCAAAGAGAGGCAGAGCAACACAAGTTTTATTATCTAAATACAGACTTTTTTTTTTTTTTCAAACAAATGGATGATTTTATAAAAGTTACTTAAGGCCGGGGAGCATCACTGAAGGCCGTGGGCTGGATGTCCTTCAGTATTTGAGAGGCTGCATCCAAGCTGAGAACCCATGGTGTCTCTGGCCTCGGAGGAGGCCTGTGGGTACTTGGGTGACCCCCCCCCCCCAGCTGGCTGTCCCTGGAGTCTCACACCAGGGCACAGCCTGTGACAGAAAGATATGGGGTCTCTCTGAACCCACCCACCAAAAGAGCGCTTTGGGCAGAACATGTCTGGATTTTCCCCAAACAGGGTTGAGGTTGGGAAGCAAGGACACCCACGCTGACCCTTGTCGCTTCAGTATGAAAAGCTTGGGCTCTCCTGCAAGGGAGCCACGCCACAAACTAGCTTCCGGGCCACACTGCAGTCACCTCTTTGTACCTACTTCTCAGGAGGCCCGTAATGGACATATTAGGCATCAGAATCAACAGAGTCTATAAAAATCCCCTCCTTTGATGAGCTCGTTGTTCCAGGTGATGGTTGGGGGCAGACACGAAGTGCCTGCTTTTCAGCTGAGGCTTCGGTGGAACGCTTTTCCCTGTTGACACCAGTGGCGGTGCTCTGTCTTGGTGGTGAATGTTGCACCCACCAGGACTTCTCCCAGTAGCAGAGCCAGTGGACTCATTAGCCTGACCCCCTCGGCAGGCTCCTCGGGATGATGGCTGAGAAGTAGGAGCTATCCACCCGTTTCTCTGTCCCCGCCGGGCTCAGGGAGCTCTCTGCCCCACTCCGGGCTGGAAGCCACGTCCTGTCAGTTTCTCTGAGAAGGGGGAAAACCGCGTATGACACCGGCAGAGGGTCTGGTGGCTGCGTCTTAGCTGGTTGCTGGTGCCTGGGTGGCCCCTGGGGCCTGAGAATCAAAGGAAGGGGCTGAGGGCACTCAGCTTTGCGCTGTCTTTGCTGCTGATTTTGCCCGAGGGGAAGACAATTGAAAGCGTCTGTCTTGGTCCAATGGCAGAGGTGCTGGGGATCTTGTCTCACGTTAAAGGGCTGGGGGAGGCTCCAGGCTCCCCTGAGCCTCCAGGCTCATCAGGCGCTGGCAGATCTAAGCAGGTCACCCAGATGAAGAGCCGGGTCCTCGACGTGGATAATCGGAATGATCTGAATTAGGGCTGGGGAAGGGACTGCCCCTCAGGTGGTGCTGTGAGCTGCAGACATTCACAGGGTACGTGTGAGGTGGAAGCAGACACCGCTGCAGATAGGAGGCAGGGCCCAAGGTCAGTGCTTGAAGTCCAGGGTCACCACATGGCTCGAGGCTGGCGACTTGCGAATTCCACTCTGGAGACCATGCCATCTGGGGTCCTGGGCCAAGACCTTTTAGGGCTGTGCCCGGCTCCTCAGCAGATGCCTGTGTGTCAGCTTCCCTCAGCCCAGGCCTTGTCTGCAGCTGGGTACAGTGCCCAGAGCGGATGAGGCGTCATTGAGCCAGGCAGGATGAGCCACGCCTGTGCACAGGTGTCTGGGCCCTCACGGCCGGGCAGGAGCTGCTGAGGGCCCAGTCCTGGCCCCCTCCACATGCCAGCTGGTGCAGGGGCAGGGGTGACAGGAGAGAGCAGGACCCTGGCTCCTCTCTGGTCCGCAGGTCAGTGGGGCATCCCACCAGTTGGACTTGGGCTCACACAGACGCTCCTCTGGATGCCCGACAGGCCCGCGGAGCTGCTGGCAGGAAGGAGAGTGACAGGGGAGCGAAGGCTGTGTGGCCCCAGCCTCTTCTCTCCGTCCTCCCCTCCCCTCTGCTCTTTCCACCCTACAGTGTTCTCTCCTTGCTGCTCTTTTCTCTCAGATCTTAATAATTGATCAATAGTTTTTGTACATTCAACTAAAAAAAAGCCTAACTAGCATAGAATAGCCCAAAATGCTCCCATTTTACTCCCCTCCTCCCAAGGCGACCCTGCCCCACCTTTGATCGTGCTCTCAGGATTTACTTTGGCTCAATCATCATCCCTCTCTACAGCCCATTTGCCAAGTCATCCTCCGCTTGCCCATCCTCCTTAGTCTGTGTGCATGTTTTCTACGTTATCACAGAAAACTCCTTGCTGCACCCCTTTTGTGGTCTCTGGCTTCCATCAAGCCTGGAGCATTAAGAGAAAAGTAACCCGATGGAAAGAGCAGGCTTTGGCCAGTGGACCCGGGTGGGGATTGCAGATCTACCGCTCACTGCTGGGGGGCCGCTTCCCAGCTACTCAGCCTTCCAGCTCTCAGCTTTCTTACCTACTGCAGACCCGTACTGCCCGTCTGTTGTGAGCACTCAAGTCTATTCCTGGCTCCCAGTGGCCATTCAGCTCCTGCCAATGCCCTTTGCTGGTTCCATCCTCCCCTCTTTCTGCTGTTCCGTGGACATTTGTTCTCCATGGACAAGCTGCCTCCATATGTGTTCATCTGGCCCAGCCACATGGGTTCTTCATCTGGACCGAGTCATTTGTGATATTCCCTGAAGATGGGGGTCATTACTGATCCCCACCCCTCCTTCCTCGGGTACTGAACAATGTCTTCTCATCTTCCCAGTGAGCGAGTGTCGAGGGGCCAGACCCGCCATTGCCTCCAGGGTCACTCCCGGATTACATATTTCTTCCAGTTTTTCTCAGTGCACAGCTCCCTGTAACCAGTCACATTAGAGACAAGTTTACACCTTTTAGCTAATCTCACTGCTGCTCCACAGGAGTTACCAAGCTCCCCGAGAGATGGGGAGGTACCCAGAGGACTGGGAGGGGACAGCGTCCCATGTCCTGTGGTTAGTGATGTGAAAGGAGGGGGCAGGGCCACCCAGCTTTCTTCCTTGCAGCGTGCTCTGCTAGCTCAGTTTTTAGTTCTCAGAGGAACTGAGCTTCCACAATGTCCTTAGGGATACAGGTTTCTATCTGGAGGACTGGGCAGAGTAATTATTTCCTTGCTGATGCCTGTTCTCTCTTTGAATCTCCTTCTCCTCTGTGGCCTGAGTATCAGGAGTCCTGGGTTTGGGGCCACCTTTACCTTCTGCCTCACGTAAGTAGCCTTCCCTTCCCTTCCCTTCCCTTCCCTACCATTCCTATCCCTTCCTCTTCCTTTCCTTTCCTTTCCTTATATTCCTATCCATCAGCCACAGTCCCAGAATCATGGATCCATTAAAGTATAAACATTCTAGAAATGAATTTGTGCAAGCCCTTGTTTCAGAGATGAGGAAACTGAGCCTCAAAGTGGGGTGGCTTCCTCTAGACAGAGGTGTGCCCAGAATCCATCAGCCCCCTAAGGGCCCCCTGGAAAGATAAGGGGCAGGACATGGAAACACTTGGAAGGAGGTCTTCCTTCCCCTATGCACCCAGGGGCCATCGTAAGTTAGCATTTTTATTAACTCACTACTGAGTGCTCTCAGCTTATCGATGGAGCAATTAAACAAGCCAGGTGCAAACCTGGATGAGATGAAGCTTCTGGTTTGATTCCTAGACCTTCAAGTTTGGTGAGAAGCCATTGCCATCCTGCAAATGCCCAAATCCAGCTCTTGGGAGTGCTGTGGGGAGGGCATCCACCCAGGTGGACATCTGTCAAAGGGGCTTTGGGCATATACCCCAAGGAGGATGCCTCCACTGGTAGAGATGTAACCCTGATAGCTTACATTGTGCTCTTAGGTGCCAGGCACCCTGTATCCCCAATGAGATAAGGTAGGCGTTCTTGTTTATCTCCAGTTTACAGATGAAGAATGTGAGGATTAAGCAATGTAGTAACTGGAGTAGTTTCCCTAAATTCACAGACTAGTAAATGTGTGCCCGGGGGGGGTGGGGGGCAGCCTGAGTGTCACGTCCCAGAGCCTACCTGCTCACCAACAGCGTTAGACTGTTGATGGTGTGGAAAAGGGACCATCATTCTCCACATCCCCAGAGCAAGGCCACAGAATGAGAATTTTGGTAGTAAGAAAAATTCCTGCTGGTTTGGAATGGTTTTGCTAGTGTCCACTCTAGGCAGGAGTATGGGCTGAATGACCCTCCGCAGGCCCTTTTTTTTTTTTTTTTTTTTTTTTTTTTGCGGTACGTGGGCCTCTCACTGTTGTGGCCTCTCCCGTTGCGGAGCACAGGCTCTGGACGCGCAGGCTCAGCGGCCATGGCTCACGGGCCCGTCCGCTCCGCGGCATGTGGGATCTTCCCGGACCGGGGCACGAACCCGCGTCCCCTGCCTCGGCAGGCGGACTCTCAACCACTGCGCCACCAGGGAAGCCCCGCAGGCCCTCTTAAGTCCAGTGACTTGGAGACAGCTTTATGGAGAAAGAGCCCCCTGGGCTAGTTGCCACTCCCAGATGCCAGTGGTGCCCTGGCATGGGAGGCGTCCAGGGAGCTCAGCCACTTAATGGCTGTGAGCTGGCATTAGCCCACTGCCCCATCATCGGGAGGACAAGCACTCTAAAGCTTCGTATTCTGGCAGGCTAGCCCTGGCCTTGCCAGCTGCCAGGCCTTTGTGGAACAAAGAAGGGCAGTGCAGTCTTTCTTTTCAGCCTGTTATTTGAAAGCTGAGTCTCTATCAGAATATCCTGTTATTTGAAACACATGACAAAGCCTGAGCATAAATATGTCACAACCAAAATGCTAATGGCTTCCTCCCTCCATGGCCATCCATCCTTCTCCATCGTTCCCTCCCCCTCCCCCTTCCCATGGAGGGATCTGCATTCCAGGAGGCAGCATCTGAGACATCGCCCTGCCAAGGGAAACATTGCTGCCCCTGAGCGGATGTTCTTTCCCACTAGAGAGCTGGTTCTGGCCCAGGGACCATGTGCTCCTTGCACATCAGCAGGTGGCAGAGCAGACAGGCTCAAGCTGTCGCTCCTCCGGCCTGGTGCCCTGCTGGAGCAAGATGGCGGCCACTGCAGCCTGGGAAGCAGCAGAGGAGGGATGGGAATTCCTCACCTCCTCTTGGCCAGTCCCAGGCTGACTTCAATTTGAGTTGCATCAACCTTGATCTCTTTGTGATCCTTTAACTTCTCCAGGAAGTATTCCAAACAGGCATTACTAATCGAAATTTTAAAAGAGATGGTAACAGTACAGTGGTTCCTCAAAAAATTAAAGAGAATTGTCATGATTCAGCAATTCCTCTTCTGGGGTATATACCCAAAAGAATTTAAAGCAGGGACTTGAACAGATATCTGCCCACTAAGGTTTATAGCAGCATTATTCACACTAGCCAAAAGTTGAAAACAGCCCAGGTGTCCATTGACAGATGAATGGATAAACAAAGTGTGGTCTATACATACGATGGAATAGTGTTCAGCCTTAAAGAAGAAGAAGATTCTTATACATGCTACAACATGGATGACACGGATGAACCTTGGAGACACGCTAAGTGAAATATTTACAGGAGTAAATACCGTGTGATTCCACTTTTATAAGGTCCTAGAGTAGTCAAATTCATAGACGCAGAAAGTGCAGTGGTGGTTGCCAGGGACCGGAGGAGGGGAGAACGGGGAGTTATTGGTTAATGGATGTAGAATTTCAGTTTGGGAAGATGAAAAAGTTCTGGAGATGATAGTGGTGATGGTTGCACAGCAATGTGAATGTACTTAATGTCACTGAACTGTACCCTTAAAGTTTTGTTAAAATGGTCGATTTTGCGTTATATATATATTTTACCACAATGTTAGAAAAGGAATAACATGTATAAACGTGTTTCACAAATTGCAGAGTCCATTTAGGTATATCAATTTTCCTGTCATTAGTGTTAGTCCTGATGATAGAGCACCCGTGACTCAGAGAGGTTGGTCTTTTCTAAGGTCATAGATCATGGTGTTTTGACTTCATATCCAGTGCTCTTTTCAGTTACCAGGGATGGCATATACATGACATATGGTACTAGTGCTTTCTTCTACCCCTATAGCAGACATCAGTCAATTGAGCATTACGCTTTTTCTGATGAAATTCAAGCATATTCTCAGAATCATTCTTTTATATATATATATATATATATATATATATATATATATATATATATATATATTTTGGTGGGGGGCAGTGTTGGGTCTTCATTGCTGCACGTGTGCTTTCTCTAGTTGCAGCAAGCGGGGGCTACTCTTTCTTGCAGTGTGTGGGCTTCTCATTGCGGTGGCTTCTCTTGTTGTGGAGCATGGGCTCAGTAGTTGTGGCTCGTGGGCTCTAGAGTGCAGGCTCAGTAGTTGTGGCACACGGGCCTAGTTGCTCCGCGGCATGTGGGATCCTCCCGGACCAGGGCTCGAACCCATGTCCCCCGCATTGGCAGGTGGATTCTTAACCAGTACGTCTCCAGGGAAACCCTCTCAGAATCATTCTTAACACAGGTAGTCGCTGTCAGTCAGCCAGAATTACATACCAGGTGCAGGTTACTTCCCATCTCTGCACTTCTAGCATTGGCATCAGTTTTTTAGTTTAGGTGCCCCTGATTTATCACTATTTCCTCGTGAAATTTCAAAGATTCATGAGACTGGTGTAGAAAGGGCATGACCCTCTTTGGGGAGCAGTGAGCCTAGTTACACAGATTCCCGGCCTAGAAATGAGTCAAGTGCTTGCAGACTTGTCTTATTTGAATATTGCTGCCCTCTGCCACCTCTCTGAGGTTGGTGTAGCAGCCCTGTCTCATGGAGGGAACCCCTTACTGCAGGTGGATCTGCAGAAAATCCACTCACAATGGAAATATGAATTGAAGGCCTCTCATCGCTTCCCTCCCATCTTGGTCTACTTGACCAAGCTACCAAGTCCTCTAAATTGTCTCAGGCCTTATGAGGGTAGAGGATCTGTGACTGGGAGTGGGTCCCTGGTGACCTAGTGGCCTTTTGAACTCCCTCTAGTTACATACTCCTGGTTTTTATTTGTGGGTGTCCTGGGCTCAATAGCTGGTCATACCTCACTTCAAATCTAGTTGAGTTATTGATGCAAGTAAAGAAAAGAAAGGAAACAAGATTGGTGTCAATTTCTATTCTTTTTCTTTTTCAAATGTTCTTCTTTACTTTGAAAGATCAAAGGAGGGTCAAAGAGAACTTTTTTTTACCACCACCCCCCATCATAATATAATACAGGAGGGAAAATTCCAGCAAGTGGAATTGTTCTCAGACATCTTTTTATTTTTCCTTTCAGTGGCTTTGATTTAGGTCCCATGGCTTTAATCAAAGTGTTTAAGGGGCACAGAAATGATTCCGTTAAACAAATTCCTTGCCTCACTCGGGCTTCCTACTCTAACCCTTCCTCCTTCCACATTTTTTGTTATTGTTTTTTATTAATGTGGGTTGGAAAAAATAGTCTCCCAACGAAGGATTAGGTGAGGCCTGGAGAGAAATGTTATTTTCCAAGCTAATAACGGGATGCTGGCTCAGCCACTCTGCAGCTGACAGATCATCCTGCAAACCCGATTGTCCCTTCTCTCCTCTCTTTGCTGAATTCATCCATCACTCTGGGCAAAATAAATAAAAGGCCCAATAAACAAATCAATCAATCCATCTTTTTCTCTGAGCTCATGAGGCACCTACAGTGGCCACACAGTGGGTTTCTGTTCTCACAGCGGTGAGTCTGACACCAGGCATCTCAGGGCCATGGGACCCTTTGGAGATGTTGGCTTCTGTCACGGGATGGCACAGTGAATGGCCCCCGTGGTTGCCATCTCTGCCTTGTGCCCTCTTGGGACACCTCTCTCTCCCAGCTCCTCCCAGTTTTCCCTGGAAGGTGCTCTGTGAGTTCACATCTAGCATGCAGCAGCATCCTGCCCCTCGGGCTCATTACGGCTGACTCCTTGGGGAGAGGGGATGGCATTGAGGACCATCCGTATCAAGGCCAGCATCTTGGAACAGGCTGGCAGGCAGCTTGCGGTAATACAATACATTTTACTGTCTCTGTGCGCCATTTAGCATTCTGCAGAAATTTACTGAGCATCTCTGCAGGGTTAAGGACAGGGCCAGCCACCAGGGATAAAAGGTGCATATGGCAGTTGTGGTCCATGTCTTCAAGTCGTATGCATTCAGTAGACTGATATAGAGGGGCAGGGGCTAGACAAGGTTGGGCGTCCAGGACTGTGCATATTCAATCAGCCAATGAGGAGGGCAACACCCACCAGCTACTTCTTCAAGCAGACCTCTGTGCCATAGTCTAAGCTCCAGTGTGGACAGAGGCACTGGCCTCTCTGCAACAGTCCTGGGTTTGGGCTTCCTCTTCCAGATGTGTGTGTGTGTGTGTGTGTGTGTGTGTGTGTGTGTGCGCGCGCGCGCGCGCGCGCGCGCGCGCACGCGCGTGCGTTTGTGTGTCTCTGTGTGTGTGTTTGGTTGAGGGACGCCTCATTTAGCTCTGAGGGCTAAGCCTGTAAAAAATATCCAGTACGCCTGCTAAAGAAAGGAAATCTCAGAGCCCGTATTTCTCGTAGTCCCCTAGTCTGCAGAGTTGCTGAGTATCTTTGATCTGTATGTTAAGGGCAAGCCCCTCCTTTGCTCTGATCTTCATAGTCGTCTATCTTGGTGTAGTGGGGAAGGGTTGGTGCCTGGGACCTGGGGCGGTGTGGGAGGGTGGGGAATAAATAATTGACAAAGCACATTCTCCCAAGCTGTTTTGGAGTTCATTAGGGGGGCCTGAGGGGCAGTGGGAGCTCTCAAGGCTATTTGGAGGTGAGGGGCAGACTGTGCGGTTCGGAGCAGCTGAACTGGCAGAAAGGTGAGCTTAGGAGGAGAACGTGCCCATGCTTCTGGGGTGTGTAGCCATGGTCCTGAAAGCTGGGTAATTCGGTAAAATGAGAAAAGGGATGTTGTGTCTTTAACAGCAGGTCCCTAAAGGGAATATATTTGTTAAACATTATAATTACCCTTCAGCAACTGAATTCCATGGCAAATGAGAACTCAATAGCAATTGAGAACTATATAGCGATTGAAGCCACACCGAAGCCCATTACTGTTTCTCAAATGATGCTTTCATTTAGATGAGGCAGATAATTATACATTTTGATTAGGTCACTGCTCTCAAGGGGATATGGCAGTTTTCAGGATTGCCCCCCTCCCTGTAAATAATGTCCTGGAATGGCAGCCGTCTCCCAGCTCTCTTTCCTCCTTTCTTTCTAGATCTAGATAACGAGATAAAGATACAGATGCACAGACACAGACATAGACATATACCTATGCAGGTACAGCTCCATTTTTCTGTCTCTGCCTTAACACTTAGGGACACTGAGATGTGTGAATCTGTGGCCAGGGTGGAAGAGATCAGAACTAATATAATAATACCTTAGGTGTTATACTTCGTTTTACAAAATGTATTTACATGCATTGTTTCTTTTGATCACTGCAAGGTTTCTTTAGAAACCTTGATTTTTTTTTTTTTCTTCTGAATTAGGAGGGGGCTGGACTAAAACCAAACAAAATAAAACAAATCTCTCAGGTGCCCTCCAGCTCTGGTCTTGAGCCTATTCATATTGTCCTTTCACAGATGAGAGGACGGAGTCTGGGGAGGTCAAATGACCGTCCCAGGGCCACCTGGCTCTTTAAGATGTCAACCTGAGTACAGAGCCCCAAGTCTTCTGATTCTGGTATTTTTTCCTCTACACGATGCTCTACCCTCCAGTGGATTCTAATTGCATTCATGATAAAACTAAATGCAGCGTATGTGGCCTGCGGGGTCCCGGCTGCTCCCAGGCCTGCCTTGCTGGTCCTGCGCCTCTTCCCCCTTGAGTTGCCCCGTACCTGCTCTGTCCTGGAAGAACCCCGCCCCTGCCCGGTAGCAACACCGATGAGAACAAGACTTCAGTACCCCTTTCACGTTTTCTTCACAGAAGTTGCCACAATTGTAACAACTCATTTGCAAAAGTTAAAAAAAAAAGAGAGAGAAAAAAAAAGCGTGTTTCACCCCTTTATCTCTAGCACCTGCCAGAGTTGCTGTCATATAGCAAGCATCGAATTAATATTTGTTGAATGAACTTGTGCGTTAAGGAATTAACTGTGAATAAATAATGGCCGGGAACCTCTGAAATCACTGTCTCTGAAGATCCTGTAGAGCTAATTACTTCCAGAAAATTTAATAAAACACAATCATTTCCTCACTCCGTTTTTCTTCTCCACCAGCACTCTTCC
Source organism: Stenella coeruleoalba (assembly GCF_951394435.1). Taxonomy (NCBI): domain Eukaryota; kingdom Metazoa; phylum Chordata; class Mammalia; order Artiodactyla; family Delphinidae; genus Stenella; species Stenella coeruleoalba. Next base: position 84,943,396 of record NC_137155.1, on the reverse strand, counting down.
TCCAAATTCTTTGGCCAATTTCTGCTATATTTAGAGACCCTGCCGCTATCCAGTTAGACCAACAGTACCTATTCTTCGAGTTTTTTTCTTCCTGAAGCATGAGGGTGCATTGCTCCAGGATCAGTTTTTCGTATAAAGGACATTCCTTTGAGACAGTGGGCTTGAAGCCCCCCTGGTTTTCAGATGAGAAACCTGAGTCGTAGACGCTCTCTACAGATGACAAACATCTGGGTTAAAAGGTTTCATATATTTCAAAGTATCTGGATAATTAAATAAACTTTTCAGTTCCCTTCCAGACGGTTGATGCCACATAGATGGAGCCACAGAAAGACTTTGTTTCAGAGTCTGAAAAATAAGCTCGGGGTGGTAGTGGAATTTGAATCTTGTTCACAAATCTTCATGTCCATTGAGGTGCGTTGCCTCGGAAAATAAATATATATAGAGTTGTCCTTCCCTCTGAGTGGACTGCTCTGTGTCCAACCACCTGCTTTCTGGCAGCGGTCTCCCTGTAATTCCTCTCTCTACCTTTGGCCTAACAAAATCCTTCACTCTAACTTGGGCTCAGCCCAGCACTATTATTTATTTATTAGCGTTGCCTGCAGAGTTCGAAGACCACCGGGCCTACGCACAAATCTATAAAAACACACGATGCAATTTCCAAACACTGCAGTAAACTCCCCCCGAAGAGTCCGCCGTCACTGGGGATCTTAGACTAAAAAGGTTTGTGTTGGAGGTGAAGAGAAGGCCGGCTTTCTACGAATTGAATGAAGAGGGAGATGTGAAGCCCTTGATTCTTTCTTGGGAAACGTTGTCAGCCCCCCACCTGCCTGAGATGAAATGTCAGAGGCTCTGGCTGATCATGGCAAACTGGGTAGAGAGACAACAAATGAATTTTGGTGTCTTGGTATCTTACGATTCCCCAAGGTGGACATGGATTCAGAGCCTACCTATTGCACAGCTCCTGGGGGCATCATTTACAAAGAACGTATGATTTGTGTCCCTAAGAGCTATTTGTGTCCCACAAGAGCTATGCCATGGTAGCCTTGGGGGGACTCCCATTTGGCTGGAGTCCTGGCCATGAGCAGCTTTTCTTGAGTCGCACACTCCCGACCACCAGAGGAAGGTGAAGGAAGCCCCTTGCAGAGGAGGATCACAAAGGTGAGAGGATGTGGAGCAGAGAAGGACAGGGAAACACAGGCACAGAGCTTCGCACTCAGCACACCGTGGTGGGCCACACCTTGGCTGAGCAGATCTGACTTACCAGCCGCCTCCTCTGTTTACGCCTGTGGGCTCTGCAAAGATCATCATTTCCTGTGGATGCATTTAAAAATGTTGGGGAGTTCTGCTGGGTTTAGATGGAGGTGTCTCTGGACGCAAGTAAAATTTCAAGGCTCTTATGTCTGGAAGAGACTTCTGGCTGAGAAACATCCCTTCCCTGCTACCAGTCTGTCCATTTGGATGCTGCCGCCTGTGTAAGCAGGGATGTTGCTATAATGTTGAAGCCCTTGGAAACAGGTGGATGCACAACCTCTGCTTGGGAATCCTCCTTCCCTATGTCCCTGTCTTCTTTGTTCTTGAATGTGAATCCCTCCAGGAGCATTTTTCACTCTCTAACACATGTTTGAAGGAAGAAGAAGGTTGGTTACTATCATTCCTATGAGAGCCCCACACATAGAGGAACAGTCCTAATTTGATCCGGCCTCCAATTTTCTGTTTGGGTTGAAGCTTTGATACGTTCTGTTTGACCTTTAGAAATCCCCTTTGCTTGCCTCTGGACTTCTCAGGACTTGCTGAGGATGTGGAACCCAGTATTTCCTGAGCCAGAATAATTTTCCAGCCATGTCCTTGTTCCTGGATGATTGGTTCTATGATACCGCCACCTGGGTCTCACTTGCATTATGGTGGCCAACAGCAGTGGACTTAGATCTGTCCTAGCCAAACAGCCAAAACAGCTACGGGTGATAAAGAAAAGAACAGGGCTGCTCCCTTGCGAGAGTCTGCCATTCTGTGTTGTTCTTGGTTCAGAGTAGAAGTGAGAATATAGGACTATTTAAAATATGAACCCCTCTACTTTTGTTTTCTAAAAACAGCATTGACCAAACACAGGAAGTTCATCTTTAATATCACTGTTTATAAGCTGTTCGGCAATGTTTGCCGTGGTTATAATTGGTATCATTAAGCCTAGGTGACATTATTAATGCTGCTGATTAAATTGCTATAAACCTAACTTCACCATTTATACAAACAGCTGCATCTGAGCTGCCAATGTTCACACTGGAGCACGGGGGCAAGAATACAGGCCCGCTGGCAGGCGCAGTCGGGAAGAAAAAGGAACCCCAGGTTGTTACCTACCTGTCAGAGCTTCTAAGAAGATCCAGTTCCAAACATCTTCACTCACTATTAGTATAGTGTTTTCACTTTCTAAAACAGTTCTTTTGAGAACGGGACATCCTGATTCTGTGAGAGCGCTTTATGAAGGGATGTCAGATATGCCCCTTCTTGCCCTCCTGTCCCCGAGTCTCTCCTTCCTCCTCCCTTCAAACCTCCCATCAGTTATCTGCTGCTGTGTTGTGGTCATTTCTCAGTCTTTACCTGTCTGCGATTCTACCACTTAACAAGATGAATACCTGCCCCCCCTTTTTCTAAATTTAATTCTTTATCGCGGTAAAAAAACACGAGATGAGATCTACCCTATTAAGAAATTCTTGTGTATAGTACATTGTTAACTACAAGCACAATGTTACCAGCAGGTCTCTAGAACTTTCTCATCTTGCATAATTGCAGTTCTATACCCACTGAACAGCAACGCCCCATTTTCCCCTCCCCCCTGCTTCTGGCAACCACCATTCTACTTTCTGCTTTTATGAGTTTGACTATGTCGTATAAGCAGACTCATGCAGCATTTGTCCTGTGACTGATTTATTTCACTGAGCAGAATGTCCTCAGGGTTCCCCCATGTTGTAGCATATGATAGGTTTTCCTGCCTTTTTACAGCTGAATAATATTCCATTCTATGTATATACCACATTTCCTTTATCCATTCATACACTGACGGACATTTAGATTGTTTCTACCTAAATTGTGAATAATGCTGCAATGAACATGGGAGTGAAAATATCTCTTCAAGATATTGTTTTTAATTCATTTGGATAAATCCCCAGAAGATGGATTGCAGGCTCATAGGGTAGCTCTGTTTTTAATTTTTGACCTCCGTACTGTTTCCAGCAGTGGCTGCACCGGTTTACAGTCCAACCAACACAGCACAAGGGCTCTTCTCCACATCATCACCAACACTTGTTATTTTATGTTTTGTTTTTGTTTTTTTTTCTTTTTTGGCTGCACCACGCAGCTTGTGGGATCTCAGTTACACTGACCTGAGATTAAACCCAAACCACAGCAGTGATATCCCAGTATCCTAACCACTAGGCCACCAGGGAACTCCCTATTTTCTGGTTTTTTTTTTTGTTCTGTTTTGTTTTATAATGGCCACCCTATCAGGTATGAGGTGACTTTCTCATTGTGATTTTGATTTGCATTTCCCTGATGATTAGTGACGTTGAGCATCTTTTCATATGCTGGTTGACCATTTGTATGTCTTTTTTGAGAAATGTATGTTCAAGTTCTTTGCCCATTTTTAAATTGGGTTATTTGGGGGGTTTTTTGGTTACTGAGTTCCTTATGTATTTTGGATTAGTTCCTTATATATTAACCCCTTATCAGATATGTGGTTTGCAAATATTTTTGTCATACTTTAGATTGCCTTTTCACTTTATTGTTTCCTTCACTGCACAGAAGCTTTTAGCTTGATATAGTCCTACTTGTCTATTTTTGCTTTTGTTTCCTGTGCTTTGGTGTCATATCAGGAAGTCATTGCCAAGACCAATGATATGAAGTTTTTCCCTTATGTTTTCTTCGAGTGTTTTATAATTTCAGGTTAACATTTAGGTCTTTAATCCATTTTCAGCTGATTATTTTTAAATTTTTTATTTATTTTTATTTATTTTTGGCTGCCTTGGGTCTTTGTTGCTGCGTGCGGGCTTTCTCTAGTTGCGGAAAGCGGGGGCTGCTCTTCGTTGCGGTGCACGGGCTTCTCATTGCAGTGGCTTCTCTTGTTGCAGAGCACGGGCTCTAGGCGCGCGGGCTTCAGTAGTTGTGTGTGGGCTCTAGAGCGCAGGCTCCATAGAGTTATGGTGCACGGGCTTATTTGCTCCATGGCATGTGGGATCTTCCCGGACCAGGGATCGAACCCGTGTCCCTGCGTTGGCAGACGGATTCCCAACCACTGAGCCACTAAGGAAGTCCCTTCAGTTGATTTTTGTGTATGGTGTAAGATAAGGGTCCAATTTCATTCTTTTGCTTGTGGAGATCCAGCGTTCCCAACACTGTTTGATGAAGAGACTGTCCTTTTCCCACTGAATTGTCTTGCCACCATTGTCAAAGATTATTTAATCATCTACATATATGCAAGAGTTTATTTCTGAGCTCTGTATTTTGTTCCATTGGTCTGTATGTCTGTCTATATGCTAGTAACATGTTGTTTTGATTACTGTTGTTTTGTAATAGAAAAAAAAGTCAGGAAGTGTAATACCTCCAGCTTTGTTCTTTTTTCTTAAGATTGGCTATTTGGGGTTCCTTGTGTTTGCATGTGAATTTTAGGATTGATTTTTCTATTTCTTCAAAAAATGCCATTTGGATTTTGATAGGGATTGCATTGAATTTGTAGATCACTTTGGGTAGTATGGACATTTAGCAATATTAAATTTTCCAGTCCATGAACATGGATGTCTTGCTATCTATTTGGGTCTACTGTAATTTCTTTCAACATTGTTTTATGGTTTTCAGTATGCAAGTCTTTCACCTCCTTGGTTACATTTATTCTAAAGTATTTTATTCTTTTTGATGCTATTGTAAATGGGATTGTTTTCTTAAATTCCTTTTCAGATTGTTTGTTATTAGTGTGTAGAAATACAAGTGATTTTTGTATATTGATTTGTATCCTACAGCTTTGCTGAATTTGCTTATTAATTTTAACCTTTTTTTTGGCATCTTCAGGGTTTTCTACATATAAGATAATGTCATCTTGGCTAACATTCTTTCTAATTCGGATGCCTTTTATTTCTTTTTCTTGCCTGATTGCTCTAGCTAGGGCTTCTAGTACTATGTTGAGTAGAAGTGGCAAGAGTGGGCATCCTTGCCTCATTCCTGATCTTATCAGAAAAGCTTTCAGTTTTTCACTGTTGAATATGATGTTAGCTGAGGGCTTTTCATATATTGGCCCCTATTCTATTGAAGCAATTTCCTTCTATTTCTTGTTTGTTGAATGCTTTTATTGTGATAAGATGTTGAATGTTGTCAAATACTTTTTCTGCATCTATTGAGATGACATGAGATTTTTATCCTTCATTATATTAATGTGATGTGTCATATTGATTGACTTTTGTATGTTGAACCATCCTTGCATCCCAGGGATTAAATTCCACTTGGTCATGTTGTATGGTCTCTTTAATGTGATGTTGAATTGGTTTGCTAGTATTTTGTTGAGGATTTTTGCATCTATATTTGTCCAGGAATGTTGAGCTATAGTTTTCTTGTAATGTCTTTGTCTGGCTTTGGTATCAGTGTAATACTGGCCTCATGAGTTTGGAAGTGTTCCCTCCTCTTCAGTTATTTGGGAGAGTTTGAGAAGGAGTGACATTAATTCTTCTTTAAATGTTTGGTAGAAATCTCCAGTGAAACTATCTGTTCCTGGACTTTTCTTTGTTGGAAGGTTTTTGATTTTTTTATTCAATCTCCTCACTAGTTATAGGTCTGTTCAGATTTTCTGTTTCTTCATGAATTAGTCATGGTAGGTTGTCTGTTTCTAGGAATTTATCCATTTCTTCTAGATTATCCAATTTGTTGGCATGTAATTGTTCAAAGTAGTCACTTATAATCCTTATTTCTATAGCATCAGTTGTAATGTCTCCCCTTTCATTTCTGATTTTATTTGAGTCTTCTCTCTTTTTTTCTTAGTCTAGCTAAGGATTTGTCAATTTTGTTGACCTTTTCAAAAAACCAGCTCTTAGTTTCATTTTTTCCTATTGTTGTTCTATTCTCTATTTTGTTTTTTTTTTTGCTTTAGTCTTTGTCATTTCCTTTCTTCTTCTGACTTTGGGCTTGGTTTATTCTTTTTCTAGTTCCTTGAGATGTAAGGTTAGCTGTGTTTCTGAGATCTTACCCCATCCTTCTCAAACACTCTTTTCTCTTGGCCGTAGAGGATCTCTTTTTCTATCTCTCTGTCTATCTCTCTTGCCTCTCCCCTCCCCCTCCCCCACCGCTCCTCTCTCTTTTTCTGTGTTTTCCTTTCTCTCCCTCTCCCTCCCCTCCTTCCTCCCTGTCTACCTTGCTGTGGCTCCTTCTCATACCCCTTTGTTAGAATGTCTTGGCCCATTATCCTTGCACCTCTTCTTTTCTCTAACTCACTATCTAGGGGAGTCTCATTTAGTTCCTTGTCTTCAAACACCATCTAGACATTGGTGATTTATAAAATCACATCTCCAGTCCCATATCTTTCTCCTGAGTTCCACACTCATATAAATACCGACATGCCTGCTCAATATCTATACTTGGAAGTCTAATAAAGATTTCAGACTTAACATGCCCAACATTAAACCCTTGATTTCTCTGTAAAATCCTGCCCCACTCCCAGTCTTTTCCAGTAAGTTAATGGCAATTCCACTCTTGTTGCTTAGGCCATACTTTGGAGTTATCCTTGACTCCTCTCTTTCTCTCCCACTGTGTGTTCAATTGGCTATAAAACCTGCTGGATCTGTCTTCCAGATACATGCAGGCTCTAACCATGTCTCACATCTCTACCACTGTCACTTTAACCCAACTCACAGTATTCTCTTTCCTGGACTGTGGCAATAGCTTCCTTAATGGTTTCCTTGCTTCTTCTCATCCCCCCATCCCAAAGTCTATTCTCAGTGTGGCAACCAGAGGAGACCTTTTAAAACATCAGTGGGTTTGTGTCACTCCTGTACTCAAAATCTTCCAGTGGTTTCCCTTCTCACTCAGAGTAAAATCCACGGTTCTTACGGTGGTCCTTGAGGTCCTTCACCAGCTGGCCTCCTGCTCTCTCTCCACACTCACTCCCTTGCTCAGTAGTCTCCAGACACGTTTGGCCTCTTGGCTATTTCTTCAGCACGCCCCAAAGACTCCCGCCACAGAGTCTCTGCATCTTCAATTCCTTCCTCCTGGAATTCCTTTCCCCCATGTGTCCATATAACTAACTCCCTTCCTTCTTTCAAGTCCCACTGTCACTTTACCCTGCTGTGTAAAGCAGTCATACCCCCATCTCTGGCACTCTCTACCCGCCTTTCCCAGGCTTATTCCCAGGCTTATTCTTTTTCACAGCACTTAGAAACATCTGACATAGGAGGTATTTATATGTTTATGACTGCTTGTCTCCCTGCCATCAGGATACAAGCCACATGAGAACAGAGATTTTCTCTTTTTCATCACCGTATCTCTTATACCTAGAACAGTGCCAGGCACATGGTTAGTACTAGATAAATGGTAATTGAATGAATGAAGGAAGGAGTCTGCTGAGCTCCTGATGGTTTCATTTGTCTGGATGTTATATGGAAATGGAGATTGCTATTGGGTACGTTTCTTGCTCATAGCCAGTGGGACTTGCCCTTCAGCTAATGAAATCTGACGTCAGCTGTCTTGGAGATTTATCAGTTAGGATGTTTCAGTTGCAACTAATGGAGACCGACTCGGGTTATCTTAATCAAAAAGAGAATTTATGGGGAAGGGTATCAGGGCCTCCCAGATTGATGGGTAGCTGGAGGAGCAGGCTTGGATGAAGTACAGGAATCTGGGCACCCTGGCAGCTGCAAGTGTGACAGTCATCTTTTAGCAAGAACAGTCTGCTGGATGTGCTGTCCCTGCTGTGACTCACCACTGCCATCCTGAACAATTTCTACCATCCTTCTTGTGCATTGCCTGCTGGAGATCCAGAGTCTTGGAAGCAAGACTCCATTGACCAGCCCAGGGCCCTCACTGCCAGAGGCAGGAGAAGAGGGTATCTGGTTCTTTCTGCTTCCAAACTAAGGGCACTTGGCCCTGCCTACCACCAAGACCTCCCTTAAAGGAGGGTTTCTCCAAAGGAGGGGGTGTTTGGATCTTGGACTACCCCCCGAATAAGTCTAGTAGAGGAAGGCATGCATTTGCCTGATCGTTTACCGATCATTGTTTCAAAGCTACTCAAAGACTCATTTACCCTAGAACCACACCAGTGCTGAAAAGGAGCTCGGGCATCTTCTCCACATTTCCCTGGGGCTGTCAGCAAGTTGCCTCCCAGGAGGCCTTTGTGGAACTTCAGACCGTTTCTCTAATTCTCTGCCTTTGCCGCATCTGTACGTGCTGGACGCTAGCAGAGGGAGAAGCTAGAACATCTTCCTTTTTGAAGGAGGAGAATCCCTCTCCAAGAGCTTCGTCGCCCAGACTAATTAGAACCATCTGCAGAGCAGGGGTGCATTAGGGACACACACATATGTGTACAAACAAACACACCCATGGAGCCATGCGCGAAGCAGCCTGTCCCTACGTCAGTTACCTACACATATTAGTGCTAAACAACACTGAGGGTAATGACAGTGCTTTCTGATTAAAAGTTATTTTTATGAAAGACACTAGCCTACCGCCCTCCACCCTCTGAATATTCTATTCCCTGATGAGAAAAGAAGAGCTGTAATGACACAACAGTAAAAAATGTGAATATAAAGCACTTCTACTCCAGATAACCAAGCCCTAAAAAGATTTGAGGCCCTAGTGGGTTTCAAATAAAAACTCTTTCTGCCTTAATTCTGAAGACCATGAGTCTACAGTGATAATTCATGTTTGTGAATTTCAGCTCATCCCTGATTTAAACTTCTTGTTGAGCACATGCTCAGTGTACGCTCATGCACGCACACATATACACAGACACGCACAAGCAACCTGCCGGTGCCCCCAGCTCACAGGCATGCACAGTTCTGGCTGTAATAATTCAGATGCCATTAATCCAATCCCACCAGGACAGTTGCTCCTTTGATGTTCCCTTGGGGGAACATTGCAGGAGGTCCCCTCTCTTACGGATGTGGAACTCTCTGGGGGCCAGTGAGCAATGAGGACATTTGTTGAGGTGGGGAAGAGAAAAAAAAAAAAACCTGAGTTTGGCCTCCATAAGGGAAACAGATCTGCCATGAAAAGAGCACAGGCATTCAGGAGGTGCAAAGCCTTCAAGAGGCCCAACAGACTTGGTTAATGCCGGACAAGAGGGCCTTCTCTGCAGAGAACAGGACATCTGGGACCCCACGGCAGGGCAGGGCAGGGCAGGGCAAGATACTCCCTGTCCTTCTGCCTCAGTTTCCCCCCTTGATCAATGGAGGGAGTACATGCTTTCTATGCCTCTCAAAGATAGAACCAAGTCATTCATAGACTTATTCAGTCAGATAAGAACAGTAGAGGAAGCTACACATTGCAGAGATAAGATCATCCTTGTCTGCTTCTCTTTGTTTTGTAATAAGGTTTCCCTCCAGTTTCAGGAAATTCAATATCCCATATACATTGAACTTGCCAAACAGATATTTTAAGGTGTAATACTATGTATTAGAGGGGGAATCTTCCTAATGAATATAAAAGAAATTCAGTTTGTAAATATTACATTTACAAGCAACTTTTCCTACATACATCCGTTGCACAGAATTGAGTACACAAACGTGATTAAGTAATAACAATAAGATTACAGCAATTGGCATCACACTGATGCTAAGTTTATAGCATAACAATTAGCCCTTAAGTGTGAGTTAATAAGGGCGTAAACACATATTTAAGAATGGATCTAAGAACAACTTAGAAAGTAATCACCAAAAGTATTCTGGGATGGAGCCATGAAAACCAGGCCAGTCATCTCTGCCAGCCAACCAGACATTCTGTTATTTGATAAAACTAATAATGCAAAACTTATTGCTATAGCAGAAACGTCATAAAAATGTAGTAAAAATAAACAAGCACATGGCTCTGGCAGAAGAGCTGAAAACAAGTGTGGAGATTGAAGACATCAAAGTAAAGCCAAGAAGCGTCTTGGCAAGTGGGAGTAGGAGATGTTCACATATAGGAGCGGAAAATCTTAAGGAATTTGGTATTTTTTTTTCATGTTTGAGCAATATTTTGGGAAGTGGTATTTCATACATGCTTGTCCCTGTACCAAGATATTTCTCTTCCCAACATTATTTTGTAATGTACTCGACTGGTGAGGTCTGTTTCCGTTATGATGCCTTTTAGTAGAAGTATTTGAAATTTTTAAAGCTCATGGAAGAGGAGAAGACACTCATGGTGTTAAGCCTTTTACTCACCATTTACCTGCATTGCCTCAACTAATTCTCAAAGCAATCATGATTGGAAGGAACGGGTTCCATTTCTCCTTTTACAGAGGAGGAAACGGCAGCTCTGAGAGGTTGATCACACGGCCAGATGGCAGAGATAGGTCTGATTCCAGAAGCCAAGGGCTTAACCGTGACCCTTTGCTGCTTCACACTCCTACTCTTCGCTTTGCGAGGAGAAAAGAAGGTGATTCTGGTGGGACCCACCACCTGCTCAGTGAATGTTCGTGAACATTCCTCTCCCCATCCAGTGTGTGGACTCCTTCCCATGCTTCTTCCCCGTTCAGACTCTGCCGCTGCCCAGAGGGGCGGTCCAGGATTGACCAGGGGGAGTCATTTCCCAGAGTCTAGCCATTGGGGAGGGGATGGGAGGAGATTCGAAGGCCGAGGCCAACAGGGCGTCCAGCCCCCAATCCCCCGGTCCCTCAGCACCCACGGAAAACCCCAGCACCTCCCACTGAAGGTCAGGTCAGCCTTCATGTCCACAGCTGCCTGGAGTCTCGAAAGGTGAGGCCGCCTCCCTCCCTGGGGCCCTGTCTCAGCGTCAGCTGTTGTCTCCCCAGCCTCAGGGGGCTCCCGCCGCTCTGAGACCCAAGAGCCCACTCAGTAATGGGCACGCAGACTCACCCGAGGGGCCTGCGGTGGCCTCTGGGCAGTTTATCAAGGGAGCGGCCGAGGGCGGAGGAAGAGGAGGCGGTGGACAGCTGTGTCTGGGGTCTGGGTGGGTTACAGGCCCCCGGATGGCCGCCGGCAGGGGAAGTGGCAGTGCTGGCAGGAGAATACGAGGTTCCTTCTTGCGGGGGCCCTACTCCAGCTGAAAGCAGCCTTCTCACCCCTAAATCCAATTAAAGGCCGATATCATGTCGCTGGAAATGTATGCCAATCCTAATATAGTCTAATAAGCCTTAAAATAGCACTCTGTAAGTGGAAAGCCCTGTGGTTTAATTTGATTCGCAGCCTAGTAACAGGCTTGAGAAGAGGGAACTGGCCCCCTTTTATTTTCCAGCTGGTCCCTGCATGCTCCCTTCTCCCCTTCTTTCCTGGCCTCCACTCTCTCTTCCTCTGGAGCTCCGTGGACTGACAGTGAGGCAGGAGCCTGGGGGGGTCCTTCCCCTCAGAGCTTCCGGCTGGCAGGCTCCTGGCCCCGCTCCCTGAGGGAAGGCGGTCCTGGCGCCTGGCGGGGACTTGGGCCTCCATCCTACACACTTGACTCATTCCACCCCTGGACAGGTGCTCGCTGTTTGCTTCGCCACCTTCCACTGGCAGTGAGGGAGATGGAAGTGGGGTTTCTCAAGGCGACCAGAGGGGCCTCGTCACTCCCTCTTCCGAGGCCTGGGTCTTCACTCCCAGGACAGTACAGCCTGTGGCCAGTCTCACACGCCCACCGCTGGGGCTGATGGGATGGATAACTATGGGCAAGTCTCGCGAACACGGTCTAGAAATTGATTCAAGGACCTGCTTTATAGACCCGTGGTCCAATTCTTGGGAGAGCAAAGGATCCCCAAACATTTAAAAGGCAGAGTTTTAGTGTACACTTTTTTTTTTTTACAGCTTTACTGAGATATAATTCACATTCCATACAATTCACCCATTTAAAAAGTACAATTCAGTGGCTTTAGTATAATTACAGAGTTCAGCAACCATCACCACAATCAATTTTGGAACATTTTTATTATTCTGAAAAGAAACTCCACAACCCTTAGCCATCACCCTCCCATGCCTTTCAGTCTTAGAAAACCACTGATCTTCATCTCTACAGATTTGCCTATTCTAGACGTTTCATCTAAGTGGAATCATCCAATATGCGGTCCTTTGTGACTGATTTCTTTCATGCAACATAGTGTTTTCAAGGTTCATCCGTGTTGTAGCATGTGTCAGTACTTCATCCTTTTTTATTGCTGAATTATATTCTGTTATATGAAGATAGCACAATTTATTTATCCATTCCTCATTTGATGAACTTTTGAGTGCTTTCACTCTTTGGTAATAATACTGCTGTGAACATTTGTGTACAGGTTTTTGCATGGATATATGTTTTCACTTGTCTTGGATATATACCTAGAATTGGAATTTTGGGATAATATAGTAAATCTATGTCCCAAACCATTTAAGGAACTGTCAGATTGTTTTCCACAGTGGCTGTATCATTTACCTTCCCACCAGCAATGTGTGAGGGTTCCAATTTCTCCACGTCCTCACCAATACTTGTTATTGTCTTTTATTACAGCCACCCCAGCGGGTGCGAAGTGGTATCTCATTGTAGTTTTTTTTTTCTTTTTTTTGCTGTACGCGGGCCTCTCACTGTTGTGGTCTCTCCCGTTGCGGAGCACAGGCTCCGGACGCGCAGGCTCAGCGGCCGTGGCTCACGGGCCCAGCCGCTCTGTGGCATGTGGGATCTTCCCGGACCGGGGCACGAACCCGTGTCCCCTGCATCGGCAGGCGGACTCTCAGCCAGTGCGCCACCAGGGAAGCCCTCATTGTAGTTTTGATTTGAATTTTCCTGAACAGATTTAATGGACTCTTGGTCTCAACTGTTCTGTGAGTGATGAATCCAAACCTCAGCTGTGGTGATTATTAACCAGATAATCTTGAACAGGTAACAGTTTCTCTGAATCTCAGTTTCCAGACCTGTGAATTGGAGGTTGAGATACCTCCTCAGGTCGTGAGGACTAACAGAGAATGTAGGGGAAGCAACCAACTTGCAAAGGGTAGGCACGCAATACACCTTCCTTCCCTTCCCCCACTCCTGGTACTTCTACCTCCATTTTCACGCTGGTGCAATAGGAATGATATTTATACATGCTCCACCAATTTTACAACAAGGTCAGGAGGAAGAATATAACTTTAAAAAGAGAAAGAGGGGTGATGACGGATTGAGTTGGGACAAAGAAAAATAGCGTTTGATGCCAAGATAAAGAAATTGAAGTTTTTTTTTTTTTCAACAAGGAGAATCAAAAGGTGAGGAGTGATATAATAACCATCTTCAATATAAGCGAGGTTATTATGTGGGACGGTGACCAGCTGTTCCCCATCTCCACTAAGGACATCAGAAGAAAAAATGCATTTAAACTGTGAGAAGTAGCCTGTAGCTTAGTTATTAGAAAGAGCTCCTTTGCTGTCAGGGTCATGAAACGTTGGAATGGGAACTTACCACATTTCCTGTCCCTGAAGGCCTCTCCAACTATGGTAAACTGCATCCAGGAGCATGAATGAGATGCCCCGAGGCAGGTCCTTCCATGACACAAACGTTGCAAATCCCGGCCGTGCCCACCCTTGGTAGCCCTCCCTGTACAACCCCCCATATGCACTGGGTAGCGTGTGGTGACCCCTCCGTTCCCCCACCACATCCCTCCCACCCTTCACCCCATCTCCCGCCCCACCTCCCCCCAGTTTGGGCTGGATCCCCCAGTTTGGGGGACTTGCTGCTTGCCCTGTCTCAGTAGTGAGTGATGTGGTTTCTATACATAGCCCCGGCTTATAACTTCTTTGGCAGCTCCTGGGTTGAAAGGTGCTTTGAAGGGAGAGGGAGAAAAAGAGCTAAATAGCCCTTTTATTTAAAACACACACACGCACACAGACTTTCAAGACAAGCTCAAATGTTTGGTCCTTTAACTGATGGCTCGCCGTGGCCGTTATTGTCCTGGGCATATCTTTGCAGTTTGGGTGTTTGGCTGGTGACTTCTGTTTCATGGATGAGCAGGTCAAAGTACATGCTGGGGAAGGCGTGGCATTAGGACCACACATGGAACATCTCCGAATTGGGTGCTGCTCCCATTAGGAATCCTGCACTGTCTCTTCTCGGTGGGCACAGTTGTAGCTTCCACCACGGTCATCCAACCTTCCTCCCGTATAGTGCAGTGACCAGGAAATGTAAGGAGGATTGTCTCCACCCCCGGGGTCACAGGTGGACTCCCACTGGCCTGAGCTAATCAGGGTGATCCTTTCCGCCTTGTCTCGCAGAGTTCGGTCCAGATAATCCTAAACCAGTAAGTGCCCAGAATTTCCCTGGCCCCAGCGGTTCGGGCTTCCCCCTACCCACCTCTACCCCTCCACCCCCATATTTTGGGCTGTGCTTTCTTTGCCCTTCTCCTGGCTGCAGTGCACCTAGATACGGCTCCCCACAATCCCGGGAGCCATCAGGAGGGGCCTGGGGTAGCCAGAACCCCTGGGACCATCTTCCTGCCCTGTGAGCAACCCTCCAGTTTACCTCATTTTCTACAAATATGACTTTAATGCAGGCGTCGTGATGTGAAAAGGTTGGGAAACTGAGCCAAAGAGAAGAGGTTTGGATGAGAAGGGAGGACGGGAATTCCTTCATCCCTTCCCTCCCGTCCTCAGGGATTCTTTTCAGCTGTGTCCTCGGACTGAGCTTTGCTCAAGGGGAGGCTGGAGGGCCGCTAGAAACATCTTAGGCCTACGTGGGTCTTGTTATTGTGTTAAAGATGTGAAAACTGAGGCAAAGAGGCTACCTGGGCAAGGTGACTCAGTTAGCAGTGGCAGGGCCAGCTGAGTGATAGGCAGGTGGGAGAGAGAGGGCGGGTTTACAGCTGACACCTTCTACCCCAGAAATCACTCCTCCAGCACCAACTAAAGGAAAAACCACAAAGCAAATAAAGCTTCCACCTCCTTCCCTGTCATGCTTTCTCCCACGTCTGTCCCAGAAGAGCCACGCCTGGTAAGGCATCCAAATCATAGTGTCTGGCTATCCTGTGTCCGTGCTTCTGTGCAGGGGAAATCTGGTTCAGATGAACACACTGGTGGCATTGAAGTGCCTCTGAAGGTCAAATGCTGCCTGGAAAGACTGTAAAAGGGGAGAAGGAGAGGGTGAAGCCAGTGGAAGAAACAAGGATGGCCCAGGCACAAGAGTTGGAAGCTTGGCGTGGGGTCTGGGCTCTGCCACTCGCTGTGTGACCCTAGGCAGCTGCCTTCCCTCCTGGAACTCGGATATGGTTTGCAGACTCTCCTAGGAGCACAAAAGCCCCTGTCCCCCTGGGTGACCTGCTCAACACTAGGCCCTCAGATGGCCTCCGCTTCTGTGACCCACCCAGCATTTCCTGCTTGGCCATCTTGGACATCAAAACTCTTCTCCAGAAACACCTCTTTGCTGGGCTGGCATTGATTTTTTTCCCCAGTCCCTTCTTGAATCTTTTGTTCTGCTTCCCCTTTCCCAGCACAAACACTCACACACACACGCGCGCACGCACAAACGGGCTCATGCTTAGGAGAATCCAAACTTCCTGATGGATACTCCCTCTGTCTGCATCTTGTTTCGTTTCCAGGTGATGAAACTGGCCTTGGGCCTGGGTGGTTGCCATGGAGACTCATCCCAGCTTCCCACCCCATATCGGCCCTCGAGCTCTTCCCGGCAACCTTTCTGGGCTAGAAAAGAAAGATCTGGCATTCCCCTCTTGTTTCTCCTTCTTTGCAGGGAGGAGATTCAGCTGAGAGTGCTTTGATGCTACCTAATCTGACTCTCTCCACCAGGGAGAGGGCAATGGCTGGCAACAAACCCAGGAGGTTTTCTGTTTGCCTTGTTGTATCAGCTAATTATCCCAAGGGGTGATCAGAGAAAAGAGAAAAAAACAAAATGGAATCAGGGTAACGTCCATGTTATTTATATTTTATCATCTTTGGCAAGGTCAGCAGAGGGATGCAGTTTTCTTTCCTTCTCTGACCCTTCCTTTAATGTCATCTTCTTACTGCTGAGCAGATCTTACTGCCTATTGATATCGCCATCAAAAATACCTACCTTCTCATTCAAGGCTCTGAATAGACAGCTCATCAATAATATCTACCTTCACCTCTGCAAGGGCACTTCCTCCAGGAGCTTAGATTGGTCCAGGTTTCTAGTAAAATATGTGTGTGTGTAATTTATCCAGAACTGATCTCTAAGCATCTCAAAGGACTCTAGCCAGTGTCTTATATTCAATATAAACTAATCCCTTTCAGTAGAAGAGGGAAACTGACTTACAAACTGTAAGTGAGGGATGGCGTGCCTTTTCAGAGAGTCCAGGAAATAAACCAGGTTGACATCTAGTGACCACAAAGGGAAAACAGTCTAGGTTTCCCAGTTGTCCTGTGACCTTTCGGGCATATTTGGAAAACAAGCCTACCGCAAAAATTCTAGCCACAAGACTTGCTTTGCAGAGAGAGGGGGTTGGATTAGCACTGGCTGGGGAACCCGATGACCTGGGTTTAATCCTGCCTTCTCCATTACTGATGTGGCTGAATCACATAATATTTTTGGACTCTGGTTTTTAACATTTCTTTTTTCCTAAAAAACTGAGTTAAAATACCTACCTGCCTCCCTCTAAGAGATCCAAAGATGTGAAGATACTTTGTAACCTTCAAGGCATGCTAGAAATGCTACGTTTAATTAAAGCTACAAGACATCTCCTTTGATGCTCACCACCATCCTGTGAGGCTGGCATTATTGTCTAAGGATCAGAGAGATCAGACAACTTGCCCAGAGTCGCCCAGGTAGCAAGCAGCAGTGTCTGGACCAGGATCGGCTGACTTCAGCTTGAGGGCCTTTTGACAGCCCACAGCTGTCTGTGGGAACAAGGTTAACCCAGCGTTGAGACTCAGCCCCAGAGAAAGGGTCATTTCAAGGTCATGCCAACAAACAGCCCACTGTACCAGCTCTGGAATGACATGAAGCTCCGGTGATGAGGAATTAGGGGAGTCAGATGGGGAAAGAGGAGAAAGGGACAGCGTGGAAAGGAGAAAAAGTGGAGGAAGCCATGTGAACTCCTGTGCTGGCCTGGAAGAGGGGAGGGTAATGTGCTATGCTGAAGGCCTTTGAGACCGGAGAAAATGTGCGTCTTTATCTTTGTCTCTACAATTTATGGTCCAGCTCGGCTCTTTCGCAAGTCCGGGGCTGTTCTGGCACTGCCCGAAGAGTTACTCTTGGGGTGAGACACTGGAGCCCTGGGGCCCTGCCAGGAGCATAATGTAGTCATGGCTGTTGGAGGGAGGTTCCCAGATGGAGTGAGTTGGCTGGCAGAGCCCAGAAGATTTAGAGGACACGACTCTATGGAGTTTCCAGAGCAACCAACTGACCCGCACTCAAGTGGCTCAGAACCATGGATTATATCATTTCCTTACCCAGGGGTTTTGACAGACGCTCCTGTTGACTCATGCATTCATTGATTCAGCGGCAAGCTAGGTAGTTGTTATAATTGTAGATGAGATATAACATGTCTTTCTACAGGAGAGCTCAACATACTGGGTAAATTTGAGCTTTCTTGCCCTCAAGAGACAAACAAGAGCAAAGTATTCATCTTCAGTGCTTGTATAACAAGCCCCCATGGATGTACAAATTAGTACCAGTTTACCATTATCCGTAACAAGTACCCAGGAATGTATAAATTATTATAGCTTGCCACTGTCCAAATAACTTTTTGGAGTCGTTCATTGCTGAGATAAATGATGATTTTTGAGGTGTCAAATTAGCAGAATAGTTAACCAATGCCATATGTTTGTATGCGCCCTTAGAACTCTGAAATTAGAGTAACCAGTCTTAATGTGTTAAGAGTCTGGACTTTAATGCCTGCCTTGTTGATTACCAGTTAAAACATTCTGCTCAACCATGGGATTTCCCACTCTCACACGTACACCCATTTCCAGAAGGAGTTATTTTAAAGATCTAAGATCTATTCAAATACATGTATGCATCTCCATGTGTTCATTTCACCAACATTTATCGATCGCCGGTACCTGTTCTGTTGGGGGAAATATTTATTATAGACAAAGATCCAGTGAGACAGCTGAGGTCCTGTGTCCTGGAGGGCACATCCAATCCACGGCGCCCCTCATTTCTCTTATTAGGGGAAGGGTCCTCCTGTAGTGTTTTGTGTTTAGACACAGGATCCCTACATGCCTTGGAGAAATTCTTCTCCCCTAGTTCCACTGAAAAGGGAATTCTTCTCAACTCCACCCTTCCTTGAAACATAAGTAAATTGCAATATAGAAAGTGACAATACTTTTAGGGCAGCGGTGGAAATACAAGACATTCCGATGAACAGCTGTTGGGACTCTGCATCCAATCATATAGATGACGGAACAGCGTGAAGGAGGGAAGAGGGAGGAGAAAGCTAAAGTCTGTCACTGAGAGAGCGCACCAGGGGGCTGGACACTGACCCTCACTTGTCGGGGCCTGTGCTGACTATTTCTGGTACAGGAAGTAGGCACAGCACAGTCCTTGCTCTCCAGGAGCTGAGACTCTAAAGCGTCCTCTATTGCACTGGTCTCCCCACCCCACCTCCCCACCCCCAAGAGCTCAGAGTTCTGAATTTTTTGTTGAAGATCCACACTTCAAAAGTTCTTTATCACATCGTGCCACCCACAGGAAGCGATCGTTCCTGTGGGGCACGCCGAGGCTGCCTCCCCAAGAGCTGAGGGGAAAAGCCATGTCTTGACACGCCTGTGGCCCCTTCCCCGTGGGGACGTGCTCATTTCAGGTGACTTTTCCAGAAGGCATGCGGTCTGTTCCTCACAGCTGCCCTTGTGGCGTCTGATAAGGCACGGCGGTCAAGTTGGCGTTGGGGATTATGGGGGTTTCCAGTGGGAGTGAGGGAGGACGACCACTGTGTGGCTCAGTGTTTGTTATCAGAGAGGTGGCACCTGCTTTTGCACGTAACCTCTTCTCCATGGGCTCTCAGGCAAGCCCCAGTTTCCCACTTGCTCTCTTCCCAGTGTCTCTTTAAGCCAGGCGACTCTGGAAGGATGACCCTTCCCTTTTCAAAGGACGAAAGTTTCAGAAGGACTGAAGGCTCCCAGGAAGAACAGTGCAATCGTGATTGTGAAATGGTCCACTGAAGAAGAACATTCTGGACAGAAAGGAGAAGGGTGGTGCCTGGGGCCACGGGGAGGGAGGAACGGGAAGTGGCTTAATGGGTCCAGCGTTTGTTTTGCAAGATGAAGCGTCCTGCGGATGGATGGAGGTGATGGTTGCACAGCTATGGGAATGGACCAAACTGGACACTTAAAAAATGATGAAGATGGTATATTTTGTGGATTTTACCACAATCAAAAAATTTTGAAAGAGGACTTTCCATCAAAAGCTCATCCCGACTATTCTTTATCAGAGCCTCCTCTCTTCTTTTTATAGTATGATTTTTTCTAGCCTTAAAAAAAAATCTTACTCTTTTCAGCGGATCCTCAACACTAGAACTTTGAATCCTGTCCTTCCTCCCCTTTCCCAGGAGACCTCTGCCAGACACCAGGGTCCCTCAGTCCTCTCGTAAACATCGCAGGGAAAAACACATACTGGACCTGTCAGCCTCAGCCAGGCTTAAGCCCAGTTGCAAAAGTCAGAGGTCACAGGCACTCTGGCCTGTGAGGTGACCGGCAGGAATGCTGGCCTTGCATCTGTGCCCCCAAATCCCTGAACCTGAGAAATAGGAAGCGGGAGTCTTGCTTTGGTTGTGCTCTCAAGTGTATTAAAACCCACACTTGTCGATAGCATGAAATTTTAAAGCCCAGCTTAATTTATAATAACAGCAACAATCACAGAAGCTTCTTATTTTGTAGCCAAGATGAATCTGTTTGTAACTCATTATATTCACAGAACCTTTGTTTGCCTAAGTATATTACGATGGCTTGTGAATTCCATTGTTATTATCGGCGTCGTTATTCGTACCTTGATCCGTGTTATTATTTTCATCGAGTTGCCTTTTTCTTTAGCTTTCAGTAACGTCTTAAAGCCTTTGTCCTATTTATAATCATAAATTCCTGAACGGCAGGAACGATTTTTCTGATGTTATGGGGAAGAGGGATAGTAAGGGGCAGAGCAAGACTCGCTGGTTTCCTCAAAGCCACATCGATGCCAGAGGAACAAATCCATGACGGATGGATTCATTCATTCATGCCACATGCATCTCCTGAGGATTCCTTCATGCCTACATGATGCTGAGGCTCAGGCCACTAAGAGGCAAATGATTACCCATGGGGCAATGGTGTCACCCAGACCTGGGTTCAAAGAATCCCATTTTGACAAAGTGATATATTTAGTCGATAGCTTATGTGAATTTGGCAGTGTTACCATTTACATCTTGTCTCCCTCATTAGATAACAACAGCACCCACTTGCGTATAAAATGTGTATAGTAAATGCTTGTATTGTCTGGCACGTAGTAAATACTCAGTAAATGTTAACTGTGGTTGGTTGATCTTCCTCAAGGAGCTCATAAGCCAGAAAAAGGACGAGACCCTGGAATCCCCAGAACTGTGCTGTGAGGGATGGTGTCAGGGCCATAATGAAAATGAATCAAAGTGTGAGGACTGGCCCAGGCACATGCGAAGCTGGGCGGATTGGGACCATTCTGCAAAGGGCTTGAATGCCATCTCAAGGGCTTTAGATTTTGCTGTATTTTAACAATTTTAAGACACACATTTTCCATCATGTTTTAACATCTCCGAACAGAGTACATCTTACAGTCAATGTGTTGTCCTAGTATTAATAGCCAGCATTCTTTCCTTTCTTAGTAATATATAAAATTACAGTGTACCGTACACTTGATGCCTCAGATTAAGCGAAATATATGGCATGTTAAAGGCTGCAGGACCCAAAGCCTGATTAGAGAGAGCTTCATGTTGCTGTTGTTTCCTTTCCATTCCAGTGACTTGTTCAGTGCTGGTAAATTAATGCCCAGTTGTGCTCAGATGTAATTCGGTGCTGATGAGGGATGTGGGTTCTACCAACACTTAACAGCCATTGTCTCAGCGGAGGGGCCCTGGCTAGGGTTGAGTCCCTACCCAATATGAACTGTCTTTCTTCAAAGAGACACACATGGAAAATAAGAAGTGCAGGCGAAGCAGCAAAACTGCTGAGAAAATGTGTGATATGTTCCAAAGACAACTTACACATAACACTCAGACACCTGCTGTCTTGTCCTTCGCACGGACTTATCCTCGTGCTCCTTGATATGTCCTACCACTTCCTCCAAGACTGGATCTCGCTGTCTGTGTGCAACTGCCGTGGATTCTGCAGTATGCGTTACGAACCTGGGCAGAAAACTGGACCAAAGGGGTGATGCTATGGAAGAGATCTTTTATTGCTTTCAATTTCTCGATTCTTTGGTGTGCCTTCCCATCTCTTCTGTCTCCTCCCATGCTTCTTTTTTTTTTTATTAATTTTTGAATTGTATTTTATTTATTTTTTTATACAGCAGGTTCTTATTAGTTATCCATTTTATGCATATCCCTCCCATGCTTCTTTATGCCCCTCTTTTCTGCCTCTCTTCACTGAGCAGAGCTGTCCTTGGAGTACAGTCAATCAGTAGGTCACCTGTTGTGGAGACAGGGACAGGGAGATAGACAGTGAAGAAGAACCTGGAGGTCCCACCAGCCGATGCTCAGAACTATCTGAGGCTCTTCTACATCCCTTCTCTGGTGGACCAGTTTGGTTGCCTAGCAACAGTGCCCTCTGCTCTTTCCATATGGGCTTCTTAGCATCATCTCTCCTTCTTCTTTCTTCCCTTCAGACCAGTCCATGAAATTCATTTTTCTCCAGTTTTGATTCATTAATATAGTGAAGATAGGTGAGGGAAGTGTGTGGTGTGACTTTCCTTGGATACTCAACCCTTTAAGGTCAACCAGGCCACTAAAGGCTCTGAATGGAATCCACTGAGTTCTCAATCTTAGCTGTACTACAGACTCACTGTGGAGTTGGTTAAGAGCAGAAGTTGTGGACAAGACCTAGAGAGTGAAAGAATCCCCTGGGATCTGTAGGGTCCGGAATTCCATTCTATCACCACTCCGCTGCTATAGCCAGGCAGAGAAGCTGAGTATTTCCAGTTCTGGTCCGTATTGTTTATCATGTATGATGTGCTTGTACACTACAGGGTCTTTGGTGAAAAGTATTCATTATTAGGTTCAGCTTCTATGCTAGGTCCTTTCAGATAAGAATCACTGGAGGCGCTTTTCAGTGCTTTCAAAGAAGCTTCCAGTGAAAGTCTAATCTTCTACAGTCCTGTCACAATAAGTCCTGAATGCAGGCATGGAATGTAATTCAGCACCCAGACCAAGTGTAGGGGCCCTTGAGTGTTCTGTCCTAACCTAAAAAGATGGAAAACTCAGGTCTAATCAGTTCCAATTATTGTATCCAAAGTGGGGGTGGGGTGGAGGGGAGAGAGAAAGGGGGAGAGAGAGAGGGAGAGGAGAGCTATATTATTAAGGTTTATTTATTTATATGTGAGCAAATACATTCATAATTGCTGCTTTTCACAAGATGGAACACTTTTCCCTTTTCTTTCAATGCCTTGCATATGGTATGTACACAATAAATGTTTGTGAAAGGAAGAATGGAAGGAATCTCTAGTTCAGTGGTTTTAGTAAAACAAATCTTTTCACGGGACAAAACATGGAAAGTTGAGCCGTGGAGTACGTGATTGAGAACTGATATTAAGTGTAAGCTGAGAAATTATTTCATGAGATAAATGTTCATGGTTTTTGGACATAGGACGCTTCAGATTGGGGATTGGGCAGTAGAGAATAAGTTATATTTCTGACCTCAGAATTTACACTTACAAAGTATTGTGTGGGTAGGAGATTCCGAGCCTCTAGTCCAGCTTTAACATTCTGTGATCCCAGGTGTTAATCACTTTCTCTCACTGTGTCTCAGTTTGTCTGGTCTATGACATGGCAAGGATGCCACTCACTCTGTATTTACTAGCTGAGTAATCACCTGCACCAGAACAGAGCCCGTGTGGGTCCTGCTCTTTCCTGGGCATCTCGACATTCTAAATGGGAGAAGCCATGTCTCATCATGGAAGGATCCCTGGGTTTCCATTTCTCCTCTTCAGTCATTGCAGCCCCGGGAAGTGGCCTAGCAATGGAAAACAGCAATGCGTGGTCACTGTCATTCGGAGAACAGTGATGTGAGCCATCCTTCCTCCCTCGTTTGGCATGTGGGCAGCCCAACATCCAAGTGGCACTTTAGGATGCTGTTTGGGGCCCAGAAATGTGTCTTCTTGGGGAAGAAAAGAACTATTTTCTTGTCCAGAGGATGGGAGCTGAGTACCAGATGAGGGAAGTGGGTAGCTGGGGTCACCAGTTTCCGCAGTTTTTATCTAAGAGCAGATCTTGTTCAGCGTTGTGTTCCCAGAGCCAGAATGTCCCCCACGCCCCAGTATTTACAGTGTGGTCACTATGGAATTATTTGTTGAATGTTGAACATTATAAGACATTCCACAGCTAGACTAAAAGGATATCTGACTGTCTATAGAACATCCTCATGTGATTTGGAGGTGAGGATGTTAATCACTGTGTAGATATCTGAGTAATTACTGCACTGGCAGCATTTTTAAGACAATTTGTCCTGAAAGCGTGGAGCAAGTCGTTCTTAACAGTTACATTTCATCCAGACTTAATAGCTGGCTGGCTTTGACACCATCAGAAGGTATTCTCTCTCTCTCTTCTTTTATGCTGTTTTCCAGAAAAGGGGGATCGACATCTGCCTTTTGCCAGTGGATTTCAAAATATTTGGGGGTCACAGCGTTTGAAGGGGCCTCCCTGACCCACTAAAGGCTCTCTGCTTCATTTAGCGGCTGGGAGGAATTTGAATCTGTCAAGGTTCCTGGGCTGGTAGCACAACTGGCATGGAGCCAGCTCTCCTGAATCCCAGTTCAGCGCTCTTTCCCCAAGGCACACAGTAGCCTTCAATCCTGTGGTCCTTGCAGACCAGACATGGGACGTTTTAAGAACTTGCCCTCGCCACAGTGCCCAGCTGGGGTGTAAGACGAGTGGAGGCTGAAGGTGTTTGTGAGTTTCAGAGAAGACCTAGCCATTTGAGAGGTGGAGAAATAACAGGTTTCTACAGTGTATACATAGACTGTGTGATGAGCAGACGTTTTCCCTCCCCACGAGAGGAAATGGACTTAAACTGCGCCAGGAAGGACTTCGGGCAGATAGTCAGGAGAACTTCCTGACCCTGTGAACTCATCAAAGGCAGATCCTATCAGCCGCAGACTCAGCGGCTGCTGGCAGAGCTTTCTGTTTTCCCGCAAAGTGCAAGGGAAGCCCCGTCACTGAGCAAAGGCACGTTTACCCCGCCTGGAAATATGTTCTAAGCAGAACTCGTATCCCGGAGGCTCATTGTTTTCTGCTCTCTGCTAAACAGCCCTGGTTGTGTCATTTTGGATCAAGCCAAGCCTGCCGAAACCGTGGAAGCTGCCTTGGCTGTCTTTTCTTAGCAATAGGTCAGGAAGAGAGCATTCCGGCTTTTAAACATTGTTACTTGGAAAATGGGCTGAACTTGCTACTACTGGGGTGCAGCTAATTGCGGAATTCTCCAAGGTGGTGACTGGTGACCTTTCGAAAAGAGAATAAAACTCATCCCTCTGCATAGGGCTGTCCATTTGTACACCTGCGTTGAGCAAGTATGATATGTACATCACAGGTGTATATGTACTGTTTCAGCTGTGTATTTCTGCATGTGCATCTGGGCGTTCATTGCACAGTCATATGTGCTTCCACAGCTAGGGGACATGTGGACATGGAAAGCATGTGTGTGTGTGTGTGTGTGTGTGAACATGTGCATGTGACCCTCGTCACTTTCTCTTTCCACATCACCCGTGGTTGCATACGTGTGCAGGTGGCTGCAGCACGCTTGCAGCTGTGCCTTCTTTTTGCTCATGCTACTCTCCCTGCCTTTAGAGTGGAGAAATTGTTAACTGTTGGCAATGCAATAAAGAGAAACTGATTTCAATGGAATGTTCCCTTGCCCTGCAGACACATTGCTCCCGCTTTTATGCTGCACATTACACCGTGGTGAAATTTAGTTAATTTTATGGTTTGTTATTACAACAGCAGAGTGTATCGAGAGAGGCAGCTTTTGTTGGCGCCACGTCCCAGATTTCCTGGGTGTGATGGGAGTCAGAGCGGGAAGCTAGCAGTGGTCGGAAACCAAGTCCTCGCAGAAGCAAAGTGGCTGCTCTGATTGGTTTTTAACTTTCATAACTTATAGGAGTCAGTTAATTGGTCAGCAGAGGCTTGGCTGCTGCCCTCACTGGGTGTATATTTTGGTCAGGGAACCAGAAGGAACGTTCACAGGACAGTGAGAAAGTAACTGTTTTGCTGAAAAACAGCACGTTTTGGTGAGGAGAGCTTTGCGGTCTGAAGGTGCTGTGTTCAATTCCCAGCTTTGCCAGCTATTGGCTCCTGCATCTCTGACCTCAGTTTCTTCATCTGTAAAGTGGGATAGTAATGGCCACCCTCTGAGGTTCCTGGGAGATAAGCTCCTGGAGCACAGTAGGTGCTTACTTAGTGTTCCTTCCTCTTCTCCCTTCTTGCCAGGGAAATCTCTCTGTTCCAGAATCTCTCTGGAGGCGTGAGAAAGCCAGCGCACTTGGGGTTTTGAAATCAGACTGATTACCAAACGGGAAGGGATAAAGGGTACACAGGTAATAGTGCACATGCTTCTGAACCCCCAAATCAGGACATACAATCTGAGAACTTTGGAAGGATTATTCTGGAAAATCCACGACAAAAATAGGTGCCTCCTGGATCAGATGCTGAGGACCTAGAGTGGAACATGGTGAAAGCCATTAGCTCATTGGGAGTTATGCCATCAGTCACTCTGAATGAAGCAAAGCTATTAGCATTCTTATTTATACTACTAAGGAAGCTAATTCAATCTTAAATCCGAAACAGAGTTGGTGTGGACTAGAAAACTTGGAGAGCAGAAGCTATTTTCACAAGGATATGGCTGTCCTTGTTATCCTTCTCTGCTGGGTCCTTGGATCCCACCACCAATGGTAGGGCAAGCAGATGACAAAGAATATGTCGGCCGCACTATCATTCCTCCAAGGTCTGGCAACTTCTTCCCAGGGCTGGGAGGCTGTTTATCTCTCTTCTAGTGACTTCTTTGTTCTCAGCAGTCAGGAGCCCAGCAACTCCCATTGGTCTTGCCAAGTGGCATGTGTTGGGTGGAACATGCCACCAGCAGGCCCCTGATTGCCTCCTAGAATGGGAGGGAAAGGTCTTGAGACCACACAGATAAAGACTGACCAATTCAGGGGCTTGGCTCAGCAGTTTTATTCCTCTGTTGATTCCTCTCTTTCCTTTGGAGCTTATTTTCTGGAAGTTTCCCTGCCCTTAGAAGAGCTCTGGGAGCACTGAGATGCCGCACATTCATATTCTCTGATGGTTTGGATGAGAGAAGAACAAACAACGAGATCTTTGTTTCCTGAGTTGAAACTCATCATTTCGTGGATTATGTCAGAACTCATCAATTTAAAATTTAATATAGGGTGGCCTTGAGCTTTAATGCTAAAAAAAAAAAAGTTTCTATTTTGGCACAGGAAGCTCCAGAATGGAAGTATTTGAAAACCACCCAACAAGGCTGACTCATTTAAGGAGAATTAACTCAAGTGCTTTGGGGCAGTGGGGCGAGGAGGGCGGGAGTTGGGAATGAACACCCTCCGCAGGAGAACGCAAGCTCCTGACTCACAGCATGAGAGAATAATGAGATTTTGGCGATTTTAGCAATCAGTAAACCAAGCCCCTTATTATATAGCAAAGGGAACACTGTGTATGTGTTCTTCCACCAGACTGAAAATATTCCTATTGTTAATCATCCCCAGTCTTCACTTCTGATAAAGCTCATTGTCGCTGTGGAGGGTGCTGGAGACAACTTCTCATTTATGAAGACTGTGCTTTGGGAATAAGGTTGAGGTTTTGAAATATCGTTGAGTCACTGAAGCACAGATCTGGGGCAAGGTGTGAGGAATGTTCAAAAGATTCAAGAGAAGCAACAAGTTTTCCTTTACAGTAAAACTTTGCTGAAGAGAATATTTATATTTTTAAATTATCTGGAATCAGTCAAGCTTTTTACAGCGCTAGAGAAATCATCGCAGACATCAACCCATCAATGTAAACGTGCAGCTATGCTGGTTAATAGAAAGGCCTGGCAAACAGAGCAACAGAAACAACAAACAGGACTGCATTGTTTTTATTAAGGTGTTTTGTAGTCTGGCTTATTTCACAGTGAGAAAATTTGACTCTAGTGAGAGCCACCTGTTCTATTCCCATTCAGTCCTAATGTCCCAGGCACTGGGTAGTGCCGTCTCTGAGCAGGGGTTGAAGGAATGCCTGGAAGAGTGTTTCTTCTCTAACCCAACGTCTACACACATGAAGGAGAAGGGCTAAAGGCTCCCATTCCCTCTTGCTTAACCCACAAAGTCCACTCCTGATTCTGGCTCTGATACAATGAGTGATACCTTAATCTAGATGTCCTCACTGTTTGCCATCAGGCCACAGAACCTGAGGTGTCACTTTCTAAAGGAAGCGGAAATCTCGTAAAGCACCAGAGAGCAATTCTTAGCAAAAGATCTACCTCTTTTAAAATATAACCACTGAATTTGTTCTTTGGGGAAGGAAGGAAGGGAGGGAGGGAGGGAGGAAGGAAGGAAGGGAGGGAGGAAACGAAGGAAGGAAGGAAAGAAGGAAGGAAGGGAGGGAGGAAACGAAGGAAGGAAGGGAGGGAGGGAGGAAGGAAGGAAGGAAGGAAAGAAGGAAGGAAGGGAGGGAGGAAACGAAGGAAGGAAGGAAAGAAGGAAGGGAGGGAGGGAGGGAGAGAGGAATGCCTTCTACTCCCTATCACTGAAATATTTCACACTGAGCCACAAGAATTCCGTTAAATAGATGCTACATAGTGTGAAAAAAAAAGTTACAGATGTTATAAAATCATCACAGTTAATTAATGCACTTATTTAGTGTCACAACAGTAGCTAAATACGTATACACAGCTATGCTCAAAGCACCTTATAAACAGGGAAGACTTAGGTCTTCCAGGACCTGAAGAGGGAGTTAGGTTCCCCCTGCGTAGGAAGGATCGGAGGGGTGGAAGTTGCAATGAGTTTTGCGCTGTGTCAACAACTGTTTTCCCGCCAAGCACTGCTGTCAGGGCTTATGGGACAAGGCACAGACAGTGGCAAGGCCTGGGACAGTGTCTCCCTAGCAAGTCCCCACCGGACCCCTGGGAAGTGGGCCCCTGAGCTGAGCCTGCTTACCAAGGGGGAGAGGTGCTTTCTCCCAGGGCCCCGCAAGCCTCGCCTCTCCCCCCTCGGCAGTCCTGCCCTGGCGTGGGAGACGCCCTTCCAAGCCCAGGCACCTCCTTGCGGATCCCCACAGTGGACACGCCCTCCGCAGATGAGTACCAGGCGCAATTAATCAGCCCGGGGCCACTCCAGCCACACCTGCCCTCCCAGCGGGGCTGTTAGTAGCCGGAGCCAGTGAGGCATTGGGGTATGGGGGGATGTCTGAAGCCTCCCCTTCACAGGCTCCCCTGGCCATCGCCCTGGCATGCATTACCCTGCGGTAACCTTGGTGCTACCTTCCTGCCTCCCCAGCTTCCCTCTCCTTCCTCCTTGCTGAACATCCAGGGGAGTAGCAGCTCTGGGCTGGGGGCAGGTGCAGGATGGGAAGGAGCTGGGGAAGCCCATTATCACTCTGCACACACACGTTGTCTAATGAGCATCAGGCCGGGAATGCCGCTAACAAGCCGGTGCCGGAGACCCCTCCCCACAGACTCCCTCCGGCCAGTCATGCCCAGGGAAGGCTGTTGTGGAAGAACAAGCAGATGAAGAGGACGGCTGCCTATCCTGCTTTTGAACCCAGAAGTGGAAACCAGTCATGTCCTTTTGAGATCATCAAACCTGATGACTTTTAAATTGTGGAGTGGTACCCATTAATGTGTCATGAAAGCAATTTAGTGGGTCGTAACCATCATTTTACCGTTAAAAATGGAAAAATATCGGAATGCATGTCACATATAAATGGAACTTTTCCTTCTGTTGTCTATAAGTGTGTGTGTCCTGGGTTGAAATGTATTTCTGATTGTAAGTCTTAAAGAAAAAGCTGGAGAGGGACTTCCCTGGTGGCTCCTTGGTTAAGAATCTGCCTGCCAGTGCAGGGGACACGGGTTCGAGCCCTGGTCCGGGAAGATCCCACATGCCATGGAGCAACTAAGCCTGTGCACCGCAACTACTGAGCCTGCGCTCTAGAGCCCGTGAGCCACAACTACTGAGCCCGAGTGCCACAACTGCTGAAGCCCGCGCGCCTAGAGCCCGTGCTCCGCAACAAGAGAAGCCACCGCAGTGAGAAGCCCGCGCGCCACAACGAAGAGTAGCCCCTGTTCGCCGCAACTAGACAAAGCCTGCATGCAGCGACGAAGACCCAACAAGGAAGACCCAATGCAGCCATAAATAAATTAATTAATTTTTTAAAAAAAGAGAGAGAAAACAGGAAAAAGGGTGATAGTAGCCTAGCCCTATCCCTTCTGCTCTCATTTCCCTCCAAGCTCTCTGAAGCAGTGGGAGCCACTCAGGATGCAGAGATCTCAGAAGGGAAATGCCTAACCTCTGTTGGCAAAGCCTGTCCTGGTTTCATGAACACTCCTCACTTCTAGCAAGTTCTTCCGTGCTGTACCGTCTGAATACCAGTTGACACCATTTCTCTCACTTGGTTATAGAAATCTGACTGCCCTTCATGTAATGATCCTTGATTAAATTCTCCCAGTGAGGAATTTAGAAATCCCAGATCCTTAGGTAAGAATTGGGCACACTTACCGTAGATGATGCTTCCCCTTCCCATTGGCTTTCCTTCCTGCTTTCAGAGCTGACCAGGCCCCAGGAAAGGACTAGGAAAAGACTGTGTCCCAGGCAAGGCATCAGCCAGTTTCAACTTAAACAATAAGAACATCCATTCTCTGGCCTGAGAGTCTCAGTCATGTGCAAAGAACTGTGACGTCTTTTCTACACCTGAGCTGGACACACGGTTTCCTTCCACTCCCTTTGCAGGTACATGAAGGCAGAGGGATGAATCAGGGATTCCAGAGGCTTTGGGAATGTTCCTTTGATTAACAGTTAACTTACTATTAACAAGATGTGAGTGCTTGAAGGGAAATTAGGAACCATCTATGTCTGCTTACATAGAAGATGAACCTGCTGCCCTTTGAAGTTCAGTGCCTTCCCCAGGGTTGCCCGAATTCTGTGGCTGAGCAGAGTCCAGAACCCAGATCTCGACGCCCAAGAGTTCCTTCCACTGTCCCAGGGATCCTTGACTGTCACTGCTGGCTCCTGTGGCACTGCTGCTTCTCTTATAGGAACCAGCTCTCGCCCCTGTGGGACCCTTGCTGTGCATTGTCTGAGGCACATGGGCAACTCCTGGTTTTGCTGTCACCTCTTCCAGCAGTGGTGCTTGGGCTGGGGAGATGGGGGGCTGGGGCTTTGGGCCCCCTGAAGGGAGGCATGGAAGGAGAGGCTGCGAGCAATGGCCTCACACTATTATGATGAGAGAGACACTGTAAACTTGAGGTGGTTACTTTTATCATTGTTATTATTAGATTTAATGGCTGAGTGAGCAGTTCACTTGGCCCTAATAGAAAATTTCTCCTGGCAACTCTCCATAACCGCAGGACCTGGGAAAGGTGATTGCAAGGAATCCTCTCACCTCCGCTGGGGAGTGACATGCGCCAGACCCGGACACGGACAGGTCCCCCAGCAGCTGAGCAGTGCATTTCTCCCCTTCCCAGGCCCGCGGCTTGGAGCGGGAGGGGTGAGGGCAGGGAACGGGGCTGCAGGCCCCGGAACTCGTAGCAGAGGCAGGCGCTGTCCTTGGCAAAGGTGAGGTGTGTGCAGGGGGGTTGTGACCCCACAGCCAGTTCAGGGCCCGGGGCCAGGAGAGGCTCCCATATCCGTCTTCCCTCAGCTCTCAGCTGAGTCCATTAGGAATGTATCTCTGTCTCCCGATTGCTCCTCTGTGCTATTAATTTGTGGTTGTATTAATTCCGGCTGTTATCATACAGCCAGGTGATGCAGAACAAAGCTTCTCATTAACATGGCCGGGGTGTTACTGCTCCTGCCAGGGTTGACCCCCTCCTCACGCTGTCACACCCCCATCTCTGCTCTGTCTTGACACGCGTGGAGCCTTGAACCCTGGAAAATGACTGATGGATCCTGAGACCCAGACAGCAATTCATAAGTCAGAGGTGACCGGGGGAATCGCAGTGAAGGGAGCAGTTTTGTTCTGTCACTGCCCTTGGCTGCCCTTCCCCTTTATTTAAAAAAAAAAAAAATTCTTATACACTTAAGTACCACCTGCAACTCCTATGACAGGTGTCTTGGACTGCACTGGTGATGGGCAGGGAGGCAAGGTGCACTGGGTCATTGGCAAGGTGACTGCCAGGGTTAATGGTGCTGTGTGGTCTCGGTCATACCCATCCCTGTGAGCCCCGTCGACTCATGACCCGGATCAGATCCACAGCTCACGGTAGGAGCTAAGCCCCCAGCCCACCGTATCATTCAACTAAGGGGCTCAGTTTGGGCCACTCACCTCCTCACAGCCATGCACAGGCACAATTTGAAACAGAAAGGGTCTCCAGTGGGCCTCCCCAACTTACCAGCTTCTTAACACTTTCGCGTTTTGAATTGTGCTGTAGGGAAGACTCAGGACTGCACAGGGCAGAAGGCACATTTTATTTTTAAGGACTGTGGGCCTTTTCTCCCCTTTCTCCATTCCTGTCCCTTCTGAATCATTCATTGGTAAGTGGGTTATATTTCACTCTGAGTGGTGATTACTGAAAAAGCATGAAAGCTTCATTCTGGTGGTTACTCTGCCACTGTGAAACAATTGATTAAACTCCTGCTGGCGTCCCAGAGGCCCCCCAGTGGGAGGTGGCCAGCACTGCTGAGGCCTCTCCCTGCCCCGGGCTTCATTTTCTTTCCACCACCCCCTCAAACGTTCTCTGCCCAGTTACACTGTCTCCCAAACACTGCAGGTCCTTCCCACCTCTAGTTTCTGCACGTGCTGTTCTCTAAACTAGACTGTTCCCTCTTATTCTATCAGCAGAAGACTCCCTCGTTCCTTAAGAATCAGCTCAGGGGCATCTGCTCTGTGACCCATCCGCCGGCCTCTCCGGGTACCCACTTTCTGGATTTCAGCTGTAGCCCTTAACACACAATGCAAAGCACCCCTGAGAAGAGTTAGGTCTCATATACATCATTCGTACCCAGTGCCCAGCACAGCGTCCGGCTTCCTGTAAGGTCAAAAAATACCTGTTGAATGAATGATGGAATCCTCCCAATTTTGTAAACAGAAAATCTTCATCACAGGACTCAGAGCCACTGGGTCAAGGTCACTGAATAAAGCGGGACTAGAACCTGGGAACTCTGGTTCCTGGGCGGGGCCCCACTCATCTGTCAGTATCCCCAAATTTCCAGAGAGCATCCAGAGGCCAGGAGCCAACCCATTTTTATCTACATGCCCTGCGATCCCTTGAGAATGGCTGGTGCAGAGGGCTTTGAATTGTCATTATTCTGCTAGTTAAAAACAACCCATGGAGCTGGAGGCCAGTGATGCAAACGAGGCAAAGTAGCTGGAACTGGCTCCGGGCTCTCAGGCAATGCTGCCACAATTAAGGGTTGTGCTTGACCAGTTCTCTCTGGTTTCCATCAAGGCAGTGTGTGATGTCACTGGATCCCGGGGGCATGGGGCCAACAGCAGGGGGACAGGCAGGCATGGGGCTGATCTCCCTTGGGCAGAATTTTGTAGGGATGCAACAGGAGGAACTCACCCTTTCCTTATGTAAAAGGGAAAACACACGCAAAAAAGACTTAAAAGTACACCAAGAGTCAGTGTCAGGCATGGGGCGAGGAAATGATGGTGGTGGCTTCCCGAAGATTACAGGGGAGACTCCACAGTGGGTTTGAGGTGAGTGTTAGAAGGGTAAGGTTGGAGCTGACTTCAAGGGACAGACTCCACCTGTGGTGAGGGGCAGAGCAGGGGCAGTTACACTCTGCCTGGAGGTTTCTTATAGGGGCTGATAATAGGTATCCTTTGAGTGAAGGTCCCAAACCTGAGTGAGCCTCAGCATCACCTGGAGGACTTGTTACCACAGGCACTGCTGGCTCCACCTCAAGAGGTCCTGATTCTGGTCTCGGAGTGGGCCTGAGAATGTGCATTTTGAACAAACCAAGTGATGCTGACGCTGCCGGCCCTGGGCCCACCCGTTGAGAACCATGGCCTTGGAGAAACCAAACCGAGCTTCCCCTGGAAGCAAGACCATGAGGATCTCCGGCCAGGTGTGGCATCCTCCACGGTTAGGTCTTCATTAAAGACAACTTCTCCTCATCTGCAATGGTCTCTACCTCTTAGAGTTGTCGTGAGCGTGACATGAAATAGAGCGTGTAGTAACTCTGATCACCGTCACCTGTGTCAGTTTGCACAGCTAGTTCGAGATGGTCAGTGTGGTGTTCAGAGAAGATCCAGTTCTGGTCCATGCTCTTCTCTCCTCACTTGAGTCAGCCATCACAGAAGAATGGGCAGTCGGTGGCCCAGGAGAGAATGTGAGTGTGTCTCTACGCAGACCCTCCCAGAGGAGGGGCATCCTCTCGACGAAAAGCCATTGCCCACTGAAGGCTGTGCTGTCCACCCACAGCCACGAGGAAGGAGCCTTCCTTCTCAGCGGGACGCAGCAGTGAAGGGCTTTATTATACTGAAAACGGGAGCGAGAGCGCCCATCTCCCGCAATAGGTGCTGCCAGCAGGATGCCAGAGGATGAAGTGCTGTATTTATCCCTCACGGCAGGCGGTGGGTTCAGCGTGGCTGAGGCTGACGCCCAGTGACATACCCTGTAGCGCAGAATCCAGCCTTCACTTTTTTTTTTTTTTTTTTTGCGGTACGCGGGCCTCTCACTGCCGTGGCCCCTCCCGTTGCGGAGCACAGGCCCCAGACGCGCAGGCTCAGCGGCCAGGGCTCACGGGCCCAGCCGCTCCGCGGCATGTGGGATCTTCCCGGACCGGGGCACGAACCCGTGTCCCCTGCATCGGCAGGTGGGGTCTCAACCACTGCGCCACCAGGGAAGCCCCAGCCTTCACTTTTTAACGCCCACTCTCTCTGCTTTGTAAGCACGCTCCCTTGTCCCCGCAGCCCACACCTGCGTAGCCCACTTTCTCACCCCCAGCTTGCCCAGAGAGTGCCAGGAGTGCACACTGAGGGCCTCCTTATGGGGGCCATGTGGTCCGTATTGGGCGAGCCATGGAGGTGCCGGCTGGGGGGAGCGTGACATGGATGGGGTATGATGGGGACCAGTGCTTGTGAGCTCTGCGTGGCAGATGCCTCGGCACATGGTGGCCATCTCCCACCAGCTGACTCATAAAGCTTCCCCGAGAGCACCTTCCCCGCAGGGCTGAGGAGAGGAGCTGTTCTTTTCTGGGGTGTTCTTCCAGCTGGCGTGGCGCTGGGGACTCATGCACGGTGTGTAGTCTTTCTGGATCTGCCTGGCTCTCCTGTCCCCAGGAACTCTGCAGGGCAGATCTGGATAGAGAACACACCGTCTCTTGTTCTTCTTCTGGTTTGGCTCCCATGAAATGCTCTCTAAGGAACTGTCACCCCTTACTTTCTCCAAGGCCAGGAATCTGTGGACCCTCATAGCTTCTGGTAACAGTCTCTCCCAGAGTGAAGACCCCGTGCCCAGTGGTCCTTGTGCACAGCTCACTGGGCCAGAGGAAGGAGGTGTGGGGCAGGGCTAGGTGGCCGCCCCAGTGCTGTCAGTGCTCAAGCACCTTGCACAAAATGCTCCTTTTGTCCAGGCCTCCCCAGACCTACGAGCCTCGGTGATGTCATGATGGAGACTCAGTGGGGAGGGCGATGGAGGGGGGAGGGTGTCATGGGCCAAGAGGATCAGAAATGCAGCTGAGAAGGTGGCTCAAAATAGCTCATGGAGAACAGGCTTCTGCTTGACAGGCTGACAAGGATGTGCCTGGGGCCAAACACTTCCCTTTGAATGTTCTGTCTCCTTCTAATTGCGGATCTGTCAGGAGGAAGAGAAGCCAGCGCCTGCCCGACCCCGGTGACCCTTCACTTGACGTGGAGGCGGGGACGGGCAGCCCAATCCCCGCTAGCAGGGCCAGGCGCCTCGTTGGGAAGACATCTGCCCCCCTGCCCCGCCCCGTCCCTTCCGCAGGGACCGGGTGTTCTCTGCCCCCATTGCTGGTTTCCTTCCAGATGGATGAGGGAGCTCACCTGTGTCCCCAGCAGGGGCGGGTCTCCCTGTTTTCAGAGCCCAACAGGGAGAGTGGGGACCTCCTCTCCATCAAACAGGTGGGCAAGGAGTCTGGTCACCAGAGGACTTGCTGGAACGTTCTCTGCCATCAGGAACTGAGTTCATGTCCCTCCTTCATATGCAGACTGCAGGCTCTGATCATTTTTTAAAGATTCGTTAACTTATACATGAACATTATTGCCAAAGCTTTTAAATTTAGTCTAATTTGATGAGTAAATCACACAGAGTGAAGACGGTACCTTCCACACACACCGTGCTCCCTCTGTGTCCCGGAGAGCTGGAGCGTCGCAAGCCCTCGGCTGTTATCTCTGAGTGAGGGCTGACTGCGGAGTCGCGGGGTGACCCCTGAAATGCATTCAGAGGGGCCTCCTTTTGCAGGCGAGCAGGGTATATATTGATCTTGTTCTGGAAGAAGAATTAGCCACTTCAAAGGATTTGAGGGTGGAGGTGGGAATGAGAGGTAAATAGAATTTAATAGTTAGCAATCATAACCTTCCCTGAACCTTCATGTAAAAGCTTATCTTAAAAACGACATCATATTTATTATATATTATATATATGTAATTTTTATTGACACAACCGACCTATCTCTTGGCACTTCTAACCCCTAGACTACAGCCTCCCTCAGGAGTGTCAAACTACAGGATCTCTGGTCATGAGTGGACCCCGGGGCCATCCTTGGATGGTGGATGGTGGGCTCAGGGCCTGGGCTTGCAAGGCTGTTCCCCTCCCTCCCTCCTTCCTTCCTTCATTCCTTCCTCACTCCCTTCCTGCCACAAAACTTACTGAGTACCCTTTGCCACCCACTGGGCACAGACGCTGGAGGAACAGTGGGGAACGAGACAGACATAGTTCCTGCCTTCAGGGAGCTTAATTCTAGCAGGGAAACGAGCAATACATCAAGAGCTGTAGGTTCAGGTTATGTTACAGAGAAAAAGCTGGGTGAGGGAATGGAGGCAACTGAGAGGTGTGGGAGCCATGGGAACTAGGGGGTCAGGGAAGGCCCCTCTGAGGGGAGATGCCATTTGAGTAAGAGACCTGCAAGAATTGAGGGGCAGTCCTGTGAAGTCCTCTGGGGAAGCATCCCAGTGGGCAGAAGAGTCCTGAGGCAGAGACTGAGGTTGGAAGCACAGCAGGAAGGCTAGAGAAATGGGAGTGAAATGGGCAAAGAGAAGAGTGGGGTGGATGCGTGTAGGGAGAGGCCCAGATCACATAAGTCATGGAAATGCCTGGGACCCATTGTTCAAGGGCCTTCAGGCATCTGATTCCAAAGCGTCTTAGTCTGGGTTTTCCAGAGAAACAGAACCAGTAGGAGACAGAGAGAGAGATGGGCAGGCAGGCAAATAGGTGATAGATAGGTGATAGATAGATAGATGGAAGATAGATAGATAGATACATAGATAAATAGATACATAGATAGACAGATAGGTAGATACATAGATAGATAGATGATAGATAGGTGATAGACAGATAGATGATAGATAGGTGATAGATAGATAGATAGATAGATAGACGATAGGTGATAAGGAATTAGCTCATGTGACTATGGAGGCTGAGAAAGCCCAAGGTCTGCAGTCAGCAAGCTAGAGACTCCAGTCTCTGAGTCCAAAGGCCCAAGAACCAGAAGAGCAGATGGTGTAAGTTTCAGTCTGAGTCCAAAGGCAGGAGAAGACTGGCATTCCAGCACAAAGATAGTGAGGCAGAGAGAGAGAGAGAGAGAGAGAGAGAGGGAATTCTTTATTACAGCCTTTTTGTTCCATTCACACCTTCAACCGATTGGATGAGGCCCACCCACACTGGGGAGGGCCATCTGCTTTACTCAGTCCACCAACTCAAATGTGATCTCATCCAGAAACACCCAGAATATTTAACCAAATATCTGGAAACCCTGTGGCCCAGTTGAGTTGACACATAAAGTTAACGTCACACAAGGTGACTCAATGCAAGGTCTGTGGAAGAGAAGAGAGACTGGATAGGGGTGATAGGAAGGGCTGCTGTGTCCAGGAAGTCAGCTTCTGTGGCATCCACTGCCTTCCAGGCCCTGCGGGCTCTGCACACCACGTACCTCCCCTCGCCTCTCACGTGGCCATCTTTAACTTCTGAGGATGACCCACTGGGCTTTCTTGTATTCATTTCCTAGGGCTGCTGTAACGAAGTACCACAAACTGGGTAGCATGAAATAACAAAAGTTTATTGTTTCATAGTTCTGGAGGCTTGAAGTCTAAAACCAAGGTGTGGGCCGGGCCGTGCTCTCCCTGAGCCTCTGGGTGGAATCCTTCCTTCCTCTTCCAGCTTCTGATAGTGGCCACCCATCCTCGCCTTATAGCTGCATCACTCCAGTCACTGCCTTCACCTTCTCATGGCATTCTCCTCTTTCATAGGACACCAGTAATACTGGATTAAGGCCCACCCTAAATACCTCATCTTATCTTGAGTACATCTGCACAGCCACTATTTCCACATAAAACAACATCCACAGGGCTTCCCTGGTGGCGCAGCGGTTGAGAGTCTGCCTGCCGATGCAGGGGACGCGGGTTCGATGCAGGGGACGCGGGTTCGTGCTCCACGGGTAGATCCCACATGCCGCGGAGCGGCTGGGCCCGTGAGCCATGGCCACTGGGCCTGCGCATCCGGAGCCTGTGCTCTGCAACGGGAGAGGCCACAGCAGTGAGAGGCCCGCGTACCGCAAAAACAAAAACCAAAAAAACACATCCACAGATATTGGGGGTTAGGACTGCAACATATCTTTGGGGGCACATAATTCAACTCATAACACTTGTCTTCTTGAGCTTCCCAGAGGAGCCAGAGACATGTCCAGAGGGGCCCTGATTAGTAAAATTGCAAGAACTCCACTGCCGTCTTTCAGTTACCGACAAACCCCTGACTGTAGATGGCCAGACACCCCAAAGCATCTTATGAAACATCTGGAGCACCTTTGCCCACACGCCGGGTCCAGGGGTAGTTTTAGGCGCCCTAGAAGTTGCTCTGAGACGTTGGATGCTTAATTTGGAGGCAGAGTGAGGGTCTCTTCCTTCTCCTGGGCTGAGCTAAAAGCTACCCGGAAGAATGGACCCCTCTGAGGAGCCCTGGAAGTAAAAGTGGGTGGGGGCAGGTGCCTGAGCTGCCGAAAGAGTGTATTTGGTGGTTTGCCAGGCCGAGGACCCCAGCGAAATTCCAGCCGGAGAAGAGAAGGCTTCCGTCCTGTTTTGTTCTCTACAGAGGCCTTGTGTTCTTGATTTTAATCTTTTTCCTGAGGACCCAAGGAAAGCTGAGAAGTTGGACTCTTGTTTCCTGTCACCATCATCCAACCCTCAGACACCTTTCCAGGAATCTATGATGCTTATTTTTGGGCAAAATTCAGTTTTTCTCTATTTTCTGATGCCCACGCCACCCTGCAGCATCCTGTCCGAATGAATTCGGATTCAGGCATCTCTTCCATTAGCCCCAGGGAAAGGCAGTTTAATCTGCAAAATTACTCTAAAGTTATCAGAAGGGCTCTCCGTTTCTGAACATTTTTAATAGCCAACGTTCATTCCTTTCCCAGTGCGAAGAGGAGATTTATTCTGGCCAGTTTATCCCAAGTAAATCTTGGGTATCTCAGTTTTACATTTTAACGAGAAACAAGCACTTTATAATAACTGCTCAGATTAAACTCCAACATACTCTCAAACCATTAACCTGAAGGAATTGTAACGATAAATTAAACATACTAATGAAGCTGTACTACAAGCTCAAAATTTGTTAGGTAGATTGTAGCATTATTAACAACCAACTTGACTTATCACAATCTATCATTGGAGGGAAATGAACTAAAACAGTGATTACATGACATGCAAACCCTGCCGGAATAAATAAAAACAGATGATTGTTAGCAGGAAATGCAAATCTGCGAGGACATTTTCATGTGAGTGTCAGCCCTGGCAGATCTTTTAAATTTTTCTCTTTGCAGTTCGCGGACCTCTCACTGCTGTGGCCTCTCCCGTTGCGGAGCACAGGCTCCGGACACGCAGGCTCAGCGGCCATGGCTCACGGGCCCAGCCGCTCCGCGGCATGTGGGATCCTCCCGGACCGGGGCACGAACCCGTGTCCCCTGCATCGGCAGGCGGACCCTCAACCACTGAGCCACCAGGGAAGCCCTAAATTTTTCTCTTTTTTCTCCCATTCTCTCTTCTCTGTTTTCTCCTCCTCTTCCCTTCCCATCCATTCCTTTCACTTTCCTCTTAGAAGGATCTTAAGAGTCCCGATTTTGTTGACGTCCTTGTCCTCTGCTCTCCACTAACTTTGTAGAGGGAGCCTACTTATTGTACAGAAATCTCTCCGGGGCCCTCGTGACACATCATTTGCCTGTCTCTGATCATACCTGCATGGCTCAGCACAACCCAGCTTCACCTCAATCCCCAGGAGTATGTTGTGATTATTTGCAGTTGAATTAGTTTGCACCTCTTACAGAATCACAGCATCTTATGCTTGGAGGAACCCCAGAGATACGGGGCCCTCACTTCCACATGACAGAGCTGAGGCACAGAAGGTGACATGTCTTTCCTGCAGCCACGCAGATATCGAAGTGGCAAAAAAATGGAACCAACAAGTCTTCCCGAAAGCGACGCATCTATACAGATCACCAGTCCTCCATCCTGGGTTCAGAACTTTGGGCAGAGTCTGAGGATGGCCCATGCTGTAGTGGCCTAGTAGGGGCCCATCCACCCACCGCCCAGAGGAGTCCCTGGTCCAATGACTCTGCCCAGCAGAGCCCTGCCTAGAGGGAGGATCTGGTAGACCTACTTTGGAGGGAGGGGCTCCAAAGGGGCCTAGAATTGTCCTGAGAGATTTCAGGTGGACCCAGGTCAGGCCTCTGGGTGGAAAGCTTTGCTTTTACTGCCCTCCTTGTAGGCCTTGGGGATACTGATGTCTAACTCCTCATACCCCTAGGAGGATTGGCTGAGACGCGACAAGTACAGTCCACTTTGTAAAGCTGGAACCTAAGCAGACCTCATGGTATCATGGTGATAATTACTGCACATCAACACACCCCATCATCACTTTGTCTGAAGAAGAACTAAGAATTATTTCCACCCTCAACCCCTCTTCCTCCCCTCCAGCATAGGTAAACTAGGCAATTCCTTAATACAGGGGCAGGGTGATGAGAGAGGAAGAAACCTTAGGACAGTAGAAAGGAGGGGAGAAGAGATGAGAGCCTTAGCTGGTGAAGGAAAACAATGGCGAGAGGGATGAGACACATGCTGCCTTCTGCTGGAGCGGGAGTCTTGGCCGCCTTAACCCAGCTGGGGAGCCTGAGAAGCCAGCAGTTGGAGACGACGGGTCCTCAGGCTCTCAAGCCAGTGCCGCGGAGGCACACGGTTAGGTGACGTGGAAACCACGGTGTTAGAACCCTGGAATCTCCTCCTTGCATTCCTCCACCCCTCACCGTCCTGTTCCCACCAGGGCACCTGTCTGTTGGGTTTCATGAATCACCCACCAGCTCTCAGCAAAGTACATACACAGGTGATTTACAGCCAGGTTGGTGGGTGGGGGCGGGGGGAGACGGGCCAGACAAGGTGAACTCACGGGGATCACAGCTCAGTGGCCACCTGAGTTATGAGTCTCTCCTTCCATAGATCTCTTCCCTACATGAATTTCCATTATGTCACCCAGTGTATTTCATCGGTTCTGGAGGAGAATTCACCAGTATAAATGTGCCCCCCTCCCCAACCCTTGTGTTTCTGATCTTAAGGCCCCCCTGGCTTACATTGTCTAACAGGGACCCCTGAGAGGTGATGAATGAACTGTGCTGTTTAAAGTCTGAGTGGATCTGTAAGTCACAGGAAGTTGACAGTGATAACCAAACCTGGTTTGGAACATCCTTTTCTTCCTGGGTATCTCTGGTTGTTTCGAAGAGGACCCAATGATCTCCTAAATCCCCAAAGCAAAATCAGTGTCACAATAGTTTAAAAATGCATATGGGACATGATACACTTAAGAAGAAGGGAGGAGTGTTTTATTTTTAATTTTGCGGCTCTCGGGATCTTAATTCCCTAAGACCAAGGATCGAACTCACACCCTTGGCAGTGAAAGAGCGGAGTTCTAACCACTGGACCACAGGGGAATCCCCAAGGGAGGAGTGTTTTAAACTAAATTAGCAATAGTCATAGAGTGATGGACTCCGAACTGGCCAGGGACTGTTCGGTGTTTGAGGCTGGGGAACGGCCCTGAGAGGTTGAAATCACATCAGACTCAGTTGCTGGGGAGGGGAGCTGTGGTTCCGGATGCTCAGCCAGGCTACCTTGTTGTGTGATAGAAAGATTGGGACCACTGCCTCTTGCATTCTAATGCTCCATTAGAAGAAAGGAGATGAATAAAGCAGCCGTTGTAGGGAATTTGAACTCAAGCCTCTGTGCATCTAGTTTTCAAAATTAATGCAAATCCTGTCTCAGACCAGAGTGCCTGCATGCAAAGATTTCCAGATTTCTCTGCCACGTTCCTTTTGCAAAACCTTTCCCTCACCGTATTCATTTTGATTGCATGGATTTTTTTTTTTTCCTCACTATGATTCTGCTGTAATTGTGCCCCGTTTGGCAATTGGGAAAAAAAGGCATGGAAACTGGATGGTAATTTGCCCAAACATCAACACGGTTGGCTAGACATGCAAATACACCAGTCCCTGCTTGTTGCCACCTTCTTTTGCAGTGGGGCTCTGGGACTTCCTCCCCTCCCTCCTTCCCCTCCTCCCCACACCTGGCTTCCCTTCCTGCCAGGTGCTCTGCTGGGCAGTCTCGCCAGGGACTTAGAACTGTGCTGGGAGGTCGGTCACCTACACACAGGTCTCCCCTGGACTTGCACCCTGGCTCTCGCCA
Organism: Stenella coeruleoalba; assembly: GCF_951394435.1. Lineage (NCBI taxonomy): Eukaryota > Metazoa > Chordata > Mammalia > Artiodactyla > Delphinidae > Stenella > Stenella coeruleoalba. The sequence goes on along the minus strand of NC_137155.1, from coordinate 84,901,071 downwards.
AAATGCTCACCGCTTCTCCCCACTCCCAACCCACAGAAATATCTTTAAAATCTTGTCTTGAACGCTCACCAGCCTCCAACACATGTCCGTCCCCTCGGGCTCCCTCCTGCCTGTCTATCTGCCTTCCTGCAGGTCTGTCGCTAGCGCATGCCGACATAGCAAACACACATGGCGCACCAACACTTCAGTTCAGCATCGCTTTGAACAAGCCCTACCAGGGGATCAGCAGTGTGGGGAGCAGATGTCAGAGGTGACCCACCGTCTGCTGTTTATGGGGGTTGCTCCTTCCCCAGGTAGGGGAATGTGTACGGAGACTGTCATAGCCAGTGCAGTGAACATCTGAGAGGTTGTCACCAGTATCTCTCTGGGAACTGGACCATGATTTAAAAAAAAAAAAAAAAAAATTAAAAAGCTTGCCTGGAACAGAGACACACTGGGGTAACTGTAGATCTGACGTTCACGCAGATCCTGGGTTTGACACACTTGTCTTCGGCAGCTTGGCAGATAGAAAAATAACTATTTGTTTTGTGTGTGATCAGAGTTAACTTAACCAGCCCCTACCGAGCTCTTCTCTTTGTCAAGAGAAAAAGCCAAGGTTGAGGAGTTGAGGGCATCATGAATGTGTGTGAGGGGGTGGTGAGAGAGCCTGGGAGGGGAGACAGCGAGAGGGAAACACTGGGAGAAATGCGGACCAAGGAGTGTGGAGCGAGTTGATGTGCTGGAATCCTCCAGCTGCTCAGGGGTGGAGACCGGGCAGGCGACTGGGAGTGGGCGTTGCCAGGAATGGGAGGGCAGAAGAAAAGGGGGATTTGGGGCAACAAATGTGATAGCTAGTCGCTGGCTCTCCCTGGGGATGCCGTGTGCCCCCTTCTGCTGGAGTAATCATTCCCAACCTCAACTGAGCACCAAGGTCACTGAGAGGGGGCTTGTTATATGCAGACTGCTGGCCTCAACCTCATGGTTTCTGATTCCGTAGGTCTTCAGTGATGCAGAAGAATTTGCATTTCTAACAAATTCCCAGATGCTGCTGGTCAGGGGCCCACACTCTGAGAATCACTGCACCAGGGAACCCCAAAAGCTGACATGCTTTAAACTCTTCTAATCCAGGAAGTCACAAGGGCCTGTGTGTGAACTGGGCTGTCCTACTGTGTCCACCATAAGAAATACCTTTATTCATGTGAAATGCTCAGGGAAGCAAGCCCTGGACCCCTAAACCTGCTCTCCTCTTTCAATCAGAAGATAAGCCATGAAAGGAGCGCCTTTGGTTTATGGGATGTGGTAGGTTGATTGTCTGCCCCCCAAAAGAAGCACTGAAGTCCTAACTTCCAGGACCTGTGAATGTGACCTTATTTGGAAATAGTCTTTGCAGACGTAATGAAGTTATTTAGATGTAATCCAAGTCATGCTGGATTAGGGTGGGCCCTAAATCCAATGCCCAGTGTCTTTATAAGGGAGAAGAGTTGGAGATTTGGATGCAGAGATAGAGAGACACAGGGAAGGATGCCATGTGAAGTCAGAGGCAGAGACTGGACTTTTGCTGCCATAGCGCAGGAATGCCAAGCTTTGCCAGCAACCACAGGAAGCTAGGATGGAGCAAGGAAGGATTCTTCGCTAGAGCCTTTGGCCCCGCCAACACCTTGATCTCAGATGTCTAACCTCCAGAACTATGAGAGCATAAGTTTGTTGCTTTCAGCTAACCAGTCTGTGGTCATTTGTTATGGCAGCCCTAGCAAACGAATCCATGGGGTCTTCAGAGTTTGATTTTGCCATTGCCTTAGGGGCACCAGCCTGATCACGTGGGGGTGAGGTTTCTTCTGTCCACTGACTTTGGGGAGATGCCCTGTTCCCCAAGCACATCCGTGTCTGAGCTTCAGGTTGCTTGACTGGGAGCCCCACTCAGAGGACACCAAAGGCGTGGAACCTTGCGCCAGGGCAATCCAGTTGGGTGGCTGGGTGGAGGAGGTGGGCAGGGGGATGGAGAGGGGGAGAGGGATGGAGAGTGGCCTCTGTACCGCAAATTCCAGCAGAGCTCCCCGACAGTCAAGGTAGGGGAAAGTGCTAGGCTTTTCAGGACTTTAGGCAGAATGAAAGAAAGGTTAGGATGAGAGCTGGGCAGCCTGAGAAAACCCTCTCAAGGAGCAAGAAGTCCAGTGATCTTAGAGCACCGGGAAATTAGCATAAGGAAAACGGAAAAGTGGTCGCTAACGAATGTAGAGCTTAAACTTCATGGTGGAGAAGGGCAGCGGCAGTATGTTTGAAGAGTAAGAAACAAGCGGAGAGGATGAAAAATTACGTGAGACCTGAGAACAGACCTTAGTATGAAGCCCTCGTCACGATACCCGGCGGTGTCCTAGTTTTCTATCGCTCAGTTTGGGTTCCTGGGCCGCGGCCTGGGAATCACCAGGGGTGCTTACTCCAAATGCAGGTTCCTGGGCTCCCCCTCAGCCATGCTGAGCGAGAATCCGAGCGCACAGGGAAGCTGCATTTTCACAAACACCCACAAAATCTGAAAAGCGTTCCTGCAGATGCTTTGTAAATGTTAATAGGCTCCCCCCTTTCTAGATAAAATTAGGGGAAATATAGAGGAACGGAAGAGAGGAGGGGAGGGGGTTTCGGAACAGTTTTTAGCTAGCTCGGCCCCAAATTATCTTGTCCAGGACCTCAGTGTGGGCCACCCCGGGGTGTCTGTGGACACTGCTTTGCTCCCACAGTTGGACCAGTTTTGACCAGTGTTGAGGGGCCGGGTGCCGCAGGACTGGAATCACCGGCCTGTTGCAGCTCTGCCACCTACTGGCTGTGGAGGGAGGTGCAGAATTCAACACAGCGTTCACCCTGGTTTAAAGAGCAGCTTCAGAAAACACACACAGCACACATACATACACATACCCTCTGACCCCGGGTAGCCCACAGCAGCAGCTATTGGTTCACCTGTTGTCACAAGTACAGATGCATTCGATTTCTGTGTTCAGGGATGGATGACATTGGAGGCGGAGAAGAAGGAAAAAGGAAAGAAAGTGCACAGTGATAACCAGAGGCTCTGAAAAGACGTCCTCTTCCTTCTCCCTTCCTGTTTTCCAGAACACAGGAGGTAAAGATGTTAGTGTGAGTCATCAAGTGAACTCTGCAGGGGTGGGGGAGGGAAAGGCTCCCAGGAAGGGCAGGACAGGGCAGGGAGGGAGGGTGTGAGCCCAGAGGCGGTGAGCCCTGGCGCTCCCTCAGCCAGGCTCCCCGGGATCCAGAGCAGGTGAGCACAGGCTGATAACTCCTCCTTCCCCGAGGCTCGGGCTGCTGGCCAGTGTTGAGGTCTTTTCTGCCTCAGTTTCCTCTTTTGTGTACCCTGCCTTCAGAACCCAGCCAGAGTCTGACCTTCTCCAGTGCTCAGAAGGGCAGGAAAGAGTAGCTGTCCCCTGTCTGTCTAGGAGGGCTCTAGATCCCCAGAGCCACTCAGAGGAGGGCTGAGCCCTGCCTACCTCCGCTCCCCTCTGACCACCTGTGGGCCCACTTGTGTTCGGGGATGAACTTCTGACCTTGCCTTGTCTTGGGGCCGTGACCTTATGTCCAAACCAGTTGGGTTGAGTTTCATGGACCAGGTTCCATCAGGTCTTCAGGGAAAACAGATCAACAGATCCCAGTCGTTGCCAAGAGCCACAGATTCTCGTGCTCCTCCAGAAGGAGAATGCTCTCTGGCTGCACACTCTGCCCCTGCCCACCTTCTCTCTGCCTGGCTCTCTCGTCCTCCACCCCTACGCTTGGCTTCCTTCCCTCCCCCTTCCTCAAGCTGCCTGGATAACTGCAACCTGAGCCGCTGAGGAGGGAACAGGCTGGGAGGCCCCTGGAGCTGGCGTCCAGGCAGTGAGTGCTGACTTTGACTTGTGGTGCCCACTTTGCTTCTGTCGTGCATGACTTGGGACTTGGTCATTGTGAAACCACTGTGGCTTGGCAAGGGCCAGCGAAGGGACAGCACTTACCACGGAGCCTGAGCATCAGGGCAAACTTTGGGTCCTGCTCTACTGAGTCACAGACCAAGTAAATCCAATCCAATCCGACATAACACAACTCAACACAACCCAATCCAACACACCACAACACAGTACAACACAACACAGTACAACCAACCCAGTCCAACATAACCCAATCTAACACAACACAACACAACACAACACAATGTAACCTAACCCCACAAAACACAGCCCAATACAACCAACCTAATCCAACATAACCCAATCTGACACAACACAATATAACCCAACCCAACACAACACAATATAACCCAATCCAACACAACACAATCCAACACAATACAACCAACCCAATCCAACATAACCCAGTCTAACACAACACAATATAACCCAACCCAACACAACACAACACAATAAAATTAAATAACTAAGGTAACAGGCAGTTTCACAGTACCCTATTTACTCATCTCACTCTCAGTTGATGGAACTGGGGAGGTGGGGGGCTAAGCAGGGGATTTCCCTGTGGCCAGGAAAATCCCTCCATCCCTTACTTAAAGGATTGTTAAAAGGAAGTGAACACCAAGGCATCTTGGTGAGGGCAGCAGGCTAGGAGTGAAGAGACGTGACGGAACTGCAATGGTGATGTGACCTTGGGTACCTTGGAACACCTGGGTATTCATTCCTCATCTGCTGGAGGGTGGGAGCCTGAGTGTACACTTTGCCAACCTGGCTCACCACACTGATGTAGGATGCACTGAAATAACGGTCAAAAAATCCCTTTTCAAAGTTTGAACGCGAAGCTATTGTTAGTTGAGTAACTGCTTCATAGACAAGTGAACTCTGTATTTTAAAATCGTGGCCAGGAGGCATGGGAGAGTGGAGGTCTCTTCTCCATCAGGGAAGTGCTAGAATGCTGTGACTAAGCCTCATCTTCCATGAGTCAAAATTGATTGATTCAGTTTGTATTAAGAATATCAAAGTTTTCCAAAACCCCAGTTAGCGAGCTCGGTGGAAAGAAATGTGTTGTTCCCTTAACCCAAACGCCAGATGTGGCCACAGGAGAAGAGGGTCGATGTGGATGATTCAAGACAATCCGCTCCCAACACGAAGTAGGCAGCCTCGTGGTGGTGGAGGAGGGTTTTGTGTTTAGCTGTTTTAGACAATAAGTAGGTTCTCATCTTTGTTAAAGGACCGAAAACGCCCATCTTCAAGGGAAGTTCTCTAAATTTTTCTAAAGTCAGATTATGTCAGTTCCCACCCCTGTAACATACAACACTCCCCCCTTCCCTACAGATGAAAGCGTGGCACTTTGAAGGGCGTTCGAGGGTCTCTTGTGCCTGCATCCACCCCCCCACTGTGTCCCTCTGCAGTCACGTGGCCTGACATAGCCGGCACCTCCCACTGCACACACTTGACATTTGCCTCACCCCTCATGCCAGCCTGGCCCAGGACGCGATCCTCCTCGCAGCGCCTGCCGCTGGAATCCCATTCCTCCTTTAAAAGCCTGCTCCAGTCGTCACTCTCTTGTGAAGAGCCCTCCTCTACATGACCATCCTTTCCGTGGCCACACACAGCCTGATATCTGCATGCGCTTCCCTCAGGAGGGGTTTGGTGGGGGGGGGGGGGGGGGCAGGGCATGTTGGCTGAGGACCTGGTAGAAAATTCTGATGCTACCACTTGTTAGCTATATATGACTTTAGGTGTGTCCTCTCCGAGTCAGTTTATTTACACATGAAGTGTGACTAAAAATAACTGCTCTTCTCATCGCATCAGAATTGTAGCTCATTTATGAAATCAACCAGTGTTTCCTGTGCCCCTACGACGTGTGGTGTGAATTAAATCAGAAATGAAATGTGAAACTGCTTTCTAAATTCTGTTTGGCATCTTAGTTGCTTTCGACAAGACACCCTTGAGGGAGGCAACCTGCCAGATTCCCTTTGACTCTTTTGCAAGATTCCCTTTGAGTCCTCTGTAGCAGGATGTTACACAGCGGACTTGAACTAGAGACTCCCAGAGGTTGCACACAGTGGACCAGTGTGAGAGCCCAGGGGTCCCGTTTCCTGGGCCTCAGGCACAGAAATACCTCCCTCGCTCCCACTTGCTCCCAGATCCTCTGACCTGCTCATCTTAGGTGCCAGATGAGAAAGTCAGGGAGGGAAGCTATGCAGGAGCATGGTTTTCTGCTGGATAAAGAAAATCCTTGGGAGGGTGGGGGACAAGATTATTCTTAGTCATCTGACACCTTTGTTTATGTAGTGTGTGTAATAATAAAAACTCGCCAGCGTGCTTGCAGTCCACTGGAGGCTGAGGAAATAATTACCTGCTTAGAAATCCGGGAGGAAATTAAGCGGTGGACATCATTTCGTCGCTGGCTTCTTCTGGTCTCTCTTTTACTAGAACAACACAGCAAGCTGACATGGGCAGAGTCCTGCTGGCTGGAGAGGAACAAAGAAATGTTCCCGTCCTGCTTTTCCCTGGTCTACCTTGAGGGATGGGTAATAAAGCTCACTGCCCAGGGATGCGGCCGGAAGTCCAGTCAATGGACTCCAGTCTACAGACCCAGGATGCAGGAGCTTCTGATCTAGGCCCCAGGGCCTAAAGAGGCAGGGGTGGTCATTAGAGCCTCTCTTGGAGCCCAAAGAGTAACACCTGGACAGTCTCCTTCTCCTTTCCTGAGATTTCCCTGCTCTCAGCTCCCTGACCCTTCCCCTGCTCTCACCATTGCCTCTTTCCCCTTCCTGCTAATTGGGGCAAAAGCAGAAAGTGCCCAAGGAGCAGAAGGGAGCCAGCAACCCCTGGTGGTGGGCACTGGCATGAGACTGACCAAAGGCGACAGAAGGAAAGGGTCTGTGAGGAGAAAGGGCTCAACCCTCAGAATACGTCACTTGGTTTGCAGTCTTACATCGGAGTGAAAGATAAACGCTGAGGAGTTTTTCTTTTTAATGATAGATAAATTCAGATTTTGAAAATGACGTAGACTTTGGAAAGAAATTCCTGAACCAGCCCCAAGCAAAACTGAAAATTGTGATGCAAAATGAGATTTCTCTTTAGCTCCTCAAAGATGCCCCCTGCCCACTTCTCCATCATGAGCCATCCAGGTTTATGTTGTCCCCTTGTTAACCTTTCAATGGGCACCATTCTCTCCTGTCATGGAAAAATTGGAGCTAACAAAACGTATCTATATAGCCTATATGATTGTATAACCTGGACATCTGAACTCGCCACTTTGCTGATGGTGTCCTAAGGGATTGGGAGACTCGGCCAATGGGACCAGACTCATCTCCTGGACCCCTTCCAGGCCAGGACCTTTCACTTTACTGCCCACCCTACCCACCAAAGATAGCTTCCCCTCCTTCATCACAGTTTTTATATCATAAAAGATGCTTCACCCAGAGAAAAGTTCCTCCAACGTTGGAATTCAAGGATGGCGGTGACTGTATAGAGAAGATGCCAGGATAGCATGTCTTTCGTGTGTTCCTCAAAGTGCCTGCCTATTTATATAGGTTAAGGCACGGAGCCTGTTTTAGGGGCCAGCCTGGGAAATAGGAGAGTGTTTCCACTTCTCACCTGAGGGAGCCCTTTGTGGTTGTTTGGGGACAATGTGAAGCAAAGTGGAAAATGTGACTTGTGTTCTTCCTTTCACCACTGACTTTCTGATCTGTTGGTATATTCTGTAACCCACGAAGTGTGTGACCCTCAGAAAGAAGGCGAGCCGGTCAGCCTGACACAGTGGCTGAAATTCTGACTCTGGGAGATGTCTTGTGTCATGATTTCACAGTCCACCTCTAGAATGGCAGTAACCAAAAGCAAACCCTTAGCAACGACACAAGCACCCGTCCTGAATTTCCAAGGCAACCAGACAAGGCCAACTGGCCATGCCCGTGTGACTTCATGCCACAGATCTCACACTCACTCTTCACTTCCCACCCACACCAGTTTTTCCTCCCAACTTGCCCCTTGGTCCTGCCATTCCCTTGGTCATCAGGCGTGGTAGTCCGGAACTGTCACTGATCTACAGGCTCCATCACGTCCTACCGTCATCCATCTCCTTGATTCCCAAGGCCTGGAGGCTAGACCAAAGTGAACATCACTCTGTTTCTGTCCCTCCACATCCACACCATCCAGTATAAGAGATTTGGGTCCAGGAACACACAACTTCCTGTCACAAAAAGGTTTGTGAAGGCGAATTAATTCTGTATGTTCCCAGACTCCCACCATTCCATAATATTTTATCCTTTAATGTATCTTCAAAGTACATCAAATGCATTACATGAATAAGACTTTGTGTAACCTTTATTAGCTTAATGTTGACTCTGGACTTGAAGAAAAATGATGGGGCCACGAGGGCATGTTCCTGGGGTGGAGTGTGGTAGGCAGAGGGAGAGATTGCAGTCCAAGGACCATCCCCACTCACATCTAGGTGGCAGCCACAAAGAGGTCCAGCACCTGCCTCGAGACCATCAGAAAGAATGGAAAAAAAAAAAAAATGTCACTCATCTTACTACAAATCTCAGTGTCGAGACTCACGGGAGACCAAGCCTGCCCTCTCTCCCTCACCGTGATGTGACTGTGACACATGAGTTCAGAGAGACGTGTCCTGGGTGAATGAGCTGTGACTGGCTGTGACAATAACGGGAAACTTGAGTTTAGCTCCAATTATGTTCCAGCCTGTGTGCTAAATGCTTTTCATCTACTAACTCATGAATTCTTCACATCAGCTGAATGTAATAGGTACTGTTATTGTTCACATTTTATGAAAGAGGACACTAGGAGTTGGAGAAGCTGACTCATTTCCCAAAGGTTGCATAGCTGGTTCGTGGCGGGGCTGGGTTTGGAGCTCATGGTCACGGCCTCTAGAAGCCATGCACTTAATCACTCACTACACTATATAATTTCTTGGGCAAGCCTGGAAAATAACATCATGACAGACTAAATGCTGGCCCAATGGAGAGAGGAACATATTACTATTGCTGTGCTAATGCAATATTAGCATATCATATCAATTATTGATTCTTTTTTTTTTAATGTGGGCCATTTTTAAAGTCTTTATTGAATTTGTTGCAATATTGCTTCTGTTTTGTCTTGGTTTTTTTTTGGCCACGAGGCATGTGGGATCTTAGCTCCCCGACCAGGGATCGAACCCGCTCTCCCTGCATTGGAAGGCGAAGTCTTAACCGCTGGACCGCCAGGGAAGTCCCTCAATATATTGATTCTTAATATTCCAACCGCCAACTCTCCCACTCTTGGTTACTTCCTACTGGGTGTCAGCTTGCACGTCTGAGCATGGGGACAGACAACTCCCACAGGGGCGGGAATGGTGGCTGTGGGTTTTGCTTGGTGCCGCAGAGCTGCAAGATCAATAGTTTAATGGCTGTGAAACACATGGGCTGTAGTGATGTCGTGTAAATAATTGTAATAACTGTGGTCAGTGACAAAGAGGATGGTTTTCCAATATCTTATTTTAAAATTCATTTCTCTACAATTAACTCCACATGCTTCTGGCAGAACGAGTATCCCATACAGGCACTGATTTTTTTTTTTTTTTTTTCCTTCGAGGCCCTTTAGTTCTGATACCTCCTGCCTTTTCCAGACTCTCCCTCACTGGGATCAAAGGTCACCCATCTGATTCGAGGAGAGTGTCTTTAGGCCCCTCCGCTGAGGGAGGGGGCGGCTTAAAGCACGGTCTCTGTGGTTTTCGCGGGATGAAGGGTGGTCAAAAGACCCTTTGTGATATCACAGCCGAGCTCCCTCCTGGCCCCCGGGCCCCTCAGCTCTCCCATCTGTGCATTCCAGCCCTGTCTGCTGATGTCATACCCACACAGGGACACCCTTCTCCCAGCCAGAATTCTAAGTCCGGAGAAGGCTGTTGCCCACAGTGTCTTTGGGAGCAGATTTTCTGACTGCAAACCATTCACATGCCTCACCCAGGCCTCATGAATTCCTGGGTTCTCATTTGAAAGAGTTCCAAGTGTTTCTTTCTCAGAGTAGCTGCTGTTAAAAAAAAAAAAATGTAGAATGCAGGCAGTGGCTGCTGGGGGAGACATGTGGGGATAGAGAGAGGAAGAACTAAGTAGTACTTGGTTATCTGTGAGGCAGGACTGAGTGGACTGAAGTCCACTCTTCAAAGAAGATCCAGAAAGTTGTTACTAGATAACCATGAACGTTGTCACTGTGGCACCCAACACCACCTACTTTTATGTCAGTTGTCACTGAGTACAGATGTGAAGCCAGAAAATTTAAACTCCAGTCTGGGGCTCCACTCACTGGCTTTGTGACCTTAGGTAAGATGAATAAGACACAGCACTGCTCTCTGGGAGCACCTGGGCAGGTGGAAAGGTGGGTGCACGTAATGACCCCAGGTTGTGAGGTGCCCCAAGGGCCATGGTCCAGGCAAGCCAGAAGGAATTCAAGGCGGGGCGTTGAATCTATCCTGGGAGATGGTGCGGAGAATTCTTGGAGAGAGTGATGCTGGCCTGAGTCTTGAGTTTACACACCTACTCCTGACCCTTATTTTGACCACAAAAAATTTCCTAGGTGGCTCAGGAGTTGGCGCTTCTTTGAAATCCTGGTACAGATCCCAAGTGAGCAAAATTTGAATCTCTGCCTATTTCAGGGCTTTTCAAGTCCACTGATATTTGAAAGGAATCCTCAGTCATTCAACCAGGGGCCAGATGGTGCCACTGACCCATGTGCTTCCCAAGGGGAGGTACCACGTGGTACATTGGGTGAGCAGTCGATGGGGACGCCAGTCCTTCTTGAGGAGTTGTGTTCTCCACCTCGAGGAAGCTGGCACCTTGGTCCTCTGCACTAAGAAAACAAGCTGTTCTTAAGCTCATAAAACACACACAGCTGTTCTTGGATGGTGCCCTGGGGAAGGGCTGGTGCCCCAGAAGCCTGAAGAGGCTTCAGGGAAAGAACCCAGAGCAGAGCTCATCAGAAAGAGCAGATGTTGAGGTGATACGCACTTGTCTGAGGCTCCCTGGGCTATTTATTTGTCAAGGAAATTGCTGAACAGTACCTAGGGGCTGAGCCACAGTCTCGTGGGGCTTCCTGCAGACAGCTCAGAACAGGGTCTGTCGAGGGGGAACCATATAGGACTGGCTGCATTTGGTCTTAGAAAGAGGACTGGTGGTCCTTTGGAGACAGGACATCAAAAAGATGTAAGCTTGGGAGAGTCTCTGAGGACCCTGGGACGCTTTTGATCTTTTCCCATTGTTATTGCAATTCACGCATTCATTTGTTAATTTACTAAACATCTATTAAGCAACTCTGGTGTTCACAGAGCTGTTGGAGACTGGGGGCCGTGCTCGGCTACAATATCACCATCATCACATTATTTCACCTCCATCTTCATACTAACTCACTAAATACAACTGAGTACTAACTAGCCACAACTAACAGTCACATGCATTACTTACTTCCAACATACCAGGCACTTTAGTAAGAGCATCTCATAATCACCTGATGAAATCCTGACAGCATCCTTGAGCTCGGAATTCTGAGCCCCATATTTCAGCTGAGGATATTAAGCAGGTCTTGAAAATTCTGCCTGAAGTTGCAAATGCTAATAATGGGCAGAATCGGGACGCCAGCTTGCCTGGCTGCACAGCCCGATGCTTAAACGCGATGCCGCAGACCTGCCCTCAAGATGCCGACACTCTCACGGCTGAGAGGAACACACTCAAAGCATGAGAACAAAGAAGGATAGACTTCCACATGAGCCAAAGCACAAGACAGCCTTAAGTGGCTACACACGTGTGTATAGGAGGCGATCAGAGTGGGGCAGGTATTGTGGAGAAAGCCTTTGGAGGAGTGTCCTGGACCAGATTCGGAGGGATGGATGCACGTGGGTTGGTTGAAAGGAAGCAGAGAGGAAACAGGGAAATGGTGTGAACAGGATTGTGAGAAAGGACCAGTTCGATTCTTCGAGGAAACAGGAGCGCACCAGGGCTGGCAAGAAATGCAAGGCTGTGTGGAGGAATGAGAGGGATGCTACACCTACTAGCGCTTTGGGTGCTCAGTGACCTAGTAGTTGCTAGGTGATGAGGAAGAAGATGAAGAGGTGTTCCTGCAGTGTGGGGGCTGAGAGGAGGCCTGGGGGGCAGAGTTTGGCTCCGCTCTAGGGCAAAAGTGACAATATGCAAAGGACAGACAGTTGGAAGATGGAAGCAACTGGGGTTAGGAGAGAAAGTAGCTAGGAGACCACGGTCGTGGTCCGCAGACGAGAGGTAGGCTGGGACTTAGCAACTGGAGGAATGGGGCATGTGGTGACCAATAAAGTTTGGGATGTGAAGGAGTGGGGGAGGTGCAGCTGCTTCTGAGCCCAGGAGAAAACCTAGACAAAGCCCACTTTCCTCATTCAGTCAGCACATAATTACTGAGTCTTTACTCTGGGCCACGCTCTGCGCTAGAAGCCCCCATCCTCTGAGCTAGGACCTGACCAGTTAGGACTCCTGAAGCTCCTGTAACAGCTCACGTGAGAGTCCATCCGTCTCCAGGCTTCACTCCTCTTCCAGTTTCTTTGGGCGCTCCAGCTGGACAGGGGTTTTCTCCTGGTTCCAGTACAGCTGCATTGAGCAGCTGCTGGATCCCACTCCGGAGGAGGCTCAATTTCCAGGAGAGAAATGCTGACTGAACATCAGCCCCTTGCAGTCATGATACACCTCTGTTCATTAACCCATTGGTGACGGCAACAGTTGTGAGGACACAGAAGAGAGGACGTAGCCTCCCCCGCATTTGGCAGGAGGACACACCGAGCCCAGGGAGTATGGCGGGTGGCAGGGTGAAGAGCGACTCGTCAAAGTCGTGGAAGAGGCAGTAGGGGAGTGTGCACAAGGAATCCGGGGTCTGAGGCTCTGTCCCCATGCCATGTAGGGCCACTGCCTCATCTTTAGGAAATGGGCCCTGCTTCTCCTCAGCATCCCGCCAGCCCTGACTCCACTTCTGCCCTTGATGGGGCCTCAGAGACGCCTTTCCTCGCCGTGAGCCAGGCTGTGGTACCCCACTTCCCCGCTGTGGCACGCCCAAACCATACGCAGGAAGCTGCTTTCATCTTTCTCTGTAAAGTTGCCGGCTTTCTGAATCCTGCCCAAGTTGAGCCAGGCTCAGGGTTTCCGGACAGTTCCTCCAGCTTCAGGCATCCGTGTGACGGTTTCTGGACCACGTTGGAGGGACGTCCATCCTAGCGCTCCGTCATGGGCACAAACGCTTTTCGGCCCGGTTTCCTCTGTCCAGCGATGCCCGTTTTCTAGTCTGCTCAGATGGTTCCAAGCTGAGCCCTTGGGCCCCTTCTCTCTTTCCAGCCCTTAGATGACCTTGTCAGAATCTGGGAGGCCTCTGTGGGCCACGTCCTCCAGCCTCTCTTTCTATAGCACGTAAGGTTGCTGCTCCCCTTGGGGAGGGGTGGAGATCATGGGGATTGATTGACTAGAATTGGCTTCATAGCAATCAGTGCACTTACTGAAACTTGCTGAACATTTAGTGAAACATGACTATTACCCCCTCACTCTGCTAAGTATTTTTTACGCTTGGGACATGATCAGACTTCCACAGCAACAACCAAGTATTATTATTGGTTCTGTTTTTCTTCTGAGGAAAGCAAACTCAGAAAAGCGTGGTAGGTTGCCTAAGGCCACGCAGTTCCCAAGTGCCAAGCTGGGATTCACACCGTCTGCCCATGGGCTTACCCTCTCACCCTCTGCCTGCACACAGCATCTCAAGGGCCAGGGGGCTCCGGTCTTCTGGAACACAGAATGAGCAGATGTGTGTCAAGCATGTGGCAATGAGTGGAAGGCACAGATAACTGTCTCTTCAAGGGTACTTGTTTTTCTAGCAGTGGGAGCATTCTGCCCGAGCTCCTTTGTGGCTAGATGCACATAGGTAAAAGCCATCCAAGATTTGGGGGTGCCAGCAACTCTAGGGTCACAATCTGGCCGACCCACCAAGTTTCCAAACTAGTAACCTGTGTGTGCAATTCTCTCCAATGAGACTCACTGGAAAGATGCCACGAGAGAAGCCGATTTTAAATATTTTGTATTTGAAATACGCTGGTTTGAACCTTTTTCTGGTATTGCCTTCATATCAACCATACGGTCTTTCCTTTTTATTTCATCAGCATCTTTTTCTCCTGGAGTTGTATCCTGTTCTTTGTGTCACCACCCAAGCAGGTGGGGTAGGGGTGGAGGCCATTGTCCCTGACTTCTCTGATTTGGACCATACACGGCAAGAAGTCCTAATGGCTACCTAGACAGCATCATTCGGTTTTGTGCGTGTAACGAGAGACCCAGAGGGACCTGTTGTCCTGACAGTGTTTGGTAACATGGTGCGGATTTCATGCGCATGCAAGGCCTGTCTAATTAATTACTGTTTACACTCTTGCAGTTCTCTTTGCAAGCTCTTTCTCCTGGCTGGAATCAGGAAATCAAAACAAAGCGCCCTCACTATGCTACTCTGGGGCCGCTTAAACAGGGTGAACGCAGAAGCAGGGGCTCTGCCCACATTCCAAACCCTGGGAGTCAAGGCAGAGAGGCCAGGCTGCAGCATGTGGCAGGGTCCACTTTGCTGGTGGAATGGGCACCGTGGGCCCCTCAGGTCTCGGTTAGACAGTTCCAGCTCCTCTCCTGCTGCTGAACCTTCCAGTGAGAACATCCCCAACTGTTTGGTTCCTTTGTCATAAGATAAGGAAGAAATCTGCATCCTGGGGATGGATGAAGACGTTGATGAGTAGTTTGAGCATTTCCATGCACTCATTTATTCAACAAGTATTTATTGAGAACCTACTATGAGGCGTGGTTCAGGGGTTTGGGAGACATCAGTGAACACAAGAGATAAAGATTTCTTCTCAGGGAGACCTTCAAGATGGTGGAGGAGTAAGACGTGGAGATCACCTTCCTCCCCACAAATACATCAGAAATACATCTACACGTGGAACAACTCCTAAGAACACCTACTGAACGCTGGCAGAAGACCTCAGACTTCCCAAAATGCAAGAAACTCCCCATGTACCTGGGCAGGGCAAAACATAAAAGAAAAAACAGACAAAAGAACAGGGATAGGACTTGCACTTCTGGAGGGGAACTGTGAAGGAGGAAAAGTTTCCACACACTAGGAAGCCCCTTCGCTGGTGGAGACAGGGTGATAGGCCGGGGGTGGGGGGGGGGGGAAGCCTACCAGACACCTCCCAGCTCCACGTAATATCAAATGGCAAAAGCTCTCCCAGAGATCTCCATCTCAATGCTAAGACCCAGCTTCACTCAATGACCAGCAAGCTACAGTGCTGGACACCATATGCCAAACAACTAAAATGCAGGAACACAACCCCACCTATTAGCAGACAGGCTGCCTAAAATCATAATAAGGTCACAGACACCCCAAAACACACCACTGGACGCGGTCCTGCCCACCAGAAAGACAAGGTCCAGCCTCATGCACCAGACACAGGCACCAGTCCCCTCCACCAGGAACCTACACAACCCACTGAACCAACCTTACCCACTGGGGGCAGACACCAAAAACGATGGGAACTATGAACCTGCAGCCTGCAAAATGGAGACCCCAAACACAGTAGGTTAAGCAAAATGAGAAGACAGAGAAACACACAGCAGATGAACGAGAAAGATAAAAAACCCACCAGACCAAACAAATGAAGAGGAAACAGGCAGTCTACCTGAAAAAGAATTCAGAGTAATGTGATAGGAAAGATGATCCAAAATAATGGAAATAGAATGGAGAAAATACATGAAATGTTTCACAAGGGCCTAGAAGAACTAAAGAGCAAACAAACAATGATAAACAACACAATAAATGAAATTAAAAATTCTCTAGAAGGAATCAATATCAGAATAACTGAGGCAGAAGAATGGATAAGTGACCAGGAAGATAAAGTAGTAGAAATAACTACCACAGAGCAGAATAAAGAAAAAAGAATGAAAAGAAGTGAGGACAATCTCAGAGACCTCTGGGACAACATTAAATGCAACAACATTCAAATTATAGGGGTTCCAGAAGAAGAAGAAAGAGAAAAAGGGACTGAGAAAATATTTGAAGAGATTATAGTTGAAAACTTCCCTAATATGGGGAAGGAAATAGTCAATCAAGTCCAGGAAGCACAGAGAGTCCCATACAGGATAAATCCAAGGAGAAACATGCCAAGACACATATTAATCAAATGATCAAAAAATAAATACAAAGAAAAGATATTAAAAGCAGCAAGGGAAAAACAACCAATAATATACAATGGAATCCCCATAAGGTTAACAGCTGATCTTTCAGCAGAAACTCTGCAAACCAGAAGGGAGTGGCAAGACATGTTTAAAGTGATGAAAGGTAAAAACCTACAACCAAGATTACTCTACCCAGCAAGGATCTCATTCAGATTCAGTGGAGAAATTAAAACCTTTACAGATAAGCAAAAGCTAAGAGAATTCAGCACCACCAAACCAGCTCTACAACAAATGCTAAAGGAACTTCTCTAGGCAGGAAACACAAGAGAAGGAAAAGAACTACAATAACAAACCCCAAACAATTAAGAAAATGGTAATAGGAATATACATATCAATAACTACCTTAAATGTAAATGGATTAAATGCTCCCACTAAAAGACATAGACTGGCTGAATGGATACAAAAAAAAGACCCATATATATCCTGTCTATAAGAGACCCACTGCAGACCTAGGGACACATACAGACTGAAAGTGAGGGGATGGAAAAAGATATTCCATGCAAATGGAAATCAAAAGAAAGCTGGAGTAGCAATTTTCATATCAGACAAAATAGACTTTAAAATAAAGACTATTACAAGAGACAAAGAAGGACACTACATAATGATCAAGGAATTGATCCAAGAAGAAGATATAACAACTGTAAATATTTATGCACCCAACATAAGAGCACCTCAATACATAAGGCAAATGCTAACAGCCATAAAAGGGGAAATCGACAGTAACACAGTCATATTAGGGGACTTTAAGACCCCACTTTCACCAATGGACAGATCAACCATAATGAAAATAAATGAAGCACAAGCTTTAAATGATACATTAAGCAAGACGGACTTAACTGATATTTATAGGACACTCCATCCAAAAACAGCATATTACACTTTCTTCACAAGTACTCATGGAACATTCTCCAGGATAAATCATATATTGGGTCACAAATCAAGATTTGCTAAATTTAAGAAAATTGAAATCATATCAAGTATCTTTTCTGACCACAACGCTATGAGAGTAGATATCAATTACAGGGAAAAATCTGTAAAGAATACAAACTCATGGAGGCTAAACAATACACTACTAAATAACCAAGAGATCACTGAGAAATCAAAAAATACCTAGAAACAAGTGACAATGAAAACACGACGACCCAAAACCTACGGGATGCAGCAAAAGCAGTTCTAAGAGGGAAGTTTATAACAATACAATCCTACCTCAAGAAACAAGAAAAATCTCAAATAAACAATTTAACCTTAACAACTAAAGCAATTAGAGAAAGAAGAACAAAAAAAAAAAAAAACAAAGTTAGCAGAAGGAAAGAAATCATAAAGATCAGGTCAGAAATAAATTAAATAGAAATGATAGCAAAGATCAATAAAACTAAAAGCTGGTTCTTTGAGAAGATAAACACAATTGATAAACCATTAGCCAGACTCATCAAGAAAAAAAGGGAAAAGTCTCAAATCAACAGAATTAGAAATGAAAAAGGAGAAGTAACAACTGACACTGCAGATATACAAAGGATCATGAGAGATTACTACAAGCAACTACATACCAATAAAATGGACAACCTGGAAGAAATGGACAAGTTCTTAGAAAAACACAACCTTCCGAGACTGAACTAGGAAGAAATAGAAAATATAAACAGACCAATCACAAGCACTGAAATTGAAACTGTGGTTAAAAGTCTGCCAACAAACAAAAGCCCAGGACCAGATGGCTCCACAGGCGAATTCTATCCAACATTTAAAGAAGAGCTAACACCTATCCTTCTCAAACTCTTCCAAAATATAGCAGAGGGAGGAACACTCCCAAATTCCTTCTACAAGGTCACCATTACCCTGATACCAAAACCAGACAAAGATGTCGCAAAGAGAGAAAACTGCAGGCCAATATCACTGATGAACATAGAAGCAAAAATCCTCAACAAAATACTAGCAAACAGAATCCAACAGCACATTAAAAGGATCATACACCATGATCAAGTTGGGTTTATCCCAGGAATGCAAGGATTCTTCAGTATACACAAATCAATCAATGTGATAAATCATATTAACAAATTGAAGGATAAAAACCATATGATCTTCTCAGGAGATGCAAAAAAAGCTTTTGACATAATTCAACACTCATTTATGATAAAAGCCCTTCAGAAAATAGGCATAGAGGGAACTTACCTCAATATAATGAAGGCCATATATGACAAACCCACAGCCCACTTCATTCTCAAAGGTGAAAAACTGAAACCATTTCCTCTAAGCTCAGGAACAATACAAGGTTGTCCAGTCTCACCACTATTATTCAACATACATTTGGAAGTTTTAGCCACAGCAATCAGAGAAGAAAAAGAAATAAAAGGAACCCAAATCGGAAAAGAAGTAAAACTGTCACTGTTTGCAGATGACATGATACTATACATAGAAAATCCTAAAGATGCTACCAGAAAACTACAAGAGCTAATCAATGAATCTGGTAAAGTAGCAGGATACAAAATTAATGCATAGAAATCTCTTGCATTCTTATACACTAATGATGAAAAATCTGAAAGAGAAATTAAGGAAACACTTCCATTTACCATTGCAACAAAAAGAATAAAATACCTAGGAATAAACCTACCTAAGGAGACAAAAGATATGTATGCAGAAAACTATAAGACACTGGTGAAAGAAATGAAGGATGATATAAACAGATGGACAGATATACTATGTTCTTGGATTGGAAGAATCAATATTGTGAAAATGAGTATACTACCCAAAGCAATCTACAGATTCAATGCAATCCCTATCAAACTACCAATGGCATTTTTCACAGAAGTGGAACAAAAAATTTCACAATTTGTATGGAAACACAGAAGACCCTGAAGAGCCAAAGCAATCTTGAGAACGAAAAACAGATCTGGAGGAATCAGGCTCCCTGACTTCAGACTATACTACAAAGCTACTGTAATCAAGACAGTATGGTACTGGCACAAAAACAGAAATATGGATCAATGGAACAGGATAGAAAGCCCAGAGATAAACCCACGCACATATGGTCACTTTATTTTTGATAAAGGAGGCAAGAATAAACAATGGAGAAAAGACAGTCTCTTCAGTAAGTGGTGCTAGGGAAACTAGACAGCTACATGTAAAAGAATGAAATTAGGACACTCACTAACACCATACACAAAAATAGACTCAAAATGGATTAAAGACCTAAATGTAAGGCCAGACAGTGTAAAACTCTCAGAGGAAAACATAGGCAGAGCACTCTATGACATAAATCACAGCAAGATCCTTTTTGACCGACCTCCTAGAGAAATTGAAATAAAAACAAAAACAAACAAATGGGACCTAGTGAAACTTAAAAGCTTTTGCACAGCAAAGGAAACCATAAATAGATGAAAAGACAACCCTCAGAATGGGAGAAAATATTTGCAGATGAAGCAACTGACAAAGGATTAATCTGTAAACTATACAAGCAGCTCATGCAGCTCAATTCCAAAAAAATAACCAACCCAATCCAAAAATGGGCGGAGAACCTAAATAGACGTTTTTCCAAAGAAGATACACACATTGTCAACAAACACATGAAAGGATGCTCAACATCACTAATCATTAGAGAATGAAAATCAAAACTACAATGAGGTATCACCTCACACCAGTCAGAATGGCCATCATCGAAAAATGTACAAAGAATAAATGCTGGAGAGGGTGTGGAGCAAAGGGAACCCTCTTGCACTGTTGCTGGGGATGTAAACTGATACAGCCACTATGGAGAACAGTATGGAGACTAAAAATAGAACTACCATACGACCCAGCAATCCCACTACTGGGCATATACCGTGAGAAAACCATAATTCAAAAAGACTCATGTACCACAGTGTTCATCGCAGCACTATTTACAATAGCCAGGACATGGAAGCAACCTAAGTGTCTATCGACAGATGAATGGATAAATAAGATGTGGCCCATATATACAATGGAATATTACTCAGCCATAAAAAGAAACAAAATTGAGTTATTTGTAGCGAGGTGGATGGGTTTAGAGACTGTCATACAGAGTGAAGTAAGTCAGAAAGAGAAAAACAAATACCGTATATTAACACACATACATGGAATCTAAAAAAACCAACAAAAAAAATGGTTCTGAAGAACCTAGGGGCAGGACAGGAATAAAGACGCAGACGTAGAGAATGGACTTGAGGACACAGGGAGGGGGAATGGAAAGCTGGGACAAAGTGAGAGAGTGACATGGACATTTATACACTACGAAATATAAAATAGATAGCTAGTGGGAAGCAGCCACGTAGAACAGAGAGATCAGCTCAGTTATTGTGACCACCTAGAGGGGTGGGGTAGGGAGAGTGGGAGGGAGTCGCAAGAGGGAGGAGATATGGGGATATATGCATATGTATAGCTGATTCCCTTTGTTATAAAGCAGAAACTAACACACCATTATAAAGTAATTATACTCCAATAGAGATGTTAAAAAAAAAAAGATTTCTCCTTTGTGGAGTTTACATTCTAGCAATGGAGATAAATAGTAAGCATAATAAAGGAATAAATTATATAGTATGTGAAACGGTGACAAGTGCTGTGCAAAAAAGAGAAAGTAGAGCAGGGGAAGGAGATTGGAATAGCCGTAGGATAGGGAGAGGCGTGATTTAAAAAATGAAAGCACTGGACACTACTGTACAGCACAGGGAACTCTATCAATATTCTGTAATAACCTACATGGGAAAATAATCTGAAAAAGAATGGATCTATGTATATGTGTGACTGAATCACTTTGCTGTACACCTGAAACTAACACAACATTGTAAATCAACTATACTCTAATATAAAATTAAAAATTAAAAAAAATCAACATGCCACTCAAAAAAACCCAAACAAACCCGAAAGCACTGGGGACAATTCAAGTGACAGTATGAGTGGAGCTTTGTTTCAGATGTCCTTGGTTGGGGGTTATAGGAATATTGACAGCAAGTGAGCGCTTGGGGCTGAGGAGCTGCCCTTGGCAGGGGAGAGACTTGCAGCCCCTGGGAGTCTGGCAGGAACTCAGAGGTCATCCCAGCCACCATCCTGAGAACCCGGTGGTGAGCCCTGAGCCACCGCCCTCTTCTGCAGGGATGCGGAGACTATAAAGGGGCCCCTTGCCCTAAGGAGAAGTAACCCCACCACCAGCAAGTTGCCAAGATACTCACACCTCGTACTTGGGTCTGTTTCCCTTCTGGCCGGCCACACCCTTCCGATTCCTCCCCATCTGTCGCGTTGTTGTGGAATTATAAGTGGAAAGTTCTAGAGGCCGAGTTTGAGTGGAGACGTGGCCTCATCTTCACAGACAGAGAGAGGATGTGTATGTTTATACCTGTGAGTGTATCTGTAAGTCTAAAGGTCCCAACTGTGGCAGCTCAGGCCCAGAGGGAGTGTCTCAAGTCATTCATTCATTCAACCAAGGAACTAGACCTACTATGCACCTGATGCGGGCGCTCTACCGTGTGCTCATTCCTCCTGTCACCTGCTTTCCAGCCTGCGTGGCACGATGTGTGACAGTGTCGAGGGTTGCACCACTTTGAGCCTCTGGGGATCAACTGCATAAACCGCATAAACAAGACCAAAAGCTTTGTTAGTTTTCCCTCCTGAGAGACCCCACAGCCCTGTATGTGCAGAGAAGGAGATCCTGGTCACTCGTGTCCCGCCGCGGGTCCTCACGGCTGTTCTATTTCTGCCTCTGCGGGAGACAGGTCAAGGCCGGGACACCTAAGAGAGCCGAAGTCGTGTCTTGAGGCTTCTGAGGGGAGAAGCAGACCCCCTGGTTCACATGCCTCTGTGAGGGTCCAGGTGGAGAATTCAGAGGGTCCTGAGACACTGGTCTCCGGGTTTTATCCACTCTCACCCTGCCCCTCTAGTCCCTGCCAGGTGAGACCCCACCCTCTGGGCCTTACCCAGCTATTTGGCCAGTGTGGACCTTGACCAGGGAATTTGAGGAGGATGTGAAAGGAGAGAGGAAAGCGGAAGCCGGGGGTGGCCTGCATCTTTAAAGATGAATAGCACTGTTTGCTCATTAGGGAGATTATTTCAAGCAAGACGGCAGCCAGAACGCTCTAGTGCAAGCATCTGCCTGCTACTGGGAGATGATATTTATTGTTCAGTCCTTCAATGGACGTAAATAAACAGCCCAGCCCAGATAATGTTCCAGTAAACAAACAGGCGGCTGCCAGGCTCGCTCCCCGGATGGCTGACCTTTGCGGAGGCCACCCTGCTGATGTTTTAATAGCAGCCTGCCTGGTAGCGCAGACGCTCACCGTGCCAGGGACGGAGAGGTGGCCGTGCTGCCTGGTGGATAGGCTGGAGGGAAAGGGGGACCCGTACTGCCTAGGATTATCCTGGGCTGGAGACAGAGCAGCTGGGGAGGGCAGGTGAGGAGCCTGTGTGTGCCCTCGGGCACACGTGCCTGCTCCAGGGAAGCTGCGCGGAGGGGATGCACGCTGTGATGGAGGGGCCCACGTGGTCCAGGCAGGACTGATGCTCGGTTGTTATGTCCTAGCGTGGCCTCAACAGTTGTTGCTTTTCTCATTTTTGTTGAGGTATAATTAACAAATAACAATTGTATATATTTGAGGCATATGACTTGATGTTGTGATATACATCTACATTGTGAGACAGCCACCGCAATCAAGCTAATGAACATATCCATGGTCTCACGTAGTTAGTATTTTCTTTCCTGTGTGTGTGTGTGTGTGTGTGTGATGAGAATATTTAAGATCTGCCCTCTTAACAGGTTTCAAGTATACAGTAGAATATCTTTGACATTGTTAACATTGCTGTACATTAGATCTCCAGAACTTGTTCATCCTTCATAACTGAAACTTTGTACCTGTTGGCATCTCCCCACTCCGTCCTCCCCCGTTCCTGCAACCACCATTCTACTCTCTGTTTCCATGAGTATGAGTATTTTAGATCCCACATATAAGTGAGGTCACGCGGTATTTGTCTTTGTGTCTGCCTTAGTTCACTCAGCATGATGTCCTCCAAGTTCATCCATGTTGTTGCAAATGGCAGGATTTCCTTCTCTCTCTCTTTTTTTTTTTTTGCAGTACGCGGGCCTCTCACTGTCGTGGCCTCTCCCGTTGCGGAGCACAGGCTCCGGACGCGCAGGCTCAGCGGCCATGGCTCACGGGCCCAGCCGCTCCGCGGCATGTGGGATCCTCCCGGACCGGGGCACGAGCCCGTGTCCCCTGCATCGGCAGGCGGACTCTTAACCACTGCGCCACCAGGGAAGCCGTTCTTTCTCTTTCTAACGTTGAATAATATTCCATTGTATGCGTCTGTGTATGTAGATGTAGCATATACCTCTTATACTCTATGTGATATGAGTCACATTTTCTTTATCCATTCAGTCGTCAATAGGCATTTAGGTTGTTTCCAAGTCTTGGCTGTTGCAAATAACTCACCAGTTGTTAAATCTTGAAATAATTCCCATCTGGGTCCCGCCTTCACCCCCAGCAGTATTACTTGGTGCAGCTGGGAGCCTTTAAGACCACCTGACCCCACAGCAACTCCTCTGATTTGTTGGTCCTCTCCCTCTAGCGGTTGTTAAATGTTCTTATTTATTTTTTATTTTTTTATTTTTTTATTTTTTTACAGTACGCGGGCCTCTCACTGTTGTGGCCTCTCCCGTTGCGGAGCACAGGCTCCGGACGCGCAGGCTCAGTGGCCATGGCTCACGGGCCCAGCCACTCTGTGGCATGTGGGATCCTCCTGGACCGGGGCACGAACCCGTGCCCCCTGTATCAGCAGGCGGACTCTCAACCACTGCGCCACCAAGGAAGCCCTGTTAAATGTTTTGACTATCACCCAGGATGCAGGGGGTTCCTGCCACACAAGATGTGTGCCCCCGGAACCTGTAGCCTGGGTGAGGAAACAGTAGGCATGAGTGTGTCAAATGAGCCTGCTGAGGGCTAGCCTAGAGCAGCCTGGGCCCACACAGCTTGCTTGGGCCGATGGGGACCACCCAGCTAGCTGGAGCTTACAGCCTGTGAGCTCCAAAAAAGTGAAGACAATGGGGCATGCTCGTCATGATATAAATTGAAGGTTCTGGGAGACTCAGAGTATTGTGCAGGGGAGGGAAGCAGTCAAGATCTCCACCGAGGGCACCCGCCGGAGGATAGTCACCAAGCCAACTTATTGTTATCAGCAGGGTCACTTGGTGGGTGCAGAATCGGAACACAGGGATGAGAATAGTCTAGAAGTTAGAAATGTGCTGTCCAGTACAGTAGCCATTGGCTACACATGGCTATTAAGCACCCGAAACGTGGCTGGTCCAAATTGAGTTTTGCTGTCAGTGTGAAATACACATCAGGTTTCCAAGATGTAGGAGAGAAAAACACATGTAAACTATCTCATTAACAGTTTTTATACTGTGCACCTGTTCAATTGAAACTATTGGGGGGCACATTGAGTTAGTAAAAATAGATTATCAAAATTAATTTTACCTCTTTCTTTTTTAATGTAACCAACCACTACTAGAAATTTTTTTTTTTTTTTTTTTTTTTTTTTTTTTTTTTTTTTTACAGTACGCGGGCCTCTCCTCTCCCCTTGTGGAGCACAGGCTCCGGACGCACAGGCTCAGCGGCCATGGCTCATGGGCGCAGCCGCTCCGCGGCATGTGGGATCTTTCCGGACCGGGGCATGAATCCGTGTCCCCTGCATCGACAGGCAGACTCTCAACCACTGTGCAACCAGGGAAGCCCACTACTAGAAATTTTTAAATTGCCCATGTGGCCCACATTTCTGTCTGGCCGTATATTTCTGCTGTCCAGTGCTGTCTAGAAGAACATTTCACTGGGCCTGTGGTGAGGCCTGAAGGGTGAGGCGTCCCTTTAGCCCTCAGAGAACACATTTGTACTGTCTCCTCAGGACAGTGCTCCATGAAGATGACCAAGTTTTCGCCTCTGACCCCCTTTTTCATATTTTCACTATTACCTCCACCTGCCAGCATATCTTTATAAAATCTGTTATTGCCACTCATGTTGCTACTTAAGATCAGTCTTCCTAGTGACTGAAGACATTTGTCCCTGAAGGGGGTGTTTGAAAGAATCTGACATTACCCACTATGTGTATTATTAGTCAGACACTCATAGATGCTGGTGCCATGAGGTAGCCCTTTTATTCTGTGACATACACATGCTCCCTTGAGCCTTGCTCGGGGCTGGGCTGATTCCTGGTTACACTGCAATCAGTTGGCCAGATCTCCCGGGAAGAAGGAAAAGAGGCCTTTGCACACGTCTCTGCTATAGCATTTGCTGTTTGACCTTATTTGTGTGAAATCTGAACCCATCAGGAAAATGGCCTCCCAGAGGGCAGGGCTGAGACTCACTGTTCTTCTCCAGAGGCTGGCTCGGAGCCTAGCCTGGGCATTACATAAATGCACGGTAGATGATGAATTGAGTGTGGACTGTCACTCTGTCAAGGGACACACAAGGTGAGGATGTGGGTTCCTCCTTGGCGTCGGCCTCAGAGTATAACATCTTCTAAACACGCAAATTCACATTAGTGGCTTCTTTATATTTTCTACCTTAAAAAAAAATCAATGTCTATTTTCACTATTTCTCACCGCTTAGTTGATCCACAAGTATCATCTATGCTGCATAAAATAGTAAATCGTATTTGTCTTAACGTGTACGGTAATGCATCTTGTTTGTTCTAAGCTGTCACCTCCCAAGCCTCGGGGTGGCCCCTGTGATAGTGGTTGAACGACAGCCACTGGCCACTGTGTCTCCTTTCATCTCAACTGGTCTTCGTGGCCTGGGGGAATCTTTCCTAGGCTGTCCTCGAGTCGCAGGCATCTGGATTGTTCTAACTTATCAGGGGAGAACTGACTGTGATTTTTCTGTGTCCAGGTGAACTTGGCCAGGAGAATGGCTTCTGTTTGCCTCTTTGCCCCTGGAATCCCATTTGAAAGCTGCCTGATATTTTGTCAGCCTTTTTTGGCCGCCGTGGAGTATTGGCAGCAGTGAATGATGACAACTGAGCTCTTCTTTTTTGATCCTGCCTCTTACCTTGATCTTACCTTGATCAGCTCAGAGTCCATCATCTGATTGGTAGAATGTGGGGTGTTTTAGACAGAGGGAGTTGATCATTTATGTAGTAACTACTTACTTTTCCCATCTGTAGTGAGGTACAATTGACAAATAAAAATTGTATATATTTAAGGTGTACAACTTGATGTTTTGATATATTATATATTGGGAAATTATCACTACAATCAAGATAATTCACATATCCATCACCTCACATAGTTACCATTTTCATTCTTTGTGTGTGTGTGTGTGTGTGACAGGAACACTTAGAATCTACCCTGTTAGCAAATTTAAAGTATACAGTATTGTATCATCATAGTCACATTGTCGTACATTAGGTCTCTAGAACATATTCATCTAATAACTGAAACTTTGTATCCCTTGACCAACATCTCCCCATTTTCCCCTCCCCCTGGCCCCTGGAAACTGCCATTCTACTCTCTGCTTCTAGGAGTTGGACTACTTTGGATTCCACATATAAGTGAGATCATGTAGTATTTGTCTTTCTGTGTTTGTCTTAATTCACGTTGCATAATGTTCTCCAGATTCATCCATGTTGTTGAAAATAGCAGGATTTGTTTCTTTTTTAAGGCTGAATTATATACATATAATCACATTCTTTTATCCATTCATCCACTGATAGATATTTAGGTTGTTTCCATGTCTTGGCTATTGTGAATAATGCTGTAATGGAGATGGGACTGCAGATATCTCTTTGAGATACTGATTTTGTTTCCTTTGGGTATATACCCAGGAGCAGAATTGCTGGATCATATGGCAGTTCTAGTTTTAGTTATTTGAGAAACCACCCTACTGTTTTCCTTAGCGGCTGTACCAATTTACACACCACCAAGAGTGTACAGCCTTTCCCTTTTCTCCATACCCTCGCTGACATTTGTCAGTAACTAATTATTGAGCACCAACCGTGTCTTGGGTACTGTGCCAGGCATTGGGGCTGTAGCACTGAATACAACAGGCATGGTCTCTGCCAACATGAGACTTGAAGTCCCAGGTCTATTTACCCAAATACAGCTCCTCCC
This sequence comes from Stenella coeruleoalba, assembly GCF_951394435.1. Classification (NCBI taxonomy): domain Eukaryota; kingdom Metazoa; phylum Chordata; class Mammalia; order Artiodactyla; family Delphinidae; genus Stenella; species Stenella coeruleoalba. Next base: position 84,873,799 of record NC_137155.1, on the reverse strand, counting down.
CCGACCCTCAGTCCCCACAGAGGATGCGCCGTCTTTCTGTAGTTCATTTCCATCATTGGCCTTCTTGCTGTTCCAAAGAGCTTAGGATCAGCTGTAATGTCCTTTCTCCTTGCTCCAGACCCATTTATAAAAAGTATTAAGGAGGACCTTCAAGATGGCAGAGGAATAAGACGTGGAGGTCACCTTCCTCCCCACAAATAGATCAAAAGTACATCTACATGTGGAACAACTCCTACAGAACACCTACTGAACACTGGCAGAAGACCTCAAACTTCCCAAAAGGCAAGAAACTCCCCATATACCTGGCCGTGTGGCTGACAGGGTCTTGGTATTCCAGGCAGGTGTCAGGCCTGAGCGTCTGAGGTGGGAGAGCCGAGTTCAGGACACTGGACCACGAGAGACCTCCCGGCCCCACGTAATATCAGTAGGTGAGAGCTCTCCCAGAGTTCTCTGTCTCAACGCTAAGACCCAGCTCCACTCAACGAACAGCAAACTACAGTGCTGGACATCCTATGCCAAACAACTAAAAGGCAGGAACACAACCCCACCCATTAGCAGACAGGCTGCCTAAAATCATACTAAGTTCACAAACATCCGAAAGCACACCACCAGACGTCCTGCCCACCAAAAAGACAAGATCCAGCCTCATGCACCAGAACACAGGCACCAGTCCCCTCCACCAGGAAGCCTACACAACCCACTGAACCAACCTTACCCACTGGGGGCAGACACAAAAACAATGGGAACTACAAACCTGCAGCCTGTGAAAAGGAGACCCCAAACACAGTAAGTTAAGCAAAATGAGAAGATAGAGAAACACACAGCAGATGAAGGAGAAAGGTAAAAACCCACCAGACCAAACAAATGAAGAGGCAATAGGCAGTCTACCTGAAAAAGAATTCAGAATAATGATAGGAAAGGTGATCCAAAATCTTGGAAATAGAATAGACAAAATGCAAGAAACATTTAACAAGGACCTAGAAGAACTAAAGATGAAACAAACAATGATGAACAACACAATAAATAAAATTTAAAATTCTCTAGAAGGAACCAATAGCAGAATAACTGAGGCAGAAGAATGGATGAGAGACCGGGAAGATAAAATAGTGGAAATAACTACCGCAGAGCAAAATAAAGAAAAAAGAATGAAAAGAATTGAGGACAATCTCAGAGACCTCTGGGACAACATTAAATGTAGCAACATTCGAATTATAGGGGTCCTAGAAAAAGAAGAGAGAAAAAAGGGGACTGAGGAAGTATTTGAAAAGATTATAGTTGAAAACTACCGTAATATGGGGGAGGAAAGAGTCAATCAAGTCCAGGAAGCGCAGAGCCCCATACAGGATAAATCCAAGGAGAAACACACTGAGACACATATTAATCCAACTATCAAAAATTAAATACAGGGCTTCCCTGGTGGCGCAGTGGTTGAGAGTCCACCTGCCGATGCAGCGGACACAGGTTCGTGCCCAGGTCCGGGAAGATCCCACATGCCTCAGAGCGGCTGGGCCCGTGAGCCATGGCTGCTGAGCCTGCCCGTCCTGAGCCTGTGCTCCGCAACGGGAGAGGCCACAACAGTGAGAGGCCAGCATACTGCAAAAAAAAAAAAAAAAAAAATTAAAGACAAAGAAAAAATTTTAAAAGCAGCCAGGGAAAAGCAACAAATAACATACAATGGAATCCCCATAAGGTTAACAGCTGATCTTTCAGCAGAAACTCTGCAAACCAGAAGGGAGTGGCAGGACCTATTTAAAGTGATGAAAGGTAAAAACCTACAACCAAGATTACTCTACCCAGCAAGGATCTCATTCAGATTCAGTGGAGAAATTAAAACCTTTACAGATAAGCAAAAGCTAAGAGAATTCAGCACCACCAAACCAGCTCTACAACAAATGCTAAAGGAACTTCTCTAGGCAGGAAACACAAGAGAAGGAAAAGAACTACAATAACAAACCCCAAACAATTAAGAAAATGGTAATAGGAATATACATATCAATAACTACCTTAAATGTAAATGGATTAGATGCTCCCACTAAAAGACATAGACAGGCTGAATGGATACAAAAACAACAGCTGCATATATGCTGTCTACAAGAGACCCACTTCAGACCTAGGGACACATACAGACTGAAAGTGAGGGGATGGAAAAAGATATTCCATGCAAATGGAAATCAAAAGAAAGCTGGAGTAGCAATTCTCATATCAGACAAAATAGACTTTAAAATAAAGACTATTACAAGAGGCAAAGAAGGACACTACATAACGAACAAGGGGTCAATCCAAGAAGAAGATATAACAACTGTAAATATTTATGCACCCAACATAGGAGCACCTCAATACACAAGGCAAATGCTAACAGCCATAAAATGGAAAATCAACAGTAACACAGTCATATTAGGAGATGTTAAGACCCCACTTTCACCAATGGACAGATCAACCATAATGAAAATAAATAAGGAAACACAAGCTTTAAATGGTACATTAAACTAGATGAACTTAATTGATATTTATAGGACACTCCATCCAAAAACAACCGAATACACTTTCTTCTCAGGTGCTTATGGAACATTCTCCAGGATAGATCATAACTTGGGTCTCAAATCAAGACTTGGTAAATTTAAGAAAATTGAAGCCGTATCAAGTATCTTTTCCGACCACAACGCTATAAGACTAGATATCAATTATAGGAGAAAAACTGTAAAAAATACAAACACATGGAGGATAAACATATGCTACTAAATAACCAAGAGATCACTGAAGAAATCAAACAATACCTAGAAACAAATGACCATGAAAACATGACAGCCCAAAACCTATGGAATGCAGCAAAAGCAGTTCTAAAAGGGAAGTTTATAGCAATACAGTCCTACCTCAAGAAACAAGAAACATCTCAAATAAAAAACCTAACCTTACACCTAAAGCAATTAGAGAAAGAAGAACAAAAAAAAAAAACAAAGTTAGCAAAAGGAAAGAAGTCATAAAGATCAGGTCAGAAATAAATGAAAAAGAAATGATAGCAAAGATCAATAAAACTAAAAGCTGGTTCTTTGAGAAGATAAACACAATTGATAAATCATTAGCCAGACTCATCAAGAAAAAAACGGAGAAGTCTCAAATCAACAGAACTAGAAATGAAAAAGAAGTAACAACTGACACTGCAGGTATACAAAGGGTCATGAGAGATTACTACAAGCAACTATATGCCAAGAAAATGGGCAACCTGGAAGAAATGGAGAAATTCTTAGAAAAGCACAACCTTCTGAGACTGAACCAGGAAGAAATAGAAAATATAAACAGACCAATCACAAGCACTGAACTTGAAACTGTGATTAAAAATCTGCCAACAAACAAAAGCCCAGGACCAGATGGCTTCACAGGCGAATTCTATCCAACATTTAGAGAAGAGCTAACACCTATCCTTCTCAAACTCTTCCAAAATATAGCAGAGAGAAGAACACTCCCAAGCTCATTCTACAAGGCCACCACCACCCTGATACAAAAACCAGACAAAGATGTCACCAAAAAAAGAAAACTACAGGCCAGTATTACTCATGAACATAGACGCAAAAATCCTCAACAAAATACTAGCAAACAGAATCTAACAGCACATTAAAGGGATCATACACCATGATCAAGTGGGGTTTATCCCAGGAATGCAAGGATTCTTCAAAATACGCAAATCAATGCAATAAATCATATTAACAAATTGAAGGATAAAAACCATATGATCATCTCAATAGATGCAGAAAAAGCTTTCGACAAAATTCAACACCCATTTATGATAAAAACTCTACAGAAAGTAGACATAGAGGGAAGTTACCGCAACATAATAAAGGCCATATATGACAGACCCACAGCCAACATTGTTCTCAATGGTGAAAAACTGAAACCATTTCCACTATGATCAAGAACAGGAGAAGGTTGCACACTCTCACCACTGTTATTCAACATCGTTTTGGAAGTTTTAGCCACAGCAATCAGAGAAGAAAAAGAAATAAAAGGAATCCAAATTGGAAAAGAAGAAGTAAAACTGTCACTGTTTGCAGATGACATGATACTATACTTAGAGAATCCTAAAGATGCTACCAGAAAACTACTAGAGCTAATCAGTGAATTTGGGAAAGTAGCAGGATACAAAATTAATGCGCAGAAATCTCTTGCATTCCTATACACTAATGATGAAAAATCTGAAAGAGAAATTAAGGAAACACTCCTATTTACCATTGCAACAAAAAGAATAAAATACCTAGGAATAAACCTACCTAAGGAGACAAAAGATATGTATGCAGAAAACTATAAGACACTGGTGAAAGAAATGAAAGATGATATAAACAGATGGACAGATATACTATGTTCTTGGATTGGAAGAATCAACATTGTGAAAATGAGTATACTACCCAAAGCAATCTACAGATTCAATGCAATCCCTATCAAACTACCAATGGCATTTTTCACAGAACTAGAACAAAAAATTTCACAATTTGTATGGAAACACAGAAGACCCCGAAGAGCCAAAGCAATCTTGAGAACGAAAAACGGATCTGGAGGAATCAGGCTCCCTGACTTCAGACTATACTACAAAGCTACAGTAATCAAGATAGTACGATACTGGCACAAAAACAGAAATATAGATCAATGGAACAGGATAGAAAGCCCAGAGATAAACCCACGCACATATGGTCACCTTATCTTTGATAAAGGAGGCAAGAATATACAATGGAGAAAAGACAGTCTCTTCAGTAAGTGGTGCTGGGGAAACTGGACAGCTATATGTAAAAGAATGAAATTAGGACACTCCTTAACACCATACACAAAAATAAACTCAAAATGGATTGAAGACCTAAATGTAAGGCCAGACACTATAAAACTCTCAGAGGAAAACATAGGCAGAACACTCTATAACATAAATCACAGCAAGATCCTTTTTGACCCACCTGCTAGAGAAACAGAAATAAAAACAAACAAATGGGACCTAATGAAACTTAAAAGCTTTTGCACAGCAAAGGAAACCATAAATAAGATGAAAAGACAACCCTCAGAATGGGAAAAAATATTTGCAAACGAAGCAACTGGCAGAGAACTAATCCCCAAAATACACAAGCAGCTCGTGCAGCTCAATATCAAAAAAACAAACAACCCAATCCAAAAATGGGCAGAAGACCTAAATAGACATTTCTCCAAAGAAGATATACAGATTGCCAGCAAACACATGAAAGCACGCTCAACATCACTAATCATTAGAGAAATGCAAATCAAAACTACAACGAGGTATCACCTCACACCAGTCAGAATAGCCATCATCAAAACATCTACAAAGAATAAATGCTGGAGAGGGTGTGGAGAAAAGGGAACCCTCTTGTGCTGTTGGTGGGAATGTAAATTGATACAGCCACTATGGAGAACAGTATGGAGGTTCCTTTAAAATCTAAAAATAGTACTACTATATGACTGAGCAATTCCACTACTGGGCATATACCCTGAGAGAACCATAATTCAAGGAGTCAGGTACCACAATGTTCATTGCAGCTCTATTTACAATAGCCATGGAAGGACGTGGAAGCAACCTAAGTGTCCATTGACAGTTGAATGGATAAAGAAGGTGTGGCACATGTATACAATGGAATCTTACTCTGCCATGAAAAGAAACAAAATTGAGTTATTTGTAATGATGAATGGGTCTAGAGACTGTCATACAGAGTGAACTAAGTCAGAAAGAGAAAAACAAATACTGTATGCCAACACATATATATGGAATCTAAAAACAAAAAAAAAAGGTTCTGATGAACTTTGGCGCCAGACAGGAATAAGGACGCAGACGTAGAGAATGGACTTGAGGACAGGGGATGGGGCAGGGTAAGCTGAGACGAAGTGAGAGAATGGCATGGACAAATATACACTACCAAACATAAAACAGATAGCTAGTGGGAAGCAGCTGCATAGCACAGGGAGATCAGCTCGGTGCTTTGTGACCACCTAGAGGGGTGGGATAGGGAGGGTGGGAGGGAGATGCAAGAGGGAGGGGATATGGGGATGTTTGTATATGTATCGCTGATTCACTTTGTTATACAGTAGCAACTAACACAACAATGTAAAGCAATTATACTCCAATAAAGATGTTAAAAAAAAAGTTTTAAATAAGACCAGTCATGACACTAGTGCGTGGGGAGTCCCCCAGTTCACACTTCTCCATGCAGAAATGTGTCTTTTTCTGTCTCTAAGTTGGTCCTCTCTCCATGGCCAAAGTGCCCAAAATCCCATGGAGACTCATTATTTTTATTTATTTATTTTTTTTGCGGTACACGGGCCTCTCACTGTTATGGCCTCCCCCGCCGCGGAGCACAGGCTCCGGATGCACAGGCTTAGCGGCCATGGCTCACGGGCCCAGCCGCTCCGCAGCATGTGGGATCCTCCTGGACCGGCACGAGCCTGCGTCCCCCACATCGGCAGGTGGACTCCCAACCACCGCGCCACCAGGGAAGCCCAGAGACTCATTATTTTTTAACACCTTTTCATGTGGAACCTTGTCAAAGTCTCTGGGAAGATCTAAATAGCTCATTGGCAATCTCTGAGCTAGGAATCGGGAAACCTGGGTTCTAGTCGTGACTGTCATTGGTTTATCACCGAACTTTGGAAGAGACACAGAACAGCCCCAATCTCAGTTTTTCATTGGTGAAACGAGAATGATTATGCTGGCAGTCAACATCATAAAAATTCTACAACCATCAAATGAGACGCTGTTATTTAAGAATAACATTCTCAGCAAGGTATAAAACAAAAGTATAAGGGGTAATTATTTTGAAAATTTACAGCAGCATCTTTTTCATTCATATGCACGATTCTTTCCCTAAAGGACTGCAGTAGATAGACATGGTTCCTCCAGCACTCCCAGGGTGATGCTTGTTCAACAGTAACTACTTTCACTCCTAGAAGAGATGCAGGTTTATAGAACCAGTAGGACCTGGCTCAGCTTTTGTTGGTGTAGTATTTAAGTGCACTGAAGAGTGGACTCTGGAATTGGTTGGACCTTGGCAGGGGTTGAGGCCATGCCGATCGCTAAATGTGTGACCATGAACAAGGTATTAAACCTCTCTGTGCCTCACCTGTAAGTGGGATTTTAAGGCTTATTGGAATAAGGCTTAGTGGAATATTAAGGCTTCATGGAGTTATGAGGTTTAAATAAGAGGGTAAATACACGTAGAATGCCTAGAATCGTGCAGGACGCGTAGCAGCCACTCAGTCGCTAGCAGTTCTTGTTCTTATTCATGTAGTGGCCCAAGAGCCAGCAGCTGGTCCAGCCTACCTAAGTTTTGTGATTGCCCGTCATTCAGCACATCCACCGTAAACTCTTTGATTCATGTCTTGTGTGAGACTCTCTCAGCAGATGGGTGAATGGATGCTTTCCTTTCTGTTTTCTGAAACAAGTAGTGGATTGGGGTGGGGTGATGTGAAGGGGAGAACTACCTTTTCTTTTTTTTAAAGGTCTTTTATTTTATTTTATTTTTATTACTTTTTTGGCTGCGTCACATGGCTTGCGAGATCCCAGTTCCCTGACCAGGGATCAAACTCGAGCCCCCTGGCAGTGAGAGCGCTGAGTGCCAACCACTGGACCGCCAGGGAATTTCCAGGAACCACCCTTCCAATGACTGATTTCCTGCCCTGGCAGAATGGGCAAGGGTGGGGGTCATACCCCCCTCCTGCCTCCTTGGGCCTGGGAAAACTTGCCCCATTGGTGCTCCCTGGTCCCCCCCTCTGTCCCTGCCCGGTTCACCTAGTTTCTTCTGACGTCCGCATCCAGCACATCAGCTCACCCTACAGAGCAGGGACGTTGGAGCCAGATGATCGCTCAGGCACTGAGTCCAATTTCCCGCGGGGATCAGACCACGGGGCACTGGGTGGGACTCCATTCTGCTAGCATCCCCGAGGGGCGCTTGCTCCTGCTGGCAGCCTTAAGGGGCTGGAGACCAGCCGGCCGTGCAATATCACTCTCGTGCTGCTTCTCCAGGGGTGATTCACAGCTGGGGATGAAGCCCGGCTGGGCTGGGGGCCAAGGCCATCACCTCGTGGTCAGACTTGGGTGGTAATCCCAATTGGTTTTGCATGAGCTCCCATTTCATTCAGATTAAGGAAGGACCTGGCCAGGGCAGACAGCTGGTGGCTTGGGAGTGGGGACGGAAGGAGGAGGGCTACTGGAATCCAAGGCATTTAGGTTTTCAGGGCTAAACATATCTTTTGTTAATTCCTTCACCAGTTTGTTTGTTTGTTTTCATTGCTGTTGCTGTTGTTTTCCTGAGCTTAATGGGAAATCTGCAAAGAAGAGTTTGAACTGCATTTATTTCTTCATTTTTAAAATAAATATTTGCCAAGTGCAAGTGTGTCAGCTTCAGGATTGGGGATGACTGGCAGAAGCCTCTGGAATTGTGCAGGCTGGAGGCCGCTGCCTTTAGTGGGAAGTAAACATGAAAGCCATCAAGGAACAGGGTCCCTCGTGTAACTGGAGTGGTAGGAAAAGCATGGACTCCAGGGTCAAACTGGATTCTCATTCTGTCACCAGATTTGATAGCTCAGGCCAGTTGTTTAACGTATTGCATCTCATCTTCCCCATCTATTCTATCAGTATATCAGGTAGGACTTTTGATGTTGCAGAGAACCTTTTCATTACGTTAACAATAAGGTAATATGCTGAGTAACTAGAAAGGCCCGTCCTCTTCTCCAAAGATGTACAAGCAAGGCCTCAAAGACTCGAGCCTAAGGCATAGTGAGCCAGAGAGAACACCAGGTTCTTGGTGCAGCCCGGCTTGGTCTCCGCCTCGTCCCTTCTCTTTGCCATTCCCAACGCGAGGCCCCTGGTGGGCGTGTGCCGCTCCTGAGCCTTCAGGCCTGGCCTCTGGGAGGCAGGGCTCACCTCCTCCCCCTTGCCTGTGGGAGGGGCCCCGGGCGGAAGCTGGACCGCAGGCCACGCAGGATCGGAACTCACACCACCTCTCCTCTTCCTCTTCTCCACAGATCCGGGTAGATGGGCCCAGGGGCAATGCCCTCCAGTATGAGACGGTGCAGGTGGTGGACCCCGGCCCCGTCCTCCGGGACATGGCCTTCTCCAAGGACCACAAGCAGCTCTACATCATGTCGGAAAGGCAGGTAAGGCACGCTGAGCTCTGTCAGACATTTGTCTTGCTGCTAAGGACTAGCCTGTGGCTCCGTGGAAACCTGCAGGAGGCCGGCTGCAGAGAGGGGATTTGATTTATTTGACTCAGTGTGTATCCTTTCCGTTATGCTGCCTGGGGACAGAGGCTGAGTGCGCCGAAACAGGGAATAAAACCTCCCACATATCAAAATATCTGTGAGTCAAGAGCAAATCCACTGACTTCAGAGTGATGGTGTGCGTAGGTGCAGGGCCAACATTTGCTCTCGCCTGAAGAAACATGGTACAGATGCCCAAGTTTTTGGTCCCGATTTCCCTACACACTGTATAATCTCCTACCAAGGTCACCTTCCTGGACCCTGGAGGTCTATGGTGGGCAAGGATTTGTCGCCCAGAAAAACTTAGTTGACGGCACATCATGGAAGAGTCAGATGGAGATTCAGAAGACAGGGTCTATGTGTATGAGATGAGATGCTGTAACATGTGTCCCGAGGCTTCGTGTGTACCTGGAACTCTAACATGGAACCTCCAGCAGATTCCATGAGGCCACACCAGGCAGAAGAGATACGGTGTGAGGATTGGTATCAGCTGATGTGCAGTAGGAAGTAGCAGAGTTGGATTTGCTTCTGGAACTCAGCTGAGAACTAAGTTCTTCAGGGGTCCCTGAGGTCAGACCAGGACGCATACCTTTGCAGCGGGCAAAGGAGTAAATTTCGCCTTGGGAATTGCATCCATTTCAGGGTATTTCCTGGGGCGCCCTAATTCACAGCCCGCAGTGTTCCACCCCACAAGACACACCCCACCCCAAGTGTGGCTTCGCACTGCCATGCCTCTGCCCCTGTGGCCTCTCTGGAGGATGGGTCATTCTGGGAGCCGTCCTCCCCGCCCATGAATATGTATACATTAGCTCTGAGCGGCAAAGGCAGATTCCCCCGTCTGATTCATCTTCATTAGTGAGGCCTGAACTCCCCAGAGGACCTTGCTGACAGAGTCTGTTGTTCTGCCTGTTCCCTCTCTGCAAAGTGAGGGAGATAAATACTGCATTATGCCGCCCACAGGGCCTGTGCGTTATGCCTGGGCAGCCCACAGCAGCTCCACCCTCCCCAAGAGCTCGATGACATCTTCTCATGGCGAGGGACCCCCCCATCCAGCCACACTGGGACCCCTTGTGGTGCCCTCGCTGAGGCTGCCGTGATGTGAAGCCGAGTGGGGAGCACTTTATCCCAGGAGTCGGGACTGGTATGAAGCTGCTCTTTTGCTTTCATTTCTTACTCCTTTTCCATGAGGCCCACACTCCCCCTCCCTGCCTACCTCTAAGGCCCTAGACACTGAGGGGGAAGCAGCTTTCCCTGGTGGAATGAAGTCTTTGGAGAAGACCCAAGACCTCCACAGGCATTGAATGTTTCAGGATTTCTTACGTGACCTGAAAGCCAGGATTTCTGAACCTGGGACTTAAAATATCTAAGGACTTCCAAAGAGGAAAATCGAAAAGCTGTGTGGAGCCCCCTCTCATTGCTGAGTTGGGATTCTGAGGTTCTTTTTTTTTTTTTGGCTGTGTCAGGTCTTAGTTGCAGCACACGGGCTCTTCGTTGCGGCGTGCAGGCTTCTCTCTAGTTGCGGCGTGCGGGTTTTCTCTCTCTAGTTGTGGCGCACAGCCTCCAGGGTGCATCGGCTCTGTAGCTGTGGCCCACGGGGTCCAGAGCCCTTGGGCTCTGTAGTTTGCAGCACGCGGGCTCTCTCATTGAGGCGCACGGGCTCAGTAGTTGTGGCACGCTGGCTTAGTTGCCCTGCGGCACGTGGGCTCTTAGTTCCCCCGACCAAGGATGGAACCCCCATCCCCTGCACTGGAAGACGGATTCTTTACCCCTGGACCACTAGGGAAGTCCCGGGGTTCTGAGGTTCTTGATTTCACCTGTCCCACTTACCTAAGAGCACGGTCAGTGGTCAGTACCCATTCAGGCTTGACAGCGAGGCATGCTGGGAGCTCTGGATTATGGGCACGCTGGGAAGGAGAGGAGGGCGGGAGTGGATAGAGTTTGGGCCGTTATCCGCTATGGGGCCCTCCTCATAGGCCTGCCACCCGAATCCCAGTCCCAAGACCCTGACATCTGGGCCAACACTGGCGTCCACTGGGGTTGCAGGTTCTCTGTGGGGAGGGTAATATAGCAAGATGGGTAATCAGACTGACCTTGGTGTCAGGATATCTGAGCACGAACCTTGGTCCTACCATTTACTAAGTGTGACCTCAGGGAAGCTCCTAACCTCTTTAAGATTCGTTGTCCTCAGCTGGAACATGGACGTAATGATAAAAGTCACTGGCGTGGTTGCAAGGACCTAGTGACATAATGCATGTAGTCAGCACGATGCTAGCCTGGCACAGCGTAAGGGCTTGGTAAGCGGAGGCTCCTATTCTTATGACGTTGCGCCGGGAGCGTCTGGAACTGGCTGTGTGTGGAGTCTGGCAGGTGGTGGCACTAAGATTCTGGGTGATCTATCGGGGGTGGAGCACAGGAGTCCAGGTCAAGGCCGAGGCAGGCTCCTCAGCAGGGATCCAGGCCCAGTGGAGAGCAAATCAAGAAGCCACAGCCTGCAGTTCTGATGGGGCAAGAGCAGCCTGGTAGGTCTATCTGGAGAAATACCAGGCCCCGGGGCTTCAGGACTAACGCCTACCAGCCTCCATCGGCCGGTGGGTGAGTCCCCGCCATGACGGATCAGAACACTTTGCGGGCTGGGACTGCAGGCTGAGGGAGTGTGCTCGGCCCTGATGTAAGCTCTGCCTGAAAGGTGCTTCACTTCATCATCTAATTTTTTTCTTTTCCCTTAAAACTTAGCTCTGCTGTCACACATTCAGTGAGCTACTCCTGACCCGTGCTTCACACCTCTACGGTAGCTCTTCTCAGACTGAGCTGTGATGACTTTCTTGTCTTTCTCTCCTAGCAGACTGACAGCAGCTGGAGGACAGTTCTATGTCTTCTTCGTCTGCCTAAATCTCACCTTATAGGCCTGTGATAGTTATTTGATGAATGTACAGGTGAATGAATGAATGAATGAATTCCCAGTGTCTTCACACAACCAGAATTAGAAAAGAGAAGAACTGATATGAATGACTTATTGCTTATCTTAATTCCCAAGTTTGAACTTATATGATTAAAAGACTATACTTTAGATAAAGAAAGCATTCCCCCAGGCTTCAGTCATCTGTTTATCACTGCCATGACTTTTGCCCTGTTCTGAGCTATTTTTTGCTTTGTGTTTTCATTTATATAAACTTGCTGGTTAAACTTAAATAGCCTACTTTAACTATCTCTTAAATAATAATATCATACATCTGATGTGATAGTCATATATAATATACCTAATTGTGATATTGTGATTTATAATAAGAACTATGTATTCAGTCTTCATCCCTATTTCTGGCACAGAGCTACCACAGTCCTTGGAATTTCCTGAGTGATAAAAGCAATGGGAGCTATCACTACAATTATTTGCAGGCTGAATAATTCTATAGCCGGGATACTGTTTCTGTTGTTTTGGATGTGTGAGTTCCTCTCTATTTCTTGTCCAGCAAGTGCTCCTTTCTATGTAGTACGCTTTTTCTTGGAGTGGCTGAGTGCGCCCTGCTAGGTATCAGTGTCATTTTGTCAGGGTCTGCCTGTCTCTTGCAGTGCCATATTATGTTTCTGTCTTTTTGCTTTTCTTCTGCGTGACTCTGGGTATCTCCCTAGGGTGTGTGTGTGTGTGTGTGTGTGTGTGTGTGTGCGCGCGTGCATATATGGACACACACACACACACACACCTTCCCCTGTGTCTGTCTCTGTGTGTCTCCATCAGTCTCCTTGCTTTGTACATGTCTGTGTGTATGTATATGGTATATATTTACTACAACTGCAGTACTCCCAAGGGAATGTCTATACACACTGAAACCAGTGTGATAAAAACCTGCCAAACTGATGGGAGGGAAGTGAGAGGAAATGTCAGCAAGGCAGACAAACGAGGAGATGAGGTAGCAGAGCCCGGGCTGTCCTCAGGTGCCCTGGAGCAACCCACTGCGGGGGGGAGAAGCAGCTGTTCCCACCACAAGGCGAGGCTCTTCTTTGATAGGCCCCAGAGCAAGTGGCAGATTTCTCAGTAAATTGCAGCATCCCTGCCATCCAGCACACCACCTCTCCCCCGCCTGAGAGCCAGAGGCCTTAAGCACATGCTTCTGCTTTTGAGGTGCACTTTCAGTTGTGTCTGGGCCAAAACTATCTCTCACGGCGTTCTTTGCTTTACTGACTCCTGTTGACAGTGGGTCAGCTTCCAGGTGCCTGGGGACATCACAGCCTGTCGCCCTCATGAGCCAGTGGCACTCCAGTCCTAGCTGTGAACCAGGATACAGATGTCTGCAAGGGCTGAGGAGGTGGATCCAGAGGTGGGCCCACCTAGGAAAGCAGGGCCAGGCAGGGGCTGCTCTCCTTGGCTCCAGCATAGTCCCGCAGTGAAGTAGTGAGGGCCATCTTGCTTTGTAACGAATCACCCAGGCCTGATTCGTTCATTCACCAAACAGATATTCACTAAGCAACTACTATGTGCCAAACACTAGCCCAGGCACTGGGGATTCAACAGTGAAGAAACAGATAAATATCCTTGACTTTCAGCAAGAGGAAGCATCAAGAAGAATCAACCTGCTAAAGAAGTCCTCTAGTAGCTTAGCAGGTAGTAAGTGACGTGGAGCAGGATAGCAACCTGCTAAAGAAGTCCTCTAGTAGCTTAGCAGGTAGTAAGTGACGTGGAGCAGGATAGCAACCTGCTAAATGAGTCCTCTAGTAGCTTAGCAGGTAGTAAGTGATGTGGAGCGGGATAGTGGGCACTGGGAAGACCGCTCAGGGTGAAAGGGTTGAAATTTTAAACGGAGCAGCCAGAGAAGGCTTCCCGGAGAGCAAGGGCATCAAAGTGGAGGGGCCTGTTGAGGGTCCCTATCCCCTTCCCTGTTCTTTGTATTTCTTTTCAAGCTCTCTGCCTGCGGTTGTGAAACTGAGAGATGGTTAAGCCTGCACAGTGGGAGAGAGGGGACTGGGGAGAGGATGCTCTGTGAGTGTGATTTGTACCATGTTGTGAGTTTCAGAAGGAAGCTCAGTTCAGGGAAAGGTGGTATTGGGGTTCAAGACAGGCAGGCTCGCACCCCGTGGGATTCAGACCCCTATCTGGGTGGTGCCTCTGCGGAGGACACTCTGTGTGATGAGGGGACCATTATCGCTCCTCTGTGTCGCTCCCTGCCCCTGCCTGCCTCCCGGGATGTTCTGAGATTAGCTGGTGTGAAGTCTGACAAGCTCAGAGGTCCATGGACATCGCTCTCATACAAGTGCAGTCGTGGAGATAGCTCCTGCGGCCCAAGGCGATGGCTCCTGTAAGAATGATTCTACTCTCTTCACGCTGGGTCCCCGGGCATGTGTGTTCCTCCCAGCCCTGCAGGGCCGAGCTGTCCGCTCCAGTTTGCATTTGGATGGCTGACACTGTGACAAGGCCATTTGGACATTTGCTCCAGGCACCCAGACGGGGCTGTTTCTGATAGCTCCTGGGAGAAGGGACTTGAAGCGCAAGCCTGAGAGTGAGGGACAGCACACGAGACACCTCGGGCATCCTCAAAAAGAGAAAAACTGTTGCCGTGTTTCACCTAGTTTCACTCAGGCAGGAGCCTTCCTGTTTGTCTGGAGCTGTTCCTGAAGGTTCCCATGCATCGTGACCAAGAAGTTCCACTTCTCCCTTCCTTCTCAGTAAAGGTAGAATGTCTCCTTGGGAGGGACCTGGACAGGGGAGAGGACTTCCTGCTTCAGGTCCTACACTCCAGGGCTGGTACCTGGAATTCTCCATAGTGTCATAAAAGCTTAGGGCTGGAAAAGCCCTCTAGGCTTCTCAGGTCCAGTTATCTCCCGCTGCCTTTTCCCCTACAAGCAGATGAGCAAACTGAAGCCCAGAGAGGTAAACGCCTTGTCCAGAGTCACACAGAAGGTTGGCGGAGAATCCAAGTTAGAATCCAGCTCAGCTCCTACTGCAAGGTCTGCTCCAGGCCCCTCTTCCAATGAGGAGCTCTCAGTGGGGGAGAGATGCTCTTCATTTCCTAGTCTTCCCAGCAGGACTGCTCTGTACCCCAATCCTCAGCTGCTGAAACAAGCCTTAGAAATCGGAGGGATTGCTGGGGGTGGAGTGGGCTGAATGTGGTACTGGGGGTGATGTAAGAACTCAGAAACGCCCCACTACCCCACTGTGAAGGAGGGCCCTTGGTTTATTCATCCTTAGTTCCAGCCCAGTGCAAGTTGGGACAAAAGCCCCTTCTGTTCTAGAACATGTTGGGGGTACACAGGGCCCCAGACACAGCCAGGACACCCCATAAGGGGAGTAGGCAGTGAAGCACCCTGCCCACACACACTCCTTTTCCAACTGCCGTGCCTCTCCAGGGTCCCTCCCAGAGGCATGAAAGCCTCCAGTATCTGAATAGGGTCAAGTTCAGTAGCCTCCCCCGAGAAGAAACAATGAGAGCGGCCTGGCATTTCTCAGGTGATCATGGGGGTGACGGATGCAGAAATGTGTGCAGGATAGAGACCACAGGGTGCTCATGAATAGACCGCGAGCGTGGAATTTCACCCTGGCCCTCAGCGCTCACCAGCTCTGCCGCCCAGAGGAAGTCACTCAAGCAGAGTTTGTGCTTCAGTTTCTTCATGCGGAAAACACAAATGATAATTACCTGCTTTCAGGGCTTTTAGGACTAAAGGGAATATACGTAAAGTGCCTAGTGTATCTTTAGGACTAAAGGTAATATACGTAAAGCGCCGAGTTACACAATCATCATTATCGTTACCATTATTACTAATACTCTTAGGAAACAGTGCTGCCAGGCGTATGGACACCCAGACAAACCACTGTTTGGTGGCTAAGGGCCATTTCAGCTCTGGCCACCAGCTCCCCAGGATTCCGTGGTACCTTCAGTCTACTTCAGAATCCCCCAGGAAAGCCTGAGCGCCCCTTCACACCTGTTCCCACTGCATCCAGGAGACTGAAGGGCGGGGGACCTGGGGTCTCCCACCCCAATCAAACAGAGCTGCGTCCCTCCACGGGGCTTGGTGGGGTTTCTCTGTAATTCTGCTTCTGCTCTGGGGAAGGAGTTTAGTTTGAGTCCAGCCCCACTGGACTTGAGGTCATCACAGACTGGGCACCTGAATAACTCTGGCTTTGTCACCTGTCAGGACTGCTAGGGCAGACGGGAAAACAGTTCTGTGCCCCGAACAAGAGAAGAAGAGCTGGTATGTAAAGGCAGAGCAGGAGTCGGCAGGGAGGGGTGGAGTGGGAGGAAGGACGGGGAATCCAAGCGCCAGGTCGTTAGGGGAGTGCCTGGCAGCTCTCTAACCCTGAACTCCATTCGGCATCTGTCTCAGCACTTGCATCCCACTTAGCAGCACGTACGGAGACTCCACAGTGTGGGCAGACAGGGCCAGCAGCTGCATCTCTGCCACCTTTCAGGCCCCTCCCCATGTGTGTTTCTTAAGTGCCCACTGTATGCCCAGCACAGAGCCAGACACTAAGCAGAATAGAGAAAAGCAGAGCGAGACATGTTCTGGAAGTTCTGTAGGAGTGAGGTGGGCGCAAACTCCAGCCTACCGGACGTTGGAAAGAAAGTGGTCCGACTGTGGGGATTGCCCTGGAATCGCAGCATCCTTGTGCAGTTGGGGCCCTGGTAGAGGTGGATGTCAGCCCAAAGGGCACGCTCTCCTTGCGGGTTTGAATGGGTATCACGAGGACTCTGGTCTAGAGGCTGGAGCTCTTGGGGTGTTTCCCAAGAGAAGCCTCAACTCTGTGGGCACCCCATTCCCTTACACAGGGTGTTTGCAGATGGAAGCTGACCCCCCGCAATCCCAGACCTCTCCCCTTCCTCCAGGGATGGCGTCTGAATGGAAGTGGTTAAGTTCAGAGAGAACTGATTTGACTTGTGCTTGAAGTTCTGCAGAAAAAGAGAAATACCGGATACTTAAGTAAGTTGTGTCCTCAGTTTGAATATTGATGAGACGTTTTCAAAAGTAAATAGGTGCGTGTTAATTTGTGCCATTGTTCAAGACGACTAGTTGGCATTAGTGATGTCACATGACTTTGCTAAACACAATATAGGTTTAATTATAGGCAGAATTATATCTAATCTGAGTCTTTTAAGTGCCTTTCAAATATCACGTGTAGACAATGGAGACATGAATTTGAAACTGACTCAGAGACAGTGCGATCATTTCAAGGGAATGTATGATGGTTGAGGAAGAAGCTGTCTGGATATTTAAAGAAAGTTGTGCAAAACAGTGAAGGAGTGGAGAAGTAGGTATATCCTCCTGGAAGAGGATTCAGTGCTGGTGCTGGAGGCCATCCAGTACCTGCTGGGTGACTTGAGGGTGTTCAGAGCGTGCGCTGGAACCACATGCCCTGGTTTCTGGTCTGGCTCTGCCACTCTCTACCTGTATGACTTTGAGCAAATTATCGAACCTCTGGGTACTTCAGTTTTCTCAACAGTAACATGGGGATAGGCTAGTGCCCACTGCCTGGGTGGTTACAGTGAGTAAAGTAGAAAATGAACATACAATTCTTAGTGCAGTGCCTGGCGCTTAACAGGGGTCAACGACTCTTAGCTTTCATTTTTATTATTTTCAGTATGCTGGTCTATTGGAAGGGTGTCTATATTTTATTTATTTATTTAAGATTTTTACTTCCTTCATTCATATACTCACTCTTGTCTCCTCCAGGACCTATCAGGCCTGTTTTGGGGTGCCTAAAATGGCAGAGAGCTAACCAAGGTGGCCTGCATGGGCCACACTCCGCAGTCAGCTCTGCCTCCCAGCCCGAGTCCAAGGGCACTGAGGCTGCTCTGGTGGCCCATTTGTGCCCAAATCACTTCCTTGAGATACCGCTTTTGGAAGGGGGTCACCACCCTCAGGTTAGGAGGAGAGACCCCTCAAGGGAAATCCTACTCCCTTGTGGCCCCCCTTTAGTCCACAGGACTTGGCGGTAAATGCTCGCCCTCATTAAGACAAGGGTGTCTCAGGAGACGAGCAATATATATGTGAAGTGTGACATTTTCACGAGGTCTCCCACCTGTCCCTTGCCTCAGTGCCACTTTAAACATTAGTTAGTCCAGGGTTCCCCAAATTTTATTCTCAGAGCCAAAGTTTTGCAGGATATCAAAAAATAAAAGCAAAAGCTTTCTTTGGTCAAATATTTTGGGAAAATCTGAGTTAAGCAGATAATCTTGACTGTAGCATTTCTTAGAATGTCAGTGTGCTATCGAGTATTACAAAGCTCCAAGCTAGAGGTGCACTGGCAAATTTAGGAGGTCGTGACTCCCAGACTCATTTGACCATGAAATTCACTTTCCCAGGAGCACCCAGAGCAGAACCTTCACTGGGGAAGACTTCATTTCTATCCTTTCCCAGCTTTTCCGGGTTTCTCTCCCTTCTCTTGAGCTTGTCTCCCTGGCTCTAGGCCTGGCCCTAGTCTCTCTTCCTCTGTACTGTTTCACACCTAGGCACAGACTGAATTCTTGGTCTTAACTCTTCTGAGTTTGGGAAAGGAGGGTTCTTCTGATCCAAGCCTCAAGGTCACAGCCAGACTTTGGGGCCAGGGTTCTCTCCTTCCAGCTCACTGCACCTCCCACCCCATGCAGGGCTGGCTCTGCTCACAAGTGCTCCCAGGACCAACTCTCTTCTATCCTAGGTGCATGGAGCCCTCTTCAACTCTGAACTTAGCCCCCAGCCTTAATCCTCCATGCATCGTTCTTCTCTGAAAGCCACCAATTTCATTCAAATTATGAAAGTTCTGCCTCTCGCCTACCTTCGCCATTCAGAGGTATACGGTTCTCACCTGGGATTCATGGGTTATACCACTTTGCATCTTCTCAGATGGTTCTTAATGTAGGAGCCATTGTTCATTCTCAGATCTTTATTACTCTGTCTTCAAAAATTAGAGGAATGCTGATAACACAATACTCCTAAATTCACAGTGATTTAGAGGAGGCAATTCGTTTATGTATCGTTTTGCTTTAGAACAGCAAAGACCAAACTAAAACATTTGGTGCCCTTTTGTGCTTCTCTAGTATAGCGGTCTTAAAGCATACTTTGATGCTAAATGGCGCTAAGAATGATCTGATGGGGCAAGGGAAGAAGTGATTAGAACATCTATTTTTCTATTTAAAAGAAGAAATTAGGCTTCACTCATATTTACTATACAGTGGATACTGGGTACTGTTTTCCTGCCCTGGTCTATACATCAGCCATTTATGTGTCAGGAAGGCATGGAGGTGCGTGGGAGGGGCCACATCTCTGGGCGGTAGACACTGGTGGTCTTACTGGCTGATTCAGTTTCAGTATATGACAACAAATTTGCAATTTATGTGCAACTGATATTATCAATATTGTAGAAAACAATCCTTTAAATAGAATCTTTACAATATTTTGCAATGAGATGGAGTGAGCATGAAAACGTTTTTTTTTTTTTTTTTTGTACAACACAGAGATGTTCTGGTTATGGAAATATAAAGATTTCTCTTTTAAAAGAACCCAAATGTTCCACATTTGCTGACCTTTTCAGTTCTGACAAGCAGCTGTCAGAACTATGCCACTTTGCCGATAACTTTGAAAAATTAAACACTTCATCTGCCCCCTCAGTATAAAGGTAATGTGTTAACAGTGAGTTAGAAAGTAACTACTTTCAGAAAGAATTGGTGGCATGGAGACACCATTTGGGAAGCAAAAAAGGATGTTTGGAAATATTTTCACCTTTATACGATTTGATAATGAGGAAATGTGACACTTTAAAAACTCGTTATCTCAAAGCTTTAAAAACCCGGAAACAGAATCTTCTACTTGCCTAAAAGTCTTGCAAATAAAGAGTTTCTGAGAGTTTTGACCTATTTGTTAAAAAATTTAAAAGTTCAGCACCTTCCGATTAGTTAAAAGAACAGCTGATTGACATCAGAGAAGACAGAAATCTACTAGCTGAATTTCAACAATAATCTTCGCATAATTGGTGTATGAAACTGAAAAAAAAAATCTTTTTTTAGTCAGCATAGCCAACAATGTGCTTTTTGCATCTCTGTGGCTACGGGAGGTGTCTTTTCCTGTTATGACAGCCATTAAAGCTAAGTATTGAAATAAATTGAACCCTGGACCGCAAAACCCCATATCACTAAGTGCTAAACAAGGGTTTTCAAAAGCAATGAAGCCAATCCTTAACACATGAGTCTCACCATTATTCATAATAATTTTCGTGATGATAGTAAAATATCGTTTGTACCGTTCATGAATAATAGAAAATAAAAATTAAGATGGTATTTTACCTTTATGTCACCTCATAATTTCCTAATCTTGTGTATATTTAATAACTCAATGTTGTTAATAAATAGAACATGGGTATTCTTTGTAAACAAATATACGAGCCTTGTATGTTCATGCTCAAAAATTGTTTTTTACTATGGGGTGTGCAGTCAAAACTCTTTAGAGACCTGCTGGCCATTGGAGTGTGTAACACTGCAGCTGCTTCATAAATGACTCTCATCTCAATCTCTGATTTTCACTTTCCTGTTACCTTTTAAAACCACCACCTCCTTTGCACTCAAGAATTTGTCATTTAGACCCAGCGCAGAAGCCTGTAGAGCCCAGCGTGAGTTAGTGCGTTGGTGTGGGTGGAGTCATTGTGGGCAGTTTCTTTATTCCTGGGTAATTTACCCAGTGCCTTCTAGATCTTTCTAGGGCCCAGATCCCTGAACAGCAGATCGAAAATTCCCTGTGGGAGCAACAGTAAGGAATGCGAGATGGTGCTGACAGATAAGAAAATCTTCAGACAAGCAGATAGCATTACCACGGCTATGCCGTGAAAGCTAGTGAGGAAGATTCTTGTATCAAAATGACCAGAATGACTGTGGAACTTGAGAATCATGACACAGACGTAAATCAATCAGTCCAGAGTTAGCCTTTTCTCATCAAGTCTCTGATCCCCACTCATTTCTCCTTTGTCTCACTCTGTCCCCATTCTTTCCTTTATCCTATTTTTGGCACTCTTCCCACCATCCTCCTTATTTATCCCAATCTCTTATCTCACTCTCCTCCATGTTCACCTTCCATGTTCCCCTCTCCAGGGAGGGAGGTGGAGCTGGAATTGGGGTCGGGCCACTGTTTTTCAAACTGCCGGTCGTGACACATTAGTGGGTCGAGAAATCAATTTAGTGGGTCATGAAATCAATTTAAAGGGTCATGACCAGATTTTTTTTTTAAATGGAACAGAAGAAAATCGAATAGAACAGTGTCCATCAAATATAGTAAGGGTAAGTACTATTTGTGAAACTCCATATGTACCTGTATACGTGTGCCCTGGGTAGCAATGTAAAACATATGTCTTGCCGGGAGTCCTGGTCGGAATGAGCGCCGCTGGCCTAAGGAGAACGTCTTGCATACACTGGCAGTAAGTTGACTTCAGCTTTGAGCATCCGGCTCACATTTCAATCCATGCTAATGACATCATCTGACCCTCCACTAGTTTTTAGTCAAGTGATTTCTCAGTTACAACAATTTGGTTTCAACAGCTCTTTGTTGACAGTTTGGTGTGACAGCTGTGGGGTGGTGGGTAGGCGTTGGACACAGGGTAAGGCTAACTGGAATCAAGCCTTGGCTTCTTGTGAATCTAGACTTTCTGAGTCTTCGTTTTCTCATTTGTGCACCAGTTCAATGCTTTCCAACCTGTTATTTTGTTATGGTACACATGGAAAATGTATTTGTACAGCTCTCTAGGGTGATGGAGATCCCCTCATGACCAGGGGAACCAGGCTCTGGGGACACGTCTCCTCCAGGCATTTCCCAGCTGCCCCAAGGGCTAAAAGGACCAAAATGGTAGCACACCTGTGTCCCATCCTCAGCATCACTGCATGCCACCAGCCCCCAGCTGGGAAACACTGTCAGATGACCACAGTATACAAACAGGTCTGGAAATCTTTGGCCAAGCAACTCTGTGTGTAGATCCCCATGCTGGGAACATACAAAGCTGCATAAGACATCGATGCTGTCTAGAAGCTTACTATTTTAGTGGTCGTCTTCATCACCTGCAGTTTGCAAGAGACACTGTGTGGTCCAGCACCAGCTGAGTCCTGATCAGCTTTCATTTGCAGTGGCCTCTTTTTGCCCCGGGCCCTGATGCTTGAAAGTTTTCTTTCTGTGGGAACTGAACACAACTCCTGAACTGCCTTGCAATCTTGATATTTCTTAGTTATAGACATAAACTTGAAGCAAGTCAAGATGAGAGGAACAGACTCCAGTGGCTCTCCAAATGCCAGATTCTGCCGCATTCACCATGTGCACCGAAGGGAATAAAACTAATTACTACCTTCTTAAAGAGTTGAGCATGGGTGGATACGCCCTTGAAAGTGGCCAGCAGAAATGCTTCTTGCAAACTGTTCTCCCCATGCAGCTGCCTGCAAGTCTTTCTGCTAGAGCCTTTGTTGCCCAAGGACTCCTGCCTCGGGCCATTAGCGAGGAAGCTGGTTATTATTAACTAGTTGGCATTGACTGATGACACCAAGGTTTTTTTTGGCCGCGCATGGGCTGGTGGCAGGCGCTTAGTTGACCTCTGGAATTTGGAGTTTATTCTGCCATGAAAACAAAGAAATAAATTAGAGCCATGAACAGAGCCCCCATGGTTAGACGCAGTGGTTAGAGGCAGCTCACCAGCCTCTGCTGGTTCCCTCCCCAAGGCCGCATCCATTGAAAGAATCCTGCCTCCCATCCCCTTGGTTCTCACTCCCAGATTCCTGGCACTCTTTCTCT
Source organism: Stenella coeruleoalba (assembly GCF_951394435.1). Classification (NCBI taxonomy): domain Eukaryota; kingdom Metazoa; phylum Chordata; class Mammalia; order Artiodactyla; family Delphinidae; genus Stenella; species Stenella coeruleoalba. Next base: position 84,850,843 of record NC_137155.1, on the reverse strand, counting down.
CTAGACCATCAGAATGAAGAGAAGAGGTTTCTGTCCCACTTTTTTTGCCCTCCTGAGCCCAGTGCGATGGAAAGAGATGGTGTCTGTGCAACATCTTGCTTACTGGAGAAGATTCAGAAATTCCAGATTTACATAAGGGACCCTTCTTTAAAATATGCTTACATAACAGATTATATGTTAAGAGTACCATGGAAATCTTTCCACATAAATAACTCTTTTAACACGTTCAGCGGTCATTTACTTTGTCGGGTCGTATTTGATGTTTTTTAAAAGTGAGATACACATGTTATTAAATTATTTCCTTCCAACTCAATTCCACAAGCACTTATTATTGACCTGCTAGAGGGACTGGCAAACTACAATTCAAACCTGATGGGCCACCGCTTTTGTAAATAAAGTTTTATTGGAACCCAGTCATGCCCATTCATTGGCATCTCATCTATGGCTGCTTCTACCACCACGGCAAAGTTGAGTAGTTGAGACAGGCCATATGGCTTCTTCAAAGTCTGAAATATAAACTGTCTGGCCTTTTATAGACAACAGTGTGGTTTCTCCTGACCTACTACGTGCTAAATCTCAAGGTCAAGGAAAAAAAGGAGTGGCTCCTTTCCTCAGGGAGCTTACAGGTTCATGCGGGAGAAGGATCTTCTCCATGCTCAGCCACATGGTGTCTGTCCTCACCCCTGGACCTCTGCTTCCGTCCTACCGTCTGTCCGGGATGTCTGTGACTTCTCACCAGGGAAATCACGCACATGCTTCAGAGCCTGCGTTCCCCTTTGAGTCATTCTCACCCACAACCTCTGGACTGCACGCTCCCGCTTGTTTAATCTTCGCAGCCCCGGGGGACCCGAGTGGCGATTTGTACCATGCAGAAGTTCAATGAACATTTGGAACATTTAGACGAAACCCCACACTGATTTGAGGAAGATGGGGGAAACCTATCGATTCGTGAAATGACCTTCTCTTGACCAATTTAAAAAATATCCCACAGTGAGCCCGGGCCAAACTCATGCGGTGGAACTCCCTACATATCATCTCAGGCTAAGACCTCGGCACTGGCTTTAAGCCAAGTGCCAAGAGTTCCCTAAATAATTCAACCATTTTGGTAATTGTCTTCTATGCAAGTCCCTGTTTCTAGAGAATATCTTTTGTACGTTTTTTGTTGTATAGAAAAAAAGGGGCCAAATGACTTATTCCTCTCCTGCCTTCTCACTCACATCTTCTAAATCCCACCACCTCACAAAAGGAATTTTTTTAAAACATCAAAATGAGAACAATAATTTTATGTGACAGGATTATTTATATGGCTGTTCTCCCCATGATGAATCCATCCAGGGGCTCAGTACCTCCCCCAGATGCCAATTCATAAATCAGGAAATGCTATTACCACTGGCTGTAAAACAGAGCCCACACCAACACAGAGGACTCATTTCAGAAGCAGCTGCCCCATTTCCAGGACAGAAATGAGTTCAGAAAAATCCACCTGGCTGTCCAGACGGAGGAGAAATGTCTTTTATTTGATAAATAATCAGTCTTTCCCTCCTCTCAATCCCTTCTCCCCTAGAAATACATAGAATTAATGGCACAGATATATGCCATTCCACAGAAATAATAATCACAGAACTAACTAGATTGAAGTGGGGCAAAGAACAAGAGTGAAGGTGGTGAGGAACCTGCAGACTTCCCGGGAAACCTTTCGGATTACCTTAAATGCAGTTCGTGAATAAACAGCTTGGAGACAATTTAGTGAAAGTCCTCCTTTCAGTGTATGCCTCCTGCAAGCTCTCATCAAGGGCAGGCAGAGAACAAGGAACAGGGTTGGGAAGGAGGGAGTCATCACAGAAGAGAATGCAGAGAGCGGTTATTGGATTTGTTGGTGATTCCTCCAGTGTATTCGCGTACATTTTTATCTCAATGGATATGTGTTGGAATGGGGAGGGGCCATAAAGAGGGTTAAAGGAAAAAGTAGAAAGGAGAGAGATTGAGAAGGAAGGTGGCAGGAAAACTCTTCTGGGGGTATGACCATAGTCACTTGGCAGATAGGCAAGGTACAGAAGTAGGCAAAACAGATGATGCCTGTGTGCATTTCTGTAGCTTACATTCTGGAGGGGATGGCGATAGACAGTGAACAAGTCGGTAAATAAGCAACCAAGATCATTTCTTCTAGTGATAAGTGCTATAATGGAAATAAAGCAAAGTCACATGATAGAGAGGAGCAGGAACTAGCAATGGGGGGCAGGTATAGGCTCGGTGGTCCAGGAAGCTCTTTCTGAATAGATGACATGTGAGCTGGCCACCGAATATATGAGGAGAACAGTCTAGACAGAGGGAACAGCACGTGCGAAGAGCTGAAGTAGGATACACTTGGCATATTCAAGTAAGAGAAAGATAGTCGCCGTGGAGAGAGAAGACAGGGGCAAATGGATCCCCACGCTGATGTGTAGGAGACATCTTTGGAACTCTCCAACAGCGCCGGGGTAGCACTAGCCTAGCTCCAGGTGTCCGTGACTAATTTTGATCTAATTCGTCTGGTAGAGCAATAATTGGGGAGTTGTGCAAAAAAAAAGAAGAGGCCTCTTCTGTCCTTTATTGATTGCCTGGACTGGCCTTGGCTTGAGCATGATCTAGAACAGGAGACAGGTGCTCTCTGATAAAAGAGCAACAGTGATGATAGCTAATAGTTACTTACTGCTTAATGTTATCCTGGCAGTGGTTTTTTTTGGGGGGGGGGGGGCTTTGTGTTTTGTCTGCTTTATTGAAGAATAATTAACATAAAATCACCTTTTTAGATGTACAGTTAAATGGTGGTGATGGAATAGTTTGTATCCCGATTGCAGTGGTGGTCACATGAATCTATATGTGTGATAAAATGACAGAACTATATATCTACAAACTTTACAGCAATGTCATTTTCTTGGTTTTGATATAACAGCTTTGTAAGATGTAATCATTGGGGGACATGGGGTGACGGATACATGGGAGCTTTCTGTACTATCTTTGCAACATCTCATGAACCTAAAATTATTTCAAACAAATTTTGAATTAAAAAGCAAAGTCAAAAATTATAAATGTAGAAAGAAAGAGAAAAGCAATTTTAATTACACTGCAATAATCATTGTATTTGCAGAGAAGATCCACCATTGGATACAAAAATTAGTGGGCAAAAGTTGAAAGAGAAACAGGATATTTGCAAAGTCTCAAGGTATTTCTTCCAGATATTTTTTAACTACAAAGGGAAGAATAGTAACTTGACAGTGGAGAAACCACCTTAGCCAAGTGATCAAGGTTAACATCATCAGTAACAAGACGTGTCAAAATCATGAACCCCTTGAGAAGATGCACTGAGAAGGACATAATATCACTTCTGTAATAAGTGATATTATTCTTGCCAAAATAAGTGATATTCTTCTTGCCAAAAATGCATACGCTCATTCTAAATATGCAAAAACCTCAGACAAACCCCAAATGAAAGACATTCTACAAAATAACTGACTAGTATTCATGAAAAGTGTCCAAGTCATGAAGACAAGGAAAGATTGTTAAAAATTAGATGTGACTAAGGAATTAAAATAACTAAGTGGAATGTGAGATCCCGGAATGGAATAAGAAATTAAGTAGAAGAACTGGTGAAGTTAGAATCAGGCCTAGAGTTTAATTAGTTGTATTTTACCAATGTTAATTTCCTGGTTTTCATAGGCGTAACGTGGTTATGTATGCTTTTAACACTAGGGAAACCTAGGTGAACGGGTTATGGGAAATCTTTGTACTATTTGTGTGACTTTTCTGTAGATCTAAAGTTAGTTCAAAATAAATAGTTCTTAAGATTGAAAAAAATATAAACAATAATATAATCACAACTACAGTCCTGATATAGACATTTCCATTCTTTCATGCTCCTTTGCAGTCAATCCCCTCCCCCATCACCAGCTCCTGAAATCATCGATCTTCATTCTGTCACGATAGTTTTGCCTTTTCTGATAGTTCATATAAATGGAATCATGTAATAAGTAGTCTTTTGTATCTGGCATTTTTTTACTCAACACAATAATTTAATATTCATTCGTGTTGTTGCTCCTTTTTATTGCTAAGTAGTATTCTATGATTCAGCTGTACCTCACTTTATCCACTCACCTATCAAATGATATCTGGGTTGTTTCCAGTTTGGGGAAAAGCTCCTATAAACATCCTCATACAGGTTTTTATATGAGCATAAGTTTTCATTTCTCTTGGGTAAATATCCAAGAGTGGAATTTCTGGGTCACATTATAAAAAACTACTAAACTGTTTTCCAGGCTGGCTGCATTTTGCATTTGCACCAGCATAGTATGAGAGTCACAGCTGCTTTTTCCCATCCTCACTAACACTTAGTATTGTCTGTTTTGGGGCAGTTCATTGATTTGTTTTTTGGGGGAGGTGTTTTTGTTTATTTGCCCTTCACATAGATATGTAGGGTATCTCATCATAGTTTTAATTTGCATTTTCTTAATGACTGATGATGTTAAGCATATTTTCATTTGCTTATTTGCCATGCATATATCTTCATTGGTGAAGTGTCTGTTCAAATCTTTTGCCTTTTCTAAAAAATTCAGAATGTTTCTTTCCTTATCGTTGAGTTTTGAGAGTTTTTCTATATTATGAAAACAAGCTCTTTGTCATTTACGTGATTTGTAAATATTTTCTCCCAGTCTGTGGCAAGGTTTGGACCCATCTTACAGAATAGCAAACCAAGGCACAGAGAGGTTAAGCAACCTCCCCAAGATTACACAGTTCATGAGGGATGAAGATAGGATTGAGCTTCAACAGTCTATACTCTTAGCCCCTCTCTTGCATTGCCTCTGTAGACCCTCGCTGTTCTAGGTAGACACAAAGCTGGATAATCAGCATGACCAGGTCCACTCCCTGGTGGCCCTTCCCCCCTGAGGAAGCTTCAGAGTGACCCTGCAGTAGCCAATGGGAATCTTTTCAGTGGGATCTGCCAGAGGCCCTGATGCCTTTACATGTAGAACTCTGCTACAGAACATTTATCCATCAATGGAGGATGTGCCTTGACAGCCTTCTGGACTCCATAAGAATGATCACTCATTAATTAAAATATTTTAACCATGTATGACAGCCACATCTTCAGAAAATAAAAGGGAAACTCTGTTTTCTAAGGATAGCCATTTCCTGGGTTTATTTTAGTCTCCTTTACCTGCTTTTATAGAGCCTGGTTTGGCAGGCCTAATTAGATATATCCTCAAGTGTTCAGGAAGTCAGCTCCTGTCACATACTCCTGCAGGGGATGTGGAAGAAGACAGGCTCTTCTGCAGCTTGAGGTTCTGCAGGTGGGACTCCTGGAATCCAGTTCCTGCTAAAGCCCCCTTCCCTCGTCTAACTGGAACCTGCCTCTGATCATTTGGGATCTCTTTGGTTCGGTGCAATCTAGAATTACAGAGCTCTCCACATACTTAAAAACAAAAACAAAAACCCTTGGATTTTACCCCATAAACAATAGTGATTCCTTGACATGATTTAAGCCGAGGGGATACAGTGACAGACTTGAAAGTCAAACACATCATTCTGATGGCAACATAGTGAACAAATTAAAAAAAAGAAGGGAAATCCAAAACTAGTGAAACCAAGTAAGAAGTTTTGCTGATACTGTGTCAGGTACCTATTTAATTTAACCTTCACAGCGGTGCTTCAAAGTAGTTATTTTTATTTTTATTTTACAGATGAGAAATTGAGAGGTTTGTAATTTACCTGAGGTCACCCAGCTGGTAAGGGGTAAAGCTGTGATTATGATAGTTGCATCAGAATTAAGGGCCTGATTTAAGGCTATACAAAGGTATAGGTTTTAAAGGATGCTTAGGTGGTTAAACAGCCTTGGTGATAACAGCATGTATGGGAGACTAAAGGAGATAAAGGAGTTTAAGATAATTCCTAGGGTTCTCAGCCAACTAGTTCTCAGAAACTAGTTGTATGATGATGCCATGGACTCAGGTAAGAAATAAGAAATACAGGAGGAAAGCCCTTTCAAACCCTCATGTTTTCCCTCTCTTTGGGAAAGAGAGTGAAAGCACGAGTGTCTTCCACCTGTGCTCTGAATCTTACCCTCTTCAAACATACAAGGGATTTTCTGTCTACATTTTTTAATCTTCTATTTCTTCCTGTCCTCTTGTTCTTGCACCTCCATCTTCAGTAAAACTCAAGTTTTGCTTTTCTCTTTTTAACTACAGCCCCATTTCCTTCCTTTGCCACCAAATACTCTGAGTTTGTGGTTTAGATTCTTTCCTCAACCCTTTGCAATCTGGCTTTTCCAATGAGACTACTCTCTTAAAAAGGTAGCCTGTGACCGCCTCTTGACCAAATCCCATGGTCTCTGTTCAGTTCTCGTCCGCTTTGACCTCTGCTTGATGGTCACATCCATCACTCCATGGCAGTGGTGTCCCATTAACTTGGCTTCTTCATACATCGTAGAACTCTGATCATCACAAATCCAACATAGATTCTTTCACCATTTTAAAAGGAAGTTCAAAAATATACTTCTATGGCAAACAGAAACTTCAACCTTTTGGAAACATTTTTTTTCCATAGCTTTCCCAAACAAACCAACATACAAGTCATCACTGTGGGGACATTGTCAAATATATTTCATTTTTTTCCTAAGTGAACAAACTTCCTTTCTTCCCTGTATATTTATTTGATGTCTGTGGTAGCAGCATAAAGTTTATTGTGGTAGTCTTGGTTGTAAGACACCAAAATGATTAACCAAGTGTATGAATTAAGATGAGAAAGGTAGAATAGGATAAGCTTCAAAATTTCAGACTTAATACCTGACATTTTATGTCTCATTTATTCAGAGTTTACTAGGGGCCCAGCAGCTCTCCAGAGAAGATTCTTTCCAAATGGGGGCTTAGGGATAGAGGCTGATTCCATCTTGCCTCTGCTGTATCGGGCACAGTTATATCATTGTTGCTGCAGAGGAAAGAGGGAGCTGGATGGTTACACACCTTAAGCATTTCGGCACAACAGTTACACATATCACTTCTACTCATACCCCACCAGCCAGAATTAGTCACATGGGGCCACATAATTGCAAGGAGGCTGGAAAGCTCAGTTTTGGGGGTGCCTAGGAAGGAAAAAGGAACCGGATATGAGTGAGCACTGCCTATTTCTAACGCATTGAGAAGGTCCAAAGAATATTTTCCCATAACATTCCCTAAAACTTCATCCTCTTGCTATGGGATAAGTACTCTTTGAGCTTTACATTGGTCATGGTTGGTTGAGCAGCAGCTCTACTCAGAGCCAGGCAAAAAAGCATTCCTTCATATTGTGGAGACACTTCAAAGGATAAAATTGGTGATTCTATATTTCAGCACCGGAACCTGAGGACAGCTCCCTCACATTGTAACCGATTCTGCCTGAGTATCAGGTTTCTCAGCAGTACCGATTTCCTGAATTTTTATACAGGAATAGACACACATACAGTCAAACACCTGCAGTTACTTACTCCCATTCCTCTATGCCACAAATTTGAGCAGCTTCTTTGAGGAGCAGGAAGGAGCAGACCATCAAAATGCCGTCCTCTCTAAGTGTTGGTTGACAAGTCCATCTATATTTTAAGTGACAACCTCTACTCTCTGCACTTGTGAAGCTGCACTGCCTTTCACCCTAATGAAACTGCCAGGTAATTTTGGAACCATGGGGAGAAGTCTGGCTCTAGCCCCCAGGGGATATATTGAATAACTTGTTTCTTGCTGACCTCAGTCGGTCTATAATTTCTAGACGTTTTTGCTATCATCTGTGAATCTGTCCCTCTCTCCAGGCTCTTATTTGGAAACCATCTCTGTGGTACATATAACTTAAGGAGTCACAGGCACAGCAATTACTGATGAAAGAAATTCACATGCGGCAGCTCCCTCCATATGTGGAATGGAAATTAATAAGCATTTATTTTATGGCAAGGTAATAACAAAACTGTAGGTAGAAATATGTCCTCATTTCTCTGTATATACATATCTCTTTACACGTGGTATTTTGTCTCCAAATAAGCATTTAGGAAGATGAGTTCAGCTTTTAGGAAACCTAAGGGTGAACAGAATGGATTTCTGAGCATGCCGGTGTTCTAGATTATTCCTGTCACCCCCTCAAGCACGTTTCTTTATGATTCCCATTAAAGGTGGGGGGCTCAGCCCTGACTTCCCATTATGTGCTAAGGGCAGCTCCTGCTACCCTCTGCAGGCCACCCTATTTGCCTCATTCCTTTCTCTCCTCTCTAGTGATAGAAATATCAGATGTCCCAGCAGTGTGTCCCCTGTTCATCCAAACCTGGCAGCATCTCAGGGAAAAGAAAAGGACAACAAGATGAAACCACTCTCTCAGAAAATAAATAAAAATAAAATAAAGCCACTAAAGGGACATGTGTTTGAAAGGGCAACAGTTGCCCCCAAAAAAATCCTTTTTTTTTTTTGGCAGAAAATAAAAGTGTCAGAGCCACATCACCAGGTCAGCTTTTTGTTACTTCTACAATAGGGCTGCATCTGCACCTTCAGATCTTACTGGCTCTTTCAGGCACACCTAACCCCTCATCAGAACACTACACAGTTCTGAGGCCGAGGCAATGTGGTATTCCATTCTGCTCTGGGCATCAGCCACAGAGTTCTTCACCTCCTTCCCATCTGTAATGTTTGCTCACCAGTCAGCATATCTAGACACATTCCCAAAATTAAGAACATCAGTTAATAGGATAATAACACCTTGTATTTATATAGCACCTTCCTTGCATGTACTCCAAGTACTTACCAACTGCATCTCACCGAGACCCCCACCAGCTCTCAGTGAAGGGTTTCTCTCTTCTCTCTAAGCAGGGACAGCTGAGACCTCAATGAAGTGACTGAGGGAAGGTGACATGACACTTCTCTACCACGCACGCACCAGCCAGGCTGGCAGTTGACACACATGCCTCAGTTGGCTGAGGAAGCAGCAGGTGACATCCAAGAGAAGAGGGCTGAAACCTGTGCTCCACTGAGTCTGGCAGCCTGCCCCCTCCTGGAGGAACCCACCATCTGAGATGTCCAGTGAGAGGGGATTACTCCACGGGCACCTGCATGGTGCATATGAGGCAAAAGCCCAAGCCATTTAGCTTCTTCTCTTAGCAACCTGTGGATTGGTCCCCTCAGCCCCCGAGTAAATAAGTCCTGTGCCTTTCCCACTAGCCATACTTGCTTTGCTTCAAGTAATTTTTCATAGGTATTTCATCATCAGATCAGTGATCCAACCATATTTTCAAACTCACAATGAACCTGATGAGGATAAAACAAAGGATTACGGAGAGAGGGCTGGGAGCCAGTATTGCATTTGGGATTGAGGGAAGTGAGGCAAAGGGGGAAATAGTCATGACGGTCCCATGGTGCTGTAGGCATCCCTCTCTGATACTTTACAAAGGCGCTCATGGCAAGCACAGAGGAGTGCTACCTGCAAGGAGAGACCATCCCATATATTTCCTTGTGTAATAATCTTCTTTACCAAGAGACCAAGGCAATCATGACAGGTTAGGAAGTTCCACGCCAGCCACATCATATCTCAAGGCCCCACAAACCATTGAGTGGCACCAGAGGTTGGCAAGTTCATAAATTATCCTCCCAGTCGATTGCATTTTTAATCAGGGTGTGCACCACGATCACTAATGGTACTTGCTTACGGGACAGAGCCCCAGTATTTATCTTGTTTTAATTATATTAGAAAGCAGTGATATTCAATTAACCAACTAATCACGCAAGCCAATCAATACTGGTCCTGGCGGGATTCTCCCTTGCCCAGCTCCCCGTTCTGGGTGGTAGTCCATGCTTTAGAGTCAGATGGAGTTAACTCCTGATGACCAGGGTCATGCTACTGAGAAGTAAGCAGGAGTAAGGAGACCGGGATTCAGCTTTCAGACATGGGCAGAAACCCCAAGGGTTCTTTCCTTTGCCCAGTTATGGTGAAGATTTACAGCAGCCTCCTTTTGGATTAAGGTGTTATTTGTTCTACAACGTATATTTGTTTCCCAAGTACATATAAGGAGCCATTTTCCTCATCCTGTGGATTAGACATCTCAGATCCCTATATCCTATAACAAGCCAATGGCAGAGCTCTAAATGTTAAGCAGACCTGCTCATGGAACAGCAGCACGAAATGTCTTGCTATGTTCCCAGGGGCTGCCAGGTGATTCCAGACTACACCGAATGGTCCTAACAGCAGGTAGACCAACCTGCAAAGCCTCCACCAGGGCTGTTTTGGGTTGTGTGTCTGGACTCATGAGCAGCTGGGACACACGGTAAGTCACGAGCACAGCAGCTCTCAGGGCAAAGCCTCGGTGAGCCAGACCTACCTCTTTGCCCCATGCACACCCGACCAGGGATAACTGGCTTTGAGACTACGTGGTGGTCCAAGACTAGCTAGAGAGTAGTTGGTGGCCAGAGAGGAAAGTGTTTCCCTTGGGCTGTGCCCCTCCTGCCGTCACCTTCCTCAGGCTCCTCCTAAAGGCATACCTGAAACTCATTTAGCAACCCCATTTCCCAAGGTAAACCGATGACTGAAATTCGAGCAGCGTTGCCCAGTCACCCGATTATGTTTTCTGACTTGTAGGGCAAGAGTCAGTATGGAGTTTGCCCCTGGATGCTCCCTAACTGGCTGGTTATGCTGTTCACCAGACCCCAAGCCCTGTGATGGTTTCAGGGCTGTGCACCCTTTACAAAGCTGAGGATCTCAATAGGAACCTCTGTAAATGTCTGCTTCTGTATGAGAATGACATCGGAAAAGAAAAAAAGTCCAGAAAAGATGGGACACTGGGTTCCAGGATCCCCATCCCATCAGCTCACAATTAGCTAACAGGCAGCATGGCCCAAATACAAGTTTAACCCCTTTGCCGACCAGTCAGGTTGTCCTAAAAAGGGAATTAAGTCTGTTTGATGACAACAGACTGCATCCTAGCAATGCCTTTTCAAATGCATCGAAGTTCCAGGGCCTCCTCGGAAGGAAAGTAGGAATCACTTGGTGCAGCCAGAAAGTCAACGCTTAGGCAGAAGGACAGCACATTGCCTGTTGGAAGAACCACCCAAGCACTCAGGTTCTTGTGCCTCCCTGGGCGGCTGACTCCCTGCTGCTTCAGGTGGATAAGAATCTCTATATGCTGCTCTTTGAACCCAAGTGAGTGTATGGGAAAGTGAAACGTTTCACACAGAGATACATTAGAAGGAAAAGAATCTTAAGATTGCTTTTGTTTCCAAACATTTGATGAGTTTCAATTCATTAAGAGTTTTGTAGGCTTGCTAATTTAATAAGAGCAAATGGGGCCCTAATGTCAGACAACGATCAGTCATTTAAAGGGGGCGAAAAAGAATAAAAAATTAAAGTCATTACTTAACACAATGTTTTAATCAAAAGATGCCAGAAACTTTCAACTTCACGGTAATGTTTTCAAAGGTTGGAGATATCAAATGCACACAGAGTTTTTGACTGTCTGGCAGGCTGGAAAAATGGACATAGTTGTGATAATTGGCTGTGATGGAATTTAAAAGTCTAACCACCCTGTTCACACACACACACACACACACACACACACACACACTTCACTCTTTCCCTTGAGCTGGATTTAGTTTGGGTTCCAGTCCAGTGAACTTCGGGAAGCAGGGCTTCATCATGGCATTTGAGGTCTGCTGAGCCTCAAACTTGACTCAACTTGATACTGAGTCAAGTTGTTCTGGACTTTGAACCATTGAAGACCTCCTCTCTTTCTAATGAATTTTTTTCTCATTCTCACTTCATCCCTTTTCGTGCTATAGTTAGGACCTCTTTGCATCTCCATGTACCCTGCTGTTCGCTATCAAGGGTGTGAGCATGTGATCTATGGGTCTCCCAAGCCCTTTGGGCCCCCGTCCTGCTCTGGCTCCCTGCCTTTCGATGGTTGCTCAGGACATTCACGCCCGCGTGAGTTGCCTGGCAAGGTCACGGTGCACAGCGCCTGCAGCTGTGTCCTGTTCTTCGAGGACCGTCCAGCTCACGTGTCTGTCTGCCAGGGCCTGTGTGCATTTGCTGCAACTATGCAGGATGTTTACGTGGGAGTCAGAGATCCATACCTACCCAGACAGGACCACATGGACCACATGGATAGGATCTGCCCTATCCTGGCTCACTTCTTCGCCTCAAACTGAAAATGACCCCAGTCCTGGCTTATTGCTCTTTTCCTGCTATGTGGTCCTTCCTACACAGCACCCTGTATATTGCCACCCAATTCTTAATTGTTCAATTCATGATGATGGCTGACCATCTAAGAATGAATAATGGTTCCAAAGGCTTCTCTTTGACTTTTAAAATGTCTCCTTGGGCTTCCCTGGTGGCACAGTGGTTGAGAGTCCGCCTGCCGATGCAGGGGACACGGGTTCGTGCACCAGTCCCGGAAGATTCCCACATGCTGCGGAGCGGCTAGGCCCGTGAGCCATGGCCGCTGAGCCTGCGCATCTGGAGCCTGTGCTCCGCAGCAGGAGAGGCCACAGCAGTGAGAGGCCCGCATACGGCAAAAAAAAAAAAAAAAAAAGTCTTCTTGCCTGACCTGACCAATTGTAGCACAGAATTTAGCCTGGGATAGAGACCCAGCAAATAATTATCTCGCTTGATAATTGAAAAGCAGGATATTATTTTAAGTATATAAAATTCAGAATCAACACCCAAGTTATGAACCTAGGAAATGGTGTGGTTGGGAACCAAACCCAAGTCTCTCCAGGGCTCTTTCCACTGTACCAAACTGTCTCTTGCTGCCCTCAGTCATTGCTTGTTATATATTTGTTGTTATTTTAAGCACGGTTTAAAAGTTGCTGTTGTATTACTTCTGGGATCTAGCTACTCTAGTGGCATCAAAAGGGGAGACAGCCCAGGTATTTCTTATAGCCAGCTGGTGCCCAAAAGACAAGTGGCAGTGGCTCAGGGACATCAGGAACCCAGTAGGGCCAGAGCTTTGGGTGGTGTTAGAAACCCAACCCACTTGCAGACAGCAGAGCAGTGGAAGGGCTCCAAAAGCAAGCATTGCCTACTTTATGCATCCCTGATAACCAGCCCTAAGAGAGGGCATATGTTGCCCTTTTGCAGAAGGAATGAGTGATGTCCAAGTCAGGGAAATTCAAGGACAAGGTCAGGTTTGGACCAAGTTGTTCGCTGCTGCTACCCACGGCCCACACTAGACAGTCACCCCACAATGATCTCTGGGCCCTGTGGCTGCATCTGCCCAAAGATAGAAGCAATTTTAGTGCCCAGTAGAAAGACAGAGGGAGTAAACTCCAGGGGAGAGGGTTCTGATGGGATATAGATTCCTTAGTAACAATTACCACAAGCACCAGGGTTTTCAATTTACTTAAACCAGTTCTTCAGCTTGGGGATCTATGTCTGAGCTTAGTTGCTTTTTATTCTTCTTTCTTTTTGGTTCTTACTTTTTTATAATGTTCTCAGTCTTGCATCTCAGTGTAGCAGAATATCTGAAATGATGATGAGTAGACGAAAAAAAGAAAAATTATTTCCCTTCTGGTGCCTTAATGGAAGGTAGTGAAAGAATTGAATCAAGAATTGAATAGTTACTATCATTTATGCTCCCTAGAAAGCTTGGTACAGGCGAACTCTAAATTATCTTTGCTAATGGGACAGCGGGAGCAAATGAAATGATATCATGGATCTGTTTAGTACTTGCCATCTCCCAAGTGCCTTTCCACACAATACCTCATTGAACCTGCCCTGCAATACTTTGAAGTTGCCATCATTATCTTATGTAACAGACAAGAGAGGTTGAATGACTTCTCAAAAGTCACACAGCTGACATGTGCCACAGTTAGTCTCAAATCCAATTTTAAATATTAAATTGGATGCCTCTGCAGTGGTTCTGTAAACAATTCTAAATTCTCATTTGGGGTGTCCCTTTTAATTTTCCCTCCCGCAAAAATCAATGCAGGCAAATGGCCAGTTTGATAGGTCTTGAGTGTTATCTCCTTTCCATCTTCAGGAAGAGATGCTGATGATAAGTAAAATAGTCCAAACCAGACCTACTGTGCGAAATACTCTCATAACAACCAAGGCAAGGACTAGAATCCCCATTTTATAGTGAAGAAACTAAGGCTCAAAGATACTAAGTAACTTGCCCAAGAACACAGATCTGGTAAGTCGTAGGTAGAGCTGCCCCAGCCTGCTCACTGTGATCTGCTGGGTGGCTGCCAGCCTGGCCAGTTGAAAATGCTGTAGGTGTCCACTTCCTGGTAAACCTGTGCCAGGATAGCAGTGAATTTAGGTGACCAGGACCCATGTGCCTCGGTCAGTCCTGCAGTCCCGTCATAAAAGCCACTCGTGGCTCTACCCTGCGGCTGATGGGTCAGCCACACGACTTCCCTTCCACGCAGGCTACCTGTCTCACATCTCTACTGTCTAGATGTATAGCAGGGAGGACACAAAAGCCCAGATACCCCAGGGAGAGGGTCGGCCTTCCCTCCCATCTGGACAGGCCATTTTCACCAGTGCCCTTGAGCAGCCTGTGTGAACGGAGGTCTCGGGGACCCAGACTTGACTGGGGGCTGGCCATGAGCCCCTCTCCATGAAGGAAGCGAGGCTCGGGTCCCACTGCTGAAAGGACCTGGTTGCAAGAGCCAACCTTGGTTTGTTGGCTGTCCTCCCCATCTCCATCCAAGCCTCGGGTTGCAGTGTCACACAGAGGTGGGTGGACTTGAACCCTTGACCTTAGCCTGGGGCGGGGGTCACAGGTGACAGGCAACCTCTAGGGCTCAGCACCCCCCTGATGTTTTGACCGCCCCTTTATACCCAGTAACTTTTACCTTCCTCTTCATGTGTGTCATAGAGCTCACGTCAGGACGGGGTCTCCCCCTTGCCCCCAAATGGCCATCTGAAGCAGATGGTCCTTCTCTGCTTAAAGCACATAAGGGATAACCCTCACTGCAATAATAATTGATCAGTTAATTAATTTAAAAGGCTCATAGCCCCAGGAAGCTGCTATATAGACAGCGCTGTACTGTCTCTCCCTGTTTATCTATACCACTGCCTCTTTCAGACCCCCGGATATGGAGCTAAGTCAAAAGACAGTCCCACCTCCCATTATGCATCTTCCCCCCACCACCACTGGGAAGGGGGAGAAAACCCATCAGGGTCTCCTATCAAGGGGTCGGCTGGAAATCAAGTTACAACCGATACCATGTGTTTCAGAGCATCTCGGCTCCCATCCCTCGGCCCAGGGCCTCATTAATAACCCACAGCCTAATGACGGTGATGAATATGGGAGCAGGAGCAGGGGGCCAGCCTGGTGCAGTGAGGCGGAGGGAGAGAGTGACTTATTAGCCCTGCTCCAGGTGTAACCTTCTCCCCACAACCGAGCCAGGGCCAGGATGATTTATTGTTACAGTAAACGGATTTTTATAATTAAAATTGATTTTCGGTTTTAGCCTGGTCTGGAAGGACCCAGTCAAGTTCAAGAGGGGAAAGAGGGGCAATCTAGGTCAAGGAAGGGAAATGTGCTCTCGATTTCCCATATGTCTTAGATCGTCAGAACAGGAAGGAACCTCTCCTTTCACAGGTGAGGAAACAGCAGCCTGGAAGGTTGAAATATTTGGCCCGTCTCAGATGTGAGATAAGGCAGAGCTGGGATTCCACCTGGGTCGCCTGGATCCCTGAGATACATTCATTTCCCTGGGGCTGTTTGTGCACGCTCTCACAGAGCCACGGTGTACTGTGGCGTAGGTTGTTCACTGCACAAGGACACATAACTGAGGGTATTTGTCATGGAATCATGGAAACCTGGCCATGTCACATGTGCTCGGGCAGGGACTGCTGTTACCCAGAGGATGTATTCAGAGGTACCAATTGGGACCGTTTCCTCTCAGGGTCAGCTTTTGCCAGCCAGCAGCTGCCTGGGTCCTTGGGCCTGTGCGCATTCGATCCTCATCTAACAGTCCGATGCCCAGAGGCTACGTTGGGGCTGTTTATTGAAAGAGCTGAGGGCTCTGCAGTGGATGGTGGACACACGCTAGGCTGCCGTGTGTCCAGCCCAGTGTAATTCACCAGCAGGGAATTTGTGACGCTGGGAGTGGCAGAAGCTAACATATAGGTGGAGTGAGCGTGCCTGCGTATTCAGGAACACACAAACCGGCGCCTCTGAAAGACTTGGCTCGTGCTGCCGGCACTACTGCCTGTGCACACTGCTCTTGACCACCCCGTCCAGCGAAGCCCACTGAGAGAGAGAAGGCGGGTCCAGGTCCATTGTCAGAGTCCACTTAGGAAGCGTTTTCTGTTTCAGCCCATCACGGAGCATCAGTCACAGGACTCTGAGTCCTTCCCCTTCCCGGGCTCTTCGTATTCGTACCAGGTCCCTCAGCCAGTGCAGCTTCCCGATGGCTCTGGTGGCAGCACAACTCCTGCTGCCCCCCTGCCCCCGTGTCCCCTTGGGCATTTCATATTTGGCTGTATAAGAGAGCAAGGGAGGATACATGAATAATGAGCATACTCTTTTAAAAATGATAGAATAGTATATTGCCTCTTTTCCTAGTTTGATATGTTTTTTAAAATAGACTTTATTTTTCAGAGCCATTTTAGATTCACAATAACATTAAGCAGAAGTACAGAGAGTTCCCATATAGCCGCTGCTCTCCCCTCCCTGCAAAGAGCCTCCCCCACTATCAGTATCTCCCACCAGAGTGGTGCATTTGTTACAATCAACGAACCTCATTAACACATCATTATCACCCAGAGTCTAGAGTTTACATTAGGGTTCTATGGGTTTTGACAAATGTATAATGACATGTAATCACCATTATAGCATCCTACAGAATATTTTCACTGCCCTAAAAATCCCCTGTGTTCCACCTATTCATCCCTCCCTCCCCACTGAATCCTGGCAACTGTTGATCTTTTTAGTGTCTCGGTAGTTTTGCCTTTTCCAGAAGCTATACAGTTGGAATCATACAGTATGTAGACTTTTCAGATTGGCTTCTTTCACTTAGTAAATTACATTTGAGCTTCTTCCGTGTCTTTTCATGGTGTGATAGCACATTTCTTTTTAGCGCTGAATAATATGCCGTGGTCTGGATTTTACCCCACCTTATTTATCTGTTCACCTACTGAAGGACATCTTGGTTGCCTCCAAGTGTTGACACTTATAAACAAAGCTACTACAAACATCCGTGTGCAGGTCTAGGTTTTCATCTGCCCTTCTGGACTACCACCCACTGTAGGGTGAAGACCCAAGACCCAGGTGCAAAGAATCCAGTGAGTCCAGATTGGCAGAAGGACCTTGGGAGAACTCACTTCATCCCACAGGTGTCCAGCCCACACCCTGCACTTAGGAGGGGCTCAGTATCTGTCTGCTAGTGACAGAGGAGGGGCTTCTTTATTTATTTATTTTTTCCACTCCCATGCTATGTTTATTGTGAATACAAGTTTTTCCTTTTAGTCCCTTTTGGATTTCAAACTGAATGTGAACCAATCATTTCCCATCTTTTTTTTTTTTTTAGCATCTTTATTGGAGAATAATTGCTTTACAATGGTGTGTTAGTTTCTGCTGTATAACAAAGTGAATCAGCTATACATATACATACATCCCCATATCTCCTCCCTCTTGAGTCTCCCTCCCACCCTCCCTATCCCATGGCTCTAGGTGGACACAAAGCACCGAGCTAATCTCCCTGTGCTATGGGGCTGCTTCCCACTAGCTATCTGTTTTACATTGGGTAGTGTAAATATGTCCATGCCACTCTCTCACTTTGTCCCAGCTTACACTTCCCCCTCCCTGTGTCCTCAAGTCCATTCTCTGTGTCTGCATCTTTATTCCTGTCTGGCCCTAGGTTCTTCAGAACTTTTTTTTTTTTTTTTTTTAGATTCCATGTATATGTGTTAGCATATGGTATTTGTTTTTCTCTTTCTGACTGATTTCACTCTGTATGACAGTCTCTAGGTCCATCCACCTCACTACAAATAACTCAATTTCGTTTCTTTTTATGGCTGAGGAATATTCCATTGTATATATGTGCCCATATTCTTTATCCATTCATCTGTCAATGGACAATTAGGTTGCTTCCATGTCCTGGCTATTGTAAATAGAGCTGCAATGAAATTGTAGTACCTGACTCTTTTGAATTATGGTTTTCTCAGGGTATATGCCCAGCAGTGGGATTGCTGGGTTGTATGGTAGTTCTATTTTTAGTCTCTTAAGGAACCTCCATACTGTTCTCCATAGTTGCTGTATCAATTTACATTCCCACCAACAGTGCAAGAGGGTTCCCTTTTCTCCACACCCTCTCCAGCATTTATTCTTTGTACATTTTTTGATGATGGCCATTCTGACCGGTGTGAGGTGATACCTCATTGTAGTTTTGATTTGCATTTCTCTAATGATTAGTGATGTTGAGCATCCTTTCATGTGTTTGTTGGCAATCTGTATATCTTCTTTGGAGAAATGTCTATTTAGGTCTTCTGCCCATTTTTGGATTGGGTTGTTTGTTTTTTTGATATTGAGCTGCATGAGCTGCTTGTATATTTTGGAGATTAATCCTTTGTCAGTTGCTTCATTTGCAAATATTTTCTCCCATTCTGAGGGTTGTCTTTTCGTCTTGTTTATGGTTTCCTTTGCTGTGCAAAAGCTTTTAAGTTTCATTAGGTCCCATTTGTTTATTTTTGTTTTTATTTACATTCCTCTAGCAGGTGGGTCAAAAAGGATCTTGCTGTGATTTGTGTCATGGAGTGTTCTGCCTATGTTTTCCTCTAAGAGTTTTTATAGTGTCCGATCTTACATTTAGGTCTTTAATACATTTTGAGTTTATTTTTGTGTATGGTGTTAGGGAGTGTTCTAATTTCATTCTTTTACATATAGCTGTCCAGTTGTCCCAGCACCATTTATTGAAGAGACTGTCTTTTCTCCATTGTATATCCTTGCCTCCTTTATCAAAGATAAGGTGACCATATGTGCATGGGTTTATCTCTGGGCTTTCTATCCTGTTCCATTAATCTATATTTCTGTTTTTGTGCCAGTACCATACTGTCTTGATTACTGTAGCTTTGTAGTATAGTCTGAATTCAGGGAGGTTGATTCTTCCAGCTCTGTTTTTCTTCTCAAGATTGCTTTGGCTCTTCAGGGTCTTTTGTGTTTCCATACAAATTGTGAAATTTTTTGTTCCACTTCTGTGAAAAATGCCATTGAGAGTTTGATAGGGATTGCACTGAATCTGTAGATTGCTTTGGGTAGTAGAGTCATTTTCACAATGTTGATTCTTCCAATCCAAGAACATGGTATATTTTTCCATCTGTTTGTATCATCTTTAATTTCTTTCATCAGTGTCTTATAGTTTTCTGCATACATATCTTTTGTCTCCTTAGGCAGGTTTATTCCTAGGTATTTTATTCTTTTTATTGCAGTGGTAAATGGGCGTATTTCCTTAATTTCCCTTTCAGATTTTTCATCCTTAGTGTATAGGAATGCAAGAGATTTCTGTGCATTAATTTTGTATCCTGCTACTTTACCAAATTCACTGATTAGCTCTAGTAGTTTTCTGGTAGCATCTTTAGGATTCTCTGTGTATCCTATCACGTCATCTTCAGTGACAGTTTTACTTCTTCTTTTCTGATTTGGATTCCTTTTATTTCTTTTTCTTCTCTGATTGCTGTGGCTAAAACTTCCAAAACAATGTTGAATAATAGTGGTGAGAGTGGACAACCTTGTCTTGTTCCTTAGTGGAAATGGTTTCAGTTTTTCACCATTGAGAACAATGTTGGCTGTGGGTTTGTCATATATGGCCTTTATTATGTTGAGGTAAGTTCCCTCTATGCCTACTCTCTGGAGGGTTTTTATTACAAATGAGTGTTGAATTTTGTCAGATGCTTTTTCTGCATCTATTGGGATGATCATATGGGTTTTCTCCTTCAATTTGTTAATATGGTTTATCACATTGATTGATTTGAGCATATTGAAAAATACTTGCGTTCCTGGGATAAAACCCAGTGGATCATGGTATATGATCCTTTTAATGTGCTGTTGGATTCTGTTTGCTAGTATTTTGTTGAGGATTTTTGCATCTATGTTCATCAGTGATATTGGCCTGTAGTTTTCTTTTTTTGTGGCATCTTTGTCTGGTGTTGGTATCAGGGTGATGGTGCCCTTGTAGAATGAGTTTGGGAGTGTTCTTCCCTCTGCTATGTTTTGGAAGAGTTTGAGAAGGGTAGGTGTTTGCTCTTCTCTAAATGTTTGATAGAATTCACCTGTGAAGCCATCCAGTCCTGGGCTTTTGTTTGTTGGAAGATTTTTAATCACAGTTTCAATTTCAGTGCTTGTGATTGGTCTATTTTTATTTTCTATTTCTTCCTGGATCAGTCTCAAAAGGTTGTGTTATTCTAAGAATTTCTCCATTTATTCTAGGTTGTCCATATTATTGGCATATAGTTGCTTGTAGTTATCTCTCATGATCTTTTGTATATCTGCAGTGTCAGTTGTTACTTCTCCTTTTTCATTTCTAATTTTATTGATACGAGTCTTCTTCCTTTTTTTCTTGATGAATCTGGCTAATGGTTTATCAATTTTGTTTATCTTCTCAAAGATCCAACTTTTAGTTTTATTGATCTTTGCTATCATTTCCTTCATGTATTTTTCATTTATTTCTTATCTGATCTTTATTTCTTTCCTTCTGCTAACTTTGGGGGTTTTTTGTTCTTCTTTCTCTATTTGCTTTAGGTGTAAGGTTGGGTTGTTTATTTGAGATGTTTCTTGTTTCTTGAGGTAGGATTGTATTGCTATAAACTTCCCTTTTAGAACTGCTTTTGCTGCATCCCACAGGTTTTGGGCCATCTTGTTTTCATTGTTATTTGTTTCTAGGTATTTTTTTATTTCCTCTTTGATTTCTATAGTGATCTCTTTGTTATTTAGTAGTGTATTGTTTAGCCTCCACGTGTTTGTATTTTTACAGATTTTTTTCCTGTAATTGATATCTAGTGTCAAAGCGTTGTGGTCAGAAAAGATATCTAATATGATTTCAATTTTCTTAAATTTACCAAGGCTTGATTTGTGACCCAAGATATGATCTATCCTGGAGAATGTTCCATGAGTACTTGAGAAGAAAGCGTAATCTGCTGTTTTTGGATGGAATGTCCTATAAATATCAATTAAGTTCATCTTGTTTAATGTATCATTTAAAGCTTGTGTTTCCTTATTTATTTACATTCTGGATGATCTCTCCATTGGTGAAAGTAGGGTGTTAAAATCCCCTACTATTATTGTGTTACTGTCAATTTCCCCTTTTATGGCTGTTAGCATTTGCCTTGTGTATTGAGGTGCTCCTATGTTGGGTGCACATATATTTACAATTGTTATATCTTCTTGGATTGATCCCTTGATCATTATGTAGTGTCCCTCTTTGTCTCTTGTAATAGTCTTTATTTTAAAGTATATTATGTCTAATGTAAGAATTGCTGCTCCAGCTTTCTTTTGATTTCCGTTGGCATGGAATATCTTTTTCAGTCCCCTCACTTTCAGTCTGTATGTGTCCCTAGGTCTGAAGTGGGTCTCTTGTAGACAGCATACGTATGGGTCTTGTTTTTTCTATCCATTAAGCCAGTCTATGTCTTTTGGTTGGAGAATTTAATCCATTTACATTTAAGTTAGTTATCGATATGTATGTTCCTATTACCATTTTCTTAATTGTTTTGGGTTTGTTATTGTAAGTCTTTTCCTTCTCTTGTGTGTCCTGCCTAGAGAAGTTCCTTTAGCACTTGTTGTAGAGTTTGTTTGGTGGTATTGAATTCTCTTAGGTTTTGCTTATCTGTAAACATTTTAATTTCTCCATTGAATCTGAATGAGATCCTTGCTGGGTAGAGTAATCTTGGTTGTAGCTTTTTCCCTTTCATCACTTTAAATAGGTCCTGCCACTCCCTTCTGGCTTGCAGAGTTTCTGCTGAAAGATCAGCTGTTAACCGTATGAGGATTCCCTTGTATGTTATTTGTTGCTTTTTCCTAGCTGCTTTTAATATTTTTCCTTTGTGTTTAATTTTTGATAGTTGCATTAATATGTGTCTTGGCATGTTTCTCCCTGGATTTATCCTGTATGGGGGTCTCTGAACTTCCTGGACTTGACTGACTCTTTCCTCCCCCATATTAGGGTAGTTTTCAACTATAATCTCTTCAAATACTTCCTCAGTTCCCTTTTTTCTCTCTTCTTTTTCTGAGACCCATATAATTTGAATGTTGGTGCATTTAATGTTGTCCCAGAGGTCTCTGAGATTGTCCTCAATTCTTTTCATTCTTTTTTCTTTATTCTGCTCTGCGGTAGTTATCTCCACTATTTTATCTTCCTGGTCACTTATCCATTCTTCTGCCTCAGTTATTCTGCTATTGGTTCCTTCTAGAGAATTTTTAATTTCATTTATCGTGTGGTTCATCATTGTTTGCTGTTTAGTTCTTCTAGGTCCTTGTTAAACGCTTCTTTTATTTTCTCCAGTCTATTTCCAAGATTTTGGATCGTCTTTACTATCATTATTCTGAATTCTTTTTCAGGTAGACTGCCTATTGCCTCTTCATTTGTTTGGTCTGGTGGGTTTTTACCTTGCTCCTTCATTTGTTGTGTGTTTCTCTGTCTTCTCATTTTGCTGAACTTACTGTGTTTGGAATCTCCTTTTCGCAGGCTGCAGGTTTGTAGTTCCCATTGTTTTTGTGTCTGCCCCCAGTGGGTAAGGTTGGTTCAGTGGGTTGTGTAGGCTTCCTGGTGGAGGGGACTAGTGCCTGTGTTCTGGTGGATGAGGCTGGATCTTGTCTTTCTGGGGGGCAGGACCACATCTGGTGGTGTGTTTTGGGCTGCCTGTGACCTTAGTATGATTTTAAGCAGCCTCACTGCTAATGGGTGGGTTTGTGTTCCTGTCTTGCTAGTTGTTTGGCATAGAGTGTCCAGCACTGTAGCTTGCTGGTCGTTGAGTGGATCTGAGTCTTAGCATTGAGATGGAGATCTCTGGGAGAGCTTTTGCCGTTTGATATTACGTGGGACCGGGAAGTCTCTGGTGGACCAATGTCCTGAACTCACTCTCCCACCTCAGAGGCTCAGGCCTGACACCCAGCCATAGCAACAAGACCCTGTCAGCCACCCAGCTCAGAAGCAAAGGGAGAAAAATCAATAAATAAATAGAGTTATTAAAATAGAAACAAATTCTTAAAAATAAAAAAATAATTTAAAAAAAAAGAAAGAGAGAAAGACAGAAGTGAGCAACCAAACCAGAAAACAAACCCACTACTGATAACAGGCGCTAAAAAGTATACTAAAAAAAAAAAACACAAAATCAAAAAATGGACAGTCAGAACCCTAGGACAAATGGCAAAAGCAAAGCTATATAGGCAAAATCACACAAAGAAGTATAAACATACACACTCACAAAAAGAGAAAAAGGAAAAATATATATATATCTATAAAAAAAAGGAAGAGAACAACCAAATCAATAAACAAATCTACCAATGATAATAAGCTCTAAATACTAAACTAAGATAAAAATAAAACCAGAAACAATTAGATGCAGAAAGCAAACCCCAAGTCTACAGTTGCTCCCAAAGTTCACCGCCTCAATTTTAGGATGATTCGTTGTCTCTTCAGGTATTCCATAGATGCAGGATACATCAAGTTGATTGTGGAGCTTTAATCCGCTGCTCCTGAGGTTGCTGGGAGAGATTTCCCTTTCTCTTCTTTGTTCCGACAGCTCCTGGGGTTCAGCTTTGGATTTGGCCCCGCCTCTGCATGTAGGTCGCCTGAGGGCGTCTTTTTGGGAAGTCTGAAGTTCTCTGCCAGCCTTCAGTAGGTGTTCCGTAGGAGTTGTTCCACACGTAGATTTAGTTTTGATGTATTTGTGGGGAGGAAGGTGATCTCCACGTCTTATTCCTCCACCATCTTGAAGGCACCCCCAGGGCTTCTTTAAAAGGCTGAGTAACCAAGAAACGTAAGGAATGCTTCCAGTCCTTTGTTTTTGTAATTATGAGTAAATTATCATGGTCCACGAGTAACAAATTAGGGCCCCAGTACAGATAAGCACAGTTTAATGCTGAGTCAAACTCTTTCCTAAGTCACGTCTGATTACGTTTAATGATGTGTGCTACTCTTATCATTTGTCCCTCGAATGGGGTGTAACCGGCAAATACATTGAATAACTGGCTATGTGCTTGCATCCGATAGAAGGCAGGATTTGGTGGCCTGAAGGTCTCACCCAATGCTGGGATTCTTGAGTCCTTGTATTAGGTTTGAGCAGCCAAGCCATGCTTTTATAGCTACCTTTCTCTTTGCCCCATGGATTTCCTTGGGGCCGTGCTCTGGGTGGGTCTGGGTACTTGTGCCAAGTATCCCAAGAAGTCAGAGCTTCAGCTCATACAGTCATGCACATGAGAGTCACCAGGACACTGGTCACAGGGCACAGGGAGGAGGAGATGGGAGAAAAAGGAGAAAACGTAGGTTCCAAAGGCGGAGGCTGTGGTCCAGCAGGGTCCCCCAGTCCTGGGGGCATTGGGAACACAGGGCTCTCACTCCTGTCCCCACTCTGCTCCCAGGACCCAGGCTTCAGCAGCCACCACCAGGGAGAGCTCATTCATGCAGAAGGATGAGTGAGTGATCCTGCCAGGCAATTTATGAGAAAGTGAAAGGGAGAGAAAGAGAGAATCACATGGCATCGGGGTGATGTTGAAGTGGGAGGAGCCGGCAAGGAGGAGCTGACCATTCCCCCCTGTGGTGTTACTGGTCCTAAACTTCATTCTGCCCCCAGCCTTCCTCTTTTGGACATGGTGCTCTTGGGTTTGTACTGTTTTCATATTCCCTTCACTCCTTGAAGGAGCCATGGACAGAGAAGCGTGAGGGTGGGAGACCCTGCAGGCTTTGCTGAATCTAAGTGAACAGGACTCAAGGGCCGGGGCTCTTGCGGAGACTACGCGGGACCCCCCAGGGGGAGCTTTCTCATCAACTTTTCTGCCTTAAATGCCCTCCTCTCCAGCTGCACCCTCCACCCCAAAGAGGTGGATTGATGAAGCCCGTGCTGACAAGGATGCCTGTGGGTATCCATGGTTTTGCTGGATCTGCCCTCTGTTGAGGAAGCTGAGTTGACAGGACCAGCTGAACAGCACAGAAGACCAGGATGGACCCTCCCAGACCCCGCCTTCTACAGAGAGCCTGCAGGGTCAGACATTCCTCGGCACAGCTGGGAAGATCACTCAGAGCATAGCCTAGGGAAACCAGCCCACAGTGTTCCCTCAGGTCCCCAGGGCTACAACTGAGCAACTGAGAGCGACTCTGGGTCAGAACAGGCTGCCCACCCGGTCCTAGCATGCTGCCAGCAGCGTGAAGTTCAGCTTCTCTGGACGTATTGGCCGATCCATGGGCTCAGGCTGCTCCACACTCCCAGACTACACCCCTGGGCCCCAGGACAGGACGTGGATTCACGGCTGAGCCCTGAAGAGCAGCTGCCCTAGGACATGAGCCAGTTCTGAAGTCTGCAGCCAGTGAAACAATCCCATAATTGGTAAAGTCTCGTGAAGTCAGGCACACCATACCCTCCAGCTCCTGCCAGGGTGACATCGTGCCACACAGAGAGATGGTCTCTCATCTTACCCAGCCTGAGATGATAGAAGCCTTATTTGGAGATATGAGTCATGTACGTTGACACAAATCTTGCTATGGAAACAAGCCGGCCAAAGAACGAGTCTAAGAGATGTTCAGACGAGGCCCTTCCAACCCAATTCAGCCTTCGTCAACTTCCATGATGTTTGGAGCTGGCTCAGGCAGCTGCTGCTGCCCCTCACGGGGGAGTTATGGCCACTTGGCCCCTGCAAGAGAGGGGATTCCAGTGCAGGAGGGAGGCTGGACCAGCCCTGAAGCAGTCGGAGGTCATGGACTCATAAGAGCCCAGCTCTGCCTCTCACTGGCTATGTGACCTTGAGCAAGTCGCTTAACCTCTTCCAACCTGCGTCCCCAGCTGTAAAATGGAGACTGTCATCCCTGACCTGGCTACCTTGCCAGGTTATGGTGGGGGTCACACACAGTCATACCTGTGGGATTGCTTTATAAATTGCAAAGCCAAGTGCCGGGGTCTGGTATTATGTGATGCCCGTTCCACCTGTCTCTGTGCTCTGGGAGCCTTCGATCTTCTGCGTCTCTCAGACTCCAGGGCAGAAATACATCATCCTTAGATCCCAGATCCTCTTCTCCCGTGGCCAAAGCCAGTTGTCCCAAACCCAGCCCATCATCGGGGTCATTGGTGGGGGATGAGGGGGGAGAAGTATAGTGCTTTGAGAAAGTACAGATGCTCAGCTCCTGGAAATTCTAATTTTGCTGGTCTGAGCTTGGCCTGGGCGTCCGCATTTTCTAAAAGCTCTACAGTTGATTCTGTTTTTGAAGTCTGTGAGTCTGTTTCTGTTTTGTAAAAAAGTTCATTTGGATCATCTTTTTAGATTCCACATATAAGTGAAATCATATGATATTTGTCTTTCTCTGTTTGACTTACTTCACTTAGTATGATGATCTCTAGGTCCATCCGTGTTGCTTCAAATGGTATTATTTCATTCTTTTTTTATGGCTGAGTAACATTCCACTGTATATATGGACCACATCTTCTGTATCCATTCATCTGTCAATGGACACTTAGGTTGTTTCCATGTCCTGGCTCTTGTGAATAGTGCTGCAGTGAACATAGGGGTGCATGTAGCTTTGAATTATGGTTTTCTCCGGATATATGCCCAGGAGTGGGATTGCTCTACAGTTGATTCTGATGTGCAGCTAGGTTTGAGCCACTTGGTCTAGATCCTACTTCCCTGCCTGCCCCTCCTCCCGAGCACTTACTACATGCCCTGATTCTCCCCTTGAGTTGTAAGGTTTCCGGAGGGCAGTCCACACTCAGCAAATGGTGACGTGGGGCGCTTGCAAGGGAGTCGTACAACCAAAAGCAGCCCCTGGCGCCCCTCAGACTCTCGTCCAGGTCAGACTACATTCACAGCAACATCCCAAGCAGGCTTAATGGAGGAGAAAAGCTTTTGTAAGTGAATTCCGCTCATGGCATGCTACCTGCCCTAAACTGTCACATTCGGTTTCCTTGCTGCTGTGTCAGTCCTGTGTCCTGCAGGTTTGTTTGCAAACTCAGCAAACGCCCTGTGTTGAATCGTGTCTGGAGGCCGCATCCTCGTGTCCCTGTCACAGCAGGGTCTGCTGGAGTCTGTGCCAGCACCACCACGCTGGGCCTCGCAGCCCAACCCAGGCCTGCCAGACGCGCCGTGCCATCCAGCGTACCCACATGCCAGCACACAGCACGGCCGCTTGTGTTTGGCCAGGAGCCAGCCCGATGTCCTGTCCCAGACCCACAGCCAAGTTTTGATTATGCCTGTGCACAGAGGTCAGGGGAGAAGCTGAATGCACGGAGTTCCCCGAGAACCCTGACCTCATGTCATGTCAGAGTTAGAAGGGCTTCCTAGCTTCACCTCACTTTCCTGGGTGCTGTGGGCAGTAAAATTCATTCACTGGGGTTTTCCCTCCTCTCCCTGCCCTCTGCTATTCAAAGGCAGAGGAAAGCCTGTCAGAAAAGCCGGAGAGGGGAGGCTAGGAGGCAAGGAACTGATTGGAAGGTTCTGGGCTGGCTATAGAACCGAACCCCTATTAATAGGGAGGGGGCTGTAGTTCTGGGGACCACAGGGGGTCCTCATAAGAAAGATCATGAGGTCCCAGCACAGTGTCTCTCAAGTTCAAACTCCTTTTCTAACACTGCTTATAAAGTAACCACCGGCAGAAATGTCCAGCTATCACGGGGGCACATCTGGAAACGTTTCAAGTTCACCGGCAGAAATGTTCAGCTATCACAGGGGCACACCTGGAAACCTTTCAAGTTGAACTTTAAATTTAAAGCTGAATTTTTCCTTTAGGAGAACGTTATCTGGTCCAGAAAGAGAAGTAAACCCAAAAGGTGAACCGGCCGTGGTTGTCATCACTGGAATGATAGCTGCCATTTATTTGGTGTGGATGCTCTAGGAACTATGCGGAGTGTTTTACGTGTATTATGTTATTTAATCTGCATAATCTTTGGGAGGCTGGAAAATGTTACGTGCCTGACCAAGCTATTAAGTGG
Source organism: Stenella coeruleoalba (assembly GCF_951394435.1). Classification (NCBI taxonomy): domain Eukaryota; kingdom Metazoa; phylum Chordata; class Mammalia; order Artiodactyla; family Delphinidae; genus Stenella; species Stenella coeruleoalba. The sequence goes on along the minus strand of NC_137155.1, from coordinate 84,822,739 downwards.
TAGAGCTAGAGTCCGAGTGGCAACCCCTCAGACTGCAAAGCCCAGGTCCTAAGAGCTGTACTGCCAGCTCCCCGGGGACCCCCCCACCCCCGGTGGCCTCTCCACTCCTAGATTCCTCCCCCAGGTTCTCCATCTGCTGAGTTTGTCTGTCGTTGGCAATGCCGTTTTGACGTTAGGGGCTGTTGGTTGCTGTAACGGAGACCTGAGTGAACAGAGACAGAGGGTAGCTGAGGCTCCTGGCCTTCCTCTGGCCAAACCACTCACATCCTCTGAGAACGGGCACACATCGGCCAGGATCAGACACCTCCTCCTCTCCACCCCAATCCCGGACCAGCAATTATATCTGACCTCGCTGAGTCACCATCTAAATATAGCCCTGACCAGCCGCTTCTCATTTCAGAAGGGGAGATCTACTCTGAGTCTTAGTCTGTTGTAGATCAGATTCCCCAGCTGCAGGCAACGTGAAATGAATGAGTTACCCCCGCACACCACCACTCACCCCTTGACAGTGAACGTCCTAATGGAGACAAGCTGACCCACGGCTAGCGTCCAGCGGGGTCAGCTCCTGGCCGATGCAAGTGGGAGACTCTGCCTTACCTCCTCTGCTCTGCCGCCTGGAATACGTGAAGCCTGGCGAGCATGCGAAACCCTTACTCTGTGCCGGGATCTAATTATCACCTAACAGCAGAATACCTTGTTTATTTCCATTATGCATGAGGAAACCGAGGCTCAGAGACGTAAAGTAACTGTCCCCAAGTCACACATTTGACAGGTGGCCGAGCCAGAATTTGAACCTAAGGCAGGGTTAGAAAGCCTGTGCTTTTTCGTACTGTCAGGCTGGGCTCAGTGCAGCCACCTTGCCTGAGCACTGTAGCCCCTTACTCACCCCACAGTTGTTTATATTAATAATAGATAGAACTGATAATAATAAGCACTGGTAGCTTTGTCGTTGGTGATCCCAAGTTGTGGTAATTTTCTTTCTGGTAGTAATGCAAAGTATATTTCAGGTTGATGTCATCTAACTTTTTCAAGATCACAAGAACTAAGGAAGGGGCAGCCCTGAACCTCCCTGTTATACAAAGTTATCAAGATGGAATAAAATAGGGGAAGATCCTGGAATGAAATTCCTGGAGGCTTTTCTAGCCTTTAACTATGATGAACTCTTCCAGCTAGAAAGGACCATAGAGATCAAGTTATATCTGAAAACGGAGAGCCTGAGAAGCAAGAACTCTTGCCCACAGCAAGTTAGGGGCAGGTCTAGGACTAGGGCCCAGGTCCCCATGCGGGGACCACAGGCAAAAATGCCCCCTACACTGAATATGAGCTAGTTAATTTTCCAAGGAGAAAACTCTTCTATGTCTCAGGGTCCATACACTTCCAGAGTGCTGGTCATCACGAGGCAGCCAAAAGGGACAGACCAATCAGTTGTGGATCCTTTTCATGGCTCCCAAATGTTAGAAATCAATGGGTATAAGGAAAACTCAAAACTTTGACCCTAAAATATATTTGGAGCTGACTAATTAATTTGGTTTAAAAGACTAAAGCTTAAAGCATCTTTTGAAAATCACTTTAATTTCCCAAGTCAAAAAAAATTTTTAATTATACCCTGTCTGTAAAAAATTCAAACTCCCCAGAGTTGACCACTGTTAGCAGTTTTACTATCACTCTAGATGTTATCCTGTGCCCCAGAATATATCTGTATATTATAAATACATAACTACAGAGTTGTCTTCTAAAAATAAAAATTGAGGGGTTTCCCTGGTGGTGCAGTGGTTGAGAGTCCGCCTGCCGATGCAGGGGACACGGGTTCGTGCCCCGGTCCGGGAGGATCCCACATGCCGCGGAGCGGCTGGGCCCGTGAGCCATGGCCGATGAGCCTGCGCGTCCGGAGCACAACGGGAGAGGCCACAACAGTGAGAGGCCCGCGTACGGCAAAAAAAAAAAAAAAAAAAAAAAAAAAAAAAAATTGAGTCTTAATATACTTTTTCTGTAACTTGCTTTTATAAATTGAAGTATAGTTGATTTATAATATTGTGTTACTTTCAGGTGTACAGCAAAGCAAAGCGATTCGGTTATACATATATATATCCATATATGTGTGTGTGTGTGTGTGTGTGTGTGTATATATATATTCCTTTTTTGATTCTTTTCCATTATAGTTTATTATAAGATGTCGAATATAATTTCCTGTGCCATACAGTAAATCCTTGTTGTTTATGTAACTTGCTTTTTTAAACTCAAAGATGGGTCATGAATATCTTTCCATGTCAATGATGCAGACATACTTTATCTCAGAGTATGGATGTAGCACGATTTATTTAACCATTCCCCTTAAGATGAGCATTTTAGGTTATTTCCAAAGAGTCATGATCACATACAAAGCCACAGTGATAATAACACAGCCGTGCACCTGTACCCAGGTGCTAGTATTTCTACAAGAAAGATTCTAAGAGGAGGACTTCCTGGGTCATTTTAGATTTTAGTAATAACTACAAAATTACACCTCAAAAATGTGGTACCAGTCTAAACCCCCACCGACAGTGCAGAAAGCATGAAAACCTTTTAAAACGCTGTCATTTTAACTGTTGTCCTTTCATAGTTGAAGAACTCTGGAAAACACCCTCAGGGCAGCATCTCTTAATGAAAAGGTCATATTTGCCCGTGTGGGCAAAGATGATCTACATCCAAGGATGACTCAGACATCAGAGGACCCCCTCCACTTTGCCCACCAGCAGGCTGACCCCTGACCCCACGAGGGGAGCTCGCATAGGTCTGTGAGAGTTAGTTGGCTGCTTTGAGGCAGGGGTTGAGGGTGGAGGAAGAGGATTTAGGCTCCTTCGGGGCAAGTGTGGTCTCTGTCTCCTTCCTAAGCCGGCAGCACCTGGCTGCGTGAGAAGGGACCTAGAAGGCTCCCTGCTGAGGGATGTCAGTTTCCATTCATTTGGACACCATGATTTTTCCCAGGGTTGAATTCCTTTTTGAAGGAAGATGTTTGTTTGCTACACAAAGGAGCCACCTACCCAGAAAGGGATTCTGCAAGAAAAGCCGTGTTGATTTCCAAACCTGCTCCTATGGTCCAGAGCACCTCTGCCCATAGATGTGTGCACACACCACCCCTATTACCAGGCACACATGCCTGGGCACACACCCTGTGCACTCATTCACATCAGTGTGCCATTTGCCCACAACCCTTCTTTGGTTTGAACAGTCAGACCATTGCTGGGGATGCTGCCAGCATTGCCCTTGACAGAAGGCAGTCGGAGCGAAGGTTGGGTGCTGGGTGGAGGAGGCCTGCCCTGCCACTTCCCACAAAGAGCCGTGCCAGCGAGCCAGAGGGTCTCGGCATATGCCTCGGAACTTACTTGGCTCAGCTGCCGGGCCTGGATAGAGGTGTCGCCATGCCAGCCCCTCCTCCACCCGCTTCTTGGCTGCTGGAACAAAGGCCCCCCTTGAGCAGGCTGAGTTTGGGAAACTCATACCAGCAGGTCCCCAGTCCCAGCTTGGATGGGGCCATGGTCGGTCAGCGGAGCTTGATGAAAGATGGCTGGACCTGGAGCAGGGCTTTGATCCCCGGGACAAAGGCTCCTTCCCACCTGCTGGGCTTGGGGGTGGGGAGGGAGGTTCACATTCCCCCCCGGGGCCCGGGGGGGGGGGTGAGGGGGGCGTGAGTCCCAGGGCTCCGCCTTCTCCTTCATCCCTGTCCCTAGGGCTAGGTCACAAGCGGATGTCTTGGGCAGGAGCCTGTATCTAGGGATTGGGTATCAAAAGAGTAGTGTCAGTAGCCATGTGGCCTTGGACAAACCCTGCCGCAGCTGAGCTTCACCTGGAAAATGAGGGGACTGGCAGCTAGATTGTTTCCCTTTCTGCTATTAACCCTGTGAAACACTCATCCCATCCTGGGCACCTTCTCACCTGCATGTTGGGTGCGGGGTCCTTCTGGGCAGGATGTGGGTGTGGCTGCCAATCTCCTCTATTAAATGCACTGGACTGGCCCACCTTGCAAGGTTTCTTGAGCCCATTGTGTGAATGTGAGCGTGCGAGCCCAATTTGACCTTTACACTAAGAGGTGGACTTGTGGCAATAATCCAGAAATGATAGATTTGGGGGGAGAGCCAAGACTGTCAAATCAGTGCTCTCCATGGGGTCCTTGGACTATGCAGGAGCTTGACAGGAACCAAATGTATTCATTCATGCACGCGTGCAAACGTTCACTCTCTTGCTCATTAGTTCTCGTTTGCTGTGCCTGAGATGAGTACCAAGTGTGGTGGGATGAAGATGGCTTCGCACCACCCCTCATGGGGGCATTTCATCTGAGAAAGATGCTGGAACGACAGGGTTGTTCTTGGCATTGCACTAACACGTTCATATGTGTCATCTCAATGCATCCCCAAAACAACCTTCAGGGTGCCTACTGTCATCCTTAGATGAAGGAAAGGAGGCTCAGAGAGGTGAAGTAAGTTGTCCAAGTCACAGAGGAAGTGGCAGATCCAGGATCAAATTCAGGTCTGTCTTGCCCCAAACCTCTGCTTCTACTTGGCTCTGAGATAAGCTATTCCAAACTCCATTTTCCTCCCCAACCATGCTTAAAGGAGCCAGGGGGTCTCCCTGGAAGAGGAGGCCTTACTGAGACCTGCTGTCAAACTCTCTTTAGGGCTCCTACTCAGTGATGGACCTCTTGCCCCCTGAAGGGGCCCCTCAGCTCCTGAACTCAGCCAAACCTTCCTGGTTTACAGTAAGCAGCCTCCAGTGCTGTGGAATTTTCAACCCGGGAACTTGGGTTCAGTGGAGGGACCAGAGGGTTCTCAATCCCCTGGCCTGTGTACAAAGGGTCGAGTGTGCATTGGCCCGATGCAGGCTGCAGCCCCGGCTTCATTTCAGTTCCACCTTTGCCACCGCCCTGTGCTGTGTGACCTTGGGCAAGCTACTCAGCCTCTCTGGGTTGTGTCTTTTCCATCTGTGCAGCAGGGAAGGGGATTGCTCCTCGCTTGGCAAGGGGTCTGGCTAAATGGAACACGGGCCATTGTGGCACGGCCCACACCAGGAGGCGTGAGGATGGGGTGATTTCTAGAGGCTGCAGAAATCGCACTGAGAGCTCCTGGCCCAGCTACTGCCATTTGCTAATGAGGAGCAGCATATGTTGATGATTCCAGCATCAGGCTCACTCCTTGGCTGTCTGAGTTTCCAGAGCAAACTGGCTTCCTATTAGGCATTTATACTTATTAATAGCAGCAAATTGCAGCCCTCTGCAACATCTGCTACTTTTTATTTGCAAAGAGCTTCCCAGACCATTTGTATTAGTAGTATTTTGTGACCAATTCTCCAAGGCAGAGGAGGCCGGGGCCTCCTATCTGAAAATGAGTCAGTGAGGGCAAAACAAGAGGGGAGGATTTGTTCAAGGTCACCCAGACACCCAGAATGGATTAGAGCTCAGGACCTCAGCTCCCCAAACCTCGTGCTCTGGGGCTGTCGTCCTTGCTGTTCTGAGTAGCCACGAGCTTGACCCCAGAATCCCTGCCTAGAGGCAGGTGGGGACAACGGTGCCAGCCGTTGCTACTCCCCTTGCCCCTGAACATCAGTCTGCTCTCAAGTGAGGCCCCTACTGAATTAGCCCCTGGCCGGAGCACAAGCAGGAGAAATTGCAAAGTTCAAAGCAAATCATTCTTGAGGAGTTTTATTGCTGCCAAGTAGATAAAATCACTTCCTGGCACAGGGACAGCCAGGAGGTCAGGACAGAGGGTCCTGCGAGCATCTCTGCTTCCAGTCAGCAGAGATATAATATATCTTAATTAATATTAAGATACTATTAACATCTGAAGAGCCGTGTTCTCTGTCCGGAGTCTTTTCTGGTACTTTGCTCAGGGGCTGGGCCTCCCTGAGAGCTACAAGTCTACAGTCATAGCGAGTGTGGGCAGCGTGGGGGATGCTGGGAAGATTCATTTGTCGTGTTAGATGCAGTTATTAATCATCTCCCCATCATGGCGCCAGGCACATGTAACCTGAGTGTTTATGTAGACCTGTCTGGTGTTCAGGATAGAAACTAGCACGCTTACCCCTCCTCGTTCAGCTTCTCCCCTGTCCCCTTCACAGGACCTTTGCACCCGGGTGTCACTTTCTGCCAGGAACTGTGTATTGGTTAGCTATTGCCCCCAAAATGCTGTGTAACAAACCACCCCAAAACTCAGTAGCATACAATAATAAGCATTGATTCTCATTCTCATGGACCTTCAGATCCATCGCATGTCAGCTGATCCAGGCTAAGCTGGGCGGTTCTGCTTCAAGCTGCTGCCCAGCTGAGCTCATCTCGTCTCTGTGGGTTGGGCTCAGGTCTGCTCCACGTGGATTCATTTGGCTGAAAAGGAAGCAGCTACCTGGGGAAGCTGTCATCGTGGCAGTGGCAGAAGCACAGAGGGCAAGGGCAAGCACAAAGGCACATCTCAAACCTTTTCCCTGTGCTTGCTGCCATCCATGGACCAGATCCAGTCCTGAGGCCAAGCCCAAGGTCAAGGGGTGGAAATACACTCCACCTCTCCATTCACCATAAAGCCGGGCAGGGACGGGCATGGGGATGTTGGAGGCTACTTTAGGGAAATGACACAGTCTGCCATAGCCCATGACTAGCCTTCCGACCTCTGCCTCTCTTGCCAGTCTGCCAAGTTCAGAAATACCTGCCACCTCTGAGCAAAGAGCATATGAGTGAATGTGTTCCGGGCATCTGGAGTGACATGACATAAACACAGCTTCCCAAGCCAGTGCCCAGCCACCACAAGTTCAAGCCCTGGCAGTGAGAGGCTTAGAGGTCATCGTGGGGAGACAGGGCTCTACAAACCCCTGCCTGGCCCCAAGTCAGCAGAAACAAAGCCTGGAGAGGGAACCAGAGGCCACCAAAGGAAAGAAAGGCCCCTGGAGGGGCTCTGAGAGGCTCCCTGAGACC